>NC_088395.1:140012500-141262500 GCF_037993035.2 Macaca fascicularis | reverse complement strand
GACACATGGAGAAGACAGCCACCAATAAGCCCAAGCATAGAGGCCTTCAGAAGTGACTCAGTCCATTCCTGCTGCTATGACAAAATACCTTAGACTGGGTAATTTATAAATAATAGAAATTTATTTCTCGCAGTTCTGGAGCCTGGAAAGTCCAAGATCAAGTTGACAGCAAGTTTGTTGTCTGGTAAGGGCCTGGTCTCTGCTTCCAAGATGGCACCTTGAACACTGTTTCCTCACATGGCAAAAGGGCCTAGCTAGTTCCCTCAGCCCTTTCACAAGGCACTGATCCCATCCATGACAGCAGAGCTCTCATGGCCTAATCACCTCCTAAAGGCCTTACCTCTTAATACTTGTGCATTGGGGATTAAGTTTCAACATGAATTCTGGAGGGAACACAAACATTCAAATTGTAGCAAAAAGAAACCAATTCAGCTGACACCTTGATCTTGAACTTCTAGCCTCCAGAACTGTAAGGAAATACATTTCTGTTGTTTAAGTCACCTGTCTGTGGTACTTCGTTATGGCAGCCCTAGAAAACTAATACAGGGACCTCTCTCTAACCAGCTATTTGAAGAGTAGAACATTTAAAGCTATTTTAGCACATTTCTGCATGACCTAAGGGCACCAGCCAGAGCACATTATTGTAGATCACAGCCCCACACAGGGGTAGCCCAGAAGGTCACTGAAGAGTCTTTTCTGCTAACGTAATTTCAAGTGGCATATCTGGTTGTTCACTTTGCTTGGAAGGAGAAGTGGCCTAAGGTATGGCTCTACACCATATGGTCCAGGGACTTGGAATGAACAAAATTTGTAGTATTGGTAAAAAGGAGGTTTTGGGGAAGTGGTATGTGGTTGGACCTCTACTAATGGTAAATACATTTGTGTTCCATATAAATGCCCAACAGAGGGCATCAACTGTGATGGAGGGTCTCGATAACTATGTGAACAAGATTACTTGCATTAGAATGTCAACCTCTTTCCCCAACTATCCTGAAGCTTACTCAAGGGGCCAATGCACAAAACGCCCATGGCTGCAGAGATGAAGGCTCTACATGGGCTCAATTGCATGGGCTTCCCCTCACCATGGCTGATCATAAAAGTTGTGTGTCCAATCCCAGCTTCCCAGCAGCAGAGGCCAATACTGAACCCCCAATATATACCACTTCCTTGTGTGGGAGGGCAAGGGGACTACAACCAGCCATCTTGTGGCAGGCTGTTCATAAGATAACAACTTATGGGGCTGCTCTGCCTAAGGAGTAGCCATTCTTTATTCTTTTGTTTTCTTAATAAATTTGCTTTCACTTTATGGGCAAATGACATGAATAGACATTTCTCAAAAGAAGATGCCCAAACAGCCAACAAACATATGAAAATATGCTCAACATCACTAATCATCAGGGAAATGCAAATTAAAACTACAATGAGATACCACCTTACCCCTGAAAGAATGGCCACAATTAAAAAGTCCAAAAGCAATAGATGTTGGCATGGATGTGGGGGAAAAGGGACCACTTTTACACTGCTGGTGGGATATAAACTAGTACAACCACTGTGGAAAACAGTATGGAGATTTCTTAAAGAACTAAAAATAGGCCGGGCGCGGTGGCTCAAGCCTGTAATCCCAGTACTTTGGGAGGCCGAGGCGGGTGGATCACGAGGTCAGGAGATGGAGACCATCCTGGCTAACATGGTGAAACCCCGTCTCTACTAAAAAAAATACAAAAAAACTAGCCGGGCGAGGTGGTGGGCGCCTGTAGTCCCAGCTACTCGGGAGGCTGAGACAGGAGAATGGCGTGAACCCGGGAGGCGGAGCTTGCAGTGAGCCGAGATCACGCCACTGCACTCCAGCCTGGGTGACACAGCAAGACTCCGTCTCAAAAAAAAAAAAAAAAAAAAAGAACTAAAAATAAAACTACCATTCGATCCAGCAATCCCACTACTGGGTATCTACCCAAAGGAAAAGAGTCATTCTATGAAAAAGACACATGCACTCGCATGTTTATAGCAGCACAATTTGCAAATGCAAAGATAATGGAACCAACTTATGTGCCCATCAACCAACGAGTACATGAAGAAAATGTGGTATAATACACCATGGAATACTACTCAGCCATAAAAAGGAATGAAATAATGTCTTTTTCAGCAACTTGGATGGAGTTGGGGGCCATTATTCTAAATGCAATAACTCAGGAATAGAAAACAAAATATCATATGTTCTCACTTATAAGTGGGAGCTAAGCTATCAGGACACAAAGACATGAGAATGATATAATGGGACCAGGTGCGGTGGCTCATGCCTTTAATCCCAGCACTTTGGGAGGCTGAGGCGGGTGGATCACCTGAGGTCAGGAGTTCAAGACCAGCCTGGCCAACGGTGAAACCCCGTCTCTACTAAAAATACAAAAAATTAGCCAGGCGTAGTGGTGGGTGACTGTAATCCCAGCTACTCAGGAGGCTGAGGCAAAAGAATCCCTTGAACCTGGGAGGTGGAGGTTGCAGTGAGCTGAGATCGCACCACTGCACTCCAGCCTGGGCAATAGAGCGAGATTCTGTCTCAAAAAAAAAAAAAAAATCAAAATCATATCAAGTGCCTTTTCTGACCACAATGATATGAAACTAGAAATAAGTAACAGGAGGAAAATTCACAAATATGTGGAAATTAAACATGCTCTTGAGCAGCCAGTGGGTCAAAGAAAAATCAAAAGGGGAAATGTAAAAATATCTTGAGACAAATGGAAACACAGCATACCAAAACATATGGGATGCAGCAAAAGCAGTTCTAAGAAGGAAGCATATAGCAACAAACACCTACATCAAAAAAGAAGAAACACCTCAAACTACCTAATGTTACACCTCAAGGAACTAGGAAAAAGAACAAACTAAACCCAAAGTTAGCAGAAGGAAAGGAGTAATAAAAATAAGAACAGAGATAAATCAAATAGAGAATAATAAAGCTATAGAAAAATTAATAAACTAATTTTTGAAAAAAATAAAATTGACAAACCTTTACCTAGACTAAGAAAGAAAAGAGAAGACACACAAATAAATGAAATCAGAAATGAAAGTGAAGACGTGACAATGGATGCTCCGAATTTTTTTTAAAAAGTATCATAAAGGACTATTGTGAACAACTATATGCCAACAAATTGGATAATCTAGAGGAAATGGATGAATTCCTAGAAACATACAACCTACCAAAATTAACTTAGGAAGAAATAGAAAGCCTGAACAGACCAGTAAGAAATAAAGGGACTGAAGTGGCTACTAAAATATTCCAACAAAGACAACCCCAGGAACAGATGGCTTCACGGCTGAATTCTACCAAGAATTCAAAGGAGAATTAATATTAATCCTTTTTAAAACTTTTCCAAAAAAAAAGAACTAGGATGGAATACTTCCAAATTTATTTTATGAGGCCACTATCATCCTGGTACCAAAACCAGACAAAGACACAACAAGAAAAGAAAACTACAAGCCAGTATTTCCAATGAACATTGATGCAAAAATCCTTAATAAAATCCTAGTAAAACCAATTCAACAACACATCAAAAAGATTACACATCTCATTATTTAATACTTAATAAACTCACTAGTTTATATGTTTGCATGCAGTATGTAATACTATATACAGTATCGAATATGAATTACACTCTCATTCCACACTGTAGCAAATACATTCTATAATGGAAATATACCATCGAGTTTTATGTTTGCATTTTAATTTGTTTCACTTTTTAAATTATCATGTATATAATGTCATAGTAATCAAACAGTATGGTATTAAAGAAGAGATAAACAAACATATCAATGGAAAAGAATAATGAGTCTAGAAATAGATCTGCACTTATATGGCTAATAGGTTTTTTACAAAGATGGAAAAGCAATTGAATGAAGAAGGATAGCCTTTCAACAGATGTGTTGATATAATTGGAACATCAATAGGCAAAAAGAAAAAGAAACATTGAACCTTGACCTAAAATAACACTTTATTTAAAAATTAATCCAAACTAGATTATACGTCTAAATGTGAGACATAAAACTATAAAACTCTAAGAAGAAAACACAGGCAAAAAAAATCTGTGTGACCTGGGATTAGGTAAAGGATTATTAGGTATGACACAAAAGCACAATCTATAAAAGAATTGATAAATTGAACTTTATCACAATTAAAAACTTGTGCTCTTAAAAGACATTGTTAAGAAAATGGAAAGACAAGATATTGTAGAGAATTACACAGGGCATGAGATGTTACCCTACTTATCAAACAGTTAACCTGTTACTGTTTTGTGGATACTGGCAAAAGACATGGGACTCCTGAGTCAGAGACAAATGGCCTTATTACTTATGGCAAAAGCAGTAGCCAGGGCATCAGCATGATGCACATACTGGCTACCCATGTTCCCACTGGTTATCTGTGCTCCCCAAGTCTCACGCTGGTGAAGCAAATGACCTATCATGGATAGGGATACACAGTGGGCTACATAATAGGGGATGAACAGTGAGCTTGGGGAATTCATTACTGTTACAGCAAGTGGAAACAAACCCTCTCTGTCTGAGGGAAGGTATCATCTCATCCCTAAAGGCTGTTTTCAGTAATTCAAATACCATCCTGAGAAATGGCCGAGTAGAGAGCAGCTGGGGTCTTCCAGTCTTGTCATAATTGGCAAAAAAATGTGCAAATACACCCACAGCCCACAGTGGATTGACTCTCTCAACAAGCCGCCCATCAGCCCAACACATTCTTGGCCAAATATGGAATTATACATGAATATGTCACTCTGATTAATCTGACCAACAGAATCTGGGACCAAATCTGTTTAATTAATCTCATTAATCATTTTCAACAGAACTCCATGCCGCAGGATGAGGCCACCTTGCTGTAGTGACCCCATCCACACCTCCCAAAGTCCTGGTCTCATTTAACGCCGAAGAAATCCCACGAGGACCACTGGGTCTTCTTTCAAACAGTAAGAATGTTATCTAAGGCTAGTCTATTATCAATTACTACTCACGTACAGAGTTAAGGCTATCTTGATCGGCTTTGGTGTCATTGCCAATAATTATAAGAAGCAAGAGATGGGCCAAAAAGCAATCCCCATCAGCAATGGAGAGACATTCTGTGGCCCACTCTCTCTTACATATAAACATATAACCCAAAGGGGCATAGTTCAGGATTTGTTGTCATCATTACATTGGTTTGATTAAGCCACATGGTTGGTGTCACTAAGTATTTATAGCCTCAATCTCCATACATGGTATAACTCAGGGCCATTCAGTTATCAAGAGAAACATATGGCTGGGCACAGTGGCTCATGCTTGTAATCCCAGCACGTTGGGAGGCCAAGATGGGCAGATCACGAGGTCAGGAGATCGAGACCACCCTGGCTAACACAGTGAAACCCCATCTCTACTAAAAAAAAAAAAAAATACAAAAAAATTAGCCAGGTGTGGTGGCGGGCGCCTGTAGGCCCAGCTACTTGGGAGGCTGAGGCAGGAGAAAGGTGTGAACCCAGGAGGCGGAGCTTGCAGTGAGCCGAGATTGCGCCACTGCACTCCGGTCTGGGCAACAGAGCGAGACTCCGTCTCAAAAAAAAAAAAAGAGAGAGAAACATATAACTTCGCATTACAGTGAAATGCTCTTGCACTGGATCATGTGTCTGTACATATTCACTTTACAGAGCTGTCATTGATGGCATCAGGCATAATAAAATAGTTCCAGATCAGTCATATCCACGTAAGTTTTTCTGTTTTCATAGCACATAGAAGGAAATTACAAACTCAGCGGCAGGTCAGATTGCCAGCACAGCTGCTGCTTGACTCAGGTGACAGTCAGTGCTGGATCTAGGAGACAAAGAGAACATTAATTGCCTTGCCCCTGATCCTTGCATCTCCCAATATCTAAGGTGTTCTCTCTCGAAGTACCAGGGTCGGCACTTTCCCTCCCCTGCCACATAATCAGTGTGTCCCATCTGAGTATCTACAGCTTCACCTTTTCCCCAGTCACTCCCCACTTGCCTCCCAATCTTGTATTCTGATCCTTGCACAGAAGGCAGCCAAGAGGTCACTTTTGGGGGACATCCACATTCAGTAACCAAATTGCCCTACTATTGTGTGTGGGCCAAGTAGAAGTAAAGTCAGAAATTGTTCCATCACTCAGCAATACCAGATACCAGTGGATGGTAAGGAGTGTGGAATGTTCATCAAGTACTTTGACTATCGGCTCATTACTGGGTGACATTTGAGAAAAAAAAAAAAAAAAAAAAAGATGCACCATTTTCAGACTGAAAATAGGTTGGAAAGCTGAAAACATAACATAGCTAAGACTCAGGAGCCTCAATGGTGTGGTTGGAGTTGGCTGATTACACTGGAACAGCAATATGTAAACTGAAAAATTATTAAAAGTGAAGAGAACATTGGTAGCACTAAGGGAGAAAGTCAATGTAGTAGTCACTCTGATGTAGCCAATCTGTCAGGAGCCAGTAGGGTCAATGCCCCCAAGCAATGTGGCCTCTTTTGTTGCAAGACAAACAGGTCAATTTTTGGCAAGAGTCATAAGTCTGGCATGTTGTAGTGGCTTCTGCATCAGAAACATCAGGTCCTTTACTCTGTGCCCAGTCCCTGATACCAGATGTGTTGCCATGTGTGATGGCAGTCTGGGCAGTGCGGATTTGATTAGCATCTTGAATTTAGTTGATCTCATCAGAAAGCAGGCCCTTACTTTTTGCGTCTCTGTGAGTGACCCACATTGTCCCATCAGAATCCACAATTTGTTTCTACAGTTATGATCCCAAAGAGAGGTGTCCTTAGTCTACCAGTCAAGTGAAAGACAAAAGGCTAGACCATTGGCAACAGTTGCAAGTCAGTAAAAGTATAACAAGTGGTATTAAGGACAGTATTGGTCAGACTTATGAGAGCAGCCTTGAACTCTGCCCATTGAGTGGAAGTGTAATAACAGTGCAATCAGGGCCGTTAATTTGGAAGATTCCAACTTGCCGACAACCAGGACATCATCTACACAGTGAAAGCTCTCACGATAAATGCTCACAATAAAGGCACTCACGATAAATGTTGACCCCCATTCCACCCCCATGGTGGCAAATGGCAGGGGAGTTTGTCCCAGTAGTACTTCTCTGCTTGTGTCAGTGCCCTAAATGGGAGAATTTCCTCTGATGCTTTATGAACATTTCTAGTATAAGCACTTCTCATATCAATTTCCTCCTATGTTTTCATAATGGTAGATTGAATTAGCATAGAGGCTCTCACCCATAAAGTCACTTTAACTGCTTTTCTTCACTGAGAGTTTTGCTCACACCTTCTCAGTTGAGTTCAGATTTTTCTGTTCCCTGTGGGAACACAGACAAAGGATTTTAACACTTGCACTTCGGGAGTTACAAAAGCAGCTGCCAGGAGCTTATCTCCCATCCAGGAGTTCCAAGTATGGGAGGGGGAACAGGAAGAGGGAAGAGGGAAGGGTGCAGCCCCTGAGGAGTGGCTGGAGCCATCGTGGAGGCTCCTAGCCTCAGGATGGGTACCACTTCCTCAGGGACACTTCTTTTCTGCCTCCTCACATGCCACAGCTCTACCCTGGATACCTCAATGCCAATGGCTACCTCTGTGCCCAGTGCCCTCTCCTGCCATAGGACTGGGTGGGATGGTGACTTCGATGCCTGTTTCCAACCAAGCCATAAATATTTAAGTTCCACAACCTCGTTCCTCTGCATACTCTTTGGTTGTTGTTGTTCTTTAAAGCACATGAAATCAGAATGGAGTGGCCGGGCACAGTGGCTCATGCCTGTAATTCCAGCACTTTGGGAGGCTGAGGTGGGTGGATCACCTGAAGTCAGGAGTTTGAGACCAGCCTGGCCAACATGGTGAAATCCCGTCTCTACTAAAAATACAAAAATTAGCCGGGCGTGGTGGTGGGAGCCTGTATTCCCATATACCTGGGAGGCTGAAGTGGGAGAATCGCTTGAAGCTGGGAGGTGGAGGTTGCAATGAGCCAGATCGCACCACTGCACTCCAGCCTGGGTGAGAGTGAGACTCTATCTCAAAAAAAAAAAAAAAAAAGAAAAAGAAAAAGTAAAAGAATAAAAGAAATCAGAGTAGAGGAAGAGAGAGGCAGCAGAGTGTGTGGAGGGAGAGCAGCTCTGCCCCAGTAAGCGTGACTTTTCATTTATTTGCAGTTTGGAGTGGCTGCCCACTCAGGCTCACCAAATACACTTCCAATGTTTCCCATCTACCTAAAGCTCTACGTTCTCATTTCTGACTTTCTCTCAGCTTAGCTAACCCCTTGACTCAGCAGCCATAGCCATATTCTTTTTAAACTAGGGTTCCTAGGCTTACTGTTCCCATTGTCATAATATCCCTTCCTCTGCCCACCCGGAGGAGAGGGATCAAGGAATAAGGTACCAATGAGGTGGCTTGTTTCAGTCTTACTTATTCTTATTTAGTTTCTAACATTCATGAACAGGCAATAGTGATATGGTTTGGCTCTGTGTTCCCACCCAAAACTCATCTTGAATTGTACTCCCATAATTCCCACTTGTTGTCGGAGGGACCCAGTGGGAAATAATGGAATCATGGAGACAGTTTCCCCCATACTGTTCTCGTGATAGTGAATAAATCTCGTGAGATCTGATGGTTTTATACGGGGAAACCCATTTCGCTTGGCTCTCATTCTGTCTCTTGCCGCTGCTATGTGAGACGTACCTTTCACCTTCTGCCATGATTGTGAGGCCTCCCCAGTCATGTACAACTGTAAGTCCAATAAACCTCTTTCTTTTGTAAATTGCCCAGTCTCAGGTATGTCTTTATCAGCAGCGTGAAAATGGACTAATGCATGTAGTGTATTAGTGCATTCTTGCCCTGTTATAAGGAAATATCTAAGACTGGGTAATTTATTTATGTATTTATTTTTGAGAGACAGAGTGTTGCTCTGTTGCCCAGGCTGGAGTGCAGTGGTATGATCTCAGCTCACTGCAACCTCCGCCTCCTGGGTTCAAGCGATTCTCCTGCACTAGCTTCCCAAGTAGCTGGGACTACAGGCATGCACCACCACGCCCAGTTAATTTTTGTATTTTTAGTAGAGACGGGGTTTCACTATATGTTGGCCAGGCTGGTCTCGAACTCCTGACGTCAGGTGATCCGCACACCTCGGCCTCCCAAAGTGCTGGGATTACAGGTGTGAGCCACTGCACCCAGCCTGGGTAATTTATTTTTAAAAAGGGGTTTAATTGGCTTGTGGTTCCGCAGGCTGTACAGGAAGCATGATGCTGCCATCTACTCCATTCTAGGGAGGCCTCAGGATACCTACAATTATGGCATGAAGGTGAAAGGGAAGCAGTTACGTCTTAAATGCCTGGAGCAGGAGAAAGAGAGAGAGGGGGGAAGTGTTACACAGTTCTAAACAACCAGATATCGTAAGAATTCTATCATGAAAACAACACTAGGTGGATGGTGCTAAACCATTCATGAGAACCTACCACCATGATCAAATCACCACCCAGTAGACCCACCTCCAGCATCAGGGATTACATTTCAACATGAGATTTGGGTGCAGACACAGATCCAAACCATATCAGGTAGGATAGCAATGATTCCTATTCCTTCTCACTTCCCCACCACTTGGGCAAAAGAAGTCACTACTGGATCCCAGGAAGTCTTCTTATATCCCCTAACCTGGCATGTGTGGGCATTCATTCTTTCTCTTCCAGAAATCTATGTCTCTATCAGTATTCCATCCCTATTGCCAAAACTGTCAAGCACTGTGCAGAATCTAAGATTATATCCTACTTACAAACTGACAAGTTAGCCTGTTACTGTTTCATGGACGCTGGCAGAAAACACAAGACTACAGAATCAGTGACAAGGGACTTTATTATTCACTGTAAAAGAAACAGCCAGAGTTTGTACGATGCTTGTGCCAGTCTCCATGCACCTCAAGTCCTGTGGGGGTGATGTGAAGGGCCCATGATGGGTGCCTGCACATGCAATGGGACTGTGTTATAGAAGAACACTGAGCTTGGGAGATTCACTGCTTTTATAACAAGCAGAAGCAAGCCTGTTCATTGCCTGTGGTGAGACAACTCACTCCTCAAGATTGTTCACAGCTAACACAACCCTGATAAATGGCCAGGGTAAAGAGTGGTTGGAGCCTTACCCAGAAAGAATGTGCAGGGATACACATGGCCCATGGTGAATTGCCTCTCCCAACAGATACAGATCAGGGAAAAATACAGCAAATCACATGTCTAACAAAGCACTTGTATCCAAAATATACAAGGAACACTCAAAACACACTAAAAGAATAACCCAGTTTAAAAGTGAGCAAAAGACTTGAACAAATGCTTCACCAAAGAGAATATACAGATGAAAAATAAGCACATGAAAAAATATTTAGCATCATTCCATTAGGAAAATGCAAATTCCAAACCACTATCACATTCCACTACACACTTATTAGAACGGCTAAAATTTAAAACAATACCAAATGTTGGCAAAAATGTAGAACAACCAGAACTGCCATATATTGCTGGTGGGAATGCAAAATGGTATAGCCACTCTGGAAAAACGTTTGGCACTTTCTTATAGAGTTAAACATATATATACCATACATGACCGAGCAATCCCACTCCTAGGTATTTACTTAATGAATTGAAAACTTATGTTCACACAAAAACCTGTACATGAATATGTGTAGCATCTCAATTCATAATTGCTAAAAATGAGAAGCAACCCAAATATCATTTGACCAGTGATAATCAAGCACTGGTATATCTATAAAATGGAATACTATTCAGCCATACAAAGGAATGAACTCTTGATATACTTGACAACTTAAATGATCCTCAAAGGCATTATGCTGAGTGAAAGAAGCCAGTCTCAAAAGGTTGCATACTTTTTTTTTTTTTTTTTTTTTTTTTGAGGCGGAGTCTCGCTCTGTCGCCCAGGCTGGAGTGCAGTGGCGCGATCTCGGCTCACTGCAAGCTCCGCCTCCCGGGTTCCCGCCATTCTCCTGCCTCAGCCTCCCGAGTAGCTGGGACTACAGGCGCCGCCACCACGCCCGGCTAATTTTTTTTGTATTTTTAGTGGAGACGGGGTTTCATTGTGTTAGCCAGGATGGTCTCGATCTCCTGACCTCGTGATCCGCCCGTCTCGGCCTCCCAAAGTGCTGGGATTACAGGCTTGAGCCACCGCGCCCAGCCAAAAGGTTGCATACTATACGATTCCATTTATAAAGCTCTTGTGTGTGTGTGTGTGTGTGTGTGGTGTGGTGTGTGTGTGTGTGTGTGTGTGTGTGTGTGTGTGTGTGATGGAGTCTTGCTTTGTTGCCTGGGCTGGAGTGCAGTGGCACGATCTTGGCTCACTGCAACTTCTGCCTCTCAGTTCAAGTAATTCTCCAGCCTCAGCCTCCCGAGTAGCTAAGACTGCAGGCACATGCTGCCACCCCCAGCTTTTGTGTGTGTGTGTGTGTGTGTGTGTGTGTGTGTGTGTGTGTGTGTGTGTGTTTCAGATGAAGTTTTGCTCTTGTTGCCCAGGCTGGAGTGCAGTGGTGCAATCTCGGCTCACTGCAACCTCCGCCTCCCAGGTTCAAGTGATTCTCCTGCCTTAGCCTCCTGAGTAGCTGGGATTATAGGTATGTGCCACCATGCCCAGCTATTTTTTTGTATTTTTAGTAGAGACGGTGTTTCATCATGTTGGGCTGGTCTCGAACTCCTGACCTCAGGTGATCCACCCACCTTGGCCTCCCAAAGTGCAGGGATTACAGGCATGAGCCACGGCACCTGGCCTTTTGTGTGTGTGTGTGTTTTTAGTAGAGATGGGGTTTTGCCATGTTGGCCAGGTTGGTCTCGAACTCCTGGCCTCAAGTGATCCCACCTCAGCCTCCCAAGGTGCTGGGATTATGGGCGTGAGTCACTGTGCCTGGCCCTGTATGGCCTTCTTAAAAAGACAAAACTAGAGTGTTAGAGAGAAGGTCAGTAAGTTGCTAGGATGTAGTAGTTGGGGGAGGGTGTGACTATGAAGGGATTATGAAAGGGAATCTTTTGGGGGAGGTAATAGAAACTTGTGTAATCTGATTGTTAAAATTCATAGAACTATATGTCCTCTTCTCTCCCCCTCCCAAAAAACTCGGTGCCTATCCTAGCTTCTCTTGCCACTAAGGTGTAGACCTATGACTTAGGTTCTACCAATCAGATGCAAGTGTGCTAGGCTTTGATTTGAAACTAAGTTAAATATGGACAGAGGCAGGCCACAGGGGCATCCACTTTCTTGGTGTGCAGCAGCAGAGTCAGATTCTGGGAGCAAGGCTCATAGCAGCAGCTTCCTGTGGTAGTAGCAGATGAAGCATGGTTGTGAGCTCTCCCTGGCAACTCCACCAGAGTTGGCCTAGAAAGTCCATCCTCTAGTTTGTTCCATTAGTTGTTCCACAGATTGTGTATCATAGCTAATACCCTGTAATAAGTGTCTGCTAATTTAAACTAGTTAAGAGTGGATTCTGTTGTCTGAAAGCAAGAACGCTAATGAACATATTTATGTATGACTAATGGTACTGCTCAATTCCCAGCCCGTGTTTCTCATGGCCTGTTTCTCAGACTTACCATTTAACCATGAGAATCAGTTATTAAGCACGACAAGCAACCATTGCCAGAGGGAAACATCTGTGTGTCATTTAAAATGGATAGAGAAGGAGTAGTGAGTCCTTAAATGGCTTAGTACTCCAGAACAATTCTCTGGCACTTGAAGTGGTAAAATACTGATTCCAAGTAGACTGGTAGACTGATTGCAATAAAGGCCACAGCAGTTCCTCCCATCCCTGGATGCTCAGTCCTTTGCACTGTGACTTTGCCACTCCTTCCTTCAAGAGATGGAGTTTGTTTCTCCACCCCCATGAATCTGGGCTGGACTGTAACTTGCTTCAACCTATAGAATGTGGTAGAAGAAACATTTTTGGAGTTCTGAGACTATTCAAGAAGGTTTCGAAGCTTTCACTGTCATTCTCTTTAAACCCATATGGAGAAGGCTGAAAGCCTAATTTTTTCTGGAAGCACGAAACATATAGAGGCCTGTGAACCATACCACAACCAGAACTACTGAGCAGTAGGTGAGGCCAGGCAGGTCCCGTACCTCCCCATCCTACAGCCCACCTGCAAAGCTTGCCTGGTAAACACTGAGTTACCATCTGGATCTGACACACAAGATCAATTGCTCTAGGCCCTGGCTCCCTAGGGCGCTGCATTGCTGGCAGCTGGTCAGGGACTGTTTTCCAGGAGGCAGAGAAAAGCTACTGAACCCCACGTTCAAACAAACAGTCTACAAGCCACCCTCAGGGAAGCAGGATACAGAGGTGGGTCTGTGCCCTCTCCAACACACATCTTCCAAGCTGCCCATTGCCATTTTCTGAATTCTGGTTCCTTGTCAAACTCTCTTTTGTGTTCACACTCACCATAACTCCATTATATAAGAGCATTAGCAAGTAGACCGGGCTGAGAGGCAGGTAAGGGCACCCAAGGTGGTTTGCCTAGGCTCTGCCCTTCCTGAACCACACCTTGGACCTCACATCCCATGAGAGGCAGCTCTATTCATCTTGGCCCACGAGACCCCATCTGCTGTGTCTTGTGGGCTGGTGTTGGTGTCATATCCCACTGAAGCCTCGTGGTCTACCGGCAATAGTAATAAGTATACAGATCTTCTAGAAACTACTGTGTCATTCAAATAGCATAAAGAAGGCATGTTCCACAAAGAAAGAGGTGAGGAAAAATAAATGCACTTGATGCATTAATGCGGGGGGATTGAGGTCATTTTTTCTCTCATGCATTTTCCTTGTTGTTGCTATGAGGTTGTTATGCAGCAATTTAAAAAAAAATTAGGTGTGAAAAGCATGCTCTCCTCAGTCAACAATTCCAGACCCAATGCAAGTCTACAAATGACAGATGCAATCCTAAACGTAATTAATGTTGCAAGCTCTGTCTAGAAGGTGTAATTAACTCTCCAGAACTCACTTTATCTCTCAACTACTTAGGTATTCAAGGAAGAGCAGGGACAGGACTTTTGACAGAGGTATTTTGGAGGCTGTAGGCCTTCCTCAACAAATTTCCCACAATAAGAATACACATTGCATTTTAAATCCCCTATTTTGAGGCTTGGAGCTTCCCACCTATGGGTTCGTGTAAGGATGGAAGGGGGTTTCAGGGCTTCTGCTTAGGGACTTGGGGTGATCATTTCTGTCTAATCCCATCAGGAACAATTACTTACCTTGGTGTATGCTCTGTGTGTGTGTGTGTGTGTGTGTAAGAGAGAGAGAGACAGAGAGAGAGAAGAAAAAGAAAGAAAGAAAGAAAGAGAAGAAAGAAAGAAAGAAAGAAAAGAGAGAGAAAGAAAGAAAGAAAGAAAGAAAGAAAGAAAGAAAGAAAGAAAAGAAAGAGAAAAAAGAAAGAAAAGAAAAGAAAACAAAAGAATCCATACTGGGTCTGCTGTACTGGTATCTGCTTTTGTGTGGTGAGATAAGGAACAGATCTCCTACTAGTACAAGGCCACCTCAGCATTTCAGAGTTGCCACCCCAGAAAGAATGGTGTAGGAGTGCCCTTTACTAAATGTAAAACATCATCTTTATGGCAGCAAACTTCCTGTCAGCCTCCCTTTACCCGCGCCTCTATTTCTCCCTATTTCACAAAAGAAGAAACATGGTAGCTGATGAGCATAAAGGATAGAATTGTTGAAATTATCAGAAGCCAATGAGCATGTCGCTTACTATCTGTGGTACACTACCCTGTTTCTTTCCTCTATGACGCTTCTTCCAATCCATAACTACTTGTGTATCAGTTTACTTTGTTTCTGGCATGCCCTCATCTTTCTAGAATGTGAGATTAAAGATAGCAAGAACAATATCTGCATTACTACCTCCCGGATTCCCAGGAATTAGCACAGTGCATGACAAATAATCCATGCTCAATAAATATTTCTTTTACATTTGATTTTTGAAGAGGTACAATTAAAAACAACCACAATGCAATATGTTACCTGTCAAATTGGCAAAAATTTCAAAAGATATGAGCAGTGTTGCCAATGAGAGAGTCATAGCAGCATTCTCTCAGGATGCTAGCGAGACTGTAGTTGTCACCCCCTTTCTCGAAAATAACTTGGCAATACATGTCCCAAACCTAAAAGGATTACATTGCCTTTGAGCCAGCAATTCCTCTTTTAGTTATTGAGAAGCTAAGCCAAGGAGTTCATCAATGATGTACAAAAAAATTTAATCATGATAAATTATATTGTCCATGTTTTTTATAATAATTAAACATTAGAAAGATAATGTCACAGCCAGGCACTGTGGCTCATGCCTGTAATCCCAGCACTTTGGGAGTCCGAGGTGGGCGGATCACGAGGTCAGGAGTTGGAGACCAGCCTGACCAACATGGTGAGCTCTCAGCTCCATTAAAAATACAAAAATGAGCCGGGCGTGATGGTGGGCACCTGTAATCCCAGCGACTCAGGAGGCTGAGGCAGGAGAATCGCTTGAACCCGGGAGGCGAATGTTGCAGTGAGCTGAGATCGTGCCATTGCACTCCAGCCTGGATGACAGAGTGAGACTCTGTCTCAAAAAATAATAATAAAATAAAAGGAAAGAAAGAGGCCGGGCATGGTGGCTCACGCCTGTAATCCCAACGCTTTGGGAGGCCGAGGTGGGCAGATCACGAGGTCAGAAGATCAAGACCATCCTGGCTAACACAGTGAAACCCCATCTCTATTAAAAAAAAAAAAAAATAGCTGGACGTGGTGGCGAGTGCCTGTAGTCCCAGCTACTTGGGAGGCTGAGGGAGGCTGAGGCAGGAGAATGGTGTGAACCCGGGAGGTGGAGCTTGTAGTGAGCCAAGATTGCGCCACTGCACTCCAACCTGGGGTGACAGAGTGAGACAGAAAGAAAGAAAGAGAGAGAGAGAGAAAGGAAAGAGAGAGAGAGAAAGGAGAGAGAGAAAGAAGAAAGAGAGAGAAAGAAAGAAAGAGAAAAAGAGAAAGAAAGAGAGAAAGAAAGAAAGAAGAAAGAAAGAAAGAAAATGCCACAGAAGAATATTTAATACCTTGGAAAGGTTTTATTACAAAGTAGACAAGTACTACACTTAGTTAAAAAGCCAAAAAGCCAAGAAGAGATCAAAGTAGACAAGTAAACAAGATTTTATTATAAAGTAGAAACCAGATAATACGTACAGAAATACCACATTAAATTTTGTTTTATTTACATTTAGGTGGAGGGGGAAAATAATGTAAACAAAATGCCATAAAGTCCTGAGTGTTTATCTGAGGTATGGGATGTCAGGTGATTTTTATCTTCTTTTATTAGTTTATCTCTATTTCTCTATTTTCCTTGCATTCCACACTTTTTTTTTTTTTTTTTTAAAGACAGAGTCTTGCTCTGTGGCCAGGCGGGAGTGCAGTGGCACCATCTCGACTCACTGCAACCTTCACCTCTGGGGTTCAAGCGATTCTCCTGCCTCAGCCCCCTGAGTGGCTGAGACTACAGGTGCATGCCACCACGCCCAGCTAGTGTTGTTGTTGTCGTTGTTTTGAGATGGAGTTTCACTCTTGTTGCCCAGGCTGGAGTGCAATGGCGCAATCTCGGCTCACCACAACCTCCGCCTCCCAGGTTCAAGCGATTCTCCTGACTCAGCCACCCAAGTAGCTGGAATTACAGGCATCTACCACCACGCCCAGCTAATTTTGTATTTTTAGTAGAGATGGCGTTTCTCCATGTTGGTCAGGCTGGTTTCGAACTCCCAATCTCAGGTGATCCGCCGGCCTCGGTCTCCCAAAGTGCTGGGATTACAGTCGTGAGCCACCTTGCCCAGCTAGTTTTTGTATTTTTAGTAGAGACAGGGTTTCACCATGTTAGCCAGGCTGTTCTTGATCTCTTGACCTTGTGACCTGCCCACCTCCGCCTCCCAAAGTGCTGGGATTACAGGCGTAAACCACCACGCCCGGCCCACACTTTTGTAATAAGAAAGAAGCAATTCGGGCCGGCCTCCGTGACTGATGCCTGTTATCCCAGCACTTCGGGAGGTCCAGGCATGAGGACTGCTTCAGCCCGGGAGTTCCAGACCAGCCTAGGCAACATAGTGAGACTGCGTCTCTACAAAAAATACAAAAAATAGCCGGGTGCGGTGACAGTCACCTCTAATCCCAGCTACTTGGGAGGCTAAAGCAGGAGAATCGCTTGAACCCGGTAGGCGGAGGTTGCAGTGAGCCGAGATCGTGCCACTGCTCTCCAGCCTGGACGACAGAGGGAGACGCTGTCTCAAAAAAAAAAAAAAAAAAAAAGCAGCAGCAGCAATTTAAATTTACCAAACTAAAGCAGCTTTGCCCCCTAGTGGCTTGTTCATTAAACTGCGTTTAGTCTGAGAAAAGAATGTCATCCACTGAGATTGCAGAGCAGATACCACTGCAGGCTTTTGTCCCAAAGCAGAACTTTCTGGAAGATGTACTTGTCCTTTGGTATGATAAGTGGTTATATCCTAGAGGAGCAGCCTCGGGCTGTCCCTGCCTTAGGATGCCTGGATAGTTAGGTTTGACAAAGGGGAGAAAGATGAGATTGGAATGGGGGGAACTCACTGTCACAGGAGCACCCTCCGGTGACTCAGGGTTTAATGGCCTGGCAGGGACACATGGTGCCAGTACTAATATGCTGCTAGGATTGCTCCTTGAAGCTAGGGAATGGGGGAGTGGGGAGGACAATGTTCTATAATAAATGAAGTGGGCATATCAGAACTGACACTGGAGAAGGCGTCATAAAGCTCAAAATATAAGGTATGTGGAAATGTGAGAATGGAGTTTGATATGGTTTGGATCTGTGTCCCTGCCCAAATCTCATGATGAATTATAATCCCCAATGTTGGAGGTGGGCCAGATGGAAGGTGATTGCATCATGGTGGTGGATTTCTCATGAATGCTTTAGCACCATCCCCCTTGATACTGTTCCCGTGATAGTGAGTGAATTCTTGCAAGATCTGGTTGTTTAAAAGCGTGTGGCACCTGCCACCCCGCTCTCTCTCTTGCTCCTGCCCTGAGCATGTGATGTGCCTGCTCCCAGTTTGCCTTCCACCATGATTGTAAGCTTCCTGAAGCCTCCCCAGAGGTCAAGTAGATGCTGCCATGCTTCCTGTACAGCCTACAGAACCATGAACCAATTAAACCTCTTTTCTTTGTAAATTACTCAGTCTCAGGTATCTCTTTATAGCAACGCGAGAATGACCTAATACAAAGTTACAACGCGGGACCAGATCCGTTAGACCATGGATCCAAACCATATCAAGCTACCTCCTGACCATGCTCCCTGGGAAGGCTAAGAAGACATTCCTTCACCAGGGGTGCAATGGTAAGCAGACACAACAGCTTTTTTGAGATCAATAGTGGTTGTCTTCTGCAGACCAGAGAGACAGTTAAGAGATGCTGTGGTGCAACTGGGTCTCCCAGTATCAATGCAGATTATAGGATTCCAGAATACAGAAGCCAAATGATGATATTTAACTGACTTAGGTAAGACTGAAGTAATCACCATACTGGGCTGCCATGGAATGGGCTGAGTTGTTTCCTCCCGAAATTCCTATGTTGAAGTCCTAATCCCCAGGACCTCCGGATATGACTGTATTGGGGATACGGTCTTTAAAGAGGTAATCAAGTTAAGATTGCTAAGAGACAATCTTAGTATTGCTTTGATAGCACCTGTGAAATTGGACTGGATTAAAGAATGGTGTTGCTACTAGTTTTTAAATCTTCATGAATGAATGCTGAATGTTGCTATTCATTATGTGAATGTTCTTAAGAAAGGAATTTTAGCATTAGTGGAATTCCTGTAGGTACTTTAGTAAGTCATAACCCATGCAGATACTTAGCAAGAAGCTTAGGGCAGAGATTTGTTTGCCCTTTGCTAGAGCTACAGTAAACATCTGTATAAGATTATTGTTTTCTTTTTTTTTTTTTTTTTTGAGACGGAGTCTTGCTCAGTTGCCCAGGCTGGAGTGCAGTGGTGTGATCTCGGCTCACTGCAAGCTCCAGCTCCCAGGTTCATGCCATTCTTCTGCCTCCGCCTCCTGAGTAGCTGGGACTACAGGCACCCGCCACCACGCCCTGCTAATTTTTTGTATTTTTAGTAGAGACGGGGTTTCACCGTGTTAGCCAGGATGGTCTCGATCTCCTGACCTCGTGATCTGCCCGCCTCGGCCTCCCAAAGTGCTGGGATTACAGGTGTGAGCCACCGTGCCCGGCCTTTTTTTTTTTTTTTTTTTTTTTTTTTTGAGGCAGAGCATTACTCTGTCACCCAGGCTGGAGTGCAGTGGTGCAATCTCAGCTCACTTCAACCTTCGCCTCCCAGGTTCAAGCGATTCTTCTGCCTCAGCCTCCTGAGTAGCTGGGACTACAGGCATGCACCACCACTCCTGGCTAATTTTTGTATTTTTAGTAGAGACAGGGTTTCACCATATTGGCCAGGCTGGTCTCGAACTCTTGACCTCGTGATCCACCTGCCTCAGCCTCCCAAAGTGCTGGGATTACAGGCATGAGCTACGGCACCTGGCCAAGATTATTGTTTTCTATTGTAGAAGAAGAGGTTTCTGTTCTGCACATATGGACTGATGGACCTTGAATAAATCACCTAAGCATTCTGAATCTCTAAAAGTGTCAGTATGAGGAGTCTGTGAGTTAATCCAGGTAAAGTGTGGTGACTGGCAGAGTAAATGTATAATAAATGGAAGCTGTTAAAGTCTTTTTGATAAGGTAATCTATTGCTATTATTAATGATGGCTGAAGAGCAATTTCATACCCTTAAAACCACTAGCTCAGGAAACTGGTGCTCTGAAATGGGGAAATAGAAGATAAATTCTAGCCACACATATTTGTTGAGATTCTAACTCATGCTTAAGTTTTGAGGGAACAAAGAGAGAAAATGTGACCCATGCTCTCCAGGGACTCATAAATCTAGTTGTGGGGAGAATAGATGTATAGACAAAGAAAGAGAAAAGTTAACCCTAATTTATGCTACAGGTAATAATAAATTTACTCTGTGCACGAATGTCCAGGAGAGTTTTCACAGAGAAAGATGACCTCGGCTTTGAAATATGGGTAGGATTTGGACCGGCAGGGAGCAGTAGGAAGAGCTTCTCAGGGAGAGGAAACGGCTAAGCAGAGATCCAGTGGCTGGAATATAATTGGGTGAAGTGGTCTGACTGAAACAGAGGGTTTGTTTCAGGGGCAGACAGTAGGAGATAAGTATGGAGAGGCAGGTTTGAGAAGAACGTGAATCCCAGATAAAGAGTTGTGGACTATACTCTATAGGTATAGGTCCTTAAGGTAAAGGTGTGTGTGTGTGTGTGTGTGTGTGTGTGCGCACGTGTGGTGTGATAGGATCCTCTTCAACTTAAAGCTATGTACATAATAGGGAAGGGGATCAAGGGTGCTAAACAATCACCTTCTCTATGGAATCTGAGCCAATAAAGAAATATATACAGGAGGGCCAGGTGTGGAGGCTCACACCTGTAATCCCAGAACTTTGGGAGGCAGAGGTGGCCGGATCACGAGGTCAGGAGTTCGAAACCAGGCTGGCCAACATGGTGAAACCCTGTCTTTACTAAAATACAAAAGTTAACCTGGCATGGTGGCACACTCCTGTAGTCCCAGCTACTCAGAAGGCTGAGGCAGGAGAATTGCTTGAACTCGGGAGGCGGAGGTTGCAGTAAGCTGAGATCGTGCCACTGGCCTGGGAGACAAGAGTGAGACTCTGGGAAAAGAAAAAGAAAGAAAGGAAGGAAGAAAGGAAAGAAAGGAAAGGAAATGAAAAGAAAGGAAAGGAAAGGAAGGAAGGAAGGAAGGAGGGAAGGAAGGAGGGAAGGAAGGAGGGAAGGAGGGAGGGAGGGAAGGAAGGAAGGAAGGAAGGAAGGAGGGAGGGAGGGAAGGAAGGAAGGAAGGAGGGAAGGAAGGAAGGAAGGAGGCGGCGGCTCTCTTGGAGGCAGCTAGCATGAGGCTGGGGAGCGCTGAGCTGCGTGTCATGCCCTGCACTGCCCAGACTAGTGAGCAATACAGTTAGGATGGCTAAAGGCGACCCCAAGAAACTAAAGGGCAAGGTGTCTGCTTATGCCTTCTTTGTGCAGATGTGCAGAGAAGAACATAAGAAGAAATACCCAGAGGTCCCTGTCAATTTTGCAGAATTTTCCAAAAAGTGCTCCAGGAGGTGGAAGACGATGTCCAGGAAAGAGAAGTCTAAATTTGATGAACTGGCAAAGACAGATAAAGTACACTATGATCAGGAAATGAAGGATTATGGACCAGCTAAGGGAGGCAAGAAGAAGAAGGATTCTAATACCTTCAAAAGGCCACCATCTGGATTCTTCCTGTTCTGTTCAGAATTCCACCCCAAGATAAAATCCACAAACCCTGGCATCTCTATTGGAGACGTGACAAAAAAGCTGGGTGAGATGTAGAATAACTTAAATGACAGTGAAAAGCAGCCTTACATCATTAAGGCGGCCAAACTGAAAGAGGAGTATGAGAAGGATGTGGCTGAGTATAAGTCGAAAGGAAAGTTTGATGGCCCAAAGAGTCCTGCTGAAGTTGCTCAGATAAAGGTGGAAGAGGAAGATGAAGACGACGAGGAGGAAGAAGAGGAGGAGGAGGACAAGGAAGATGAATTTAAAAACTGTTTATCTGTCTCCTTGTGAATACCTTAGAGTAGGGGAGTGCCGTAATTTTTTGTTTTTGTTTTTGTTTATTTTTGAGACAGAGTCTCGCTCTTTCGCCCAAGCTGGAATGCAATGGCGCAATCTCGGCTCACTGCAGCCTCTGCCTCCCAGGTTCAAGCAATTCTCCTTCCTCAGCCTCACGAGTAGCTGGGGATTACGAGCATGCGCCACCATGCCTGGCTAATTTTTGTATTTTTAGTAGAGATGGGGTTTCACCACATCGGCCAGGCTGGTCTTGAACTCCTGACCTCAGGTGATCTGCCCGCCTCAGCCTCTCAAAGTGGGAGGATTACAGGCGCTGCCTGGAGCGCAGTAATGGACACATCTCTTATTTGAGAAGTGTCTGTTGCCCTCATTAGGCCTAACTGCAAAATTTGATCACCGTCATATTGTAGTCTCTCAAAGTGCTCTAGAGATTGTCAGTGGTTTACATGATGTGGCCATGGGTGTCCAGAACACCCTGAAACTGTATCAAAGTTGTACATATTTCCAAACATTTTTCAAATGAAAAGGTACTCTGGTGTTCTCCTTACTCTGTGCGCTTTGCTGTTGGTGTGGCAAGGCACTTAATGATGTTTTTGGCTTTTTTTTGGTAAGGTGGTGTTAACTATATGGTTATTGGTTAAAAATCCTGAGTTATCAACTGTGTATATCTATAGTTTGTAAAAAGAACAAAACACCCGAGAAAAATTCTTGATGCTCCTTGCTTGGTGTTGAGGCTGTGGGGAAGATGCCGTAGCACTGGGCATGCAGTGTGAGGCTGGACCTGTTGACTCTGCGGGGGGCATCCATTTAGCTTCAGGTTGTCTTGTTTCTGTATATATTGACATAGCATTCTGCTGCCATCTTAGCTGCGGACAAAGTGGGGTCAGCTGGCTTGAGAAGTTTTTGGGTTTTGTGCGTGTGGTAGTTTTTAAACTGTTTGATTTAAAACAAACTATAGAACTCTTCGTTGTCAGCAAAGCAAAGAGCCACTGCATCAGTGAAAGTTCAAGAACCTTCTGTACTCAAACACGATTTGCAACATTCTGTTATCCTTTTGTATGTTTAGAATGCTGAAGTGTTTTTGAAGTTAAATAAACAGTATTACATTTTTTTAAGAAATGAAATATATACAGAATGAGATAGGAGTTAAAGTGTGAGCTTTGCTAATATTAATGCTGTATTGGAGAACATAGAAGAGCCCCAAGGCCAAAATGGACTTCCTACTTCTTCCTCCTCGTTTAGACAGAATTAATCATCCAGCCACAGGCAGGAGAAGCCATGACCTGGTCACAGAAGCAGGAAACAGAATATTTGACATTTGTACAGACAAATGGAGCAAGAGGTCAGATCATTTATTTGCAGTGACTTTGAACATATTAACCTGGCCCAGAATTGGGACCAACGAAAGGCAGACCATCATAAGTATTAGTTACTCCTCCTCCTGTGGGGAGAAGCAAATAAACAGTAGAGAGGGAGTCGAAATGTGCCTCCTAGGCCGGGCGCGGTGGCTCACTCCTGTAGTCCCAGCACTTTGAGAGGCCGAGGCAGGTGGATTACCTAAAGTCGGGAGTTTGAGACCAGCCTGGCCAACATGGTGAAACTCCGTCTCTACTAAAAATGCAAAAATTAGCCTGGCATGGAGGTGGGTGCCTGTAATCCAAGCTACTCAGGAGGCTGAGGCAGAAGAATCACTTGAGCCCAGGAGACAGAGGTTGCAGTGAGCCGAGATCACACCACTGTACTCCAGCCTGGGTGACAGAGCGAGACTCTTTCTCAAAAAATAATAATAAAATTAAATTAAAATTAAAAACAAATGTGCCTCCTAGAGAGTACTGAAGTTGCCTCTCCTCTATGGAAACATGAGTACTGGAGTAAGAGTCTCTCTCACCTAAAGCAATGGACCCTCTTCAAAGAAAAACAAGTTTGAATAGAATTTTAGGATGTTAATGGACTCTTTAGGAGTTCATGGACTCAAGTATAAAGATCACTGATGTAGACAATAAGTCAACTTTTTTTGTTGTTGTTGTTTTTTGAGACGGAGTCTCGCTCTGCCGTCCAGGCTGGAGTGCAGTGGTGCGATCTCGGCTCACTGCAAGCTCCACTTCCCGGGTTCACGCCATTCTCCTGCCTCAGCCTCCAGAGCTGCTGGGACTACAGGCGCCTGCCACTGCACCCGGCTAATTTTTTGTATTTTTAGTAGAGACGGGGTTTCACCGTGTTAGCCAGGATGGTCTCGATCTCCTGACCTCGTGATCTGCCCGTCTCGGCCTCCCAAAGTGCTGGGATTACAGGCGTGAGCCACCGCGCCTGGCCAAGTCAACTTTTTAAAGTAGGAAAATGAACTAGCGGATTTATTCACGACAGCCCAAAATTGGAAGCAACCAAAATGTCTTTCAGTTTTTAAATGGTGAAACAAACCATGGTACACACATACCATGGAATACTACTCAGTAATAAAAAAGGAAAGAACTTTTGGCATATAAAACAACTCAAATTACTCTCCAGGGAATTACATTGAGTGAAAAAAAGGCAATCTCAAAAGGTTACATACTGTACAATTCCATTTACATAATAGCCCTGAAATGACAAATTATAGAGATGGAGAACAGGGTTGTGGTTGCCAGGGCTTAAGGACGCTGGAGAAGGGAGGGGGATGGCTGTTGCTATAAAAGGTTAGCACAATCAGCCAGCATGTTGGCTCATGCTTGTAATGCCAGCCCTTTGGGAGGCTGAGGAGTTCGAGACCAACCCCGGGCAACATGGTGAAACCACATCTCTACAAAAAATACAAAAATTACCTAGCCATGGTGGTGTGCACCTATAGTCCCAGCTACTTGGGAGGCTGATGCTGGAGAATCGCTTGAGCCCAGGAGGCAGAGGCTGCAGTAAACTGAGATCACGCCACTGCACTCCAGCCTGGATGACAGAGTGAGACCCTGTCAAAAAAAAAAAAAAAAAAAAAAGGTTACCACAAGGGATCTTTGTGATGGAACTGTTCTGTTTCATGATTGCGGTGGTGGTCACGTGTATCTACATGTGATAAAATTGCATAGGATTAAATACACACACACACGCACACATAAAACTGATGAAATCAAATAAGGTCAATGGATTGTACCAATGTCAATTTCCTGGTTGTGACAGTGTCCTGTAGTGACACAAGATGTGACCATGGGGGTAATTTGGTGAAGGGTATGTGGGATCTCTCTGTTTCATTTCTTACAACTGCATGTGAATCTACAATTAAATTAAAAAGGTGTTTTGTTTTCGTTTTTGAGACATGGTCTCACTCTGTCACCCAGGCTGGAGTACAGTGGGTGATAATTTTTATTTTTTAAACATTTTTTTATAAAAGCTTTCTGGCACCGGGCACAGTGGCTCATGCCTGTAATCCCAGCACTTTGGGTGGCTGAGGCAGACAGATCACTTGAGGTTAGGAGTTAAAGACCAGCCTGGCCAACATGGCAAAATCCCGTCTCTACTAAAAACACAAAAGTTAGCCGGGAGCAGTGGTGGGTGCCGGTAATTCCAGCTACTCAGGAGGCTGAGGCAGGAGTATCACTTGAGTCCGGGAGGCGGAGGTCACAGTGAGCCAAGATCATGCCATTACACGCCAGCCTGGGTGACAGAGCTAGACTCTGTCTCAGAAAAAAAAAATAATGAGGAAAATAAATAAAAAATAAATAAGGTTTTTGAAGAGATGAGGTCTGGCTATGTTCCCCAGGCTGGTCTCAAACTTTTGGCCTCAAGCAATCCTCCTGCCTCTGCCTCCCAGAGTACTGGGATTACAGGTGTGAACCACCGTGCCCAGCCTGCAACCCATTTTTTATTGACATTTTTACCGCACTCAATACCCTTTAGGGTTAAAAACAGTAATTCTCTTCTCGTTTAATTCATAAAACATTAGGTGGATCTATAGGGAATTATATAGAAAAAATATATATGTATACAATAAGTGCTCTTTATTTCTCTTTGGTTTCTTAACACAAAAGACATGCATTCCATAAATAAAATGAAATAAGATTTTCTGGGAAACAACAAATTGGGACCAGGCACAGTGGCTCACGCCTGTAATCCTAACATTTTGGGAGGCTGAGGTGGGTGGATCACCTGAGGTCAGGAGTTCGAGACCAGCCTGGCTAACATGGTGAAACCCTTTCTCTACTAAAAATACAAAAAACAAACAAACAAACCAAAAAACAATAGCCAGGTGTGGTGGCGGGAGCCTGTAATCCCAGCTACTGGAGAGGCCAAGGCAGAAGAATCACTTGAACCCGGGAGGCAGGGGTTGCAATGAGCCGAGATCGTGCCATTGCTCTCCAGCCTGGGTGACGAGCAAAACTCCATCTCAATAAAAAGAGTGTGAGAATATTGGTGTTCGTTCACTTGTGCTTGAAGCCCAGCTCAAAGCACTGGCTTCATCTCACTTGGAAACACTGACCTCAGAAGTTACACTGACACAGCAGTGTAACTTCTACACCAAGAGGTAAGAGTGGACTCAGGAAGGCCACTACAAGAGCTGCGTACTGGTCGGGCATGGTGGCTTATGCCTGAATCCCAGCACTTTGGGAGACCAAGGCGGGCGGGTCACCTGAGGTCAGGAGTTCGAGACCATCCTGGCCAGCATGGCGAAACCCCATCTCTACTAAAAATACAAAAATTAGCCCATCATGGTGGTGGTCGTCTGTAATCCCAGCTACTCCGGAGGCTGAGGCAGGGAGAATTGCTTGAACCCGGGAGGTGGAGGTTGCAGTGAGCTGAGATCATGCCATTGCACTCCAGCCTGGGCTCTGTCAAAAAAAAAAAAAAAAAAAAAAAAAAAAAAAAAAAAAAAAAAAAAAAGCAGCATACTGTGGGAAACTGAAAACTGATCTTCCCCAATGGCAAAATCTAGGTTAGCATCCTAAGGACCAAGCAAAGCCCATTTCACAATCCAGGCTTGTCAGTGCTACTTTAAATTCACAAAAGTAAGGGGCTTATAATAATAAGATGGGCACTGATATGTTCCTAACAGGAAACGCAGACCACAATCTCCTTCTGAGTCTACCTCTGTAGGCAAACCAGGAGGGAGGGAGAAATGCTGGCGCTCCACCATGAGCCATATTGAATAGCAGATTGTTAAGTCTTTTAACATGAAAACATCATTTGTAAGTGCCCGTAGCAGAGGCCCAGCTCCTGAGTTGCAGATGACAAAAAATAAAAAATAAATAAATAAAACTTCCCTCTGAATACATGGCAATTGCCTGATGGCCTTGGGGTCCGGGAGATGCCCCAAGCACCACATTGTGCCTTTCTCAGCAGGCTTCCAAGTCAGCGCAGGTAGGTAGCAAAGAACAGGTAAACAACCAGGTGGAGATTGAGAACCCTAAGTCCCAGTCTTGGGTTAAAGGAATTGTATCATCTTTTAGTCTCTAGTGGAAGAATTTTAGACAACCAGAGTTTGGCAGCAGCAGCTGAAAGCCCCACAGCCCAGAGCACTGGTAATAGAACATTTGGGCCTCACTGTGCTACATTAAGGTCCCGTCCAGGGAGAAAGAGAAAGTAGCATGGAATCTCTTCAAGAGGGCATTTGTCAAGATTAGAAGAAGAAACATAAAATGTGTTCTTTGCAGCAGCAAAAGATTGTTTCAGCCTTTGGTTCTTCTTGTTATAAAGCCACCTTTGCTTGAATGTAAAGGTCCATCTTCTTGCTGGTCAGCCGGCCAAGGGCTGAAAGCATGCTACACCACTGGAATTGGTAAATGGAAGCAGGAACAGGGAAACAGCAGGCAGACAAGGTCACCAGACAAAGCCAGCCCATGGTTGGTTAGAAGAAGCAAGCCCTAGCCGGGCGCGGTGGCTCAAGCCTGTAATCCTAGCACTTTGGGAGGCCAAGGCGGGAGGATCATGAGGTCAGGAGATCGAGACAATCCTGGCCAACATGGTGAAATCCCATCTCTACTAAAAATACAAAAATTAGCTGGGCGTGGTAGTGCGCGCATGTAATCTCAGCTACTTGGGAGAGTGAGGCAGGAGAATCACTTGAACCAGGGAGTCGGAGGTTGCAGTGAGCCGAGACTGTGCCACCTGCACTCCAGCCTGGGCGACAATGCGAGACTCCCTCTAAAAAAAAGAAGAAGAAGAAGAGGAAGAGGAAGAGGCAGCAATCCCTTGCTTAGGTTCTAGAGGCACAGATGGTCAATGTGCCACAGAAGCATCACAATTGAGAAGAATTATCCAAGAGTGATAGGCAAGTGGGAATCTGGCCAGTCCTGCTGTTTCCTGCTAGTCAAAAAAGGAAGGAATGTAACTGAGAGTGAGGAATCTGAATGAGTACCACAGGAACATCCGGGGCCTTCAGCAACAGCTGAGAGTTCCCACCTAGAAGAGTGGCAGTAGTTAGGCCGGTTTGCTTAGCCTGTGATTTAAAAAGTCCTCTAACAGTGAGTTTGAAAAACCCCATGAGCACCTTACTACAGGACCAGTTGAGAATGCATTGATTCCAGACATGTAAGGCCTCAGCACTCTGGGTTCTGAATCTGCGAGTGGATACTGCTTTTCTCTTGGTTGATGGTTTTCCATTTAAACACACACACACACACACACACATTTTTTAAGTTCTGGGATACATGTGCAGGGTGTGCAGGTTTGTTACATACGTAAACGTGTGCCTTGGTGGTTTGCTGCACCTATCAACCCATCACCTACGTATTAAATCCAGCATGCGTTAGCTATTGATCCTGATGCTCTCCCTCCCCCTGCCACCTCAGCAGGCCCCGGTGTGTGTTGTTCCCTTCCCTGTGCTCATGTGTTCTTATTGCTCAGCTTCCATTTATAAGTGAGAACATGCAGTGTTTGGTTTTCTGTTCCTGCGTTAGTTTGCTGAGGATAATGGCTTTCAGCTTCATCCATGTCCCTGCAAAGGACATGATCTCATTCCTTTTTATGGCTGCATAGAATTCCATGATGTATATGTGCTACATTTTCTTTATCCAGTCTATCATTGATGGGCATCGGGTTGATTCCATGTCTTTGCTATTGTAAACACATATATTTATTTGCCCTTAGTGTCCTTTATATTTTTTCTTCCTGCAAAATACGTTAATGTTAAAAAAGAAAAAAAAATCTTTTCAGTTTATTTCAAGTGTTTCTTTGTTTAAATGTCCTTCAGTTTATTTCAAGTATCTTTTTTTTTTTCCAGTTTCTTCTGGACAAGATGAAAAAGACCTTACTGAAAACGCAAAATTAGGCATGAGAAAAACTTCTGTTCCCCCTCCTGACGCAGTGATAAGGGAATTCTTCATGCTCTACAATGGAAGAAAGAACAGGCTTGTGAGCAGCCAGTACATCGCTATAGCTGCATCATCACAGGCAGTAAGAACATTTGGATTGTGTCCTTTCTCTCCCAGTTACACCTCACAGTTTCCAACAGGTTTGGCCACTGCAACCTCCTCATGGCAAATTGGCCACAACATGGCTGGAGAACAAGCAGGCGAGGAGGAGTGTCAGATGGAAGGCCTTCTGCAAATGGGCAGCCTACAGAACTGTGATGGGTAGGAGCCAGGCTTGGATGGAGCCTGTGTCTGTGTGGACCAGCAAAGCAGTTCCATGTCACCAGGTGCAGGGCTACAGGGTCTTCTGTCCTGTGCTGTGCATCTTGATGACCTAGGCCTGAAGGTCACAAGGACAGCACAGTGAGGACTTAAGCACCTGGAAAAATCAACATGCAGCGAGCTCACGTTTCACAACATCTTCTGGTCCACCAACTCTCCCAAGAGGAATTGTCGTTGGAAGAATGCACTTAACGTTTGTTCAAATGTTTTTGTTTTTGTTTTTGTTTTTGTCAGGGGAGGCAGACGGAGTCTCACTCTGTTACCCAGACTGGAGTGCAGTGGTGCGATCTTGGCTCACTGCAACCTCCACTCCCCAGGCACAAGTGACCCTTCTACCTCAGTCTCCTGAGTAGTTGGGACTACAGGCATGCAACATCACGCCCGGTTAATTTTTGTATTTTTAGTGGAGACAGGGTTTTGCCATGTTGCCCAGGCTGGTCTCGAATCGTGACCTCAAGTGATTCACCTGCCTCAGCCTCCCAAAGTACTGGGATTACAGATGTGAGCCACCGAGCCTGGCCAAAAGAGATTTATTATTATTTTTTTCTCTGGGTGGTAGAAATGCCAGTGGTTTTATTTTCTTTTTACTGATACACATTTTCTGCAATGGTATGGTATTAATTGTGTTAAAAAACAAAAACAAAAACAAAAAAAACCAAGAAATGATAAAAGGTGTTTTTCAAAGGACCCCAGTCCCATTTATAAGGCAAATAATGGGACTGGGGTCCTTTGAAAAACACCATCAATCATTTCTTTTTTTCTTTCTTTCTTTCTTTTATTACACTTTAAGTTCTGGGATACATGTGCAGAACGTGCAGTTTTGTTACATAGATGTACACGTGCCATGGTGGTTTGCTGCACCCATCAACCCATCGCCTACATTAGGCATTTCTCATAATGCTGTCCCTCCCCTAGCCCCCCACCCCCTGACAGGCCCCAGTGTGTGATATTCCCCTCCCTGTGTCCATGTGTTCTCATTGTTCAACTCCCACTTATGAGTGAGAACATGCAGTGTTTGGTTTTCTGTTCTTGTGAGTTTGCTGAGAATGATGGTTTCCAGCTTCACACAAACTCATTCTTTTTTATGGCTGCATAGTATTCCACGGTGTATATGTGCCACATTTTCTTTATCCAGTCTATCATTGATGGACACTTGGGTTGGTTCCATTCAAGACCAACTTGAGGAGGCAGTCTGACTCTTAGCAGAGCTCGAATGCTGTGCTGGGAGGTCTGCTGCTCTCTTCAAAGCTGTCAGGCAGGGATCTTTAAGTCTGCTGAAGCTGCACCCACAGCCACCCCTTTCCCCAGTTGCTCTGTCCCAGGGAGATGGGATTTTTATCTATAAGTCCCTGACTGGGGCTGCTGCCTTTTTCTTTCAGAGATGCCCTGCCCAGAGAAGAGAAATCTGGCAGTCTGACCACAGCAGCCTTGCTGAGCTGCAGTGGGCTCCACCCAGTTCAAACTTCCCAGTGGCTTTGTTTACACTGTGCGTATAAAACCATGTACTCAAGTGTCAGCAATGGCGGACGCCCTTCCCCTCACCAAACTCCAGCATCGCAGGTCAATCTCAGACTGCTGCTGTGCTGGCAGAGAGAATTTCAAGCCGGTGGATCTTAGTTTGTTGAGCTCAGTGGGGGTGGGACCTGCCCAGCCAGACCACTTGGCTCCCTGGCTTCTGCACCCCTTTTCCGGAGGAGTGAATGGTTCTGCCTCACTGGCATTCTAGGCGCCACTGGGGTATGGAAAAAAAGAACTCCTGCAGGCCCGGCGCGGTGGCTCACGCCCGTAATCCCAGCACTTTGGGAGGCTGAGGCAGGCGGATCATGAGGTCAGGAGATCAAGACCATCCTGGCTAACACAGTGAAACGCCATCTCTACTAAAAAATACAAAAAATTAGCCAGTCCTGGTGGCAGGCACCTGGAGTCCCAGCTACTTGGGTGGCTGAGCCGAGAGAATGCCCTGAACCCGGGAGGCGGAGCTTGCAGTGAGCTTAGATCCCACCACTGCACTCCAGCCTGGGCGACAGTACGAGACTCCGTCAAAAACAAAACAAAACAAAACAAACATAAAATTCCTGCAGCTAGTTGGGTGTCTGCTCAAATGGCTGCGCAGTTTTGTGCTTGAAACCCAGGGCCCTGGTGGGGTGGGCACCGGAGGGATTCTCGTGGTGTGTGGGTTGTGAAGACTGTGGGACAAGTGCAGTGTGTGTGCTGGAGTTCCTCAGGCTTAGTCCCTCAGGCTTCCCTTGGGTAGGGGTGAAAATTCCCCGACCTCTTGCACTTCCTGGGAGAGGCAATGCCCCACCCTGCTTCGGCTCGCCCTCCCTGTGCTGCACCCACTGTCCAACCAGTCCCAATGAAATGAACCGGGTACCTCAGTTGGAAATGCAGAAATCACCCACCTTCTGCGTTGATCTCACTGGGAGCCACACGTGGGCGCTGTTTCTATTCGGCCATCTTGCCAGCAATCGAGATTTATTTTTATAATGAATTAGTTCACACAATTATGGGGTCTGGCAAGGTGAAAGATCTGCAGTGTGAGTAGACAACCTGGAGGCCCAGGAGAGCTGATAATTTAGTTCCAGTCCAAAGGCCCGCAGGCTGGAGACTTAGGGAGAGTTAATGTTTCAGGCCAGTGGCAGAAAAAAAGTCAATGTCCCAGATTGAAGATCATCACGCAGGAAGAATTCTCTCTTACTCAGGGAACGGTCAACTTTTTTGTTCTATTCCGGCTTTCAACTGTTGAATGAGGCCCACTCACATTAAAAAGGGCAATCTGCTTTACTCAGCCTACTGATTTAGATACTATACTCATGCAGGGACACCCTACAGGCTGGGTGCAGTGGCTCACACCTGTAATCCCAGGGCTATGTGAGGCTGAGGTAGGAGGATTACTTGAGCCCAGGAATTCGAGACCAGCCTGAGCAACAGGGCAAGACCGTGTCCATACAAAAAAGTTAAATTAGCCAGAAGTGTTGGCATGCACCTGTAATTCTACCTGCTTGGGAGGCTGAAATGGGAGGATTGCTTCCTCCTGGGAGGCTGTGGCTGCAGTAAGCTATAGTTATACTACAGCACTCCAGCCTAGGCAACAGAGCAAGAGCAAGACCCTATCTCTGTATTAAAACACACACACACACCTTTGCAGACACCCTAGAATAATGCTTGACCAAACCCTCTTGACTCCATGGCCTAGTCAACTGACACATAGAACTATTGCCTAAAAATGATTTGAACATCACTGACCTAGTGATGAGAAATGTGAAGCCAGCGAGCAATAGGTCTTTGATCTTCAAATCTTCCTTATTGAATTTATTTTGCTGTTTGAGTTTAGGTGCCAGCCTTCATTCCCTTGTGGAGGCTGCAGAGGAGAATCAGTTTCCTAGTTTTGTGTAGCTTCTAGAGGTCACCACATTCCTTGGCTCATGACTGACCCACTTTCTCTATCTTCAAAGGCATAGGTTTAGCCTTTCTCATATCAAATCACTCTGACACAAATTTCCCTGCCTCCCTTGTTTATTTATAAGGATCCTTGTGATTATATTGGGCCCACCTGGATAATCCAGGATGCTCGCTCCTTCTCAAAGTCAGCTGATTAGCAACCTTAATTCCACCTACAACCTTAATTCTTCAGTTAACGAAAAAAAACAAACTCTAAAAGATTTTAAAGAGACTTATTCTAAGCCAACATGAGTGATTGGGGCCCAGGAAGACACACAAATCCAAGAAGCCTTGAGTAAGTGGTCATGAGGCAGTTAGGTCACAACTCTGTTTCATATATTTCAGGGAAGTAGAAGTTACAGGCAAAGTCGTAAATCAACACATGGAGTTTATACATTGGTTTGGCCAAAAAAAGCTGGATATTTTGAAGTGGGGGTTTACAGGTCATAGGTGGCCTCTGAGATTCGTTAACTTGCAGTTAGTTAAAGGAGTAAAGCTCTGTCTAAAACTTGGGGGTCAACAGAAAGGAATGTTTTAAGATAAGGATGCTATGTCGCAAGATCGATGACCAGCAACTGCAATTTAACCTTTGACTTGCGTAGCCTTAGGTCTTGTTTATAATTGGGTATCTTAGTCATAAAGAGTCTGTTTTGTCAGTGTTATGATCTCTATTTTAACATTAATGCTGGTCAGTTGTTGTGCCTAAGCTCCAAAAGGGTGGGGGATAACAAGACATGTTCAATCTCACTTCTTGTCATGGCCAGGAATTCACTCTTTAAGATTTTTGCCGGAGGTCCCCTTAGCCAAGAGGCAGTCCCTTCAGTCGGTGAAGGGACTTTGGATTCTTTTAGCTTACACCTCCTTACCATGTAATATATTCACGGATGTTGAGAGTTACAAAATGGGTATCTTTGGGGGTCCGTTATTCTGCCTGCCACAATATTCATGCCAGGGACATCTGAAAGAGCCTCTCCCTTCACACTACTGACCTGTTTCCAGAGTGACATTGGCTCCCTGGCTCAGGGCCATTTTCTGGCATCTGGGCCCTTCTACAATAGAGCCTTCCGGTAACAGAGCCTTCCGTACTTAGCCAGTGTTATCTTCTCAGAATTTCTTCTTTTACTGGTTTTCTTGCCTAGAAAGTGGTTCTTGCAGCCAGGTGTGATGGCTCACACCTGTAATCCCAGCACTTTGGGAGGCCAAGGCGGGTTGGTCACGTGAGTTCACGAGTTTGAGACCAGCCTGGCCAACATGGCAAAACTCCGTCTCTACTAAAAATACAAAAACTTAGCCGGGCATGGTGGTGGGCACCTGTAATCCCAGCTAGTTGGGAGGCTGAGGCAGGAGAATTGTTTGAACCCAGGAGGCGGAGGTTGCAATGAGCTGAGATAGCGCCATTGCACTCCAGCCTGGGTGACAGAGTAAGACTCTGTCAAGAAAGAAAAAGGAAGGAAGGAAGGAAGGAAGGAAGGAAGGAAGGAAGGAAGGAAGGAAGGAGAGGGAGGGAGGGAGGGAGGGGGAGAGAGAGAGAGAGAGAGAGAGAAAGAAAGAAAGAAAGAAAAAGAAAGAAAGAAAGAAAGAAAGAAAGAAAGAAAGAAAGAAAGAAAGAAAGAAAGAAAGAAAGAAAGGAAGGAAGGAAGGAAGGAAGGAAGGAAGGAAGGAAGGAAGGAAGGAAGGAAGGAAGAAAGGAAGAAAGAAAGAAAGGAAAAGAAGGAAAGAGAAAGTGGTCCTTGCTTTTTGGGCTCAGATTATAGAACCAGCCAACCCACCTGAGGTCAGCTTCTCATTATTGAATGGCACATTGAACTTCTAAATAGCTTTTATACACTTCAGGGCCTTTGCAATTACTATTCCCTTTGCTTGAAATGCTCTTCCCCCAGATTTTCTTTTCTTCTTTTTAATTTTTATTTTTTAGAGACAGGGTCTGATATGGTTAGGTTTTGTGTCTCCACCGAAATCTTATCTTGAATTGTAATCCTCATAAGCCCCACATGCTAAAGGAGAGACCAAGTGGAGGTAATTGGATCATGGGAGTGGTTTCCCCCATGCTGTTCTTGTGATAGTGAGTGAGTCTCATGAGATCTGATGGTTTTATAAGGGGCTCTTCCCCCTTCAGTTGGCACCTCTCCTTCCTGCTGCCTTGTGAAGAAGGTGCCTTGCTTCCTCTTTGCCTTCCACCATGATTTTAAGTTTCCTGAGGCCTCCTCAGCCATGCAGAACTGTGAGTCAAACCTCTTTTCTTTATAAATTACCTAGTCTTGGGTATAGCAGTGTGAAAACTGACTAATACAGGGTCTCACTGTGTCCCCAGGCTGAACGCAGTGGCCAGATCATGGCTCATTGCAGCCACAATCTTGTAGGCTCAAGCGATCCTCCTGCCTCAGCCTCCTGAATAGCTGGGATTACAGGCATGTGCCACCACACCCGGCTAATTTTTTATTTTTTGTAGAGAGCAGGTCTCACTACGTTGCCCAGGCTGGTCTCAAACTCCAGAGCTCAAGTAATCCTCCCACCTCAGCCTCCTGAGAAGCTGGGATTACAGGTGTGAACCACCACAGGACCCCCAGGTTTTCTTACAGCTTCCTCACTTCCTTCAGTCTTTTCTCCACTGCTTCACAGAACACCATATCATAAATGGCATGTCTCTATCCTACTTGATCTCTGACTCCTTATTCTGCTTTATTTTTCTTAGTATTTACTATGACCTCGCATCTAGGACTAAGCCTGCCACCTGCTAGGTGCACAATAAATATTTGTTTGTGTCAACAAAAAGAGTCAAACTGTAAAATATTTGAAGAGATTTATTCTGAGCCAAATATGAGTGACCATGGCCTGTGACACAGCCCCCAGGAGATCCTGAGAACATGTGCCCAAGGTGGTCAGGGTGCAGCTTGATTGTATATATTATTTTTTTTTTTTTGAGACGGAGTCTCGCTCTGTCGCCCAGGCTGGAGTGCAGTGGCGCGATCTTGGCTCACTGCAAGCTCCTCCCCCCAGTTTCACGCCATTCTCCTGCCTCAGCCTCCTGAGTAGCTGGGATTACAGGTGCCCGCCACCATGCCCAGCTAATTTTTTTGTATTTTTTAGTAGAGACGGGGTTTCACCGTGTTAGCCAGGATGGTCTCCATCTTCTGACCTGGTGATCCGCCTGCCTTGGCCTCCCAAAGTGCTGGGATTACAGGCATGAGCCACCGTGCCTGGCTGATTGTATACATTTTAGGGAGGCCCAAGACTTCAATCAAATACATTTAAGATGTACATTGATTTGATCCAGAAAGGTGGGACAACTCAAAGCAGGCAGGCGGGCTTTCAGGTTATAGGTAAATTTAAAACTTTCTGTTTGACAATTGGTTGAGTTCATCTGAAGACCTGGGATCAACAGAAAGGAAATGCCTGAGATGTGATAAGAGGTTGTGGAGACCAAAGTTTTATCATGCAGATGAAGCCTCCAGGTAGCAGGCTTCAAAGAGAATAGATTGTAAACGCTTTTTTTTTTTTTTTTTTTTAAATTGAGACAGAGTCTCACTCTGTCACCCAGGCTGGAGTGCAGTGACGCAATCTCCGCTCACTGCAACCTCTGCCTCCCGGGCTCAGAGGATTCTCCTGCCTCAGCCTCCGGAGTAGCTGGGACTACAGGTACCGGCCACTACGCCCGGCTTATTTTTTGTATTTTTAGTAGAGACCGGGTTTCACTGTGTTAGCCAGGATGGTCTCCATCTCCTAACCTCGTGATCCGCCTGTCTTGGCCTCCCAAAGTGCTGGGATTACAGGCGTGAGCCACCGCTCCTGGTCTCAACCTTGTATTATAAAAGAGAAAAATATTTATTTTCAAAGTGGTTTCCACAGTTGTTCAGGAGAATCCCCACTTTTGCATTCAGTGTTGATGGGCTCTTACAAATAGTTTATATACCTACAATTTGTTTTCGTATTTGTGGGCACAAACATATCACTGTGAAAAACAACATCTCTCAAATTTTGAAGAGCTCTTTGAAAGTTTTACTCTTCATATTCTGGGTGATATTTAGACTTAGTAACTGATGAAATAAAAATTAGCCATTTATAAGGACCAGAACTATCCAGATATTTAAGAGAAACTAGGAATATTTCAATTGATATAATTAGAGCTGGGCGGAATCCTGAAATACCATCTCAAATTTAGGAAAGAAACTGAGGACCATCTAGAGGAGACACGTTGGCCACAGTCACCCAGAGCATTTGCAGAAACGGGCCTCCAAATTTCTACTTTACTGTAGAAGGGAATCGGTTTAAAGCTTATGGACAAACTCTTATCAGAGTTTCTAAAGTTAGATGATTTTTGAAACTTCAGGCACTGCTTCTGTTGAACAGATTTTCATTTTTAGATAATAGCTACCTTACAAAATAACATTTATTTATTTATTATTTTATTTATTTATTTTAAGATAGGGTCTTTCTCTGTCACCCAGGCTGGAGTGCAGTGGCACAATCTCAGCTCACTGCAACTTCTACCTCCTAGGCTCAAGTGATTTTTTCCATCTCAGCCCCCTGAATAGCTGGGACCACAAGTGCGCACCACCACACCCAGTTAATTTTTGTTGTTTTTGTTGTTGTTGTTGTTGTTGTTTTGTTTTGTTTCTGAGATGGGGTCTTCCTCTGTTGCCCAGGCTGGAGTGCAGTGGCTCGATCTCTGCTCACTGCAACCTCCGCCTCCCAGGTTCAAGCAATTTTCCTGCCTCAGCCTCCTGAGTAGCTGGGATTACAGGTGTGCACCACCATGCCCGGCTAAATTTTTTTTGTTTTTAGTAGAGACGGAGTCTCGGCATGTTGGTCAGGCTGGTCTCGAACTCCTGACCTCATGATCCGCCAGCCTCGGCCTCCCAAAGTGCTGGGATTACAGGCATGAGCCATCGCGCCTGGCCTAATTTTTGTATTTGTTATAGAGATGGGGTTTCACCATGTTGCCCAGGCTGCTCTCCAACTCCTGACCTCAAGCGATCCTCCTGCCTTGGCTTCCCAAAGTGCTAGGATTACAGGCGTGAACCACCTTGCCCAGTCAATAACTTTTTAAAAGGAACCTATACAAATAATTTTAGAGAAACACAAATACCTGGGCTCAACAACTGTCAGGGTGACAGCAAAGCCGTTCTGGTCTTGTCCAGGATTTAAATGTCTGTTCTCAAACAAATACATCCATTCCAAATGACATTCTAGGGTTTTTAGATACAACTTCTCATAGAGATATGATGACCAATAAGAAATCACTTCTCAGCTGGGCGCGGTGGCTCACTGCTGTAATCCCAGCATTTTGGGAAGCCGAAGTGGGCAGATCACCAGAGGTCAGGAGTTCGAGAACAGCCTGGCCAACATGGCAAAACCCCATCTCTACTAAAATTACAAAAATTAGCTGGGCGTGGTGGCGTGTGCCTATAATCCCAACTACTCAGGAGGCTGAGAGAGAAGAATTGCTTGAACCCAAGAGGCGGAGGTTGCAGTGAGCTGAGGTTGCGCCACTGCACTCCAGCCTGGGCAACGGAGCGAGACTCTGTCTCAAAAAAAAAAAAAAAACATTAGTAAAAGAAAAAAAGAAATCACTTCTCAATGCCTGTCACATTTTGTGAGTGCTGTCTGTGTAGCTTCACCAGTGTGGGTTGTAACTCTGGGTCTGATACTTAAGAGCTGTTAAGATTTTGAACAAGTGACCTTTCTGAGCTATTAGACTTTCAGAAGTTTGCAGCTTTTATTACAATACTGTTATCATTATTAGTATCATAAATTCCCACAGAAAATGTGGATAAGTAGCTGTTCTTATAGGATTCTTATGGTAATTAAATAAAATAATGCACTTTAAAAATAACTTAACACTTCAACATGTAGTAATCTGTAAACGGTACTGTTAGTAGCAGCAGTAGCAGTAGTATTGCGGTGTCACATCTAATGTGAAAGTTAAGTTACCAAGTCAGCACGTCAAGCCGAAAATCACATTAAAATTATTCTTGGCCAGATGCGGTGGCTCACGCCTGTAATCCCAACACTTTGGGAGGCCGAGGCGGGCGAATCACGAGGTCAGGAGTTCGAGACCACCCTAGCCAACATGGTGAAACCCCGTCTCTACTAAAAATACAAAAATTAGCTAGGTGTGGTGGCGGGAGCCTGTAAACCCAGCTACTCAGGAGGGTGAGGTAGGAGAATCGCTTGAACCCGGGAGGCAGAAGTTGCAGTGAGCTGAAATCACGCCACTGCACTCCAGCCTGGGTGACAGAGTAAGACTCTGTCTCAAAAAAAAAAAAAAAAAGCATTAAAAAAATATATATTATATATTTTATATATATATAATATATATTATATATATTATATATATATTATATATAATATATATTATATATATTATATATATATTATATATATATTAGCAGGCCGGGTGCAGTGGCTCATGCCTGTAATCCCAGCACTTTGGGGGGCCAAGGCAGACAGATCACTTGAGGTCAGGAGTTCAAGACCAGCCTGGCCAACATGGCAAAACACCGTCTCTACTAAAAAATACAAAAAATCAGCCAGGTGTGGTGGCAGGCACCTGTAGTCCCAGCTACTTTGGAGGCTGAGGCAGGAGAATCACTTGAACCTGGGAGGCAGAGGTTGCAGTGAGCCTAAATTGCTCCATTGCACTCCAGCCTGGGTGACAGAATGAGACTCTGTCTCAGGAAAAAAAAAAAAAAAATCTTGAAAGGACTGGGCAGAGTGGCTCATGCCTGTAATCCCAGCATTTTGGGAGGCCAAGGCAGGCGGACCACTTGAGGCCAGCAGTTCGAGACCAGCCTGGCCAACATGGTAAAAGCCTGTCTCTACTAAAAATACAAAAATTAACCGGGTGTGGTGGTGTATGCCAGTAATCCCAGCTACTTGGAAGGCTGAGGGATGAGGATTGCTTGAAAACCCAGGAGGCAGAGGTTGCAGTGAGCCAAGATGGCACCATTGCACTCCAGCCTGGGCAACAGAGCAAGACTCTGTCTCCAAAAAAAAAAAAAAAAAAAAAAATATATATATATATATATATATGTATATACACATATGTGTGTGTGTGTGTATGTATATATATATAAAATTCTTGAAAGTTCCAGTAATTTCCCATAAAGTATACTATCCATGCCCTTGCATATATGCTGTCCAACTGATTTACTCCTGTCTCATGGTCATTCTGTAGCATATACTTACTAAATGGAATGGCAGATGGATTTGCTTTTTCTATTTCTTTCATATTCCCGTATTGGGGGAGCATACCCACACAGTTAAATCTGCGTAAATTAAATGCACTAAATGGGACACCACTGATTTATTAGTACAGACGGCCCTCTGTATCGGTGGGTTATGCCTCCGTGGATTCAACCAACTACAAATCAAAGATATTTGAAAAAAAACACCTGTGCTGAACATGTACAGATTTTGTTGTTGTTGTTGTCATTATTCCCTAAACAATGCAGTGTAACAAGTATTTACATAGCATTTACATTTTATTGGGTATTATAAGTAATCTAGAGATGGTTTATATAAAGAAGGATGTGCATCAGTTATATGCAAATACTATGCCATTTTATATCAGAGACTTGAGCATCTGAGAATTTTGGTATCCATGAGGGTCCTAGAGCCAATCCTCTGTAGATGCAGAGGGACGACTGTATCTAATGTGAGCCCTACCCTTTGCTACTTTCTTGAGACAAAAGGCTCAAAGTTTTTAAAATGCTGACCTTGAGATTCATTTATATTGAAACCACAGAATTTTAGAGTTGGAAAGGATCTTGAAGGAGTTGATCAATGCGTGGGGTGGCAGAATATCAGAGTTCCAGATGTGACTGTGGTACTTACAAGCTGGATGAGCCACTTAACCCCTCGGCCTTTCATATGCTCACAGGTAAAATGATGGGAAGGCCCATGCTGCCTGCCTTCCAAAGCTGTGCAGGAAATTCCACAAGATAGTAATTATGACAATAAAGATGTCGAAAAACCAACTTTCAACAAGTTGAGTTGAAAAGATCTAAATGGCTTTTATTAATGATTCATGAATTGGGCACCATCCCATCCGTAAAATAGAAGGAATTCCAATGAGCAGAGCAGAGAGGGTTGGTTTTATAGGCAGAAAAATGGTGAAGAAGCAAAAATGGAGAATGAAAAGTAGATTGTTCATTGTTTGTTACTTATTTTTATTTTTATTTATTTATTTATTTTTAATGATAGAGTCTCACTCTGTCACCCAGGCTGGAATGCAGCGGTGTGATCACAGCTCACTGCAGCCTCATCCTCCTGGGATCAAGCGATCCTCCCACCTCAGTCTCGTAAGTAGCTGGGACCACCGGCATGCATTACTGCACTCAGCTAATTTTTTAGTTTTTTTGTAGAGACAGGGTCTCCTTATGTTGCCCGGGCTGGTCTGGAACTCCTGGGCTCAATCTTCCCACCTTGGCCTCCCAAAGTGCTGGGATTACAAGTGTGAGCCACCACACCCAGCAAATTGTTCATTTCAAAGTTACTTTCCTTACAGGGTTAGAATAGAGGGGACTTCATTATCATACGGGCTCAGATAAACTGGGCCCCTTCTGATTGGCCACTATGAATGTCTTATTTTTTGGAAAGTTGGCTCATTTTAAAGTTCAGTTTGATTACATGGCACCTAGAACTAGTGACTCCATTCTGGTTTGGTTTGCTCTGTTGGGCCTAGTCCAGGAGCTCAGTCGAAAACAATGGCCTCCCACAATTTTTATTTAAGAAGATAATAACAATTGTTAATGCTTACTGGAGGCTATTTCATTTAACTCTCACAGTAGTCTTGAGCGACGTAGTTTCCATAATTAACCCCAGTTTGTACATGGAGAACCTGAGACACCAAGATGTATGTCAATGCACTTTGAAAACTCAAGCCCGAATTAGCTGGGTGTGGTGGCAGGCACCTGTCATCCCAGCTACTTGGGAGGCTGAGGCAGGAGAATCGCTTGAACTTGGGAGGCAGAGGCCGCATTGACCCGAGATCATGCCACTACACTCCAGACTGAGTGACAGAGCAAGATTCCATCTCAAAAAAAAAAAAAAAAAAAAAAAAAAAGGAAAGAAAAAAGAAAAACAAAACTCAAGCCTGGTGGCCAGGCGCAGTGGCTCACGCCTATAATCCCAACACTTTGGGAGGCTGAGGTTGGTGGATCACCTAAGATCAGGAGTTCGAGACCAGCCTGATCCATCTCTACTAAAAATACAAAAATTAGCTGGGCCTGGTGTCATGTGCCTATAGTCTCAGCTACTCAGGAGGCTGAGACAGGAAAATTGCTTGAACCTGGAAGGCAGAGGTTGCAGTGAGCCAAGATCCCACCACAGCACTCCAGCCTGGGTGAAAGAGTGAGACTCTGTCATAAAAAAAAAAAAAAAAGAGAGAGAGAGAACTCAAGCCCTATGCAAGTATGGAGATTGATTGGGATGAGGCTGTTGAGGGATAGAAATACAAATGTGACTTTGGGGAAGTCACATCCCCGAACTGGGGTTAATTTTCTCATCTGTGAAATGAAGAAGTTGAACTCTTTGAAAGTACATTCAAAACTCCAAGAGTCTAAATAGAAAAGTTGAATGTGGTTCATTGTCCATACACTATAAATAAGTAATTTCATGAACAAATTCTAATAAATTTACTTGTCAAGCTCTCTACAGCAACTCTATTAAGTTCACATGTTGAAGCCTGCATGGCATTTCACCCATTGCCAAGTTGCCCCTTTCTTTTATGTTTATTTGAAGCGTGAATGCTTCAAAGTGTTCTGAATATTTTCTCCTTACAGTGCAATAAAAGGACCAAGGAACATTCCCAGCAAAGCCTGCTTATAATTTATAATGCCAGATTATAATTTAATAATACATCTGTGGCTCCTTTGGCCTGCTTGACTGAAATTTTTAATGTGCATTTTTTCTGTAAGGCAAACAGAATACATTCGTTTTCCCATGTTTCAGCTGTAAATATATTGTAATACTTTAAAAAATTTTGGAAAGAAGGAAGGAAGGAGGAAAAGAAGGAAGGAAAGGAAGGGAGAAAAGAGAAAAAGGAAAGAAGGAACGAAGGGAGGGAGGGAGAGAGGGAGGGAGGAAGGAAGGAAAAGAGAGTCACATCTCTGCTCTAATCCATTCCCAGTATTTTTCACTCCTAGATGCTTCCTTCTGCCCTTGTTCACCTGCTTTCAAATTTTTCCATAGTTTGTTCATTCCACAGGTATTTATGAGGTCATACCACTTACCAGGCAACAGGCATTTTTCTAAGAACTGGAGATACAGCAATGAGGAAAACAGAGGCCTAACCTTGGTTGTAAGTTCCATGTACACGTACTTTCATTTCCCTTCACCTTTTTTTTTTTTTTTTTTTTGGCTTAACATTATATCTTAAGCATTTTTCCATGTGTTTGCCCTGAAAGAATGTGGACAAAAAGAATAAAATAGGCTTTGTTGTTAGAGGGAATTAGTAAGTTAATAAAACATTTGTTGATTCCACTGAAAGCATTAAAGTAGTAACAAAATAATTTTTACAAAAGTAAAGAAGAATGCAACATTTGTGCAGTCCTGCTGGGAGAGAGATTTGAAGATGATAATAATAATCACTGTTTTTTGGCCAGGTGTGGGGGCTCAGGCTTGTAATCCCAGCACTTTGGGAGACCAAGACAGGAGGATTACCTGAGTCCAGGAGTTCGAGACCAACCTGGCCAAAATAGTGAAACCCTGTCTCTACAAAAAATACAAAAATTAGCCAGGAGTGGTGATGGGCACCTGTAGTCCCAGCTACTTGGGAGGCTGAGGCACGAGAATCACTTGAACCCGAGAGGCGGAGGTTGCAGTGGGCCGAGATCACACCACTGCACTCCAGACTCTGTCTCAAAAAAAAAAAAAAATCACGTTTTTTTGAGTACCTCCTCTGTGATAGGTACCATCTAGATGATATACGAATATGATCTCATTTACGTTAATCTTCACTACAGCTCTATGAGGTTGGAAATAGTATTATCTTATCCCTATTTTGCATGTAAGGAAGCTGAGTCTCCAAGCTTATAAACTGCAAAGCCAGAATTAGAGTCCCAGTCTGAGTTGCTTTAAATGTTTCCCTTTACTCTGGGGATGGAGTGAGGAGCTTTGATTTCATTCCATTTCTTTCTTTTCGGAGAGTAGGGAGTGGGCAATCATTTTGAACCAATTTGCCCAATTTCATCACTACATCCAGGTTTGAAAGGAGCTGAAAATGATATGCAATTTGGAGGAAGTGAAAGAAAATAGAAATTATTCCCTTTTTTCTGTTTCCTCACCTTAAGACCTGCCACTGCATCCTTTTTGTTTGGAGAAACAAATGAGAAAATTGTCTGATCTTTTAGCAACAGCTTAAAACACAAATTTACCAAGATACAGTAACTAGACGGAATAGTCAAGAAACGCCAAAGATGTCTAGTTTTATTGCCTACATGCGCCAGTGGTTTAAGGGAGGTTAGGGTCACCTTAAGTCCTTCAGATATCTCCAAGGTAACAACAGCAACAAAAACAAAATTCTAACAAAAAGAATCCCTGGACAGTCACGCAGCTATTTACGGTTTTCAATGCCCTGTGCAGTAGATTCTCAAATAGCAACAATGGGTGAACACTTTCCATCAGAAAATAATTATTTCAGGTCCTCAGTGTCGATCTTCTATTATAATATTACTTACATATATGATAACATGAAACAGGACATAAACTCCTTATACTCATAGCATTTAAACAACTATAAAACCAGAATGATTTCGCATATTAAATGCAAACAAAACTAAAAAATCAATACAACTCAAATCACTAACACTAGTTTAATATAATGGATGGTGTTGTTTTGCTAAAATGAAATCACTTGCCCCCGTGTGAATATTAGTATGTGCATTATTAAAACAATTCCTCTGAATTAACTTTGATGTTATCTGGCTTCGTTTGAAGGAAATACATTACTTATACCTTAGGTCTACTTCTGTTCTTTTCTCTTGGATCCAAAAGAATTAAAGTAGTAATCTTTGGTACTGTTATGATTGTAAACAGAAATGCAAATTTTAGTGCTGAAATTCCATGACAGTATTTGGTTATAAAGTGATCATTCACTTAATACCATTCTGTGGGGCAACTTGAGGACCACAGTGTCAGAAACACTAGTGATTAAGAGTATAAGCTTTGAAATCTGACAGATCTGAGTTTGCCGCTTCCTGGTTGTGTGAGCTTGGACAAGTTATTTAACCTCTCTGTTCCTCAGCTTTCTTCCCCTGTAAAATGGGGATAATAATAGTACTTTAATTTTGCCAGCAGAAACAGGCACCATGACCCACTTTTTAGACATGATGTTTAAGCCTGAAACTGCTGAGAAACTAGAAGTCACTCAGTGTGCCTTCAGAGCGCCTCTGTAACTCCAGAACTACATGAAGGTGGACAGGTTTTAAAAAGCTATTTCTCTGGACTCTCACCCTCCCCTTCCAATATCTGCATTTGCTATCCCGGGTTCATGTTTTAGGGTGGAACTGGAAAATGGAATTGAGCTTTAAACAGGAAACAGCAAAATGGCAATGCCAGTAAATAGACAATAGAGAATCAGTTGAACTCATGCCACAAGACAGCTGTTTCTATATGAAGCCCACCAATGAAAGCCTGCTTTTTTGCTTCCTGACCTGGCACAAATCCCTTGATTCCTGAGGCCCCCAAGGTTGAAAATAGCCCAGCCACCTGCCAAGGGTTGGTATATTTTTAGGACCAACAGGATTGGAAACAGGGCTCTGTATGCCTGGAACTTGAGCCAGGCTGCTGGGTAGGTATCTTACCTTCATTGGGTTGCTGGTTTCTGTGCTGCTGGATCAAATCCAGCAGCCAGTCACAGAAATGGAGAGAGAGCTGTGAGAGAAGCAGATTGGAACAGTGAAAGGAGGTGGGGTTTGTCTGGAGAGGGGGTGAATACAGGGAGAATGGAGTGAGTAGAGGGTCATAACTAGTGGATGTTGGGTTAAAAGATATAGGAAAGGGGCTGGGTGCGGTGGCTCACGCCTGTAATCCCAGCACTTTGGGAGGCAGACGTGGGTGGATCACTTGAGGTTAGGAGTTAGAGACCAGCCTGACCAACATAGTGAAACTCCGTCTCTACTAAAACTACAAAACAAGGCCGGGCGCGGTGGCTCACGCCTGTAATCCCAGCACTTTGGGAGGCCGAGGCAGGTGGATCATGAGGTCAAGAGATCGAGACCATCCTGGCCAACATGGTGAAACCCTGTCTCTACTAAAAATACAAAAAAAAAAAAAAAAAAAAAAAAAAAATTAGCAGCATGGTGGCGCCTTCCTGTAGTCCCAGCTACTTGGGAGGCTGAGGCAGGAGAATCCCTTGAACCCAGGAGGCGGAGGTTGCAGTGAGCCGAGATCGCGCCACTGCACTCCAGCCTGGCGACAGAGCCAGACTCCGTCTCACATAAATAAATAAATAAATAAATAAATAAATAAATAAAATACAAAAAATATCTGGAAATTGCTTGAACCCGGGAGGCGGAGGTTGCAGTAACCCGAGTTCGTGCCACTGCACTCCAGCCTGGGCAACAGAGCGAGACTCTGTCTCAAAAAAAATACAAAAGATATAAGAAAGTTCCATAAATGATTGGATCCCACAACAAGCAGAAATCACAGCGCTAGACCCTTTCCTTGTTTAGAAAAAAGTGTAGTTAAAATTTATCTCAATATCTTTCATCAGTCTCTTAAACAAACAGCTCAGAAATTGTCCCAATACCAGGTATTTGTCAAATTATAACAGATGAGACTGGGCACCAGTGGGTGCATGGTGGCTCACGCCTGGCTGAGGAGGGCAGATCACTTGAGCCAAGGAGTTTGAGGCCAGCCTAGGCAATGTGCCAAAACCCTGTCTCTACAGAAAATACAAAAATTAGCTGGGTATGGGTAGTCCCAGCTCCTCGGGAAGCTGCGGTGGGAGAATCACTTGAGCCCAAGAGATCGAGGCTGCAGTGAGCCGTGATGGCACCACTGCACTCCAGCCTGGGCGACAGAGCGAGATCCTGTCTCAAAAAAAAAAAAAAAAAGTTATAGCAGATGAATCTGAAGCTTTTATTCTCTCCTTCCTTTTATCTGCATCCCACTCAAGAGAAAAATAAATTATTTTCCTTATGTCTCACTGCGGGTCTCACTCCCTCCTCTGAGTAATTTATCAGTCATTCTTCCAAATCAACACAACATTCTTTCTAAGCAATGCACACACAGAGAGGAGATGAATAGATGGGAGAGCAGAACACAAAGGCCTAACTAACCTCATTTGAGAGCCAATTAATCTGCTTGAGAAAATATTTTTTTTGAATTTCATTTGAGACCTGAAGGATAAATTGTGCAAAACTGTGGTGCTGGTGTGGTGGAGGACTGGTGGGATGAGGGGGAGAGCACTCTGTGACAGAGAGCACAGTATGCAAAGTTTCCGAGTCGGGAGAGCAAGTCATGTTTCAGGAGTTCGGAAAAGTCCTGTTTGGATAGAGTTGAGAGATCAAAGGGAAATATTGCGGGGGATGTTGGGAGACGGCAGCAGGGGCCAGATCAAGGAGGGCCTCTGTGGTGTTATGATGTACATATATATTGGTTTTCGCCCATGGTTCTCGGTTCATAACTCCCATAGCCCTTGTTACACTCTTTTGTTATAATATTGGGTGTGCTAAGCCTCAGAAGCTGGCCTCAGGAAACAGAATCTGTTTCTGTTTCTCCCACCCTCCTTTCACCTGCTGCAAGGCAGAACTCAAATCTTTCCCCCACTTTTCTGATTTTGGGTCTTAAGACCCTCTCCTGACAGAGTCTTGCCACATACCTTAGGGGAAGTAATGCTGACGTAATGACACGTCCATCAAAACCCAAGAAGACTGGGTATGAAGAGCTTCCCGATAGCTGAACACATAAAGGTTCCTAGAGGGTGGTGCACCCAGGGAGATCATAGAAGCTCCATACCCCTTGCCCCATACCTTGCCCTATGCATCTCTTCACCTGTATCTTTTGCAATACGCTTCATAATAAATCAGTAAACATGTTTCCTCAGTTCTCTGAGCTGCTTCAGCAAATTAATGGAAACCAGAGGCGATTGTGGGAATCCCAACTTAAGGCAGTCAGTCAGAAGTTCTGGAGGCTTGGACTTGCACCTATTGTGTATGGCGGGGCAGCCTTGGAGACCGAGCCCTCCCTCTGTGGGATCTGACAGTATCTCCAGGTAGAGAGTGTCGGAATTGAATCGGAGGACTTGGTGTGTGGGGAAAATCCCCCCCCCCGTATATTTGGTCATAGAATTCTTCTTCTGTTTTGATGATTGCTGTGGTGGTGTGAGAGCAGAGGAAAAAACCAGTTTGGAAGTTTTCCAAAACAGCCTCACATTTGCCTAGTCTTTTAGCAAATATTTGCTGAGTGCTTACTATGTGCCAGGAGCTGTCCTAGGTGTTTGGGAGTGTATTAGTTTGTCAGGGCTGCCCAGTAACAAGATACCACAGACTAGGTGGCTCAAATAACAGAAATTTATTTTCTCACAGTCCTAGAGTCTGAAGTCTGAGATCAAGGTGTCAGTACAATTGGTTTCTTCTGAGGCCTCTCTCTTTGGCCTGTAGATGGTCACCTTCATCCTGTGTCTTCACATGATCTTCCCTGTATATGTGTCTGTGTCCTCATCTCTCTCTCTCTCTCTCTTTTTTTTTTTTTGAGATGGAGTCTCACTCTGTTGCCCAGGCTGGAGTGCAGTGGCACAATCTCGGCTCACTGCAACCTCTGCCTCCCGGGTTAAAGCAATTCCAGAGTAGCTGGGACTACAAGTGCACACCACCACGCCCGGCTAATTTTTGTATTTTTAGTAGAGACGGGGTTTCACCATATTGGTCAGGCTGGTCTCAAACTCTTGACCTCAGATGATCCACCTGCCTTGGCCTCCCAAAGTGCTGGGATTATAGGCGTGAGCCACCGTCCCCAGCCCTCCTCTCTTCTTATAAGGACACCAGTCAGATTGAATTATGACCTACCCTAATGACTTCATTTTATCTTAATTACCTCCTAAAGACCCTATGTCAAATATAGTCACATTCGGAGATACTGGGCATTAGCACTTAAACATACGAATTTTGGCAGGGGTTGGGGGGGGCAGGCTTGAGGGGGCAAATTTGGTGCAAACTAGTGATATAGCTGTGTGCAAAACAAAGATCCATGGACTCACGGAGCTTACATTCTAGAGGAGGGAGACAGATAACAAACAATAGTCTGAATAAAGTATATAGACTGTTAGAAGGTGATTATGGAGGCTGAGTGTGGTGGCTCACACCTGTAATCCCAGCACTTTGGGAGGCGGAAGAGGGCGGATCACTTGAGGCCAAGAGTTCGACAAGATCAGCCTGGACAACATGGCGAAATCGCATCTCTTAAAAAAAAAAAAAAAAAAAAAGGAGGAGAAGAAGAAGAAGAAGGTGATTATGGAAAAAAAAAAGATAACGTAGGGAAGGATGAGGGGTTGGGAATATGAGCCGTGTGACAGAGGGCGGAGGTGCAGACGGAAGGAAAGAGGAAGAGCTACAGATTTTGTTCTTTATCCTAGAGGCAATGAAAAGCTCTTAAAGGGTTTTAAATAGAGGTGTGACATATTTGCTTTTGAAAAAGATCACTCAGACTGCTTATAAGAAAATAAAGGGTGGGAGAGGAAGGTAGGAGGATATAGCAGTAATGCAGATGATGATACCGGTCTGAATTAAAGTGGTAGTAGGGGGAATGAATGATATGGATAGATTTAAGATTTGTGAAGGAAACTGAATTAATAGGACTTGGTAATTGGTTGAATATAGAGGGGGAGGAAAATTGACAAAACAAGGATGACTCCTAGGGTGCTGTCTTGCATAACAGGATGGATGATAGCGTCATTCACTGGCATAAGGAACACTAAGAGAAGACCTGGTTTGGGAGAGAAGATCACGAGTTTGCTTTTGGATGTTGTGAGTGAAATGCTTGTGTGACACCCAAGTGGAGATATCCAATGGTTAGTTAGATGTGAGGGTCTAGAGGTCAGAGTGGGACAGGAATAATATAGGGTGGTCGCAGGAGAATAGAAAATTTCAGGCAGCAGTTTTACATGACTAGCAAAAGGAAACTGTTGAAACAGCTGCATATGCTAAGGGCCCATAAGACCCTGAATAACAGGATGTGGGCCAAGCTGGCTAAGACTGACTGGACCCAACATGGTTTCACTAGGATCTCACTATATGCTCATTAACATAATCTCACATCCACTCACATCCCACAGTTCTGGGAACACCCATATTTGGTGTAAAAATGGATGGTGCCACAGTTCTGAGAAATCTTCACCTTTTTCCAGAAGTCTTCATGAACATTTGGTTAAAGAAACCCATAAAAATAGAAGCCCCAAACCCTATTGGGTGCAACTCTCTTGAGTACACCTGCACTCCCCTTCCTTGAGAGTGTGCTTTCACTATTTTCTGACTTGTCCTTGAATTATTTCTCATGACAGTGTCAAGAGCCTGGACAACAGCCAGGGTCAAGGTCCCACCAGTGTTTGGGGATCTCACCCAGCCCACTGGTATCAAGAGGCAGTGAGTGCATGGACTAGAGGTACAGATCTGGAAACCAGCAACTTATAGAGGGAGGGAGAAGCAAGGGGAGAGAATGAGATCAAGATCAACACTGCCTAGCAAGACTACTTTGTTTCTTCAGTCTGTTTGCTCTCCCACTTTCTACAATAAGAATTTACCTTTTCCACCTTCTTCAAAACTTCTGCCACCCCTACTCAATCAACACAAAAACACACCATGACCACCACCACTACCATCATCATCAACTGAGCCCCAGATCCCAAACTCTTCTCCTGAATCTTACCCACTATTCCCTCCCTTTTCTGTATCTTTGGTCACTCCCTTTTTATTAGGTTGGTGTAAAAGTTATTGCGATTTTTGCCGTTACTTTTTTTTTTTTTAATAAGATGGAGTCTCACTCTGTTGCCTGGACTGGAGTACAATGGTGTGATCTCAGCTCACTGCAACCTCCACCTCCCAGGTTCAAGCGATTCTCCCCAGGGTCAAGCGATTCTCCTGCCTCAGCCTCCCGAGTAGTTGGGATTACAGGAGTCCGCCACTATGCCCAACAATTTTTTTTTTTTTTTTTTGAGACGGTGTCTCACTCTGTCACCCAGGCTGAAGTGCAGTGGCGTGATCTTGGCTCACTGCAAGGTCCACCTCCTGGGTTCATGCCATTCTCCTGCCTCAGCCTCCCGAGTAATTGGGACTACAGGCACCCGCCACCACGCCCGGCTATTTTTTTTTGTATTTTTAGTAGAGACCAGGTTTCACTGTGTTGGCCAGGATGGTCTCGATCTCCTGACCTCATGATCCGCCTGCCTCGGCCTCCCAAAGTGCTGGGATTACAGGCGTGAGCCACCACATCCAGCCGCCCAACTAATTTTTTGTATTTTTAGTAGAGATGGGGTTTCACCATGTTGGCCAAGCTGGTCTCGAACTCCTGACCTCGTGATTCGCCCGCCTCGGCCTCCCAAAATGCCGGGATTACAGGCGTGAGCCACAGCGCCCAGCCTGCCATTACTTTTTTTTTTTTTTTTTTTGAGATGGAGTCTCGCTCTGTCGCCCAGGCTGGAGTGCAGTGGTGCGATCTCTGCTCACTGCAAGCTCCGCCTCCCGGGTTCATGCCATTCACCTGCCTCAGCCTCCCGAGTAGCTGGGACTATAGGCGCCCGCCACCACGCCCAGCTAATTTTTGGTATTTTTAGTAGAAATGGGGTTTCACCATGTTAGCCAGGATGGTCTCGATCTCCTGACTTTGTGATCTGCCCACCTCGGCCTCCCAAAGTGCTGGGATTACAGGCGTGAACCACCGCGCCCTGCTCTGCCATTACTTCTAATTGGAAAAAACCGTAATTACTTTTGCACCAACCTAATACTTTCTCCATCCCATCATCGTTTATACAAGCTCAAGTCTCTCATATCTTTAGGATATTTTCCTTGATCCCACTCTTCCTTCCAGCTATCATTCTATCCTTTTTCTCTTCATTGTTAAACTTCTTCAAAGAGTTGTGTATTCTTTTTTTCACTTCCCACTCATTTCTCAATCTACCTTACTCTGTATTCCCCCCACACCATTCTACTGAAATCTTTTGAGAAGGTCAGTAGGACCTTCATTTCTTAAATCTAATGGGATTTTTTTTGTTTTTCATCTTCTTTGATAGCTCAGGAGCATTTGTCACAGTTGAAAGCAGTGAAGAACAAAGGTTGTTTTTTTAAAGTGACAAGCTCATTTCATTCACTTATGAAAAATAATCTGCCAGATACTCAAGTCTGAATAACCATAGTTTGTCAGTTATTCTTTCAAGTAAAAATGGAGTTCCATGACAAAATCAGCTAGTTCAGTTTGCAACTCAACTAACCAGTTGTTTTTATTTTTGAGATAACCATCATACTTTTGTATACAGAGTGCTTTATGCATACTTCCTATTTTGTCACACAGATTATTAACACCTGTACTCAAAAGTTGATATTTAATAAAATTAGTAATTTTCACTGCTTAATCAGGTAAAATTTGATTTTTTTCTTTCTTCAAGCATGTGATGGGGAAAAGTACAATGACCATTAGTAGGCTGATGCCACTGCCTTGATTTGTGTGCCAGTACACCTGCAGTTTTACTTACCATTGCTTTTGCACCATCGGTGAAATTGTCCACAAAGAAAAAACAAAGGCAAATAATGACTATTATTTTGCAAGTTGTTTTGACTTTGTGAAACCTTGGAAAGGGACCAATATGGACCACAATTTGAAAATCGTCATTTTAGATTAATCAGGACTGACCCCAAAACTGATAAACAGAATCACATTCCCTAAAAGATAGATCATAGAAAAAAAAAGTGGGTTTCTGTTAGCATCGAAGAGGAACAGAATCAGTGTTCATAGCCAGCCAAGTATCTCTTCATCGAAGAAAAAAAACAGGTATAGTGGAGTAGTTGAAAGGAAAATGGTGTAAGGGGAGGTTTGATCAGAAAGTAGAATTTCAAATTAGTGCAGGGGTGTCCAATCTTTTGGCTTCCCTGGGCCACATTGGAAGAAGAATTGTCTTCAGTCACACATAAAATACACTAACACTAAGACAGCAGATGAGCTACAAAAAATCACAAAAAATAATGTTTTAAGAAAGTTTACAAATTTGTGTTGGGCTACATTCAAAACCACCCTGGGCTGCATGCAGCCCATGGACCATGGGTTGGACAAGCTTGAATTAAGGTAAGTTTCTGCTGTTTATAAGGTCAAGGGTGCAACTGCTGAAGTAGGTGGCTGTGTGAAGGAGAAGGTCATTTGAAATTAGGAGGTCAGGCTGGGCGCGTTGGCTCACGCCTGCAATCCCAGCACTTTGGGAGGCCAAGGCAGGTGGATCAGAAGACCAGGAGATCGAGACCATCCTGACTAACACGGTGAAACCCCGTTTCTACTAAAAATACAAAAAATTAGTCCAGCATGGTGGTGGGCACCTGTCGTCCCAGCTACTCGCAGGAGAATGGCATGAACCCGGGAGGCGGAGCTTGTAGTGAGCCAAGATCGCACCACTGCTCTCCAGCCTGGACGACAGAGCGAGACTCCGTCTCAAAAAAAAAAAAAAAAAGAAAAAGAAAAGAAATTAGGAGGTCAAGGGAGAGAATGGCCAGGTTAATGGGTGGATTGACCATGTGGACACTGAAGTCCCCCAGAATGATGGCAGCAGGGCTTACAGTACACAGCAAGACTAAAAGCCACTTGCTAAACTCTCCAGTGAATACAGAGGAGTGGCCAGGAGTTCAGTAGATAACAAGGACCAAGATGGGGAAGCATTATCATAGCCAAACAGCACGTAACTCAAAGGAAGGAGTAACGGTTTGAAAGTGGCATTCCCCAGTGTGGAAGACACCAACCCCACCTCCCAGACTATGGAAGGTAGAGTGCTGAGAGATTAAGTAGCTACCATTGAACGGGGTTACAAAGGAAATGGTGTTCTCAGAGGAAAATCAGATTTCCACTAATGTAAGGAGGTGGAAAAATGCTCATGAAAGGTGTTGAGGATATAAAGGTGTGTGATAGTTATATAGCAGCCATTCCAGAAAAGGCATGATAGAAGTTTTTGGTTGCTGGCAGAAGAGTGGAACTTCAAGTAATAGGAGAAGCAGAGAATTAGGGCAAGAAGCATAATTGGGAGATGGAGTAATATATAACTAGGGGAGCTTAAGCTATCCTAGATTTTGTCCTGACAGCCTCTGGGAGGAGCAGACTCAGGCCTCTAGAATAACAGCTAAGGTTTGAAACAGCAACAACAACAATCATTTCAAAGCTGCAAGTGAAACTGACCCAATAGTCCCATAGATCGTTTTTATTTTTTATTTTATTATTTTATAAACAGAAATTGAGCCTTCTGATCTCAAAGCATAAAACTTATTATTTGTTTTATCCCAGTTACTTCCTCAGGAGATGACCTTCAGGCCTCTCAGGAAAAGTATCAAGAACTGAAACTCATCAGATAAGCACATCCAGATAATGAGATGTGGGCCTCCTCATTCCTCGTGATTGCTTCCTTGCTCCTCCTTAGTTCCTACTTTCTTATACGTTGTTACATTTTTTTCCCTGTGATGTAAACCCCTAGTTTTAGTGGGTCAGGGAGATGGGTTTGAGACTGAGCTCCCATGTTCTTGACTGCAGCACCCAAAATTAAAGCCTTCTTCCTTGGCAATAATTGTTATGTCAATGATTGACTTTCTGTGCTATGGAAAACAGGAGCTAGACCAAACCCCTGGTGTTTCAGTAACACAAGCATTTTCTATATCTTTTTTTTTTTTCCCGAGACGGAGTTTCACTCTGTCGCCCAGGCTGGAGTGCAGTGCCGCAATCTTGGCTCACTGCAAGCTTCGCCTCCCAGGTTCACGCCATTCTCCTGCCTCAGCCTCCCGAGTAGCTGGGACTACAGGTGCCTGCCACCATGCCTGGCTAATTTTTTGTATTTGTTTGTAGAGACGGGGTTTCACCATGTCAGCCAGGATGTTCTCGATCTCCTGACCTCGTGATCCGCCTGCCTCGGCCTCCCAAAGTGCTGGGATTACAGGCGTGAGCCACCGCGCCCAGTCAGCATTTTCTATATCTTAAGAAGTATGGAACTGTACACTTCTTTGAGGCAGATGTGCCTTTGTTCTGGAAAAAAAAAAAAATGCCGGAAGTGTTCTGCACAAGGGGACAGGCAGTCATGGACTATCACTGCTAAGCTTATACAGTTAAGCAAGTTTAAGCATGCCAGCTTAAAAGTACCACTGGTAGACCCAGTACAGTGGCTTACACCTGTAATCCCAAGCAGGAGGCAGGGAGGCCAAGGTGGGTGGATTGCTTGAAGCCAGGAGTTTGAGGCCAGCCTGGGCAACAAAGGGAGACCCCCATCTCTACAAAAAATAAAAAATTAAGTCGGGCGCAGTGGCTCATGCCTGTAATCCCAGCACTTTGGGAGGCCGAGGCAGGTGGATCACAAGGTCAGGAGTTCGATACCAGCCTGACCAACATGATGAAACCCCATCTCTACTAAAAATACAAAAATTAGCTGGGCATGGTGGCGCATGCCTGTAATCCCTTCTACTCAGGAGACTGAGGCAAGAAAATCGCTTTCCTGCGAGGTAGAGGTTGCAGTGAGCTGAGATCGCGCCACTACACTCCAGCCTGGGCGACAGAATGAGACTCTGTCTCAAAATAAAAAGGAAAAAGAAATAAAAAAATAAAAAATTAGCCAGATGTCATGGTATGTGCTTTAGTCCCAGCTACTTGGAAGACTGAGGTGGGTTGGAAGGCTGAGGCAGGTCGGAAGGTTGAGGTAGGAGGATCCCTTGAATCTAGGAGTTCAAGGCAGCAGTGAGCTATGATCATGCCACTCCACTCCAGCCTGGGAGACAGAATAAGATCCTGTCTCTAAAAGAAAAAATAATAATAATAAAGTACCACTGGTGAAAGTGTATTCTGGTGACATAATCTTGTGTAACTTAGTTTTTTACTGGTTTTTTATTTGGGGGTTTTACTTCAAAGACTGGGAACTTGTTTGGGTGTGCGTAACCAGCTTAAACTAGAATTGGTTTTTTAAAATGTAGTTTAGGTATTTCAAATGCTGAATTTCATGTATTTAGGAAAGTTACTGATTCTAAATATGTATCTAGATGCTGGTGTTACTCCAAATGCTAACGTTAAAAATGTGTTTTGAAGAGTTATACAGAGAACATCAACATTTATATAATCACCCCTATTTTTCAAATAAGGAAACTGAAGCTACAAGAGACAAACTGGCCCAAGGTCACATACAGCTAGTAAGTGTCAAAATGAAGTTTTAACCCAGGTCTGAATGCCTCTTATCCATGCTCTTAACCACTGCACTGCAGTAGAGTATACCTACCTCTTGCAGTGGACATTTGGGAAAATACTTACAACTGGATTATAGAGCTGGTCACTTTTGAAGTACAAAATCACATGGTCTGAAGTGGAGTGTAATTACATACAAGCTACATCTTAAGTATATGTTATTGCAGAATCTTCCCTTGCTGTGGCTTGCTCACCCCAATCATTGAAATCATCTGTGCCTCTGTGAGGACATATTCCCAGAAGTGCTGTGACGCACATGCTTACCTTAAAAACTGTGGTTTGGCCAGGCGCAGTGGCTCATGCCTGTAATCCTAGCACTTTGGGAGGCTGAGGTGGGCGGATCACCTGAGGTCAGGAGTTCAAGACTAATCCTGGCCAACATAGTGAAGCCCCATCTCTACTAAAATACAAAAATTAGCTGGGCATGGTGGCGGGTGCCTGTAATTCCAGCTACTTGGGAGGCTGAGGCAGGAGAATTGCTCGAACCCAGGAGGCGGAGGTTGCAGTGAGCAGAAATGGCGCCATTGCACTCCAGCCTGGTCAAAAAAAGCAAAAGTCCGTCTCAAAAACAAAACAAAACCAAACAAAAAACAAACTTGTGGGTTTTTTTCTAGGTATATTATTAGTTCAGTCTGCCTTCCAAGTTTGGCTATGAAGAAAGTAGGTAAGTAGGTGAGTGTAATAAGTTATACATCTTGGATGCTTAATGAAATTTCAGTGTTGCCCTTTGGCATATTCCCTCAACAGGGTGTTTCAAAAGTCTCAGTCCAGTTTTTTTTTTTTTTGAGACAGAGTCTCGCTCTGTCACCCAGGCTGGAGTACAGTGGTGCGATCTCGGCTCACTGCAAGCTCCGTCTCCTGGGTTCACGCCATTCTCCTGCCTCAGCCTCCCGAGTAGCTGGGACTACAGGTGCCCGCCACCACGCCCAGCTAATTTTTTCTGTGTTTTTAGCAGAGATGGGATTTCACTATGTTAGCCAGGATGGTCTTGATCTCCTGACCTTGTAATCCGCCTGCCTCTGCCTCCCAAAGTGCTGGGATCACAGACATGAGCCACCGCGCCCAGCCTCAGTCCAGTTTTAAGTTTTAAATATGTTTCATTGAGCACCTACCAGATTACTAGATAGAAAATTCCAGATGAACCTGGTGGGCCTGCCATTTATGAGAGAAGCCAAAGAGCCAAGTATGAAGGATAGGGCCACAGGAAGTACAGACTTTGGAAAGGAACAGAGTGGAAGAGTGGAGACAGTGGGATAGTACAAAGCTACTCAGGGCACGATGTGGGATCTCCTCCACAATCCTTAAGAATTGCAGTAAAATTGCCAAATTTAGAAAATGCTGATTGTATCTGGATTTCTTGTGGAAAATAGCAAAACTTATCAGGGTTTGGTACAGGACAGGGTGAAAATAGCATGCACAAATGTCCAAGAGCGTGGAGACACCTAGTATGAAGTACAGCTTGGAAATCCCTGGAGGATGCTGAGATATAAGCGGCAATTGAGGGTGACCTAAGACAGTATCTGGGCTACAACATCATTAGATAAGATGGACTGCCTTGATTTTTTGTTTTGTTTTGTTTTTGTTTCCCCTTGATAGTTTTTCTTTTCTTTTCTTTTTTTTTTTTTTTTGAGATGGAGTCTCACTCTGTCGCCCAGGCTGGAGTGCAGTGGTGCGATCTTGGCTCACTGCAACCTCCCCCTCCTGGGTTCAAGCAATTCTCCTGCCTCAGCCTCCCGAGTAGCTGGGACTACAGGCACACACCACCATGCCTGGCTAATTTTTGTATTTTTAGTAGAGACAGGGTTTCACCATGTTGGCCAGGCTCGTCTCAATCTCCTGACCTCGTGATCTGCCCACCTCAGCCTCCCAAAGTGCTGGGATTACAGGCGTGAGCCACTGCCTGGCCTCCCCTTGATAGTTTTTCTTAAAGACGTTATTGTTTTAGAGCAGTTTTAGGTTCATAGCAAAACTGAGAGGAAGGTACAAAGATATCCCATTTAGCCCCTGCCCCCACACATGCACAGCCTCCCCGATTATCAACAGCCTCTTGAATTTTTACAACAAAGTTGACTAATCTCAGTGGCCATGGCCTTTATTTCATTCTTCATCAAGTCCCAGCTTCTTCATAATATAAACATATATATGAGTGCCTTCTGTGTTCTAGTCGCTTTAAAGACATGCATTATTTCCTCTACTCAGGCTACCTTATGAAGGAAAGTTTCACGGATGAAGGATCTGAGCTCAGAGAATTTTTTTTCTTCCTAGATGGAGTCTCGCTCTGTCCCCCGGCTGGAGTACAGTGCCATGATCTTGGCTCACTGCAACCTCCACCTCGTGGCTCAAGCAATTTTCTTGCCTCAGCCTCCCGTGTAGCTGGGATCACAGGTGTGTGCCACCACACCTGGCTAATTTTTTGTATTTTTAGTAGACAAGAGGTTTGCCATGTTGCCTAGGCTTGAGCTCAGAGAATTTAAGCAACTTACGCCAGTTTCTGCAGCTCATGACTCTCTGTTTCTTCCAGTGAACCACACTGCCTCACATGCCTCATTCCATGGTTATTTTCTATATTCACAAGGAATTCCTGACTTTTATTTCTTTCCCCTTAATACTATGCCCAAGACTGTCTCCTTGTCTTGGTCAACTTTCTCTAGCATGGTGAATAGATAGCCTTGTGTAACAGTGTTGTAACCTGACAGGTGCAGAGTACAGGTGCCCTGGTTGCTACTACAGAAGGTGAAAAACTATCCTTAGCTCTGCCCACAGGCTCAGTAAGTCACAGGGCTCTTGGCATCCCTGAGGCCACTCCAAGCTCTGGAGCATGGAAAATGCTCCCACTATTTAAAGAATAAAACAAAGTCATTCATACATAGTGTTGACATCTAGCAGGCAATTCAAGGGTTCTTGATTAACTGGTAATTTAGTCATTTTTATTTAACTTATATGGGTCATGGGGTAGGAGTGATGACAAATACAGAACAGTTTCTCTGTGGTTTGATTCTATAAACTTGCACAAGGAATCAAGACAGAAGAAAGGCTAGTTCCAGGACCTTGAACAGAAATTTTTGGCCAGGCCTGTCACAAACTCATTCTAGCCCAGCAACTTCACTGTATGAAGTGAATTTCAAGGTCCAGGAAGAAGAAAGGTACAGCTAGTTAGTGCAACAGTGGAAATCAGTTCCTACTTTTGCAAAAAGTGCTCTAGGGAATTAAAACGGGTCTCTATTGTCTGCTTTGCCACTGAATGACTGCAATTATTATTCCTGTTCCTTAATTTTTTTCCAAAATGAGCTATGGCAAGAAAGAACAGGAGAGGAACTCTGGGCAAAGGCTACCAAAATGGACTGGCAATGCAACATGTCTGAACATCCAGAATTAAAGGTGTGGTTTTTAATACCTTTTTATGGCTGGATTGACCATGCGTCTGGATTGTCAGCTAATGAGAATGCAGCTGAAGCCTTGTTGGCGTTCCCTGTTTTAGCCACATCTTTTGGTCTCCAGCCCTTGCCTCAACGTAATGGGAGAACTAGGCAATATTCCCCACTCCTCTCATAAGGCCCCTCTCAAACTCACCTCAGCTAAAAATAGCACACCTATATAAAGGCTATGAACAGTAGGCTCTCACTGAGTCCTAATCCCAAGACTGCCAGTGCCAATGCCTAGCGGACTCTGCATCTTTCCTGAAGTAACTAACATAGGCTTTACCAAAGGGGAGACCATTCACCCTTTTTGTTTGTTTGTTTGTTTGTTTTGAGACAAAGTCTTGCTCTGTTGCCCAGGCTGGAGGGCAGTGGTGTGATCTTGGCTCACTGCAACCTCCCCGTCCTGGGTTCAAGCAATTCTTCTGCCTCAGCCTCCTGAGTAGCTGGGACTACAGGGTGCTCACCACCACACCTGCCTAATTTTTTTTTTTTTTTTTTTTTTTTTTTTGTATTTTTAGTCGAGACGGGGTTTCACCACGTTGGCCAGGCTGGTCTCAAACTCCTGACCTCAACTGATCAACCCACCTCGGCCTCCCAAAGTGCTGGGATTACAGGTGTGAGCTACCCGCCCCGCCCCATTCACTCTTTAACAAATATTTCCTGATGGATGACTCTGTGCGTGGCACGAGACTAGCACATAAGGATGGATACAGAGTTGAACAATGACTGCCCTCAATAAGTTTCCAGTCAACTAGGTGAGGCACGGAGTAAACAGACAATTTCACCTTTGCATCCCCTGGGCCTCACATTGTGCTTGCTATATTGTAGGTGCTTATGTTGGTGGATAAGACCAACTCCAGCTCTTACTACTTAAGAGGCAAACAGGAAAACAATGACAGTTGGCCGGGCACCATGGCTCACGCCTGTAATCCCAGCACTTTGGGAGGCTGAGGTGGGCGGATCATGAGCTCAGGAGTTCAAGACCAGTCTGACCAATATGGTGAAACCCTGTCTCTACTAAAAACACAAAATTTAGCCAGGTGCAGTGGCGCACACCTGTAGTCTCAGCTACTCGGGAGGCTGAGGCAGGAGAATCACTTGAACCTGGGAGATAGAGGTTGCAGTGAGCCGAGATTGCACCACTGCATTCCAGCCTGGGCGACAGAGCGAGACTCCATCAAAAGGAAAGAAAGAGAGAAAGAGAGAAAGAAGGAAGGAAGGAAGGAGGGAAGGAAGGAAGGAAGGAGAAAGAAAGGAGGGAAGGAGGGAAGGGAGGAAGGAAGAAAGGAAGGAAGGAAGGAAAGAAGGAAAGAAAGAAAACAATGACAGCACAGTGTTTAAGTGCTATGAAAGAGGTCTGCCCAGGGAGCTGGGAGAACTCTGGAGAGAGGGATCTAGTGGGAGCACTGGTTGAATAAAGCCACTGTGGCACTAAGAAATTTCTGAAACATCACCAATTAGTTGAGACAGTAAAGGTCCCTGTTTTAACACTTTGACTTCAGATGGTAAATGATATTATCTTCAAGTCACCTAGTTCCTGCAACCAGTTCTAAGAGCTTGGGGCGAAGACAAGGAAATTCCAGGGGAAGGTTTTGCATATACTAGCTGCAGGCACAATTGTAAGGGAAGTTTGGCCCTGCTGGAGCCTCCTTCCAAGCTCTGTTCCACAGTTTTGATTTCTCCTTATCTGAAAGGCCTCTCCCAGAAAGAATCCTAAACTAATCCATTCTGATACGTGAATGACTGGTAATGTCATTGACATTATCTCCCAGATGACAGTGTTTCCCAGATTTGCTTGAGGATAAGAATCACCTGGTCTCATTCCTAACTGTACTTTTAATCTTGTCTTTCTCCTGGAAATTGGTATTCAGTATGTCTGGGATAGGTCTTGGAATCTGTTTTTAACAAGGTCTCCAGGTAATTTTTTTTTTTTTTTTTTTGAGACAGAGTTTTTTGCTTTTGTCACCCAGGCTGGAGTGCAGTGGCACAACCTCAGCTCACTGCAACCTCCGCCTCCCGGGTTCAAGTGATTCTCATGCCTCAGCCTCCCGAGTAGCTGGGATTAGAGGCACCTGCCACCATGCCTGGCTAATTTTTGTATTCTTAGTAGAGATGGGGTTTCGCCATGCTGGTCAGGCTGGTCTCGAACTCCTGACCCCAAGTGATCGGCCTGCCTCAGCCTCCCAAATTGTTGGGATTACAGGCATGAACCACCGTGCCCAGGCAGGCTCCAGGTAATTCTTAACCTCGGGCAAATTTGGGAAACCATGATCTAAAGCATTATCCATAGTCATTTGCAATAAAGCCTTTGATTCCCACAAGTGGCATCTCAAACACACATATCTAAGTAATACAGTGTCAAGATTATTAAAAACATAATAATAAAACAGAACTTATGTTTGAAGAACATCTTGTGGTTTACATTATTACTGGTCCCTGGCCTGTTAAGAACTAGACTGAACAGCAGGAGTTGAGCCATGGATGGGCAAGCATTATAGCTGAGCTCTGCCTCCTGTCAGATCAATGGGGGCATTAGATTCTCATAGGAATGCGAACTGTATTGTGAACTGCGCATGGGATGGATCTAGGTTGCACGTTCCTTATGAGAATCTAATGCCTGATGATCTGAGGTGGAGCAGTTCCATCCCAAAACCATCCCCCACCCCCATCCATGGAAAAATTTGCTTCCACAAAACCAGTCACTGGTGCCAAAAAAGGTTGGGGACCACTGACCTATTCCATATACATTACCGCATTAGAACCTCCTAAGAGCCTGGTAAACTGTGTAGGCCAAAGATTCTTGTCTCCATTTTAGGAATGAGGAAACCCTGCCAGAGTGTAACTTGTGATATAACTGGAAAGAAAGCAAATGTATCATAAATGACGCAAGAACAACACAAAACAAGATGCCCACTTTTGCAAAAGAAGAAATCTTCCAATTTATAAGATCTGAAGAGATATCAAGTCCAAGGGTAGTCTAAAGCAAATAGGAGTCAAAAGCCTCCCAGAGGTGGGAGATGTGTCTCCTTTTGGAAATTCAGTTGTTTTTCATGGCACCATACAATTTTTCTATACTGGATTCTTTTTTGTTGTTGTTTTGTTTTGTTTTTTTGAGACGGAGTCTCACTCTGTCGCCCGGGCTGGAGTGCAATGGCAGGATATCGGCTCACTGCAACCTCTGCCTCCCAGGTTCAAGCAATTATCCTGCCTCAGCCTCCCGAGTAGCTGGGATTATAGGCACCCGCCACCAGGCCTGGCTAATTTTTGTATTTTTAGTAGAGACAGGGTTTCACCATGTTGGTCAGCTGGTCTTGAACTCCTGACCTTAGGTGATCTGCTCACCTGGGCCTCCCAAAGTGCTGGGATTACAGGCGTCAGCCACTGTGCCTGGCCTTCTATACTGGATTCTTATGTGAGCTGTACCAGTTACATTTTCCACAACCACATATTATACCACAAACCAGTCTGACCTGCAAGGCAAGTACAAGCATTGGTCCTTTTGTAATGCCCTGCTGCCTAACCAGTTTGTATTTGCAAAAGCGACACGTGGCCAGGTTAAGTTGGAGATGTCCTAGGGAAGGGTGGATGGTGGTTGTATGAGGCCTTGCCTAGGGTCCTTTCTGGGCCTACTTAGGGCTTCAGATGCAATGGAGATTTTATTTCATCAAATGGTATTAACGTCATTTCTGGATCAGGCCTTGTGCTGGCAGCCTGAAGAATTCATAGTCTAGGTAGGAGAGAAAGGAAGATATACATGTGGCTCGTGATTACCTAAGTTAAGATGAATTGTAAAGCAGAATAAGCAACATTCTATGGTGATGGAGCAGGAGTTAATAGTTCTCATGGAAGATCCTGGAAGGTTAGTGGAGGAAGGAGCATTTCCACTGGGCCTTGAAAGATAAGTAGGTATTCCAAAGACAGAGAAGGGCATTATAAATTGAGGAAATCTGTGAACAACGTTATCAGAGGCATGAGCTTAAGGAAGATCTACTGGCAGCCTAGGTGGGGCAACTGGGGAAAATTCTTTGGGCCTTTTTCTTATGGAGAGGGGATCGGTCAACATTTCACCTTACTCTTCCTCTAAACATCAATACAATTTAATTTTGAAAACTGTATCTTTAATTATACTCCAAGGGGCCTATGGAAGTTACTGATAGTGTGGCCTCCTTTCAAGGGAGAGTATTTGAGGTAGCCAGTGCTGGTTGAGTTGTCCCAGACCCTGCTGTCTTCCACGGATAGCCAAATGTATTGGGCTAGAGTATAGGGTACATCAGAAGAGGATTGCAGTACTTTCTTTGGCAGCACATATACTAAAAAAAGGAACAACACAGAGAAGATTAGCATGGGCCCCTGCACAAGGATGACAAACAGATTCATGAAGCATTCCACATTTTTTTAAAAAAAGAAGAGGTTGCAGAGATCCTGAGCAAAAAGAACAAAGCTGGAGGCATCACACTGCCTTACTTCAAAATACACTTTGGTTACAAAGCCATAGTAACCAAAACAGTATGCTGCCAGCATAAATACAGACCTGTAGACCAATGGAACAGAATAGAGAACCCTGGAAAAAGTCCACGCATTTACAGCCAATTCATTTTTGAAAAAAGGTCCCAAGAACATACCTTGGGGAAAGAACAGCCTCTTCAATAAATGGTGCTGGGAAAACTGGATATCCACATGCAGAAGAATGAAACTAGACCCCTATCTCTCACCACACACAAAAATCAAATCAAAATAAAGACTTAAATCTAAGACCGGAAACTATGAAACCACTAGAAAAACATATTGGAGGCTGGGCGTGGTGGCTCACGCCTGTAATCCCTGCACTTTGGGAGGCTGAGGCGGGTGGATCCCTTGAGGTCAGGAGTTCAAGACCAGCCTGATCAACATGGTGAAACCCCATCTCTATTTAAAAAAAAATACAAAAATTAGCCGGGTGTGGTGATGGGCGCCTGTAATCCCAGCTACTTGGGAGACTGAGGCGGGAGAATTGCTTCAACCTGGGAGGTGGAAGTTGCAGTGAGCTGAGATCGCGCCATTGCACTCCAGCCTGGGCAACAGAGCAAGACTCTGTCTCAAAAAAACAAAACAAAACAAAACAACAAAAAAAACCATATTGGAGAAATGCTTCAAGGCAAAGATTTTTTTGAGTAAGATTGCAAAAGCACAGGCAACAAAAGCAAAAATAGATAAATGGATTACATCAAGCTTAAGAGCTTCTGTACAGCAAAGGAAACATTCAACAAAGTGAAGAGACAATCTACAGAATGGGAGAAAATATTTCTACCCATTCATCAACCTCTCTTCAATGCCCCCCTTCTCCCCTCCCCTTCCCAGCCTCTAATAACTACCAATCTACTCTCTATCTTTATGAAATCCACATTTTACACCCACAATGAGTGAGAGCATTGAATATTTGTCTTTCTGTCCTTGGCTGATTTCACTTAAGATAATGACCTCCAGGCCAGGAGTGGTACCTCACGCCTGTAATCTCAGCACTTTGGAAGGTCAAGGCAGGTGGATCACATGAGGCCAGGAGTTCAAGATCAGCCTGGCCAACATGGGGGAACCCCGTCCCTACTGAAAATGCAAAAATTAGTGCCTATAGTCCCAGCTACTCGGGAGGCTGAAGTGGGAAGACGGTTTGAGCCCAGAAGGTTGAGGTTGCAGTGAGCCAAGATCCCAAATATCTTTTCTCATTCTGTAGATTGTCTCTTCTCTTTGTTGAATGTTTCCTTTGCTGTACAGAAGCTTTCTAGCTTGATGTAATCCCATTTGTCTATTTCTGCTTTTGTTGCCCGTGCTTTTGCAGTCTTACCCAAAAAATCTTTGCCCTGTCCTGAAGCATTTCCCCAATATGTTTTTCTAGTAGTTTCATAGTTTCAGAAGGAATGAGAGCTAGTATTTGATACTTCAGTATGGTAATTATAGTTTATAGTAATTTATTGTATATTTCAAAATATGTAGAACAGAAAAATTTGAATGTTCTCAGTATAAAGAAAAGAAGAAAAGACAAACTTTTTTTTTTTTTTTTTTTTTTGAGACAGAGTTTCACTCTGTGGCCCAGGCTGGAATGCAGTGGCGCGATCTCGGCTCACTGCAAGCTCCACCTCCCGGGTTCACACCATTCTCTTTTTTTTTTTTTTTTTTTTTTGAGACGGAGTCTCGCTTTGTGGTCCAGGCTGGAGTGCAGTGGCCGGATCTCAGCTCACTGCAAGCTCCGCCTCCCGGGTTTACGCCATTCTCCTGCCTCAGCCTCCTGAGTAGCTGGGACTACAGGCACCTGCCACCTCGCCTGGCTAGTTTTTTGTATTTTTTAGTAGAGACGGGGTTTCACCGTGTTAGCCAGGATGGTCTCGATCTCCTGACCTCGTGATCTGCCCGTCTCGGCCTCCCAAAGTGCTGGGATTACAGGCTTGAGCCACCGCGCCCGGCCCACACCATTCTCTTGCCTCAGCCTCCCGAGTAGCTAGGACTACAGGCACCTGCCACCACGCCTAGCTAATTTTTTTGTATTTTTTAGTAGAGACGGGGTTTCACTGTGTTAGCCAGGATGGTCTCAATCTCCTGACCTTGTGATCCGCCCGCCTCAGCTCCCAGAGTGTTGGGATTACAGGCTTGAGCCACCGTGCCCAGCCAGAAAAGACAAACTTCTGAGGTGATGGGTATCCCAATTACTCTGATTTGATTTTTACACATTATATGAAGATATCAAAGTATCACCTGAACTCCAAAAATATGTACAACCTCTATGTTTTTTTGTTTTTTTGTTTTATTGAGAGAGCATCTGATTCTGTCACCCAGGCTGGAGTGCAGTGGCACAATGATATTGACTCACTGCAGCCTCGGACCTCCCAGATTCAAGCGATTCTTGTGCCTCAGCCTCCAGAGTAGCTGGGACTACAGGCATGCACCACCACACCTGGCTAATTTTTGTTTATTTAGTAGAGATGGGTTTTGCCATGTTGGCCACGCTGGTCTCGAACTCCTGGCTTCAAGTGACCTGCCCACCTCGGCCTCCCAAAGTGCTGGAATTACAGGCGTGAGCCATGGTGCCTGGCTAATTTTTGTGGTTAGTAGAGATGAAGTTTCAGCATGTTGCCCAGGCTGGTCTCGAACTCCTGACCTCAAGGGACCCGCCTGCCTTGGCCCACTTTATATACCATGCTAAGGTGTTGTTGGTACTGTTGAGACTGAAAGGTTTCAAGGAGAAAAGTAACGTGGTCATGTGTACATCTTAGATCGATCCCTCTGGCTGCTTTCTGGGAGATGGTTTAGACTGAGGTAAGAGTGGAAGCAGAGTCCAAACAGGAGGCTACTGAAGGAGTCCAAGCAAAAAGTCATGGGGCCTAAACAGGTTCTGAGGATAGGGTGGAGCCAGAGGCAGTCAACAAGACATGTCTCAGAAGTATGAATAGAAGCCACTAGCCTTGAGTACTCACTGGGTGCGTGTGTGCAGGAGAATGAGACAGGACAGCAGGCAAGAGGGACTGCCTAACGAGCGCAGAGAGAGGTGGCCCTCTGTGAGAGCCTCCAGTCTGTCTCTTCAGGGGAAGGCGGGAGAGGAGGGGCAGATCCGAGGACAGAGAAGAAAGAAGTTTAGAGCATGAAGAAAGAAACCCCAAGAGGCCAGGTGGCAAGGCCAGAGCCCCGCCCCAGGCTCCGGCCCCGCCCCCAGCTCCACCTCTTCTTCCTCCCACCTCCCACCCCCAAGTCGCGGCTCATCCTCGAGGGCGGAGAGAGGTGGCATTTGAGTCCTCCGGTATCCCAGCAGGCAGTGCAGCCTAGAGACGCTGACAAAGGAGCGGAGGAGCAGTCGCAGCTGCTTTCCGAGGAAGCCGGTGTTGCCGAGGTGAGAGTCCCCCACCGTCCCGTCACCCACTTCCTCTCACTTCGGGAAAATGTGGAAGTTACGTGGCTGAGGAGCCCCCAGCCAAAGAATGACCCATCCCCACAGCCGGAGGTTGGCTCTGTGATTGACAGCGGGGCTCCGCTGCGCCGAGATGCGGGTGGGCGGCGGGGAGGAGACAGAGGGGATCCTTTCCTGTCCGGTGTGTGACTGGCAGTGGCTCCGCCGCCCTCGGCGCCCGACCCCGGGGTCTGGCCAGCTGATGTGTGGCTCGCTCCTGCCCGGGCAAAGGCAGGCTCGGGAGCCTCTCGGTGCCTGCCCGGCGGAGTTCAGTTGCCCAGGGGATGCGGCTGTAGGGACAACTCTTCGGTGGACGCAGCGAGGAGGGCTGGGGGAGGGAAGTTGACTCCCCGTTTGGGGTGACACCGTCCTCGCCCTTCCTCCAGCTCAGCCGGTCGCCCCAGCGAGCAACTGGAAGGAAATCGGCAGGGCTGGAGCGAGGCGTCCCGGGATAGCCTCAGCTGTGCTGTCTTTGCCTGGAGGGAGATGAAAGTAGGGTGGAGAGGCGGGGAGGGAGAGCGAACGCCTTCTTGGAATAATGGAGTAGGGTGTAGGGGGTGCGTGGCCTGTTTCCTTCGACTTCCCTGGACCTCTGCACGGATCCTGATGGTTGCACCAGCTGCTCTGCTGTAAACAGGCTCACATGACCGGTTTCACATGGAGCGGCCGGTGTGGGGACGAGGGCTGGGAAGGCTGGGCCCCAATCAGGTGGAGCTGAAGTCCTAGGACAGTCCATTTTGTACTCCCTCTCCAGCCCTCCTGCCCTTAATCAATGTTCTGCAGTTTCCCGCTTTGAAGGAAAGTAATTGACATCTGCCCTCTCTGGCTGAAGTAGCAGATCTGCCCCAGTAGAATCTGAGAGATCTCACGTCGGGGAACGAGAGGACAAATACTAAGTGAAAATTGACCTTTGAGGGAGATAAGAAGAGGACTCAAACGTGAAAAATTGGGTCCTTTGGATCTTGCCTAAAAAGCAGTCCTGTTCTTAATGTGAATTCCAGACAGAAAGGGGAAAGTCTACTTTTTCAGGCAAGGCACACGTGGGATTTAATATTCTTGGTGAATATCTTGTCCACACTTCCTCTGAATACTGGAAAATCTCTTTGCTTAGAAAAGACTATATACAGGATATTGAATACGGAGTGGATACCAACTTTTAGATTATACTTATAGTTGGTAGTGGGAAGTTTGGAAAACAGGAAACAGGGCCAAATGTGTCTTTCAAGTTGTTCACGTCTACATACCCAATCAGGATGCGAGATTAAACTAGTTTCTGAAGCGTTTCTTGAACTCTTAAAACAACAGGTATACCTAAATACCAGGAGAGTTGAAATTTTGGAAGTTTTCAACTTAGTAAGGGATAGCTGTGATAGATTCTCCACACATGTATTAATAATATATAATTAAATGTAATGGACAATATTCAGTATAAAGTTACTCCTTTATAGGCAAAAATAGACAATAAAACAAATACCCTGTAAAACAATGCATGCTTCTTCCTTCAATTGTTTATGTACATTTGCTTCCCAAGTGTTTTATTTTTTTTTTCTTAGAGAGCTTTTACATTTAACTCCATTTTCTGAAAACTAACAGTTAAGAAATGATCAGAGAAGCGATTCCATTCCCTAATAGGCCAATAAAGTAATTGGCTACTATTCTTTTTCTATTTTTAAAGAAGTTTAAAATGGAATATGTAGACATTTTACATGTCTACAAAAACATATATATTTTTTGAGACAGGGTCTTGCTCTGTCGCCCAGGCTATAGTGCAGTGGTGCAATCTCAGCTCACTGCAACCCTTGCCTCGTGGGCTCAAGCGATCTCCCACCTCAGCCTCCCGAGTAGCTGGGATTACAGGAGTGCACTACCATGCCCAGCTAAGTTTTTTATTTTTTTTATTTTTATTTTTTTTGGAGATGGAGTCTCACTCTGTTGCCAGGCTGGAGTGCAGTGGCACAATCTCAGCTCACTGCAACCTCCGCCTCCCGGGTTCAAGTGATTCTCCTGCCTCAGCCTCCCGAGTAACTGGGACTACAGGCGCCCGCCACCACATCCGGCTAATTTTTTCTATTTTTAGTAGAGACAGGGTTTCACCATGTTGGCCAGGATGGTCTCGATCTCTTGACCTCGTGATCCACCTGCCTTGGCCTCCCAAGGTGCTGGGATTACAGGCGTGAGCCACTGTGCCTGGCCACCCAGCTGATTTTTGTGTGTTTAGTGGAGACAGGGTTTCACCATGTCGACCAGGCTGGTCTCGAACTCCTGACCTCAAGTGATCCGCCCACCTTGGCCTCCCAAAGTGCTATGATTACAGGTGTGAGCCACCATGCCCAGCCAACTTTATTTTGTATTTTTAGTGGAGACATGGTTTCCCAATGTTGGCCAGGCTGGTCTTGAACTCCTGACCTCAGGTGATCTGCCCACCTCGGCCTCCCAAAGTGCTGGGATTACAGGCATGAGCCACCGTGCCTGGCCAAAACCCAGGCTGGAGTGTGCAGTGGCACGATCTCAGCTCACTGCAAACTCTGCCTCCTGGGTTCACGCCATTCTCCTGCCTCAGCCTCCCGAGTAGCTGGGACTACAGGCGCCTGCCACCACGCCTGGCTAATTTTTTGTATTTTTAGTAGAGACGGGGTTTCACCGTGTTAGCCAGGATGGTCTCAGTCTCCTGACCTCATGATCCACCCGCCTCGGCCTCCCAAAGTGCTGGGATTACAGGCGTGAGCCATCGCACCTGGCCAATTTTTTTTTTAATTAGCTGGGCATAGTGGCTTGGCACCTGTGGTCCCAGCTACTCGAGAGGTTGAGGTGCGAAGATCGCTTGAACCCAGGAGGGGTTAAGCTGAGGCCATGCCACTGCACTCCAGCCTGGGTGACAGAGGGAGACCCTGTCTCAAAAAGGAAAAAAAGGCTGGGAGTGGTGGCTCACACCTGTAATCCCAGCACTCTGGGAGGCTGAGGCAGGTGGATCATCTGAGGGAGTTCAAGACCTCGTCTCTACTAAAAATAGAAAAATTAGCTGGGCATGGTGGCAGGCGCCTGTAATCCCAGAACTTTGGGAGGCCGAGGTGGGCGGATCACCTGAGGTTGGGAGTTCGAGACCAGCCTGACCAACATGGAGAAACCCTGTCTCTACTAAAAATACAAAATTAGCCAGGCATGGTGGCGCGTACCTGTAGTCCCAGCTACTCAGGAGATGGAGGCAGGCAAATCACTCGAATCCGGGAGGCAGAGGTTGTGGTGAGCCGAGATGGTACCACTGCACTCCAGTCTGGGCAACAAGAGTGAAACTCTGTCTCGAAAAGAAAAGAAAAATAGGAATTGCACCCTGCAAAATTCTCATTAGGTATATCAACCATATAGGTTGACCTATACCTCTTCATTGGGAAATTGAAGATGGCCTCAGCTAAATCCTGCCTCCAAAATTAGAAATAACAGCTTCAGTTGACTTTCTTGACCTTCAGGGCAGAGAACAAAGTCTGATTCTTTTACTCATTCCAGCTTCTTCCTGAATTAGGCAGACTATGTTATTAATGGTGAAGTTAGAATTTTTTAAAAAAGGAAGGCTCTAGCAGTGTCTTAATTTAGCAGTATCTTGGTTAGATCACCAGAACCAATGTCTGGTTTTCAGCTTTTCCAGGTTCAAAATTTCATTGGCATATCCAGAAATTGTCAGTCTCGCTGATTGATTCACACCAACCAAACTCAAAAGATTTCTATGAGCATGAATGGCAATTTGCTAACTCAGTGAGAACTGCCAAACAGACCAGAAGACTCATGTACAAGCCAAGGCACACTTTGCTGTTGACTATATGGAAACACAAAGAAGTTGCTCTTGACCTCCCGTTTTTCCAGGTTCTATGAGGACCACATTTTCAAGCCTAGCAGTCAATATATTCCACATCATTACAGGTTTCTTTTATATAAAAACCATTTCAGTCATACCTTTGTATGGATATATCCTAGTCACCTGGTTGAATTGGGTCACATGTAAAACATCTCTAAAATCTGTTTCTTCTGCATTCCTGCAGCCTTAGCCTAGGCCCTCATCATTTCTTCCTGCCACATTCATTCAACAGTTTTTTTTTTTTATTTTTTATGGTAACTACTCAGGAGTCAGGTGTTGTGCTTGAATGGTCAATGGCAACCCCTCTCCAACTTCAAATCTTAATTGGTCAGTTCCGTGCTTAAAATCCTTAAGGCCAGGGACAATTGTAGGTTACACTTGTAACCCTAGTGCTTTGGGAGGCCAAGGCAGGAAGGTTGCTTGAGGCCAGGAGTTCAAGACCAGCCTGGGCAACATAGGGAGACCTCGTCCCTATATTTAAAAAAGAAAAACCCTTAAGTGGTTTCCTATTGCCTGCAGCAGTGGTTCTCAAAGTTTAGTGTGGATCAGAATCACCTGGAAGACTTGTTAAAACAGATGGCTGGGCCCCAATCCCAGAATTTCTGATTCAGTAGGTCTAGGGTGAGAACCAAGAATTTGTGTTTCTGACAAGCCAAAACCACTGGCATAGGGAATCAAGTTTAAACCCCCAAACGTTCACAAAATCTTTCACAATCTGCCTCTAACTTACCTTTCTAGCCGAATCTCTTGCCACTCTCCCCGTATCTGCTATTTTTAACCATATGCAGTGCCAAAGCTCATTTTAAGCATCCCTTTCATGCTTCTACACACATTCTTCCTGGAATTCATCTGGCCCTCCACTTCTGCAGACTAGCCTTAAGGCAGATGATCACTTTCTTTATGCTCCCAGAGCACTTTATATCTATCAGCAGTTTTAACATTGCTCACATCATATCCTAATTACTGCTGTATATCTGTTTTTCCGCTAGTCTGAGTTTTTGGAAGGCTGACAAAATATTTTCATCTTGTCTCCATATTCCCTAGCACAGTGCCTTGTATATAATAAGTGCTCAGGGAATGTTTGTTGAATGAATCTGTTTTTTTTTTTTTTTTTTTTTTGAGACAGAGTCTTGCTCTGTCACCCAGGCTGGAGTGCAGTGGTGCAATCTTGGCTTACTGCAACCTCCGCCTCCTGGGCTCAAGTGATTCTCTTGCCTCAGCCTCCCAAGTAGCTGGGATTACAGGCGCCCGCCACCATACCATGCCCGGCTCATTTTTGTATTTTTGGTAGAGATGGGGATTTACCATGTTGGCCAGGTTGGTCTTTAACTCCTAACCTCAGGTGATCCTGCCCACCTCGGCCTTCCAAAGTGCTGGGATTATAGGCGTGAGTCACTGTGCCCGGCCACGAATTTGTGATTCTAAAACTTCTGAGTGTTACATGTAGCAACATATAGAGAATCATATAATATGGATTTTGCTTTGAGAATTGCACATCTTAAAATGAGGACATACGGAGATATTGTAAAACATGGAAACAACACATTAATTATAACCGGGTTGTAAATAACACATTTGAGAATATGAAGTGTTTTTAAAAAGACATTAGGGTATTCTTTTTTTTTAAATCTTAAAATGTATACGACTCAACTTTTAAATCTTGAATATAGAATAGCCAATCACTACATATTAATTATAGCAGTCAATCCCATTAGTTAAAATAGCAAAGCATACCAAAAATCTACACAATACATAAAAACAAAAGTGCCAAATATTCAGCAATGAACATTGAAGTAGAAAGTAAACATTAGAACGTCACTTGTTATGACTTTAGGAAAATGCCAGCAATTAAAAACCCTAATAAATAATACTGGGAATTCAGAGGAGGACAACTGAGTTTATGAAGTGGGAGGGAAGGAGGTTTTAATACTAATGAGACTAAAGGAAAATAACATATCGCTCTTAACGATTTAGTATTTAGTTGGTCATTGGCAAGGAATGCACAGAGTATGGAAGAAGGAGATAGCCCCTATGCCCAGATAAAAGGGAGCTGACCTGAAGGTGGAGCTGGGAACCTTAATCAGAGTAAACAGCAAGAACCAGGAAGAGAGAGTTAAGTAGCTGGTACACTGTGACCAAGCAGATGGGTCACCAGTTTCTGGGTGAAGGCTGTACTTTGAATCATCCTTAACTGTTTTCAAACTTCGAACCACTTATTTCAAATGAGAAAATGCTATGAAAGTGGTTTCAGTGCTCTTTAATGGTCTCTAAGTTTTGTATCTGTGGTGGTAAAATGGATTCCTGTTGATCTCAAAGTCTTACCTTTTCCTTCCTCTGGTCAATGCAAAGTGAGGAAACTGGAAAGAAACCATCATACTTTGGGGTACTGGTCTCCCCGGATTGATGGTAGTAGCAGGCATGCGTGAATATCTCAGAGTGTTTATGCTTCTTTTTGTGGCAAAGTAGTTTGCAAACTGGTCACAAGGTGGTGTGCACACATCAGGTTTTCTTTATAATTTCATTCAGGATGGATGTTCTGTGCCTTTGGTACAGGGGAGGAAGACAAGACAGTTTCCTGTATCACCAGATCTCAGCTGCACTCTCTGCCTGTGAGGTCAGAAGTGTGGTGGAGCCTCAGATTTCTAAATGCTTGCTGGCACAGTTAGGCACTGAAGAGCCAGGGAAAATCAGAGGGAAACAGAAAGAGGGGAGGGGAGAAAAGGGGAAGAGAGGCAACTGGGAGTGCTGATTCTCTCTGCTCTCCTCTTACCCCAACCCATGGTGAGCAGCTACCTAAGATTTACTGCTCCTCTAATTAGGATCCCTTGCTTGTCTTGTATAGACAAAGTGTGTTCAGCTATGATGGGCGAGTGGTGGGGGGAATGTTTCCCAGTGGAGGAGACAGTTATTAGTAGACATCTGTAGGATAGCTGATAAGCTCTTAGCTATCTGCTAAGTGCCCAGCACTGACCTTGGGCCTATGAAGGGTACAAAAAACAAAAGCATCCCACAAAAAAACAATATGGCATTATACCTAAAATCTGACTGAGGAGTCAAAATTAATGCACACAAAACAAATGTCAAAATATTCCATTCTGACTGGGTTCAGTGGTTCATGCCTGTAATCTCAGCACTGTGGGAGGATTGCTTCAGTTCAGGAGTTCAAGACCAGCCTGGACAACACAGGGAGACCCTGTCTCTACATAAATTAAAAAAAAAAAATTAGCCGGGAGTGGTGGCACATACCTGTGGTCCCACCTACTTGGGAGGCTGAGGTGGAAGAATCACTTGAGCCCAGGAGTTTGAGGCTGCAGTGAGCTGAGATCATGCCAGTGCACTCCAGCCTGGGTGACAGAGTAAAACCACGTCTCAAAAAAGAATTCAACTCATACAGTAAGTACATTCAAAATAACATCATAAAATTGGTGAGATCCGTGGAGATGGAGATCATGGTAGTAGAGGAATGCCACAGGGAGAGGGAATTTTTTTTTCTTTTTTTTGAGTCAGAGTCTCGCTCTGTCACCCAGGCTGGAGTGCAGTGACGCCATCTTGGCTCACTGCAACCTCCGCCTCCCTGGTTCAAGCAGTTCTCCCGCCTCAGCCTCCCGAGTAGCTGGGATTACACGTGTGCACCACCACGCCCAGCTAATTTTTTTTGTATTTTTAGTTTCGCCACGTTGGCCAGGCTGGTCTCAAATTCCTGGCCTCAAGTGATCCGCCCGCCTCAGCCTCCCAAAGTGCTGAGATAACAGGCGTGAGCCACTGTGCCCAGCCAGGGAAGGGGAATTTGTATTAGGTTTTGAAAAATGAGTAAAATTTTGCTGTCCAGAGAGGAAGAATGCGGCAAGCCTTCATTATTAATGTCCTGATGAATAGTTCCTGACAACTATAGCTGTTTCATCATCAGGAAAATAGTGTGTGCAACTCAATAAGTGAAATTGTCTCTTGATTTTTCTTTATAAAACTGAAAAGGCAACACAAATGAAGATAATGCAGACTTAGTTGTGACTTGAATTTTGGATCATCCTTTGAGAACTCTGATCTTCTTGATAAGCAGGGACAGTTGCTACAGATTAGGGCATGTGTGGTAGTCAGCATCAGGGAGGCAGGAATTTTTTTTTTTTTTTCCGAGATGGAGTTTCGCTCTGTTGCCCAGGCTGGAGTGTAGTAGTGCGATCTCGGCTCAATGCAACCTCCATCTCCTGGATTCAAGCAATTATCCTGCCTCAGCCTCCTGAGTAGCTGGGATTACAGGCGTGCACCACCATGCCCAGCTAATGATGGCCAGGCTGGTCTCAAACTCTTGACCTCAAGTGATCCACCTGCCTCAGCCTCCCAAAGTGCTGGGATTACAGGTGTGAGCCACCGCGCCTGGCCGAGGCAGGACTTTTGAAATTGAGACACAGAAGGGATGACTGTATAAGGAAGTGTAAACCTGGAGACCAGAGTTCTGCCACTAATACCCTGTGCAACCTTGGATAAGTCTCTTAACCATCCTGGGCCTGTTTCCCACATCTGTCAAATGAGAAAGGTGGGAACCAACTAACTCTGACTTGGTGTGCACTTGACTTTTGGAAAGCAACCTCCTAAACCGATTTGCAATAAGTTTTTACCAGTTTAGTATATAATCTCTCCCCAGGATTTTTGCATTTTATCGTTTTGTAATATGGACTGCAGCAAAGAGAAAGTGTTAGTCTCCAGAAAACTATCAATTCAAGGCAAGTGTTACACCTTATTATGTTCATTGGCACAGTTGCTAATATTGCTCTATTGACTTGGTGCTAATTCTTCCCTAATTTCCACTGGTTGGAGTTTAGGAGGCAACTTATATCTTAGCCAAGGTAAGTGATAAGCTGGGTGTGGTGGCTCACGCCTGTAATCCCACCACTTTGGGAGGCCAAGGTGGGCGGATCACGAGGTCAGGAGTTCAAGACCAGCCTGGCCAACATGGTGAAACCCTGTCTCTACAAAAATACAAAAAAAAAAAAAAAAAATTAGCCAGGCGTGGTGGCATGCACCTCAAATCCAAGCTACTCAGGAGGCTGAGGCAGGAGAATCACTTGAACCCGGGAGGCAGAGGTTGCTGTGAGCCGAGATCATGACATTGCACTCCAGCCTGGGTAACAAGCGAAATTCCGTCTCCCCCCCCCCCAAAAAAAAAAGTGATAAATGGGAACAGAGATAGGAAAAGAAATAATAGTAAATTGCTCAAATATTATTAAACACTTAAACACTTCTCTCATAGTAACAAGGAGATAGCCTATTTGTGATTCATGGGGAAATGTGTACATGTTCAACTCACAAAGAGAAAGCTTTGAAATTAAAAGAAAAAGAATTCCTACTATGCCATTATTCAAAGATAGTAAAATTTCTACTTTGACCTCTGTTGACTAACTTCTTAAAGTTAGAACCAAGAGTTTAGCATTTGTCTGTGTGGTTAATTTTGACTTCCCAGTCAGATTTATGAACCATTTCATACTCTTTTAAAACAAATAGTTTCACATTAGAGTTATACATGTTCTTAAGTTTGCAAGTTATCTTAAATCTTTTTCTCACTATGAGTTTGTTACATGTAAATTATTTTAAATAATCGAAATTATTCTATTTAGCCCATAGTTTAAGGTTTTCAGTATGTTTTTGGGAGAATTATAAACTAGAAAATACAGTTAACAGAGATTTTTCACATTGCTTCTAAATTCCCTCTTGTGTTTCAAAACAGGCACCTTTTTCAAAGTAAGCCCTAGTAGAGTTGTTACTTAATTTTTTTTTTTTAATAAGTATTTAAAGACTTCAGAATTCAAAAGATACAAAAGGGTATCCAGAGAAAAATTCCTCCCACCCCTGTTTCTTTCTCCAGGGACAAATGTGGATATCCTTCCAAAGAATTTCACCTGTATCCAAGACAATAGGTTTTAATATTCTTTTATCTGCCCCCCCCTCCTTTTTTTTCTTTTTGAGACAGAGTCTCTCTCTGTTGCCCAGGCTAGAGTGGAGTGATGCAATCTCGGCTCACTGCAAGCTCTGCCTCCCGGGTTCACGCCTTTCTCCTGCCTCAGCCTCTCAAGTAGCTGGGACTACAGGCACCCGCCACCATGCCCGGCTAATTTTTTTGTATTTTTAGTAGAGATGGAGTTTCACCGTGTTAGCCAGGATGATCTTGATCTCCTGACCTCATGATCCACCCACCTCGGCCTCCCAAAGTGTTGGGATTACAGGCGTGAGCCACTGTGCCGAGCCTTATCTCCCTTTTTATACAAATGGCAGCATGCGTTACACACTGCACTGCTCCTTGCGTTTCTCACTTAACACTACCTCTTGAAGATCAGTCCATCTCTAACTACACAGAGTCTCCTCTTGATACCTGGTATCCCAATGAATGGATAGACTATACTTTATTTAATGAATCCTCTTTTAATGGACAGTTGAGCTGTTTGAAATCTTCTTTTTTTTTTTCAGATGGAGTCTCACTCTGTCTCCCAGGCTGGAGTGCAGTGGCATGATCTCGGCTCACTGCAACCTCCACCTCCCGGATTCAAGTGATTCTCCTACCTCAGCCTCCTGAGTAGCTGGGATTACAGGTGTGCGCCACCACGCCCGGCTAATTTTAGTATGTTTAGTAGAAATGGAGTTTCACCATGTTGGTCAGGCTGGTCTCGAACTCCTGACCTCAGGTGATCTGCCCACCTTGGCCTCCCAAAGCGCTAGGATTACAGGTGTGAACCACCTCGTGTGGCTTGTTTCCAGTCTTTTGCTATTAACAACAAAAAACTAGCTCTTCCTGGGTGCCAAGTTCTGTTCCATATTGTTTCACATAAATCATTTTATTTAACCCTCAGCACTGCAGAGAAACCTTTCACCTACATGACTTCACACAAGGGTAATATAATCCCTAGACGTACAATCTCTGGAACTGAGGCTGTGTGCATTTGATTTTGGCACATATAGTGGTTATGCCAATTCACCTCCCCACAAGGAATGTAAGCACATGCTTGATTGCTCCCATCATATGCTGTCAAAATTTGAGTTTTACTAATGGGATAGGTAAAAAATTGTGGTATTATAGTATGGCTTTATTTTGGATTTCCTTTGCTGTGAGTGAGGTTAAACATCCTTTTGTAAGTTCAAGGACAATTTTTATGTCCCTTTTCTATGAAATATTATAGTTTACTAATTTTTTGTTTTAGTTTTAATTGACAAACAATAATTTAATATACTTTTATATTGAGTTGTCTTTTTCTCAGTAATATGTAGGCCCTCCATATAGTAGGGAAACTTGCCTGTGATATGAATTGCAAATGTTCCTTTGGCTTTGCTTATAAAGTTTTTTTGCCATGCAGAGTTTAAAAAGTTATACAGACGAATTTATCATTTTCTGTTTATTTCTGTCTTCAGGAACAGTTTTTCGTTTGTTTGTTTGTTTTTTTCCCAAGACAGAGTCTTGCTCTGTTGCCCAGGCGGGCGTGCAGTGGCACAATCTCCGCTCACTGCAACCTCCACCTCCCGGGTTCAAGCAGTTCTCTGCCTCAGCCTTCCGAGTAGCTGGGATTACAGGCGCACGCCACTATGCCTAGCTAATGTTTGTATTTTTAGTAGAGACAGGGTTTCACCATGTTGACCAGGCTGGTCTCAAACTCCTGACCTCGTGATCCGCCTGCCTTGGCCTCCCAAAGTGTTGGGATTACAGGCGTGAGCCACCGAGCAAGCCCGGCCTTCAGGAACAGTTTCTTTTCTTTCTTTTTTTTTGTTGTTTGTTTTTTGTTTTTTTTTGAGATGGAGTCTCACTCTGTCACCCAGGCTGGAGTGCAGTGGTATGATCTCAGCTCACTGCAGCCTTTGCCTGCTGGGTTCCAGTGATTCTCCTGCCTCAGCCTCCCAAGTAGCTGGGACTACAGGCACACACCACCATGCCCGGCTAATTTTTGTATTTTTTAGTAGAGACAGGGTTTCACCATATTGGCCTCGAACTCCTGACCTCATGATCCTCCCACCTCAGCGTCCCAAAGTGCTAGGATTACAGGCATGAGTCACTGCGCCAGGCCAGGGACAATTTCTAAGTGAAAAAAAACAATTTGGTTTCTGTTTTTACGTCATTATTAGAAAGCCTGAGGTTTTTTGTTTTTTTTCTCATTGTTTCTTCTAGAATATTTATGACTTTATTTTTTTTTTAATTTTACCTTTTTTTTAAAAAAACTTGTATCTGTTTAGAATTTTCCCTGATTAAGGAGTGAAGGATAAATTTTTTTTTTCTAGATAGATACCTGATTCAGCTAACATTTATTGATTAATCTATCCTTCACAAATCAGAGATACCACTTTTTATCCTAAATTAAATTCTCATCTCGACAGAATTTTAGAATGAGATGGTGCATATAATTTTGTGATGCCAAATTTGGATGTTCTCTTCCTAATGCTTCCTAAGATAGTAATTATACAGCTTATTTATCATTTTTTATTGAAAAAAAAAGAGAGAACACATCAAACTTCTGAGAGCATATTATCCCAATAGAAATGTGTATGCTTTTGAGTAGAAGAAATAAAAATGGAAAATTATAATTCTTTAATCGGATGGCTTTTAGAATAATCTTAGTTTTGTATTTTTTTTCTATAAACCCAGGAACTTGATAATCTTAGTTCTGTTTTATTTGATTTTCTTTTTTTTAAGACAGAATCTCAGTCTGTTACCCTGGCTGGAGTGCAGTGGCGTTGTCATGGCTCACTGTAGCCTCAACATCCCTGGACTCAGATGATCCTCCCACCTCAGGCTCCTGAGTAGCTGGGACTACAGGCATGTTCCACCACCCCCAGCTAATTTTTGTATCCTTTGTAGAGACAGGATTTTGCCGTATTGCCCAGGATGATTTTAAATTCCTGGGCTCAATAAATCCTCCCACCTTGGATTCCCAAAGTGCTTGGATTACAGGCATGAGCCACCGCATCTAGCCTTAGTTTTATTTTATTGAAGTGCACAGACAGTATAGTAGAAAGAATACTGGACTAGGAGGCAGGAGGTCTGTCAGCTCTTTGGTTTTTTGTTTTATTTATTTATTTATTTATTTTATTATTATTATTATTGAGACGGAATTTCGCTCTCGTTGCCTAGGCTGGAGTGCAGTGGCGTGATCTTGACTCACTGCAACCTCTGCCTCCCGGGTTCAAGTGATTCTCCTGCCTCAGCCTCCCAAGTAGCTGGGATTACAGGCACCTGCCACCATGCCTGGCTAATTTTTGTATTTTTAGTAGAGACAGGGCTTCACCATGTTGGCCAGGCTGGTCTCAAACTCCTGACCTCAAGTAATCCACCCGCCTCGGCCTCCCAAAGTGCTGGGATTACAGGCGTGAGCCACTGCGCTCAGCCAACTCCTGGCCTTTCTTACAGGTAGAATTATTTATGTAGTCCTCTGATTCTCTAGCACCATATATACCATGATAGGCTTATAAGCATCTATTATAATAGAGGTAGCTTCAATATTTTTGCTTGTCAATTAGACTTGAACTTTTGAGAGTACAGCCTGTGTATTATTCATCTTTGTATCTCTGCTCAGCTTCTGACATAGTTCCTGGTATATAATAGATACCCAGCTGAAAGAAAAGAATAAACATTTGCATACATGACTATATAGCTCCTATTTGATAGAAGTTGGAAAGGCCTCTATCAGAATCAGAGCATGTGAGCCTCCACGGCTGGTAAAACCAAATAATTCATTCATTTGTTTTGTTTCTCTTTGAATGCATGAGAACCTGAACTTGAAATTGTTAAATGGCTTATAGTCTATTTTAAAGGTGTGATCTACAGGGTAAAAATCAGATATTTTCTCTGATTGTACATTTTAGCTTTTGCATTTTATTTTTAAAAGTTATGTTTCAATTGTGGGGGCACGCCTGTAGTCCCAGCTACTCTGGAGGCTGAGGCAGGAGGATTGCTTGAGGCCAGGAGTTCAAATCCAACCAGGTAACATAGGGAGACCCTGTCTCTTAAAAAAAAAAAGGCACACTTGGTGTGCTTGGTAAATAAGAATATTGATTAAAGTGAGATTAGGAAATAAATACAGAAACATCACACTTAACAAGCATTCAGACTTCTGTCAGTTACAGCTATCTGGAACATATTCAAGAACCCAGAGGGAATCTAAAAAAGCCTCTGAAGTTGGAGGAGAATAGCTCTCACAAAGCATGTGTACTTGATGTAGGAGGGAGAGGCACAGTGCCACTCACATGCCAAAGCCCTACTTACTGACTACACATTTTCATAAAAAAATTCCAAGGACTGCTTAGCATGTGTGGTCATTCGGCCTCCTTTCAAGACATTTTAGCTTGTTTCTGGTTTCAGCAGAAAAAAGATTAAAAGAACTCTCCCACCCATGCTGCCAAGAAGGCACTAAATAAAGTATTGTTGACACGAGCGTAAAAGTGATTCTCATGGTTTTCTTCAGAAATCATGGAAACTTACTTTGTGTTTATTTTTTAGTCTTTAAGAATTCTGCTGGACTCATGCAAAATCAGTTGTGACGATACTTAATTTATTCTACTTTTTAAAAAATCTGAGGTTTAAGAAGAGCGATATCCCTTTGATCTCACCTCTTTGAAAGGAGGTCATTGATTTGAGAAAGATTTCTTTATTCCTTTGAGTATTTAGATTATTAATCATAGGTTGAAATCCTCAATATGAAAGGAGCATGTATAAACTTCTTTGCATAATTTGGTAAAAGCTATATAAGTAAGTCAAGGTAAAAAGTCAAAAGGCATGTTTAAGTGATTTGGGGACTTTTTTTTTTTTTTTTTTGAGTCGGAGTCTCCCTCTGTAGCCCAGGCTGGAGTGCTGCAGTGTTATCTCGGCTCACTGCACCCTTTACCTCCCAGGTTCAAGCGATTCTGCTGCCTCAGCTTCCTGAGTAGCTGAGACTGCAGGTGTGTCACCACACACCCGGCTAATTTTTGTATTTTCTTTTTTTTTTTTTTTTTTTTGAGACGGAGTCTCGCTCTGTCGCCCAGGCTGGAGTGCAGTGGCGCGATCTCGGCTCACTGCAAGCTCCGCCTCCCGGGTTCACGCCATTCTCCTGCCTCAGCCTCCCGAGTAGCTGGGACTACAGGCGCCGCCACCTCGCCCGGCTCATTTTTGTATTTTTAGTAGAGATGGGGTTTCACCGTGTTGGCCAGGATGGTCTCGATCTCCTGAGCTTGTGATCCGCCCGCCTATAATTTTTGTATTTTCGATTTTGTATTTTTGTATTTTGTATTTTTAGTAGAGACAGTGTTTCACCACGTTAGCCAGGCTGGTCTGGAACTCCTGACCTCAAGTGATCTGCCTGCCTTGACCTCCCAAAGTGCTGGGATTACAGGCAAGAGCTACTGCACCCGGCCGATTTGGGGGCCTATTTTAATGCATGCTAAATATGCTTTTTGTGTAGGGGCTATAGATTAATGAAAATTGGGATCATTCACTTCTCGCTTTCTTCTTCTATTTCTAGATTGCCAAAATGCTTTGGAGTTTTTAACTGAATCTAAGAAAAGTCCAAAATAGATTTGAGACTGTAAAAACAGAAACTGCAGCAAGGGGGATTCAGTGCCAATGCATCAACAAAAAAGACAGCCAGAGTTAGTGGAAGGAAATCTTCCTGTTTTCGTGTTCCCCACGGAGCTCATATTTTATGCAGATGATCAGTCAACACATAAGCAAGTGTTGACACTGTACAATCCCTATGAGTTTGCCTTAAAGTTCAAAGGTGAGTATCCTAGCTCTATTTTCTGGGTTTTTAACTGCTCCCTACTAATTTTTTACTTGTAGAAACTAATTTAAAAAAAAAAAAAAACCACTAATGGCCATTGTGACTTTTTCTTTCAGTTTTGTGTACTACTCCAAATAAGTATGTTGTCGTTGATGCTGCAGGTGCAGTAAAGCCTCAGTGTTGTGTGGATATGTAAGTCAAGATCACTTCTTGGTAACACGTTTTAAGTGTGTTAATATTTATGTTTTTAACTTGAGAAAAAAAGATATTTTCTTGAAGCTGTTCTCACATAGGCATTTATTATATCTTGAATTTTTGCTGAAAATTTGTCTATTAAAATTGTTTCGAAGAGATTCGGCCAAATACTTAATAATATTTCATATTGTTGGAGCTCATGTATGTGTTAGTATCTCCGTGAACATTTTCTCATTGTTGTGGTTTTAGTCATACCAGGGATGTATAAAGGTAAAGTTCTGACTTATTCCTTTAAATTTCTCCAGCTATGATAGGGGATTTAGCTTTCTTTGGAACATGCTGCTATTTGGAAAACTATAATACTACTGTCTAAGAACAATGGTAATATAAGTTCATCTGAAGTGATTCAACTAAAAGCCTGGAAGTTAATCTATATAAACAGGAAGCAGTTGTGTAACCACTCATCTGTAAAGTATTATTTGAGCTCTTCCAGATAATTTCATCTTAGAGTGTCAGATAAATGATTGTTCAAGCTGTTCATATTTAATTTTTATTTTAGAACTAGTGGTGACCAGATGGATCCATTGACCAGCCCTTAATTTTAAGCTACCAAGTACACTGTATTTGTTTAAATCTTCTGTGAGAATGAGAAGCAGAATTCTTTTCTTTTGAATACTTTTTCACCAGCTCAAAGCCATAAAATGATGTATCTTTGAGAATGTTTCTGCACATTTTAAAAAATTTTCATTCAGTACACAATAAGCAAGAGCTATTACAAAGAAATGTAGTCTCTTGCCAAATAAATGTGTTATCTTTGACCTAATTGTTTTGTGTTCCCTGATAAGAACAAAATAAATGGAATTGCAGAAAACTCGTAAGAATTACAGTGCTTGGCTAGGTGCAGTGGCTCACGCCTGTAATCTCAGCACTTTGGGAGGCTGAGGTGGGAGGATCACCTGAGGTCAGGAGTTCAAGAGCAGCCTGGCCAACATGGTGAAACCCCATCTCTACTAAAAATACAAAATAAAAATAAAAATAAAAATAGCTGAGCATGGTGGCAGGTGCCTGTAATCCCAGCTCCTGGGGAGGCTGAGGCAGGAGAATCTCTTGAATCCAGGAGGCAGAGGTTGCAGTGAGCAGAGACCACACCATTGCACTCCAGCCTGGGCAACAAAAGTGAAACTCTGTCTCAAAAAATAAAATAAAATTACAGTGCTGTATACTCTTTTCTCTTCAGAGAAGCAGAGGTGTATTATTGGCCTTCTGTTGCACTGGTAATAGTGGATTACTTACTTATTCAATTGCTTGTTTCTACCTGCATGCATGGGATTCAATTTTAAGTGTAGGGTGAGGTTTGTTGCCTAAACAATAAGTAAGTAGAAATGGAAATTTATGAGATGTTTGTGGGGAATAAACAATTGCATATATTTCTATTTAGTAAATGTTGCTGCACTGAGATATCCAGAAAAAAAAAGTCATTGCTAAAGATAATTTTCTTTCCTTTTTTTTTTTTTCAAATGAGACAGTCTTGCTCTCTTGCTGTGGCAGCGATCATAGCTTAGTGCAGCCTCAAGCTCTTGGGCTTGGGCTTAAGGGATCTTCCTACCTCAGCCTCCCAAGTAGCTAGGACTACACGCACACCACCAAGCCAGTTAATTTTTAAATTTTTTTGTAGAGACGGGGTCTCTGTGTTGCTTAGGCTGGTCTCAAACTCCTGGCTTCAAGTGATCCTGGCCTCAACCTCCCAAAGTGCTGGTATTACAGGTGTGAGCCACTGTACCTGACCAAAAAGGAATTTTCTTTACCTGTTATTTTTTTGCTTAAGACTTTTATTCTGTGTTTCAGATTATGTGCTTTCATCTAATATTTCTGAATTACTCATTTCCGAATTACTCATTTTTTTAACATCTTAGCAAATTTCTGTTTTTGAGTATTTGGTTGTAGTCAGTATATTAAAATATCTCACTGCATTCTGTTTGGCTGGCCCCCAGAAATCTAAACAGCATTTGTTATTTTTGCTGTTTTCAGTGTGATTCGTCATAGAGATGTTCGATCCTGTCACTATGGTGTAATAGACAAATTCCGTCTTCAAGTTTCTGAGCAAAGCCAGAGGAAGGCTTTGGGAAGAAAAGAGGTTGTTGCTACTCTTCTCCCATCAGCAAAAGAACAACAAAAGGAAGAAGAGGAAAAAAGAATAAAGGAACATTTAACTGAAAGTTTATTTTTTGAGCAGTCGTTTCAACCAGGTAGTTTTGGGGTTGTTTTTAAAGCCCTTTTGATGTCTTACACATTATTAACTTTAAAATAATCAGGCAGCTAAGAATAATTACTAGAAAAATCATCTACCATTTCAAACATGGTCAACTACTTTAAAACTGAACCTAGAGAATCAGGGACCTGAAGTAGAACAAGAAGCCTGGAGGTGGATTTTGAGAGGAGGGAATACCCCTCACTGGACTAGGCTGTAAGGAGAGGGTAGATGTTGCTGTAGCCTTTTAAATATATCTGTATTTAAACATAAACATAAACATATCTAAGACTGCAGGCACCATACTTTATGAAGCTAGTAAATTTGGCAGTTCTATACTTCTGTTTCCATGACTTTCCTATATCCTTTCTCATTTAATTAGTTCCAAGGAAGAGAGAGATTGTGTTTGGCAATAGGCCAAGCTTAGTGCACTGTTCATATTATTTTGAAAAAAAAAATCTCATTAAAGTTGAAGTTAATTAAACTAAGTAGATTATAATATCCCCTGTGGGCTATTAATTGAATCCTTCTCCAGCCCTCATTTCCTTCCAGCTTAGATATTCAGAAGTGTTATGATATATTCTTTCAACATTGACACTACCCTCATATTCAACTCTTTGGATGTCATTACCCCATCTTCTTAACTTCTCATTATCTCCTCCTAAACCTGTTGTAGTAGAAGGAAGATAAAATTTTCCATAGAAAAACAGGGAAACTGGAAACTTTTTGATGGTGATACCGATACATGAATATGATAGCAGCTGTCCTTGAAATTGCAACATTTTATGAAGGATTAAAAAAATCTAATTGCTGTTACACTCAGTCATATCAGTTTGTTCATCTTAGAATGTTTATTTCCGCCGGGCATAGTGGCTCACGCCTGTAATCCCAGCACTTTGGGAGGCCAAGGTGGGTGGATCATGAGGTCAGGAGATCGAGACCATCCCGGCTAACACAGTGAAACCCTGTCTCTACTAAAAATACAAAAAATTAGCCGGGCATGGTGGTGGGCACCTGTAGTCCCAGCTACTCGGGAGGCTGAGGCATGAGAATGGTGTGAACCCGGGAGGTGGAGCTTGCAGTGAGCCAGTGCCACTGTGCTCCAGCCTGGGTGACAGAGCGAGACTCTGTCTCAAAAAAAAAAAAAAAAAAAAAAAAAAAAAAGGAATGTTTATTTCAATAACAGGAAGTAGTAGTGCCTCTTTGATTTAATGTAGCTAAGAGTCTCTTCCTAGTCCATTAGGGACCATCTAGATTTTCTGGTAATACCAGGACTAGTGACTAGGTAGTAGCTATTAGGTTGGTGCAAAAGCAATTGCGATTTTTGCCATTACTTTTAATCGCAAAAACCGCAATTACTTTTGCACCAACCTATAGTGGATTGTTTTATTCTGACCAATTAGTATCAACTGACAGGACCAGCTTTTCATCTTTTGAAGCTGAAAGAGAACCTTTGTCCAGTGTCACTCTGTCAGATCAATATTGTAAAGTTAACGTAGTTGTGAAATGCAAGATTCCCTTTTTAAAATGCTTCCTCTGGTATAAGAAAGGCCATTTAATTTGTATTTGTTTTTTGAAGTTACACTTGTAATTTAAAATAGTCTTTGAAGTTCAGTTTTGTATTTAACAGAAAAAACCAATCTGGAGTAAGGAATAATAAGGAGTAAGGTTTAGGGTATATGTGTATGTAAATATATGTAAGGAGAACTTTATTCCTCTTATTGTGAAATTTATTAAAATTCAGGTGAAGATCATGCTAAGAGGCTAAATAATTATAGTATGTATTGTCTTATTTTGTTTTATTTTTTATTTTTTGAGAAAGGGTTTGTCTCTGTCACCCAGGCTAGAGTGCAGTGGTGCCATCATAGTTCACTGCAGCCTCCAACTCCTGGATTCAAGTAATCCTCCTGCATCAGCCTCCCGAGTAGCTGGGACTACAGGTGCTCGTCACCATACCCAGGGTCTCACTATGTTGCTCAGGCTTGTCTTGAACTCCTAGCCTCAAGCAATCCTCCTGCCTCAGCCTCCTAAAGTACTGGGATTACAGGCCTGAGCTCCCGCACCCGGCCTTATTTCATTTTTCTAACAAACCTTGGTGTCTAAAGTGTATTAGAGAGTTTTTCTAATTATAAAATTGGAGTAGGCAGATGAATGAGGATAGGTGATGCTAGCATAACACATGGTGATCTCTGTTTTGGGGGAAAAAATTCTCTAATCCATTCCTGTAAGGAAGCTCAATGAAGGCAGGCACTTTTCCTAGTACTATTATATCCTCAGTACCTAGCACAGGGCCTGGCACAGAGAAGCTACATAATGAATTTGTAAATGAGCTGAGCTAGGAAGGCTGGACTTCAGGTCTGCTAAGGGTCTGTGGGAATGGTGAGTTTTTTTGTTTTGTTTTGGCTTACAAGGTTTCATGGCTATGACAGCTGTTTAGAGGAAGGGTGATACCACAGTACAGCCCCATTCACAGTCCTGGCCAACATGTCCCATTTATGGGTAGTTACCCCAATGTGCCTAATAACCTGGAAGTAAGTTGAGTAAAGTTTTCTTCTTTAACAGAATATCATGATGACTGATTTCGTCTCCTGTCTATTAAATTTACAGGAATTTATATGTAGTTTCCAACATGTGGAAAACTCAGGTTTTTAAGTTTTTCTGAACTAAAATGTTGAAAATTAATTGAGATTGTTTTGGGAGGCTTTGAAATGTCATTACTTTTACAAGTCCTTAGCTTAGAGAATATTTCAACAAATGCATATTATTAAAGTATTAGAGGTACAACAGTGTTGTGAGACTCACTTTTAGCAGGAAAATGGTTGATGGCTACATTATGAAAAATTTGGATTTTGAAATATATTGAAAGTCAGTAAAAATGAGAAAAATTTAAGTTTATTGTATAAAACACATATAGCAATAACATAAGAAAATGTACCTGTAATCTCACACACTTAACACATCTGCTTATATAAGTGTTCCATGTTACTTTCCAGACCTTGCCTATGTGCATAAGTATATCTTGTGAGTTCTTTTATTCAACAGAAATTTAAGTATACTTTCATAAAATACTAGAGCTCAGGTTATTAAAAAGCCATTTTAAAAGATACATCTGAATCTTAGTGGGTTTGTCTTAATTACATTATTAACGAACTGCTATGTCTATGCTATAATGTTTGAGTCAGTACCCTCTGGCTTAAGAAAAGTATAGTCTTAATTATTGTTTATAATAATAAAAAAATTGAAAATAACTGAAAAGTCCATCAATTGGGAATTGATTAAATTATGAATATTCATAAGGTAGTGTGCCAGGCAGACATTTACGAGGATCTGATAGAATGATGAATGCTTATACATTGTCATATAAAGAGCTTCAAATATATTTCTAAGTAAGGAAAAAAAAACCAGTTATATAACAGTATGTATAATATGGCCTTATTTATGTAAAAGATTCTCCTACATGTTTATACGGGTATTTGTAAAATCTAAAAGGATACATACCAAGCTGCTAACAGTGTTAGCTCTAGGAGGGTGGAATTACGGAGGAACATTCACGTTTTCTACATCTTTATAACATATTTTACAACGATCCTGTAGTACTAGGGGGAAAAAAGCTTTTTCCATTTTGAAAAATTTCAAGCATTTATGTAAATGTTTTTGGAATACTAAAAATTCCAATTTCTCTAAATACTACATGTTCTCTAAATACTAAAAATTGTTTGAAATTACCTTTATTGTGGGTTTGCAGTGAATGGTGTACTTGTCATAAATAACTGTTTTCCTTGAGAATTCATCCTTGCAACAAAGATAACTATAAAGGTATTCTATTAACTGAAACAAGACTTGGGGTTTTTCTTTTAGGTATTTCTGCTATTGTTTCATTCCAAGCAATAATTACTATAAAATTTGAATTTGTTTTCACCTCTCTGGCTCTGATGAAGTTCAGTTAACGCCACACAACAGCTAAGGTATTAATAATTTAGAAAAGTTCCATTTAATAATAGAATGAACAGCATTATTTCATTAATGAAACACAAAGATTGTGTTGCTGTTGGCTATTCCTTTTAATGAAAGGAAAGGTAGTGGGAAAAGCTGTATGAAAGAAAATGCTGTTACTGGGTTTCTTAAAAATATGGGTATGTATACTATACAAATAGAGTCAGAACTGTAGAATAGCAGGTGTGATAACATTTTTAATTTTTTTTTTTTTTTTGAGACGGAGTCTTGCTCTGTCACCCAGGCTGAAGTGCAATGGTGCAGTTTAGGCTCACTGCAACCTCCACCTCCCGAGTTCAAGCGATTCTCCTGCCTCAGCCTCCTGAGTAGCTGGGACTACAGGTGCGTGCCACCACACCCGGCTCATTTTTGTATTTTTAGTAGAAATGGGGTTTCACCATGTTGGCCAGGCTGTTCTCAAACCCCTGACCTCATGATCCACCTACCTTGGCCTTCCAAAGTGCTGGGATTACAGGCGTGAGCCACCATGCCCGGCCTTTTTAAAAAATCTTTTAGAATTTTATTTTAGGAACATTTAACATGAGATCTAGTCTCTTAATGAATGTTTGTGTACAATAAAATATTGGTTAAATGGAGGGATAACGTCGAGTAGATTTCTAGGACTCACTCAGTTTACATAATTGAGACCTATGCCCATTGATTAGCAATTTGCATTATCCTCCTCCCCCAGCCCCTGGCAACTACCATTTTGCTCTCTGCTTCTATGAGTTTGACTATTTTAGATTTCCTGTATAAGTGGAATCATGCAGTATTTGTCCTTCTGTGACTGGCTTATTTCACTTAGCGTATTTGCCAGATACTGTTTCTGCTGTTTTCTTCTTTGCTATAAATGGGTTAGAGCAGAGGGAAACACTTTTGGTTCCTTAACATTTTCAAAATTGATAGCAGGATGTACAGTTATTAGGATCAAACCTATCTGGGGAGCTCCTTAAAATATTCCCAAAAGGTAGTGGAGGTCTAGTGTGGCAGGCTCAAATTGAATATACACAGGCAAGCCACTGGGGTACTGGAAGAAAATATCAGAACTTCAATTTATATTTATTTTTAGCACATTCTTCCAAAAATCTATTTGTATGTTTTATATTAAGCCTAACAGTACAGAACTTGTGCATATAATTTTAAAATGTGCATACATTGATGATACATGCTTGAATACTTTCTACTGACTAGGGTGGGATGGTCGGGGGAGTTGGTGACCACCTTTCAGTAAGAGCTCACTACCTCACAATGCCACGTCAGCATTCCATCCTGCAATGATTCAGACCAGTTAAGACATGGGCTTCCACATCAGCCCAGCAGTTAACTCTCTGACGGATGAAAACGATGGGGAAACAATCGGAGAAGTTAGACAAAATCAGAATTCTGGTGAGTGGCGGCCAGTGTATGTGAAGGAACTTTTGTCTTAAAGTTTTTAGAAGGAAGCTTAGGGATTTTTGTCTTTTTACAGAAAACAGAGCTGTCTCCTCAGGACCTAGTTTACTAACTGTCTTCCTGGGAGTGGTGTGCATTGCAGCCCTGATGCTGCCTACAATGGGGGATGTGGAATCGCTGGTGCCTCTCTACCTCCACTTAAGTGTGAATCAAAAATTAGTGGCTGCTTATATCTTAGGTAAGGGTTTTAAAGATGCATTTGGGACATATGTGTAGGATTTTATGTGTTTATGGGTGGTGGTGGTTTGATTTTTTTTTTTTTTTCCTGAAGAACAGGTAAAGAAATGTTTCAAGAGCATGTTGAGGTCAGGTGCCTTTGAAGACTTTTTCAGCTCACATTTAGTTCTTTTTAGCTTATTTATCTAGTACCTGATACTGTATTCAATTATTTTCCTTTTGCCGACTTACAATGTCATAAAACATGTATAAAATGTAAACCGCATGCATTCCATGATACAGCATTTCTACTTTTAGGAATTGCTCCTAGGGAAACAAAGTACATGTGGTGATAAAGATGAATAATGCAGCCTTGTTTAATATTGTGAACCTTTCTCTTTTATTGTTATTTTTTCTTTACTTTTGAAGGCACCATGTTCAGAACTTTTTAAGCCAATTCCCTTATTTCCTGTTGATTCACTATTTCAGTCATCCTGGCTTGAAATCTTAAGAGTTAATTATTTCAATGGAACAAATATTTATTCTGTACCTTCCGTGTGTTGAGGATTAGTGTTCTGGTGATGAATGACTTTCCTCATGTTCTCCTCTCACCTTTGCTTAGATGCCAACTCTTTTCGGTATTCCCTGGCATATGTGCTTTCTCTTATTTATTTATTTATTTATTTATTTATTTAGAGACGAAATTTCGCTCTTGTTGCCCAGGCTGGAATTCCCTGGCATATGTGCTTTCTCTTATTTATTTATTTAGAGACGAAATTTCCCTCTTGTTGCCCAGGCTGCAGTGCAATGGCGCATTCTCAGCTCACTGCAAGCCTCGCCTTCCAGGTTCAAGCGATTCTCCTGCCTCAGCCTCCCGAGTAGCTGGGATTACAGGCATGCACCACCACACCCAGCTAATTTTGTATTTTTAGTAGAGACGGGGTTTCTCCATGTTGGTCAGGGTGATCTTGAACTCCCAACCTCAGGTGATCTGCCCAACTCGACCTCCCAAAGTGCTGGGGTTACAGGCGTGAGCCACCAGGCCTGGCTGCTCTCTCTTTTATTTTGAGAATCATCTTCTTGATGATTCTCTTGATCTCTCTACCTTCTGTCTGTGTTCCTTCTCTCTTTTTCTTCCCCCATTCATTCCCACCCCCAACCATCCATCATATTGTCATATTTATTTCTCTTTTGCTCTCACGACCACCCCCTAGTCAAAAATCTTCCGTGGTTCCCCATAATCCATACGATGAAGTATATAACCTTCAGTGCCATAGTTTGGCATTTAAGACTCTCCACAATCTGAGACCTCTCTGAGCCAAATTTGTCTAGCTGCTTCCTCCTGTAAATCATTGCCTAAAGCCTTTTAGATTATTCACTCATTCTGGAAAAGCTCCTCTAGAGGCCTGGTTCTCCAGGCCCTTACTCATGCCATTCCCTCACCTGAAATGCCTGCCCATCTCCTCGTTCTCTCTTTCCTGTCCATGTCTTTTTTTTTTTTTTTTTTTTTTTTTTTTTTTGCGATAAAGTCTTGCTCTGTCACCCAGGCTGAAGGGCAGTGGGTGGCCGGATCTCAGCTCACTGCAACCTCCGCCTCCCCAGTTCACTGGATTCTCCTGCCTCAGCTTCCCAAGTAGCTGGGATTACAGGTGCTCGCCACCACACCCGGCTAATTTTTGTATTTTCAGTAGAGACAGGGTTTTGCCACGTTGGCCAGGCTTGTCTTGAACTCCTGACATCAGGTAATCCACCTGCCTTGGCCTCCCAAAGTGCTGGCATTACAGGCGTGAGCCACCATGCCTGGCCCCTGTCCATCTTGTAAAGCAGCTTTTTATCATTGGGGGCAACTTTTCTGACTGCCCCAGTCTCATGTGATTATCCTCTGTCTCTGTACTTTTTTTTTTTTTAAATCACACTTTCATCATCCTTCATTTAGGACTGAGCATATTCTTATTCTTATTTTATATTTTATATATTCTCTCTTCAAAAGAAAGAAGCAAAGCAGGAATGCCATGCTTCTGTCTCTTTGTGGCCCTAGGGCCCTGGGATACAGGTAGACTCTTGATGCTTCTGTTAACAAAGTCGACTGGCTTTACCCATGCTTTAAAATGGCACATCTGCTGTTATGGCTGATGTGACTGAATAAAGTAGGAGGTATATTTGATAGTTTGCTGTGGCCAGACATTAGTGATTTAATTAAATCTCTCCAGTGACTGCCCATTGCTATAAATTGGATTTCTTCTTTATAATATCAACAAAATTCAAATTGACTTTGAGTTCTTGGTAGAGTGCCTGCCTATGTGCTATGTTTTATTTGTTCACTGAGGTCCAAACAATTGCTTATTGAATGAAATATTCTATTAGATGCATATCTTTAACTGTTCTCCATTTTTTTTCTTTCAGGTCTTATCACAATGGCCATACTTAGAACATGAGCAAGGATTTCAGTTGACTTCTGAAGTAAATCTATCTTGAAAATATGAATGTGGACTGCCTTTTATCTCTATTTCACTCCATTAACATGCTACAAACTATTGAATGATTTCAAGTAATTGCAAATGTATAATATATATTTTAAATTATAATTTAATTTGAAGGACCGCAGAACATTATTTTACAGACAGCAAGGATGCTTCTGAGTGACACCTAGGAAATTATTTGAAGAAATTCTTTTTATACCTATACCTGTTGTGCAAGAGACTTTAAAACATTTGTTATTTGCTCACCCTTTTTTTCCAGTTCACTTTGATTGCTAGGGGTCATGTCTGCTTCGAAGTTACAGGACTAAAAGAACAAACTGACCGGCCTAAAACTAAAATGACATTTATTCCCTAGCTACAAACGTCAGCGTTATTATGTTAATCATATCTTACCCTCTATCATTATAAGCGGTTGCCATGGTGTTTCTAAAAGTGTTTTACCATTAATGTGTAGAGGGGAACAAAGCATAAAGTACTAAGGGATCATGCTTATCCTAGGGTCTCACAGAAGACAGGACATATTAATCTTGTGAATTACAGAATGGGTTGTGGTCCAGACACCAAGAATCATAGCGGTTTTTTAAAAAAACCTAATGGAAGTAGGGTGACCTCTCTCTTTGGTCTAAGAGTTCTAAAGGAAGGTAGGCATCTGTTTAATTAGTTGGTTCACCCTGGCTTTACCTCTGGTTAATGCTTTGTGTTAACAGGAAGGAAAAATCACTTTATCTTTTCTTCCAAGCCCCTTCCCCACCTGACTTGCCCAGACTGGGCTTACCAGATACCAGGTGATTTATGTGGAGATGATTTTTCACCTTTAAACTCTAAGCCAAGTGTAGGAAACTCTTCATAGCTGTGTCGATTTTATATCAGTCACTGAGACTTTTTTTTAAGTTTTTATTTATTATTAAGACAACTTTGCCAAAAAAAATCCCCTAAGCACAACTATTTACATTTCTTTATAGCCTCTTCTGATCTCTAACACATATATGCAGTTTTAACTGTTACTGTCATAGTAACTGATCTTTTGTCTAAGGATTTTTACCTGAAAGCACAATGCATTAAGAGTCTCTTGAAAATCATCTTTCAGATCTTTTTACAGAATGAATTTATGCACTGCAACAAACACAAATGTATGCCTGAGGTTGGTTTTTGCAGAAAATAGTCTCCGCTTCTAAAAACTTCTATGTCTAGTCTTCCATAGGAAATCCTCACTGTTTAACCATGTGAGGAGCCTAAGTCATTAAACGGATCATGTCTGTACATTGTGTAATGAATGAAAAGCACATAAATGTAATCTACTTTGAACTTTGTAGAAATTATGTGTGGAGGCTATTCTTACTTACCCATCTCAAGTCCTGTGTGTGCACATGTGCGCAAGTGCACATACGTGTATGTATGTGTGTATAGTAACATTGTAAAGAACAGAAATTACTTTAAAAAATAAACAGAAATGGAGACCTAAGCTTCACATTGATTTAAACATTTTATTTAACTTACCTTCGAGGAACTTAAGGTTTTAGCTCTCTTATTTCCTAAAGTTGTCTCATATTTCTGTGACTGACATAGGAAAAGTAGAAACAGTGAAATAATAGCAGCTTTATTTACCAAGGGATTTAAGTCACTTTGTAATTTAACTTCTTGAATAGGTAACAATCATATGCTTCAAAAATGAAAATAGAGTGAAAAATCACTCCTCACCCTCTCGGTGCACCCAGCGCCTTACAAATGACCCCTTTTATTAGTTTAAATATATGTGTGTGTGTGTGTGTATGTTTGAGTGTTGGAGACGGGGTCTCTCTCTGTCACCCAGGCTGGAGTTCAGTGGCGCAATCTCGGCTCACTGCAGCCTCAGCCTCCTGAGTAGCTGGGATTACAGATTTGCACCACTATGCCTGGCTAATTTTTGTATTTTTAGTAGAGACAGGGTTTTGCCATGTTGGCCAGGCTACTTTGTTTCTTTATGCAAAACATATGCAAGTTGAGTATCCCTTATCCAAAATGTATCCCTCATCCAAAATGCTTGGGACCAGAGGTGTTTCAGATTTGGGAAGTTTTTCAGATTTGGGGATATTTGCATATACATAATGAGCTATCTTGGGGATAGGACCCCATCTGTAAACATGAAATTTGTTTCATACATACCTTATACACATAGCCAGCAGGTAATTTTATTTTTCCCTTGGGGACATTGAATAAACTGTTACGTACCTGCCTTTTGACTGTGACCCATCACATGAGGTCAGGTGTGGAATTTTCCACTTGGGGCATCATGTCAGCACTCCAGAAGTTTTAGTTTGGAGCATTTCAGACTTTGGAGTTTTGGATTAGGGGTGCTCAACCTGTATATTCTTACTTTTTTTTCTGTAGAAACAATAATAGTTTCATTAGTAGTCAGAGACCTGGGGCTTGAGCTGGCTCGGGAAGGGTAAGTTTAATTCACATACAGAGAGGAGCTGGATTCACAAGAAGAGGCAAGGATGTGCCACGAGGTGAGATTTGTTTTGAAATAATGTCTAGGGAGATGAGACTGTTGTGTGTTCCATTATTTCCTGTCTGCTGTGAAGAAAACTTTACTGCTGTGACTCATGGGGATGAACACAGGCTCATGAGGAAAGAACTAAGCTAGCCAAGGGGCCACAGGTATCACAAAATTTAATCAGAGAAGAGGTAAAGAAGTAATTGTCATCGTGAAAACAAATATGATTCATCCTGAAGGTAGCTAGCAAACAGGAAACACAGCAAGAGACATGGCAATAGTTGCAATTATCCGTCACTGCAGGTGTTTCTGCCACCACGAAATCGTTAGGCCAGCACAGTTCTGCCACCCGAGTTCATTTCGAAAGGAGCTGTACAAAGTCGGCCTGTGAAGCTTTAGGTTTCTAGAAAAGATTCTGGAAACGAGTGTCTCCCAGGTATTTTCGTTCACTGAACGAATAAGTTGAAGGACTATAGCAGCTGCAGAGGTGATACCTACAGGGTTTCCACACGCACACGGAAGTAGATGCTAAGGTTTCAAAACTTGACTATTATGAAAGAGATTGAAGATTTCAAGTGGTACCTAAAACCCTGCCATTTAGAGAAAGCATGCCTAAAAGGAACAATTTAGACCTAAAGGAAGTTGGGGGGTGGGAGGAACTGGGACCACAGAGTTATCTTAGAAGATTCAAATGGAGGGGCCCAGCCAGCCTAGCTGCATTATCCTAGAAGTGGAATGTCAAGTTAGTGATTATTTCATTAGGAAAGTATTTGCTACACCTATAATCTGGAAGTGATAAACAACATACCAGAGCAGAACATTAGTCTCCGGGATTAAATACCAAACAGAATAACAAAGAGTTGACCCAGCTACAGGATGTTAAGACAGTCCTGTCCAGTTACCACATCAAAGACCCTGTAAGCAAGCCATGGGCAGATAAAGGAGGAATAAATTGACACTGGTTTGGAGAGGCTTTATATGACCGAGAGAACAAAAATGCAAATGGACTAAACTCAAGCTGGCTGTTTAGTTTGTTCATTTAGTTTTTCTGTGATTTGCCCGTCACTTAGTTAATCAGAAGATAGTCAACAAATTAAAGTGACACTTACCATGGGCTATGTTAGCTTCAGCGCCTAATAGAAACTGGGTCAGTTCAAGGAAGATGATGGTGAGGAATGTCCAGCTTACTAAATACGTTTGCCAATTAGCTGGGTGATTGCTTTGTGAATCACTGACTTAACAAACACACAAGCTAGACAGTTCAGAATGTGATCCAGGTAGGTGGTGGAAAGGCTTGATTCGATAAAGAGAAAAGAATAAATGAAATGATTTCATAAGAATGCAGACAGATTTTTTAGTCCACCAGGGTAGAGAAAAACAATGTGAAATCTCTCTTGACGAAACGAAGTGTGAGGTGTGATTATGTTAAGAAAACTGCCAACCTCTGGGATAGAAAGCAGAATGCAGATGTGGCACAGGCGCACGTGCATACACACAGATGAAATCCCACATTAAATTACTTTTGCACAATCATAAGTCACAGGAGGTACAGTTAGGAATGGATTTTTTTTCTTTTCTTTCTTTCTTTCTTTTTTTCTTCTTTCCTTCTCTTTTTTCTTTTCTTTCTTCTTTCTTTTTTTCTTCTTTCCTTCTCTCTCTCTCTCCTTCTTTCTTTCTTTTTTTTTTTCGTCTGAGACAGGGCCTTGCTCTGTTGCCTAGGCTGCAGTGCAGTATTGTGATCATGGCTCACTTCAGCCTCAACCTCCCAGGCTCAAGTGATCCTCCCATCTCAGCCTCCCAAGTAGCTGGGATTACAGGCACACACCACCATGCCCGGATAATTTTTTTTTATTTTTGTAGAGATGGGGGGTCTCACTTTGTTTTCTAGGCTGCTCTTGAATTCCTAGGTTCAAGCAATCCTCCCACCTTGGCCTCTCAAAGTGCTGGGATTACAGGTGTCAGCCATCATACCCAGCCAGGCATGCAATTTATTAAACAAAAGCACCCTCTCTCCTAATAAACATGTTTTTGCAGCTAATCACTGTACTAGATAACCTGTATCTTCTGCTGTTCTCAGGCTGCTAGAGAGCAGATGTTTTTTGTTTCTTTGTGTGTTTTTTTTAGTAGACTTTATTTTTGAGAGCAGTTTTGGGTTCACAGCAAAATTGTTCAGAAAGTACAGAGTTCACATATACTCCCCTCCTCCCTCCGCCACGTGCACAGCCTCTCCCACTAGCAACATTCCTCATCAGACTGGTACATTTGTTACAATCAATGAACCTACATTGACACATCATGATCACTCAAAGCCCACAGTTTACATTAGGGTTCGCTGTTGGTGTGATATATTCTATGGGTTGGGACAAATGTTTAATGACGTGCACCCACCAGTATAGCATCATACGGAGTAGTTTCACTGCCCTAAAAGTCCTCTGTTGGGGTTTTCTTTCTTACATTAAAATTTTTCTTATGGAAAATTTTGAATATTTACAAAAGTCAAGAGAATAATATAAATGAACTCTGCCTGTGTACTTATCACCTGCCTTCAGAAACTACCAACCATGGCCAATCGTGATGAGATGGAATTTTGGTGTTTTTGTTTGTTTTGTTTTTTTGAGACAGAGTCTCACTCTGTTGCCCAGGCTGAAGTGCAGTGGCACGATCTCGGCTCACTGCAACCTCCGCCTCCTGGGTTCAAGCGATTATCCTGTCTCAGCCTCCTGAGTAGCTGGGACTACAGGCTAGTGCCACCATGCCCTGCTAATTTTTGCATTTTTAGTAGAGATGGGGTTTCACCATATTGGCCAGGCTGGTCTCGAATTCCTGACCTCAAGTGATCCACCCGCCTCTGCCTCCCAAAGTGCTGGGATTACAGGTGTGAGCCACCTGTGGGGCCAAGATGGATTTTGTAAAGGATATGTATGGGTACATAGCTATTGGCAGACTGATATTACTTCTGTGGAAAAGGGGCTTCTCACCCACTTTAAAATGAGTGATTGAATTATTCCGGGGTAAACAGGCATTAGTCTTGAGCATTAACTGTGTTAGGCACTTTGCAAATGATATTGAGACCCTTGCTATTCCATGTGTGGTCCATGGCCAAGCAGCATGGGCTTACCTGGGAGCTTACTGGCCATGGAGAACCTCAGGCTCCACCCATGACTGACTGAACCAGGGTGTGCGGTTTAACAAGATTCCCCAAGTGCTCTGTCTGTGTATTGAAAGTTAGGAAGTACTGACTGCCTGGCACAGAGTAGGCTCTAAACAGCCTCCTAACAATCTTGCAACAAGACCACAAGGCAGATATCATCATGTCAGATTTATAAAATGAGATAACTACAGTGCAGAGATGTTATTTGGCTTTTCCAAGATCCCACAGCTAATAAACTTAGGTCAGGCTGGCTTCAGAGTCTATGATTTATAGCATGCTTCCTCCCAGTTAGAGAGTTCGTTTTTTTGGGATTTTTTTGTTTGTTTTTTTTTTTGAGGCAGAATTTTGCTCTTGTTGCCCAGGCTGGAGTGCAATGGCATGATCTCAGCTCACCGCAACCTCCATCTCCTGGGTTCAAGTGATTCTCCTGCCTCAGCCTCCCGAGTACCTGGGATTACAGACATCTGTCACCATGCCCAGCTAATTTTTGTATTTTTAGTAGAGACAGGGTTTCACTATGTTGGCCAGTCTGGTCTCAAACTCCTGACCTTGTGATCTGCCCACCCTGGCCTCCCAAAGTGCTGGAATTACAGGCGTGAGCCACCATGCCCAGCCGAGAGTTCGCTTTTTTAAAGGGAGTTTACTGGCTGGGCACTATGGCTCACACCTGTAATCCCAGCACTTTGGGAGGCTGAGGCGGGTGGATCACCTGAGGTCAGGAGTTCAAGAACAGCGTGACCAACATGGTGAAACCCTGTCTGTACTAAAAATACAAAAATTAGCCGGGCGTGGTGGCACATACCTGTAATCCCAACTACTAGGGAGGCTGAGGCAGGAGAATCACTTGAACTCATGAGAAGGAGGATGCGGTGAGCTGAGATTGCACCACTGCACTCCAGACTGGGCAGAAACAGCAAAACTCCGTCTCGAAAAAAATAAATAAATAAAATAAAGGAGCTTACTTTTAGGGCAACTCAATGAAAAAAAGAAACCAGGATGGTATGTGCATATACAACACCAAAGCAACCAGTCATCTCAGCAACAACAGCAGAAAACCAAACTGCTACCATGCAAGCTACTTGCATGCTACTTACTTCACTAGAAGGCTTTTCACATTTCAGCCAGTTATTATGGTGTCATGTTGGACAGCTAAATGTTTCAGAGCAATCAGAAAAAACCTAGAGCAATTATCGAAGTTATTCTCTCTTGTCAGTGACTGTTAACCCAAATAGGAAGCAAATTGCAAACCACATGCTCTTCCAGAACAAAGAGAAGATTTGTTATAGTCCCAAATAACTGGTAAAGATATTTAAGAAAATCAGTCAGATCGGTCTGACTTCATGTAGGCAGAAAGGGCAGGTAGTTGATTGCTATTTCTCTTTCTAACCCGCTGGGTGACCTTAGCCTGTAGCTCTGCATGAGTATTGAATTGCTTACACCAAGAAGAGAACCTTAAATGCTTGAGCACTGCTGGGCAATACAATAGGCGCTTTTGTTTCTGGGTAGCTATTTGAAAGGAATATTACTGGAAAAGGTAGAAAAAGCATAATTCTTGGAGCACAACCCCCAGTTTAGCAGGAACTCATTAGACCTCAGGAACTTCTCCCTTCTAATCCTGGGAGGAGATTAGGCCATTTCCTTCTCTTTCGTTGCCCTAATGACTCTGGGGACTTGCATTAATGGATCAGCATGGCTACTTGGTTTTGCAATGAGCTGATTTGATGATTAATTAGCCTCTAGCAGGGATCTGATGAAGTTCTTAGCTCAAAGCTCCAGGGATCCAGTTCAGGGCAATCTGCTCTCATAATCAAAAAGACCAGGTGAAGAGGCTCACAAACTGGCCTGATGATAGGTTGCCATGGGGTTATGATTGACTTTCTACTTTATAACCAAATGACCTGGACATAATGTGCTGTTGTGAAACAGGAATATACTATGGAAAAGTAGTAAACCTACTGGCTCAACAAAGCTAATTGTCTTTATACATGAGATCAAATTCTTAGTGTATCTCCCCTGCCATGTAAATAACCATTTGGGTCATTCTATCCCACATTCTAATGAATTTAATATATCACGGCCAACCTTGCCCTCATACTAAAAAATGTAATGAACAATATTAATAGAGTCAACATAAGCAAAAACAAAACCAAAAAACATATAGGGTAAAATAGATAAGACTTTAAGAGTTATTCTAAGAACGTTTTTCTAAAACACTAAAGAACATTTTAAAATAGGGTACTATTAACACTGTATTTTGATAATGTATTAATCAGTGTGTTTTCCCTCCAAAGCTTCACAAGACTTTTCTAAGCCATAATTTTATTTCAATGATCACCATTGTAAGATTGGAAGGGCAGTTATTATCCCTCCTTCACAACTGAGAAAACTGAGACTCTGAAAGTTGAAGTCACTTGCCCTCCGTAAAAAGGCCTCCCAGTGAGTAAGATGCAGAGCCAAGACCAGCACGCAGATCACGTGCCAGCCCTTCATTCTTTCCACTTCCCATAAGTTGAAGAAAAAGACAGCATGACAGTAGCCACAGAAATGACCTCCTACAAAAACCAAGGCAACTGAGAACATGTCACGTTTACTTAGTTGAAAATACCTTTTCTCTTTGGAAATTACAAATTACACCTTATGGGTTATTTGGTGGGGCGGAAAACTTGAGACATAAGAAGCTGCACTCATTGTGCTTATGATTGCCTTTGGTTGTGGGCTGTGATGTAGACCCAGAGCCGTGGCCCTTGGAGTGGGGCACAGAGCCAGCTTCATCCTCTCCTTCCCTCCCTCACTGCTCATCTTCTCCTCACCTAAGGGGAAGTGAGGAGTATTCTGGAAAACAGGGGTCTCTACTCAAAAAATAGGGAATGGGGGCCTTGTTTCCTGAACTGCAGTGTCTCCTGGATCAAAGGCAGATGCCTGCCCTGATCGCTGCCTCTGGGGCTGGCTGTGGAAGGAGTCATTAGTTTGAAGTCACTTTTTTTTTTTTGTTTTTGAGATGGAGTCTCTCTCTTGTCACCCAGGCTGGAATGCAATGGCACGATCTTGGCTCACTGCAACTTCTGCCTTCTGGGTTCAAGTGATTCTCCTGCCTCAGCCTCCCAAGTAGCTGGGTTTACAGGTGCCTGCCACCAAGCCTGGCTAATTTTTGTATTTTTAGTAGATATGGGGCCAGGCTGGTCTCTAACTTATGACCTCAGGTGATCCACCTGCCTCGGCCTCCCAAAGTGCTGGGATTACAGGCGTGAGCCACCGCGCCCAGCCTGAAGTCACTTCTTCTAAAGAGCACCACATCCTAATGGATCTGAGCCTGGCTTTGTGTATGGGCTGCTACACAGCTGAGGAGACCACGGTGCTCTTCCTGAAGTGAAGAGCAAGTGAAGTTTGTGCAAAGTGAAAAGATGTCAAGAGGCCAGGGGAGAGGGGGTGGGGGATCCAAATTGATCCTACCTGTGGCATCACCATGGCTTCACTTCTGCTAGCCTCTTGCAGTCTTAACACGACTTTGAGTCATTACTGTGAACAAAAGTTCTGTCATAAGGAATTTGGAAGAAGAGACTTTATTCCAGTGAATAAACTGGCGGGAGGCAGAGGGTGGAGAGGAAACACAGCCTTCTAATAAAGGGAAGGTCCAGGTTTTATAGCAAAACTTCCTGTTCAGGTTCTCAATCAGGTTCCTTTTATGCAAAGGAAGGATTCAAATTTGATTAGTTCTCATTTGTCAACACAGCTGAGATCTGATTAGTTGATACAGATGAGCCCTGACTGGTTGCTACAGGTGAGCTCTGATTGGTTGCTTCAGGGGAGCTCTGAAAGTCCCAAAGTTAAATAGAAGTGTGGGTTTTCTGACCTCTAGTCAGCAGATGGCTACTTGATTCCATTAAAAATTTAGTCACTTGGGATCCATCTGGAGGGATTGGCTTTATATTTGTTGACAGTACTTTCTGATGTTGCAATGGACAATAGAGTGTCCAGTATAGCTCTCCTAACCACAAAAGAGTCCTGGGGAGTTGGGGTCCAGTTCAAATGATCTCATGGATTAATATAGATATCGTTTAGATAACACATTCATAATCAGTCCGGAATGAAACTCCACACATGAACCACATTTATTTGAAGGGTGCCTACTGCTAGAGGCCAGGCTATTTATTCTGTAATTAGGAGGGGATTTCTGGAATTTTCTGTGAGCCTTCCAGGCTTCCTGAACCTCATTCCTCTCGTTAGGTAAAAGGAACAGAAGAAAGTAGATACTTGTTTGGGACAGAACAGTATGTGATGGGGAAATCAGCACGTGAGAAGGCATTTTGTAGTAGTTAATCTAAAAGTAAGAATTTCACTAATTATGGAAGGAATTAGGGTTTATGGAAGGAAACAATGTCCTTGCTCTAAATGTTTATATCAAATTCTTCAATACTCCTAAAATCCCATAGGAGGTTCTGGTTTGCACATGGTAGGGTCTGGATGGACACTTGGCAGGGATATTGTGGAGGGAATTTGGGTATGGGACACAAGTCTGGGCTGGAGAAGCCACTTCTTCAAGCCTGAGATTCTGTGAAAACTAGAGGTGCCAATGTATTTTATTAAAGAAACGGTACCTTTTAAAGTACAAAATCGTAGAGAGAGAGAACAAATCAATGGTTACCAGAGGTTCGGGATGGTGGGGGACAGGGGTATGATTATAAATGGGTACATGGGAGAGATCTTTGTGGTGATGGAAGTGTTTTGCATCTTGAGTGCAATGGTGGTGCCACGAATACATACATGTAATAAAATGGCATACAGAAGAACAGTTAGTGCAAAACAAAAATCAAACAAACAAAAATGGCATAGAACTCCCCCACACACATTGTACCTATGTCAAATTTTCTGGCCTTTATATTGTACTATAATTATGTGAGATGGAATCATTGGAGTCCAATGGTGCCATCTCAGCTCACTGCAACCTCCGCCTCCTGGGTTTAAGTGATTCTCCCACCTCAGCCTCCCAAGTAGCTAGGATTATAGGCACCCAGCTAATTTTGTATTTTTAGTAGAGATGGGGTTTTACTATGTTTGTCAGGCTGGTCTGACCTCACCTCAGGTGATCCACCCACGTCAGCCTCCCAAAGTGCTGGGATTACAAGCGTGAGCCACCATGCCCGACCAATCTTGCATTTCTTTTAAGGGTCCTACAGAATCCTTCCTTTATTCAATTTTTCTTTCAAGAGAAGCCCATCCCACCCCTACCCCATATACATATGACTCTTGAGAACTAGAACTACAGACTTAGAAACAAACTTTTCCATCTTAATTTCTCCACTGGGAGAAAAAAAAAAAAGTCAGAGAACATATGTGCCCTTCTTTTATTTTATCTATGGATCTGATGTTTCCGATGGAGCTATTCCACTAGTAATGGCTTGAGCAGACTGGGAAGCTTCTATAGTCAGCTAAGCCAGCTCTTCTTACTGCCATGGAATAAAAGCAGAAATATGTTAAATTCCTTTCATCCCTTCGATGTGAATAGAAGCATAAGGGTAGGAAGGAAGGAGGGGCAGGCTAGGAGGGTGTGGGGTCTTGTGGTTCTGAAATGAGAAGCACCAGGCCACCACACAAAGCAGAGGGGCTTCTCTCAGCTCAGGAGGAGCTGTGTTTTTGGGGTTGAGACACACAGAGAAATTGGCCCAGGACATCAGGCACTTGAAAGCCAGCCTCAGAGAGGGGAGCCGTTTGAGTTGAATGTAGAAATCTGAACCAGCTTTCCCTCCCAGCCTCCCCAACTACACCAGAAGAGGAGATGAACAAAGCCTGAGCCCTTCGGTGGGAACAGGTGGTTGTAATGGGCACAGGTCATAAAGGGATTTGGGATGGAGCATCTGCTGCAGGCTGCCCCATTCCTGACACACCCTATCTCCCAGAGGCCCCATCTTGGCCTTCCTACATTTATTCCATTCCATCTTCTCTGGCCCATGCAACCTAGCACTTGACAATAAGTCATCTCACAGTATTCTCTTATTTTGAGTTAGAGGAGCCTAAGTTCAAATCCCAGTTCTACCACTTACTAGTTATGTGATCTTGGGGAAGTTGTCTAAATGTTTTTGCCCCTCAGTTTGCTTACCTGTTAAATGGGGGCAAAACCTGCTTTACAGGGTTCGTAAGGTGCCTAGCACCTAACAGGTGCTCAGCATATATTAGCTTTTTCCTTTCTCTGCTCGTTGTTTCCTATGTGAATGGCACATCGCTCACTAGATTGTAAGCTTCTTCATGGAGCTTCCCTCCCTTCTTTCTCCCCCAGTACCTAGCCTAGGGTTGGGCACACAAGAACTTGTTCATGACTCCTCATTGGCTAGGCTAAATGGACTTTTCCTGGCTGTCTCAGTAATGCTGATGGGGACCTGAAATGAACATAAGGGAAAGCCAACATTCCATTTTAATGATATGAGGGTAACATGTTGAATTCTTTTTTTTTTCTTTGAGATGGAGTCTCGCTCTGTTGCCCAGGCTGGAGTGCAATGGCGCGATCTTGGCTCACTGCAACCTCTGCCTCCCAGGTTCAAGCGATTCTCTTGCCTCAGCCTCCCAAGTAGCTGGGATTACAGGCACCCACCACCACGCCCAGCTAATTTTTTGTATTATTTAGTAGAGATGGGGTTTCACCATGTTGACCAGGCTGGTCTTAAACTCCTGACCTCATGTGATCCACCCGCCTCAGCATCCCAAAGTGCTGGGATTACAGGCATGAGCCACCGCACCAGGCCAACATGCTGAATTCTTTACTTCAAAACTCATGTGCTAAGTCCTGCCTTTAGTGCAAACATAATTTTAGACACCAGTTATGCAGTTCAAGTAAAATTAGAAGCCAATGGTTTAAGTATCTTGACAAAATCACTTCTTGATCTGTTTTGCAGATGTGAAGTAGGAACAAGAAGCAATTACAGACTGACATGCTTATTGCCATAGAATTCAGAAGGTTATCAAATCTAACATGAGAATCTGAAATTGACCCTGTTACATCTATACCTAATCACTGTCTTGGGACCATACCTCAGTCTGTAGTCATTTGTGAGGTCCAGTGGAAAGAGTAATGGATCAGGAAATGAAGACCAGAGGTGGAGTCCCAGATTCACTCATTCAGCCAACAAACATTTACTGAATGCCTACCATGGGGCTAGGCTCTATGCATCACAGATCTGATCCTGCCCCACATGGAATTTACTAAGTTTGTAGCTGTGTGACCTGCGGGAATCACTTCACCTCTCTGGGTCTCATGCTCCCCATCTGCCAAATGGCGACAGATATATTTATATCATAAAGTAATTATTAGAATTATATGAGGGAATGCAGGGGCGAGAGCTCTGCAGACTATGCTTGTTCTCTATTATTGTCCTCTATGTAATGGTTACATGAATAGCTTGTGATCACTTGAAAATTATGTCCTAAGTCTATTTCAAGGGGGCTGAACATGTTCTGCCTGTCTCATTTTCCTTCCTTACATGTTGTCAAGCCAACCAAAACCAGAGTGAGCAGGAGAAACAAAGAGAGTTATGCTGTGCCGGGCTATGCGTTACAGAGAATAGCACTCCACTTTGTGTTCTCAAGTGGGTTGGATTTCAGATAAGGTCCCGTTATGAAATGAACCACGTTCCTGCAAATGTAGTTGAAGTCCTAACCTCCAGTACCTGTGAATTTGACCATATTTGTAAATAGGGTTTTTGCAGATGTAATCCAGTTAAGATCATAAGGGTCAGCCCTAGCCTGATATGACTTGTGTCCTTACAACAGGTAAATCTGGACACAGACACAGTGAAAGGAGACTGCCATGTGAAGACACACACAGACACACAGAGGAGGCGGCCATGTGAAGATGGAGTCAGAGAGTGGAGTTGTGCAGCCACAAGTCAAGGAATGCTTGGGGCTATCAGAAACTGGAAGAAGCAAGGAAGGATCCTCCTCTACAAGCTTCAGAGGGAGTACGGCCCTGCCAACACCTTGATTTCATAGTCCTAGCTTCTGGACTTGTGAGAGAATAGATTTTCGTGTTGTAAGCCCCCCAGTTTGTGGCACTGTGTTACGGCAGCCCCAGGAAACCAGTATAGTTCCGAAACAGACACAGCCCTTCCCTCCGTTCTCCAGGTGGTCAGATGCCTCTTCCTTTTCTGTACTTGAATCCACATAATAAACAATGCCTTGATATAAGAGCCTCAAAATGTGGGTCTCCAGAATGGCAGAAGAGCTTGCATGGAATTCTGAATTTCATTGCACATTTTTCTTTTTTTTTGAAATGGAGTCTCACTCTGTTGCCCAGGCTGATCTCAGCTCAATGCAACCTCTGCCTCCCAGATTCAAGCATTTCTCCTGTCTCAGCCTCCCTAGTAGCTGGGACTACAGGCGACTTCCACCACACCCAGCTAATTTTGTATTTTTAGTAGAGACGAGGTTGCACCATATTGGTCAGGCTGGTCTCAAACTCCTGACCTCAAGTGATCTACCCGCCTCAGCCTCCCAAAGTGCTGGGATTACAGGCGTGGGCCACCGTGCCCAGCCATTGCACATTTTTCAAATAAGTCAACGTAGAAGCCAAGGTTGCCCTCCTTTACCCTTTCTGTTCTCAAATTTGATGGAAAATAGCAAGAGCAGGCAGGCATGAGACCCACAGGCATGAGAACTACTGAGTAAACAGCTTCTGCTGCTAGCTCTCAGTATAGAGACTATCTTGGGAAATTCAGAGGGCCCATTCTGGGCCCTGATAAAGCCCAGGGGCTTGCAGGAGAACCGGCCTCATTTAAGATTTCCAGGAACTATACTGCAAGCTTGTCCAACCTGTGGCCCGCAGGCCACATGTGGTCTAGGACAGCTTTGTGGCCCAACACAAATTAGCAACTTTCTTAAAACATTATGAGCTATCATTAGTGTTAGCGTATTATATGTGTGGCCCAAGACAGTTCTTCCAGTGCAGCCCAGGGAAGCCAAAAGATTGAATACCGCTGTGATATGGTTTCGCTGTGTCTCCCCAACAAATTTCATCTTGAATTGTAATTCCCACGTGTTGTGGGAGGGACCTGGTGGGAGGTAATTACCCCCATGCTGCTGTTTTCGTGATAGTGAGTGAGTTCTCATGAGAGCTGATGGTTTCATAAGGGGCTTTTCCCCCTTTTGCTCGTTCTTCTTCTTCCTGCCACCATGTGAAGAAGGGCATGTTTGCTTCCCCTTCTGCCATAATGGTAAGTTTCCTGACGCCTCCCCAGCCATGCTGAACTGTGAGTCAATTAAACCTCTTTCCTTTATAAATTGCCCAGTCTTGGGTATGTATGTCTTTATTAGCAGCGTAAGAATGGACTAATATACCCAGCTATACTGTATCATGTGCTTCAGAGCCAGGCTGACAGCTTGTCTTGCCTAGACTCCTCTACTCTTGCAACCAACCAGAGGCTGCCATCCTAGCAAAGGAGGTATCCCTTCTATAGGACAGACAGGTGATTCATTTAATCAGTGCATGTGTCTTATTTTGAAAAATTACTATTTGGCAACCACCAAAGCAATAGCTGATTCAGGCGAGAGTCATCAACAGATCCTTAAACTAGTGAGTGAAATTTTTATGAGAAACATGATATTTACATAGTCTCAAAGTATCTCCCCATATGTTAGTTATTAAGCATAAAAACAAAATAGTATCTTTACAGTGGAAAAATCTGGTGGACATCATCTTAACCAAGGAATCAAGGTTAACATCACCAACCATCGCATGCCTTTTTATGTTTCACCCCCACCAAAAATGTGTAACCTAGCTCTCATCATGAGGACACATCAGGCAAACCCAAGTTGAGGGACATTCTACAAAATAATTGGCCTGTACTCTTCCAAAGTGTTGATGTCACAATAGACAAAGAAAGGTTGAGGACTGTTCCAGATTTAAGAAGGCTTAAGAGATTAAGAGACATAAAAACTAAATACAATGTGTGATCCTAGACTGGATCATGGATGAAAAAAAAGCTATGCAGGACATTATTGAGACAATTAAAATTTGAATATGAACGGCAGATTATATATTAGCATACTGCAATAATGCTATATTTCCTGTATTTGATAACTCTACTGTGTTTATATAACAGATTGTCTTTGTTCTTAGGAAACACAATTTGAAGTATTAAGGAGAAGAGGAACATGACATCTACAATTTATTCTCAAGTGTTTTAGAAAAAATATGTGTGTCTGTGTGTGTATGAGTAGAAAGAGAGAATGATAAAGAAGTTGTAACAAGATGCTTACAAGAGATGTATCTTGATAAAGGGTATGTGAAAGTTCTTTTTACTGTTTTTGCATACTATTTTCTGTAAGTTGAAAGTACTTCAAATTAAAAATTTAAAAATATATTATTTTGAGCATTTAACTATGTGCCTGATGCTGTGCTGGGTGTGAGGCATTCAAGGGAGAACAAGACATGATCTTTACCTTTAGCTCACAGTCTGAAGCAGGGAGACAAAGCGGCAAGCACAATTCTGTGTGATGAAGGATGCTGTGAGCACACAGAGGAGGTACGCTAAACCCAGACTTCTCAAGCAAGGGAGTCAGTGGGGCTCTCTACAGAGGAGGGAAAGAGGTAGAGTTGGGATAACTTATTCAGCTTGGGGTGCCAGTGATACATGCAAGAAGTTGGGGGGAAGAAGCCAAGCCTGGACCTCTAAGTAGCAAGAGGAAGTCACCTGCCTCCTGAGGACAGACAACAAGGCACAGATTAGCAGATGTCAGAGGCCAGGCTGAGGTTGTTACAGCCTCTAACGTAACATAAGAAGCGCAGACATCAGCAAAACAGCTTGGGGCTGAAAGGTTGAACACAAGTGTGTTTACTAATGACCTTTGCGGTGATGTATAATGGATGCCCGAGAGGTATCAGCCCCAGATTGATAAATACAAGTAACCTGGATAAGGGCATGGCCTCCAATTAGCTTAAGTTGCTAATAATAAACGTCACGGCAGGAAGAGAATGTCAAGCGATCATAAGAAGTGATTTTTTGAGAACAGGATGAGCTTTACCAGCAATAAGGATAAGGTAGTAGCCAATTAACACAAAACAGGATGGGGAGAGATTGTTGTTAATAGAAAAAATCCTGAGGACAGTACCAGGTCCCGTAATAAAGGGAAATCAGGGAGGCAGTACTGCTGTTTCAGAAGTTGATGTGGGAATGGGAATTTCCATTCAATTATGAGATACAAGAGCCAGGATGAGAAAGTACACCGATGTTCTTAGCAAGGACCTAGTGGGAGTTTTATTTTCTTTTTAAACTTTTGTGCTATGAAAAATTTACAAAAATAATGACAACAGCATTAGTTTAAGCCACATGAAATTGCCAAAATTTGACGATTTTTGATCTACAAACATGGCAATTTTGTGTTTTAAATGAAAACAAACCCCCAATACCCACCACACAGCTTCAGCAATTATTGACACATGGTCAATTTCATTTCCTCTAAATCTCCAACCATTATTCTGATAAACTGACTGATATAAAGGAAACCTCTGGTGGAAGTTTTTGTTGTGCTTTTGTTTTAATGATTTAATATCTATAAAAGAGACTCAAATTACATATGTACACATAATATTAAAATTAAGAGATTCCAATTATGTGTAGATATGTTTTTAGTTAATTATTTTTTTCAGTAAGTAATACATCCAGATGGTTCACAATTCAAAAGGTACAAAAAAACCAGGGTACGTGAAAATTCCCTTCCAACCCTTTCCCACTTGCCAACAGCTGTCTCTCCTCAAGGGCAATGAATAGTAACAGTTTTATTATTTTGTTTAAAAACAAGGTCTTGCTCTGTTTCCCAGGCTGGAGTGCAGTGGTATGATCATAGTTCACTATATCCTTGAACTCCTGGGCTCAAGAGATCCTCCCGCCTCAGCCTCCCAAGTAGCTGGGATTACAGGCATCTACCTCTATGTCCAGCTATTTAAAAAATTTTCTTTTGGTAGAAATGAAGTCTTATTATGTTTCCCAGGCTGGTCTTGAACTCCTGGTCTCAAGCAATCCTCCCACCTCAGCCTCCCACCTCCAGTGCCCTTGTATTACAGGCGTGAGCCACTGCACCCAGCAACAGTTTTTTATGGATCATTCCAGAGATGTTTTATGCATATGCTAGTAAAGAGATTGTAAACTACTCACAGTGTTCTGCACCTTGCTTCTTCCACTTAACAATATATTCTGGAGATTATTCCATATCAATACATAAAGATCTTTCTCCTTTTTAACAGCTACCTAGCATTCCATTTTATGAAGCATAATTTATTTAACTAATCAAATTACTACTGATGGACTTTTAGGCAGTTTCCGACCTGTTGCCATTACAGGAAATACTGCAGTGATTTGCCTTACACATTCATCTTGCACAAAAGCAAGTAAGTATATCTGTAGGAAAAATTCTCCCGAATGGAATTGCTGGATAGAAGGGGATGTGCATTTGTAATTCTGATAGCAGTTGCCCAGTGGCCTCCAAAACGTAAGAGCTGTTTGAATGCTGTCTGCACCCTACCCTTTCATCATGCATAGTTTCCTTGTTGCTCCTTTCCTCTTACTCCCAGGGTCAAGGGACCACTTCCACATCTCAAACTTAGAAAAGCCCCTCCGACCTCAGCCTCCTGTTGGTCTCCTTCAAGCACATTTTGGGCCCCACACCTACCAGCCTATCCTTCCTCCTCTCTTTTTTTCCAGAGGCCATCAGCATCCTCCTGGCTTCCTCTCCTCTTTCCAAGTCAGCCCTACCATTGGCCATTTTAGCTCTGCTAGAGTTGATCCCCCGGACTCACTCTCCCCGTGACCTTCGGCAGCACCTGCTCTGCCAATCCCTGGCCCTGTGAAAGCCCCACCATGCATTCTCTTCATTGCCTGCTCCCAGGCGGCTAGCTATTGCTGGAGAAGGTCATGAAGTTGGCTCCACTACAAAGCCAGGCCAGCCAGCCTCAGCTGGGCCCCAAGGGCTGCAAGGCAGTCCTTTTATATATCAAATTTCTCTCAGCAATTGTTCCAACTCCTCTCCCTCTCCTCATATCCCCTACTCCATCCTTGTGCCAGACCCCTTGGTACTGGGCCTGGCTTTGGATTTCAATGACAGGACATAGGTTATCAAGCAGGCACTCCCTCAATGTCCCCCTCTTCACCTCACCTTCCCCACTTCTCTGCACATTCACCCATGCCTGTTCATCGACCCACACCACCTTCACGGGAAGGAGGTGCTTCCTCCTCAAGGTTACCCCTTCCAGTTGTGTCCTTGGCACTAGATTCTCTTGCTTTCTCCTACGCTTGGCCCCAGAAGCCATCCTCTTTCCCTTTGGGCAAGCTCTTCCTCCTCATTAGTTTTTTCCTCTCAGCCTAAAAACACTTCCCTCATATCTGTGTCATTGTTCCACATCACCACCAGACTTTTTTTTTCAGATGGAGTTTCGCTCTCGTTGCCCAGGCTGGAGTGCAATGGCGTGATCTCAGCTCACCACAACCTCCGCCTCCCGGGTTCAAGCAATTCTCCTTCCTCAGCCTCCTGAGTAGCTGGGATTACAGACATGTGCCACCACACCCGGCTAATTTTGTATTTTTAGTAGAGACGGGGTTTCTCCATGTTGGTCAGGCTGGTTTTGAACTCCCAACCTCAGGTGATCTGCCCACCTCAGCCTCCCAAAGTGCTGGGATTACAGGCGTGAGCCACCTCGCCCGGCCTGGACTTTTAAAATTCAGCAATTCATGTGCCTCTTGGCTTCACTTCCTCCTTCCATGTTGTAAATTTCCTCCCCAAATTTAATAGAAAAATCAGAAATATTGACAAGTGAAAAGGAGAAAATCAAAATTATCCATAATGCCATCATCCAACTATTGACATATTCATGTATTTCTTTTCAACCTTTTTATATGCATATATATATATATATATATATACATTTACGTATTTTTTACAAAATTGGACCATAGTATAAATACTGATTAAGTAAATGCACTTCTTTGAGTGAGTCCATTTCCTCCTGTGTAAAGTGAGGACTATTATAGTAACTACCTCACAGGGTTGTTATGAGGATTACTCAAGATAAAAATATAGAAAAACACTTATCACAGTGACACATAGCAAGTTGAATTAATGTTAGCTATTACGATCTTCCCACGTCAACAAATATAGCTCTACATGAGAATGTAATGAGTTCTGTCACTGCAGTGTCTAATAGGAGTGACTAAAGCACTGCAGTGACTCACCAACACACATTCATTTGGCATAAGAGCAAGTATATCTGTGGGATAAACTCCTAAAAGCAGAATTTCTGGGTCAAAGGCTATGTGCATTTGTAATTTTGATAGATATGTTCAAATTGCCTCCATCAAGTGCTAGTTACCATGATTTCTTTAACTTATAAAGAAGTAATGAGGCTGTTTCACATTTTTAACTGGTACAAACCCAGACCATGAAGAACATTCTTATAACTGGATCTTTGCATAGATCCACGATTATGTATCCAGGGAAGAGGAAAGAGTATGAATAAGGGCACAGAGGTGGAGGCTCAAATGATGTGCATGGGAAACTGCTAGTATTGATGACTAACAGAGCTGAGAATGGCAAGAGTTGAGGAAAACATAGTGGGACCAAATCATGAAGGACCATGAATGTCACTGTCATTCATTCAGTCAGTCACCAAATATTTATTGACCACCTAATACAGACCAGGTACCGTTTTAGATACTTTGTTCACTTACTGAACAAAAACAGAAGATTCCTACCCTGGGGGAACTTATGTTCTGGCAGAGAGTGGCAAACAATATATGGAATGTTAGAAGGTGATAAGTTCTATAGAGAAAAGGAAAAGCACAGCAGGCCAAAGGGGATCAGGAGTGCTGAGAGTTGTGATATGAAATACAGTGGCTACCCCATTGTGGACTTTGAACGTACTCTACAATGAAGAATTAGGCATCACTTACATTTATCACCAACCTGCCACATCCACATGCCTGATAACCTAACTATTCTCTTTAAATCAGCTTACCTCCCCTACTTCGATTTATTTCAAAGGAAACTTCACAACACTAGCATAAATGGAAACCCAGGATTGCTGTCATACAGGTCTAGAAAGGGAAGACCTTTCTAGAGGGGGCTGAGGCAAGAGGATCACTTGAGCCCAGAAATTCAAGACCAACCTGGGCGGCCGGGCGCGGTGGCTCAAGCCTGTAATCCCAGCACTTTGGGAGGCCGAGACGGGCGGATCACGAGTTCAGGAGATCGAGACCATCCTGGCTAACACGGTGAAACCCCGTCTCTACTAAAATACAAAAAAAATTAGCCGGGCGAGGTGGCGGGTGCCTGTACTCCCAGCTACTCGGGAGGCTGAGGCAGGAGAATGGCGTGAACCCGGGAGGCGGGGCTTGCAGTGAGCTGAGATCCGGCCACTGCACTCCAGCCTGGGCAACAGAGCTAGACTCAGTCTCAAAAAAAAAAAAAAAAAGACCAACCTGGGCAACATAGGGAGACCCCATCTCTATGCAAACACATTTTTTTTTTAAATTAGCCAGGCATGGTGGCATGAGCCTGTGGTCCCAGCTACTTGGGAGGCTGAGGTGGGAGGGTCATTTGAGCCCCCGAAGTCAAGGCTGAAGTGAGCCGTGACTGTGCCACTTCACTCCAGCCTGGATGGCAGAGTGAGACCGGGTGCGGTGGCTCACGCATGTAATCCCAGCACTTTGGGAGACTGAGGTGGGTGGATCACTTGAGGTCAGAACTTCAAGACTAGCCTGGCCAACATGGCGAAAAACCATCTCTACTTAAAAAAAATACAAAAATTAGCTGGGTGTGGCGGCACACTCCTGTAATTCCAGCTACTTGCGAGGATGAGGCAGGAGAATTGCTTGAACCCAGGAGGCAGAGGTTGCAGTGAGCCGAGATCACACCACTGCACTCCAGCCTGGGCAACAGAGCAAGACTCCATCTCAAGAAATAATAAATAAATAAATAAATAAATAAATAAATAAATAAATAAAATACATAGAAAGGGAAACTGGAGAGTACCTAGCGCTGGCTTCTTCCCTTCCTTTTGTAGGTCAGTTATTAAATAACAGCAACAACAAGCACTTACTACACTATGTACTTATTTTCCAGGTAGCTTAGGGTTTTATGTGCAGCAAATAATTTCATCTTCACGATGACCCTATGAGGTAGGTACCATTATTGTCTCCACTGGTTTAGGAAGAAACCTGGGTAAAGTGACTAACCTTCCCACATCTCAGTTTCCTCCTACATAAATGGGGACAATAATGGCAACACAGGAGAGAAGAGCCCATTGGCTTCTCCCCACTTCATGTCATGCTTAGGGGAGAGTTGGAGAGGGGACAGGAAGGGGACAGTGGCTCCCAGCTGCAGCATTCCCTGACTGCCTTCCCAATGCCAACAATTGAGATTAGAACTAAATTACTGCTTTAAAACACCTCTCCCCAGAGTTAAATTTATTAGTCACTTTAATTTTCCTATGAAGAACTTTAATCAGAATGTCCAAATTGATTTCAGCCTTGCTAGGATGGGAGGTTTTGATTAGAAGAGGGGAAGATGATGTGCCTTGGGAGCATAGGCCCTTTTTTGGAAGAGATCAGAGTAGGGTAGATACTGAGGGGTTGGGGGTGGGAGCTGGAGGGAAAGAAGCAGCAGAAAGCAAGGTGGAAAGAAACTAAAGACGAACTCTATCAGCTTCAGCTGTCTCTAATTCAAGTCCTTTTGGGGAGGAAGCAGAATCTAACTGACAATAAATAATACATCATTAGAGAGACAGCACCTTGGTCCTGTTAACCTGCTTAGTCTCTCAAAGTATACTACTGCTATTCGACTTCCTGAGAAGTCATCCTTGTATCTTTAAAAAAAAGTCATTTTCATTCATAGGAAATAATATTGGATTCTGAACTACTCAAAGACTTTGAGCCAGGCCAGGTGCAGTGGCTCACACTGGTAATCCTAGCACTCTGGGAGGCCGAGGGCTCGCTTGAGCTCAGGAGTTCAAGACCAGCCTGGGCAACATGGTGCAACCCCATCTCTACAAAAAATAACAATTTAGCCAGGAGTGGTGGCATGCACCTGTAGTCCCAGTTACTTTGGGGGCTGAGGTGGGAGGATCACTTGAACCTAGGAGGTCAAGGCAGCAGTGAGCCAAGATCACACCACTGTATTCCAGCCTGGGTGACAAAGTGAGATCCTGTCTCAAAAAAAAAAAAAAAAGAAGACTCTGAACCAGAGCTATGTCTTTCCCTGGTTTTAGTTTTCATTGAATAATGAGAATTCCATAAAGTCACACAGACGAACCCACATTCCCTGAAAGGCTTACTTACAATCAAGAAAAAGTCGATATAATGCAGTAACCCAGGAATGTGAGCATTGGAGTAGATGAACCCATGTGTAGAATAAATATTTTTAAGTTGCTTAGAAGAAATTGGAGAGGAAAGAAAAGCTTCTCATGGAAACTAGAAAGCTAAGAGCAGAAGGGGTTAAATCTATGGTGCAGGGCCGGCACTGCCTAATGACCCCTCATAGCCCCCTATAGCCCACAGATGTGATGGGTTATGTAGGCCCTGTGCCACAAAGGAACACAATGTTGGATCTGTTCGGTGTGGACCATCTATGAGAGGATAGAAATCCCCAAAGGCAAGCACATTACCCCTGATTTCACAGTTCAGGAAAGGAAACATCAGATTTCTTTCGTTGACACCCTGTTGAATGGGGGAACTACATTATCTACTACACAAATGCCTTCCTTCTCCTGCCCACATTTGGGGAGCCGCAGACAAGATTCAGACAACCCTGGCCCTTATGCTGGAGTTTCAATTTGGTAAAGTGGGATTAGCAAAAAGCTTGTTGCTTGGTAACAATGTGCTCTTATAAACCCTTAGATCTTGGTATGATGAAATAGACCAAGTACATCTATTATTTTATTTTGCTTTGCTTTTTTATTCATTTCTTGTCACCAAGATCCAAAGGATGATACCATGCTTTGTGGTTTTCCAGATATCCACCACCCCTAACCAACAGGACACTGGCAAGTATCTGAAATCAGATTCTCTTCCTGTCAGTAAGTGGGGGAGTTCAGGAGGCCACTTAGACATATAGTATGTCACTGATCACAGGAACTTTAGCAAGTCACAGCCTTTCTTTAATTGAACATGCTTTATCATGAGTTTCTAAGTTAAACAAAAGAAGTAGAAAGTCATATGAAGCTATTCCTAAGAATTTTAGGAGACTCTAGAGAAAGTCAGGTCAGTTTATTCTTTAAATCACATTAGATTTTCTTTTGAAGGAAGTATGCCATGTAGCTGATCATTTTAAACAGTAATGAATAATTGTGTCTGGTTAAATACGAAGGCCCAAGATCTATAAATTAAATTCTTTAAAAACAAAAATAATCTGGCCGGGTGTGGTGGCTCATGCCTGTAATCCTAGCACTTTGGGAGGTCGAGGCGGGTGGATCACCTGAGGTCAGGAGTTTGAGACCAGCCTGGCCAACACAGTGAAACCCCGTCTCTACTAAAAATACAAAAATCAGCCAGGTGTGGTGCCACGCACCCATATTCCCAGCTACTCGGGAGGCTGAGGCAGGAGAATCGCTCGAACCCAGGAAGCGGAGGTTGCAGTGAGCCAAGATTGTGCCACTACACTCCAGCCTGAGTGACAGAGCAAGACTCCATCTCAAAAAAAAAAAAAAAAAATTAGATCAACATTTTAAATAAAATAGACATATTTAAACATATTCCCTCATGCTCATTGACGTCTTTCTTTTGTCAAGCAACGTTTAACACAGCAAATTATTTTGAAAACCAGGATCTCAAAATCAAAACATTGTTTAAAAGAGCTACATATATGAACTACATAAATGAACATGCACTGCCGGTAAAATATAAAATATTTTATATAAATAGTAATATCACTTGGGAAAACAGGCTGCTAATTTCTTACAAAGCTAAGCATGCATTCACTATATAATAAAGCAATTCTAGTAGGTATTTACTCAAGATAAATTAAAATATATGTTGACACAAAGGCTTAAACACAAATGTTGATAGCAGCTTTATTAGTAACAACTCTCAAATGGAAATAACCAAAATGTCCATCAACACATGAATGGATAAACAAATTGTACCATATATACAGTGAAATACGATTTGGCAATAAAAAGTAATGAACTACTGATAGAGGAAGCAACACAGATGGATCTCAAAGACATTATTCCAGGCAAAAATAACCAGACACAAAAGAGTACATATTGTGTGATTACATATATATGTAAGTTCTATAAAAAGAAAATCTAATCTACAGTGATGAAAAGTAGATCAGTGTAGCCTGGAGCCAGTAGTGAGTGTGGAGGAAGATTAACTGCAAAGGGGCAGTGGACATTTTCTGTGGCAAAGGAAATGGTCTGTATCTTGATTGTAATCTTAAAGTGGGTGCAATTTGTAATACGTAAATTATACCTCAATAAAATTGATTTTAAAAGCTGCGTAAGGCCATGTACAATGGTTCACCCCTGTAATCCCAGAACTTTGGGAGGGTAAGGCGGGAGGATCACTTGAGCTCAGGAGTCCAAGACCAGCCTGGCCAACATGTGAAACCCTGTCTCTTCTAAAAAATACAAAAATTAATTCCAGCTACTTGGGAAGCTGAGGCAGGAGAATCGCTTGAACCCAGGAGGCAGAGGTTGCAGTGAGCTGAGATCATGCTAATGCACTCGAGCCTGGGCAACAGAGTGAGTGAGACTCTGTCTCAAAAATAAAAAATAAAAATAAAAATAAAAGCTGCATAAATACGAAACTTCAAAAGTTGAAGATTTAAAGTTATTTCTGCCTAGCAAGCATGAAATATAAAGCATCCTGTGTATGACGAGGCAGTACCTACAATTAAGCAAGTACTCTTTTGAAAAACTAAGCACACAGGCCCATATGCATGGTGGAAGTCATTGAGCTCAGTGTTATTTGGAGCTGGTGCATATATTTATCACGCTTTAGTAACAAGTGCCTACTATGTAGGAGGAATGGCAAAAAGAATAAAAAGCAAAGGACTCATTAGGCTGGAAAGAAGACCAGGGTGTACACTGGATTTAGCAGGAGAGCTGAGAACATGCCAAGGACAGGAAATGATATTCTACACATCACCATGAATCCTGGTCTTTCACTATCATCTTGTGGAGTGACTCTCAGTTGAGAGGCCAATCAATCTACATACAGCTTGACCTTGTCTAACTCAGCTCTAATGTTGATCAAAAGCCAGAAAAACTGGTACCAATGACTGGGACAAAGAGTAGAAAATGGTATAGGACAACAGATTCTTCAAATTCCTTGTCCAAGCTACAGAGAATCCTTTGCCTTCCCCATTGGTAGAGAAGCTCTCTCATTTTTTTTTTCAATGTTTGGTAAAAAGTTCTACTAGTGTTTTAATAATTGCAGGAGGCTGGATGAGAAATTGATCTGGAACGCTTTATCCATCTATATAACCTTAGAAATTAAAAGATGGGGGGATAGATAATTGAGTGTCTCTCATATAATCTTAATTTTTTCATTATTATTTTTCTTTCTTTTTTATTATTTCAATCCTGCTCCTTCTGCATAATCTTAGGATAGGATTCAGAGTACAGTCACACTAAACTGGGAAGTATTCTGAAATTACTTTTTAAGTCAGAGAACCCTAATACCACAATTTATAGAAACTGAGAATGAAATGTAGAAAAAGTGTGTAGTGTTGTGGAAATTTCTGAGTGTCACACTTTAAACACTGATAAACTGGAAAATGTTCAGAAGCCAATGGTCAGGATAGTATCAAGGTCTGGAAACTATCTCAAAGAAAAAAACAGTGGAATGGAAAATCTAGAGGAAAAAAGATTTGTAGAGACATGATAGCCATTGCCAAATATCTGAAAGTCCATCTATTGGAGAGGAGATGGGTTTTGCTTATTTTGTGGCATTCCCTAGGACAAATTGGGACCAAAAGATGGAAGGTAGATTTTGGTTCCATATCAGAAAGAATGTTTAAATGAGTAGAACTTTCCAACAGTTGAAAGACTCTTATACTCTACTTCAATAAAAGCTCAGATAGAGGCAGGATTCTGGATCCTCTCACCCCTTCTCTCACAAAATTAATAACTGCATATGAGTTTCTAAAATATATTTAACTTCTATTGTTTCTTGATTATACAAGTAATAGATAGTCCATGTGGAAAAATCTGAAAGTACAGACAAGGCAAAGAGAAAAGCAAATAAAAATAAAAACCATCAATCTTCCTACTTCCTAGAAACTTAGTTTTTGGCATATAAGCTTACAGATTTTTTTTTTCTGTTACATATCTATATAAAATATATAGATACATATACTTCTTAAAAAACAAAAACGAGGCAGTGTGTGGTGGCTCAAGCCTGTAATCCCAGCATTTTGGGAGGCCGAGGTGGGTGGATCACCTGAAGTCAGGAGTTGGAGACCAGCGTGGCCAACATGGTGAAACCCTGTCTCTACTAAAAATATAAAAATTAGCCGAGTGTGGTGGGGGGCGCCTGTAGTCCTACCTACTCAGGAGGCTGAGGTAGGAGAATTACTTGAACTCGAGAGGCAGAGGTTGCAGTGAGCTGAGATTGTGCCATTGCACTCCAGCCTGGGTGACAAGGGTGAAACTCCGTCTCAAAAAAACAAAAAACAAAAACCAAAAAAAACCAAAAATGAGATCCCATTAATCACACTGCTTTTTAACTTTACAATCTAGTACAAACATCTTTCCATGTCAAGTGATATATGACCATGCCATCATTCTTCATTGGTGCCAAGATTTCCATGGAATGAATGTACTGCAATCTATTTTAACCCAATGTTTCCCAAAGGGTATTCTATATAACATCAATCCCACAAGCTATCCCTTAACAAGATAACATGGGTTAAACAGTTTGAAAATGCTTCATACCACATCCTCTTTCTTGGGCTTTCAGAATGTTAAAGAAACAAGTCAACTGAATTTTCCAAACTTACTTAACCATGGACTCCCCCTGGACTTCCTCTTCAATTCTTCAGGACATTTACTTACTCACATTTTATCAGGTTGGTGCAAAAGTAATTGTGGTTTTTGCCATTTAAAAAAAAAAAAAAAAACCCACAAAAACCGCAATTACTTTTGCACCAACCTAATATAAAGCACCCTGAGAAATGTGAATTTAACTGATCTTAGTGTGACTAAACATTAGTTGTTGGTTTTTTAACATAAAACTTACTATTTTAACCATTTTTAGGTATACAATTCAGTAGCCTTAATTACATTCACAATGTTGTGCAGCCATCACTACTATCTATTTCCGAACCTTTTTTTTTTCTTTTTTGAGACAGGTTCTCACTCTGTTGCCCAGGCTGGAGTGCAGTGGTGCCATCTCGACTCACTGCAACCTCTGCCTCCCGGGTTCAAGCGATTATCCTGCCTCAGCCTCCTGAGTAGCTGGTGGACTATAGGCACCCGCCACCACACCCGGCTAATTTTTTGTAGTTTTAGTAGAGAGGGTTTTACCACGTTGGCCACACTGGTCTCCAACTCCTGACCTTGTGATCTGCCCGCCTCGTCCTCCCAAAGTGCTGGGATTACAGGCGTGAGCCACCGCACCCGGCCCAAACCTTTTTTTTAAAATCACCCCAAACAGAAACTCTGTACCTGTTAATAAATCCCCATTCCTCCCTCCCTCTAGTCCCTAGTAACCCGTAATCTATTTTCTGTCCTTATGAATTTGTCTATTCTAAATATTTCATATAAGTGAAATAATATTTATCCTGTTTGTGTGTCAGACTTATTTTACTTAGGCTAATGTTTCGTGATTCATGCATGTTGCAGCATGTGTCAGGACTTCATTCCTTCTCATGGCCCAACTTCATTGTTTGACACGTGGCTACTCAGTTGCCCCAGCACCACTTGTTGAAGACAGTAAGTTTTTTCATAATTGATTTTTTCCCACTTACAAATAACATTACAATATCTTTTTCAACCTGTCCTGTATTTTTCTCTAAGAAAAATTCCTATAATTGCTATCCCCAAAGAGATGCACTTTTTGAAGGCTTTTGATACACACTACCACACTTCCTCATTAAAGGACAATAGGACTCCACCACAGTAAATTCAAACACCACTTTCCCCACTCTCAACAACCTTGTGTATTATTTAAAATTTTAAAAATTTCTGCTAATCAGTGTGGCATGGGTGTATTCCAAATCAAGTTGAAGGGTCCAGGTGTGGTGGCTCCAGCCTGTAATTCCAGCACTTTGGGAGGCCAAGGCAGGCAGATCGCATGAGGCCAGGAGTTTGAAACCAGCCTGGCTAACATGAAGAAACCCTGTCTCTACTAAAAATACAAAAGAATAAATGAGCTAGGCATGGTGGCATGCGTCTGTAGTCCCAGCTACTCAGAAGACTGAAGCACAAGAATCACTTGAACTGGGAGGTGGAGGGTGCAGTAAGCCAAAACAACACCACTGCACTCCAGCCTGGGTGACACAGCTAGACTCTGTCAAAAAAAAAAAGTTGGAGTTTTAGCTGAACTTCCTTCTTCCTTCACAGCCCTGCCATGCTGGCCTCAGTACCATCCTTTCCAAAGACCCCACTCTTAGAGTTTAATATACGTCAAGTTAAGGAAACAAACTTAAACCCTTCCTCTTAGAGGAGGGAGACTAGAAATGGAAAGTATAATTAGGTTCCTCTGCTGGATAATGTAATTTTAAAGTATTTCCTTTCTCAGAACAAAGTCACAAGCAAGCTACTTGCAACTTTCAAGTTTGTCCTTTTTTGTTGGTGTTCATTGCAGAGTTACCAAGCACAAGAGCCATGCCAAGAAATAAACCAACTTAACGTACCAACTTAACATCAGAAGGCTTTTCTTATTGCCATATAATAATTATCAAGGAAAAAGAAAAAGTTCTTTTACTGATAGTGTGCTTTGTAGTGTGAGTTGAGCACTTCTGAATTTGTATTGGGATGGTATTTTTATACTTGATGTAGCTTTTGGCCATGTCTCTCTTGCTTCTCTGAAACAAACATACCAAGTATATCTTTGTTTTGTCTCAAGTTGTTGTTACAGTACAATGAAAATTTTATGGTGAGTGCTGTGTCAGTAGGAACTTGTTATTAATATGGAAATCCTGAGAGGATCATTTATTCACACAAAACAAGAAACCAGGGGGAAATTAGCTTTGCACATTTCATCATAAATCATGCATAATTCAGAAAGAGAGGAAACTATTGATGAAGCTGAGTAAAATGAGTTTCTTGTTGCCAGAAAGAATAAAAATATTAGGTATAAAGCTCTCTAATTTCTTAAATATTTTAAATGCCACCATGACTTTTACTGTCATACTAGCAAAGATGAAGGCACGTTTTCACAGAATCCATAAAATTTTAAGAGGCAGAAGGGACCTTATAAATAACTAGTCTGAGGCCGGGCGCGGTGGCTCAAGCCTGTAATCCCAGCACTTTGGGAGGCCGAGACGGGCGGATCACGAGGTCAGGAGATCGAGACCATCCTGGCTAACTCGGTGAAACCCCGTCTCTACTAAAAAAATACAAAAAACTAGCCGGGCGAGATGGCGGGCGCCTGTAGTCCCAGCTACTTGGGGGGCTGAGGCAGGAGAATGGCATGAACTCAGGAGGCGGAGCTTGCAGTGAGCTGAGATCTGGCCACTGCACTCCAGCCTGGGCCACAGAGCCAGACTCCGTCTCAAAAAAAAAAAATAAATAAATAAAAAAATAAATAAATAAATAACTAGTCTGATCTGTTTTACATATTGGATTCCTGAAGCCCAGAGTGGTGAAGTGACCTGCCCAAAGACCCACATAGCTAGTGGCAGAACTGGAGCTACAAGTCAGATCTCCTGACTCCTATACTTACTAAGAATGTACTTTGGTCACTCTCCCAAAAGGCTGACATGAGCATTTATGTTACTGATTTACTTTGCTGTCAGTAAAGCCACAGAAATCTCCAATTGCACATATGTAGCTGTTGGTCAACTTATAGGATTTAGTTAATGACTGCATTCATTTAATGCATTTCTTCTGAGAGACCATGGTCATCAGGTCTCCCTTTAGTAAGGGGGTTGAGCAAGTTTCCAAGATTCCTATATGACGTATGATTCTCTCCACCTATACGTTATAGACACTTGTGGAAATCAATCTTGTTTACCCTCGGGTTAAGAACTACATTGTAAGAAATCTGCGAGACATTATGGAATTTCAGAAAAACAAAGTTACGTATTTGCTGGGGTACTTATGGTTCCCTGACCTTTTCTAAATGCACAATTTTAACTATCTGACAGTGAAGTCTACCTATAAGATAGATTTTTCAAGCTCAACTTTTAAGATCTAAAATATTTAAAAACACTTCAGGCAAATTGTAATTAGTTTTCCCCATAGATACCTAAAGTATCATACATGCATTTTCATCTTGGATATTTATATATCGTTGTTTCTAGGTGAATTTTAAAAATTCATTTAGGAGATGAGATTAAATATATCCTGTAGTGGGAGTACTAATAATTCAAGGAGCAGGGACAAAGATTAATGCAGAATTAGAACCTTAACTCATGTGCTTTTAATAGCTCATTTGATTTGTCTCAATTCTAAAGAGCCAATGAAACAGGCCACCTAAATACAAACTCTACACTCATCCCCCCTTTTAATGTAAGAGATTTCTAAATATGAGAGCTGTCCAACAATACAATGAACTGTCTTGTGACAGAGTCCATTCATTCCTACAAGATTTCAAACTAAGGCTAAAAAATAATCTGTCTGGAATTATTATTATTATTATTATTATTTTGAAATGGAGTCTCACTCTGTTGCCAGGCTGGAGTGTACTGGCATGATCATGGCTTACCGCAACCCCTGACTCCCTGGTTCAAGCAATCCTCCTGCCTCAGCCTTCTGAGTAGCTGGGATTATAGGCATGTGCCACCACACCTAGCTAATTTTTGTATTTTTAGTAGAGACAGGGTTTCACCATGTTGGCCAGGATAGTCTCGATCTCCTGACCTTGTGATCCACCCGCCTCGGCCTCCCAAAGTGCTGGGATTACAGGCATGAGCCACCGCGGCCGGCCATCTGTCTGGAATTCTTAAAAGGATTTCTGCATTGAGAGGTAGATTCAAAGACTTCTAAAATCCCTGAATACTAAGATTACATTATCTCAGTATTAGCTTTATATCCTATTTTTACAGTAAAAGTGTCTTTTCTTATGTGTATCTATAGTCATGTTATCATAGACTGTCTTGTATCATTATTTTTGTATTTAGTTATCCTGCTTGAAGACAGATAAGGTATCTCACTCATCCTCATATATCATAAAAGTTTTAGTACAGTTTCCTGTACATAGAAAGTATTCATTAGATATTTATTGAATATACTTAAAATTATAAATGTTATTGGTTGATTTGGTAATTATAAATTTTACAAACCATATATATTTTTTCCCGATCTGAGAACCCAACTCATTACTACAGTGAGTTTTCATGTTGAATATCAGTGAATCATTAGGGTAAATTTGGAGCACTGCTCTTTTATAAGATTGTAAGTAAAATACAAATACTTTATTGAACACATATTTAAGGCTTAATAATGATGCTTTATAGTCACCTCTTGTTCTCACATTTTTAAGATGAGTTATAGGAGAGACAATTTTAAAAAACTAATTTAGGAAAGATGAAACAAGCAAAATCAAAATTCTAAAATTATACCATTGTGTGTTAAATTGTGTCCTCAAAAAAATATCTTGAAATTCTAATCCCCAGGACCTGTGAATTTGACCTTATCTGGAAACAGGGTCTTTGCAGATATAATGGAATTAAGATGAGGTCATATTGGATTAGGGTGGGCCTTAAATCCAACGACTGGTTGTCTTTATAAGAAGGCCATATGACGACACAGGACACAGAGAGAATCCTGTGATTCTCTTTGAGGCAGAGATTGGAGTGATGTATCTGTAAGCCAAGGATTGCCAGCAATCACCAAAAGCAAGGAGAGAGGCATGGAACAGATTCTCCCTCAGAGCTTCGAGAGGCAACCAACCCAGCTGACTCCTTGATCTTAGGTTGGTAGCCTCCAGAACTGTGAAACAATAAATCTCCATTGTTTAAGCCACTCAGTTTGTGATGTTTTGTTATGGCAGCGCTGGGAAACTAATATATGTCCTTCACTATAGAAAACTGATATGATAATTCTTTGGCATGTTTAGAAAGACAAAATATAGCCTTACCATAATTTTTTTTCTTTGAGCAGAGTCTCACTCTGTCGCCCAGGCTAGAGTGCAGTGGCGTGATCTCAGCTCACTGCAACCTCTGCCTCCCGGGTTCCAGCGATTCTCCTGCCTAAGCCTCCTGAGTAGCTGGGATTACAGGTGTCTGCCACCACGCTCAGCTAGTATCTTGTATTTTTAGTAGAGATGGGGTTTTGCCATGTTGCCCAGGCTGGTCTTGAACTCCTGAAATCAGGTGACCCACCCACTTCGGCCTCCCAAAGTGCTGGGATTACAGGCGTAAGCCACTGTGCCTGGCCACCTCACCATAATTTTAAAAAATCAGGCCGGGCGCGGTGGCTCAAGCCTGTAATCCCAGCACTTTGGGAGGCTGAGGCGGGTGGATCACGAGGTCAGGAGATCGAGACTATCCTGGCTAACATGGTGAAACCCCGTCTCTACTAAAAATACAAAAAACTAGCCAGGCGTGGTGGCGGGCGCCTGTAGTCTCAGCTACTTGGGAGGCTGAGGCGGGAGAATGGCGTGAACCCGGGAGGCGGAGCTTGCAGTGAGCCGAGATCACGCCACTGCACTCCAGCCTGGGAGACACAGCGAGACTCCGTCTCAAAAAAAAAAAAAAAAAAAAAAAAAAAAAAAAAAAAAAAAAAAAAAATCAAACACAGAATAGCAAGTAAAAGTTACAATCATTTTGGTCTAAAAATCAACAATAAGTGGAAAATCGTTTTAGAAATGGATCATCTCAATACACAAGCTCAAAAGCCAACAGAATGAAGAACCAACTATGGAATCCTTGAGTCTGAGCATATTATAGTGAGTTGTGGCATCCTAGTGTACAGCTAAATCAATACAAACTAACTGAATAGGGCTGAGTTGGGTGGCTCATGCCTGTAATCTCAGCACTTTGGGAGGCCAAGGTGGGTGGATCACCTGAGGCCGGGAGTTCAAGACCAGCCTGGGCAACATGGCGAAACCCCATCTCTACTACAAATACAAAAATTAGCCGGGCATGGTGGCATGTGCCTGTAATCCCAGCTACTCCAGAGGTTGAGGCAGGACAATTGCTTGAACCTGGCAGGCGGAGGTTGCAGTGAGCCGAGATCATGCCACTGCACTCCAGCCTGGGCAATAGAGCGAGACTCCGTCTCAAAAAAAGTAACTGAATAGAGGGAAAGGAATTGTCTGAGTTGAGAAAAGTATATTGAGATAGTCAAGATTACCGAGATTTGCTGATAAAAGTTCCTCATACAACTGAGTGGTAGTCTTATCCCCATTAGTTACTTTCTGCATCCTTAGTTCTTGTGCTTGAACATTCTGTGAAATTCTCTTTGGCTAAGGTGCCAATAGTACATGTGAACCTTTGTCTGTCAATGATCTACAGTTTCAGCAAGAAACATCACTGCAACCACACCACACCTCATTCCATGAGGGGCCCCTCTCATAACTGGTCCACTAAATAGCTGGCAAGTAAAGAAGCAAGTAACAAAGGCAATATTTATAGTTTTCTTGTTCTTAGCCAATTTATAGAATCCTGTCCCAGTTTCAAGAGACCATCATGATCCTAGTCATTTTATAAATAGTTAGTTTCATCTATTCATAATTGAATAGAATCTTCTCCCACTTATGTATCAATTCTGATTAGTTCCATCAGGGTCAGTGTCAAAAAATTGTTAGTGCCACAGTCTTTTTCCCATATGGCAGCATACCCACATCAGATTTCTATCATTCTGATTCTTTCTGACAAAAAGAAAAAAAAGTCTTTTATATGTATTTTAGATAATTGTTCCTGTCTTATTAGCTGAGGCAATTTAAACCATTCTCAGCTTCATTTCTCGAGAATATGTTTCTGTTTTTCAAAATGCTAATACTACCTCCAATTACTTACAGCACATTAATTTAAAATTTTTAACACACAATTTTTCCTATTTAAAAAAAGAAAAAAACAACCCTTAAGACTTTCAAATGAAAATCAGGGTTTAAACAAACATTTACAGCCCTTAGGGGACAACTGAAAGCACGATTTTGGCAGAAAAGCCCTAACATATTAAGCCTGTGTTTAATCAAACCAGTAGTCATGATGATGAATAAAACGTAAATGATAAAAATGTAAAAGACTACAATTTGTCAACATTTTTCCACACTTAATTAGAATACGAAATTAGTCAGGGTTAATCGGGTTGAGTACAAATTGAGTGAAGCCTCAATTACATATTATTTTCTTTCTATTCAGTTAACTTTAATTCATCTTGCTCTTCTACCTACTGCTTCCCAAAAAATTGAATATCTAAGGATTCATGTGCAAAATAAGCAATCCTTGGATCAGTATGGTACAACTCAGTCATAAAAATTGCCTTTGATATGTGACTTTTCTTTACCAAGTGGAAGCTAGTAGTTACTGAAAATAGCTTTAAAGACTAGCATGGACCATTAAGTACATAACTGTCAAACATCATTTTACTTTGTTAATTGAACAATTATATTTTATCAGAATTATGTTTCATAAGATTATTTTAAAAAGTCAAGGTACAGCATTTTCTAGACAATAGCAGCATAACAATTTATGCTTGTATCTTCAATGTAGTTCTTATTTGGAAAACATCTTTGAAAATATTATTACATTGAATTTAAGGACATACACAAAAATTGTACACACAAGTTCTGTAGATAAATAGAATTTTAGGAAATTGAGGAAAAAAGATAAATAGGAGATAGTTTAAATTATAAAGTACAATTCTCATTGCTCTGACTTGGTTTGCTTGATGTGTGTGTTTCTCCATTGGTGAGAAAGTCTTGGGATGGGTGAACCATTTAGTTGAAAGTTCAACTACTAGAACAAATGAGAACCAGTATCAGAAGGTGACAAAGGAGAGTTTGTGACAGTGCCGATTTCAGTTGATGAATTACCAAAAGACCCAGCATTGCTGTTGTTTCCATCAAAAGTAGCTGGAAATAGACTAGAAGAAAGTGCCACTCGTTGATAGCAGAACTCAAGAGATCTATCTGTCTGCATACTCTGCTTTTTCTACACATGAGTGCAAAATACATGACTAACAACTGGCACTTGTCACAGGCAAAGTTCTGTAAGAGTCATACAATGAAACCACCAGTAACAATAAATGGAAATCCATGGCCAGGTGCGGTGGCTCATGCCTGTAATCCAAGCACTTTGGGAGGGCAAGGCAGGTGGATCACAAGATCAGGAGTTCAAGACTGTCCTGACCAATAGGGTGAAACCCGGTCTCTACTAAAAATACAAAAATTACCTAGGTGTGGTGGCACACACCTGTAGTCCCAGCTACTCAGGAGGCTAAGGCAGGAGAATCGCTTGAACCCAGGAGGTGGAGGTTGCAGTAAACTGAGATGGCACCACTGCACTCCAGCCTAGGAGACAGAGCGAGACTCCGTCTAAAAAAAAAAAAAAAGGAAAGAAAAAGAAATCCATTCTGGTATTTCCTGTTTTTATCACTAAAACATGCTTTCTTAGGCATGCTTTTCAATAATACTCTCAACCCAACAAGGTAGACAAAAATCCAAGGAAGAAAAGACAGGCAGATGACTTTTTCCAATGATGCATTTTTATGTATTTCTCTAGTATCTCTTCATCTAATGCCAAAATCTCACTTCTAAAAATGTATCCACCATATATTAGTATCACATACATCTCATAAGAAAAACACTCCGCCAGGTGACGTGACTCACACCTGTAATCCCAGCGCTTTAGGAGGTCAAGGCAGGTGGATTGCTTGAGTTCAGGAGCTTGAGAACAGCCTGGGCAACATGGAAAAACCCTATCTCTATAAAAAATACAAAAATTAGCTAGGCATGGTGGTGCACACCTGTGGTCCCAGCTATTCAGGAGGCTGAGGTGGGAGGACTGCTTGAGCCTGGGAGGGGGAGGTTGCAGTGAGCCAAGATTGTGCCACTGCACTCCCAGCTTGGGTGACAGAGTGAGACCCTGTCTCAGAAAAAGAAAAAAAGAAAATAAAATAACTCAAGTTTATAGCATCCATTTAGAATATTAGTTTTGTTTGTTTGTTTGTTTGTTTTTCGAGACAGAGTCTCACTTTGTCGCCAGGCTAGAGTGCAGTGGCACAATCTCCGTTCACTGCAACCTCTGCCTCCCTGGTTCAAGTGATTCTCCTGCCTCAGCCTCCCGAGTAGCTGGGATTACAGGCACACACCACCACGCCCAGCTAATTTTTGTATTTTTTAGTAGAGACGGGGTTTTACCATGTTGGCCAGGATAGTCTCGATCTCCTGACCTCATGATCCACCCGCCTTGGCCTCCCAAAGTGCTGGGATTACAGGCGTGAGCCACTGCGCCTGGCCTGGAATATTAGTTTTGAAACTTCTAAGAATAGTTAATAATATACCATACTTCTGAATACATACAATAGCCAAAGTAGACTTAAAAAACAAGTAAAAATGGTCAATGAATGTTTAAAATCTCATGTTAGTACTTACCACCCATTATTTTCTGACAGTTGGGAAGTATCAGAAGAAAGTATGTTGGTTGTGCCTTGGAAAATCCTTTTTGGTTGATATTGAAATGCCATTTCACCTATGACAATATAGTAGTTCAAGGTAGATTATGTTGTATTTAACATGTTTATTATGATTTTAATTGCAAAAGTAATAGTTATTCACTGCAATTAATTTATAAAATACAGAAAAGCACAAAGAAAACAATTTTAAGTAACGATTGTTCAGACATAACCATTCTTTAGTAATTTTTGAATACGTTGTATACACGATTGTTTTTTAAATAAAATTGGGTTTGTACTGTATATAATATTTTTAGATTTACTTTATGTTTTCAGTGATTATAATTTTATTATATTATTAACTAAATTCTATAAGATGATATTATTAATTATTATTATTATTATTATTTTGAGAAGAAGTCGCTCTGTCACCCAGGCTGAAGTGCAGTGGCACGATCTGGGCTCACTTCAACCTCCGCCTCCCAGGTTCCAGTGATTCTTGTGCCTCCGCCTCCAGAACAGCTGGGATTACAGGCGCAAACCACCATGCCCAGCTAATTTTTATATTTTTAGTAGATATGCGGTTTCACCATGTTGGCAGGCTGGTCTCAAATTCCTGGCCTCAAGTGATCCACCCACCTCAGCCTCCCAAAATGCTGGGATTACAGGCGTGAGCCACTGTGCCCGGCCCTGCAAGATGATTTGATATAGCTATGTAGTAAGGCTGTTTAATGAGTTTAATGTCATTCCTTATTTTAAAACTTTAGATTGTTGCTATCTTTATTTTGCTAAATGTACACAATGAAGTAAATAGATAAGTTCTTTTATAGCACACAAGGAACAAAATAAGTGTATCTTTAGAGACTAAGGTAGAACATCTAATCGTAAAACAAAAAAAAAAACAAAAAAAAAACCAACAAAAAAAAACTGCATTTCTGGCCGGGCGCGGTGGCTCAAGCCTGTAATCCCAGCACTTTGGGAGGCCGAGACGGGCGGATCACGAGGTCAGGTGATCGAGACCATTCTGGCTAACACAGTGAAACCCCGTCTCTACTAAAAATACAAAAAAAAACTAGCCGGGCGTAGTGACGGGCGCCTGTAGTCCCAGCTACTTGGGAGGCTGAGGCAGGAGAATGGTGAGAACCCGGGAGGCGGAGCTTGCAGTGAGCCGAGATCGCGCCACTGCACTCCAGCCTGGGCGACTGAGCAAGACTCCGTCTCAAAAAAAAAAAAAAAAAAAACTGCATTTCTGTAATCTTTGCCTTGAAGTAAATGCTAAAATCTGCACAGTGTTTCACATTCATATGATAACCATTTCTGGACCTGAGCAAAACTGACATTTAAGCCCATAACTTCTATTGGAATGATAAAACACTAAGGTCACCATTAAGATATTGCATAGACCTTCCACAGAAGTGTAATTATGGCTCATAAAGTTTAAAAGAAGTCTGGTGTCCTGTGCCTTGCCAGATTACACTTATGTCACTATAGAAAAACTACTCAGCTCTCCTTTTTGGTTTAACATTGAAAACATGACAAATCAAAACAAATTCCTTGTAAAAGAAAATTAGGTCTTTCTTTGCTAAAACCAGCATTACTTGTCAAACGATATTTATAGCTGCCCAATTTCTGCAGTATTCCGATATGAAGGCTTATTTACTCTCGCTTATTCCTTTTTTTTTCTCAGACAGAGTCTTACTCTGTTGTCCAGGCTGGAGTGCAGTGGTGTGATCTCGGCTCACTGCAACCTCTGCCTCCTGGATTCAGGCGATTCTCCTGCCTCAGTCTCCTGAGTAGCTGGGATTACAGGCACGCACCACCACCCTCGGCTAATTTTTGTATTTTTAGTAGACACAGGGTTTTGTCATGTTGGCCAGGCTGGTCTTGAATTCCTGACCTCAAGTCATCCTCCCGCCTCAGCCTCCCAAAGTGCTGGGATTACAGGCATAAGCCACTGCGCCCGGCCCATGTTCTCGCTTATTCCTGATGGAAGTAACTGCTGCTTCTCACCATAAAATATGACTTCATATGCTTTGGAGATGCTAATCTTGATCTCACTTCACAGAATCCTCATTCTTTTTAGTTCCCCCGCCCCCTGCCTCAGGACCTCTTTTATTTTTATGCTATCTTTCTCCTACATTTCATTTGTATTAATGGGGTCCAAATAGGATATAGTTTGTTGTTTCCCAAATGAATATGCATATTCCAAAATATATGAATAAATTTCAATTTCTGTTTATCTGTTATTGTATCTGGCCAAAAATGGCCAAATGAATTTTCAGCACATTTGTATAGGGCATGCTTTGGAGGGTGGGGTATGACTTAAAATATGGACTAGGTGGTATATACAGAATTCGCTTTGGAGTTCCGTCAGGGATACCTCAAAGAAATAAGGCAGTCCTCTTTCAGAGCAGCTGAAAACCAAGTGTGAGACAGGTCACATCTCCGAAGACACTGGGCAGAAACCACATCTTTTATGTCAAAATTGATCTATAAAAATCATTTTTAAATCATAAATTCTAAGAAAACTCCAGATGCTTTTCATGTGATAACATATTTATGTATACATGTCTCAAAAGGAGAACTATTTTAATCTGGTAAAACATTCCTCAATTTAAGCGTACTTTATTTTAAATACTCAATTGACCCTCGACTTCTAACAGCTCTTAAACTCCTGATATATTTGAATACTTTTTCAACACTAGCCCAAATTTCACAGCACAGGTAAAAGACCCCTAAGCTTAGTAACTGAAGCATCTTCATAAAACAATGTGCTTACTTTGGAAAAGAGTGTTTTCCAGAATTTATCTAGCCCTTGATCTTAGAATACAAAAAGTACATGCTGAGTTAGTTATGTTGTGTTGTTAGGAAGACTGCCATTAATTAATCCAAAATACACAAAGAACATTAAAGCATATTTCAGTTTCTTTCCTATTCTTATTCTTCTTACTCCTCTTTCTTAATAGATTTTTCACAAAACCATTTCCCCTCCCCATGGTAGTTAAACATTGTACTAAATATACAGGCTTATGCTTGTAATCCCAGCACTTTGGCAGGCCGAGGTGGGCAGATCACCTGAGGTCAGGAGTTCGAGACTAGCCTGGCCAACATGGTGAAACCCTGTCTCTACTAAAAATACAAAAAAAAAAAAAAAAAAAAACAATAGCCGGGTATGGTGGCAGGCACCTGTAATCCCAGCTACTGGTGAGGCTGAGGCAGGTGAATTGCTTGAACTCGGGAGGATGAGGTTGCAGTGAGCCAACACTGTGCCACTGCACTTTAGCCCAGGTGACAGAGCAAGACTCTGTCTCAAGAAAAAAAAAAAAAGAAAAAAAAGGAAGAAGAGCATAATTTAGTGAGGTACCATTGAGAAGTGGGATCCAGGATCGTAGGAGTTTTTAAAAAACCCTTCTGTTCTTTCCACTGCCCTTTTATTACTGAGTAGGTGGGTCACTTTAAATATATTTAACCAAAAATAACTCCCATAAAGAAACTAAACACCAAAGAACATACACCTTCATATATATTTTTAGTGTTGTAAGTGGATCTAATTTGTGTCAACTTATTCATATGATAGCAATGTGTGTGTGTGTGGCAGTGAGGCAGGGGTTGACATTCAGCAAAATACTTGATGACTGACTCACTCTATTTGTTCATTCTTTCATTTATTCTCTACCTTGTTTTAGAAAGTAATGAAGATAGCTAGCTTGGTGAATTATATTGAAAATCATAATAGCCAACTAAATTGGAATTAAATTTCTCACTTCACATTTATGTAGCATTTTAGAGTTTTCAAAATATCCTTATATATATTTCTAGTTGCATAAAATGAAAGGCCTCTAATAGCTTATTAAATATATTTTAAATAAATAAAGCCTTTAAAAATAAATTTTTGTATAACATTTTATTTTAGATATTTTATAAAATAACTTATATTTATTTCTGCTGGTAGATAAAAGTACCTTTTCTTTTTAATGGTCCAAGGATACTTGGTCTAATAATGTTGGTAGGATTTTGACTTCTTCTAAAATAAAATCATCATGATCATTATAAGAAATATTTTTTAACAAAATCAGCATGACTATTTCATTATAACAGATCTAAGGACATACACAAAAACGGGACTCTGTATAGGACATGGCATTACATCATTTTACTGCTTTTCTTTGTTTTTTATTTTTATTTTTTTCCTGAGATGGAGTTTCGCTCTTATCACCCAGGCTGGAGAGAAGTGGTGCAATCTCAGCTCACTGCAGCCTCCGCCTCCTGGGTTCAAGCGATTGTCCTGCCTCAGCCTCCCAAGTAGCTGGGATTACAGGCATGCACCACCACACTCGGCTAATTTTGTATTGTTTTAGTAGAGACGGGGTTTCACCATGTTGGCCAGGCTGGTATCGAACTCCTGACCTTTGGTGATCCACCCACCTAGGCCTCCCAAAATGTTGGGATTATAGGTATGAGCCACCACGCCCAGCCATTTTACTGCTTTTCTTTACATATGGGTAAAAACAGGAATGCTTTAGGAGCAAACTATCTTCTAATTCTCAAGGATTCAGGATTTTGAATCCTAGAGTCTACAAAAACCTATAGTCCTGGCTGGGACTTGCCTTGAATGAAGGTGAGAATCACGGTTGAAGTTGTTTAAAGTTCTAAAGATAGCTCTGATCCTTATTAACAAACTTGGTTAGAGAAAGATTATGTATTAGCAGGGTGAAGGAATTACTAAATTCTTCTTATGTTCTTAGTCACCTGACTTTTTCAATATACAAAATGATAAACTGAAACAGTGACTTTTTTTTTTTTGTTTTTTTTTGAGATGGAGTTTTGCTCTTGTTGCCCAGGCTGGAGTGCAATGGCGTGATCTTGGCTCACCGCAAACCTCTGCCTCCTGGGTTCAAGCAATTCTCCTGCCTCAGCCTCCCGAGTAGCTGGGATTACAGACATGAGCCACCACGCCCGGCTAATTTTGTATTTTTAGTAGAGACGGGGTTTTTCCATGTTGCTCAGGCTGGTCTTGAACTCCTGACCTAAGGTAATCCGCCCGCCTTGGCCTCCCAAAGTGCTAGGATTACAGGCATGAGCCACCGTGCCCGGCCGAAACAATGACATTTTAATTTCCCTAAAAAGAAGTCACTTCTTTGGTTGGCACAAAACTTGGAGCTATTCTTTCTTTTAAGTTTCTATAATTCTTGTTTTATAAGCAATTTGGTATTTTCATACAACATAAACTTACATGATGTATTGTTGCGTAGGACTGGGAATGTGACTTGAAGGAGAACCAGTGCAACTCACACAAGTTTGTAATGATGGAGAGAAACACTGCTAAAATCAAATTGGAACAGAGGTTTTAAAACTGCCACTTTTCTCAGAAAGCAGATCATTGGTTTCCTAGGGAGGGGCAGGGATGGTGGGGAGGGAGACTGGGGTACAAAAGATCATTAGGAAATTGTTTTGAGGGTGGGAACTGTTTGATATCTTGATTATGGTTGTGGCTACAGGATTGTACACAATTACCAAAATTAATCTAACCCTATACTTTAAAGTTGGTGAATTTTATTACATATAAGTAATATTTGAAGAAATGAAAAAGGAGGGAAAACTGTTAGTTAGAATCAGATGTACTGTGACAAAATATATCTCCCAAAAGATTTTTGTTGGTGACCATTAATGTTCCTAAATATTTCCTAAATATTTCAAGGGACATAGACTTTTAGGTATTCCTTTCTTACCTTCCCAGTCTTCTTGATGGAAGAAGCCATTGAGGATACTGGTGTTAAATCAATGCACTTTAGAGAGGATGATTTCTGTGAGCCATTGTCATTCTGTGTAAGCAGAAAGCAGTGTACAATTGTAGCACCAATTGTTTATTAACCAAATACTTGAGATACCTGTTGCACAGGGAAGTGAGTGCTTACTACTGAGTCACTGGCTGCACCATGGTAAAGAGCTCTCACCATCCTAAAGCAATCAGGGAACCCAAAATTCACTTCAATAAGCAAAGGTACCCTTTTCTCTTTTGGGAATGAGAGCTATATGGTGATTGAGGGGCTTCCCAGCATGCCAGAAAGTCCTAGAATGTGAGTGCTCAATACTATAAACACAAATCCTAAATTTAAGCTCTTCTCTTTGCTTCGACCTGTGCTTTGTTATTGAAAACTATAATGCTACGTCCAGGAAAGGACCAAAAAGGTTTTGACTGGAACTAAGATGCAAATGAGACAGCAGGAATAACTACATTTATGGAAACTGTCTCTAGATTTTGCATAGACAAAATCAGTACTTCATAATTCAGGATTTTAAAATCTGCCCTTTTCTTTCTAAAACAAGCCAAGTGTGTATTACATGTACCCTTCCTCTTCCTAACACACTTACAGATTCTCTTACTCATCCATGCCAGTACCTGAAGTAATTAGAATTGGGCCAAAGGACTCCAGCAGTATCAATCCATTGTATTAGCACCAAAACATGAACAGTGACAGGCTCCAGAGATTATCTACTCATTCTCCCAGACCTACTCCAAAATCAGGGATAACTGCCCATGTAAGGTACTCAGGGCTCAAAGGAAAATAAGATGCCATTGCTTCTGTTGACAATCCATTTCTGTATCGAATAACTCCCAAATCTGAAGATTGACATTAGTTAGAATCTCTCCTATTCAAATTTCAGCTCAGTACTTGTTTTGTCACTATCTGGGATGTCCATAGAAAAGAACACTAAATATCATTCAGCTACCACAACTAGGTAACCACAATGTGCACACAGACATTTAAAAATGTTAACAAGAGATGAAACTAAATTCTAAGTATGTTTAAATTAAAGGTTTTATATTAAAATGATAGTGGGAGAATGTGTTACAGGCTGATATGGTGTGGCTGTGTCCCCATTCAAATCTCATCTTGAACTGTAATCCCCATAATCCCCACGTGTTGTGGGAGGAACCTGGTAGGAGGTAATTGAATCATGGGGGTGAATTCCCCAGTGCTGTTCTCGTGATAGTGAGTGAGTTCTCACGAGATCTGATGGCTTTATAAGCATCTGGAATTTCCCCTGCTGGCACTCATTCTGTCTCCTGCCACCCTGTGAAGAGGTGCCTTCTGCCATAATCGTAAATTTCCTGAGGCCTCCTCAGCCATGTAAAACTGTGAGTCAATTAAACCTCTTTCCTTTATAAATTACACAGTCTCGGGTATTTCGTTATAGCAACGTGAGAACGGACTAATACACAGGCATAAAAATGCAATATTTTTCTAGTAAGTCTATTGTCTGTGGTCTCTAATATATAGTTCATAAATTATTGAGAAGGGAGTGAAATCTTTTATTGTTTTGTTATCTAAGCACTTTAACTAGTGCGACTGAACTTTTTTTTGGCCTGCTAGGACAGAGAAGAAACTGGTCCACAGCAGCTATGGTTTTGTGTCACAAAACTGTTTACTTTGAACTCCACTTTCAAATAATGGTAGCTATTTTTATGAGTAAATCATGAAGTATTTCTCAAGAGCAATCAAGGGCTAGGTGCAATGGCTCAAGCCTGTAATCCTAGCATTTTGGGAGGCTGAGGCAGGAGGATCCATTGAGCTCAGGAGTTCAAGACCAGCCTGGACAGCATAGTGAGAACTTGTCTCAAAACAAAAAAAAAAATTAAAAAGAGCACTCAAAAATTATTTATGCAACAGATACAATTTTTGTTTCAAACTAGAGCTTAGATTTCTAGAAATTACAGCAAAACTAGATATGCCAACACCACAAGTCAGTAAAAATTTGAAATTTTCTACAAAACTGAAGTTATAATACCATACCAGTTTCAAGCCTTCTTCCCAAGATTGACTTATCTGTATCTCAGTTTGTATTTTCCTACAAAAGAAATAAAAACTGCAGTTTGCCTATCTGAAATAAAAGATATAATTAAATACACAAATTATGAGAATAGTAATTCAAAGTACAGTACTCACCATTCATACATTGTTTCTCTAGTTATTAAATTCATGGCTTCTTCCTGTAAAGGTAGGAAAATGAGAATAAACTGAATACCCATTCCTATGGTTTTATAAAATTTGATTTCATTTGGATGCACCATTATTTTTATTCACTGGGCTATAGAAGAACTAGAGAATAAACAAATCTCTAAACAAGTATCTGGTTCTCTACCCTTTATTGCGTCACAAATTATCACACCAAAGATCTATTACTTGTGCATTACAGTACATCAGATATGCAGGAACTGATTAGATGAAAAACTTTGTATTTTTCTTTTTTCTATTTATTTATTTATTTATTTTTTTGAGATGGAGTCTCGCTCTGTCGCCCAGGCTGGAGTGCAATGGCACGATTTCTGCTCACTGCAAGCTCCGCCTCCTGGGTTCACGCCATTATCCTGCCTCAGTCTCCCAAGTAGCTGGGACTACAGGCACCCGCCACCACGCCAGGCTAATTTTTTGTATTTTTAGTAGAGACAGGGTTTCACCGTGTTAGCCAGGATGGTCTTGATCTCCTGACCTCGTGATCCACCCGCCTCGGCCTTCCAAAGTGCTGGGATTACAGGCGTGAGCCACCACGCCCAGTCAAAACTTTGTACTTTTCTTTATTCAAAAGCAAAAACATTAAGCATTCAAAATTTACAGCTTTCTCTGAACTTTTTAAAGGTCTACTAGGACAGAGAAGAAACTAGTCCACAATAGCTATGGATAGCCATTAATACAATGATATTAATAAAAATTACTCACAGTACACAGACAACAAATTAAATGCCTATCAGGATAAGTTTGCTTAAGTAAATGATGAGACAAACATAATTTAAATCTAGTCGTTGACATCAAAAAACAACTATTACATATTAAATGGGAGACAAATGGATCCTATTTATATAAAATTGTAACAGAGGTGCTCAGAAAGATGTTCACCAGAAACTTAACAGTGGTTATCAGTGAGTAGTGAGATCTGCAGTAATGTGTTCTTTCTTCCTTTGCACATTACTATATTATTTGACTTTTTATTAATATGCAAGTATCATTTTCACATAAGTAGTTTTGTTTTTTTTAAATAACCCACCTATAGAAAGACATCCATGTTCATGGATTGGGACAATGTTTAGATGACAATTCTACCCAAAATGATCTACAGATGCAATGCGACCCTTACCAAAGTCCCTATCACGTTTTATACAGAAACAGAAAAATCCATCTGAAAATTCATATGGAATATCAAAGGACCCCAAATAGCCAAAGCAATCTTTGAAAAGAAGAACAAAGCCGGAGGACTCATACTTCCTGATTTCAAAACTTCCTACAAAACTACATAGTCAAAACAGTGTAGTTCTGGCATAAGAACAGATGCATACCAGCACTTTGTGAGTCCGAGGTGGGCGGATCACCTGAGGTCGGGAGTTTGAGACCAGCCTGGCAAACACGGTGAAACCTCGTCTCTACCAAAACTACAAAATGTAGCTGGGTGTGCTAGCACACGCCTGTAATCCCAGCTACTCAGGGGGCTGAGGCACAAGAATTGCTTGAACCCTGGAGGGAAAGGTTGCAGTGAGCTGAAACTGCACCACTGCACTCCAGCCTGAATGACAGAGAGCAAGATTCTGTCTAAAAAAAAAAATAAAATAAAAATAACATTCATATAGCAATGGAACAGAATAGAGAGCACAGAAATAAGCCCTCACATAATATATGGTCAAATGATTTTCAAAGTGATGTCAAGACCATTCAATGGGGAAAGGACAATCTTTTCAACAAATGATGTTGAGAAAACTGGAGCTCTACATGCAAAAGAATGAAGTTTAATCCTTTTTTTTACCCTATGTAAAAATTTACTCGAAATCAATTAAAGACTTTAACTTAAAAGATAAAACTCTAAATCTCTTAGAAGACAACATGAGGGTCAATCTTCATGACACTGGATTTCACAATGATTTCTTGGATATGATACCAAAGGCACAGGCAACAAGAGAAAAAAATAGATAAACTGGTCTTCATCAAAATTAAAAAACTTTTTTTTTTTTTTTTTTAAGATGGAGTCTCACTCTGTTGCCCAGGCTGGAGTGCAATGGCGCAATCTCGGCTCCTACAACCTCCGCCTCCTGTGTTCAAGCAATTCTCCTGTCTCAGCATCCCGAGTAGCTAGGATTACAGGCACACACCACCAGGCCCAGCTAATTTTTGTATTTTTAGTAGAGATGGGGTTTCATCATGTTGGTCAGGATGGTCTTGAACTCCTGACCTCGTGATCCGCCTGCCTTGGCCTCCCAAAGTGCTGAGATTACAGGCGTGAGCCACTGCGCCTGGCCAAATTAATGCTTTTTATTTTATTTATTTATTTTTTTGAGACAGAGTTTTGCTCCTATTGCCCAGGCTGGAGTGCAATGGCACGATCTCAGCTCACTGCAACTTCCACCTCCTGGGTTCAAGCGATTCTCCCGCCTCAGCCTCCTGAGCAGCTGGGATTACAGGCACCTGCCACCACACCCAGCTAATTTTTGTATTTTAAGTAGAGACGGGGTTTCACCATGTTGGCCAGGCTAGTTTTGAACTCCCGCCTCAGCCTCCCAAAGTGCTGGGATTACAGGCGTGAGCCACTGCACTCGTTTTTTTTTTTTTTTTTTTTTGAGATGGAGTCTCCCCTCTGTTGCCTAGGCTGGAATGCAGTGGCGCCATCTCGGCTCACTGCAAGCCCCACCTCCTGGGTTCACGCCATTCTCCTGCCTCAGCCTCCCGAGTAGCTGGGACTACAGGTGTCCACCACCACGCCTGGCTAATTTTTTGTATTTTTAGTAGAGACGGGGTTTCACCATGTTAGCCAGGATGGTCTCGATCTCCTGACTTAGTGATCCGCCTGCCTCAGCCTCCGAAAATGCTGGGATTGCAGGGGTGAGCCACCGCACCCAGCAAAATTAAAAAAACTTTTGTGCATCAAATGACACTATCAAGAGTGTGAAAAGACAACTGGAGAATTGGATAATATGCTTGCAAATCACATATCTGAAAAGGAATGAATATCCAAAATATATGCAAAACTCCTACAACACAGTGACAACAAAAACCAACCCAATTAAAATATGAGTAAAGAGACTGAATGTTTCTCCAAAGAATACCTACAAATGACCAAAAAGTACACGAAAAGATGCTCAACATCATTTGTCATTATGGAAATGCAAACCAAAACCACAATGAGATGCCACTTTCCCCCCATTAGGATAGTTATTTATTTATTTATTTATTTATTTATTGAGACAAGATCTCACTCTGTCACACAGGCTGGAGTGCAGTGATGCAATCTCAGCTCACTGAAACCTCTGCCTCTCAGGTTTAAGTAATTCTTGTGTCTCAGTTTCCTAAGTAACTGGGTTTTTTATTATTTATTTATTTATTTATTTATTTATTTATTTATTTATTTTTGTGACAGAGTCTCACTCTGTTGCCCAGGCTGGGGTGCAGTGGCACAATCTTGTCTCAATACAACCTCTGCCTCCCAGGTTCAAGCAATTCTACTGCCTCAGCCTCTTGAGTAGCTGGAATTACAGGTGCATGCCACCACACTCAGTTAATTTTTGTATTTTTAGTAGAGATGGGGTTTCACCATGCTGGCCAGCTGGTCTCGAACTCTTGACCTCAGATGATCCACCCACCTCGGCCTCCCAAAGTGCTGGGATTACAGGCCACTGCACCGGGCCAAATTTTTAAATTTTCTAAAAACATCATTTCATTCTTATCTCATCCTTTTTTTATATTTCTACTTTATATATATATTCTATGATTCACATGATATATAATAGTAAAGTGGTATATGTCCAAAATGTATAAGTAAATGCAGTATACTTATGTTGGAGGCATGTGCTCAAACATTTTCTCCTGATGTGATATGTGATCGAAAGAGTTTAAAGATTGTTGTCTATAGTATAAATAATACATGTTTGGGGTAGTCCATAATAGAGGAGTGGTGTGAGTTGTGTGAAAGAATTAAAATTTGGCCACGCACGGTGGCTCATGCCTGTAATCCCAGAACTTTGGGAGGCCAAGGCAGGAGGAATCCTTGAGCTCACGAGTTTGAGATCAGCCTGGGTAATATAACAAGACCTCATTTCTACTAAAAGAAAAAAAAAATTAGCCGGGCACATGTGGTACTCATGTCAGTAGACCTAGCTACTCAGGAGGCTGAAGTGGGAGGATCTCTTGAGCCTGGGAGATTGAGGCTGCAGTGAGCCACAATTGTGCCACTGCACTCCAGCCTGGAATAATATGAGACTCTGTCTCAATAAACAAATATATACATAAATAAAGATTTGACCTAGTCCTTCAAAGATGTATAAAATACGAACAAGCAGTGAGTAGAGGGAAGGGTATTCCAAGCAGAAGAACCCATATGAACAAAAGTTTAGGAGAGGGGAAAAATACAACAGATTTAGAGATAGTGAGACTACCTTGGCTGAAACTGAGTTTGTGCTACAAAGTAATAAGACAGAAAACAGGAGAGGTAAGACAGGGCCAGATTTACAGGTTCTTAAATAATCAAAGAGTTTGAATTTAAAGAATTTGGCCAGAATCACGTTGTTGTCAGGACCACAGGCTTTGGAGACAAACAGAACTGAGTCAAATCCCAGCTCTATAACCTACTACCTGTGCAAACTTAGGCAGGTGACGTCACCTGAGCGTCAGTTTCTTCATCCATATGAAGATGACCATAAGAATGAGGATGATGAGGTGGCTGTACAGTTCTCACCACACTGCCTGGCAAACAGTTCAGTGCTTAAGACATATTAGCTATTTTTACTATTATTCAATAGGTAATGGGAAGCCATTGTGACATTTTGTATGGGGGGAAGAAAGTGAAAATGATATTAAAAAAAAAAAAAAAAAAAGTTGGCCAGGTGCAGCGGCTCATGCCTGTAATCCCAGCACTTTGGGAGGCTGAGGTGGGTGGATCATGAGGTCAGGAGATTGAGACCATCCTGGCTAACATGGTGAAACCCCGTTTCTACTAAAAATACAAAAAGTAGCCGGACGTGGTGGTGGGTGCCTGTAGTCCCAGCTACTCGGGAGGCTAAGGCAGGAGAATGGCGTGAACCCGGAAGGCAGAGGTTGCAGTGAGCCGAGATCGTGCCACTGCACTCCAGCCTGGGCGACAGAGTGAGACTCTGTCTCAAAAAAATAAAAATTTATCTTGGTTTTGATTGTGGAAGTTGGATTCAACTGGGAGAGACAGAAAAATCTATTGGGATATTATTTCAGTAATCTAGACCCGAGGGACAGAAGAAGGAAGTGGCAGTGACAACAAAGAGGACATTGTCAAGGAAGAATTCGTAGGATTAGAGGCCTAATTGGATACGGTAGAAAAATAAGGAAGAAGTGAAGATAAATCAAGAGCTTCAAGTCTTAAAACTGTGACTATTTTGATACTATACAATGAGGTATCAAATTGAGAGCTTTGAGTCTTAAAACTGTGACTATTTTGATACCATACAATGAGGTACAGAAAATGAGTGGATTGGAGAAGGTAATTTAAGAAGATAATTAGTCTTTTAAAAACAATGGAATAACAGTAAACTCAGCAAAATGTAACTGTTAGTATAGTTCTTCGATTTAATATTATATAGATATTCTCCTCTAGTGTGAAGCTCAAAGTATTTGGTAGTTCATTCGGTCAACAAGTAAAGAGCAGGTAGTTCTGTGAAATTGAGATAGAATTCTACTTAATATTCCTCCCACTGAAAGCTGGAGCATTAGCCAAAATCAGCTATTGAAGGCTGTTAGGAGAAGAGTGTTGACTTTTTTTCATTTACGTCTTGCCTATTTCCAAAATGGATTTGTGATGGCTTATAATAAAATAAGATTGTTAAAGTAAGTATAAAAGGTCAAGAGCCATGCATTATAACTGTAAGAAGCAGAGTACAGTATACTGGAAATCTAGTTTAAGGACAGTTATTATACTTGGATGTTAAAGTTAGCTTTCCATTTTTCAGGATACATAGTAAAAATGGGAACTGTAAGTTACCAACTTTTGCTCTCCGAGGAGACAACATCTGAAAGATTTTAGTTGCTGAGTGCCTGCACAGTACCCAATGAAGGCTTGTTGAAAGAATGAAACAATCTGTAAACTAAGAGCAAATTAAATTTTTTTCTTTTTTTTTTTTGAAAAGGAGTCTCACTTTGTCACCCAGGCTGGAGTGAGTGCATGGTACAATCTCAGCTCACTGCAACCTCTGGCTCCCGGGTTCAAGTGATTCTTCTGCCTCAGCCTCCCAAGCAACTGGGATTACAGGCGTGCCTCACCAGGCCTGGCTAATTTTTATATATTTAGTAGAGACAGGGTTTCTCCATGTTGATCAGGCTGATCTCGAACTCCCGACCTCAGGTGATCCACCTGCCTCGGCCTTCCAAAGTGCTGGGATTACAGGCATGAGCCACCGTGCCTGGCCAGCAAGTTAAAACAAATTTTTTTTAAAAGACGGAGTCTTGTTATGTTGCCCAGGCTGGTCTTGAACTCCTGGCCTCAAGTGATCCTCCTGCTTCGGCCTCTCAAGTCACTGAAATTACAGGCACGAGCCACCACACCCAGCTCAATTTCTTTTTATTGATTTTTACTTAAGACACTATAGAGAAAGTCAAGTTGTTATTGGGTGCCAATGACTCATACCCTGTTTAACAAATCAGGAATTAAATATAAAGCTATATAATAAAAAACTGTGAGCAAACTGTTATGGGTTGAATTGTGTCCCCCCAAATTCCTATGTTGAAGTCCTAATCCCCAGTGCCTCAGGATGTGACCTTATTTAGAGACAGAATATTTTCAGAAGCAAGCAGGTTAGGATGAGGTCATTAGGGTGGGCCCTAATCCAATATGACTGCCGTCCTTCATGAAAAGGAGAAACTTAGAAACAAACACATGTGCAAGGAGAACACTATGTGAACATGAAGATAGCCATCAACAAGCCAAGGGCAGAGGCCTGGAGCAGATCCTCCCTCACAGACCTCAGAAGGAATCAACCCTCCTGATACCTTTATCTCAGACTTCTAGCCCTAAGAAATGTGAAACAATATATTTCTGTTGTTTAAGCCACCCAGTTTGTGATACTTTGTATGGCAGCCTGAGCAAACTAATATACAAACTATTTCTGCATGGCACTTATTTATGTTTAGAGCTTTGGGAAACAGGGAACTACAGACTGAATGCGTTCAGATCTTTTGGAATACGAGCTCAATTTTTATTAGGGGCCACACGTGGTGGCTCACGCCTGTAATGCCAGTACCTCGGGAGACTGATGCAGGAGTACCACTTGAGGCCAGGATTTCAGGACCAGCCAGGGCACCACAGGGAGATGTCATCTCTACAAAAAATTTTAAAAATTGGCCAGGCGTGTTGGCTCACGCCTGTAATCCCAGCACTTTGGGATGCTGAGGCGGGTGGATCACCTGAGGTCAGGAGTTCTAGACCAGTCAGACCAATATGGTGAAATCCCATCTCTACTAAAAATATAAAAGTTAGCCAGGCGTGGTGGTGACTCCAGTCAGACCAATATGGTGAAATCCCATCTCTACTAAAAATACAAAAGTTAGCCAGGCGTGGTGGTGGGTGCCTGTAGTCCCAGCTAGTCGGGAGACTGACAGGAGAATTGCTTGAACCTGGGAGGCAAAGGTTGCAGTGAGCCAAGATCATGCCACTGCACTCCAGCCTAGATGACACAGCGAGACTCTGTCTCAATAAATAAATAAATAAATAAATAAAATAAAAAATTATCCAGGCATGGTGGTGTGCACCTGTAGTCCTAGCTAGTTGGGAGGCTAAGGCAAGAGGATCACTTTAACCCAGTAGTTCGAGGCTGCAGTGAGCTATGATCATATCACTACACTCCAGTCTAGGCAACAGAGCAAGACCCTGTCTAAAAAATAAATAAAATAAAATTTTTATTAGGAAAGGAAAATTACACAAAATAATTCCTATTTAGGAATAATAACTGTGTTTAGAAAATTAACTTCTAGCTTGATGGTCTCAATCTCTTTAATACTTAGAAAGCAGCTAATAATAACAGTTGAGAAGAAATTGTCCTAATTGCTTAATAAGAAAGGTGTAACATAAACCAAATATTGGCCCAGAACCTAACATTGACTTGGGGCTGTGTGCTCATTTAAAATTAAAAGCAAATTTCATCATACTGTTTTACAGGAGGCCAGGTGTGGTGGCTCATGCCTGTAATCCCAGCACTTTGAGAGGCCAAGATGGGCGGATCACTTGAGGTCAGGAGTTTGAGACCAGCCTGGCCAACATGGTGAAACCCCCTGTCTACTTTAAAAAAAAAAAAAAATAGCTGGGTGGGGTGGTGGGCGCCTGTAATCCCAGCTACTCGGGAGGCTGAGGCTAGAGAATCGCTTGAACCAGGGAGGCAGACGTTGCAGTGAGCCGAGATTGCACCACTGCACTCCAGCCTGGGCGACAGAGTAAGACTCTGTCTAAAAACAAAAACAAAAAAACCCACTATTTTACAGGAAATACAGAGGATAAAAGAACATATTAACACCACATGGAAGCAAAATCAGAATGTGAGACATTATACAGGACAAATGGCCTCCCTGGTTTGTTCAATAAATAAGAGGCATGGAACAAAAAACAGGCAGAAAATGCTGTTTTACAGCATGGTACTGGTACCAAAACAGACATATAGACCAATGGAACAGAACAGAGACCTCAGAAATAACATCACACATCTACAACCATCTGCTCTTCAACAAACCTGACAAAACAAGCAATAGGGAAAGGATTTCCTATTCAATAAATGGTGCTGGGAAAACTGACTAGCCATATGCAGAAAACTGAAACTGGACCCTTCCTTGTACTTTACACAAAAATTAACTCAAGATGGATTAAAGATTTAAATGTAAAACCCAAAACCATAAAAACCCTAGAAGAAAACCTAGGCAATACCATTCAGGACATAGGCATGGGCAAAGACTTCATGACAAAAATGCCAAAAGCAATTCCAACAAAAGCGAAAATTGACAAATAGGATCTAATTAAACTAAAGAACTTCTGCACAGCAAAAGAAATTATCATCAGAGTGAACAGGCAACCTACAGCATAGGAGATAAGTTTTGCAATCCACCCATCTGACAAAGGTCTAATATCCAGAATCTACAAGGAACTGAAACAAGAAAAAACAACCCCATCAAAAAGTGGGCAAAAGATATGAACAGACACTTCTCAAAAGAAGACATTTATATGGCCAACAAACATACAAAAAAAAGTTCAACATCACTGATCATTAGAGAAATGCAAATCAAAACCACAATGACATACCATCTCATGCCAGTCAGAATGGCGATGATTAAAAAGTCAAGAAACAATAGATGCTGGCAAGGCTGTGGAGGAATAGGAATGCTTTTATACTGTTGGTGGGAATGCAAATTAGTTCAACCATTGTGGAAGACGGTGTGGCAATTCCTCAAGGATCTAGAACCAGAAATATCATTTGACCCAGAAATCCCATTACTGAGTATATATATCCAAAGGAATATAAATCATTCTACTATAGACACATGCACATGCATGCTTACTGCAGCACTATTTACAATAGCAAAGACATGGAACCAACCTGAATGCCCATCAATGATAGACTGGATAAAGAAAATTTGGTACATATACACCATGGAATACTATGCAGCCATAAAAAGGAATGAGAGCATATCCTTTTCAGGGACATGGATGAAGCTGGAAGCCATCATCCTCAGCAAACTAACACAGGAACAGAAAACCAAACACTGCATGTTCTCACTCATAAGTGGGAGTTGAACAATGAGAACACATGGACACAGGGAGGGGAACAACACACATCAGGGCCTGTTGGGGGGGTGGGTGGCGAGGGGAGGGAACCTAGATGACAGATCAATAGGTGCAGCAAACCACCATGGCACACGTATACCTATGTAACAAACCTGCACATTCTGCCCATGTATCTTGGAACTTAAGTAAAATAAAATAAAATAAAATAAAAATGCTTTTTTAAATAAAAGAGATCTAAGAGATATATATCAATATATATCAACTAAATGTCATATTTGGATTGTTTGGATCAGTTAAAAATGCATTTTTGAGAATTAGGAAAAATATAACGTGGATTTAGATGACATTAAGGAATAAGATAATTTGTTACGCATAATTATGGCATTGTGATTATGGGGAAAAAAAGTCCTTCTCATGCCCATAAACTTGGGTAAAAAGATATGTCAGAAATTTACTTTAAAGCACTCTCTCCCACCCCTAAAAGAGAAGCAGATAGATGAAAAAGGATATACAAAATGTGGATAATTGTTAAAGCTGTATGGTAGGTATATGGAGATTCTACATTCTATGTTTTAAATTTTCCATTTAAAAAGATTTTTTTAATGCAGTACTCTTGGCACTACGCACAATTACTTACAGTCGTCCCTTGGTATATGTAGGGAACTGGTTCCAGCACCACCCCTCACCCCGCCACCCCCCGGCATATACCAAAATCCACACATCCTCAAGTCCACAGGGGGCCTTCTGGAACCCAAGGACACAAAAAGTCAGCCATACATATAGGAGGGTTTCACATCACAACAATACTGTATTTTTGATCTCCATTATCTGTGTATAAGTGCACCCACGCCATTCAAATCCATGTTGTTCAAGTTTGGAAGTTCCTCAAAAAATGAAAAATAGAGTTACCATATGATCCAGCAATCTCACTCCAAGGTATATCACCCACCAAAAAGGAAATCAGTATATGGAAGAAATATCTATACTCCCATGTTTATTGCAGCACTGTTTACAATAGCTAAGATTTGGAAGCAGCCTAAGTGTTCATCAACAGATGAATGGATAAAGAAAATGTGGTACATATAAACAGTGGAGTACTATTCAGCCATAAAAAGAATGAGATCCAGGCTGGGCACGGTGGCTCACACCTATAATCCCAGCACTTTGGGAGACCGAGGCAGGCAGGATCACCTGAGGTCAGGAGTTTGAGACCAGCCTGGGCAACATGGCAAAACCCTGTCTCTACAAAAAATACAAAAATTAGTCTGTCGCAGTGGCATGGGCCTATAATCCCAGCTACTCAGGAGGCTGAGGCAGGAGAATCACTTGAACCTGGGAGGCAGAGGTTGCAGTGAGCTGAGATGGCGCTACTGTACTCCAGCCTGGGTGATAGAACGAGACTGTCTCAAAAAAAAAAAAAAAAAAAAGGAGATCCAGTAATTTGCAGCAACATGGATGAAACTGGAGGTCATTATGTTAAGTGAAATAAGCCAGGCACAGAAAGACAAACATCTCATGTTTTAACTTATCTTCTTTTTTCTGTTTTTTGAGACGGAGTCTCACTCTGTCACCTAGGCTGGAGTGCAGTGGCGTGATCTCAGCTCACTGCAACCTCCACCTGCCAGGTTCCAGTGATTCTCTAGTCTCAGCCTCCTGAATAGCTGAGATGACAGGCGCCCACCACCACACATGGCTAATTTTTGTATTTTTAGTAGAGACGGGTTTCACCATGTTGGCCAGGCTGGTCTTGAACTCCTGACCTCAAGTGATCTGCCCCCCTCAGCCTCCCAAAGTGCTGGAATTACAGGCGTGAGCCACCGCGCCCAGCCTCATGTTCTTGCTTATTTGTGGGAGGTAAAAATTAAAACACTTGAACTCATGGAGATAGAGATTAGAAGGATGGTTACAAGGCTGGGAAGGGTAAATGAGGGGTGGCGAGGAAGTGGGATGGTTAATGGGTACAAAAATATAGTTAGAAAGAACAAGTAAGACTCAGTATTTGCTAGCACAACAGGGTGACTCTAGTCAATAATAATTTAATTGTACATTTAAACATAACTAAAAGTATAGTTGAATTGTTTGTAACACAAAGGATAAATGCTTGAAGGGATGGATACTCCATTTACCCTGATGTGATTATTACATGTTGCATGCCTATATCAAAGTATCTCATGTACCCCGTGGCACCCATAAAAATTAAATTAATTACTTTTTAAAAACCCAGGTTGTTGAAGGGTCAGTTGTAATTCTTTTCATCCTCAAAACGATTCTATGAGATAGCCAATATTATTCCCCCCGTTTTGATAAAATCAATGCCCTTATTAATGTTGTTAAAGTGAAAGTTCAGAAGGTAATGGGGAGAGAACCACACATTTCCGTTTTGCACTTAAAGGGTTAAGTTTAATAGGGACAAAGAAGTCAGTCAAAGAATGCATGTAAAGAAATATGCAACCTATGCCAGGCACAGTGGCTCACCCCTGTAATCCCAGTACTTTGGGAGGCTGGAGGCTGAGGTGGGCAGATCACTTGAGGTCAGAAGTTCGAGACCAGCCTGACCAACATGGTGAAATCCCATCTCTACTAAAAATACAAAAAAATTAGCCGGGTGTGGTGGCATGCACCTGTGATCCCAGCTACTCGGGAGGCTGAGGCAGGAGAATCCCTTGAACCCAGGAGGTGGAGATTGTAGTGAGCTGAGATAGTGCCACTGCACTCCCACCTGGGCGACAGAGTAAGACTCCGTCTCAAAAAAAAAAAAGAAAAAAAAAGAAATATGCAACTTAAGATATCTATCAGGCCATTAAACTGCTGAAAATAAGTCTTAATTTTCCATTCAATCAGTATCCAGATTGAAAATTAATGGTTTTCTGTTTTCCCATCTCATTCATTTTCTACTTATATTTCATTTTTAAATGTTTATAATATATATTATGTTACTAGGGAAATAAACTGCATTAAACTTATATTCCTAACCAGTATTAGTAAATTAGTATTTATATCAAGCTTCGTCAGCAAATAGCAACACGTAACCCATTTTCAAATATTTGGTTTGATTTAGGAAAAGCAAAGAAACATATTGCACAGATAAATCAGAGGTCGCTTTACTACTTCTTTGAACTTGTTTCATTCCTTAAGAATTTCTAAAATAGCTACATACAAAGACAGGAGTAAAAGCAACTTTTACCTACTAAAAAGTAAAAAAAAAAGGCCTGGCGCGGTGGCTCACACCTGTAATCCCTGCAATTTGGGAGGCCGAGGTGGTCAGATCACCTGAGGTCAGGAGTTTGAGACCAGTCTGGCCAACATGATGAAACCCTGTCTCTACTAAAAATACAAAAATTAGCCGGGCATGGTGGCAGGCGCCTGTAATCCCAGCTACTCGGGAGGCTTAGGCAGGAGAATCACTTGAACGCGGGAGGTGGAGGTTGCAGTGAGCCAAGATGGAGCCACTGCACTCCAGTCTGTGCAACAGAGCAAAACTCTGTCTCAAAAAGGAAAAAAACCGTTTTTACCATACTTTCCTGCTAGTGGATAAGCTGACCTTAGGGAAGCCATGTCACAGGGGTGGAAGGGAGAGAGGGAAAGGAAGCAAGAGTTGGAGGACTAACAACTAGGATTACAAGACGGTATTATGGGCTTTGTGCACTGAAACAGGGAAAGGGGAGCTGGAAAATAATCCAGTAATTTGGGGCCAAACCTTGGCTCTGACATTCACCAACTCTGGACATTGGGTAAATTGCTAAATTTCTCCCCTTTTTAGTTTCTGACCTTATAAAGTTGTTGCAAGATAAAATGAGACCACAAATGGAAAGTACCTATTAGTGCTAAGTGAATAATAAGCCTCTCTTGGGGGGAAAAATGTCTGCTTGTAACTGGGTCAAAAAAAAAATACCACCTGTGGCATAGTGGTGATTTGATCTTTTGAGTTCTGTGGCTAATCCTTGGATAATTAAAAGGTTGAATTCTGTATTATGCTTGTGCTATTAAGCATGCTTGTGCACATGAGTGCACACCCACCCACCCTCATACACCCTCCCAACCACACACACAAACACAAACACACACGCACACAGAGATGCGCATGCGTGTACACGGGCACAAAATATAAACCAGTGAGGTACAATGTGTCCCTGAACTCAGATCACTAAGAAGTTAACACAAAACAATAGCATGAAGCCCATTTTATCTGTCAAAAAACTCATCTGAGGGTTAAAAAAATAATGATAACTATAGTTATTATGAAGCTGAAAATTAATTTTTGTGTATAACATTCCACTTTCAGATCCCTGGAAGAACGAAGCTAGACTCAAGGTATAAGAGTATGTAGTATTTCCAGAAATTATTAATTAAAACAGTTAATAAGCCAAATAAAGGGCTTCTTAGTTTGTTTTGTCTTTTTTTAAAGAAATCATTCCTAGAAATAAAAACTTAATTACATGTGACCTCACTTAGAATTACTGAAACATAGGTATTTTCACAAAGAAAAATAAAATTTACTTTTTTAAATGACCAGTTGTCAGTTTGGAAAGTCTTCTTACCTGTTTGATTTGATGAAGGCGGCTGATGGAACCATGAAAGGGAGAAGGTGGCAACAACTGAAATTTAAAATGTAGATGTCAAGCTTGCTTTAACGTTTCTGATTAATTATATCTAAACATTAAGTCAATGTTGAATTACCTAAAATAATTATTTAGTGTCTTACGCATGCCAGCAACAGTATCAGTTAGGTTCAAAGTTAAAAAAAGATCCAACTGAATCTTGACTGAAAATTATACTAATCAAAAATCAACACTTTCCAAAACAGAAGAAAATAACTGTTATCATAATAAATACAGAGCAGAACATCAATAGAGGATTTTGTTTGTCACTACCTTTTCTTTCCTAAGGCACTAGATCTTAAAATTGCCTCATTTTTCTTGCCAGTTTTAGCCCATCATTAAAGCTTAGTGAGAGGTATTACCCAGAACAAAAAGCTGAAACAGTCATTGAATCAGTAGCTAGCTTGCCAAGCATACTGCCCAAAAATCATAAACAGAATAACTACATCAAATATCCTGGAATCTAGCTGGGAAACCAAACTTTCATAATATGGAAGGACTTTAAGGTAATCACTTTCAAGTCATTTAGCATATTTTACTCTTGGTTGCTCAGATACTTCTTGTCTAGGTCCTTTCTCTTTTTTGGGGCTACTTTTTCCTTTTCAGTCTTCTCTCAAAGCTTATGAGGACCCACACAAGAGGGGAATGAAAGAATGGAGGCATTTAAAGCTAAGTGTGAAAATGAGGCTTGAAAATTGTCTTCAGAATTCATTTGTAAACTCTTTCTGTACCGTGGTTATTTCTTAAAATGCCAGATAATGTGTTTACCATATCTTAGTTTCAAATTCTATCTTAAGAGCACATTGAGTTGTACATTCAAAATATTGAATGAAGTCGGGCGCGGTGGCTCATGCCTGTATTCCCAGCAATTTGGGAGGCCAAAGCAGGCAGATCACTTGAGGCCAGGAATTCGAGACCAGCCTGGCCAACATGGTGAAACCCCGTCTCTACTAAAAATACAAAAATTAGCCGAGCGTGGTGGCACATGCCTCTAATCCCAGCTACCTGGGATTTTTAAGAAAAAGAAAAGAAAGGACCTGGAGGCCAGGCACGGGGGACTCATGCCTATTATCCTGGCACTTTGAGAGGATCACTTGAGGCCAGGAGTTCAAGACCAGCCTGCACAAGATGGCAAAAACCCACATATGTGTGTGTGTGTGTGTGTGTGTGTGTGTGTGTGTGTATGGTGTATATAGTATATATATAGTGTACATAGTATAGTGTACATATATATAGTGTATATAATATATATTAATACTTTAAGCAACATATAATGAGTGAGGTAATATATTCCTTAAAAAGCAATATGATACATTTTAAAACCCAATAGAAATTCAGACTATCTGCTTCATAGAAACATTTATTTATCTAACACATACTTTATTTTTTTTATTTATTTATTTTTTTAGAGATGGTGTCTTGCTGTGTTGCCTAGGCTGGAGAGTGTGTGTGTGTGTGTGTGTGTGTATATATATATATATATAGAGAGAGAGAGAGAGAGAGAGAGAGAAAGAGAGAGAGAGCGCACTGAGCTAGGCCCTGAAGATCCAAAGATAAATAAGACATTTTCCTGTCCTTGAGCAAGTCAAAGTCTAATTAGGGGAAACTAGGTCACAGTCAAATGGCAGAACAGAGTTATGATTTGGGTTCAAGAGACAGAGTTCAAAGGACAGAGAACTCTGTGTGGGTCTTGGAGAAGTCTTCACAGAGGAGTAGCAATTCATTAGATAGAGAAGAGGAGGGAGGACATTTCAAGGAGTGAGAGGAAACACTCAGGCAGAGAGGAATGTTCAGGGAACAGAGAGGTTCAGGGTGGCTGAAACTTAGTACTTGCGAGGGTGCAGCAGGAAACAAATTTAGGGAAATTAGACTAAAATCAGATTGTAGTTTTTGGACTTTAGCCTTTGAGCACAATAGGAAACCCAGAGCATAGATTCCTCTGAGTTCTTAAACCTCAAAGGTTGTTTAAACAAGATCATATCTACTTTAGAAAGGTAACCCGAGCAACATCATGCAGAACACATTGATGGTGGATGGAAGACGAACTAGACGCAGGGTCACAGGCCAGGTCACAGATGGCGAGGGTCTAAATGAAAAACGGAGAGTGAAGAGAAGGAGGTAGATTAGAGAAATGACCAGAAGGCTGAAGAAGAGGTTGCTAAGGTTCCCAGTAGAAACCAACAGATGGGGTGCAGCACAGCAACATGGCACAAGTATACATATGTAACAAACCTGCACGTTATGCACATGTACCCTACAACTTAAAGTATAATAATAATAAATAAATTAAAAAAAAAAAAAAAAAGAAAAACAAAAAAAAAAAAAAAAAAAAAAAAAAAGAAACCAACAGATGGAGTGTGGCCATGAAAGGCAGTAAGAGGAGTGAGTGAGTGAGTGGAGGCAAGATGAGTGTTCAAAAAGTATGTGTTGGGCCAGGTGTGGTGGCTCATGCCTGTAATTCCAGCACTTTGGGAAGAGGAGGTGGAGGCGGGTGGATCACTTGAGGTCAGGAGTTCGAGACCAGCCTGGCCAATATAGTGAAACCCTGTCTCTCCCAAAAATACAAAAATTAGCCAGGCATGGTGGCAGGTGACTGGAACCCCAGCTACTCAGGAGGCTGAGGCAGAAGAATCGCTTGAACCCAGGAGGCAGAGCTTACAGTGAGCTGAGATCGTGCCACTGCACTCCAGCCTAGGCAACAGAGCAAGACACCATCTCTAAATAAACAAATTAATTAATTAAAATAAAGTATGTGTTGGATAAATAAATGTTTCTATGAAGCACATAGTCTGAATTTTTGTTGGGTTTTAAAATGTATCATATTGCTTTTTAAGGAATATATTACCTCACTCATTATATGTTGCTTAAAGTATTAAAATCAGTTTGTTTTTTTTCAAATCATTTGCTATAAAGTAGAAGAAACAGCCAAGGTTGTAAAAATAACAATAGAAAATTGGTATGTGGGTAACTGAAAATTTACTACAAATAAATTTTATTTGACAATTAGCAACAACTACTTCATCACACTAATTCGCTATTGTCAAAATATGGCTAGCTGTTAAGTATTTCACTATTTTTTGAATACTTGCTATGTTTAATGAGCTATTTTTCTGCTCAGAGGGGAATGAGAGAATTGTTTTCTTTAAAAAAAAAAAAAAAAGACAGCTAATAAGCTGTTGCTATTACTCTCAGTTATTACTCAGAGACCTTACAATCCACTGAAGAAACCAGTCTTGGAAGCAGATTTTATATAAGAGACAAGGAAGTGCACGTCAAATGAAAGCAAAGTAGGGTGGGAATAAAAAGCAAAGATGAAGTGGGTGTGTGTAGGGGGTGGGAGGTGGAAGACAAATAAGAAAGGCATAAGGTGGTATTTCAGTTGGACCTTTAGGACAAGGAGTTTGCCAGCAAAAGCAACAGAAAAGTGAAAGTGCTTGGCATGTGTTAAGACGGGATATTGGCCCTGTGTGAGTGGAACACCAAGAGTTCATGGAGGGAGAAAGGACTCTGAGGCCAAAAGCGTGAAGATGCTAGAAAGCTTTAAATGTCATGCTCAAAGAGTTTGAACTGTGGAAAAATGATCTACTCTGTTATACATAGGAGAAGAGCAGGTTACACCTAATGGCACCATCTATTTAACTTTGGAATAGACGTACTCAGATATCATCAGCCCTGAGCCTGGTTCTATTGCTATCCAGAGAATGGGTATAAACATGTCACGCTGCACGTGGTGGCTCACACCTGTAATCCTAGCACTTTGGGAGGCCAAGGCGGGCAGATCACTTGAGGTCAGGAGTTCAAGACTAGCCTGGCCAACATGGTGAAACCCTATCTCTACAAAAAAAAAAAAAAAAAAAAAAAAAAAGCCAGGTGTGGTGGCAGGCGCCTATAATCTCAGCTACTCTGGAGGCTGCCACAGGAGAAATCACTTGAACCTGGGAGGCGGAGGCTGCAGTCAGCCAAGATCGCACCACTGCACTCCAGCCTGGATGACAGAGCAAGACTGACTCAAATAATAATAATAATAATAATAAAAATCTGACAGTTGTGGACTCTTGACTGGTGCATAACTCAGACTGGTCTGTATTAATCATGTTCCAGGGTTGATATTCTAAGGAAATTTGTAATTCAAACCAATAATGCTATTAGTTGCCCCTTCTAACAAAAGTCAGAAATCTTTTCTGGATAAAACTTATATTAAAGGGATACATTGAATATATAATTTGTTGCTATAGGCAATAGTGTTAAGAACAACATGCCAGAGTTGCCGTTTCAAGCATCTACTTATATTAAATGTGATAATGGTGATAATGCATGTAATGTGTTTAGCACAGTACCTGGCACACAGTATGTGCTAAATAAATGGTAACTATTACTACTACCACCATTATTACTATCATCGTCAAACACTCTAAAATATATCATTTAATGATACATAAACAATTTGGATTATATGCTGAGTATTTATAAAACTAGGCTATCTGTCCCCTGTTACCCAGCAGTTTCCAGTCTTTTCCTATTTGATCTTTTATTTATTTATTTTTAATAGATTTTATTTTTTAGAGCACTCTTCGGTTCACAGTGAAATTGAACAGAAATTATAAAGAGTTCCCACATACCCCCCAGCCCTCACACAGGTGCAGCCTCTCCCACTATCAACATCCCTCACCAGAATGGTGCATTTTTTACAACCAATGAAGCCACATTGGCACATCATGACCACCCAAAGTTCATAGTTTACATTTAGGTTCACTCCTGGTGTTGGATATGCTAAGGGTTTTGTATGACATGCATCCATCATTATAGTATGCTACAGAGTAGTTTCACTGCCCTAAAATTCCTCTATGCTCTGCCGTTTGTCCTATCTGTTTTCTTCTTCTTCTCCTTCTCCCCTTCTCCGTCTTCTTTTTTTTTTTTTTTTTTGAGGAGTCTCAGTCTATCACCCAGGCTAAAGTGCAGTGGCCCAATCTTGGCTCACTGCAACCTCCACCTCCTGAGTTTAAGCAATTCTCCTGCCTCAGCCTTCCGAGTAGCTGGGATTATGGGCGTGCGCCACCATGCCCGGCTAATTTTTATATTTTTAGTAGAGACATGATTTCTCCATGTTGGCCAGGCTGATCTCGAACTCCTGGCTTCAAGTGATCCACCCACCTTGGCCTCCCAAAGTGCTGGGATTACAGGCATGAGCCACCAGGCCTGTCCCTGATCTTTTCGTTTTTAACAGAAATTGGCTCACATTTTTTTCTCATTATAAAGCATATATATTTAATATATATAATTTTATACATTCTGAGTCTTTCCATGTTAAAATTCATCTGCAACGCCATTTTAAGTGCTGAGTATTATACTGTAAGGATGTACCATAATAATAAGCAGCACTTTTATTATGTGCCACACATGTTTTATCTCATTCAATTCTCACAGCAACCCCATGAGGTATGCATTATTATCACCCCCATTTTGCCTCAGAAAAATTGAGTGCTACAGTGATTAAGTAACTTGCCCAAGGAGTTATTCAGTCATTGCTAGAACTGGAATTCAAATACAGGTAATGAAGGCTCTTTCGATTGACCTATTCCCTGTTGTTAGACATTCAGACTGCTGCCATATTTTTTGCTAGCTCTTGTAAATAATGTTGTAATAATATCTTTTAAGCTAATGTTTGTGCACATCCTTAATTCTTTAGGATCAATTCATAGAGCTGGAATTTCTGGGTTGCAAGGTTGTTGATACAGATCGCCAAGCTGCCCTCCAGAAAACTTACGCAAATTTATTTCCCAGTAGTGTATTAGAATACCTATTTCCTTGTACCCTCTCAACATTAGATACTGTGACCTTTTTTCTTTTTTACTTGAACCCCTAATATTGCTAATTTTAAAAATATTTACATTCCCATTCTTAAGGCATACTATAAAAATAATCAAATTTTCAAAGCAAGCAGAAAACACTGTGATTTATACCGTTTGGGAGATTCTTCCTCAGTATTTCCCTTTAGTAACACTAATTGAGAAGTTGTGCAGTGGCATGAACAGAATCCGAAAAATTAAGGTTTTTCTGAAAAAAATCTCATCTATACATGGATATATATGTGTGCATGTATATATTGTGTATATGCATATACATGTATACATATATACATACATGTATATATGTATGTACATAGAATACATGTATACAAATATACATACATATACACACATATACATACACACAAACACACACACCTTTGAAGAAGTAGAATTTTAATACATTTAATTCATGCTACTAAGGTTCACATCTTCATCGATCAAATGCCCAGAAAATTCACAATATATAACATGAAACACTATGGTTTATAAAGTTTATAATCTAATGAAAAAGATATATAACCTGAACTTAAATGTATACATATATTTTCTATAGAAATTGTGACACTTTGGCTATATTAAAATTACATGTCATAAATAAGACAATTACTTTTTTTTTTTTTTTTGAGACGGAGTCTCGCTCTGCCGCCCAGGCTGGAGTGCAGTGGCCGGATCTCAGCTCACTGCAAGCTCCGCCTCCCGGGTTCACGCCATTCTCCTGCCTCAGCCTCCCCAGTAGCTGGGACTACAGGCGCCCGTCACCTCGCCCGGCTAGTTTTTTTTTGTATTTTTTAGTAGAGACGGGGTTTCACCGTGTCAGCCAGGATGGTCTCGATCTCCTGACCTCGTGATCCGCCCGCCTCGGCCTCCCAAAGTGCTGGGATTACAGGCTTGAGCCACCGCGCCCGGCCGACAATTACTTTTTATTAATTTTTTATTTATTTAACTTTTATTTTAGGTTTGGGGTTACATGTGAAGGTTTGTTACATAGGTAAACACGTGTCACTAGGATTTGTTGTACATATTATTCCTTTTCTTTTTTTCTTTCTTTTTTTTTTTTTTTTTTTTTTTTGAGATGGAGTCTCGCTCTGTCACCCAGGCTGGGGTGCAGTGGTGCAATCTCGGCTCACTGCAACCTCCATCTCCCAGGTTCAAGCAATTCTCCTGTCTTAGCCTCCTAAATAGTTGGGACTACAGGCACGTACCATTATGCCCGGCTAATTTTTTTGTATTTTTAGTAGAAATGGGGTTTCACCATGTTGACCAGGCTGGTCTCAAACTCCTGACCTCAGGTGATCTGCCTGCCTTGGCCTCCCAAAGTGCTGGGATTACAGGTGTGAGCCACCGTCCCTGGCCTGTTGTACATACTATTTCATCATCCAGGTAGTAAGCCCAGTACCTACTAGTTATCTTTTCTGCTTCCCTCCTCATATCCTCCCCGCTCAAGTAGACCCTAGTGTCTGTTGTTTCCTTATGTTCATAAGTTCTTATCATTTAGCTCCCACTTATAAGTGAGAAAACATGGTATGGCAAATTTGTTTCATAAAATAATGATGGAAGACTTCCTAGAAGAGATTATTTTTAATTTATATGTAAGGAATGGGAAGGAACCAGTTTAGGTTCAGGTAAAGGCTTAGGATTTCCCATTGAAAAACTTTATCCAGGAAATCATGAGAAGATTGACTGAGATAGTGTGAAATGTCTGAGGTAGGTAGGATTTGAACTTGAGCTACAGAATCATAAGCTACAAGAATGTTTTAATTGGACAAAATGTGGATCAAATATTGTATTGGCTGATTCTTTTAGTAATAATGCGAGAAATTAATTGCAGAAAACAAGGCTTCTGGAAGAGAATTCTCCCCAAATTAAGTACTACAAGTGGTGTTTGCAAAGGAATTACCTTGGATAATTTTTCCACATGAAACAAAGTATTAAAATAGAAATAATGAGTTTACTGAGATGTAATAAACATCACTGGTATCTTCTGTGTAAATTTCCCACTGTGCCTTTTTCTCACGTTCCAGGAAAAAAGTCCTTGGAAGGAACCAAGAGTATCAGCACCAAGGAATGATGTCATGGTGTGAAGGTGGCTGGGAGTAGAAGTAGGGGGAGGTTAGGGAGGGTGCTGGGTGAAGCTAATTCCTAAGAATTATTTCCAGTGACAGGATTAAGATAGGAGGAAAAACCAAGCTTAGTTCCATTTAAGAGAGATCACAGAAAATTAATATTGTAAAGACATTAAGATTTTTAAAAATTATGTTTCATTTTCCTAGGTTTGCTGTTTTTAAGCCATTTCCTACTATAGTAACTACAGATAAAATGCTCAGAAAATCCTAAACAGAGGGTTGTACACTATGTTTATAAATGTCTCTGCTTAGTTTCAGAAATGATTTAAGATGGTTTATAATGCTACTCAACATGAACTGAACATGGGCTAGATGCACAGGGCATAAAGTAGGATCAGGAATGTATTACATGCTTGCGACTTTGTGGGCCATACACTAGATTTGGGGTTTGTGGTTGCCAATATGAAAAGCAAAACCTAATGAGACAGATGTCAGTAGGCCTAAAATTAGAACAGAGGAATTGCTCAAGAAAAGCACAACCTTTTCTCTTAGGAAGATGAGACATTTCCCCTGCTTCCTTTGGAAGAGGAGGGGGTGGGGATGGAGAAGTGACGCAGTGACACCCAGATTGAGAAGGGCCAGAATTCCTGGTGGGAGAGAAAGGCACAGGCATGTCAACTTCAGAGTTCTTAGGAGATAAAGCAAAGAGGTGATTTGGGAGAAGGCATAGTCTCAATGTCAGAAGAGGTCTTCGGGCTTCTATTCAACAGAAGTGGGTGAAGTGATTTCCCGAGAGAAGTGAAGAAAATATTCGCACTTAATTAAACAAAATAATTGTGAGGGAACAGCTTTTTTTTTTTTTTTTTATACAATGCTTGGAAAATATGCATCTTTATTTTTGTGTTGAATGAAACCCATGGCTCTTCAATGCCCTCTGTCACAGTGATTTGTTTCTAAAACAGTTTTACCTATATATGTATGTATACACACACCCCCCATATATATATACACACCATATATATGTATATATGGTATATATGGTGTGTGTGTGTGTGTGTGTGTATATATATATATATTTTTTTCATATGGAGTCTGTCTCTGTCGCCCAGGCTGGAGTGCAGTGGTGGGATCTTGGCTCACTGCAAGCTCCACCCCCTGGGTTCAAGAGATTCTCCTGCCTCAGCCTCCCAAGTAACAGGGATTACAGGCACGTGCCACCACACCTGGCTAATTTTTTGTATTTTTAGTAGAGATGGGATTTCACTGTGTTGGCCAGGCTAGTCTCAAACTCCTGACCTCAAGTAATCCGCCCGCCTGGGCCTCTGAAAGTGCTGGGATTACAGGCGTGAGCTACTGCGCCCAGCCTGTTTTACCTATATTTAAATACATGAAAAGTAGCACCAATTTTTAAAATAATGGTAAAATACACTAACATGAAACTTACCATCTCAACCATTTTGAAGCATACAGTTCAGCAGTATTACGTACATTCACATCGTTGTGCAGCCAATCTCTAGACTCTTTTCATCGTGCAAAACTGAAACCCTTTAAAACTGTACCCTTGCAAAACTGTATCCTTTAAACTACAACTCCCCATTCCTTCCTCCTCCCAGACCCTAGCAACCACCATTCTACCTTCTGTCTCTTTGAATTTGGCTACTTTAGATGCCTGTGGCACCAATTTTAAGGATAGGCCAGTATAGGATATAACCATTAAACTTATAGTTTATGATATCATTCAATAATATTTGTATTTTTTCAAGAATAATGTTTCCATTTTGTAATATAATATCTATTAGAAATGAAAACACCGGTATTGCTCATGCTTTGTGAAAAACACCCAACTAGTATAGAAATGCATAAAGTAAAAATAAAATTCTGCCTATAATGCCAGGCTCCAGAGATATATACTAAAGATAGGTTGATAGATATCCTTCTCGACATCTGTAAATATATATAACAGCTTGCTATCCATTGATTTTGAACCCTGGGTCTAATTACTAGGTACATAATTAACTGTGGCTGCTGAAGATGGTAGGGTGGAGAGATAGAAGGAACCTGAGTCTCTGATGACGTCATTGGGCCACTGAACTAACCCGGCCTAGAACCTCCTTTTCTTGGGGTTTCTTATTATTTGAGATAATAAATGTTCCTTATTGTTTAAGTCTCTCTGTTTTTTGTTTGTTTGTTTGTTTTTGTTTTTTTTGAGACAGAGTCTTACTCTGTCACCCAGGTTGGAGTGCAGTGGCGTGATCTCGGCTCACTGCAAACTCCACCTCCCGGGTTCAAGCGATTTTCCTGCCTCAGCCTACTGAGTAGCTGGGATTACAGGCGCATGCCATCATGCCTGGCTAATTTTTGTATTTTTAGGAGAGACGGGATTTTACCATGTTGGCCAGGCTGGTCCTGAACTCCCAACCTCAGGTGATCTGCCCACCTTGGCCTCCCAAAGTGCTGGGATTACAGGCATAAGCCACTTTGCCCAGGCTGTTTAAGTCTCTTCGAATTGGATTTTACTGCTTTTGCCAAAAGCATTCTAATTCATGTCATTCTCCTAGATAATTCAGCAGTTCTATACTAAAGGTAAGTATATACTTACATATGTCTTATAATAATAATGAAGTGATACTTTGACACAATAAAACCATATGCATAGTATTGTTATAGCAAGCTAAACCAACAAGCCTTGAAATCCCCATCATCCAATAAGTTAAAATGACTTCAATTCTGCCAAACACAATCTGTTATATAAGATGGTTTATTTTAAATATACATTATATTAAACTGAACATTATGCAAATTAAGAGCCTAGAATTCCTAAGGAATGTTATGCATTTTTAAAATGCCAAGTATTGCCGGGCACAGTGGCTTACGCCTATAATCCCAGCACTTTGGGAGGGCAAGGCAGGTGGATCACGATGTCAAGAGTTTGAGACCAGCCTGGCCAATATGGTGAAATCCCATCTCTACTAAAAATGTGAACATTAGCCAAGTGTGGTGGCGCACGCCTGTAGTCCCAGCTACTCAGGAGGCTGAGGCAGAAGAATCGCTTGAACCTGGGAGGCGGAGGTTGCAGTGAGCCAAGATCACGTCACTGCACTCCAGCCTGGGCAAGAGATCCATCTCAAAAATAAATAAATAAATAAAGGAAAAGTATCCTTTAAGTGTTTGGTACTAGAAAAAAAGATTTTAAAATTATAATTTTTAAAAAGCCAGGTACACTGGTTGCTGACTATATGTACTATTACTGATTTTAAAAAACCACATATTTATTGAGCATTTAGTATGTGTCAGTGCTGTGCTGAGTGCTTTATACTGATCAAGGTAATCCACAACAAACCTATAAAGCAGTTACTCTTACATTCCCATTTTACAGATGAGGAATTTGCCCCCCCGCCCCCCAAATAACTGAGCTTGGATGTACAGTGTCATTTATAGGTCCTTGGCTCTCAGTTATTCTTCAAAATCAAATCTGGCTTCATCTTACCCCACTCCTCCTTCTATGGAAAGTGCTCTCAAATGTAAGAATTCATGAGTAATCTCTGTTTGGTAATTTAAAGGACACTTTTCAGTCTGTTTGACTGCTTGACAGCATATGACTTACAACTTTTCCTTGTTTTTTCATGATACTACTCTCTTCTGAAGCCTCCTCCTGCCTCTCTACTTAGTCCATCACTCCTCTTCTGATTGATTTTTAAGTGTTGGTGATTTTTAAAGTTTTGTCCTGCAACTTCTTCTCTGCTCTTTCTATACTCTCTTTGTAGGTAATATCATTCATTCCCACAGCTTTAAATAACAATCTACTGATGATTCCCAAATGGTTATCTCTAGCCCAGATCTCACTCCTGAGCTTCAAACTAGTACATCGAACATCACTAGTTTACATGTCCAAGAGAACCTCAAATGTAACATGTGCAAAGCTAAACTCATCCTCCTTTGTAAATCTACTCTTCCTGCAGTGGTCCCTTCTTATTCTGTGGCACCACCATCCCATCAGCTGCCCAAGCTAGAGACCTAGGAATCATGTTTGCCTCCACTGTTTCCCAACATCCATTGATTCCATCTTTGAAATTTCTTCTGAATCTGGAACTTTTCTCCATTTCCACTACCATCACACTAGTCCAAGCTACCATCAGCTCTTTGCCAGGGTGATTGCAGTAGCCTATCTGATCTTCTTGCATATACGTTTGCCCTCTTCCAATCCACTTTCCACTCTGCAGCCAGGGCAATCTTTTAACAAATCTGATCATGTCAATCATTGGCTCAAAACTCTTCAATGGCTTCTCCACATCTCTCACTACTGTATATTTACTTTCTTTTTTTTTTTTTTTTGAGACGGAGTCTCGCTCTGTAGCCCAGGCTGGAGTGCAGCGGCCGGATCTCAGCTCACTGCAAGCTCTGCCTCCTGGGTCCACACCATTCTCCTGCCTCAGCCTCCTGAGTAGCTGGGACTACAGGCGCCCGCCACCTCGCCCGGCTAGTTTTTTTTTTTTTGTATTTTTTAGTAGAGACGGGGTTTCACCGTGTTAGCCAGGATGGTCTCGATCTCCTGACCTCGTGATCCACCCGTCTCGGCCTCCCAAAGTGCTGGGATTACAGGCTTGAGCCACCACGCCCGGCCCTGTATATTTACTTTCACTGTAGCTAAAATGCACTTCTTTCAAATTTTATACACACTCTTTTATCTATACAGCATACTTCCTTTTCCAGGACTTCAAGCATACTGTTTTCTACAAGGAATATTGTCTACCCCTGTCATCAATATCCCAAACTAGCTAACCCCCTCACATCAGTAAGATCTCAACTAAGATGTTATCTCCTCCCCAAACTCGGTTAGATTAACCCTGGCAACTAGATCAGGGCCTAATACGTAGTGGGTCCTAAACCACTACGTTGGTTTTGCTGAGTAGAAGACTGGATAGGTATGGAAGGCTTTGAGAGGCAAACAGGTGCTCAATAAATATCATTGAATGAATGAGTAAATGAGTGGAAAGAAGAAATATTTATTTAATGAAGAGTTATAATTTCTCCCACTATATTGTGGGAATAATATTGAATATCATTCTATGAGGAGGAAAATGTCCACTTTTAAGATTAGCAAGCAATATTTTTTGTTTGTTTGTTTGTTTTTTGTTTTGAGAGAGAGTCTCACTCTGTCGCCAGGCTGGAGTGCAGTGGCGTGATCTCGTCTCACCACAACCTCCAACTCCTGGGTTCAAGCGATTCTCCTGGCTCAGCCTCCCCAGTAGCTGGGATTACAGGCATGCACCACCACACCCGACTAATTTTGTATTTTTGGTAGAGATGGGGTTTCACCATGTTGGCCAGGCTGGTCTCGAACTCCTGACCTCACATGATCCTCCTGCCTCGGCCTCCCAGAGTGTTAGGATTACAGGTGTAAGCCACCACGCCTGGCCACAAGCAATATTTTTAAATTGGTATCAAGCTATAACATTTCACTAAAATGTATTCTATAGATTCTATCACATTAAAAATCATATTATAAGAGAAATCTATAATACACAACACATAACACATAAATTACCAAACTGATTCAAGAAGAAAAAGAAAATCTCAACAAACCTATAACAAGAGATAGAATTTGTAATCAAAAACCTCCCAACAAAGAAACATCCAGGACCAGATGGTTTCAACGCTGAACTCTACCAAATATTCAAAGAATCAACAACACCAGGCCAGGAACAGTGGCTCACACCTGTAATCCCTGCACTTTGGGAGGCCGAGGCAGGTGGATCATCTGAGGTCAGAAGTTTGAGACTAGCCTGGCCAACATGATGAAACCCTGTCTCTACTAAAAATACAGAAAATTAGCTGGGCGTGGTGGCGGGTGCCTGTAATACCAGCTACTCAGGAGGCTGAGGCAGGAGAATCGCTTGAACCCGGGAGGCAGAGATTGCAGTGAGTCAAGATCGTGCCACTGTGCTCCAGCCTGGGCAACAAGAGCAAAACTCCATCTCAAAAAGACAAAGACAAAAACAAACAAACAAAAAACAAGAATCAACATAAAATCCTCCTCAAACTCTTCCAAAAGTGGAAGATGAAGGAATACCTCCTAATACATTCTATGAGGCCAGCTAGCAAAAGATACCACAAGAAAACAACAGGCCAATATCTCATGAATACAGATGCAAAAAGATTTATCACAGGAATGCAAGGGTAGTTCAACATGGAAAAAATAAACGTAATATACCATATGAATCTACCAAGGTGGGGAAACACATGATCATCCCAAGAGATGCAGAAAAAGCACTTGAAACAATTCAACACACTTTCATGATAAAAATACTCAATAAGGCCGGGTTCGGTGGCTCACACCTGTAATCCCAGCACTTTGGGAGGTGGAGGTGGGCGGATCACTTGAGGTCAAGAGTTCGAGACCAGCCTGGTCAACATGGTGAAACCCCGTCTCTACTAAAAATACAAAAAAAATTAGCTGGGCGTGGTGGTGTGTGCCTGTAATCCCAGCTACTCTGGAGGCTGAGGCAGGAGAATAGCTTGAACCCAGGAGGTGGAGGTTGCACCAAGCCGAGATCATGTCACTGCACTCCAGCCTGGGTGACAAAGTGAGACTCTGTCTCAAAAAGAAAAAAAAAAGAAAAAAAAAAAGAAAAATACTCAGCAAGCAGGAGTAGAAGGAAATTTCCTTGACATGATAAAGGACATGTATGAATTATGCTTTAAAGTTCATATGGAACCAAAAAAGACCCCACATTGCCAAGACAATCCTTAGCCAAAAGAACAAAGATGGAGGCATCATGCTACCCGACTTCAAACTATACTACAAGGCTACAGTAACCAAAACAGCAGAGTACTGGTACCAAAACAGAGATACAGACCAATGGAACAGAACAGAGCCCTCAGAAATAATACCACACATCTACAGCCATCTGATCTTTGACAAACCTGACAAAAACCAGAAATGGGGAAATGAGGAAAGGATTCCCTATTTAATGAATGGTGCTGGGAAAATTGGCTAGCCATAAGTAGAAAGTAGAAAGCTGAAACTGGATCCTTTCCTTACTCCTTATACGAAAATTAATTCAAGATGGATTAGAGACTAAAATGTTAGACCTAAAACCATAAAAACTCTAGAAGAAAACCTAGGTAATACCATTCAGGACATAGGCATGGGCAAGGACTTCATGTCTAAAACACCAAAAGCAACGGCAACAAAAGCCAAAATTGGCAAATGGGATCTAATTAAACTAAAGAGCTTCTGTACAGCAAAAGAAACTACCATCACATTGTGGTTTTGATTTGCATTTCTCTGATGGCCAGTGATGATGAGCATTTTTTCATGTGTCTGTTGGCTCTATGAATGTCTTCTTTTGAGAAATGTCTGTTCATATCCTTTGCCCACTTTTTGATGGGGTTGTTTGTTTTTTTCTTGTAAATTTGTTTGAGTTCTTTGTAGGTTCTGGATATTAGCCCTTTGTCAGATGAGTAGATTGCAAAAATTTTCTCCCATTCTGTAGGTTGCCTGTTCACTCTGATGGTAGTTTCTTTTGCTGTGCAGAAGCTCTTTAGTTTAATTAGATCCCATTTGTCAATTTTGGCTTTTGCTGCCGTTGCTTTTGGTGTTTTAGACATGAAGTCTTTGCCCATGCCTATGTCCTGAATGGTACTACCTAGGTTTTCCTCTAGGGTTTTTATGGTATTAGGTCTAACATTTAAGTCTCTAATCCATCTTGAATTAATTTTCATATAAGGAGTAAGGAAAGGATCCAGTTTCAGCTTTCTACTTATGGCTAGCCAATTTTCCCAGCACCATTTATTAAATAGGGAATCCTTTCCCCATTTCTTGTTTCTCTCAGGTTTGTCAAAGATCAGATGGCTGTAGATATGTGGTATTATTTCTGAGGACTCTGTTCTGTTCCATTGGTCTATATCTCTGTTTTGGTACCAGTACCATGCTGTTTTGGTTACTGTAGCCTTAGAATGGCGATCATTAAAAAGTCAGGAAACAACAGGTGCTGGAGAGGATGTGGAGAAATAGGAACACTTTTACACTGTTGGTGGGATTGTAAACTAGTTCAACCATTATGGAAAACAGTATGGCGATTCCTCAAGGATCTAGAACTAGATGTACCATATGACCCAGCCATCCCATTACTGGGTATATACCCAAAGGATTAAGTCATGCTGCTATAAAGACACATGCACACGTATGTTTATTGCGGCACTATTCACAATAGCAAAGACTTGGAATCAACCCAAATGTCCATCAGTGACAGACCGGATTAAGAAAATGTGGCACATATACACCATGGAATACTATGCAGCCATAAAAAAGGATGAGTTTGTGTCCTTTGTAGGGACATGGATGCAGCTGGAAACCATCATTCTTAGCAAACTATCACAAGAACAGAAAACCAAACACCGCATGTTCTCACTCATAGGTGGGAACTGAACAATGAGATCACTTGGACTTGGGAAGGGGAACATCACACATTGGGTCCCATTGTGGGGAGGGGGGAGAGAGGAGGGATAGCATTAGGAGATATACCTAATGTAAATGATGAGTTAGCGGGTGCAGCACACCAACATGGCACATGTATACATATGTAACAAACCTGCACGTTGTGCACATGTACCCTAGAACTTAAAGCACAATAAAAAAAAAAAAAAGAAACTAGAGAGCGGTAGTGGTTGAACAACATTGTGAATGCACTAAATGCTATTGAACTGTATACTTTAAAATAGTTAATTGAATGTTATGTGAATTTCATCTCAATAAAAAAATCATATAATGAATCATGTATTCACCTTGGCTTACTGATCTACAAGTATATTCTCTATGTTTACAGGATAATTAGTAGAAAAGAGTTATAATTTAGAGATTGCATGATAATACCATGAAAAGCAAATCTTATTTATAATTCAAGATAAATGTGAGATAAAAGTCTAACTAAAAGCCTAAAAATTACTTTTAGGAGAGTCTGCAAATTTTCCTCTCAAAGTTACAATTTTCTTTAAAAAAAAAATTGGAAACCAGATGGTCTTATACATAAAATCTCAATATTAAATCCATATGGGATTTAAAAATTAATTCTGTTGCAGCTGCAGCAATCATAACTGTAGTCAATGTGTTTATTTTTCCTTCAGTAATGTTTAGAGCAGTGTTTCTCAAAGTGGGAACTTGTTAGAAATGCAAATTCTCATGCTCCACCCCCATCTACTTAATCAGAAACCCTGGGGGTGAGACTCCCGCTGGCCATCTGTGTTTTAATAAGCCCTCCCTGTGAATGCTCAAGTTTGAAGACCATTGGTTAAGACCAATAAGCACAAGTGTTGGACAGGGAGGCCATTATAAGCATTTTCTTACCAGACAGCGTCGATTCTTAAACGTTGCTCTGTTTGTCCTAATTCTTAACATGTCAGCTTGCAACACCTGTGAATTAAAACTAAAAAGAAAAAGAAAAACATTTGTTATAAAATCCATTACAAAAAAAAAATTTTTTTTTGAGACGGAGTCTCGCTCTGTTCTGTTGCCCAGGCTGGAGTGCAGTGGCACGATCTCAGCTCACTGCGACCTCTGCCTCCCAGGTTCAAGCAATCCTCCTACCTCAGCCCCCCTAGTAGCTGCGATTACAGGCATGCACCACTATGCCCAGCTGATTTTTGTGTTTTTAGTAGAGACGAGGTTTCACCATGTTGGTCTGGCTGGTCTCGAACTCCTGACCTCAGGTGATCCACCCGCCTTGTCCCCCTCAAAGTGCTGGGATTACAGGCGTGAGCCACCATGCCCGGCCACAAAATTCTTTTAAAGAAGATTTCAAATACCTAAACAGCAAGGGTAAAGGCAAGCTGTGCAAAGGTAGAAATTAAAACACACACACACATACAGCCTTGGTTGGCTGAGCCTAAACAAGTCTCCATATAAGGTAAGGAATTCTCAAGCACCCTACTTTACTCCTAATTATGCTACGGAGAATGAATATAATTTATTGTGAACTTGGAAATACATCATTTTCAGTTTAAACCTGTAAATGATTTAAATTTATGATCAGAGCTACAAGGTGCAAATATCAATTCCCTCTCAATTTTCCCAAAGTTTCACATGAATAAGAGGAATAACAATAGCAGGGGTTGATGGAACTCGGATTTTCCACAGATGTGTTTGGTTTGGCCTACACAGTGTCAACAATGTTTTTGAATTTGTTTTGTACACTGTGAGATTTCACATTAAAAAAAACAAAAACAAACAAACAAAAAAAACAACACCCAGATTCCAACTTTCTGGCTTCTATTGAAAAGTTGCAAGATTTTGCAACACTGGGCCACATTCCCATGATAACAATGGACTGAAGTTGTGCAGCTGCTGCCCACTGAAGTTAGGTCTGTGTCCTCAGCTTTGATGGTTGCCCACCAAGTGAACTCGGTCCTATTTGACCTTGTAATCCTGAAGAAATCATTTCATTGTTTTTTCAGAGATGTGGTCAGCCCCGCTATATGTTGCCTAGGCTGCCCTCAAACTCCTAGGCTCAACGATGCTCCTGCCTCAGCCTCTCAAATAGCTAGGACTACAGATCCCAGCTGTGTCTGGCATGTTTTCCTTTTTATTATAACTTCTTATTTTGAAACGGTTTAAGACTCACCAGAAGTTGCAAAAAGAATACAGATGGTTCGCATGTACCCTTCATCCAGGTTCCTCCAATGTGAGAAATCATCTATAACACTTTTGTTTTAGCTGCCTATATCCAGTCAACTGCCAGTATTTTAGATTTTACCTCTATACTCTCTCTCTCTCTCTGATATCCACCCGATTCTTTTCATGCTCCTTGCCAAAAACCAATTCAAGGTCTTTTTCCTTTTCCACAGACTGCCATAGTCTAACTGGGCTCCTTGCCTCTCTTCTTTCCCTTCTCTAGGCTATCTAACAGACTACCAGGGGCACCTTCCTAAAGAACAGTTTGCTCACAACTTTCAATGACTCTCTTCAGTGCCTGTCAAATTCAGTTACGTTCTTTACTATGACATTCAAAGCCCTCCACAGTTTGGCTCCAGACTCTTCAATTTCATGGACTAGTACAATTTCAAAACAAAATCTAGGCAGAAACATAGTTGCCACCTCTTTCTTTTACCAAGTCAAGTCATTTTTTAAAAAATCCCACCATTGACCAACACCATCATTTCATTTGTAAAATGACACTTTGGTATTAAGAAAATAAGAGAATAACAAATCTCAGAGTACAGTACAGTCCTGCCCAGGAAGGATAATTAGCAACTACATAATGACATCTTTAATTATGCTGTACTTAACTTTTTTAAAGGCATGGATTGGTAAAAACTTCACCTGAGATCAGCACTGATCGGCAGATGAACATTTGGGAGTCAGGGGTTCAGGCAAAGTGGACCATTCAGTTCTCTGGAATACATTTATGCTTTTCTGCCTTCAAGGCTGTTCTGTATATAATACTTAAAATACAATCCCAAGCATTGGTCCCCCTCTTTTCCAGGGTGTATCCTATCAATCCATGAAGGCCCATCTCAATTGTCACCTTCTTCATAAACTTGTCCTTCTCCCTCACCAGTCCCGCTGTAATTTCTCCCTTCCTTCTTTGAATTCCCCTAGCACTTTCTTTAGCTCCCTACGCACTTATCTTACTCTACCACACATTTAAGTCCTTCAAGTATTTACAGTCCCTATTAAAGTTTATTGAGCCCTGAGATATGTCTTTGCAACATCATAATTTGCATATAACAGGCGGTAACTTACTATTTTATGAATGGAAGGTATATGGATGTATCTAAGTTTACTTCCTTTCCCAGTCATTTTCTTTGTGAGAATAGGAATATGTTCTGGCAGTCACTTATAAGAAAATTGGAGGGACACTAATGGGCTATTTCTTTCCACTCTTTTTTGTTTACATGTGTAGGGGGCTTAATTCTTAGGGCTAGCAATGATATATTCTACCCTAAATTTGTTCGCCAATTTTAGTAAGACTATAACTGAAAGAAAGAATTCAGGCAATATATACTTCAACTGATATGCATTATTCAACATGAATTTATAAAACCCTAGGTGATATCTGAACTGAGTTAAGTGCTACTTCTAACTCGGAAAAAGCAAAGGTAGTATAACTGGATGAAGTTCAATGTTCCACATCAAATGATCAGTAAACAGCTCTGTCTAAACTATAATAGATTTATGTCACTTATATTCCCAAAGTAATCATTTTTCATGGCTGCTATTCTTCCACGTTCGTAAGAGTTCAATAAACCAGAGGATGGGCAAACTTTTTCTGCAAAGGGCCAGAGAGTAAACATTTGAGGATTTGTGGGCCATACAGTATCTGTTGCAACTCCTCAGTTCTGCCACTGCAGTGGGAAAGTAGCCATAGAAAATAACTAAACAAATGGGGATGGTTCCATTCCAATAAAATTTTATTTGCAAATCCAGGTGGTGGGCTGCATTTGGGTCTGGGGCAGTAATTTGCCTTTTTTTTTTTTTTTTTTTTTTTTTTTGAGACGGAGTCTCGCTCTGTCGCCCAGGCTGGAGTGCAGTGGCGCGATCTCGGCTCACTGCAAGCTCCGCCTCCCGGGTTCACGCCATTCTCCTGCCTCAGTCTCCCGAGTAGCTGGGACTACAGGCGCCCACAACCGCGCCCGGCTAATTTTTTGTATTTTTAGTAGAGACGGGGTTTCACCGTGGTCTCGATCTCCTGACCTTGTGATCCGCCCGCCTCGGCCTCCCAAAGTGCTGGGATTACAGGCGTGAGCCACCGCGCCCGGCCAGTAATTTGCCTTTCAAATAGAATTGACGGTCAGGGGCAGTGGCTCATGCCTGTAATAGCAGCACTTTGGGAGGCCAAGGTGGGCAGATCATGAGGTCAGGAGTTCGAGACCAGCCTGGCCAACATAGTGAAACCCGTCTCTACTAAAAATACAAAAATTAGCCAGGCATGGTGGTGCATGCCTGTAGTCCCAGCTACTCGGGAGGCTGAGGCAGGAGAATCGCTTGAGCCCAGGAGGCAGAGGTTGCAGTAAGCCAAGATTGAACCACTGCACTCCAGCTTCAAGACTCCATCTCAGGAAAATAATAATAATAATTGAGGCAGTAACAGTTTAAATGCAGGGTCAAGGTAGAGGTTTTTAAGGTAGGGAGGCACTGGCAGGAATACAAGAACCTAATCTCTGAGTCTTTGCATAAGGGTCAGAGAAAGAGAAGAAAAAAACTCCTAGCTTTAAACATAGTTATTGACACTAGTAATAAAGTCAGCCAACTACAGGGATAAAGAGTATAAAGAACCAAGAGGTTCAAAACTTTTGACGTTGGAATTTTTATTAGTTCAAGATATACATAAAACAGTGCAGATACTTCTTTAAAACAGTAATACTGTATTAAAGAATTGATATAAAAGAAACCAATGTAAGGAATTTAATTCTGCAAATGCTGGTGCAAGAGGGTCTTTATATAGAAGAAACATGGAGCAAAGTTCGAAAATGACTTGAAAGAGGTGCAACAATGTTTAGCAAGCTAAATATTCTCTACAACAGCACAAAACATCCCCTCAGATCATTTGGGCAAGTTCCCTGACCTCAGGCATGTCACACATCATTCCTATGTTACTTCTTTCTGATGGACCGGAGTCCGTGAACTCTGTCCACTTTGTGGTTTCTATAACTCCTACTAAAGAAATATGCTAGTGATTCTCACTTTCTGAAGAGAATGCTTTACTGCCAGGTATAGTTTAGAAAGGGGAAGTACACAAGTATTAGAGGGCCAAGGAAGAAAAAAAAAAGGAGAAAAGTGAGCAGTATGCATATGCAAATAAAAACTGAGGTGAAAATGAATTCAACTAAGGCTCAGTGTAATCTTACTCTAAATTTTTCTTGCTTCAGAATAACTTCTCTGACCATGCCCTACATTTTCTACAACAGCACAAAATATGCCCTCAGATCATCTAGGCAAGTTCCCCAATCTCAGGGATGTCACACATCATTCCTATGTTACTTCTTTCTGATGGACTAGAGTCCCTGGACTCCGTCCACTTTGTGGTTTCTATATCTTTAAACTCCTACTAGAGAAATATGCTAGTGACCCTTACCTTTCTGTAAAAATTTTACTTCATGCATTAGGATCTTTAGCTATGGAATTTAACACTATAGCTATGCTCTAATATGATAAAAGCAAAAAACAAACAAAACAAAAAAAAATCCTTTGCAGAACAAAGCAAGATATGAAGGGATAACTGAGATCTCTCTGTTTCCAAGGCTTTGAGGATTAGGGAAGGGTCCACTCCTTCTCTGGCATATTTAATACATTAAAGAGGATCCACAGGTTCTTTCAAGTACACATCCTCCATCGTCTATTTGCAGTCTATTTCTTCTTTTTATATTGTCTTCAATAAACCCAACATTCTCCCTACTGCTCTCTTCTACTAGTAGAGTGGGTCCCATAATTCCTTTATTTCCACAACAGGATTAGAGCAAAATCCTGAGTGAATAAAATGTTCTTGTTCTCAGCACAACATGCAGAGTCCCCCTTCTATGTTTTTCTACCTGCCTATTTTAAAAAGGTAATGTTTTTTTTTTTTTTTTTTGGTCAATCTTAGTTTGCTTTTCATTTTGTGAACAGTATATTCTCTCCTACCTCAAATGACCCAAAAGCTGCATTTATTTAGTTAATCAACTTAGTTATTCATTAGTAGTGGCCAGAACAGTCATTTAGGAGTCAGGAAACAGAGGTTCCTAGTACTGGCTCTGCCACTAAACATGTCATTTTGGAGATTTATGGGCCTCAGTTTCCTCATATGTTAAACAAGGAGGGTAAAGCTGGTCTCTGAATCCCTTCCTGAGAAGTCTATAGTACTGTGAATTACAACTATCAATCAGTATGATGCCACAAAAGGTGAGGAGCAAAGTTAGCAATGTATGTAGTGAATGCATTTTTCAGACATTTTTATGATATCTAGAAAACCTTATAATACTGAAATGTGAGATCCAAAATATCATTTTAAAAGTCTAATTTAAGTAAGATTTAGGCCGGGCGCGATGGCTCATGCCTGTAATCCCAACACTTTGGGAGGCCGAGGCGGGCAGATCACAAGGTCAGGAGATCGAGACCATCCTGGCTAACACGGTGAAACCCCGTCTCCACTAAAAATACAAAAAATTAGGCGGGCGTGGTGGCGGGTGCCTGAAGTCCCAGCTACTCGGTAGGCTGAGGCAGGAGAATCGCTTGAACCCGGGAGGCGGAGGTTGCAGTGAGCCGAGATCACGCCACTGCACTCCAGCCTGGGCGACACAGTGAGACTCCGTCTTAAAAAACAAAAAAAGGAAACAAGATTTAGTAATCCCAGATCTTCAGAAATACAGTTAACCATCATTTAGTGCAGTGTTTCTAAATTATTTTTTCATTATTGACCCTCTAAAAAGCCTTTTTAGACCTTTTTTCCCCTAATTGCTTCCCCTCCGTGAAATTTTAATAACACATATATACTATATATCTGTGTACAGACTGTATGTATATCTGTGCTTTATACATAAAAAGAGTAAAAATTTTTCACACTCCCCTAAGAACTATTTTCTCCCCGCTTGGGGGAAGTATCACCCAGTGAGAATGTGTAATTTAGGAGATCAAGCTTCTGTGGTACCAAAACTTTTTGCGCCAACAAAAAATAGGTGTAGGACAGGAGCAGTGGCTCACATCTGTAATCCCAGCACTTTGGTAGGCTGAGGCGGGCGGATCACCTGAGGCCAGGAGTTCGAGACCAGCCTGGCCAACATGGTGAAACCCTGTCTCTACTAAAAATACAAAAAATTACCGGTTGTGGTGGCAGGCGCCTGTAATCCCAGCTACCAGGGAGGCTGAGGCACGAGAATTGCTTGAACCCAGGAGGCGGAGGTTACAGTAAGCTGAGATCGTGCCACTGCACTCCAGCCTGGGCGACAGAGCAAGACTCTGTTTCAAAAAAAAAAAAAAAAAAAAAAAGGTGTAAAAAAAGTCCAAAGTTTATTTGCTTGACAACCATTTCCATTCAAGTGGCTGGAGGTGAAGGTCAGAGGTGATAAAGCAGCTGAAATGACAAATATTACAGTCATGGCAGAAGATCTGGGGGTGAGTGGGGGAGGATGCTAAGTTTCTTCAAAGGAATGGGTAAGAAATGGGGTGAAGTTAGAAAAAAGCCGTGCTCCACACCAATTGGCTGCTGCATTCGGGTCCGGGTGGACTATCAGGGGAGGATGTTCAGATTCAGATGTCTGTCAACCTCAGGGTGGGTGTGCGCTCTCCCTCAGGTCAGCCCGTCCCACTACCCCCACCCAAGGTTGAGGGTGGGATCTCAGGACACCAGGAACAAGGGAGATACCTGCAGAACCTCAACAAATAAAGGGACGGGAATTCTATAGGAAATCACTTTCCCGAACACCTCCTCCCCACCCGCTTGCCTCCTTCAGTATCTCAACCTGGCTCACCCAAGTCCGTTGATCAAAGGGGCACTGTTGACTCTTCTCGGAATGTTGCTGTCTGCGGTAGTGGAACTCGGCAGCGATTCGAAACCTACTTCCATTTTCTCCTGTGCCATGTCCGGGTCGAGGAATAAGTTCTCAAGGCTTTCCGGCTGCCGTTCACACAAGGACAAGTCGACTTAGTGGGCAGGTGATGTAAGGAGAGAGGCAAAGGGGAAAAAGAGAAGAGAGGAGAAAGCTCTTAGACGAGTAGGGGTGCCCACCTTTGCAGCCCTAGCATCCCTAACATCAGTGAACACAAAGTTAGGCAGGACTGGCTCCGAACCGCCTATCTCCCATGATCGGGGCCTCTAACGATGAGAAGATCCCCCACCTCCAAGTCTATAATGTAACTGGGGAATTTAATCTGTCACCGTCGCGAATCCTTCTCCATCTCAGCCCTGGCAACTCATGGTAAGCCTTTCCGGCCAAAACAAAAACTACAATCTGCCGCCTTTGACCATCCGTTGGGTTCCGCCCCTCAGAGCCTGCGATACGCTTCCAGTCAGACGACGCGTATTGTGACGCAGGCAATGACGTCACTTCACGCTCCTCTGTCAGCTTTGCCAGGGGCGCAGGCGCAGTTAAGAAGCCGCTTTATCCCCACGTCGTCACCTCCTTCCTCCTTCCCCAGTGCCCACTCCCCGTGGTTGTGCCTCTACTCTTTTACAAACCCTGGCATGGTTTCCTTAAGCATTATTTAGAAATGAAAGCGTTGGGAGGGGTGAGGTCCTTTCTGCCCTATGCCTAATTCTCAATTTTCTTATCCCTTTATGACTGAGGTCAACAAGCTTCCAACCTCCTATGATGCATTTTTCCATCCTGTAACAGCAGACACACTACACCTTTGTAATTTTAGAAAAGCAAAAGTCTGAAAAGAAAAAAAAAAAAAGATACTGCTACCGAAGTACTTAGAGGCCACTTGTTCCCAAAGGGTCTTGCTAAGGTGCTAACCTAACTGAGTTCATTTGGCAAATGAATTACTGTTTTCAGTGTGGTTTCTTTCTATTTTAAACCATAATTGTACAGTTTTTTTGTTTTTTGAGATGGAATTTCGCTCTGGCCGTGATCTCGGCTCACTGCAACCTCCACCTCCCAGGTTCAAGCGATTCTCCTGCCTCAGCCTCCCGAGTAGCTGGGATTACAGGCGCTCGCCACCACGCCTGGCTAATTTTTGTATTTTAGTAGAGATGGGGTTTCACCATGTTGGCCAGGCTGGTCTCAAACTCCTGGACCGAAGGTGATCCGCCTGCCTCGTCCTCCCAAAGTGCTGGGATTACAGGCGTGAGCCACCGCGCCTGCCTCGGTGTGTGTTTTTACATTATATATAATCTGGCTCCTCACAGCTATTCATATAAAAAAGACCTCAACTAATTTACAAAGATTTGAGTTAAAGCAGTGAGGCTTTTTAAAAAACAAATATCTCAGAATTTAGTATCTATGCAAATCAGTGTTTTCATTTCAGGTAGTATTAGAAGCTACATACATTCTAAGAATGCTGCCATGGCTCATATCATTTTAAGAACTGCTGTTTTAGAAATTTTAACCATCACTTAATGAGCCACACTAAGTACTAAAATCTTAACTCCATGCTAATAATTTTGTAAAACCACACATTTTAGTAACCATATAGAGAACTGGCTGAGAAGGCAAATAAACCTAGTGAAATGGGAGTTGTTAATTAAAATAATCATAACACTTTATAGATAACAATTTTTTTTTTTTTGAGACAGAGTTTTGCTCTTGTTGCCCAGGTTGGAGTGCAATGGCGCAATCTTGGCTCATCGCAACCTCCACCTCCCGGGTTCAAGCTATTCTCCTAACTCAGCCTCCAGAGTAGCTGGGATTACAGGCATGTGCCACCACTCCCAGCTAATTTTGTATTTTTAGTAGAGATGGGGTTTCTCCGTGTTGGTCATGCTGGTCTCCAACTCCCGACCTCAGGTGATCCACCCGCCTCGGCCTCCCAAAGTGCTGGGATTACAGGTGTGAGCCTCTGCACCTGGCCTACAAAATGTTTTTACATACTTTTTTTTTTTTTTTTTTTGAGACGGAGTCTTGCTTTGTCACCCAGGCTAGAGTGCAGTGGCCGGATCTCAGCTCACTGCAAGCTCCGCCTCCCAGGTTCACGCCATTCTCCTGGCTCAGCCTCCCGCGTAGCTGGGACTACAGGCGCCCACCACCTCGCCCGGCTAGTTTTTTGTATGTTTTAGTAGAGACGGCGTTTCACCATGTTAGCCAGGATGGTCTCGATCTCCTGACCTCGTGATCCGCCCGTCTCGGCCTCCCAAAGTGCTGGGATTACAGGCTTGAGCCACCGCGCCCGGCCTGTTTTTACATACTTATCTGGATTGGTTCAATCATTAACCCTGCTCAGCTACCCAGTGGTGAACTTAAAATAATGGGACAGTCTTGAGATAGTTCGTGACAAGTTATGACATGTAAGATAATAAATATGTATTTTGTTCATTCTGGGAATAGAATAAGACAAACTTGATTATATTAGGCAGAATCAGATTACTTAAATCCCAGACATGAAGATGATGTGGAGTCCCCATTCCTGATATAAGACAGATTAATAATAGCTACTGTTTCTTGGACACTTACTATGTGCCAGGTACTGTCCTAATCACTTTAAATAGGTGATTGCATTTAAAGTTTACAATAATTCTTTGAGGTAGGCACCATCACAATGCCCATTTTTCACAGGGGGAAACCAAAGCCCAGAGGGGTTACTCAAGTTACAACTACTAAGTGGCAAAGCCAAGATTCCTCTGCCCTTCTGTTTAAGTAAAAAAAAAAATGAGGTGCCTCAGAATATCTCCCTGGACACAATTTCTGTACTCATAAGCACTTGATAAATACTCATGAAATTATTTTATGAATAAATGCAGGTTTAAATAGCCTATCTTTCATAGTTATCTTGTAAAGTAGGTAAATCATTTCTGTTTTACAGTTGGATAAAATTTCAAAGAGATTAATGGCACATAATTAGATAGCAGCAGAATTCAGGCTAGTATCAAGATGTCCTAAAAGCCACTGTTAAAATTCCCAGGGTACCTGAAAGTTTATAAAAGATGGTGGTTAAAGCTGAGTAAATTCAGGGTGAATGCAGAAGCAGTGATTAAAGACAGAACAGAGTAAAAAAACAAATTGCCTGAATAACAGAAAAATATGAAGCAGGCCAGTGAACAAGGGAATCTTACCTCCATTCTGTTCATTTTAATTTTCAACGTTTGCTAGTATTCTTGGCAGGTAATAAGATTTCATATGTATATTTGGAATAAATAGACAAAATTTCATCCTGCCTAAGCCTTACAAGTATCTAATTTTTAAATAAGTACAACACTAAGAAAACAGGTATAATAAAATGACAAGGAAAGAGTGACTAATGGACTGTGTTTCTAAGAAAAGGAGTTAGTAATATGAAATAACTAAATATATGAGATGGTAGTAAATTTACAGCTATTATCAAAGAGAAAGAGCTCTCTTTTACTAAAGAACAGCTACATGTCAGGAACCCCAAACCTGTAAAGATATAAATAGGACTCATAGTACATACACAAATTGGAACATCAAAAGGAACAAGTAATACAAAAACAGCAAGAATTCTATATGCTACAATGGCAAACACAACATTAAAGAAATTGTTTTCACTTCTCCCCATTTCTACCCACACATTATTATACCAACCTAGCTGTGTTTCTTGATCAGTTCTTCCAGTTCCAGGGAAATATGCCATGATCTTGGGACACTGTTTTTGTTAGATCTAGACTTGACAATTAGGCTACTCTTCTCTGCATATCCCAGTCTGCTGCCCTGTGTCCCAGGCCCTCACCTATAAAAGGGAAGTAACAAACGTGATAATCAGCTCTTTATTTTACCAGTTGTCATGACAACCTTGAAGCTACGTTGTAACCTTTAGTTACCACAAGAGCAAGTCAAATACAAGTGGAACCCAAATCTACAAATCACAAACACCCCAAACCTTCCCAAAAGATTTACATGAAAGGTAAAAAAAAAACTAGCAGGCAAGAATGATGTGAATAAAACCTAGAAATGATAGCCAAAGTAGCATTCTTCTCGTCTTGTTCTCCTAAATTGTTAAGCTCCTGGGGTCAGTGCATGTGCCTCCTCAACAAATGATTGTTTAGTAGCTATTGTGAACAAAAGAATGTATTATAATTTCTTTTGAGCAGGGAGTAGGAGGTGGGGCTGGCCTAAAGGGTTGCTGAGACCTTGAGATAAAAAGAGATACCTAAGTTGCTCAAAAACAGAGGTTGTTGTTTCTAATCTAGCTGGGAGAAAAATACAGGCAATTTAAAGGAAACCATCTAAAAGTACTTACAAATCCCTCATACTGCAGGCAGAAAGCATAAACAGTGAGGAATAAAATGACAATTGGCCTTGGCAAGTTTAGTATGGGATAATTGAAAAGAGGCAGGCAAAATTATTATTTCTGGCTGAATTTTGAAAGCAATTTCATAACTATTACATTTCAATGCAATGGCCTTCTCTTCCCCAGGGCCATTCAAGTGGTGAGGATTAAGAGTTCCCGGAGTCCTGATAAGATAAGTAAGAAACAATGAGCAAAGCGCCCCAGGTGGGGAAGAACGATGCAAAATTGTTCAGAGAGACCTAGGGCACAACGACCTCGTTCCACGTGTGGGTCCAGCAGCATGACTCGTTTCCACATGCAGCCCCCTCCAGCTCCCTCCAGCGCCTGCCTCTTTGCAGATAGCTCCTCCTCTGCAGTGCTGTCCTTTGCCTCCTTGCAACATATTTTTCATGACTTCTCTAATAAATCTGCCTTTCTTTACCTATGACTGTCTTGGTAAATTCCTTTACCACCCGCGCCACTGGCCAGTTGCACGTGCAACATTTTGGTGGCCCGTATGGGCCTCTCCCCTACTCTCTTCCTTTCCTCCAATTCCAACCTCTCGTTGGACAGCGTCAAAACCCTGAGATAATTTAAAGTCCCTGGCCAGGGCTGCTCCCCAGGGAACCAGGAGGTCCCGGTGGAAAGACATCAGACTGCTGCCCCACGATCCCGTGAGAGTTCAGAATTTGCTTTACTTTTCAGTCTTCCAGCCGACAAATTCTAGTATCCCTCTGGCAATTGATGGCAACTGGTCAGGGCCATTTCCTGGTGTGGCCTGAAGGCCAGCGGGTTGTGAACAGGTTTGGCTGCCTTGCCCAGAAGGGAAGAAGGCCCCCTCCTATCCCTTCTGGCGAAAAGGTCTACAATCCCTTTGTGGTGCAATTGGCACATATGTTTTGGGGAGCTCAGAGCCCCTCTTTCTTACTCGAAATAGTCCTGCGAAAACAGCCAGACCTCCTGCTCTGGACGTTCCCAAATTAGGTGATCGCAAGCAGCCTCAGAGCAGTGAGTCTCCCCATTCTGGTCCTCTCTCCTGGGATGGGACCAGGCTGAGTTTTTCCTTTACCCTTTTTCCTCGCACCTGGGCTAACCATCCAGCGTAAGGCCCCAGCGCTGAGATGTCCTTTCCAGTAAGTGGGATGCCCCTTTAGAAAGTGCACTCGAGGCCAGGCTCAGTGGCTCATGCTTGTAATCCCAGCACTTTGGGAGGCCGAGATGGGAGGATCACCTGAGGTCAGGAGTTCAAGACCAGCCTGGCCAACATGGGGAAACTCCGTCTCTACTAAAAATGCAAAAAATTAGCTGGACGTAGTGGTGCATGCCTGTAACCCCAGCTACTTGGGAGGCTGAGGAGAATTGCTTGAACCTGGGAGGTGGAGGTTGCAGTGAGCCAAGATCCCACCACTGCACTCCAGCCTGGGTGACAAAACGAGACTGCATCTCAAAGAAAAAAACACAAAAAGAAAGAAAGAAAAGAAAAGAAAAGTGCACTGGAATTCCTCAGCAGATGTGAGCTGAGTCCTCTTCCTGGTGGGGCAGTGGGGGGCCGGTTTGCGGCGAGAGAGTGTGCTTCATGTCCGCAGCAGACATTAGCCCCCAGCAGCTCATCGTTTTCCAGTCCCACCGTGGGACAAACTTCCTCTATTCCGTCAGACTAACCTCTGGGTTGCATCCCAAAACGTTGAGACAAATGTAACCCTGAGATTAATAAAAAAAAAATGAAAAATGTCCAATTTTCTTTTGTAATACAGCATGGCCTCTATGCAGAAAACCTCAAATTAGTCTTTTTTTTTTTTTTTTTTTTTTTTTTTTTTTTTTTTTTTGAGATGGAGTCTCGCTCTGTCGCCCAGGCTGGAGTGCAGTGGCCAGATCTCAGCTCACTGCAAGCTCCGCCTCCCGGGTTCCCGCCATTCTCCTGCCTCAGCCTCCCGAGTAGCTGGGACCACAGGCGCCGCCACCTCGCCCGGCTAATTTTTTGTGTTTTTAGTAGAGACGGGGTTTCGCCGTGTTAGCCAGGATGGTCTCGATCTCCTGACCTTGTGATCCGCCCGTCTTGGCCTCCCAAAGTGCTGGGATTACAGGCTTGAGCCACCGCGCCCGGCCCTCCTCAGTCTTTTATAACCAAGAGCAGGATAAGGACAGGGCTAAGGAGAAAGAAGAACGCAGGGACAAGAAGCAGGGTCAACTGTTGGCTGCTTTGCAAGTCCCTAGCCTCCATTCCAGGTTGCCCTAAGGATACTCCTCCAGATAACTGCCATCAGTGCAGAAGCCCACGCCACTGGAAGGCAAACTAGTCCTATGGGATGAATGACGAAAAACCCCCGCATGGCTTGCCCCCTCTGCCACAAGCTCGGCCACCGGAAATGGGACTGCCCTGGAGGGCCAAAGGGCCCCTGGGACATAATCCCAACCCTTGATGATCATCAGGCCTTAAACTGAAGGGGGGCTTTCTGCTTTGGCTAGCTTCCAGATCAAACATGAGTCATCAATAAAACAAAGCCAAGGGCAACTCTGGAGGTGGCAAGTAAAATCATAAACTTCCCTTTTGATTTAAAAAGCTGCCTGCCATGGAGATGCCTCCTCTACCCCTTTCTGGAAATACCTTTTGCTTATGTGGTAAAAACCTGGAAAATTACTATCTGGACTTTAACAGGCTTTTATTTAGATTGAGTCACTATTGGAATTGAGAACACCATGAAAAGAAAATGGTTACATTAAAAGAAGGACGCATAATAATAACATAGCTAGTCTTAGAAAATTCTCTTGAGCAGTTAAAACTTTTTGCAAGCTTGAAAATGCTCTGAACTCGTGGTAAAACAACAGTAGTCACCTTGTGCTGTAGGTCAGTTGCTAAGGCTTTGCCCTATCACAATGGCACCTGGGTTGAATTCCTGGATTTGAAAGTCACTCCTTTGTGGTTTAATACTTGTGGTACTTTTGCCATGTATTGATTATTTTTCCCTCCATGGACAGCTTCTGATTTCCTGTCTTGAAATTTTCTTTTCTCTGAGTTACCTTTGGAGCAGTTCTAGATCTTATAAATGGCTTGCCATCTCTTTGGAGACACCTCATATTTAAATCATCCCCTCAGTTAAGGCTTCTTTTTTATTTTTTCAGACGGAGTCTCGCTCTGTCGCCAGGCTGGAGTATAGTGGTGTGTTCTTGGCTCACTACAACCTCCACCTCCCAGGTTCAAGCGATTCTCCTGCCTCAGCCTCCTGAGTAGCTGGGACTATAGGCGAGCGCCACCATGCCCTGCTAAGTTTTGCATTTTTAGTAGAGATGGGGTTTCACCATGTTGGCCAGGATGGTCTCGATCTCTTGAACTCGTGATCCGCCCGCCTCGGCCTCCCAAAGTGCTGGGATTACAGGTGTGAGCCACCACGCCCAGCCAACGCTTCTTAATTTCACATAGGAGGTTACCTTTAGTAAAAGGTTCGAAAACCAGAAATATTGACTCTGTTGCCCAGGCTGAGTGCAGTGGCATGATCTCTCACTGCAACCTCCGCCTCCCAGGTTCAAACAATTCTCCCACCTCAGCCACCAGAGTAGCTGGGATTACAGGCGCATGCCACCATGCCCGGCTATTTTTTTTTGAGATGGAGTCTTGCTCTGTTGCCCAGGCTGGAGTGCCGTGGCATGATCTCAACTCACTGCAACCTCCGCCTCTGCCTCCTGGGTTCAAGTGATGCTCCTGCCTCAGCCCCCCGAGTAGCTGGGACTACAGGCACCTGCCACCATGCCCAGCTAATTTTTTTTGTATTTTTAGTATAGACAGGGTTTCACCATATTGACCAGGCTGGTCTCGAACTCCTGACCTTGTGATCCGCCCACCTCGGCCTCCCAAAGTGCTGGGATTACAGGCATGAGTCACTGCGACCAGCCGGTAAGGAAGGTTTTAAATAAAAATTTTGTATGAGAAAGGATTTTTTTTTTGTTTTTGACACCAAGTCTGCCCAGGCTGGAGTGCAGTGGTGCAATCTCGGCTCACTGCAACCTCGGCCTCCCAGCTTCAAGTGATTCTCCTGCCTCAGCCTTCGGAGTAGCTGGGATTACAGGTGCCAACCACCACACCCGGCTAATTTCTGTATTTTTAGTAGAGACAGGGTTTCACCATGTTATGTTGGCCAGACTGGTCTTGAACTCCTGACTTCAAGTCATCTGCCTGCCTTGGCCTCCCAAACTGCTGGGATTACAGGCATGAGCCATTGCGCCCAGCCAAGAAAGGATCTTTTATGACAAATTTTTGTCCTAAAGTAAAATGACCTGTTGTTTAAGAAAGGGGTGTTTAGGACAAGTCAGAAAGCCCTGATGTCCAAGTCAGAAAGTCCATACAGTCTGTGTAAGTCGTGAGAAGGTTTACAAAGGAGAAGTTATGAAAGGAATTTTGTATGTGTTTAAGTTGGTTATAACTGAAAGGGAATAATTTAGGATAATCTAACATCAGTCCCCTATGTTAAAAACAAGATTTTCTTAAGATATTAATCTGCTCTTAATATAATTGTAAGAAGTTAAAGCTTCACAGAATAATATCTCAGTTCAACTTTTGCTGTGCCTTGCTGCTTTCAGCTTTTTCTCCCCGGAGAATGCCAAAGATAATAACTCTCTCCTTCATTTTTTGTCAGCTTCTGTAACTTTTTCCTCCAATTCTGTTATTATGGCCTAATGCTAAAATGTTTCATCTTGGAAAAAAAACAAAAACAAAAAACAACGAAGCAATGTTTTCCTCTAATATAACTTAATTCTGTGCCCTTTTTAAAAATATGTCTAAATTATCAATGTAATTTAAAAAAACCTTTTCACACTTTTCCTAAGAGTCATGTATTCACCTGCTATACTCATAACCCTGAATACACTCTTCTTGTGTCTAATTATATTTAAACACTTTTTCTTTGAGTTTAACTTCCAGGCTATCTAAATGGGCTTCCAATAAGGAAAAACAGTCACACTACAAATGGTTGTGGGGTTTTTTGTTTGCCTTTTCAGTAACTGGCTTAAGAAACAAACTTTTATCTTCTAGAATTCAGCAGTTTCACTTTCAAGTAATGCTGTGAATGGGATATCAGTCTCTCCCCAATGATGCCTGCTACCTTTATGAGTCTCCCCTGGATTCAGCTGGTCACCAGTTTTGCCTTGACATACTCCCACTCTGTGATGAGTCCCTTCCTCCAGCAAGATTCAATATCCTAGGTCCCACAGTCTGGGACAATGACCCACAGGGTCTCCTGACAGACCAACAACCATAGATAGGGTCAACTCTATACCCCTGGTCAGCAGGAAGCAGTTGGAAGATGAGACCTCACCCCCAATTCCAAAGATTTGTCATTGTTGTTCTGAGGGGTGTTACGGGGGGGGGGGGGGGGGGGTGGGATGCAGAGTCCTGAGAAATAAGCAACAATGAGAAAGGGGCCAGGTGGGCCCCAGGTGGGGAAGAACAATGAGCACAAACAACCAGAGGGCACACCTTCCACACAGTGGCCCCAGCAGCATGACCTCTTTCTGCACTTACCCCCCCTCCAGCATGACCCTATAAAACTTCCCTCCAGTCCCTGCTTCTTTGCAGACAGCTCCTCCTCTGTAGTGCTGCCCATTGCATCCTTGCAACGTATTTTCATATCTTCTCTAACAAATCTGCCTTTCGTTACCTATGACTGTCTCCGTAAATTTCTTTAGCACCTGCACCACTGGCCAGTCACAACCAAGACAGAGTTAATATTTCTAAAACTCTTAGAATAGTGCCTAGCACATAACAAGTTTTATGTAGGTGTTAGTTAAATAAAAAATCCAAATCTCGGCTGGGCGTGGTGGCTCGTGCCTGTAATCCCAGCACTTTGGGAGGCGGAGGCGGGTGGATCACCTGAGGCCAGGAGTTCGAGACCAGCCTAGCCAACATGGCAAAACCCTGTCTCTACTAAAAATACAAAAAAATTAGCCAGGCGTGGTGGCGGGCGCTTGTAATTCCAGCTACTCAGGAGGCTGAGGCAGGAGAATCGCTTGAACCCGGGCGGGGAGGCAGAGGTTGCAGTGAGCCAAGATCGCGCCACTACCCTCCAGCCTGGGCGACACAGCGAGACTCTTTTAAAAAAAAAAAAAAAAAAAAAAATCCAGATCTCACACACGCTGAGTCATGATTGTTCGGGACTCCGTAATTCCTAGTAAGAGAAAACATTTGGTTCTGCTTGCTACCTGTTCTTCGGACTTTTCCCAGTTTTGTTGAATCTAAAGATGCTTGCAAAATGGAACTGAGTTTCTCATTAGCTATACGAACTGTCATGATATTCGCTTTATTTTTATCCATTGCGTTTGTTTTCCCACTTCTCTTTTGTCTAGTGCATCCAAATGGATGATCTGAAAAAGAAATCAGCCCCTCCAGACAAAGACCAACAAAATCGAGGGATTTAAGGCATGAGTGGGGATCACAGAGGTCGGAGCGTACAAATTAGGAGTGAAATAACGTGGAAATCCCATGTTTTTCTCTGTTTCCCATGAATATTGGCCCAAACTCCTCCTGAAAGCCGATGCTCCAGCATTTCCCAACTATTGGTTCTTTTCAAAATTGGGCGCCAGGGTCCCCAGGCCAATGCCATCGAGGAAGGCGCCGGGCCCCCTGGAAACGCTCCTCCCCTTTGGAGGAGGATTTTGAGGCGGGGCTGCCACGCACGCTCCGTGCCCGCGGGCCCATTGGAGTGGCCGCTGGACGCGTGCGCAGGACCCGATGGGTGCCCGGACGCGGAAGAACTGGCCCCGCGGAGGTTCCCGCTTCTGAAGCGTGGGAGGCGGAAGAGACTGCAGGTTGTAGATTTTGGTCTTGGCCCCAGCGTGTTCCCCCAGACCATTAGAACCCAAGAGAGGAAGAGGAGGCATCGCGGCGGCGGCTGAGAGGCCGAACCCCCAACCTGTCCTCGAGGCGGGAGGGGGGCAGGGAGGGGAGAAGCACCGATCCCAGGGCTGAGGAGCCTCCGGGACCAGGTCCGGGAGCATGGGGGGCTGGACCGAGTCCCCGAGCATGGGGAGCTGGAGTCACCAAGGCTGCCCGGCCGGGTCCTACCCGACTGTCAGGTCCTCGGTGCTAGCGCTGCCCGGGCAGCCGCAGCATCTGTAGCCCGGCCCCGCTTGTGGTCCTCAGCCGGAAAGATAGCAGCATGAGTTCCGCCGCTGCCTAGTTTCCTCCCCCTCCTCTTCTCCCTCCTCTCTTCTCTTCCCCAGACCACCTCCTTTCCCGCCCCTGCGCTCCTCTTTTCCCTTCCCCTCTGTCCTCCTCCCTTCCCTCTGCCCTCTCCCTTCCCCTCCCTCCCCCGCCCTCTTCCTCTCCCTTTTCACCCTCTGCCCTCCTCCTCTTATCCTCTCTGTCCTCCTGCTTTTCCATCTATCCTTTTCCCTCCCTCTTCCTTCCTCCCTCCATCCTTGTTTTCCCTCCATCCCTCTTCTTTCCTGCATCCTTTTCCTTCATTCTGTCGCCTTCCACCACTACCTCTGCATCCTCCTCCCCGCCTCACCATCATCCTCCCTTCCTCATCATCATCCTCCTTCCCTCCTCCTCTCCTACTTTTCTCCGCCCCCAGCCCCCGCCCTCGTCCCCAAGCCTCCGCCCCTTAGCCCCCGCCCCCAGCTGCCAGTCCCCAGCAGCTCAGTCCTGCAGTGAGAGTCTTGGGAGTCCATAGCTAAGCACCAGGAGCTGAGCACTGCCCGCTGTGCCTGCCTGCAAGTCTGACATGGCTCAGGAGAAAATGGAGCTGGACCTTGAGCCTGATACATCTTACGGGGGAACCCTGAGGAGATCCAGCAGCGCTCCCCTAATCCATGGGCTCAGGTGAGCAGGGTTGGGGAGGATGGAGTACAGGGTTCAGGGGCTCCTTGCCCCCGTGCGAGCAATCTTCCTTCCTTAAAGTGCACGTTTGAGCTCATTTGGGCTCTTCAACCTGAGGGGGTGGCGACTCGTTTGCTTGATAGTGACTTGGGTCCCAAGGTGGAGTGAAAGTTTAATCTCCAACTTTGGGCAGTGTGGAGGAAACGGTTCTCCCTCCACCTGGGGCCATGTTGTCCCACTGTAAAAGGAACTGCAGAAAGCTTCTGGCTCTTCTGACAGGTTGCTTGCCCGACTAACTTACACCAGGGAATGTCAGATCGAAACCGCTGGAACTAGATGTGCAACTTGACACCTGTCTCTCAGAGCTGCTATTTCTAAGCTTAGTTTAGGAATCCTGGTATTAACAGAGGTTTACTTTAATAAATCACACTTTATCTAATAACTTGTAATTAAGTGGTATGTTCACATCACAGTACGTGATTTGGATTTGCTCTAATGTTTTCAGGTTCCAAAACTGCCTGAAATGCATTGCAGTGAATAAAAAAGAAGGGTGGTCTGTAGCTTAGGGTCAGTGAAAAGGCACGTTTTAGAAAACGGTGGAGAGAATCGACTCTTCAATTTCGGTGGTAGGGTCTTGTGTTTTCATGTGAATAAGTCATCGAGGGTCTATTTTAAGGTAGCATCTTGTAATAGTGAAGGTTAGGTTGGTTCATCTCCTGAGCCTATTGTATTTCACTTTTATAAGGAGACAATTCATCTTAGGTAGAGAGCCAATTTGCGAGACCCGGTAGAAATGGCATTAGTCCAAAAAAGGAGATGAGAGTACAATTAGCCAAAAACATATTAATCAAGCACAGTGAAGGCAAAGAAAGAGATAATCCTTGCTGTTGAACTGATTATAACATCCATATTTTGGGGAAAAAACAGGTTGACTTTTTCATTTATTAAATATAATTTTGAAACTGAGGGAATGTAGGAGTGACTTTTTGCTTTCCTGTTGCTGTCCTTGGCCCTGAATTTATTTTGGTTACTATAACAATAAACTGGTCTTTTTCTGATTGTCTTTTGAAATCTCGTAAGCAAGCAATTGCTAGGGACTTCAGCAATTCTATTGACCTGCATTTAGACTATTGTAGCAAAAACATACTGTTTTTTGAATCATGATTTAAGTAACATAGCATGATGTGACACAAGAAGGGGCGAGGAGACCAGGTCTGGTCCCAGTTTTCACTAACTAGCTATGATCACGAATGAGTCATTTAACCTTTCTGAGTCTGTTTTCTCATTTGAAAATTAAGAGAGCTGAATTAGGTGATCTCAGTGGGCCCCGAAAGCCCAGTGCAGTTCATTTCTGAAAAATCCTTCTGGAATTCTCATCCTTATTGTGGCATTGCCCTCTGCTAGGCACTGCAGGGATATTATAAAACATGAATAAAACACCTCTCTACCAGTGGGTTTAAGACACATCCACATTTCTCTTTATTAAGAGACAAAGTAGGTGTCTCAAGAAGCAGCTCATCTCCCAGTGTACTCTTTGGGTTCAAAGGAGAGAGTGATTGCATTCCGTTTGTGGATTGAAGAGAGGTTTGTGCCATGCCTTCACTGAAGGGTATGGCATTCAAGATGGATGTGGAAGGAGAGGAAGGATTTTAATAGATGGTGGCAGGAGGCGGAGCATTTGAGGCAGAAGGGGCAACAATCTCTGCTATGTTTATTCCATCCAACAGCAGAGTTCAAAGGTAGGACACATGCTTAGGGTGAAGGGGGAGATGTCTTGATCCACCTCGTATTGTAGAACAATGCTGCTCGCCCCTTTTCGCATCATGGCAAACACAGAAAACAGTACTCATTGCTTCTCTGGGGTAAACAGATGAGGCTGCTCAGGTCTGGTGGTAACCGGTTTGGGGGCGTAGCTCTGACCAGAAGCAGCTAGAGTCAACCAGTCTGGAGCTCCGCCTGCACCACTTCTCCCAGCTGCCCCCAACCACTGAGATCAGTATCTCTGCAAACCTGTAATCCACAGCACACCACTTGGGAAGCTCTGCAGAGAGGACGGTGAGGAGTTCATTCTCTGTATGAAATGAGGAGCCATGGAAGATTTCGTTGTTAACTAGAGAACTGATGTTAATGTATTTGAAAGAGATCTTCCATTAGAAAAATTACTAATTTTGTTTTTTTGTTTGTTTTTGTTTTTTTCAGTGACCTTTCACAGGTTTTTCAACCTTACACACTTAGAACTCGGAGGAATAGTACAACAATTATGAGCCGTCACAGCCTGGTAAGTATAGAAGTAAGTATCTGAAGTGATTTAGATTGGGGAAAATACTTTGAAATGGAGTTCTTTCTTAAAATGATGTGCTATGCACAACTTTTTAAGAAAGAAAAGATTGATTTTACCTATCTTGTTTACTGCTTATGCTATGGCCATTCAGCTTTTGGTACAAAAAGGATACATGGTTAAAAATTTTTCTTTGCTGTGGGACTTTGTATTTTTTAAAATTGTTCATTATTATTTGTCACTACTTGCATCAGGCTTGTGAGGTAAGTCAGGATTAACTTCTAATTATAGCTGAGAACAGTGGTCTTCATTTGTCCTAGGATGCACACATCACTTAAAGGTAGCAGAGTGTTTGTTTCTGACACGTACCTGTTAAACAATGCTGGTTTTCCGAAATGAAGACTCCTTTTAAAATGCTTGTATTTATATTCTCTGAAGAGTTCCTGATTGTGACTGATCTCTGTAGCCAGAACTGTCAGGGATTGCTTTGTTAGTTGGTCACATTGGGATAAATTATGATGAGGTTTTTTATATGGTAGCAGTTCACATGTGGAACTCACTTATCCAGCAGCTTCAATTCTCTGGAAGACATCTGAAATGAAAGAAGACAGATCCCTAAATGGCAGAACTAGATTTCCATAGTCTGTGCGCAGAAGTTCATCGGTTTATTTATAGGAGAGCCTCTGACCTCTGAATCATCTAAAATGTATGCACAATTATAATAAGCTTCCAATCCAATAGTGTGTGAGAAGCAGCAAATTAGAAGGGATGCATTTTAGTTAAAAGTATACTAATAGCTGCTAGCAAGGGAGGAGAGGGAAAAACTGAAAAACAGACATTTTTAAAAAATTTGTTTGTGGCTAATTAGTATAAGGGCTAAGAGCCTGTTAGTACACCCCAAGCATGTCATTGGTGTAGAATCATATAATAATTTATGTTCTTAAGGATACCTGGGTCATTAACTTATTCATAAATTCTAGTAATACCTACACTTGTATAGTATTTTACCCATTACAAAGTACTTTCACATATTTAATTGTCATAACAACCCCTATTTAGGGAGGGCAAAGATATTTTTCCCAATTAAAAGAAGCAGCAGCTAAAACTCAAGACGTTAGAAGTGACTTGCTCAGAATCGCACAATTAGTAACTGTTAGAACTGGGAATAGAATAGAGATCTCCGGCCGGGCGCGGTGGCCCAAGCCTGTAATCCCAGCACTTTGGGAGGCCGAGACCGGCGGATCACGAGGTCAGGAGATCGAGACCATCCTGGCTAACCCAGTGAAACCCCGTCTCTACTAAAAAATACAAAAAACTAGCCGGGCGAGGCGGCGGGCGCCTGTAGTCCCAGCTACTCGGGAGGCTGAGGCAGGAGAATGGCGTGAACCCGGGAGGCGGAGCTTGCAGTGAGCTGAGATCCGGCCACTGCACTCCAGCCTGGGCGACAGACCGAGACTCCGTCTCAAAAAAAAAAAAAAAAAAAAAGAATAGAGGATCTCCCAGTGCCATTCTGTTTGGTATAATTTGTTTAAGAAAGGGAGAACTAGAACACATTTTAGAAAGATTTCCAACTGAAATGACTGAAAATACTTACAGGGGGAAATGTTAGCTATCTGGAGGCTTGATTCATTTTACCTTCTTCTCTGAGGATACTGGAAAATATTACTTATTTTTGCTGGATATATGAAAAATGTTTATACATGTTATACAGCCATGCTCCTGATAACAGTAGCATAGCAAAGAAGGGAAAGTGAATTTGCCTCTCTACACTTCACTTACCTCTTTTGTAAGATGAGAAGATTCTTATCAACAGTGGTCTAGGTTCATCTCTCACTGAAATGCCTAGTTTTCTGAAAGGGCCATGGTGACTCACTGCTCTTTGTTGATCCTGATGCATCTTTTCATTCCTGCCCCTCTCCTTTCTAGCATTTTGGTCTTCCAAAACTCAGTTTAATCCTTATATCTCCTCTGGGCAGGCTTCCACAACTATCATAATATTAATTACACTATATACACTCTATCACAGGATGTGCTATAAATCTTAATACATTTATCTGTGTCCCATGGTAACCTGTGATGAGTAAGGTGTTGACAAATGAAATAGACTGGATATGCAGATGTAGGATCTTCATGGCTCACCAGCTGATTAGATATAAGGACTAAGAGAAGGAAGACTCCAAGTGATGGAAATTTTGTGTGTTGGTGACCGGGGATTGGCGCTGCGTAGGAGTAGAGAAATTGAGATGATTGGTAGTTTGAAGGGGAAGAAGATGAATTCTTTGGGACATAATTGGATTTAAGGTGCCTCTGGCCCCATGATATTCTTCAAAGCAGTATTCTCCCTTTTTAAAAAGATTCTGTCTGCTTCCAGTGTCACCACTTTTTACTTTGAGCAGATGACCCTTCTTACTTTACAAAGAAGACAGACACCTATCTTGTGTAAATGTCAGCTTTCTTTGCCTTGAAATGTCTTTAGCTTCACGTATGGCATTTCTCCCCAATGGTTCATATGCTTTTGACTCTCCTGTTGCTTTGCTCGGTCTATCATCTCCTCTCTATCTTGTATCTTTTCGCTATTCCTCACGAGCTCTCTTCTTTCCACCTTCTCCAGACTCATGCATCTGATGGGGGAAAACAAACTGTTTTCTTTTTCGTAGGTCTCTCCTTCCCTTTTCCTTCCCCTCTCCAAGCTCTTTCAAAGCATAATCTACACTCCACTGCCTCTCATTCCTTGTCTCCTCGTTTCTGGCCAGTTTGTAATCATGCTGCTTCTACCACAACTCCATTAAAAAACTGTTCTTGCAAAAGTCACCAGTGCCCACTTAACTGCCAATGTCAGGGGCCTCATTTCTTATCCCCCTTGAGCTCTTTGCTTTATTTAACCCCGTTAGCTAGCACCTCCTTGGAGTTCTGGCTCTTTTTGTGTGTTTTTTTTTTTTAGCCGATACATTGCCCTGTTGTTTCTGGTACTACACACAGCTTTGCTCTGTTCTTTCTGGTCTACTTTCCGGTTTTGTCTAAAATTGTCAAGTTGTGTATTATGTAAATGTAGCATGTAAATTTCTGACTTTCTCCCCAGTTAGTTTTTGGCCATCCTCATGTCAGCTTTCCTGATCGTTTCACTGCTTCTTCAGTTTCTTGGGTTTCCCTAACTGACACATCTGTGCTCTCTTCCACAGTCTCCTGTTGGAGAGTCTTCCTGCTGTATTTGCTCACCTTGTAGCTTACTGTTTTCTAAGTGATCTTATTAAGAGTTCGCCAGTGGCCGGGCACAGTGGCTCACACCTGTAAGCCACTTTGGGGGGCCAAGACGGGTGGATCACGAGGTCAGAAGATCGAGATCATCCTAGCCAACATGGTGAAACCCTGTCTGTACTAACATACATTTATCTTATGCTCCAGTCTCCCTTAATGGTTGTAAAAATTAGCTGGGCGTGGTGGTGTGTGCCTGTAGTCCCAGCTACTCGGGAGGCTGAGGCAGGAGAATGGCGTGAACCCGGGGGGTGGAGCTTGCGGCGAGCAGAGATCATGCCATTGCACTCCAGCCTGGCAACAAGAGCGAAACTCTGTCTCAAAAAAAATAAAAAGAAACTTAGAGCATTTTATTACTATTTTATACTGCTCACTGCATTAGTATTCAAAAAAGTTTTAATAGCATGGGGCCTCTTAAACAGGGTGATTGTTATTTGATTTTATAGTATTACAAGTTCATTTGTATTTTGTTATAGAATAAATAGTAGTAGTTTTTGTTTTTTGTTTTTTGTTTTTGAGACGGAGTCTTGCTCTGTCTCCCAGACTGGAGTGCAGTGGCGCGATCTCCGCTCACTGCAAGCTCCACCCCCCGGGTTCACGCCATTCTCCTGCCTCAGCCTCCCGAGTAGCTGGGACTACATGCGCCCACCACCACGCCCAGCTAATTTTGTATTTTTAGTAGAGATGGGGTTTCACCGTGTTAGCCAGGATGGTCTCGATTTCCTGACCTCGTGATCTGCCTGCCTCAGCCTCCCAAAGTGCTGGGATTACAGGTGTAAGCCACCACGCCCGGCCGGTAGTTGTTTATATTACGACCACTAGAACTCTCTAAGACCTGTTGATATGAATTGTGTCTTACAGTTTGTGACCAGCTTGTAATTATTGTGAAGGAACATAATTTGGCCTCCAAATCATTTCTGCTTTGTGTTATTAAAAAAAATGATGATCTAAGGGAAAGCATCAGTTATTTTAAAGATACACCTTGTCTTTCCAAATTGGTTTTTTTTTTTTTTTTTTTTGAGACGGAGTCTCTTCTCACTCTGTCACCCAGGCTGGAGTGCAGTGGTGTGATCTCGGCTCACTGCAAGCTCCGCCTCCCAGGTTCACGCCATTCTCCTGCCTCAGCCTCCCGAGTAGCTGGGTCTATAGGCGCCTGCCACCACGCCCGGCTAATTTTTTTGTAATTTTAGTAGAGACAGGGTTTCACTGTGTTAGCCAGGATGGTCTCGATCTCCTGACCTCGTGATCTGCCTGCCTCGGCGGTGGATTACAAAGTGCTGGGATTACAGGCGTGAGCCACCGGGCCCAGCCCCAAATTGTTTTTTGTTAACTAGTAAGATTTGTAGTGATAGCATGTGATGAGATTTTAGAATGGATTTGGATCGTGAAAGCAAAGCCTCCTCATTGCAGTTGTAAAGTGTTTTTGAAAAATATCAATCATAGACAAAATACTATGTACTAGACTTATTAGCCTCTCTTCCCCCATTGCTGCATTGGTAATAAGAATTAATAGCTTTGGTGTTTTTTTTTCCTTTCCCTTCTTATGTAGTTCTCTATTTTAAATAACTGGGATAATGGATATGTCTAAGGCCCATAGTCTTTATTTCTCTAAATTTACGTAGCTTCACATTCATTTGGGAAAAGTGCTGAGGTCAGTGTCTGTCTAGCAACAGATGGTGCTTTGAGGTTGGACACCTGGTGTACTTTTTGAAGACTAAATATACTGCCTCTAGTGCATTAATGTTCAGTGATCTAAAGAGCTAAATTTCGAAGAAGAATATGAAAACTTACCTTGGAAGACGTTGTACACCAGTACTGACAGCAGACTGCTGCTTTGTGATTCGGAAAATAGTAAATGTTTACTTTTTCTTTCCAGTTGCTGTCATCCTCACCTAATCGTATTCCTAGTAGCAGACTGCATCAGATCAAAAGGGTAAATTTTACTTACTAGCTCAGATTGGAAATTTTTTGGATTTTACATTTTTATTTTTATTTTAAAGATTTAGATATTAAAATGAGTTGGGATGCAACTCTGGTTAGTTGGAGACAGATTATAATTCTTCTGGAGTGTGCAGATAAAATATACAAGCGGCATGAATATTCTACTCTACTGTGATTATGTCAATGAGGTAGAAAAGTCTTTTTATTTTATTTGAAGCCGAGAACTATGTGGATAAAAATTACAGTGTGTGGAAGAGTTAATATTTTGTCAGTGATCCTACCTTTTTAGCACATATGTTTGTCTTTGCAGGAAGAAGGCCTGGATATGATGAACAGAGAAACTGCACATGAAAGGTTAGTGCTTTGCAAGAGCAGGGCCTAGCCTAATAACTGTCTTGTTTGTAAACACTGATGGCCCTTCCCTTTGTTTATTTTAGGGAAATGCAAACAGCAATGCAGATAAGCCAATCATGGGATGAGAGCTTGAGCCTGGTAAAGTTTGCTCATGTCTGTTTGGTTTTCATTTTCTAGAAACTTTTATGTTGTTCACTGGCTTCATTAAGTTTTTCGCACGCTTCTGTCCCCTTCTGCTTCCAAATTGATACTTGTTTTTTGATCTCTGCTTTTCCAGCAGAATATTAGAGTCTGTACCTTTCTCTTTGGAAAATCTGGGTGTGTTATAGTAGTAAATAAGAGCTGTGATGTGCTGAATTTATTATGAGGATATGACACTTTATGTTTACAGAGTGACAGTGATTTTGACAAGCCGGAGAAATTATATTCTCCTAAGAGAATTGACTTCACTCCAGTTTCTCCAGCACCTTCACCCACCAGGGGATTTGGAAAGGTAGGATAATTGAAAGGATATTAAGTCTATTTCACAAACTGAGCTGTTTACTCTAAAACGCACACAAATCACACCACTTTTAAAGTATCCAATGCCTTGAAGGAAAATCAATGAAAATCTATGGCAGTAATTTGGAAAATATACATATATATATATATGTAATTTAGTTATGAGACACACAAACAGCCAAGCAATTCTAAGGAAATTGTTTCTGTCATTTTGAAAAGAACCTTTTGAAAATGACTGTGGGTCTGGTATGGTGGCTTGTACCTGTAATCCCAATTCTTTGGGAGGCCAAGGCGGAAGGATCACTTGAGCTCAGGAGGTCGAGAGCAACCTGGGCACCATGGCGAGACCTCATATCTACATTTAAAAAAAAAAAAAGGTACAAAAAAATTAGTCGGGCATGGTGGTGCACACCTATAGTCCTAGCTCATCAGGAAGGTGGAGCAGGAAGATGGCTTGAGCCCAGGAGTTTGAGGCTGCAGTAAGCTATGGTCGCATCCCTGCACTCCAGCTTGAGCAAAAAAGAGACCCTGTCTCTAAGAAAAAAAAAAAAAACAGGAAGAAAGAAAACTGGAGTGCTAGAACTATTTTAATATTGAATATGTTTTTTTCTAGTAATGTTTCTCACCATTCTTACAGATGTTTGTGAGCAGCAGTGGGTTGCCACCAAGTCCAGTTCCCAGTTCAAGACGATTTTCAAGGTAAGCAAACTTGAATTTTAAATGTGGTTGAAGTACCATTCATTACATTTATCTCTCAGATTAGCTTTTTGTGGCTGGGCACGATGACTCATGCCTGTAATCCTAGCACTTTGGAAGGCTGAGGCTGGTGGATCACCTGAGGTCCAGAGTTCAAGACCATCTTGGCCAACATGGTGAAACCTCGTCTCTACTAAAAATAGAAAAATTAGCTGCGCCTGGTGGCAGGCGCCTGTAATCCCAGTTACTCGGGAGGCTGAGGCAGGAGAATCGCTTGAACCAAGCAGGCAGAGGTTGCAGTGAGCTGAGATTGCACCATTGTACTCCAGCCTGGGCAACAGAGCAAAAACTGTCTCAAAAAAAAAAAAAAATTATTTTTCCCAATATTTCACTGTGAAATTTTCAGACATCAAAAGTGAAGGAATTTCACAGTGAACACCCATATACCCACTGCCTATAATCTACAGTGAACACCCATATACCCACTGCCTATAATCTACCATTAACATTTTACCAGAGTTTTTTCTTTTTTTTTTCTTTTTAATTTGAGACGGAATCTCGCTGTGTCACCAGGCTAGAGTGCAGTAGCGCGAACTCAGCTCACTGAAACCACTGCCTCCCGGGTTTAAGCAATTCTCCTGCCTCAGCCTCCCAAGTAGCTGGGATTACAGCCATGCACCACCACACTCGGTTAATTTTTGTTTTAGTAGAGATGGGGTTTCACCATGTTGGCCAGGATGGTCTTAATCTCTTGACCTCGTGATCCGCCCGCCTTGGCCTCCCAAAGTACTGGGATTAAAGACATGAGCCACAGCGCCTGGCCCCAGAGTTTTTTTTTTTTTTTTTTTTTTTGAGACGGAGTCTCACGCTGTTGCCCAGGCTGGAGTGCAGTGGCGCGATCTCGGCTCACTGCAAGCTCCGCCTCCCGGGTTCCCGCCATTCTCCTGCCTCAGCCTCCTGAGTAGCTGGGACTACAGGCGCCCGCCACCGCGCCCGGCTAATTTTTTGTATTTTTAGTAGAGACGGGGTTTCACTGTGGTCTCGATCTCCTGACCTTGTGATCCGCCCGCCTCGGCCTCCCAAAGTGCTGGGATTACAGGTTTGAGCCACCGCGCCCGGCCCAGAGTTTTTTTTTTAGGGGGGTTTTAATGCTGATTTATATTTAGTGGGGACACACACACACACACGCACGCACGCACGCACGCACGCACACCACAATAATCCTTTTTAAGAATAAGGAAAAAATGTTAAAGTTCATAGACCAGTCAAATCCAGTTTCGCTCCTGTTTCCCAGGCTGGAGTGCAGTGGTGCAATCTCAGCTCACTGCAACCTCTGCCTCCTGGGTTCAAGTGATTCTTCTGTCTCAGCCTCCTAGGTAGCTGGGATCACAGGCATGCACCACCACACTTGGCTAATTTTTTGTGTTTTTAATAGAGATAGTGTTTCACCATGTTGGTCAGGCTGGTCTCAAACTCCTGACCTCAGATGATCCGCTTACCTTGGCCTCTCAAAGTGCTGGGATTACAGGCATGAGTTACGGCGCCCAGCCCCAAAATACTTTATTATAAGGTATCTTTTTTTCTTTAAACTGTTGTGGGTATTTTGTCATATGGCATATTTTTTAAATGGCTTAAAATGCTGTTGTATTATTCCAGGTTGCCATATGCTGGGTGAAATCATGTATTGGCATTTCAGTTATTCAGTTACACAAGAATTTTCCATTTCAGTCATTGATATGATTGTTCATTTTATTTATGTATTTGTTGGGCTGGACTGCTGTTTTATCTTGCATCTTGGATGTTCTTCACATTATCCTGTTTGTTTTTTCATCAAAGCAGGAGAAGTCAGAGTCCAGTCAAGTGCATTAGACCCAGTGTTCTCGGTCCTCTTAAAAGAAAAGGTATGTAGCAGCATGGTGACTATAGTTAGTGCTACTGTGTCATATACTTGAAATTTGCTAAGAAAGTAGATCTTAAGTGTTTTTACCACACACATACAAAAGGTAACTAGGTGAAGCAAAAGATGTGTTAAAAACTTGACTGTGGGCTGGGCACAGTGGCTCATGCCTGTAATCCCAATACTTTGGGAGGCCAAAGCAGGTGGATCACCTCAGGTCAGGAGTTCAAGACCGGCCTGGCCAATGTGGCGAAACCCTGTCTCTACTAAAAATACAAAAATTAGCTGGGCGTGGTGGTAGGTACCTGTAATCCCAGCTACTCAGGAGGCTGAGGCAGGAGAATCACTTGAACCTGGGAGGCGGAGGTTGCGGTCAGCTAATACTGCGCCATTGCACTCCAGCCTGGGCAACAGAGTGAGACTCCATCTCAAAAAAAAAACAAAAAAACCTTGACTGTGATCATCATTTCACATTATGTACATACATCAGATCATCACATTGTATACCTTAAATGTATGTAAATTTGTTTGTCATTTATACCTCAGTAAAGCCGGGGGGGAAAAGAAAAAGATAAGCATCACGCTTCTGGTCTTAAACCTAGCCAAGCTTGAATTAAAAACTAGAACTCCCGTCTGAAATGAGCTAACAGCATTGCTCTCTTGTGTTTTAGGGAAACTCAAAAGTATTCTTCCGAATGTTTGCTCTACTGATTTTCAATTTTGTAAATGAGTTATTTGATACATCTGTATTTTCTTATACTTCATAAGTTTTATTCATATATTCATTATCATTATATATTCAAAAAATTGCCTCTCAGTTATCTAAATATGAAAGAGATGCATAGTTTATAAACTGCAGAAATATATGCTAATGCTGTATCAAACATCCATAAATGTGCTATATACTCAAATATAAGGTGAGGTTTACTCCCTCATCAAAGCAAGAACTGCCTTATATTCAATTCTGTAGTTTTTTGTATAACAGGGTGCTCTCAGTTACCTTGTTTTGAACCACAAAGCAGTAGGCTAAAATAGTTTAGTATCAATCAACACTAGTGCTAGATGCTTATAAAGGGCACCTGATGGCATCTCTTTAAAAAGGCAACACAGGTCTGTAATCCCAGCACTTTGGGAGGCTGAGGCAGGAGAATTGCTTTGAGCTCAGGAGTTTGAGATCAGCCTGGGCAACATGACAAAACCACATCTCTACAAAAAATACAGAAATTAAGCAGGCATTGGTGGCTTGTGCCTGTTGTCACAGCTACTTGGGAGGCTGAGTCTGGAGAATTCCTTGAGCCCAGGAAGCAGAGGTTGCAGTGAGTCGAGATCACAGCCTGGGCCACAGAGTGATACCCTGTCTCAAAAAAAAGCAACGCAGGTTTTTGTCTGTTTTTTGAGACCAAATTTCACTCTTGTTGCCCAGACGGGAGTGTAGTGGCGTGAGCTTGGCTGACTGCAACCTCCACCTCCTGGGCTCAGCGATTCTCCTGCCTCAGCCTCCCGAGTAGCTGGGACTAGAAGTACCCACCACCATGCCTGGCTAATTTTCTGTATTTTTAATAGAGACAGAGTTTCACCATATTGGCCAGTCTGGTCTTGAACTCCTGACCTCAGGTGATCCACCTGCCTCGGCCTTCCAAAGTGCTGGGATTACCCCACCACACCCAGCTGGCAACACAGGTTTATTCATTATTCCTGGGGATATGACTACACGATTGCAAGTGTCAGGTGTCATTTTAAACGAGTCTTAACAATAACTTTTTTTTTTTTTTTTTTTTTTTTGAGGCAAGATCTCGCTCTGTCTCTCATGCTGGAGTGCAGTGGTGTGATCTCAGCTCACTGCAACCTCTGCCTCCTGGGTTTAAGCGATTCTCCTGCCTCAGCCTCCCAAGTACCTGGGATTACAGGAGTGCGCCACCATGCCCAGCTAATTTTTGTATTTTTAGTAGAGACAGGGTTTCGCCATGTTGGCAACGCTGTCCTTGAACTCCTAGTCTCAAGTGATCCACCTGCCTGGGCTTCCCAAAGTGCAGGGATTACACAGGTATGAGCCACCACGCCCAGCCATTAACAATAACTTTTTTTTTTTTTTTTTAATTGAGACGGAGTCTTGCTTTGTCACCCAGGCTGGAGTGCAGTGGTGCGATCTTGGCTCACTGCAACCTCCGCTTCCTGGGTTCAAGTTATTCTTCTGCCTCAGCCTCCCAAATAGCTGGGATTACAGATGTGCACCACCACGCCCAGATAATTTTTGTATTTTTAGTAGAGATGGGGTTTTTGCCATGTTGGCCAGGCTGGTCTCAAACTCCTGACTTTAGGTGATCCACCCGCCTCGGCTTCCCAAAATGCTGGGATTACAAGCATGAGCCAACCGCGCCTGGCCAACTGTACTTTTAAAAGCAATTCAGCAAGTGGTTTCTTTGTGCAGATCACCTTCAGGGCCAATAAACAGACCAACTTTTCTAATGTTAGGGGTACAGGTATTTGTGGCTTTGAAAACTTTCCAGTCATAGGATCATACACAGATTCCAAAAGTGCTGTGTTTCAAACAACTTAAAATTAAAGATCTTGTGCTCTGGAAAATAGTTCCTGATATGGTGACAATATTTGTATTTAATATATAAATTTTATCTTTATAAACAGTTTTTCCTCAATCTTGTAGGGAGTTATTTGTAGTCCTAGGAATGTTCTCAGTAGCTAGTAAGTGAAAATAACAGTTGGAAATAAAGCTATTATTGTTGTTATTATTACTAACTTAAAATTTGTTGCAGGAAGTTGAAGGAATTAGCATGGTAGTTTAGTTTTACAGCTATTCCAAAATACACCAGCAGATGGAGGAATTCTTTGCTCAAAAGAGCTAAAGGCTTTTACTAGTGAGGCAAACTCAAAAGCCCAGCAGCAACTTTTAAAAGCTGCATATTAAAGCATGGAAAATAACAACTTTTGCAGATTTTCAGCAATTTTCAGAATAGTCCCAGAGGAAAGATAACTAATTGATAACATGGACAAAATGAATGTTGCGTTTGTTCTTGCTTAATCTTTTTTCATTCTAAGAATCTTATACAGTTTTAAGTTCAAAGTTACTAATTTTCTACTGGAGTATAGACAGGCTCATGAATTAAATTGTCTTGAACATTCCGTTTTCAAGCTCAGATGAAGAGCTTCAGAACCAAGGAATGTATATGTTTTAAATAACATCAGAGCCTGATTTTAAAGGAGATTATTCTAACTTAGGGTTTTACTTTTTGTACTCCTGGTAGCAAAATGTTAGGCAGTATCCCTGTTGGTGCAAAGTTTTTCTATTAGCAATTCCGAGAAAATCTGTAGGATTGAGGTGGTCAGTACAATAAAAATTTTGTGAATTGAGTAAGATTTGCTTTTGATTACAGATGTATTTTCAAACTTAACTTTTTAATCTTCATTTTCATTAAATAGTGTGAAAGCAACTTTTTACTTATACACTACTTATCATTTTTTAACCAGTTTGACACCATCTTAGGAAATGTTCAGATATCAAAATGTATAAAACCAATAGGCCTTGCTAATCATGTAGCATACAATATTCACTGTGAGTGTCCGCTGTTTGGGAATTCTTTATCTCTACTGTGGTCAGCCTTGCTTCATTTTGCCTGATGCAGTCAGTGTTCTACTGTCCTATTAATGTGAATATGTCCATAGCACGCTGTGGATAATGAGTGAGAAGCTTTTTAGGGCTGCCGACTTTTTGGTTGAGTTTATGTGGAAGCATATTTCTTCCACGTTAAAGCACATGGGAAAATAGTTTTAAGCAGTGGTTTGAAGAAGTATTCTGAGCTTTGGTTAAACAAAGGTCATCCTATTTTAGCACCACGCCTGTATTTGTAAAATTGTTTTATAGTAGCATCATCTCTTTCTGTTTTAGGTGAAATGGAGACAGAAAGTCAGCCCAAGAGACTCTTCCAAGGCACTACCAATATGTTATCTCCAGATGCCGCGCAATTGTCTGATCTCAGTTCATGGTAAAAAATGAAATAAAATGAAAAGTATATTAGAGTATAATCCATTTTAAAAGAGCCACATGGAAAGTATATTGGGATAATTTAAAATATTTTCAACTTCTTATCCATGCTCCCACAAAGGGGAAATCTCTGTGGAGGATAATGTGAAAAAACAGATTATTTTAAAGTCAAGAGTATTTCGTTTGGAAATGTATATGTCTTTCTGACACCTTCGCTTTCGTTCCCAGCTCCTGTTAGGTCAGCCTGTCATTAGTTGCCAATGGTGTGGCAGTGCCAACTGCTGGCTGGTGTGAGAAAGAGTCTCTGGGTGGCTGTGGGTAATGTGTACTGATTGTAGCTGCTCTGCCTGCATTTTGTATCCAGTCCTTTCAGCTTAGCAGAGAATAGTAGGATTCTCTTAAGCATAGTATTCTCTGATTAGCATTATCCATTGTTATCTTTTTGAAAATTATGAAATATTTTGTCACAGTGCTAAGGTTTCATTTTTATAATAACATTTCCTGATTCCTATGGTCTAGTCACACACATGTTTTTTAAATCTTACTCATCCTAGTTTAGGTCTTTAAGGGCCTTCAGTGTTTTCATGAGAACGTTAACTTCTTTTCCTATACCTGAAGTTGAGCACTTGAGTGCTTATGTACATATTGGAAGGAAGGGGAAGGAATAAGTAGCAGTGACCAGGTAATATTTTGAAATCTTTCAGTATGTTCTGATCAACTCACTGAATACTTGTGTAATCAATTGTGTACTGTTTTTCAGAATTTTTTTTGTTCCCTGAGTTTTACAGCTGAGGATTTTTTTTTTTTTTTTTTGAGATAGACTTGCTCTGTTGCCCAGTCTGGAGTGCAGTGGTGTGATCTCGGCTCACTGCAGCCTCTGCCTCCCAGCTTCAAGAGATTCTCCTGCCTCAGCCTCCCGAGTAGCTGGGACTACAGGCACGGGCCACCATGCCTAGCTATTTTTTTTTTTTTTTTTGTATTTTTAGTGGACATGGGGTTTCGCCATGTTGGCCAGGCTGGTCTCGAACTGCTGACCTCAGGTGATCCCCCTCACCTCGGCCTCCCAAAGTGCTGGTATTACAGGTGTAAGCCACCGTGCCTGGCCTGAAGGTCTTTTTAAAAAGCCCACGAGGGCACTCACTTTAAAAATAGCAAGATCATACCCTCTAAATGGAAAAAGTGTATAAGCCACTTATAAGCTATAAAGATGGACGATCCCTTCTTCCCAAATCACTTATTCATTGTTCCATGTGAAATAACCTGTACTTCTAGTTGACCAAGAAGTCACAGATTATTCTAGTTTGTTAGTCTTTTTGATAAGTACTATTCTTTTTTTTTTTTTTTTTGAGACGGAGTCTCGCTCTGCTGCCCAGGCTGGAGTGCAGTGGCCGGATCTCAGCTCACTGCAAGCTCCGTCTCCCGGGTTCCCGCCATTCTCCTGCCTCAGCCTCCCGAGTAGCTGGGACTACAGGCGCCCGCCACCACGCCCGGCTAGTTTTTTGTATTTTTTTAGTAGAGACGGGGTTTCACCGTGTTAGCCAGGATGGTCTCGATCTCCTGACCTCGTGATCCGCCCGTCTCGGCCTCCCAAAGTGCTGGGATTACAGGCTTGAGCCACCGCGCCCGGCTGATCAGTACTATTCTAACCTTGGAACAGATAGATGCCTTTTAGAATTGTTCTAGCTATTTTCAACCCCATGGTCTCTGTTTTCCTCTCATCTCTGTATGTCCTTGCTACTTCAGTGTGCTAATTTTGGTACAGAGTGCCTTTCCAGGTATGTAGATGATGGAAAAGAGAAAACTTCTTTTTTTTTTTTTTTTTGAGACGGAGTCTCGCTCTGTCGCCCAGGCTGGAGTGCAGTGGCTGGATCTTGGCTCACTGCAAGCTCCGCCTCCCGGGTTTACGCCATTCCCCTGCCTCAGCCTCCCGTGTAGCTGGGACTACAGGCGCCCGCTACCTCGCCCGGCTAGTTTTTTTGTATTTTTTAGTAGAGACGGGGTTTCACTGTGTTAGCCAGGATGGTCTTGATCTCCTGACCTCGTGATCCGCCCGTCTCAGCCTCCCAAAGTGCTGGGATTACAGGCTTGAGCCACCGCGCCCGGCCAAGAGAAAACTTCTGAAGCTTGTCAAGAGGACTATTGGGTGAAACTCTATCCTTAGTGGAAAGTGCATATCACTTTTATGGCAAAGTGTTTTAATATAGGCACATGACTATAAATAGGTTTGCTTACCTAGTTACTAACCAAGTGACCAAGTTAAGTAAAATATATGACAGCATTTTACCAAGCTGAAAACATACAGGGTGAGGTGACTTATTTTTATATTGTCTTTGGCTGACAGTGCAGGATGTGTAAAACAGGTTCATGCAAGTAAGTAAGAAAGGAAAGAGAAGGTGCAGTGTTTACGAAGGGTCTTCTCTCATTGTCCAGACATTTATTCCTCTGAGCAGCACAACCTAAACCATCTCTAGCAGTAGCTATTGTGAGGCTTCTATTTCCTTGTCACTACTCCCCTATCCCATAGACCCATGAATGGCTAGGAGAGCCCTGGAAACGTCAACATTGGTGATGAAGGAAACTTTTATTTTATTTTAATTGTTTTGAGACAGAGTCTCACTCTGTTGCCCAGGCTGGAGTGCAGCAGTGCAATCTTGACTCACTGCAACCTCCGCCTCCCGGGTTCAAGCGATTCTTCTGTCTCAGCCTCCTGAGTAACTTGGATTACAGGTACGTGCACCACACCTGGCTAATTTTTGTATTTTTAGTAGATATGGAGTTTCTCCATGTTGTCCAGGTTGGTCTTGAATTCCTGACCTCAGGTGACCCACCCACCCTGGCCTCCCAAAGTGTTGGGATTACAGGCGTGAGCCACTGTGCCTGGCCAACTTTTGATTCTTAAACATAAAAAGCTGTTGTGGTGCGGTGGCTCATGCCTGTAATCCCAGCACTTTGGGAGGCCGAGGCAGGCAGATCAGGAGGTCAGGAGATCAAGACCATCCTGGTTAACACGGTGAAACCTCGTCTCTACTAAAAATACAAAAAAATTAGCCGGGCATGGTGGCAGGTGTCTATAGTCCCAGCCACTCAGGAGGCTGAGGCAGGAGAATGGCGTGAACCCGGGAGGCGGAGCTTGCAGTGAGCGGAGACCGCACCACTGCTCTCCAGCCTGGGTGACAGAGCGAGACTCCGTCTCAAAAAAAAAAAAAAAAAAAAAAGTTGTTGCTTCACACAAGAGACACTTGCTTTATTCACAGCCACTCATAGAGTGTCAGCAAGCCAAGTGTGGTTCAAGTAATCTGCAAAAGAAATCTGTTACTCAAAATTCACAAAACTAAGTGTCAAAGATAGTTAAGTCATTAATTAAACTTCCAGATGATGTTTTTAGTCAGTTTGCAGCAATTGTACTTCTGAGGTTATTAAAGCTTAAAATTGTGCTGAGACTTTGGGAACACCTTATATATTAATGGTGCTGACATTTTTGCCTATAATTAAGAGATTTTAAAATATGATTTATTTCTTTTTTTTTTTTTTTTTTTTTTTTTTTTTTTTTTTTTGAGACAGAGTCTGGCTCTGCCGCCCAGGCTGGAGTGCAGTGGCCGGATCTCAGCTCACTGCAAGCTCCGCCTCCCGGGTTCACGCCATTCTCCTGCCTCAGCCTCCCAAGTAGTTGGGACTTACAGGCGCCCGCCACCGCGCCCGGCTAGTTTTTTGTATTTTTTAGCAGAGACGGGGTTTCACCGTGTTAGCCAGGATGGTCTCGATCTCCTGACCTCGTGATCCGCCCGTCTCGGCCTCCCAAAGTGCTGGGATTACAGGCTTGAGCCACCGCGCCCGGCCTATTTCTTTTATATAAAAACTGGATCCTGGCCAGGCATGGTGGCTCACACCTGTAATTCCAACACTTTGGGAGGCCGAGGTGGGCGGATCACTTGAGGTCGGGAGTTCAAGACCAGCCTGGACGACATGGTGAAACACCTTCTCTACTAAAAACACAAAAACTAACCGGGTGTGGTAGCGCATTCCTGCAATCCCAGCTACTCTGGAGGCTGAGACAGGAGAATTGCTTGAACCCGAGAGGCAGAGGTTGCAGTGAGCCGGGATCGCACCACTGGACTCCATCCAGCCTGGGCAACAGAGCGAGACTCCATCTCAAAAAAAAAAAAAAAAAATCTGGATCCTGCTTTTGCGGAAACTTTTTTTTGAGACGTAGTCTTACTCTTGTTACCCAGGCTGGAGTGCAATGGTGCAATCTCCACTCACTGCAACCTCTGCCTCCTGGGTTGAAATGATTCTCCTGCCTCAGCCTCCCGAGTAGCTGGGATTACAGGCATGCACCACCACACCCGGCTAATTTTGTATTTTTAGTAGAGATGGGGTTTCTTCATGTTGGTCAGGCTGGTGTCGAACTCCCAACCCCAGGTGATCCACCCGCTTTGGCCTCCCAAAGTGCTGGGATTACAGGCGTGAGCCACCATACCTGGTCTTTTTTTTCTGTTGTTGAGACAAGATCTGGTCTATTGCCTAGACTGGAGTACAGTAGTGTGATCATGGCTCACTGCAACCTCTGTTTCCCGGGCTCAAGCCATCCACCCACCTCAACCTCCCGAATAGCTGGGACTACAGGTGTGCACCATCTCGCCCAGCTAATTTTTCTGTTTTTGTAGAGACCGAGTTTTGCCATGTTGCCCAGGCTGGTCTTGAACTGCCCTCAAGTGATCTGCATGCCTTGGCCTCGCGAAGTGTTGGGATTACAGGCATGAGCCACTGCACCCAGCCTCTTTTATCTCTTTAATGCAGTTTTATTAATCAGAATCAGACATTCATATTCTTAGAAACGGGGCTAGAGATAGGAATCTGGCTGTGTTCTGGTTTCTGCTACCAAGGTTGGCAACCTACTTGATAACAAAACTAAGGAATCTGTGCTAGGCTTGATAGGGCTGTGGCTAATTTTTTATTTATTTACCTACCTGCTGTTAATCTGATAGAACCCAGCTTATTGACTGAACAAGGCACAAAGTGGTTCAGCCAGATGGGGTGATAACATGAATCAAACCGAATATCTTAGTTTTGTGATTACTTTTATCATTGGATGGTTTTCATGATTTGCTATTTTAATGAAACTATGGAAACAACTGCCCTCTATCTTTTAGAGAGCAGAAAAAGGATCAGATCGTTAGATGTTATCTTGTCATTTAAATATTTATAGTTTATTCCCTGCCCCATCCAACAAAAGGAGAGATGGCTTTTATAGCCTTTAAAGTTTATACACTAGATAACAATCTTTAAAAATCTGACATCTTTTGAAGCATAAATTAAGTTTGAAATTTGAGTGTGGACCCATTTGGAGTTTGTGTCCAGTTAGGCATACTTTTTATTTCTTTTCTTTTCTTTTTTTTTTTTGCTAAATGAAAATTCCCAAATCTTTGCCAACCAAATCTGGGGGACATTATCAACCATAAGGCAGGAGTTATGTCATTCTGCATTTAATCCTTATGGACATCAAAATTTGAGCATCACTCAGAAGTCTACCTTTGCCTGTGCTTTGATTCTTTCTGCATGTTGGGAGCTCTTAATCTGCTCTTCATTCTGTTGGGAGTGAGACTGTGTGTGTCTGCAGCATACTATATAAAATAAAGGAGTTTTCAGGGCTGCTGGCCATACAGTGACGATTAAATGATAGTGTCTTTTTTATGAAAGGAAAACTTATGAATTTTCTTACCCCGTGCATCAGTGTTAATGTGATAGTTTTAACACGTTTTTTTGTTAAATGGGTCTTAGTGGTTCTAACACTATTTTTAATGTTATATGTGTCATGCCAAAATTTCATGAATATGTGACAAGTACAAAAAATAAGTTTTAATCATTAATAGGAATGTGTATGTCTGTACACATCTCTAAAGTACACATGTATACACACACACACACACACACTCTTTAGAGATGTTTATGTGAGCAACTTAGACATCTGTACTGATAGTTTAAAACTCCTGTCTACCTTCACCATAAAAATGAGCAAGTTAAAAACAAAACAAAACACTCCTGTCCTCAGCATGACTGCGGACTGATATTTAAATATGTGATCTTAAAAACTTAGAGGTCATTCAGAAGGATGATACTAGGACCGTTAAGGTAAGATAGTAGAGACCAGAGAACATGCCATATATATCAGTTTAACCCACAGCAAGGGGTGTGGGGATGCCCTACAGTCATACCTTATACCAAAATCTGTGCTAGGCTTGATAGGACTGTGACTCATTTCTAACGCATTTACCTGCCTGTCATTAATCTGATAGGACCCAGCTTATTGACTAGACAAGGCACCAAGTGGCTCAGCCAGATGGGGTGATAGCATGAATCACACTAGACATCCTACCTTTGTTATTACTTTATCATTGGACTCTTTTAATGAGTCACTCATACTTCATCCTTAGGTTTTCTAGACAGAGGGCATTACCTTAAGTCATAAGTACTTTTGGTTGTGTGGTTCAAATATTGCCTCAATATGTATATTCAGTGGCTGGAACGCATTCGTTCAGTTTTGATTCAGGGATTCCTGTGTCCAATTTGAATTGTCTAGATCCTTTTTTACTATTGTCTGGCTTTCGGCCATTAGTGTAAGTAAGGCTCATTAGCACTTCCATCAGAGCTTAAGCTAGGAAAGAAAGAAGAGATGAACTCAGATTAGTCCAGACCTCGTTGCTTTTAGAAGCTCTGGTAGAAGAGTTAATAGTAGACTCTGTGAAAATTACTTTTGTGCAGTGATGTTGCTGTGGGTTAAAAAATCATGTAAGTCTTACTTGACGTGGATAGAATAACAATGAGTGATTTGTGACGTGAAGTCTCTGCTTCCATGACCATGAGTAATTGTGCCAGATTAATTCAAACGGAAACTAGATTTTAGTTAAGTGAAAATGTCTGGTTAAAGATTTACCAAGTTCTGAATCTAAATTGCAGTGGAGACTAAATGTAAGTGTGCTATTTTCTGTTAATGAACAAAATTATATACATTTATATTTTAATAATAGGGAAGACATTCTGAAATGAAATGTTCAGGGCTTTTTTTTTCTGATCCTCCATTAGCTTATTTCTCTTAAGGTAATCAGCAGTGTTAGAAGTCAAATTTCACTGCATGAGTCCTGTTGTGTGTTTTTGAATGAATACAGGATTCACCCAAGCAGGCAGGCCTTAATTACAAATGGAATCTTTTAACCCAGGACTCACCGTAAGTCTGGTGGTTGGAATAAAGAATTCTTTATTTATATTCAGATTATCTGCTTGGTGGCCAAGTGTTAATCTAAGCCCATTTCTTCCTGCCAAGTAGCATAGAGCGTGTCCTTCGGCTGCCCGGCCAATATGTGCTTTAGGAAAGTAAATTCATTTTAATATTAGTCTAGGCAAAAAGCTGCAGGAGGAAAAATCGCATATGTTCCAAAGGCAAATAGAAAGGTCTTTTGATTTTCCAGTGTCTTGGATTATCTGTGCAACTTTCTTTCAGTAGTTTGAGTAATTCATATTTTAGATCCATTTCGCCATTTGGTTGAAAAAATATCGGAGCCAGCTAAAATTTCCAAACTTCTTACTTAAAAGTGATATTATTAATGATGCATTTGACAGCAGTGAGTGTAGAGTAGGAGTAGTGTGGAATATACTGTTTCCATTTTTACTTTTACTTTTCTGAAGCCTATTTGTAGTTTGTCTCCACCTAAAAACAATCCACAAACAAGAGAATGAAATGACATTTCAAAGAAAAGTAGAAGAGTAGAGAAGCAAGGGTGGGGGTGATATATTTCATTGAGGGTAGTACAGGGCCCAGAAACTTTCTAATGTACCATAGGTTACTTTTAACACTAGAAATACATTAACTTGGAAATTCAGAAAAATGATAATATTAAAGACTCCCAACATTTTCGACTCAGCATGTTAGACTGGAATGGGCTTTTTCAAAGGAGTTAGTGACCAAAGTTAAAACTGGAACCCGTGTTTCCTGATTTCCATAATTCCTTCTCCAATTCTGTGCTTTTTTCCTTTTCAAAAATAAAAAGTGTGTAAATTCTAAAACTGCCCAATTACCTCTCCCGCTTTGTCTGTCACTGTGTTTTCTTCACTCTCTATACCCCAGCCACAATAGTCTGCTTTTGTTTGGTTCCTAGAACTATCCTTGCTTCCTCCCAAATCTTAACTAATTAATGCCTGCTCATCCTTCAGATGATAGCAAATATCATCTCTGGGGAACCTTTTCTCATTCCTCCGAGTTAGATTAGGTTACCCATGTTGTATATTTTCATAGCCCCTTGTATCTTTCCTTTATCACTTTTATTGCAAATTACAATTACATATTTATTAGCATGGTTACTTGAATGTCTGTCTCCTGCACAATACTGTAAATTCAATGAGGGCTGGGACCACGTCTGTTTTAAACACTGTTGTATTTCTAATATCTAGTGTGCTTCCTGCACTTGGCAGGCACTCAGTAAGTATTAGAATAAGTGAATGATTGAATTCAGGGCAAATATAAAGCATAGATCTTATTATTGGATTGATGGAAATCAAAGCCAGAAAGGCAGCTTGATGCCAGACTGTAAAAGCTCTCATTTCCCTGCTGAAGTATGGAGCCAGATTCATGAGTCAGGCCAGGTTGATGGTTGGGAACAGTGAGCCCCTGGGCTGGATAGGGAAGGAATCCCTGGGCTGGGTATAGAGGTTCTTGATGTCCAGATCTGGAGTTTTACTGGAACGATAGGAACAGGTGCCAGTTGTCAGGATAAAGAGGCAACAGACAATGGGTACTGAGACCATGAGTGTAGATTATTCATTGTAGAAGCTTAACTGGAGAATAACTAAAGGGATCAAAGAAAGGGACTCTTCTAGAAATAGACCTTTGGGTTTTGAAAGCAAGAAGAAAGGAAACAGTGTAAGGAATTATAAATGGCATAGAATTGGAGGGGGAAATCATTTAAAAATGTGTTTGAATTGAAGGCCCTTTGGGAGTGGGGAAGTGATCAACTCTAAGGGAGTTGAAAGACTTTGTTTTAGAGTAGAGGAACTATGAGGCAGTGTATTTGATCGAACACCTCTGATAGTCCGAGTATGGTTACCTCAGTAAGTAACTACTCCTCTTGCTTCAAGCCTGATGGGAAGATAAAAAGATAAACATAAGGATAGAAATTTCTTGAGCTGAAGTGAAGTGAAGGAACCTCCCTCCCAAAAACCATGGCATGTCAAGAGGAACATTTATTGTAGGTTGGATGGTCTGGTGCCTCCGGGGGGACAATCAAATGATACAGGACCTCGAAGAGTCTTACTTTGGATTTTTGTGGCTTTATAATGTAGTATATTATGTAGTTCATTGCTGTGGCTTTATGCTTTTTTATTATTTACAAGTGATCTACTGATTTGTGAGCTCTTGAAACTGTGTCATTGCATGTTACGTTTACCCTGATAGTTGCATTTGCTTATAATTCTTTTTGCTTTGTCTTCAGTTCAGATATTTTGGATGGCAGTAGTAGCAGCAGTGGCTTATCCTCAGACCCACTGGCTAAAGGCAGCGCTACCACAGAGTCTCCAGTAGCATGCTCCAATTCATGCTCTTCGTTCATCTTGATGGATGATCTCTCACCCAAGTGACTTAACCATTTCTGATTCAACGTTTTAACTGCTGTTTCCTACATAAAATGTTTAGTGGGGAACGCAGAGAACTTTGATCCATAATGAGGATTAAAGTTTTACAGATTTCACCCATTCTGATGCTATTATTACTCTTTGGCATCTCTCTTCTCCAAAGTTCAATTTTATGAGCCTAATGACCTTAGCTAATAATCTGGTTTTGCTGATCTCATTTTGGATTTAGTGATTAAATCTCAACTGCTCATTTTTGATTGCTTAGAGGAATTTTTTTTCCTTAGTGCCTCAACACCTATTTTGAGTTTATACATTTAAGAAAGGCACTGATACGTATTGCCTTTAATGGTTCTTTTCCGCAGCAGTGATACGACAGATTTGATCAGAAATTCTCTTGCTTGAGAGATTTTTTTTTTGTTCTTTGTTGACTACATAGTTTCAAATCTCTATTTCATGATAATATATAAATTGCTTTTAATTATATTAAATTTTTATTTTTCTGCATCAGCTTAAAGTACATTATTTTGTTTCCCTTTCCTGTTTGAGCCGCTTACGCCATTTCTCACAGAGGGGAAGAAATACGTAGTTGCTTTCATTACCCTTATTGCTTCTTTGCTGTTGGGGTGTGTGAAGTGAGCATTGATTTTAGTGCTGAGAATGTAAACGGACTTACAGGATGCTTGGATTAGTCACCACAGGTTCTTATGACTTTGCTACCACAGTTGATATATTTCTCCTCAAACCTGTTGCCCTAAGGAATATATAAAATATTGTTGATATTTCTAGGTGGTGTTATCAAGGAGAAGAAATTCCTGCCTTGACCAGATGTGTGGAGCATCTACAAATGAATGAATAGTTATTTACACACAAACCACTGTGTACAAAAGCGTCCATGGAGCTGTCAGTGTCTCGGGTGGCATTATGAGGCCTCAGGTGCCTTGGGGTACATTGTCATGCTATAAGGGATGTATATCATAAGGTATGGTGGAAGAGGGGCCTTATGTGTATGAATGCCACATACTGTTTGTGTTGCTGCTTTTTTTCCGATTCCTTTTTGTCATTGGATTTGTTTGTTTTGTCATGTGGTGAATGGTGTTTCAGTTCATTGTGTTGCCGCCAGAATCAGAATCCAGTTCTTGTTCATACTGCCTTATAGTTATTGTGTTGCCGCCAGAATCAGAATCCAGTTCTTGTTCATACTGCCTTGTAGTGAGGGCAGTTTAATATCTACAAAGAAGCTTTTAGGAGCTGAAGAAGTCAATGTGATTGTGCGTTCTGCTTTTAAGAAGCTGTTTCAGCTGTGAACTGTGTACATGCTATAAGTGTGAGGTACCATAAGTTATTTAATTTTTAAAAGAGGAAACTCTTGAGTGAGCTGTTTAAGAAATCTGAGTGTAATCTATTGTTACGTTATTTATAACTAGGTAAAATGTCTGTCGTGATAGATTTCTTTTTAATGTTCAGATATTGTGGTTGGGTTGTCTATATTTAATATGCAGATTTGCCTGCTGGAATCATCATAATCCATTTTAAAGTGAATGTAAGAAATGAAAACTACTGCATTTGTGTCTTTTGAAGGCAAAGATCCTTGGATTTTAAAGGAAGATTATGTGCTTTGAAGGCACTCAGAGACTAGTAATAGCATATGGCTTGAAGGGAAACCCATTCTCTTTCAATTACAAGAGAGTATCACTTAGCGTGCAGTAGTTCTATTATAGCATCTGATGTGTCCTTTATTTTAAATTGTAACCATAACAGCCATTAATGGCTTTATTTCTTGTATTGCTCTCATCTGGGAAAAGTCTACTTCTTCAAACGTAACAAATATATCTATTATGAAGCTTGTCCCCTAGTATGCCATTATAAAGAAAAAATTCTTCGATGGTATGCAGTGTATCTATTCTGTTTGTAAAGGATCATGTCAAAATGTTCTGCCTCTATAATGATAATAGATGGTTTTGTCTTTCAGGAGATTTATCCACCTACTGTCTTCTTTGCCTTAAAGGGACACTTGGCCATCATTTTTAGACTTGAACTTAACACTGTTAAGAAATAACTGAAATATGATGGTACTTACATTAATTTTTGAAATTCAATGGTGGGATAGAATTAGGTCAGGAAATGGAAATTGTTCCAATGGTGTGAGAACTAGGAGACAAGATGATTCACTTTATTATTTAAACCAAGCTTCAGTTTTAGTTTTTGTTGTTTAAATGAACTGGAAAGTTAAGTTTTTGCAGGGATTGTTTTGAAATAAAGAGATATGCTAACTCACAGATGAACTTTGTTGATAAGACCCCTTTATTTTTATATAAAGTCTAATATTTGAAAAGTGATTGTTATAAAGTAAAATTCTCTCTTCCTATTCTAATATATATCATTTATTTCAGGCTTCTATTTGAAAACAGGTATAAGAGATGATATGATGGAACCCTATAATGTTTTTTGCTTGATTGACTTATATAATCACTGTTTCATGATTACTGCTTTTGGAATAATAGGAAGTTTTGTGAAATGCTGGTCTTGTGTATATCTTAGAATAAATAAAGTGTGTATACATGCATAAAATTTACTAATGTTTTAAAAATCTGTCCTTTGTTCTTATTAATAATCATTTTCTGCCCTTATATCCCAATAGTTTATTCTCTGTATCTAATTGCAGGTCAAGCTTTGAATAAAAGGATATCAGAAACACAAAAGAACTAATAGCTATGTTGAAGTTGGGGCTGTTTGCCAAAACGAAGTGAAACCTCTCCACATAATCAAATTTTCAAGAGTATTTTGTAGAATTTGACAATTTAGAAGGTTCTTGCCAGGGTCATACATCTTTCTTCCTCGTTTTCAATTTAGTTTATCTTGTTAAATTTTTTACATATTGATAAGCCTCTATAAATTATTTTTAGAACAAGATTGGGGTGAATAAACAGACAAAAAGGTCCGGGCACGGTGGCTCACGTCTGTAATCCCAGCACTTTGGGAGGCCGAGGTGAGCAGATCATGAGGTCAAGAGATCAAGACCATCCTGGGCAACATGGTGAAACCCCGTCTCTACTAAAAATACAAAAATTAGCTGGGCATGGTGGCGTGCACCTGTAGTCCTAGCTACTCAGGAGGCTGAGGCAGGAGAATCGCTTGAATCCAGGAGGCTGAGGTTGCAGTGAGTCAAGATTGTGCCACTACACTCCAGCCTGGTGACAGAGCGAGACTCCGTCTTAAAATAAACAAAAAACAAAAAAACAAAAAACAAACAAAAACAGGCAAAAAGCCTTTTATGTATGATTCAGATTATTAAGTTTTATCTTCAGTTTCTTTTTTATTTTTATTTCTTTTTGAGGCAAAGTTTTGCTCTTGTTGCCCAGGCTGGAGCGCAGTGGCACAATCTTGGCCCACTGCAACCTCTGCCTCCTGGATTCAAGCAATTCTTCCTGCTTCAGCCTCCTGAGTAGCTGGGAGTACAGGCCCCTGCCACTACGCTTGGCTAGTTTTTGTATTTTTTAGTAGAGATGGGGTTTCATCATATTGGCCAGGCTGGTCTCAAACTCCTGACCTCAGGTGATCTACCTGCCTCGGCCTCCCAAGGTGCTGGGATTACAGGCACGAGCCACCACGCCTGGCCCTATCTTCAGTTTTTAAGAAATATATGAACTACTTTATTTTAAAATACATTTTGGGCTGGGCGCAGTGGCTCACACATGCAATCCCAGCACTTGGGGAGGCCAAAGCGGGTGGATTGCTTCAGGCCAGGAGTTTGAGACCAGCCTGGGCAACGTGGCAAATCCTCGTCTACTAAAACTACAAAAATTAGCTGGGTATGGTGGCATGCGCCTGTAATCCCAGCTACTTGGGAGGCTGACGCTTGAAACTGGAAGGCAGAGGTTGCAGTGAGCTGAGATCGCACCACTGCACTCCAGCCTGGGTGACAGAGCAAGACTCTCTCAAAAAAACAAAAAGAAAAACAACTTTACATTTTGAAATTTGAAATAATTTCAGACTTACAAAAAATTTGCAAGAGTAGCTCAAATAACTCCTATATATCCTTCACCCAGTTTCCTCAATTGTTAACATTTAATCACATTTGCTTTGTCTGTCTGTCTGTCTCCTATATATGCACTATCATTCTGCTTCTCCCTGTGTCTTTCTGTGTGGGGGGGATGTGTATATATATATACACACACACACACATTTTTTTTCTGAATCATCTGAGAATGAATTGTAGTTACAATGCCCCATTGCCTTTACATGCTTCAGCGTAAATTTCTTAAAGACAAAGACATTCTACATAACCACATTGTAACTATCAAAATCAGAAAATTAACTGACACAAAACTGCCATTTATTAGTGGCTCGCACATGTCATCCCAGCATTTTGGGAGGCTGAGGTGAGAGGATCGCTTAAGTCCATGAGTTTGAGACCAGCCTGTGCAACACAGCAAGACCCTGTATCTATATATTTTTTTAAATAGAAAGATTTTTTTAAACTGCCTCTAATCTACAGACCCATTCAGTTTTTGCCTATAGTTGTGATAATGCCGTTTTTGGCAAAAGGGAAGAGATCGGTTTTTTTTCTTCTAGAGGAGGAGGAGACTTAGTAATTGACACCCTCACCCACTCAGCTACTCAAGCCAAGAACCCAGGAGTTAACCTTGACTTGTTGCTTACTTTCATTCCTTGCATGTAATTCTTCAGCGTGACTTCATTCTGTTTCTGAGATATATCTTCTTGCCCTTGTCAAGGAGGAACAATACCAGACATAGTTAGCAAGACAGATTTTATTCAGACTACTTCAGTAGGGGAGAGACCCCTGTTTCTTCTGGAGGAGGCACATGGTGTTACTTTGTCCTGTTACTAGTGATAACCTTGATCCCTTGGATAAGGTGGTGTCTATTGTCTTTTTCCCATTGAAATTAAAGTATTTTGTGTACTTTGAGACTACAAATATCCTGTTTCCTCATTAAACTTTGACCCCCTAGTTTTAGCATTCATTGATCTTTCTTGTCTGATGGTATCATGATGGCTGCCTGATAGTATCATGATGACGACCTAATGCTGGCTCTAATTCCATCATTAATTTGTTAGTTGACATTCTACTGTAAAGAAGAACACACACTCCTCCGCCACTTTGCCTCAGTGTGGACTCATGGACTCCCGCTTTAGTGAGTGAGTTTTAATTCATTACCATGATTGTTTTGATATTCAAGTTGCCTCAGATTTGGAAAATGAGGGCCCCTCCAACTCATCCCTGTGTCCTTTGGACAAATCCCTATCAGTTTCTGAGCAGTTTTTTACTTTTCTGACTCAAGATGTCCCAGATTCATACTTTCCTTGCCCCAGCCACTGGGATCAGCCATTTCTCTAAGTAGCCCCTTGATTCCTTTTAATAGAGAACAGTGTTTAAAAATCAAGTTGGGGAACTAGGTATATTATTGCTATTGGGGCATCATTGTTTAAAGGCCTCAGAGCACAGAGAAAAACACACGTGTATATATGCCATGTAAATGTATATACACATCTATATTTGTTTAGTTCAAACAATACCTCTGAGTTCAAACTATACCTCTGATTCCAATTCAATACCACAGGGTTTATTCCAGTGTTTATCTCAGTGTAATTACTCCTTTCTCCTGTGTGTAACCAATTTCCTACCCTGCCAGCTGGCTACCCAGCCTGCCTCCTCAGCCCCATCCATCTCCTTGGCTCTGACCCTGATGGTCTGCCAGTCTTGGCTGCCTGGATGGAAGGAAGGAAAGAGGATCTAAGTCCTCAAGTTTTAAATATCCCTGGTTCACACCCACCCCAACCACCACAAGCTCCTTATCTTCTGTGCTTGACTGTTCACAGCTTGGGAATTTCTTACATTCATCAATTTAACAAATATTTATTGAGCCCTGTGCTGTGAACTGTAAATGCAGATTAATTTCTTTTTTTTTTTTTTTTTTTTTTGAGACCCAGTCTCGCTCTGCCGCCTGGGCTGGAGTGCAGTGGCCGGATCTCAGCTCACTGCAAGCTCCGCCTCCCGGGTTCATGCCATTCTCCAGCCTCAGTCTCCCAAGTAGCTGGGACTACAGGCGCCCGCCACCTCGCCAGGCTAGTTTTTTGTATTTTTTTAGTAGAGACGGGGTTTCACCATGTTAGCCAGGATGGTCTTGATCTCCTGACCTCGTGATCCACCCGTCTCGGCCTCCCAAAGTGCTGGGATTACAGGCTTGAGCCACCGCGTCCGGCCGAATGCAGATTAATTTCATGCCTTTGGCCGGGCACAGTGTCTCATGCCTGTAATCCCAGCACTTTGGGAGGCTAAGGTAGGTGGATCGGCCGGGCGCGGTGGCTCAAGCCTGTAATCCCAGCACTTTGGGAGGCCGAGACGGGCGGATCACGAGGTCAGGAGATCGAGACCATCCTGGCTAATATGGTGAAACCCCGTCTCTACTAAAAATACAAAAAACTAGCCGGGCGAGGTGGTGGGCGCCTGTAGTCCCAGCTACTCGGGAGGCTGAGGCAGGAGAATGGCGTAAACCCGGGAGGCGGAGCTTGCAGTGAGCTGAGATCCGGCCACTGCACTCCAGCCTGGGCGACAAAGCGAGACTCCGTCTCAAAAAAAAAAAAAAAAAAAAAAAAAAAAAAAAAAAAAAAAAAAAAGGTAGGTGGATCACCTGAGGTCAGGAGTTTGGGACCAGCCTGGCCAACATGGCAAAACCCTGTCACTACTAAAAATACAAAAATTAGCTCGGTGTGGTGGCATGCCCCTGTAGTCCCAGCTACTCAGGAGGCTGAGGCAGGAGAATTGTTGGAACCCAGGAGGCGGAGGTTGCAGTGAACCAAGATCATGCCACTGCACTCCAGCCTGGGCAACAGAGTGAGACTCCGTCTCAAAAAATAAAATAAAAAAAAAGCATGCCTTCAAGGAGAGCAGTAGAGCAGAATAGTCAGGTACACTGATTACTGGAAGCACTGATAGAGTGTGTTGGGGAGCATCAAGGGCGAACTCCCCCCCTCCCCCGATGCTTCCCAGAAGAGGGAACACTAAGGCTGAATCTTGAAGAACAAACTTGGCATGAGTCAAGGAGTTAGGTAGAGGGAAATAAGATACAGGTGAGAAGAGCACTAAAGCACCATTACAGAAATGCTAGTAATTTGCTAATATAGGAGATGAGGCTGGAGAGGAAAACAGACCTTACTTGTTCTTTGGGGATTTGGGAGTCTTTAGCTTATGTAGGTGGAAGTTATAGCTGTAGATGTAAACAGGGAGATCATCCAGACAAGAAGGTTAGGGACAAAATCCTGACAATCATCAGCATTTAAGAGCTGACGGATCACGAGGTCAAGAGATCGAGACCATCCTGGCCAACATGGTGAAACCCTGTCTCTATTAAAAATACAAAGATTAGCTTGGCGTGGTGGTGTGCGCCTGTAGTCCCAGCTACTCAGGAGGCTGAGGCAGGAGAATTGCTTGAACCCGGGAGGCAGAGGTTGCAGTGAGCCGAGATTGTGCCACCTCACTCCAGCCTGGCGACAGAGTGAGACTCTATCTCAAAAAAAAAAAAAAAGAGGCCGACTGAAGATAAGGGATGGCCTAGATGAAGCAGCTAACAATATCAGTGAACCATAAGGAGGGAGTGGTCTACAGAGTCAATTGAAATGAGGACTGAAATTTTCCCATTAGATCTTAAAATTAGAAGATCCTCTGGAGGCTCTCATTAGTGTACTGTTAGTGAGGTTGAAGGAGCCAAAGTTGAACTGCAGTGGCTTAAATAAGCGGGGGCTTAGGAGATGGAGACAGGAGGGTATGTTATAGTCTATGTCCATCTGCCAACTTCCTTTTTTCCCTTCTTTTCTTTCCCAACCCTTGCTCAATCATAATACAAACTCTCCCGTTTTCCTTCTGTATCCTCAGCAGCTAGCATCCTGTCCGAAATGGAATAGTCACTCAATAAAATTCTGTTGAACTAAGTAACCCCTTGCTATCCTATCGGAAATAGAACAGTCACTTAATAAAATTTTGTTGAACTAAGTAACCCCACACTATCCTATCTGAAATAGAACAGTCACTCAATAAAATTTTGTTGAACTAAGTAACCCCACGCTGTCCTATCTGAAATAGAACAGTCACTCAATAAAATTTTGTTAAACTAAGTAACCCCACGTTATCCTATCTGAAACAGAATAGTCACTCAATAAAATTTTGTTGAACAAGGTAACCCCACGCTCTAACCTATAGAGGGAGTAAAAGAAAGTCACTCTCACCTATAGAGGGAGCTGAAAGAAAACCACAGGGAGTGTTAACCTATAGGAGAAGCTGAAAGAAAATCACTAGGGAATGAACCTATAGGAGAAGCTGAAAGTAAATCTCCGGGGAAGTGTTAACCACACACTCTCACCTCTAGGAGGAGGGTGAAGCTTCTTGTCTTCCAGACATTCCCGAGGAAAACTTGCACGAGGAGTCTGTCAAGGAGTGCCACCCTTTGGTAATCTTTATTAATATATACCTAATATGTACCTTCTGTTTGTGGCATGTGATACTGATGTTCCATTTATTATAGTGATAGGAAGCTTTTTATTACAGTAAACTTGGCAAGTCGTATAGTAAAGGAAAAGTGACATAATTTAAATACATCTTGAGTAAATGATAGTACGAATGATCCATAGCCAGATATGACCCAAATCTTAAAATATACATAATTACTTTGATCCAGGAAAGTATTGGGTCACAGTGGTGTGTGGAACTGTCTGTATGAAGAAGTTAGAAGCTGTGGAATCTGTGTGGAATGCTCTTGCCGGGTTCTTTATAGATTTCCTCTTTTTTGGGATTCTGCACTTTTCCTTTCCCTTTTCTTTTCTCTTTCTTTTTTTTTTTTTTTTTTTTTCGGAGTTTCTTTCTTGTTGCCCGGGCTGGAGTGCAGCGGCGCCGTCTCGGCTCACTGCAACCTCCGCCTCCCGGGTTCAAGCAATTCTCCTGCCTCAGCCTCCTGAGTAGCTGGGATTACAAGCACCCGCCACCACGCCCGGCTGATTTTTTGTATTTTTAGTAGAGACAGGGTTTCACCATGTTAGCCAGGCTGGTCTCGAACTCTTCACCTCAGGTGATCTCCCTCCCTCGGCCTCCCAAAGTGCTGGGATTACAGGCGTGAGCCATCGTGCCCAGCCTATTCTGCACTTTTCTTCTTCTGTGAGGTGTGGTAAGAGAGGTCAGGAACCTCTCTCCTTCAGCTTCTAGGGGGAACTGGAGTGTGGCTGAGGTAAAGTGGGGCTAAAGAGCACTTCAGGCCTGGTTTGCTTACCTATCTCTTCTGACTAAAAAAGTGGTTAGAACTCCAGAGCTACTGTCAGCATGCAGCCCTCAGAGAAAGAAGCTTCTAGTCTGGATCACTGAGGCCTGCCTTCTTTGGCCAAAAGGAATTTTTAGTCTAGTTCCCCTGATGACTACTGAGGTAGTCTGGGGTGAGAGCCCTAGCGCTTTGAATCTGCCCTCTAAGCATCCATCTCCCTCAGAGACCTGTGGGTTGTGGGGAGGAAGAAGGGAAGAGGGGCTGTGGCTGTTGTAGGTGAGGGGTTAAGAATTCTAGAATTTGTAATCTTCATCATGTGTATTTCTACCTCAGAGACAAAATTAACATCTCATAACAGTGGTTTAATTTCTTTGTTTTGTCATCTTTATTCATTTGTATTTATTTTTGAATTATGGAGGAGAAAAGCTTATTATAAGAAGTTGAAACCTCATAGAAGTATGCAAAGTAAAAAATACTCCCCCTCCAGCCTTTTCATCTATAATGTAATAGTTTGATTTGTGTACCTAATTATCTTTTTCTTTTCTTTTCTTTCTTTTTTTTTCTTTCTTTTTTTTCTTTTTTTGAGATAGTGCCTCACTCTGTCGCCCAGGCTGGAGTGCAGTGGCGTGATCTCGGCTCACCACAACCCCTGCCGCCCAGCTTCAAGTGATTCTCCTGCCTCCCGAGTAGCTGGGATTACAGGCGCCTGCCACTGTGCTCGGCTAATTTTTGTATTTTTAGTAGAGACGGGGTTTCACCATGTTGGCCAGGCTGGTCTTGAACTCCTGACCTTGTGATCCTCCCGCCTCAGCCTCCCAAAGTCCACAGTGCTGGGATTACAGGTGTGAGCCACCGCGCCTGGCCCTAGTTATCTTTTTCTATACATAGGTGAACATATTTGTAATAGATGCACATGCATATTTTAAATTTTTTATTGAAATGTAATGTATATACAAAAAAGTGTACAGGTTGATGAATTATCACAAACTAGATATTCTGGGGGAATGTTCTGTGTGACCTGGGTGATGGTTACATGGGTTTATTCATTTGTGATAATTCCTGCAGAGTAAATGGCTGAAAATGAGCAGTAGGGAGCAACTCAAGAGTTCTGGAATGTTCTCTATGGACCTGGGTGATGGTTACTTGGGTTGATTCAGTTTGTGATCATTCATAGAGTGAATGACTAGAAGTGGTCATTTGGGGGCGCCTCAACAGTTTTGGAATGTTCTATGTGACCTGACTGATGTTTGCTTAGGTTCACTTTTTCAGCATTCATAGAGTGAATGACTGGAAGTAGGTATTGTGGGGCACCTCAAGAGTTCTGGAATGTTTTCTGTGGACCTGGGTGATGGTTACTTGGGTTGATTGCGTTTGTGATCATTCATAGAGTGGATGACTGGAAGTGGGCATTAGAGGGCGCTTCAAAAATTCTCGAATGCTCTGCACTGAGGTAGGTGATGGTTTATGGGTTCATTTTTAGCAATTGTATGAACATTCCATAATTTAACCCTCAAATGATCATTGAGGTTCTTTATAATTTATTAGTATACACAAGTAAATGTTGTTATTCATTTAAATTTGTCTGCTTCTGTATGTATTTCTTCAGGAGAGATTCTTAGAAGTGATAAATTGTTGGGTCAGACGGCATGTGCGTTTTATTATTTTCTTTTTGGAAAGGTAAGACAAGTTCAATGTAAAAAAATGAAATAGCAAATAAAAAGGACATATAGGGAAAAGTCAGTTTTCCTCTTAACCCTTGACCTCCAGTTCCATCAGATCCTTTCTCAGAAGCAACCAGTGTTACCAGCTTCTGGCAGGTTCTAACAGAGATAGTGTGTACATTGCATATATATTTACATATTGTTATAGGCATTGCTTAAAGCCCTACCACCACCCCATCAAGATTGTACCAATTTATAATCTCATCAATAGGATTTGAGAGTTCCCTTTCCCCTGATCCCAGGGATAATTTAGGGGTTCTGAAAAGATTTGAGTAAAAAGGAACAGGTTTTATTCATTCATCCATTGGCAGTACATTAATGTGCTTCAGAATTCAAAAGGTACAAAACGTCTGCCTCCCACTTTCATCCCCTAGCTGCCATAGCTCCTTTCCCCTAGAGCAATTGTGTTTTCAGTTTCTTGTGCATCCTTACGGAGAAAGTTTGCATATGTAAACAAATCCATCTATATAGTCTTTTTTTTTCTGAAATTTTACACAAATGGTAGCATATTTGTATGAGCGATTACTACATGACCTCCCTCTCCTTTTCCCCTCAAAAACCTAAGCGGCTTAAAACAATTATTCGTTTTTTTCTCATGAGCCTATGGGTAAGCTGGGAGTATTTACTATTCAGGGCCAGGCTCAGATCATTGTGGCTGGTTAGTTGATGGGTCAGTTGGGGGTTGGTTGGTCTAGAATGGCTTCAGCTGGTCTTGTTCAGCTCTACTTCATGAGGTCTCTTACCCATAAGCAGTCTAGTCTGGGCTTGTTCTCATCGTAGTGTCAGGACTCCACAAGAACAGAAGCACAGAAGGCCTCTGGAGGCCTAGACTTGGTTCTGGCACAACATAACTACTGTCTTATTCTGTCGACCAAAGCAACCCACAGGCTAGCTAGCCTGGATTCAAGGAATGTGAGGAGCTGCAAAGTCACATTGCAGGGTGTATGGGCTTAGGGAGGGGAAGAGCTGGGGCCATTTATTCTATCAAATACAATACTATAGGTATTGTTATGTACCTTACCTTTTTTTTTTTTTTTAACCTAACACTGTATCTTGGAAATGACTTCATATTAGTCTACAAAGAGCTTCTTTGTTTTTTATTCTATTTCATTTTGCCAGCCCCCTATTGAAGGAAACATATTGCTTCCAGTCTTTTGCTATTATCTAACAATGCTGCAATGAATAACATTGAACATATGTCAGATAAATTCCTAGAGGTGGAATTACTAGGTCAAAAGGTATATGTATTTATTATGTTCCAAATTAAACTGAAAATTTTGTAATTTTTTTCCACTCTAAAGAAATAGAAGTTCAGTTTTGTGCAGTGGCAACATCATAGCCAGTGAGGTTTGTCTAAGGAGTGATTATTGCTAATTGAAAACTTTTCCCAATACCCCGCCATGATGGCTTGAAATATAGTTGGCATCGGCATTTTTTGACAGTCTGTATGGAGACTAAACTAAAAGTAGAAATGAAAAAAAAAGAAATGGAAGTTCATAATTAAAAAATTTTTTTTGTACAAGTTGATGGGGTATATGTGAAATTTTGTTACATGTATATAATGTAACATGTATAGTATTTAGGGTGTCCATAACCCAAGTACAATATATTTTTGTTAAGTATAGTCAACCTAATGTGCTGTCAAACACCTTATTTATTCCTTCTGTCTTACTGTATATTTGTACCCTTTAACCCACTTTTTTTCATCCTCCTCCCTACTCCCGACTCACCCTTCCCAGTCTCTGTTATCTGTCTGTCCACTCTCTATCTCCATATGATCAAGTTTTTTAGCTCCCACATATAAGTGAGAACATTCAATATTTGTCTTTTTGTGCCTGGCTTATTTCACTTAAGATACGACTTCCAGTTCCATCGATGTTGCTGAAAATGACACGATTTCATTCTTTTGTATAACCATATAGTATTCAATTGTGTATATGTACCACATTTTCTTTATCCATTCATCTGTTGATGGACATTTAGGTTGATTCCATATCTTTGCTATTGTGAATAGTGTTGCAGTAAACATAGGAGTGCAGGTATCCCTTTGATATATTGATTTCTTTTCCTTTGGGTAGATACATGGGACTGCTAGATCAAATGGTAATTCTATTTTTAGTTTTTTGAGAAATCTCCATACTGTTTTCCATAGTGGCTATACTAGTTTACATTCCCACCAACAATGTATAAGAGTTCCTGGCCGGGCGTGGTGGCTATGCCTGTAATCCCAGCACTTTGGGAGGCCTAGGCAGGTGGATCATGAGGTCAGGAGTTCGAGACCAGCCTGGCCAATATGGTGAAACCCTGTCTCTACTAAAAATACAAAAATTAGCCAGGCGTGGTGGCACACACCTGTAGTCCCAGCTACTGAGGAGGCTGAGGTAGGAGAATCACCTGAACCCAGGAGGTGGAGGTTGCAGCGAGCTCAGATCTCACCACCGCACTCCAGCCTGGGTGACAGAGCAAGACTCCGTCTCAAAAAAAGAAAAAAGAATTCCTTTTCTCTGCATCCTCACCAACATCTCTTATTTTTTGTCTTTTTAGTAGTAGCCATTCTGACTGGGGTAAGATGATATCTCATTGTGATTTTGATCTGCATTTATCTGATGATTAGTAATGTAGAGTATTTTTTCATATACCTGTTGGCTGTTTGTATGTTTTCTTTTAAGAAATGTCTATTCATGTCCTTTTCCCATTTTTTAGTGGGAATATTTGTTGTTTTCCTATTATCTGAGTTCTTGGTATATTCTGGTTATTAAGTCCCCATTAGATGAATAGTTCACAATATTTTCTCACATTCAACAGGTTGTTTCTTCACTCTATTGATTGTTTCTTTCACTGTGCAGAAGATTTTTAGTTTAATTTGCCTATTTTTGTTTTTGTTGCCTGTGCGTTTGAGGTCTTAGTCATAAATTTTTTGTCTAGATCAATGTCCAGGAGAGTTTTCCATAGGTTTTCTTGTAGTGTTTTTATAGTTTCAAGTCTTATGTTTAATCCATTTTAAGTTGATTTTTGTATATGGTAAGAGATAGGGGTCCAATTTCATTCTGCATATGGTTATTCATTTTTCCCAGCACTGTTGAAGAAAGTGTCCTTTCCTCAGGTAAGTTCTTGCTGGCTTTGTCAAAAATCAGTTGACTGTGTATGTGGCTTTACTTCTGAGTTCCCTATGCTGTTCCATTGGTATATGTGTCTGTTTTTTTTACCAACACCATGCTGTTTTGGTTATGATAGCCTTGCAATATATTTTCAAGTCAGGTAATGTGTGATGCTTCCAGCTTTCTTTTTGCTCAGGATTGTTTTGGCTACTTGGGCTCTTTTTTTTGTTTTGTATGAATTTTAGGATTGTTTTTTTAATTCTGTGAAGAATTATGTTGGTATTTTGATAAGGACTGCATCGAATCTATAGATAGCTTTGGGCAATGTGGTCATTTTAACTAGATTAATTCTTCCAACCCATGAGCATGGGTTTTTTTTTTTCCATTTGTCTATGTCATCTTCAATTTCTTTTATCGGTGTTCGTAGCTTTGCTTGTAGAGATCTTTCACCTCTTTGTTTGAAATTATTCCTACATATTTTATTTTTGTAACTATTGTAAATGGGATTGCCTTCTTTTCTTTCATGGCTAGATCATTATTGGCCATCATATAGAAATGCTAATGATTTTTGTACATTGATTTTGTTTCCTGCAACTTTTTATTTTAAAAGAGTCAAACCTACAGAAAAGTTGAAAGAATAGTACAATAGAAACCCATATACCCTTCATGAAGATTAAACACTTGTTAACATTTTGCCACATTTGTTCTCTCTCTGTGTGTATACATATATATAACGCTACATAGCACATACATATATATATACATATTTTATGAACCATTTGACATTAATTTGGAGATATCAAGACACTTCTTCAGCCTGTATTGCCTAAAAACAAGGATGTTTACCTATATAATCACAATTTTGTTAACACACCCAAGAAAGTTTTGACAGAATAATATTATTTTATTCATAGCCCATATTCAAATTTCCCGATTGCCCCAATAATGTCATTTAGAACTTTTGTTTGTTTGTTTATTTCAATCAAGGATCCCAAATTCAGGATCAAAGGTCATACAAATTCATGTACTTGTCATATCTCTAGTAGTCTTTCATATAAAAGTTTCCCACTTTTTTCATTTTTCATGAAATATTCATTTCAAAGACTTTAGGCCAGTTATCTTGTATCATGGCCTATAATTTGGATTTGTCACATTGTTCCCTCATGAATATATTCAGGTTAAACATTTTTGGCAAGGATACCACATAGGTGGTTTCCATTGCATCTCGTCAGGAGGTATACAATGTCAATTTGTCCTATTGCCAAGTTTGATCACTTGGCCAAAGTAGTGTAATCCAGATTTCTCCATCGTAAAGGCACATTCTCCTCCTTTGTAATTAATATTCAATTAATATCTTTAAAGTATGACCGTGTAAATGTTCTGTTCCCCAGCAATTTTCTTTTTTTTTTTTTTTTTGAGACGGAGTCTCGCTCTGTCGCCCAGGCTGGAGTGCGGTGGCGCGATCTCGGCTCACTGCAAGCTCCGCCTCCCGGGTTCACGCCATTCTCCTGCCTCAGCCTCCCGAGTAGCTGGGACTACAGGCGCCCACAACCGCGCCCGGCTAATTTTTTGTATTTTTAGTAGAGACGGGGTTTCACCGTGGTCTCGATCTCCTGACCTTGTGATCCGCCCGCCTCGGCCTCCCAAAGTGCTGGGATTACAGGCGTGAGCCACCGCGCCCGGCAGCAATTTTCATCTGATAGTTTTAGCATTCATTATGATCCCTATCTGAATCAGTTTTTAACATAGTGGCTACAAAGGCATGTTTTCCAAATTCTGTTGTTCCTTCCACATTTATTAGCTATCCATTCTTCTGTAAAGGAAGCTGAATCCCTTCTTTTTTCATGTCACTTCAAATTCTTTTTTAAAATTAATCAATGTGTTATAACCTGTTACCATTATCGGTCTCGTGTCTAAATAGACAAAACAAAGCAGAAAGTCCAGAAATAGACCCAAGTATATATGAAAATGTAATCTTTAATAAACGTGGTATATCCAAATTATTGGGGCAAAGATGGACTTTTTAAAGAAATTCTATTGGCATAACTGGATAGCCATTTGGATAAAAAGGTAATTTGGTCCCATACTTCACATTGTACCCTAGAATAAGCTCCAAATGGAGCTTATCATATAAAATTAAAAAAAAAAACCATATATGTACCAGCTGGTCCAAATATTTTTTTTTAAAAAACCATGTAGGCACTAGAAGAAAACGTGGATTAATTTCTTTATAATCTGGGTGTGGGGAAAGCCTTTTTAAATATGACTCCAAATCCATATGCCATAAAATGATGAGTATTTTCAAGTACATAAAAATTAAAGTAAAAGCCTTTTTTTGCATGGTAAAAATCAGATAGGCAAAGTCAAAAGAAAGATGATGAAGGCTAGGTACGGTGGCTCACACCTGTAATCCTAACACTTTGGGAGGCCAAGGCAGATGGATCTCGAGGTCAGGAGATGGAGACCATCCTGGCTAACACGGTGAAACCCCATCTCTACTAAAAATATAAAAAATTAGCCAGGTGTGGTGGCGGACGCCTGTAGTCCCAGCTACTTGGGAGGCTGAGACAAAAGAATCACTTGATCCCAGGAGCCAGAGGTTGCAGTAAGCCGAGAGCACTCCAGACTGGTGACAGAGCAAGACTACATCTCAAAAAAAAAAAAAAAAAAAAGATGAAACCGAGAGGTACCTAAATACTTATAATGCATATACTAAATAAAGGGCCAATATCCCAAACATATAAAGAACTTTTAAAATCTAAAGAAAAAAGGCTAAAAAGTCTCAGGAGGAAAATGGGCAAAAACATGAATACATAGTTCACAGAAGAAAGTATACAAATGATCCTTAAGTGTATGAAAAGATAGTCAACTTCACACATAGTAAGAGATGCAAATATCTTTAAAATACACAGTCAACTTGACCATCTGGATTATTTGGAGAGGAGGAGCAATGCCAGCTTAGGTTAAGTTCTCCCGTTTAGGCATTCCTTGATCTCCCTGGGCTTCACCTTTTATGGCACTTATCTGACTTGTAATTATAGTGTTTGTTTAATGTCTGTCTTCCATACTAGTTACCAAATGTATAAGAATAGTGACCAGACTATCTTGTTCACACTGGTATCCCCAGCTCCATGCACAAAGTAAATGCTCAATTAACATTTGTCAAATCAACGAACAAACAAATTACAGAGTACTTATACTCACCAATGAGAGCTACCACTTAATAGTTGAATGAATGAATGAGTAACGTGGAGGCAAGGAATTGAATCTAAATCTATGTTTTCTATAGTTCTCGCTCCCTGCTTCTGTTTCAGTTCTTGCCCACTTTCCATGGCAAACTCTCTCTCCTATTTTTTTCTCCCTAATTTCCGTCTAATTTCCACATGCTAGCTAAAGTGAAACCTTCAGCACGGCCCATGCTCATAAAATGTGTGCCTAGATCAAAAATAAGAAAAGTTGCAAATTTACATGATAAATTGGATGTTAGCATCTGAAGTGCTTTAAAATGGCCTGCTTTCTTATCTTTCTATAATTATTTTCTCATGCACCAAAATAAGAAAACTGAAAAATAATTTATTGTTAAAGTCATTCCAACATGTATCTTATTGCTAAAACTGCTTCCTACCGTTTCGTTGCAAACCTACAGTATTTTAGCTTTACTTTTGTGAATCAAATTGGCACTCTAACCAGCATAATTTTGTCTCTTCAAGAAAATGCATTGTAGGCGCCAAAATAAATAAATACATAAAATAAAACAATAAATGTTTGAAATGTAGTACATTTGTAAATTGGAAGACAGCATGTTTATGAGTGCTTGTTGATTAAATTTGTTAATGAGCCCTTAAGAAATTGCCCCTTTTTCTCCTACCACTAGAAATCCTTGATGGATTTTTCGATTACATCTAATTTTCAACATATAGAATAAAGCCTTCCTTCTGTGTTGACTTTTACCTCAGAAGTTGAGTGAGTTACTTGATTTTTACAAGCCCAGAAAAACAGGCTTCCCCCAGACAGTCATTGTAGAAGGAGTCTCTTGGTAGCAGATTCCATTTTTTTCTAGAACTGTAATTATAGATCGATCCAATAAATGTTACTTTAAAATTTTGCTCAGTGGAAAGGCACTATAGAAAAATCGCATGTATTAGACTAAAGCAGCTTGAATCTACTCCCTATCTTGTGAATGTTTAGGAGTTTTGATAGCCTATATAAATAAGTGTGCTGCATGGCAGCAGTTATTACAATAAAACAATATTCTGCCGGATTTTGTTGAAGTTTTGATTAATGTGAATATAAATTGATAGGGACAACAGAAAGTTTGAGGTTAAAATTTAGGTAGCAACCTTGCCATAACATATTGTAAAAGTACCATATGCTCATTGGAGAATATATGAAAAATAGAAAAAAAACGTTTAAAGTGAAAATAAAAACACCATAATTACGCCAGGCAGAGACAGCTATGCATTTGTGGGGTTTTCTGTGTGATGGAACTCATATGCTATATGCAATATTTTAGTCTGTGAAAGTACTTAAACATTGATAGTATTTTTTAAAGAAATATTTTGTGTAATCCAGGGTATTTAAGTTTTATGGTTTCGCACACTACTGTGGCGAATGGTTTGAGACTCCCGAGTCGAGAAACGAATTCACAGAAGTCCTGTTTCAATTACCTGCAGATGTCAGTGTGGATCTGAGTGTGATTCAACACTTTGTTCCAGGATGTGGTGGGACAGTTGAAGTCCAGTTGTGAACCAGTTGCTTATTAAACAAATAACAGTTTAGTTTGGATGAGAAATGTGAGCTGTAAGGACCTCAAGTCTCTGAAATTTCTTTTTATAAAATCTAAATAAGCATGGATATATTTTCCGGTTACATCTAGTTCACAGAAGATTATACCATCGCGTTCCTGCCCTTGATTGTTTAACCAGCCTTTCTAAGATTAGTTATAGTGTTGGAGAAGCAGAGTTGATGTCGTTGGGCTTATTAAATTTGACTTCAGCCCAGATGGCAGGTCTGAGTGATACATTAGGAGCTGTGTTGGTTTATTTTTTGCTGTTATCGTATATTTAAACGCAAAGTTTAAAACTGATGATTCCAACTCTAAAAGGGCATCCTCTTTGCCATTGCTTCTGATGCTTATCTGCTTTTCTACATGATCCCGCTCTTTCATGCAACTTCGTGACATGAAAAGTCAATGTCGATTAGGCTAGGAAAATGTCAGGGAGACTTGCAGTGGCTCATTTTACCAAAACACAATTGTTTCTCGGGCCACGACACAAATCTACCATCTGTTTCATAAGCTCGCAAGCTTCCTCTCAAGTGTAATTTGCTATATATACTGGTACAGAAATTGTTGGTAGCTTATGTTTACCTAGCAACATAATCTGTTTGGGAGAAGGCTGTGGGAAAGGAGGCTTTGTGGAGGAGGATTTTCTTTTTCTTTCTTTCTTTTTTTAAAGAAAGCAGTTTCTTCATCTACAAATTATCTTTAAGTGCAAGAAAGGCGGATGTGCTGGCCCAAACAATCTGCCTTTTATACCATTTTAACCTAAATTGCCTAGTAAATGCTCACTTTGGGGGTTATTTTTGCCATGTCAATTATCTCATATATACATGAATGCCCTCTTTTCAATTTGTTTTTCTTTTCCTACAAATCACTGTGAAATAACTGCCTTGACCTTCTAGCTGTAAAAGATCACCGAGCCTTGGGACTGCCTGCATCTGTCCAGTGTATATTTCTCCTGTTTCCCAGTGCTCTTAGTGTGACTTGTGGGTTTTGAATGTTGAATTTACATTTCAAGGATGTTTGTCAGGGCCTGGTAGTCTTTAAGTTAAATGTAACAAAATCAAGCAGCCTGCACTGTGTTGTCTGTATTACATTAATTTTCATTTAGTTGAATGAGCTGTATATTTCTACCTACTCACTTTCTTAGCTTTCTGATCAGCAAAGCAATGTGTCTGTTGAAAGAAAAAAAAAGCCAAGGGGAGGAAAAAAAAGTTCTGACTTTCCTTCATGTTAGTTATAGACATCATATGCTGGTAAAGGTTACAGTGTACTTTCTACATTCATTTTGAGAAGGGAAAGAATGTGTTGTCCTGTCAACTTCCTTCATGTAACACCAAGGTATAATTTGCTGCAGGCTTATTGCATGATATTGCCCTTCTGAAAGTGACTGGTTTTCCATTTTAATCTACAGCATTATGTAGTTCTCAATGAAGAGGCAATGTGGAGGTTACTAACCTACTTCCCCCTCTGAAATAAAACAAAAGGAGAAGAAGAAATGCAAAGAAAAACGAACTTCTGTAGCATCCTGAGACTTTGAAACTAGTCCTGAGAAAAAACTGTGGCAGAACTGTTATATGGACAAAGTTCCTTTGGCCAGAGCCATCCCATGTCTTTCATCTTACAGCCTTTGTTTCTGCCCCCTTGAGTCCCTAACTCTTCACAAGCCCAGAAATCTCACAATGCAGCCTCACAGAAGAGCACTGATAACTTCTTACAGAGTTGGCCCTGACAGTTTTGCGAGGAACATAGGAATTAACTGGGTTGGAGGGCAGATTTCCTTGCATCACTGGGGGCAGTCATTAATAATACAAACATTTATTCTTGGTGCTCTCCAGTAATGCTAGTCATGGAAGTGAGAAATTGACAGCTTGAGTTGTGAAACTGAGACCCATTTTTATACAGAGCAGATAGTTAAAGGCAAGTGAGAGAAGATGAGCTCATGAGAGAAGGGCTGACAAAAGAAGAGCAGAGGACCGGGCTTTTGCAACAGAAGGGAGATGTAGGATGAAGGATCCTGGAGGAGTGAATGATCAAGGAGGGAAGCTTATTGTCTTATTTAACCAACACTTCTTCAGCAATGGTAGCGTGCCAGGGACAAGAGATGGGAGGAACAGGATAGAGAGGAGACATTTTTAGGAGGGTGATGAATGAAAATAAAATGGTAGAAGATGCCCCAAAAGTCTTTGGTGGCTTTATTTCTGTCGAGAAGGTCAGAAGACAGATTGCAGAGGAGCAAGAAAGGAAAGCAGCATTCATTCTAAAAGTTTGGCGGCATTCTAGAGACTGGTAGCTGGAAGGGTAGGAGGGTCACTTGTGGAGCAGTTGTTGATGTTGTTGTTGTTGATGGTGATGCAGCTGTCTGCATGAGATTGAAGAGCCCATGGGATAGGAAATAAATCAGAGGTCCCTGGTGAGCAGTGCTGTCCACTAGAACTTTCCACGACGATGGAAATTATATACATTTGCAACATCCCATTCAGCAGCCGCTAGCACCACGTGGCTGTTGAGTACTTGAAATGTGGCTAGCACAATCAATAAACTAAATTTTTAGTTTTATTTCATTATAATTCATTTACATTTTTCTTTTCTTTTCTTTTTTTTTTTTTTTTTGAGACATAGCCTTGCTGTGTTGCCCAGGTTGGAGTGCGGTGGCATGGTCTTGGCTCACTGTAACCTCTGCCTCCTAGGTTCAAGCGATTCTCCTGCCTCCCCCTCCTGAGTAGCTGGGACTACAGGTGGCACCTCCACACCAGGCAATTTTTTTTTTTTTTTTGTATTTTTATTAGAGACAGGGTTTCACCATGTTGGCCAGGCTGGTCTTGAACTGCTGACCTCAGGTGATCCGCCTGCCTCGGCTCCCCAAAGTGCTGGGATTACAGGCTTCAGCCACTGCACCCAATCATAATTCATTTACATTTAAATAGCCACACGTGGCAAGAGGTTACTATCTAGAACAGCAGAGGTCTAAAAGAAGAAAATAAATGTGGGAATGAGAAAGTGGGAAGAAATGAATTCTAGAGCAGAGTAGGAGGCAGTAACTTAGTATTTAGGAAAAATCTTCATCTAATTAGAGATGCTCTCGCATCTCCAATAGCTAGGAGAGTTCAGACCCATAGCGTAAATGTTTTCAGCAACCCAATTGTCAAGCTCATCTACTAAAAATGGGAGAGTTGAGAGGAAGAAGACTTGGGGGCCCGAGGAGAAAGATTGGGATATTCACAGCATACGGTATATCAGGAACAACTGGGCAGTGATGGGAACCAAACTGTGGTTGACAGCATGAGTTTGTGGTGGGCCAAGTCTAAGAGGCTCAACATGGGCCAAATTTGTACTGAGCCAAATGCGTGCAGTTCCATATAAGGTTCTTTCTGGAATAAGAAACAAACTAAAAGGATCTGGAAAAAGGATATTATGCAATTTAGGCTTAGAAAGTTATATTTGAGTATATCCCAGCAGCTCTGTTACTCTCTCTTAAACATTTTCTGATAAATTGCATTAGTTTTTTTTCTGATGAATTTAAACCTTGATAGTATAAAATGTATCTGGAGGAATCTCACTCGACAGGTTAGGGCCCTTCTGCCTGGGTGGTGTTTGGTTAGGGTTATCTGCAAGATTCCATTGCTTGTTCTCCTCTTGTTCTCCAAGCAAAAGAGCTTTGGGGTAGCTCACCCACGCCTCTCTGGTGATAGGAGTGGGGATGGTGGGGGCTTCCTTATAGCTAGAAAAATTATAGCTCTGTGTAAGCCCATTGCTATTTAACTAACACTATTTCCAGATGTTCTTGGAATGGAGGCCAGGGGCAAGATATGCTTATTGCAATACAGCTTCTATTTGTGGGAAAGGAGAAAAATTAAAGGAATGAGCAGATAGAAATGGAAACTGATCAGCTAGTATTTTTCTATATGTTAATAACACAAAAAGAATTAATTATGAACTGAACAGAGTTTTCTTTAAAATCCAGGTATTAGGCAGCAATTTAAAATCTTGATTTTTTTATAGAAATATCTCAACAAGCTCAAATTTTTAACTTCAGAAACAAGTGCACTCTTTGACTACCTCGTCAGTCCTGTGGATATTTCTGTGTAGGCATTTGGTTCTTGTTTTCTTCTGTCGCCCAGGTTGGAGTGCGGTGGCACGAACATGTCTTACTGCAGCCTCAACCTCCCAGGTTCAAGGGATCCTCCCACTGCAGCCTCCCGAGTAGCTGGGACTACAGGCAAACGTCACCATGCCTGTTTGTTGTTGTTGATTTTTGTTTGTTTGTTTTGTTTTGTTTTGAGTCAGAGTCTCACACTGTCACCCAGGCTGGAATGCAGTGTCACGATCTTGGCTCACTGCAGCCTCCACCTCTCATGCTCAACAATCCTTATGCCTCAGCCTCCCGAGTAGTTAGGACTACAGGCAGGTGCCACCACGCCCGCCTACTTTTTGTATTTTTTGTAGAGAAAGGGTTTCATCATGTTGCCTAGACATGTGATAGCATAGAGAGAACCTGGGATTAGCGTATCTAAGGCCAGTTTTGTCACTAACTGACTGGATCACCTTGGCCTTAAACTCTAAATCCTGTTTGTTTTTCTTTAAAATGGAGATCGTGCTACTTGCTAAACTGGCTTTCTCACAGGGCTTCTTGTCTAGGGTGGGAAGCCATACTGGATAATTTCAAAGTCCTTTTCTGGCTCTTAATATTCTATGATTTTATGGTAGTGAATCCAAAAGTGCTTTGAAAAGTGTTAAGTAGTGTACATTGTAATGTTGGTGGCATTATCATCATTATGAATGCCTCTTTGGGGTTCCGAGAGGCTGATATTCTCCCTGCAGCTGCTAACAGGCCCACCACACAGCAAGTTTCCTGACTCTCAGGCCAGGGTTCTCTTTCTGATCCCATGATGTCTCTTTTAAAAATTAATAAGCTGAGTGACTAGCAGAGAATTTCCCAAGGAGGTCCCTACTATTTCCCCACTCCCACACACATTTATTTTCTCTTCCTTGGCAGAGTGCAAATTTCACTACAGGCCACTGAACAAAATAATGTCTTCTTTTAAAATCATTAAGCTGAGTGACCGGGCGACTCGAAATATAGCAGGGTGTTTCCCAGGGAGGTCAGGTCACCACTTTCCCCACCCCCTCCTCATTTATCTTCTCTTCTCCATCAGAATGCAAGCTGCCACACAAACCTTTGGGCATATGCTCTTTTGGCCTCCTGGATAGGCCCGCGTTAGCCACAGGAAACAAGCAACTAAACAGGCTGCTCTTGGTGCCGATTGGCCATGGGTTAATGAGAGGTTTCATTTAACTCTAGGTGGTCGATGGTGTTCCACCCCACCTCTCCCAGAGTATGTCATTGTCCTGAATGAGAAGGCCTAAGGGCAATGCTTAGAAATGAGTTTAAGCTGTTACACATCAACTAAGGATAAAGTCCTCTGTGCTTCTGTCACCCTTATAGCCTACTCTATACCATTCCTCTTAGCATATACTGCCTTGGGCTGTTTTTATTTTTTCCAAAGCATGTGGCCTGTATCCCTTACTGAAACCCTTGTAGCCCCTTGAACATTGAGCACAATGTTCTGTAAACAATATTCACATAATTTGAAAAACAAAATCCAAGCAATGTAGAAAATACGATCTTTTGAAGTATTTACAGTCCAAAAGAAATTATACTGATACTAATCCAAGAGACTTGGAAGTCTATTCACTTCCACCCTTTCACCTCAAATTGTACAGATTGGTTTAACAGCCCACCATGTCTCACTAATGTTAATGTATGGTTACCTCTGGCAGTCTCGACGCTGGGATCTGTGAGTGGAGCCTGGGCATCAGTTAACTTTGCCAATGACTGTGATATATCATCTATAATATATGATACGTGATATGGCCAGTGGAGCCAAACAAGTCATTGGAGAGTGAGTTATGGGCTTTCTGGACAGAAGAAGTATTGGGTCAAGTCCAAAAACAGCATTCAATTTTCCTACTCTGTAAGCAGCAAGAAAAATGAGGGCCAAGGTGACCACAATCCTATCTAGCCTCTACATCTGCCTTTACCAAGATGTTTTTAAAGTCCTTGATGTTAACTCCAGAAAGGCAGTAAAAATGGACCAACAGCAGAGAGATGTAAAGGGTGCCTTCCTGTCTCTTGGGACAATGAGGCAGCCAGCCAGCCTGGCCAGCTGAAGGAGAACAAGGCAACCTGCCCAGCAAGACAAAGCAGAGGTCAGGCAAGGAAGTGAAACTATTCTGCAAGAGGGGTGGGAGTTTTGAAAAATTAAAAACAGGTCAAGGAGGAAGCTGATGATGGGAACTGAACCTCAGGCCACAGGCCTTTGATTGTATACCCTCCAGAACAGAGTGTCACACTGAGCACTGCAAGTAATCTGGCTTTGCCTGTGTCAATGTGTGTTATCCTCAACCTTGGCATGGGTGAATCTTCAATTCTCAAGCTGATTCATTTTAAATTCAACAAAAACAAGGGAGAGGTGGGGAGGGGAACAGATTTCAGGGATTACTTACCTCCCTCTGAAACTAATGCTGGTGTTTTCTAACCCAGCACCTTGCAACAAAGGGAGAGCATGTTAGCTTCCTTCTGGGAAAGGAAGGAACTGGACTTACTGTGGTTTGGGTAGTGCTTGCTACTGAGGCATTAATCAGGGTCCTGACATAGCTGGAAAGGGCTGGTTTCCTTTTCATGTATAGAATCATAAAGGGGGCACAATATTCAAACAAAAGGCCAAGGAAACCTCTCCCAAAGATCCTATCAACTGCAGTTCTGGACCAAGGAGTCTGGCCAGAAGGGAAAGCCCATTTTAGAAAAGGACCCTGTTTTTCCAGGCAGTGACATTCCTGTTACTGCGGATATGACTATAGTTCCAAAGAGGTCACTGAGATAGACCTTAACTTCAACTGGCTTTCAGGGACTGGCCAATTCTTTATGGTAGGGTTATTTTTCATTATCTGTAACATTAAGAAGTACAGATCTCCTACACTTAAGATGGTAGCCATTGTGGTTTGATATCCCACCATCCATTTTACCTCTTACATTGTTTAATATAAGTATAGTTTTGGGGATTGCTTCCAGCTCCAGTGGGTGGAGCCTGATTAGCCTGAGCCAATCTTGGTAATGCCATGTCCCTGGATTTTTCAGCTATACCTTGCTACAACGATTGACTTGGGAATGGGCATATGACTAAATTCATATCAATGACAGATGAAGGAAAGTGTGCAGTGGGTTTCTGAGGAAAGCTTCCTCATTGTTAAGAAAGAGATCTCGGCCGGGCGCGGTGGCTCAAGCCTGTAATCCCAGCACTTTGGGAGGCCGAGACCGGCGGATCACGAGGTCAGGAGATCGAGACCATCCTGGCTAGCACGGTGAAACCCCGTCTCTACTAAAAAATACAAAAAACTAGCCGGGCGAGGTGGCGGGCGCCTGTAGTCCCAGCTACTCAGGAGGCTGAGGCAGGAGAATGGCGTAAACCCGGGAGGCGGAGCTTGCAGTGAGCTGAGATCCGGCCACTGCACTCCCGCCTGGGCGACAGAGCGAGACTCCGTCTCGTAAAAAAAAAAAAAAAAAAAAAAAAAGAGATCTCTCTCACTCCATATGTTGTCATACATGGGTGTGAGGTCTGCAACTGCTGCAGACATCTCACTCAAGCTTGAGGGTAAAGTCAACTGGAGTAGGAGGCCAGGACAAAGAGAAGAGTGGGGAAAAGGAACCAAGGCCACAGAATTATGTCGGCCCTGAAGCCATGTGCCTCTGGATTTCTAGTTTTATGAGCCAGTAGCTTCCTCATTTTGGAAGGTAGATGGTGACAAGAGAGGCTGGCTTGTCCCTGAGACAGGAACTCCCAGATCACCCGGTGGAGACTCTGGGAGACTGATACACACACACTGGACTCAGAAGAGACTATAATCTGGAACACCGATTTATTCAATGACAAGGAGGATGTGTCTTTCCAGGACCTGAAATACTTGTGTCCTCCAACTTCCAATCCCAGTATCAAGGTACCTAGGAACCCAGGCTGGTAGTAAAAAAATAACAAACAGCAAAAGTAATAATAACCAACAGCCTAGTTTGCCCAAAGTCACGTAGCTTATAAACAGCAGAGCACAGGGAGTCAACAGGTAGACTTTGATCTATCTGAGTCCAAAGCCAAAACTCATAAGTAGTTTATCTAGCCTTTAGTGACAATCAGGAGGTTATTCCGATTGACAAAAACAATATACTGAGCCCTTGCTATGTGGCTGGCCGTGTGCTAAGCACTCAACATGTATTACTTCATTGAATCCTCACTATAACCCAGTGGGGACAGGTATTACGATAATTCCCATTTTATAGCGGTGGCAACAGAGGCTTGGAGAAATGAAGTCAATCCCCAAGGCTACATGGGTAATAAGTGGCGGGGTCACCTGATACGATTTTAGGGTATCCACTATTCTTTAAGGAATCATAACCAAGGGAGCGGGGAGAAGAGTAGCATTTAGGTTGTTTCCTCTGGTCCCATCCAAAATATACCTTTTTTTTTTCATTATTTTTTGAGATGGAGTCTCTCTATGTTACTCAGGCTGGAGTGCAGTGGCATGATCTTGGTTCACTGAAACCTCCGCCCCCTTGGTTCAAGCAATTCTCCTGCCTCAGCCTCCCTAGTAGCTGGGATTACAGGCGTGTGCCACACCCGGCTAATTTTTGTATTTTTAGTAGAGACGGGATTTCAGTATGTTGGCGAGGCTGGTCTCGAATTCCTGTCCTCAGGTGATCCACCTGCCTCGGCCTCCCAAAGTGCTGGGATTACAGGCATGAGCCACCGCGCCCGGCCCAAAATGTATCTTTCTGATGGCCTAAAGAACTTACGTCCTCTTCCTTAAACAATGCCACACACTTGCTGAGAACGTCTTACAATCCAGATGTCCTTATTCGCTATTCACGTTCAGTTACCAAAAACTTTCGTCACAACCACATCAAGATAACTGATTTCGTATTGGTTAGTCCTTTAAATTGATCCCTTATGGTTGAGATTTTAGAAACCACTCAGTCTCTTGCTGATTTTGAGATAGTACCCTAGTCTTAATAGCATCAATGGCTGGAGTTTTTCTTCTTTCAGAGAGTGACATTGGCTGGCCTTGTCCCTACATCCCAGGAGTCTACCTTATTTGCATCCTGCAGACCTCTCCTTACTGTTTTCAGAATTTTTATGGTGTTTAATTATTCATTCTTGCCGGAACCATACATCTTTGCTGTAACTTATGTTTCTTTTGGTTCTTTACTACGTCTTTATTTTCTAATTAAATTATTTTAATTGTTTTATGTTTGGAGGTCTTCTCTCCCCGACAACAAAATGACAAGTTTCTTTCAGGCATTGACTGTATTTTCTGCTTTCTACACATTCCCCACAGCACCATACAGAAAGTGGAGCCCATAGTAAGCATTCAGTGAATGCTGATGGAATTGAATTATGAACTATTGTCTCATGTTCAGTCTTTCCCCAAGGGCTTTTGGTTAGAACATTTGGCCGGAATGTCATACAGACAAAACTGAATTAGGAAAAAAACATGCAATATATGTTAGAGTCAAGGTTTCAGGCTTAGAATTTTGCATTACCTAATGTTTTGACTTCTTTTCAAGTCAGTTAGTTATTATCTGGCCTCACAAACATTGCCTTTCTGTTACATCTTCTAGGTGGGATTTTGTTTTTCTCTTTGTCCCGTAATTTCACATTAATCCCTCTCAAACAAATCCTTGAGCATGGTTTTTCTTCTTGCTGAAGAAGTCACTGTTGTGGCCATCCTAGAGTGGCGTGCTGTGAAACATGTGCTATTTCACTTCTGTCTTTGTTTTTATTTTCTTGTCTTTCTGTTTCTGTTTTCTTTTCTTTTTCTCTCTCTTTCTTTCCTTTTTCTTTCTTTTTACATTAACAACTGCCTGTAGATGACAACAGCTAGAAGGCGACAACAGAAAAAGGAGGCCCAGCCCTTGCTGTAGCTTACATCCTAAAAGGGGAAAGACAGGACATCCAAATGGAACAAAACACACACATTTGAGGATTCCAATGCAGGAGAGGACAGAGGAGTCATCAGTTTGAACCTAATTTAGCCCCTTAAGGAAGTCAGCACTGAGACCATTGCCAAAACTTTATTGATTCCTACTTTGGACTTTAAAAACACCCTCTCAGAGTTGAAAGGAGAAAACCACTGTTGTCTTTTTTTCTTTTTTCTTTTCTTTTCTTTTTTTTTTTTTTTTTTTGAGACAGAGTCTCGCTCTGTCGTCCAGGCTGGAGTGCAGTGGTGTGATCTCTGCTTACTGCAACCTCTGCCTCCTGGGTTCAAGTCATTCGCCTGCCTCAGTTTCCCAAGTAGCTGGGACTACAGGCATGCGCCACCACGCCCAACTCATTTTTGTATTTCTAGTAGAGATGGGGTTTCACCATGTTGGCCAGGCTGGTCTCGAACTCCCGACCTCGGGTGATCCGCCCGCCTCAGCCTCCCAAAGTCCTCCCAAAGTCCTGGGATTACAGGCTTGAGCCACCCGGCCCAGCCCACTGTTGTCTTCCTTACTTCGCACTCCATGCTCCAGGGTGTGCAGCCACAGTCCTGTGCTCTCGGTGCCTGGGCAGGGATAATCAGGAAGTGTCAACTCTGTTGTCGAGGGAACAGTAAGCCTGTCTGCCCATCTTCAGTGATGAGGTCTCTTTGAACTTACATATTCAATACCTGGATTTAGGCAGCAGTGGCCCCCTTTAGACAGCCATACATAAGAACTGACTGCATGAGGGTGGAAAAAGGCTCTTCCCACTGCCCATCCCCCACCCAGCCCCTGCACCTGTGACTGTTTGAAATCCCCACTCTGCCAGCTTTGTTCCTCAGTAATCCCTGCTGAGGGAATTCAGGCCTGCTCTCCACAGCCACTTCCATCTGCACTTGGCTTTCTTCTTGAGTCCACAGTTCTGGCAAGGGCTAACTTCTTCCAAGTCAGTGAGAGGAGAGTGCACGTTCAAAATCATCTGCCTGAGATTGGAGGGAGTGGAAAATGGGAAACATGCTCAGTGTGGAGGCATCTCATTCTTTTGGAAAAATCTGAAACCTCCACTGGTTTACTGTTTACCGGCTGCCAAGTGGGTTCTTTTTTTTTTTTTTTCCCCAAGACAGAGGACACCATCTCTGCATCTCATTCTAAATAACAGACAAACTATATACAGTGCTTCTTCCACCCATTACAAAATTGCCAAATAAGGTGGGGTTAGGAGTTGGCTTATTATCATTGTTGTTTACCACAAAGGGGTCACAGTTGAACTGCTTTGAGCAAAAATAAGGTGGTGTTACTCTCTCCCTCCTCGGTGATTGGGTATGTCTATTCCTTATCCAAAATTTCCAGACAGTTCCTGTCTCAGAGACTTGTTACCCCTAAACTACCTTGCTACCTAATTTAACAAAAAGGAAAGTATGAAAATTAGATGCTTGCTCATTGCTTCTGACATTTTTTCTTTCAAAGTTCTCCTCACCGTACTACAGTGGAGGGAAAGACTATGAACATACATTTGTTACGGGTATACTTTTTTGATTTGGTAAAAAGGCTCTGCTATTGTGAAGTATGTCTTAAACATAAACAATAAAACCTCATAAAGTCAGCTTCTGTTTTATCCAAAGTGGTGGGTAATTGGAAACTGGATTATAGAATGATAGATTTTTTAAAATAAAATTGTTATCAAAGCATAATATCCATGTCAAAAAGTACACAAATCGTTAGTGTACAACTTGGATTTTTACAAAATGAACATAACCGTGTAACCAATACTCAGATCAAGAAACAGAACACTTTCCTTATATTAGTTTCTGCGGTTGCCATAACACATTACTACAAATTTCATGGCTTAAAACAACAGAAATGTATTCCTTTGCAGTTCTAGAGGCCAGAAGTCTGAAATCAAGGTGTCAGCAGGGCTGTGTTTCCTCCAAGGGCTGTAGGGGAGAATCCTTCCTTGCCTCTTCCTTCTTGGAGCTAGTGGCTCCAGGCATTCCTTGGCTTGTGGCTGCATCACTCCAGAATTCTCTGCCTCTGTCGTCACATGGCCTTCTGCTTCTCCCTCTTCTGTGCCTTCTCCTTTGCCATCTCTTATAATGATACTTGTCATTGCATTTAGGGCCCACTCAGATAATCCAGGATGAACTTATCTTGAGAGCCTTAACTTAGTTACATCTACAAAGGCCCTTTTCCCAAAGAAGGCCACATTCACAACTTCTAGGACATGGACATATCTTTTCTGGGGCCGCCATTCAACCTAACACCCCTCCCAGCGACTTCCATGTCAAAGGTAACCACTGTCCTGACTTCTAAAAGCATAGATTAGCTTTGCATGCAATTCAGTTTTCTATAAATAGAATCATACAGGATATACTCTTTTGTGTTTGTCTTCTTTTGCTTAACATCATGCTTGTGAGATCTCCATGGTTGCTTACAGCTGTTGATCATTGACTGTCATTGCAGTATAGTATTCTATTGAATGACTTTTTTTTTTTTTTTTTTTTTTTTTGGAGACAGAATTTAACTCTTGTTGCCTAGGCTGGAGTGCAATGGCGCGATCTCAGCTCACCACAACCTCCACCTCCCGGGTTCAAGCGATACACCTGCCTCAGCTTCCCGAGTAGCTGGGATTACAGACATGTGCCACCACGACTGGCTCATTTTGTATTTTTAGTAGAGACAGGGTTTCTCCATGTTGGTCAGGCTGGTCTTGAACTTCCGACCTCAGGTGATCCACCCGCCTCGGCCTCACAAAGTGCTGGGATTACAGGCATGAGCCACTGCACACAGCCTGAATGACTTTATCACAATGATCCATTCGACTTTTGAAGGCCTTTGAATTACTTTCAGTGTTACCATTATGATAATGTGGTTATGAATATTGCTGTATTTGTGTCTTGGGGCAAATGTGCATATATTTCCATTGGGTATACCTAGGGGTGGAATTTTTAGGTCCTAGGATATGTGTATGTTCAGCTTCAGTAGACAATGCCAAAGAATTATAGATTTTTTAAGTTAGAATTAATCTTTGAAATCAAGACCAGATTTAAGTAATGCCTCACTTAAATAAAATGCAAATAATAATCCCAAATCCAGTAATCCAAAAAACAGAATTTCTCCTGGTTCCCGACCTTTTGAATGGGGCAAATCTTATTGTACATTGCCATTCTGGCTCAGGCACCCCAAAAACTTGCTGCATTGTCTTTGTCAGATCACACAAGTAAAAGAGAGCTTGGTAGCATTGGCTATGGAGAGAGGCAAGAGGTAAGCCATGTGGCCAAGAGCATTAGCTGGAATTAACCAGCTTCCTCCCTACACTGAGGCTTCCTGTTTGCTCTAGCAGTCAGCTGGCTTGGGATAGTGTTGAAGGCAGGCTCTCTCATCCTCACCAGTGTAGGCATAGGAGTGATGTTGCCTAGGAAAGGGCATTGCACATGAAGCTTGCATTTCAAGAAGTGTCTGTTTCAAAAAACAGTTCCCACTTTTGGACCCTGAGCTATGAAAAACCATAGGTACCTCGAAGTTGAATAAAAAAATCAATTTAACAAAACAGTCCCTTTCACACACACTCCCACCCTGCTGTGTTATTTTTTAAAAACCATTTAGTGTCATTAAGTCGTTGCCTCGTAAAGTTGTTTCACCAGGAACTTCAGTTTCCCCAGGAAGAGATGAAAATAAACTGAACATTTCATGTCACTGTTCCCACGAGTCTTAAAACATCATGTTTGTCTTTAACGGCACGACATGAAACATCTCTTATCGATAAGGAGTTATCCTTCAGGATAACAAGGAACAGAATCTACAATGATAAATTTTACCCACATTTTAAACCAGAATTCCTCATATAGATTACCAGGCATGTTTGACTCCAACCATATTTTCCCACATAATTATTTCTTTTAAATCTCCTAATTATTCCATTCTGTTGAATACCATCTGTCCTGCTGAGGGACAATTGTGTCTAAACAAATCAACAGGTTTTGCGTCATTGTCTAAATATGAGGGAGAAACAACAGCCCCAAAACTCTACTCTGGCACTTTGGTAGAAATGAAGAGTTCTAAATCCCACATTGGGAATGCCTCATCTCTGGCTCCCCTGGAAGCTAACTTTCATAACTTGTGGAGCCCAAAAACAAAGCCAAATGAATTTTGGAAAGGTCAGTGGGAAAGAGATTGGGGTGGGACTTTCCCAGAAAATGTTTGAGCCTTTGCTCCATGAGCTGTCTGGTCACCCGGACAGTTTGTACTTCCCAGAGAGGGTGGGGAAGAGAGCAGAAGCAATTCTTTTCTCTGGGTACCTGGGTCCAGGGGGGCTGGAAACCTGGGATTTGCTCACTTGGCTTAGGTGCAGTTGTCTCACCCTGGGAACGAGCCCGTTTGAACCCCAAGAACAGTGTAGTTATGTCAGGAACCTTGGAGATAGAACAGAACATCTGTGGGAATAAAATAGCTGAGGATTGTCTGCCTTGTGTCTTGTTTTCGAGAGAACTGCTGATGTGTTTCAAATAATTGAATACTGTGCACTGGGAAAGTGCTTCTCCCTGAAGCCAGTTCCAGGCACCCCAGAGCTCCAGTGCTTCTGCTAAGGGCTTGCAGACATCGCTGTTAACACGACACCTTCCAACAATAATTGACCTTTCTCCTTTTTATTTTCTTTTTTCTCAGCCTCTCTGTCTTGCTCTCACTAGTCTTCCCCTTTCCCTAGTCTTAGTTTTCTCTTTATGTGTTTCTTTCTTCCCTCAAAGATGTGGCCAAGAAGCCCCAATGGCTCTCAGAGTCACAAAGGAGGTTAAGTGCACTGGTGTGAGGATAACCGGCAGTTCTGAGAAATCAGCAAGTCCCTGAAGATTCTTTTCCTCCCTCTGTGATTGCATCAGCCTCACTCTCCCCTACTTGTCTGTGTTATCCATTCTCCTTTTATCCATGCTCACTTTTAAATCAGTTCATTCAAACACCATAAGCATCTGCCTTCAGCAAATTAACTGCGATTTGGTTCAAAGTTCAATCAAAAGGAACCAGAATAAAGGAATAGAGTGGACTTTCCTTTCGGCGCCCCCACCTGACTTCCCATAAACCAAACTGGCTTTTTCGTAGACCTCAGCATGGTTAGAGCTTCCACATCTTTCCAACTGCCCATGCAATGTCAGGAGGAAGGGTAATGGAGCACTCCGCTAGAATGTTGGGGATCAGTGGTGCTCCCAATCAGGGGCAGGTGCATTAGCACACACACACTTCCTGGCCTTTCTCCCCTGGCCCCTGTCCAGAACTCCAGCAAGCTAATCACAAGGAAACTGTGTGTGCCTGAATGTTAGGAGTGAACAGGCAGGTGACTTGCTTCAGAATTAGCCTGCAGCATCTCTTTTTCTAGCTGCCATCCAGTATTAGATGTGGTAACCACACCAGTTAACACCCCGGGTCGGCTTGGGATTATGAATGGAAGGAAGGGAGATCCCCATGCAAGCAAGCAGCTGTCCCTTTGCTTAATTATTGGGATCCACAAGTCCATCCCTATTGCCAGGGCTTCAGTGTCGAGATGATGAAATAGGTGATTAAGGGACTTGGAGGCCAGTCCACATTGCAGCTTTGTCTGAGTGTTCCAACGACAAGTGTTATTAGTCCACTAATCATAACATTGCCTGCAGTGGAATTTCCTTGGGAAGGAATGGGGCAGCACTTCCATGCCAGAGGGCTGCGCAGCATGAAAATACTAACACATCACAATTGGCTGTTCTGTGGGAAGATGATTCCAACATCCAATTCAGGAAATAGGTCACCGGGCTGCTAGATGCACTGCTATTTTGATTTACTTCCTTAGACTCTTGTAGACTTCTCTCTGGGTAGAATCAATCTCCTCCAACTTACTGGCTTCTAGGTGCCACATGAGGAAAGATGCAAGCAAGTTCTGAAAACAAAGGCATGGATTTCTTGTGATCAATCTTGTGGTGTCCTGGTGTCCACTTGCTTCCAGAATCCAACACAATGCCCTTTGGGATACTCCTCACCTTGACCTCTTTCAGGGGAGCTTCCCAGAGGTCTGGGGCCATGGCTTTTAGGAGCCTGCAGCTGTGCCTGCCAGACAACAAATGTTTAGTGAGAGGTTGAAGAGATACAAATGGGTTGAAGGGCGCCAGAGCCTTCTCAGTAATGAGCATAGCAAAGCTTCGATTTCCAAGGATCTTGGGAGGACAAGATGTACTCATTTGGAGTATCACACTGCCAGGGCTGTTTGTACCAGCTGTCGGGTTCAGAGACCACCCTGTTGGTGGGGTCAGGGGCCCAGCCAACCCTTTCTTTTATTCTATACCTCTGGTCACTTGGGCCTTAAGAAGCAGGAGTCGGAGCAGGGGTGGGGCAGTTTGGGGCTCTGTCACCAAGCAGCTGCCTCTTGCCTGGATCAGTCTTGAGTTCCCCCTGATTTTTCCTAAACCCAAGCAGTTGTCTACTGCCTTGGAGTGTCAGCAAAGGGTATTGTGGGTCCATGGTATTTGCAGATTTCATATCAGGCAAAAGCTTATATTTCCCTTTTCTTCTTTTTTTTTTGAAACAGAGTCTCGCTCTGTCGCCAGGCTGGAGTGCAGGGGCACAATCTCAGCTCACTGCAACCTCTGCCTCCCAGGTTCAAGCGATTCTCCTGCCTCAGCCTCCCGAGTAGCTGGGACTACAGGCGCTCACCACCACGCCCAGCTAATTTTTGTATTTTTAGTAGAAACAGGGTTTCACCATGTTGGCCAGGATGGTCTCGATCTCTCAATCTTGTGATCCGCCTGCTTCGGCCTCCCAAAGTGCTGGGATTACAGGGGTGAGCCACCATGCCCGGCCCCTTTTTTCTTTTTCTTTTTTAAGGTAGTCAGTTTATCTGACATTGGGGACTCTGAACTTACCCGCTGCCCACTTTTTGTTTTTAGCCTTTCAACTACTGGGTAATTCTGGATTTATAACATCTTTCTTGGTGCGCAGAGGCACACTATATTATGTTGGGGCATACATTTTGGGCTTCAGCTCACCTGTCCAGAGATGCCATCCCAAGGCAGCCTTTTAGGAGATGAGGAGTTGTACCTGTTGAGATACCATCGGAGAGTTTGAAGAGGTATCTTGTTGAGTAAGACCAAAGGGTGTTCTCTCTCTCTCTCTCTCTCTCTCTCTCTCTCTCTCTCTCTCTCTGTCTCTCTCTCCCCCTTGTCTTTCTTGCTTTCTCTCTCTCTTTCCTATTAACTACGACCTATATCAGCAAATAGGAAAGGGGAATCTTTGTGATAAACTCCTCCTGGCAAATCCATTTCTTTGGGCTCTGGACTTGAGAAGAGCTTTACTGCCTTTTAAAATTCTAGGTACTCTGTTAAATACTATTTCGACCCTCTAATTCTTTCTTCAGTTCTTTTGTTTTGTTTTTTTTTAAACAAATCTTTAGAGCAGAGGTTGTCACACTTAAGTAAGTGGAGTAGAATTTATAGTCACTGCAGAACAACCACATAGTTTTTGCATATACTGCAGAGACAAGCAGAAGATACGAGACAAAATTCGTAAGAGCAAGCACCTCCAAGTTATCCAGCAGCCAGTAAGGTTACAGAGGTTGCTACTGGTTACAGAGGCTCTGATGTGAGCTGGGCCTGAATTTGATCCCCAGCTGTGCTCCTTAGAGCCGTGGCACTAGGCAGGTTCCTGAGCCCCTGCTTCCTACCCTCCAGATGAAAACAAGAGTTCTTAGTGCAAAAGGGTTGGGAAGGTTAAATGAGAAAATATAGGTGATACGCTTTCTCAGCCCAGTCCTGGAAATTAGTAAAATGGTCACAAAATGGTGACTTTTCTCATTATGAAAATCATCTCCTTGGCTTTGTAGTCCCATTTCCTGTTTAATAGCAACTGAAATAGCCACAGGAGCCACCACCCCCCATCTGAGTCTGGCTATTTTCGAGGCTCCATTTGGAAGGGGATGGCCCCAGCAATCCAGGGGGTGGGAGGTGGTGGGGAGGGAGGCATTATTCTCTGGGTTGCAGCTGTGGCAGCAAGTACAGTATCCCCCACATGCCAGATGAATCAAGCTGAGGGCCAGATCTGGGCTGTGGGCCAGAGGTTCCCCACCCTGATTTATAGCGTGGACAGAGATGTGGGTGTTTTGTGAATATATTTTGATGATGATAAAAAAAAGAGAGAGGGGAGGGAACGCCATTCCTTAAAAATGTGCTGAGGGAGGGAGGTTCAGACCTATCTTCCAGATTAGAGCAGCCTTGCTGTTCGCGGTAGCAAGTCGTTAGAAAGAGGCCCATGGAAGAGCAGCCTGTGAGAGGCCTTGAAACACAGTGAATTGTGAATGAGGCCCCTGTATGCCAGCCATTGGGGGCAGATTAGGCTTGCTGTCCCCTCTGCAGGTGTGGAGTGGGGGACTAAGCCTGCATTTTAACTCCTGCAGGTCCCAAGAGCAGAGAAAGGGAGCACTGGGCCTGCTGAGCTGTGGGGAGCCCCCTGGCCCCATGCGTTCCCAGTGCTAATAGTTCTCCCGAAACCAGCAAGGCTTTGCCTTTGAGATCAGGCCTAGGTCATAACCAATGTAGTGAGGACAATAGGCTAAGTGTGGAAGTTCGCCCTGGATGGAGTTTGGAGAAAACTCATGTGGAGGATTTATTCTGAACCTTCAACCTAACACATTTGAGAGGGCTGGCTGAGCAGCGGATGGGATTTGTGGCTCCCTCCAGAATGTTCCCTTCCTAAACAAGGCACAACTAGGCACAGACCTCCTTGTTTTACTCGTGGGATGTCAGGCACAGTTGTCCTGGTTTACTGTAGTTTATCCAGGAAAGAACTTCAATCAGGTTTCCTAGGACCCATATAGATCTTTGAAGACAAGAGATTTATTCCCCAGAGGTAAGGCCACTAAACAGACAGGGTCCTAAAGCTTGCAGTTCATAAAATCCCATCGGTCTGCAAACATTTTTTTTTCCTAAGGGAAGGGCAGTGAACGTTCTCATGCCAACAGCCTGCAGTATCTGACAAGTACAATCTGGTTTTTTTCCCTCTCACCTCTCATGCTCCCAGCCTTGAGCCTTCTGTTCAAACCAGGCCTCATCCTCATCCCTAGCACCCCTGCCAACCCACCCTGCTCAGATTTGCCTTTAAGCTTTTGCTCCATCTGGAATCCTCTTGCCCTTTGAGGATCTAAAGCCTTTGTCCTTTCACATGACCAGTTCTCTGAGGAAACAGCCCTAGCTATTCCTGAGGCCCCCATTACTGCCTGACCAAGGGCTTTGGGGCACACACTGCCTGTGTGTCCATCCTCATGAACTCCAAATCTCCCCACTACTCCAGAGGACAAAGAAAACAAGACTGAGAACGAAGTCTGAAGGAGAAAGGCAAGTATCTTTCTGCTGGACTGGCCCTCAAGACCTAGCACAAGTGAGTTTTTGGAGTTTTTTCCTGTGATTTTTGTGTTTATGTATATACTTACCTCTTTTCTGTGTCCACTTCACTGAAACACAAATCCACCACACCCATAAGGCCAACCCTGGGTTACTTTTTGAGCCTGCAGAGATTTCCCCCAACAGACAAAACTTCTAAGCCCCGGAAGTTCTCTGTTTTATATCTAGGATGTGAACTAAGACTCTGTGAGAGGGGTTCTGGTCTATATCACTTGGGGCTGCCTCCTTCAAGGGATGGTGAGAAGCCCCCTGAAATGAAATAAAATGGTTTCTCAGCCTCTTCCTTTTGAATTTCCCATTTCCTGCCTCAGGGCTCAACAAAGGACTTGTGTATGAGGGGGTGTGTGAGTGTGTATACCGTGGCAGGAGAAGGCACACAGGATCCTTGTTGTTCATTCACTTTTCCTGGGAGGAAACAGCAGTGGGTGTCTACTCCCAGCAGTATTAGGGAGCAGTGGTGTGGGCCCCCGCCATCTCTTTTCCCAGCTTGCTGGGAACGTATTTTACTCCAAGGCTGGTTAAGTAACCACAAAGTTGCATCTCTGGCTTCTCTGACTACCTCCCACTCTCCACTTGATGCCCACAAAAACAATGTGTTCAGCTGATGCTTGGGTAACATTGTACATATTCCTAGCAAGGACATTGGACATATTCCTTGCAGATAAGGAAGGTAGGATCCTGACTCAGGAGGCTGATGTTTCATTCTAATAAAGCTCAAGGTTTCTCCTCGCCCACAGTCGTGCTTTGTGATAATCCGGCAACAGCCAAACCTCAGTCACTGCTTTAAATGGCCCTATCTCAGCATTTAAGAGCATTTTCCAGGGGCTGACCTTCATAAAGATTGGGTTTTCTTTGAGATCCTGTTAAAAAACGGAGTAAGCATTGTGGGCACATGCTCATCACAACCCAGGGAACAAACTGTTGGCGAGGAGTGTAGTAGAGCCCACATACAGACCAAATGCATTAATTATGAGTGGTTCTTATCTTGTGATTAAAACAGATCTGGCAGGCCTGGAACTTGGCAGCCCTTGGTTAGCTATTAGTTCTATGCTACTGTACCGGCTGGGCAGTCATAAAACTGTATCTCTTTGAAAAATGGTCCATCATGTAGAACAGCCTCCTCTGCACCCATTAGCTCAAATTGATATGACTTGATGGCCCAGTCTTGGGCTTCTCAGATGCTGGATTTAATTTCTGTCTGGAGCTTTAGGAAATCTGGAGGAAGGGACACAAGGGCTGCATGCAGTGAGGTAGGGTCAGAGGATGTATGCACCAGCCCCCACCTCCATCTACACCACTCCCCTTCCTGCTGGAAAGCATCCCTCTAGTTCATGTTGCCATTGTGTGCCCCCACTCTGTCAAGCCCTGTTAAGGAATTAACTACAAGTTGGGAGTTCATTGGTAAGATCCTGGGACATGACTTGCAGGTGCAATCACAGCTTACTGCAGCCTCGACCTCCTGGGCTCAAATGATCCTCCCACCTCAGCCTTCCATGTAGCTGGAACTACAGGTGTTTGCCATCAGTCCCAGGTAATTTTTTATACTTGTATATTGACAGGAGTCTCAAGGAGGCAAAAGCCCCCAAGGATGGAAGCCATAGTGCTGGGATAAGAACTCATAGGGTAGATATTTTTGGACTGAGTCTTATCAGAAGACACTGGGGGAATTTCAGGGATCAGAAGGGTGTGATTGGGAAAACAGGGGCAGAGCTTCCCAATGCCCTGGAAATCCCACCAAATAGACCACACTGAGTCTCCAATCAGATGGTGCCAATCTTTCTGCTCCACCCCGGCAGTAGTAGGCTTACGATATTGCTAGATAGCATTCATGAAGTTCCAGATAGGCCAAGTACTTTTGCAAGTTCATGAGCAGGCCCCTAGCGTAGTCTAGTTTGTAGTCTAGATGAGAAGGCTGTTGCTAATGCTTGAATGGGCTTTTATTTGATTATTTGATTTAAATGTCTCAAACATGGAGCAAGGACCTAATCTATTGACAAAAACATGAATTTGGGAATCAAATCCAACTACTGCTCATTTATTCACCTTCAAAAGTTGAGCATTTTATATTGAGCATTAAATCTGTGCCAGGCACAGTGAAAAGCATTCATGTGACAGGTAGGTACAATTATATCCCCATTCTATAGAGATACAAACTGACGCTTGGGCATATTCATCTCTGTTGCACAGCTCTAAAGTAGTGGCGCTGGAATTAAAAACAGTGTAGCACAGAGCATAGGTTGTAAAGTCAGGTTGCAGGAATATTCATATTCTTATAGATAGATGTGTAAAACTAAGGGATGTTTCTTTTCATAAGTGTTCTCTGGAGGAGCTCTCAGCCCCACATGGGAAAATAGCTCTGTCACTCAGAGGACAGCTTTAGGAGGAGGACACAGGCGTGGGTACCGTCAGCATATAGAAGGCAAGTGAAGCCAAGGGAGATGAGAGGAAGGGCCAGAAAGACTTGCTCCAGGTCACACGACCATCAAGGACAGAGCCAAGCCCAGGCAAGAGCACTTCACCCATTGCCGTTTCCTTCAGCTGCAACTTCCATACCAAGAGGCGGCTCCATCCTTTCCTTGCCCCCTCAAAAATGGTAACATTTGTCTGTTGCAGCGTGCAAGCTCACACCTTTCTCTCATATGGAGCTTTCAGGTCCTCATGTGCTTGTGCTTTCCTCCCTGGATCGGAGTGCATCTTCATGTGCTGTCCACATGTGTACGACAAAACTATCTCTCTGGGGCCGGGTGTGATGGCTCACACCTGTAATCCCAGCACTTTGGGAAACTGAGGCAGGCGGATCACTTGAGGTCAGGAATTTGAGACCAGCCTGGCCAACATGGTGCAACCCCATCTCTACTAAAAATACAAAGTTAGCCGGGTGTGGTGGTGCACGCCTGTAATCCCAGCTACTTGGGAGGCTAAGGCAGGAGAATCACTTGAACCTGGGAGGTAGAGGTTGCAGTGAGCCGAGATCAAGCCATTGCACACCAGCCTGGGCAACAAGAGCGAAACTCCGTCTCGGAAAAAAAAAAAAAAAGAAACAAAAAACACCTATCTCTCTGGAAAGAATATCATAATGGCGTATATGCTCTTTTCTGGGCCTTTGTTTCAGGGGACAAGAATCTTAAGCCAAAGGAACAAATCCCTAACAGTGGAATTTCAGGCATCAGCCAGCAGGTGGGTGGGTTAATAAAGAGAGATTGAGAGAAGGCACCGTTCTGCCACTCCTGAAATCATACACCTGGCTCTGAGTTTCAGTCCCCTGTTTGGAAACCATAGCTGGAAAAGTCTCAGCTGCCCCTGACATGGTCAAATGGAAAGTGCATGGGCTCTGGAGTCAGACTGTCTGGGGTCATGTTCTAGCTCTGCTACTTACTAGCTGTAGGACCTTTCATAAGTTACTCACTGCGTGGTGCCTCTGTTTTCTCATTCTATAAAACAAGATAGGAATAGTACATAATTCACAGGGTTCTTAGGTGGGTGAATCTAGATGACTTGAATACATATAAACACTTAGCAGAGTGTCTGTGTACCGGGCACAATGGGAAGCACTTAATGAATAGTATCTAATCTTATCATTTCTCTGCTAAAGCTACCTCTTCTTTTAGGTCCCTTAACTAGGTAGGTCACTTTAGAGAAACTCAATTAATTCAACTGGAATTATTGAGTGTCTGTTGTGTGCCCAGCACTGTGCTGGGGACACTGTGAGGAATACAGGAGAAATCTATGAAGGAAGAACTGTTCTCAAGGAGCTTTTTAGGCAGGGTGTTTTGAGCTTCCTCCAAGAGCCTAACTAGCAGCCACGTGGAGAGGCCCATGGCTCTTCCTTACATAGTAGCATAGCAAGGGGTTTAAACTCGTGGGCTGTGCAATCAGGCAGGCATATCGTCTCTGCCTCCTGACTGAGGTGTGATGTTGGGAAAGGTACACTACCTCCCTATTTCTCAGTTTCCTCATCTATAAAATGTGTATCATAATTACATCTTTATACATTGTGTGCCCATCAACATGGATTTATAATTATTGATTTATGCAATTGTCTTTTCAATCAGATAGGAAAAAAGGGAGTTTCAAAATACCTTAAAATCTTTAACATTTACCTTTAAATATTAAATTTACTGGTGTTCTTTTCTTTCTTCCTGTGGATTCAAACTACTATCTGGTGTCTTGTCATTTCAGCCTGAGAGGTTCCCTTTATCATTTCTTGTAGTGAAGATCTCTTAGCAACAAACTTTCACTTTTTGTCTAGCTGGGAATGCCTTCATTTCTCCTTTATTTTAAACAGCAGTTTGGTTGGGGATAGAATTTTTGGTTGACAGTTGTTTGCCTTTCAGCACTTTGAATATGTCATCACACTGGCTTCTGGTCTTCATGGTTTCTGATGAGAAATCAACTGTTAATTTTATTGGGGGTCTTTTGCGTGTGACGAGTCACTTCCCTCTTGCTGCTTATAAGATTCTCTTTGCCTATGGCTTGTCACAGTTTGATTATGACATATCTAGATATGGACATTTTTGAGTTTATCCTACTTGGAGTTAGTGGTGCTTTTTGGCTGTGTAGGTTAATGTTTTTCATCAAATTTGGGGAGATTCTGCCTATTATTTCTTCAAACATTCTTTATACTCCTTTCTTCCTCTCCTCTCCTTCTGAAACTCCCATTAAGTGTACATTGTTATGCTGGATGGTGTCCCACAGGTGTCTGAGGCTCTGACATTTTTCTTCATTCTTTTTTCTTTCTGTTTCTCACACTGGATAATATGAATATCTTCAAATGTGCTGATTCTTCTACCCATTCAAACCCACCGTTGAACATCTTTAGTGAATTTTTCACTTTGGTTATTATATTTTTAATTCAAAAATTTCTATTTTGTTGTTTTAAAATAATTTCTATTTATATTTTCTATTGAGATATCACTCTCATATTTTAGTTCTTTAGACATGGTTTCCTTTCGCTCTTTGAACCCATTTGAAATAGCTGATTTAAATCTTTGTGTGAAAAGTCCAATGTCAGGCCTTTCTCAGGGACAGTTTCTATTGATTGTTTTCTTTTCCTGTGTATGGGCTATTTCTTTGCAGATCCCATACGTTTTTTGTTGAAAACTGGGCATTTTGAATATTATAAGGTGGCATCCTGGAAATCAGATTCTCTGTCCTCCTGAGGGTTTGTTGTTGTTGCTGCTTGTTGTAGTACTTATTTGTTTAGTGACATATTCTGTTTGAACTTCTACCAGAGTTGGCTGGCCCTATCTCATAGCTACAATTTGCAAAGTATAACTCCCCCTACTGTTTGCTTTGGCTGCCCCACAACTCTTTTGATGAAACTTAAAGCCAGTCATTAAGAGAAGCGAGATATAAATATGAAGCTTGTCTTGATGCCTCTTAGATCTTCACTGAGCAACCTCTGTTCAAGTAACTCATAAATTACAAGGCAAATCAGCATTCATTATCTGCCTTTATGTCAGAATGAGAAAAAAATGAGAGATTTACATGGCATGCGAGAAGATCCCATTCCACTCTTCTATGAGGCGTTAAAGGCTCCCTCTTAAGTGAAATAAGCCACAATCCAGAAGGAGAATGGAAATCCATGTCACTTGAGAGAGATGCCCCTAGCCCTTTCCTTCTATTTGCAAGCCTCCCTACTTTTGAGGGAGGGGGAGCACACCCCTGCTAACCGGAGTTGTCTAGGTCCTGTTGTGTTACCAGAGACAGGGGTGCCTATGTGAGGCTGTCTCTCCACAGCAAAGGAGGCAGCCTTAGGAAATTGGGAGGTAATCAGAGACTGGGCCAGAAGGACTGGTAACATAGCCTGAGGAGCATGGGCAGAGTTTCTCCAGCACGATGGGGATAAGGAGGAGGGAGAGAAAGGGGGAAAGGGAGATAGGCAATGGGATAAAATATGGTCAGTAAATTCTGTGACACTGGGGCAGGCTTAGATCAATGGGTAGTTTGCCTTTCCTGACTCCATATTTTCACCAGGAAGGTTTTTTTGTTTTGTTTTGTTTTGTAAGACAGAGTCTTGCTGTGTCACCAGGCTGGAGTACAGTGGTATGATCTCGGCTTACTGCAACCTCCACCTTCTGGGTTCAAGCAATTCCCCTGCCTCAACCTCCCGAGTATCTGGGACTACAGGCACATACCCCCATGCCTGGATAATTTTTTGTATTTTAGTGGAGTCAGGGTTTCACCATGTTGGCCAGGATGGTCTCGATCTCCTGACCCCATGATCCGCCCGCCTCGGCCTCCCAAAGTGCTGGGATTACAGTCGTGAGCCACAGCGCCTGGCCAGGAAGTTTTTAATATTGTTATTTTGTCCTTGAAATATTCCTTAAGCATCAACCTTATACATTCATTCAACAATTATGTACCAAGTGTCAGGCACTAGAAATACTGAGATGAATAAAACAGGTCCTGATTATAAGGGAAAGTAATGTATAGACAATTACAGTAGTGTGAGAGCAGGAGTGTGACTGAGGGAAGGCCAGGGAGCTGGATCTGCAAGGAGACCCCTCACTCCAGCTTGGAGTAGGGGTAGGAAATAGAATTTGTAAGGCTTCTAGCAAGAGGTAGTACATGAGATGAATCTCTAACCTTAAAGCACAATAAATTTGTCAAGCATCATTGGCCAAAGAGAGTGTGCGAGGGTGCAAACATCCTAGCGAGAAGGAACAGAAGCCAGAAGGAGCTTCTGGTATATTCTGATACATTCTGAGATGGAAAAATAGCTTTGGAAGATGGACATAGGGTGTATGGAGGGTTCCAGAGGAGATTAGATTAGAAATTTAAATAAAGCCAGATCATGAAATGCCCTGCATGTTTTTTGTTTGTTTTGTTTTTTGAGACAGTCTCATTCCATCACCCAGGCTGGAGTGCAGTGGTGTGATTTCAGCTCACTGCAACCTCTGCCTCCTGGGTTCAAGCTATTCTCCTGCCTCAACCTCCCAAGTAGTGGGGATTACAGGCACCCGCCACCACACCCGGCTAATTTTTATATTTTTAGTAGAGACAGGGTTTCACCATGTTGGCCAGGCTGGTCTCAAACTCCTGACCTCAGGTGATCAACCCACCTGAGCCTCCCAAAGTGTTGGGATTACAGGCATGAGTCACTGTGCCTGGCATGCCCTGCATGTTTTAAGGAGGCATCTGTGCTTTATCTTGAAGGTATGAGGGAGTCAACAAAGGATTTCACAGGGGAATGACCTAGATAGTATAGTAAGGCAGTTAAGAGTGCAGAATCTATGTATCAGTGACGTTCAAAGTGTAGTTCAGGTACCAGCAGTCTCAGTGTCACTGGGAACTTGTTAAAAATGCAAATTCTTGGGCCCCATTCTAGACCTACTGAATCAAAAACTAGAGATAGGCCCCAGTCATCTGTGTTTTAACAAGCTCTCCAGGTGACTCCAATGCATGCTCAAGCTAGAGAACTACTTCCCTACACAGACCACCTAGGTTGGGAGCCTAGCTCTCTCACTATATAACCTTGGGCAAATTCTAAACTCCAGTGAAGAGAGGGGGTAAGGGGAGGGGACAGGAAGTGAGGGAACAGCCATGACACTAAACTAAGACCCACAGGCCATATAAACATGGTTGGTCATCCAGAAGGAATCTGAGTGACAGTGACATTCATGATAATAGCTCACAATTATTAAGAGCTTACTGCAGACCGGGTATTATTCTAAGAACTTTACAAATATTAATCTACTTAATCCTTACAACTTTATAATCCTATTTTTCAGCTGAGGAAACTGGGGCTCAGAAAGGTAAAAATATGGAGTGATGTGGAGAGATGTTTACAATTAAAGTGGGAATTGGTTTTTTTGTTTTGTTTTGTTTTGTTTTTGACACAGGGTCTCACTCTGTCACCCAGGCTGGAATGCAGTGGCACGATCACAGCTCACTGCAGCCTCGGCCTTCCAGGCTCCAGCCATCCTCCCACCTGCCTCCCAAGTAACTGGGACTACAGGCACACTCCACCATGCCCAGCTAATTTTTGTATTTTTTTGTAAACATGGGGTTTCGTCATCTTGCCCAGGTTGGTCTCGAATTCCTGGGCTCAAATGATCCTCCCACCTTGGCCTCCCAAAGTGCTGGGATTACAGGCATGAGCCACTGCACCCAGCCAAGTTTTGTTTTTATTGAAAGAAAAAACCCGTAAATCATGTATATATGCATGGAAAAAGACTGGGAGGAAATAGCCCAACATACTCATTGTGGTGGTGCAATTGCAGGCATTTTAAATTTCTTTTTTGTAGTTATCTTTGTTTTCCAGAATTTCTATAAAAAGTTTATATTGCTTTTGTAATCAGGGAAAACACCCTTTTGAAAAAGAAAATAAATTGAGCACGTGCACTTGAGGAAGATGTGAGCATCCTCTCAGTGCACAATGCAGACCCACAGAAAGAAAAATGCACGCTGCTTGTCACTATTTCATGCAAGAGGATTCTGAGGGACTTATCACATTGGCACGCAGTGAGGGAACTGGTGGAGGAGTTTCTCTCAGGTCTCAGAACTGGGAAGAGCTATAGTGATTTGCTTTTTATCTTATAGTCACTGTTACTCATGTAACTCAATGATCTTTCAACTTTTTTTTTTTTTTTTTGCCTGAGACTTCCTTGAGATTTTTAAACTTTTTGTTTCAAAGTAATTTTAGATTTACATGAAAGCTGGAAAAAAATCAGTGCAGATAGATAGTTCCTTAACACCCTTCATCCAGCTTTCCCTAATGTTAACTGAGTTAACCATAGCACAGTTTCCAGATCAAAACTAGGAAATCCACAATGGTACAATAATATTGACTAAACCATAGAGTTTATTTACATTTTCCCAGTCTTTTCCACTAATGTCTTTTTTTCTGTTCCAGAAGTCAGTCTAGGATCCCACCTGATATCGCATTGTCATGTCTCATTATCCTCCTTCAATTTGACAGTTCTTCAGTCTTTGTCTTTTGTGGCTTTGACATTTTGTAAGATCCTGGTCAGCTACTTTGTAAAATGTCCCTTGATTTAGATTTGTTTTATGTTTTTTTTCATGATTAGATTGAGGTTACAGGTTTTTTGAGGGAAATATCAGGGAAGTGATATTATGCCATTCTTAGCACTCTCTGATCTTTTAATAACTGTGTCCCCTTAAACATTTTTATCATGCAATTTTAAAATTATAAGCGCAAATGGTTGCAAAGATGTTTATTTCCAATCTGTTGTAAATATCAGCATTTGAAATGCAATTACTTCACTCTTTTAAAAGTATTCAATGGAATCTAAATACCAAAGTCATTTTTACCCACCATTATTTTATTTTAAAATACATGAAGATTTTTTAAAACATTTAACATTTTACTCCTTGTATCTGTATTTCTAGTCCACTTTCCTCAGATAATTTTATCTTAAGGTAATACATTTTTAGCTGGGAGCGGGGGGCTCATGTCTGTAATCTCAGCACTTTGAAAGGCCAAGGCAGGAGGAGTGCTTGAGGCCAGGAGTCAAGACCACTCTGGGCAACATAGAGAGAGCCCTGTATCTACAAAAGAAACATTTTACAAAATCAACCAGGTGTGGTGGTGCGTGCCTACTGTCCCAGATACTCAGAGGCTGAGTTGGGAGGATCGCTTGAGCTTGAGAGGTTGAGGCTGCACTGAGCCATGATCCTGCCACTGCACTCCAGCCTGGGTGACAAAGTGAGACCCTATCTCAAAAAAAAAAAAAAAAAAAAAAGTAGTACATTTTTATACCTAAAAGGTAAGGCTTAAAATGCTCACCCTATGTGACTTCTCTGTAACAAAAAATATGCTTTATAAATTGAAATTGATTTATACTTGCTTTTTATCATAAAGCACTATTAGAATTATTATGATTATTATACACAGTGATCAAAACAAGTATATTTAAAGTTTTTTTAAAAATAATTATTCCTCGTGAAAAGTAAATTTTTATTTAAATATCTCTCTTAATGAAATGAATGGGATTTTCTTTTCAGGTATCCAGGATAAATAACACTTATTGCTAGAGACAGTATTCAGCATCACATTCTTTTTTTTTTTTTTTTTGAGACAAGGTCTCATGTTGCGCTGGCTGGACTCAAACTCCTGGGCTCAAACAGTCCTCGTGCCTTAGCCTCCTGAGTATCTTGGACTGTAGGCTCTCACCTTTCAGCATCAATTCTATTTCTAATTTTTTAATATATTTAAGGGCTGAATAAACTTGTTTATATAAGAAAAAGAAAATTTAAAAGTTTTATTATAGCACTGTCATGTAATTCCATGAACCTCTGGGCTATAAACCAAAAATCAGAGTTATCTCCCTACAAAAATAACTTTTCCATTTTTTATTGAGATATAATTCACATATCACAGAATGCACACCTTTAAACTATATGATTAGTGGTTTTATATATTTAGAAAGTTGTACAACTATCACTACTATTCAATTCCAGAATATTCTCATCATCCCCAAAAAGAAACTCGTTATGTGTTAGCTGTCACTCTCCATTTCCCCCTCGCCCCAACTCCTGGCAAACATTAATTTTTCTGCCTCTGGATTTGCCCATTCTGGTCATTTCATGTAAGTGGAATCACGTAATATGTGGCCTTTTGTGTCTGGCTTATTTCACTTATTTCACTTTGCTGAATGTTTTCAAGGTTTATCCACATTGTAGCATGAATCAGTGCTTCATTCCTTTTTATACCTGTACAATATTCCATTGTATAGATACACCAGATTTTCATTATCCATTCGTCAGCTGATGGACATTTGAGTTGTTTCCATCTTTTGGCTATCCGTGAATAGCAATGCTATAGACATTCATTTATGCCGAGTGCAATGACATGTGCCTGTAGTTTCAGCTACTCAGGAGACTGAGGCAGGAGGGTCATTTGAGCCCAGGAGTTCAAGCCCAGCCTGGGTAGCACAGAGAGATCTCATCTCTAAAATAATAAAAAGAGCACATTGATTTACAAGGTTTTCAGTGGGCACATGTTTTCATTTCTCTTATTGGGTAGCATGGGAACTCTGTGTTTATAGATTTTTGAGGAAATGCCAGACATTCTCAAAATAGCTGCACCACTTTACATTCCCATCAGCAACGTATGAGCATTCCAATTCTTCCACACCCTCACCAACACTTCCTTGTTATTATCTGCTTTTTTTTTTTTTTTTTTTTGAGATGGAGTCTTGCTGTGTCACCCAGGCTGGAGTGCACTGGCGTGATCTCGGCCCACTGCAACCTCTGCTCCCAGGTTCAAGCAATTCTCCTGCCTCAGCCTCCTGAGTAGCTGGGATTACAGGTGCATGCTACCATGCCTGGCTAATTTTTGTATTTTTAGTAGAGACGGGGTCTTATCATCTTGGCCAAACTCATCTTGAGCTTCTGACCTTGTGATCCACCCGCCTCGGCCTCCCAAAGTGCTGGGATTACAGATATGAGCCACCAAGCCTGGCCTGTCTTTTTTTTAAGAGACAAGTTCTCACTCTGTTGCCAAGACTGGAGTGCAGTGGCAGCGATCATAGCTCACTGTAGCCTCAAAATCCTAGGCTCAAGCAATCCTCAGCATCCCAAGTAGCTGGAACTACAAGGTGTGTGCTACCATACCTGGCTAATCTTTTAATTTTTTTTTCAGAGATGGGGTCTTGCTATGTTGCCCAAGCTGGCCTCAAACTCCTAGCCTCAAGTGATCCTCCTGCCCTAGCCTCCCAAAGCACTGAGATTACAGGCGTGAGCCACCGTGCCCGGCCTGTCTTTTTGATTACAGACATCCTAATAGATGTCTTCACTAGGTATCTCTTTGTAGTTTTGATATGTCTTTCCTTAATGGCTAATGATGTTGAGCATCTTTTCATGTACTTATTGGCCATTTGTTTATCTTCTTTGGAGAAATACCTCTTCAGATTCTTTGCCCATTTTTAATTAGGTTATTTGTCTTTTTATCATTTAGTCATGAGAATTCTAGATACTCTAGATACAAGTCCATTATCAGATATATGACTTGCAAATATTCTCTCCCATTCTGCATGTTGCCTTTTCACTTTCTGGGTGGTTTAATTTGCAGTACAAAAGTGTTTCATGCTAGGAAGGCACAGTGGCCCATGCCTGTAATCCTAACACTTCGGGATGCTGAGGCAGGAGGATCGCTTGAGCCCAGGAGTTTGAGAACCAGCTTGGGCAAGATAGTGAGAGCCCATCTCTACAAAAAATAAAAAATATATATATTTAGCTGGGTGTGGTAGCACACTCCTGTGGTCCCAGCTACTAAGGTGGCTAAAGTGGAAGGATGGTTTGAGCCCAGGAGGTCAAGGCTGCATTGAGCTATGATTATGACACTGCACTCTAGCTTGGGTGACACAGCGATACCCTGTTTCAAAAAACAAAATAAAAGTGTTTCATTTTCATATAATCCAATTTATCTCTCTTTTTTTTCCTTTGTCACTTGAGTGTTTGTTGTCCTGTCGTCCTAAGAATTTCTTACCTAATCCAAGGTGAGGAAGATTTACACTTATGTTTTCTTCTGAGTTTTAGTTTTAGTTGTTACACTTTTAGCTCTGGGTCTGTTGCATTACTGTGTACATTTTAAGATCAACATGTCAATTTCTGCCAAAAAAAAAAAAAAGCCAACTGAGATTTTACTAGAGATTACATTGAATCTGTAGAACAATTGGGGGAGTACTGCCATCTTAGCAATATTAAGTCTTCTAATCCATGAACAAGAAATGTCATTCCATTTACTAAGGTCTTCTTTATTCTCTGTCAATGGTGTTTTGTAGTTTTCAGTGTACAAGTTTTGCACTTCATCTGTTAAATTTATTTCTAATTAGTTTATTATTTTATTGCAAATAGAATTGTTTTCTTAATTTGATTTTCAAGTTGTCCATTGTTAGTGCTTAGTCATAGAATTGATTGTTGTGTTTTCTGGCACCCTGCAACCTTGCTGAACTTGATTATTAGCTCTAATAGATTTTTGTGGTTTCTTTAGGATTTTCTGACTGAGGTTATGGCACCTGCAAATAGAGATATTTTTACTTCTTCCTTTCCGATCTGGATGTCTTTAATTTTTTTATCTTGCCTATTTAGCCCAGCTAGAACTTCCAGTACAATATTGAATAGAAGTGGTAAGTGTGGACATTCTTGTATTGTTTTTGATCTTAGGTGGAAATCTTACAGTTTTATACCATTAAATTTTGATGTTAGTTGTGGGTTTTTCATAGATGTTCTTTACCAGATTAAAAGTTACTTTCTATTTCTTGTTTATTGAGTGTTTTTTTGTTTGTTTGTTTTTCATTGAGACGGAGTCTTGCTCTGTCGCACAGGCTGGAGTGCAGTGGCACGATCTCAGCTCACTGCAACCTCCACCTCCCGGGTTCAAGCAATTCTCCCACCTCAGCCTCCTGAGTAGCTGGGATTACAGGTGCCCGCCACCACACCCAGCTAATTTTTGTATTTTTAGTAGAGACGGGGTTTCACCATGTTGGCCAGGCTGGTCTCAAACTCCTGACCTCAAGTGATCCTCCCGCCTTGGCCTCCCAAAGTGCTGGGATTACAGGCCTCCCAAAGTGCTGGGATTACACCTCGCCTGGCCTATTGCGTGCTTTTATCATGAAGGAATATTGAATTTTGTGAAAGACTTGTTCTGCGTCTATGGAGATGAACAGGTAGTTTTTTTTCTATTAATGCAGCATACTACATTGACTGATTTTCTTATGTTGAACCAACCTTGCATCCCTAGGAAAAATCTTATTTGGTCATTATGCATAATTCATTTTATTTGTTGTTGGATTCAGTTTTGTAGTATTTTGTTGAGAATTTTTGTATTTGTGTGATAAAATACACATAACATAAAATTCACCATTTCAACAATTTCAAAGTGTACAACTCAATGACGTTTGTTATGTTCACAATGTTGTGCAATACTTACCACTATGTAGTTTCAAGACATTTTCAGCACGACAAAAGGAAACCCCATACACACTAAGCCGTCATTCTCCCCTCCCCCTGGCAACCACTGATCTGCTTCCTGTCTCTATGTATTTGCCTGTTCTGAATAGTTTTTGCCCAGGTGTGAGGTGAAAAGGGTTTGGGTGAAATATCCTCTATTTAGAAAATGACTATCACAAATTCTTTATCAGTCAGCAGTCAGTCAGCAGCCTGCCCAACACAATTATTCACAGGCCCCTTTTGAACCTCCTGCATTTGGCAAGAAAGGGAGGTGAGCATGGAAAAGGAAGAGGGCACTCTTTCAACTGTCTCCCCTCCTTCTGCTAGAGAAGGGGGGCTATGAAAAGACGACTGCCCAGGATGGCTCCAGGCAAAATATAAACATTTGTTTCTTTTGCCCTCAAATCTCCCCTTTCTGCTGCTATATCCAGGCCCTGGTGGCCTCAAGTAGCCAGGCCCTAGGATATCTCTAAGATCTCTTCCCTCCAGGCGGGGCTGCAGGCCCTGAGACTACTTTTATAATTGGTTTCCTGTTGGGTGTCCCTTGCTTGCAAGCCTTACTTAACTGGCCAGATGGCATCCACTTGCTTGAGCCACGTGCTCTTGTTTGCTAAGACCTCCCTAAGTTATCCTGTCCAATTTCCCTGAACGTGAGGAATGTCAAACCCCAAAGCTGTAAAAATGGTGACTCACTGAAGTCCAAGAAGGAGGTACTTCTGGAGAGCAGGGTGATCTTTATGTACTTTTCAAGTAATGCCCATGGGCAAATTTGTTATTTGGTGAAGCAGGATCAGGGAGTGGGAAGAGAAAGGTGACACCCCCACCCTCACAGTACGCCTTACAGCCCACTCCACAGCTTTGTTAGGAGCTAAGTCTCTGGAGAGATTCTGGGGAATTTTTTTTTTTTTTTCTCCAGGGAGGCTTTCTGGCTTTCACTTCTCCAGACCCCAAGGACACTCCCAGATGCAAGGTGATGTCATTGGAGTGTTTTCAGATAGAGAATTTAAGACTTGCTCTGACCTCATGTGCTTTGTGTTTCCAGTTAAACTCAAACTTTCCAAGACTTGAGTTCATTTACCTTTAATCAAAATTCCCTTTCTGGGCTCCACTTCTAATTACACATGGGCCTCTAAGTCTTCTTGGCCATCAGGTACCAGTTGATCAAAAGTGTCACACATTTAGGTAGGGCCAGTGTGGCTGACATGCCCTTTGAAGTTCAAATAGGGTTGGAAATGAGTGCAATATTGCTCACATGATGTCAAATCTCACATGTTTGAAATAGAGTGTGTGACATTTGACAAATTCAAGCACATGGCAAGGCAGCTATTCTGCTTACAGAGCAAAGATTCCACTAAGGACTAGGGGAGTGACAGCTCATTGGGGCCTGCCTCTTTGTTGACAACAGATTCAGACTGGGGGCTCTTTGTGAGAATCAGAATGCTATTTCCAACCCTTAGGCAAGTAATGGGCTAATGAATGGCTCTAGAATTTTAGGAGACAGACCTCACTCTGGGGGACAGTCCCCACTAAAGGCAAAGTTCTTTCCTCACTCCCACATGTGTGGCTGATAAAAGCTACTTGTCTGGCTGGGTGCAGTGGCTCAAGCCTGTAATCCCAGCACTTTGGGAGGCTGAGGCTTGAGGTCAGGAGGTTGTGAACCACCCTGGCCAACATGGTGAAAACCTGTCTCTACTGAAAAGACAAAAATCAGTAGGGCTAATTTTTGGCATGCACCTATAATTCCAGCTACTCGGGAAGCAGAGGCAGGAGAATCCCTTGAACCCAGGAGGCAGACATTGCAGTGAGCCGAGATTGCACCACTGCACTCCAGCCTGGGTGACAGAGCAAGACTCTGACTCAAGAAAAAAGCTACTTGTCATATGTACGCAATGTAGTTCTCCTTGAAGACTACTCCAAATGGTTTGGGTTTGGCCATCTACCCAGAATGCACACGTACCCAGCACGCACATGTACCCAGCAGGTGCCTTCCTATTTCTACCATCTTTACCCATAACAGGCCTTAGAGTAAGCACTCTTTTTCACTGAGTCAGGTTTAGACCACAGAATCCTCAGGTCGGCACTTCCAGCAGCCTGGGCCAATTGCTTGGAGTTGGTATACAAGATAATGAAAATTGCCATCATTTTACTGAGGACTTATGGGTGAGATACTGGGTAAGTGCATTCTGTGCATTATCTCTTTTAATTCCCACAATAGTCTTGTTATGTACTATTATTCTCATTTTACAGACAAGGAACCAGGGCCAAGGGAAGGTAAGTAAACTTTCTCAAGGTCAAATTGGCAGAACTGGGCTGGAATTCCGGTCTGTTTGACTCCAGAGACTAACCTCTTAACCGTTACGCTATGCCAGTTCATTCATTCACTCAACTAGTGTTTAAAAATCGGCACAGATTCTGTGTTAGCATGGTTCTAGGCCCTGGGGATACAGCAGTCAGAAGATCTTTGCCCAGTAGAACATGACACTGTGTGGGCTTCTGGAGGAAGGCCCTCTGGGAATCAGTGACCTGACACTGGATAATACATCCATTTGCTAGCAGGATGAGGGATCTCAAAAATGTGGGAGCTCCACGCTTAAACACAGGGAGTGTATGAAAAACTCAAGCCACAAGGCAAACAGGCAATGGCAAAGTTTCAGCTCAACCCTGACAGGACTCTGTGTGCTTAGTATAGGCTATAGCCCATGCTCCAGTGTTTGAGAAGGATAACATGCCCTACTGATCTCTGTAACCCTGTGAAGGTCAACCACCCCAGGCCCTCCTAACCATAAGCCAACACTAAGTTTTTCAAGCATCCCAGGTCTGCCTGTCTTTTTTACCATTAGCAGCTGAATGTGTGAAGCTCCTGGTTCCCCGCAAGGAACCCTGGGGGTGGGTCACAGGTGGGGCTGAGCTCACTCTTCCTATAGATACATTTCCCCCTTGTAAAGAGCAAAGGAGACGATCAAAGGCCACCTGGGCCCACTTGCTTGCTAGAGAGACCCGGGGGAGCTGGAAAGGAAAGGGGAGGAGGGGACTGGGGCAGGCTGGAGCTGTGCTGTGATTGATTGGCTTGTTTTGCTCCTGCACTTCTGTTTACCCAGCTGGGCCTGCTGCTGCCCAGAGGACCAGCATGTGCGTAGCCACTCTGGCCGGCCTTTGGGGCAGTGTCAGAGTGAGCTGTGCACTCAGCCATCTCCTGGCAAAACTGAGGCAGGGAAGTTTGTGTTTTATGTCTGCCAATTTCCTGCCCCACTGGGCCTTCTCCCACCTCCAGGGGCACCCCTCCGTAACACACACCCCCCAGTCTCAGCCACAAAATTCTTCAGGTCTTCCTCTTAGTGGAACCTAGTGTCACTCAGGTATCTAAGACACTAACAGGTAAACATCTGCCAACAGCCTCTAGCTTAATTCTTTTAGCATTTCAAAATGCCGGGCTTCTCGGTAATTAATTAGTCCATTCAAGGCAGACAAGAGCAGAGGGCCCCAGGAGAGGGAAACAAATAGCTTGTGAAAGAGCTACCGATCCAAGGACACAAATGAAGTCCCTGGTCTTCTAGGTCAGTCTTTCTGCTAATTGACAAACAAGGTTAAAACAAATCCCAGCATTTCAGTAATGCTGTCTGCTCGGTTTGAATAGCAGTAGCCCAAGGTAGAACGGTTTCAGAACTCAGTGTGTCGGCGGGGGGTAGGGGGCTGTGGGCAGGATTTGAAGATTTGAAGGACCCGTCCAAGTGCACGTGGCCAGTGGTTTGTCAGTGTTTATAGCCAGCTCTACTTTTCTTAAAAACCAACCTAACCCCAAACTAGAAGCAAGTAGAGACTGGTGGCATAGGGACCCTGGGCTTTGGGTAGGCACTAGAGTGGTGGTTTAGAGTGGGCTTTGGAGTCAGACAAGCCTGAGTGACAGTTTCAAATCTCAGCTCTGCTACTTATAACTGTTTGACTTTGGGCAAGTTACTTAGCTTTTCTGAGTCTCAGTATAACCTTCTGTCAAATGAGGATAATACCTACCTCAGTGCATTGTTGTGAGGATTACATGCCATAAAGTGTGCCAAGTGCTTAGCAACTGATCCATGTTATCAATATACATGGAGGGGTGTGATGATCAAAGACGAGGATTGTGGAGAGAGGAGGATGGAATACCTCATTCTCTTCCTGAAATGTTCAGCACTTTGGGTGTGCATTCCTAATGTTTACACAGTTCAAAGGTGAGTTCAAAATGTGGAAACAACCCAAATGTCTATTGACAGATGACTGGATAAACAAAACATGGTACACACATGCAATGGAATACTATTCAGCCTTTAAAAGGAAGGAAATTCTGATGCATACTACAACACAGATGAACTTTGAGGACATTATGCTAAGTGAAATAAGCCAGTCACACAAAGACAAACACTGCATGATTCCACTTACATGAAGTTTCTAGGGTGGTTAAATTCATAGAAACAGACAGTTGAATGGGGATTTTCAGGGGCTGGGAAAGAGGGGAATGGGAAGCTAATGCTTGATGGGTACAGAGTTTCTGTCTGAGAAGATGAAAGTTCTGGAGATGGAGGGTGGCGCTGGTGGCACAACATTGCGAATGTACTGAATGCCACTGAATCGTACGCTTAAAATGGTTAAAATGGTAAACGGTAAATTGTATGTTACATGTGTTTACTGCAATTTTGGATGGATTGGGAGTATATATATGAGAAAAGCCATGACAGGTCAGTGCCCTGGTGAAAGCCTGGGATTCTATTTTCCACTCCACTATGAGAAGGCGGCCAGTTTCCATACAGGGGAAGGGGAGAGAGAGAGGGAGAGGGATGGGGGGGATGGAGACAGAGAGAGAAGCAGGAAAGGAGAGAAAGGAGAATGGCCTGGGCTGTCAGTGTAAAACAAAAAATACAAAAGTTGGAGGTTTTTCAGCTCTGAAAATGCAACAAGCAAGGAGAGTAGGCTCCATCCCTAGGTGAGCCCCAAAGCCCACTTGGGCCACAGCTATAGATAGCCTGGCTGGGAGACCACAAAAGGGAAGGAGGAGGTAATTTGGACTGGCCTGAGGTAAAAATTGCAGAGATTTGCAAGTGCAATCAGCTCTTCAACTCCCCACCACTTCCAAGGCAGAGTGGGTGGGACCAGCCTCTTCTCTTCCTCCAATCCCACTCCTTCCAGGCTACAAGGGGCCCCTCAAGGCTGCCCTTCTCATTCGGTTCCAGCTGCCTGATTTCCCTGGAGAGGAGGTTGTGGAGGTGGGGCTGCCAGTCCCTACATCCCTACCAGACCAACCTCTTCACGGGATCATCCGGACCCTGTACACGTGGACCCTGGCCGTGTAGACACACCTGAGTCCAGGAACGACACAAGCCGCAGGGATCCCAGCCTAGGCACGGAGGTAATTAGGCACGTCTTCTCTGCTCCTGAAGTAATGTTTATTTGTCTTTCAAATTCTGCCAACCAAAATGGCTTAGGCTGTGATTTACCATCACACCATTATGTCATACTTCCTTACTGCTTTTATGACCAAGAAAGACTCCAGGCACAGTAGCCATATTATGTCCCAGCGAACTCCTGCCCAAATTAAGTCACTGTTTCTGGTCCCTATCGCTGGTCAAATATGACATCTAAGGGTAATTGCTGTTTTAGGGGCACATTTTAAAGCAAATGCAAAAAATAATGAATGTACCTATTTTGTGACTGAAATTTGCATCTGTCTTTTTACCCTCTCCCGGCAAATATGTTTTATGTTTATTTAAACAGCCTTTAATAAAAACGTACAGCTGCAAAGCATCTTACTACTCAATGCTTTCTGGTTAAGAAAATTGCCCATAATCACAGTGGACTTTACTATTCGTAACAGAATATTATTTTTCATCGGTGCATGGCTGCAGCCCAATGTATGAGTGTTGCAAATGCAATGTGAGGCTTATCTGAGGTCGGAAGCTCTTCATTCATTCATTTATTCAATCCATCAACAGACTTTTTTGCGGACTTACCATATGGGGTTTGGGACCTTTGGGGAACGGGGTAAAAGCATCAGCAGAGGCGTGAGAGAGCAGGTCACTGATAGGACAAGGGTAGCCATTGTCAACCACAGCTGATGTATTGTGATTGGCTGGAAAGTGTGACACAAATAATTTGTTACTGATAATAGTTAATGTACCTGAGTTGCTGAATAATTTACTTTAGTTGTAAGTTAGAGTGGATTCAAGGTTATCTTTATAATAATAGCATCACTCTCACCTGCTTGCATTTCAGTTTGTTTTAATGAGAGTTAGAGAAAAGGGTCCAATTAATAGTTGCCATGCCAAGTGGATTCCCCAAGGACACTCATGGGAGTGTGTCATGCATGTGCACATCATCTGTCAGTTATAACATAGTTTAGGATTGTCAGAGTGGCCTACAAGGTGTGTGTTATGTGTGAGAGTGGAGAGAGATGAACCTGGAGAGGCAGGATGGGTAGATGTGACTTTTCAGAGCTTGAGTAAACACAGTTTCAGCTGGATTGGCCCCCAAATTTTGCAGATCTAATTGTCAGTAATGCAGAGCTACTGCTTGTTTATCGGGTTCCAGTATTTCCCCAAGTACAGAGATGTGATCTTAGGTAAAGTAGCGACTGTCAACCCATGCTTGTGAATTTGACCTGTCTTGGAGAACCTGTAATTATACTTCTCAGAATCAAGTACTTCTAGCACTGGCTGTGTTGCACGTTCAGCTTCTTAGAAATGAGAATGTGACCCAAGAGGTAGCTTCCAGGTTAGGTTTCATGGAGTGATTGTGCTGGGACCACATTTATCTGTCTTGAAAAACAGATGGAAATTCTCAGTCATGAGTCAAACTAGAAAAAGGAACTTACTAATATTGAATTTGATATGCTATTTCTACTGGGGAGCCAGATGGGGTATGGGGAGATGTTGGGGTACAGAGAAGGAGTGTCTGCTTTTCCTTACCTTTCCAATATAAAATGGATTTCTAGAATTAACCAGGAGATATTGGAAATGACACCTTTCATGAAAATGTAATAAATGATGGGTTTGGTGTTCTGGTTTGAAGGGTACTCGAACTCTTTCCCTGCCCCTAAAAGTACTCTCCTACTGCTGCTTGATTTTCTAATATTAGAAATTGTGGTAGAATCCCTTTTTATGTGTTTACAAACTATGCCTTGCTCTGTTTAACTAGTTTTCATTTTCTTTTTCAAATGTATGCTGCAGGAAAAGACGATAGCTCTTTTAAAAATAAGAAGTACATTCAAGAATGAGCTGGAAGCCTGCTGGAATTGTTAAGGAAACCAATTGTGTGTAGATGCGACCTCAGTAATTAATCAGTGAACATCTAGCAGCCAAATATCTGATGGGAGGGAGGAGGCCCTCTCCTTAGAGAGAGGGAAAATGACTACTCCCTTCTGATTGAAAAAGCAGCATCCCAGACCTTCTTGCTGCTGACATGCAGATGTACATCTGGCTGTAATCTCTCACTCCCTGCTAGCCTTTGCCAAACTGTGTGGAACAGAAATCCAGTTTCTCCTCCATGTAAAGCGACAGAGAGAAATTGAATAGTTAGATAGTTAACATTCTGAGCACTGGCTAGGCAAAGGAACATGCCCAAAGCAATAAAAAGACTCTCACTTAAAAAACTGTGGCTGAAGAAAGATTTGAGCAGTTTAAACAACTGGTGGAGTTGATTGGGGTGAAGGGAGTAGAAGTCTCAAAGCCACAGACAAGCCTTGATACTCTGCAGACAAGCTAAGAAATATTTAAATTGTGTGAAATCTACTCAAGGCTGATGAATAAGATAGAATGAGAGCTTGATAATATTTGAAGGAATTTATTTGCACTTAAATGTCCGTGTTTCTATGAATCTTGCTCTAAATTTTATTTTATGTGGTGTTGTTTTAAAAACAGAGTTATTTATAAAGAATGAAAGCATAATTGAGTGGGGAAGTGTGCTCTGTTCCCTCTCTCCGAGCTGTCCAACCTAAGGGAAGCCTATCATTCTGTCAAAGTGGTGGTAACTTAATCAAATTGCAGGACTAATACATAGAAGGAAAGTGATGCCCTTTGAAGCTTTACCTTGGAAACCCACACTTCATAAATGACAACAAATCCAACAGTGCCTCAACTTTTGGATTAAATATTGCAGCCTTCTTTAAAAATAAAAAATGCCTCTGGGTGGGTTAACATACAGAGTTATTAGTATCTTAGTACAGTGGTATCCCAAACTGAGTATTTAACACACCTTTCATTTATATTGAGAATTTTTAAAATACAGAAAAGTGCAGAGAAGAATATAGCAAACACTTGTGTTCTCACCATGCAGAGGAGAAATACACTACTGTATTTACTTTGTCTTCCATTCTTTTTTTTTTTTTTTTTTTTTTGAGACGGAGTCTCACGCTGTTGCCCAGGCTGGAGTGCAGTGGCGCGATCTCGGCTCACTGCAAGCTCCGCCTCCCGGGTTCCCGCCATTCTCCTGCCTCAGCCTCCTGAGTGGCTGGGACTACAGGCGCCCGCCACCGCGCCCGGCTAATTTTTTGTATTTTTAGTAGAGACGGGGTTTCACTGTGGTCTCGATCTCCTGACCTTGTGATCCGCCCGCCTCGGCCTCCCAAAGTGCTGGGATTACAGGCTTGAGCCACCGCGCCCGGCCATTCCATTCTTTTTAAATTTAAAAAAAAAGTGCTACAGGAAAAGTTGAGGCCCCCTTTATCTCCTGCCTCCAGTCAACTAATTTTCATTAATTTGGTATGTTTTCTTCCACTATGATATACTTTTGTATTTTTTTTAAACTTAGCATTATTTTCTTGAGATCAGTCCATGTGGGTGCCTATTGGTCTAGTTCATTCTTACTGCTGAACAGTAAGCTATAGTACAACCAAGGCACATTTAATTTATTCATTCCTCCTTTGGCGGATGTTTATTTCCAAATTTTTAGTATTAGAAACAAACAACTTGCAGTAAACACTGAGGTATGTGTGTCTTTGCACGCTGGATTGGAATTTCTCTAGAGTATGTACCTTTTAGAAAGTAAGATTTCTGGGTTAAAGACTACACACACTAGGCCGGGCGCGGTGGCTCAAGCCTGTAATCCCAGCACTTTGGGAGGCCGAGACGGGCGGATCACTAGGTCAGGAGATCGAGACCATCCTGGCGAACGCGGTGAAACCCCGTCTCTACTAAAAAAATACAAAAAACTAGCCGGGCGAGGCGGCGGGCGCCTGTAGTCCCAGCTACTCGGGAGGCTGAGGCAGGAGAATGGCGTAAACCCGGGGGGCGGAGCTTGCAGTGAGCTGAGATCCGGCCACTGCACTCCAGCCCGGGCGACAGAGCCAGACTCCATCTCAAAAAAAAAAAAAAAAAAAAAGACTACACACACTTTTAGTTTTTCTGGGTACTGGCAGGTTGCTCTCCAATGTGGCTCTACTGAATGACAGTCTCATCAGTCGTGTATGAGCTCCCATGACACCATACCATTGACAACTTTTGGGTTTTAATTTTTGCTTGTCTGATGAGTAAAGACAGTATCTTGTTTTGTTGTTGTTTTAATTTCCTTGAGTACTAGTGGGGTTAAGTATCTTTGCATATATTTCTAGACCATTCCAGTGTCTTCTGCCAGTTGTCTGTTGGTATTCTTTGCCCCTTTTTCCATTGTGTTGATTGCCTTTTAAAATTGACTTATAGCATTTATTTTATGTCTTTTTTGACTCTGTTTCTTTTTCAATTATATGTGTGGCAAGCATCTTCTCCCACTATCTGGCTTATCTTTAACTTTATACTGTCATTTTTCTCTTATAGACATTATAATGTTTAATGTGGTCACATTTATCAGTCTTTTCTATTGAAATTTATAAGTTTTGTGTGTGTGATTAACGAATTCTTCTATTCTGAGGTCATAAAGGTATTCTATATTTGCATCACAATGTTGTAAAATTTTGCTTTTAACAGTTAGGTCTTTAATTCATTTTGAATTGATTTTTATGTAGGGTTTGAATAAGTTATCTAATTGTATCTTTTATCACATGGATACTTTCAATACCATTTATTAAATAGTCTATATCATATCCTCCATGATTTATAATCAATCTCTGTCCTTTACCTAGTTCTCATAGACTTATCTGAGTTGTTTGTAGGCCCTTTTTATATTCCACTGGTCTATTTGTTTATCCATCTGCCAATACTATATTGTTTTATTTTTTATTTTTTGAGATGGAGTCTCACTCTGTCTCCCAGGCTGGAGTGCAGTGGCATGATCCCGGGTTCAAGTGAATCTCCTGCCTCAGGCTTCCTAGTAGCTGGGACTACAAGTGCATGCCACCACATCTGCCTAATTTTAGTATTTTTAGTAGAAATGGGGTTTCGCCATTTTGGCCAGGCTGGTCTCAAACTCCTGACCTCAAGTGATCTGACCGCCTTGGCCTCCCACAGTTCTCAGATTATAAGCATGAGCCACTGCGCCTGGCCTATGTTGTTTTAATTGTCATAACATTATAATAAGCCTTAACTATGTGCCCTTCACTACTCTTCTTCACAATTGTCTTGTATATTCTTGATGCCTTACTATTCTGTTAAAATCTTATTCTCTGTGTAAATCTTCTGTGTAAATTAGCTTGTCAAAATCCAGAAAAATCCTGTTGTGATTTTGGTTGAACTTGCATGAATTTATAGACCAATTTAAAGAAAATTGCCATATTTGTGTTGAGCTTTCCCATACATGAACATGTTATGTATCTCCTTTTTGAGGTTACTTTATTCTAAACTTTTTATTTCAATATAATTATAGATTCATGGGAAGATGCAAATATGGTACAGAGAGGCCCCCTGTACCATTCACTTATTTTCTCCCATGATTATATTTTACATAACTAGAGTACAGTATCAAAACTAGGAATTCGACATTGGTACAATATGTGTGTATATAATTCTATGCCATTTTTATCACAGGTGTAGATTTGTATAAGATACAGAAGACCAGGCGTGGTGGCTCACACCTGTAATCCCAGCACTGTGGGAGGCCGAGGCGGGCGGATCACCTGAGGTCAGGAGTTCGAGACCAGCCTGACCAACATGGGGAAACCCTTTCTTTACTAAAAATACAAAATTAGTCAGGTGTGGTGGCACATGCCTGTAATCCCAGCTACTCGGGGGGCTGAGGCAGGAGAATTGCTTGAACCTGGGAGGCGGGGTTGCTGTGAGCTGAGATCACGCCGTTGCATTCCAGCCTGTGTAACAATCGTGAAACTCCGTCTAAAAAAAAAAAAAGATACAGAATTATTCCGTCATCATAAAGATGTCCCTCATGCTACCTTTATGGTTACACCCACCCCACCCTATCTCTAACCCCCAGAAATCACTAATCTCGTCTTCATCTTACAATTTTGTCATTTCAAGAATGTTATATAAGTGGAATACAGTATGTGGCTTTTTGAGATTACCTTTCTTCATTCCCTGGAGATTCATGCAAGTTGCTGTGTGTGTCAATAGTTACTCCTTTTTATTGCCGAGTCTGCTAGTGATGAATTCTGTTAGTTTTCCTTCATCTGAGTATGTCTTGATTTCCCCTTCATTTTGAAGAATATTTTTGCTGGGTGTAGAATTCTGTGCTGGCAGTTCTTTTCTTTCATGGTGTGGATGTATTATAGTTGGTTGAACCCATTCACTTGTTGAGAGACGTTTTAGTTGTTTCTGGTTTGAGTGTTTTCTGTTTGTTCTTTCTGTTTTTTATTTCTCTATTTTCATTTTCTTGCCTTCCTGTGTGTTACTTGAATATTTTTTAGAATTCTATTTTGATTAATCTACAGGATTTTTAGAGTTATCTCTTTGTGTCTCTTTCTTTGTGGTTGCTCTAGGTCTAACACGACATACACATAACTTATTACAATCTACTGGTGTCATCATTTTACCAGTTAAAGTATAGCAACTTTATTCCTTTACTCTCCCCAGGTTATAATTATCTTAAGTATTTTGTTTACATACATTGAGGAAACTATCAGACAATGTTTTACTTTCTGCTTTAACCATCAAACATAATTTTAAAAAATCAATAGAAGAGGACAGCCTATTGTATTTATCCATATTTTTTGTTCTTTCTTTGTTCTTTCTCATTCCTGATGCTCAAAGATTCCTTCTATCACTTATTTCTGTTTGGAGAACTTCCTTTGGCCATTCTTTAAATGTTAGTTTGCTATCACAAGAACAGAAAACCAAACACCACATGTTCCCACTCATAGGTGGGAATTGAACAATGAGAACATTTGGACATAGTGCGGGGAAAATCACCCACCAGGGCCTGTCGCGGGGTGGGGGGCTGGGAGAGTGATAGCATTAGGAGAAATGCCTAATATAAATGACAAGTTGATGGGTGCAGCAAACCAATATGGCACATGTATACCCTATATAACAAATCTGCACATTGTGCACATGTACCCTAGAACTTAAAGTATAATTTTTAAAAATGTTAGTTTGATAGTGACAAATTCTGTTAGTGTTCCTGAATCTAAGGATGTCTCGATTTTCCCTTCATTAAGAAGGATATTTTTGTTGGTTGTAGAATTCTGTGCTGGCAGTTCTTTTCTTTCAGTACTTAAAAAATATGTCACTTCCTTGTAACCTCCACAGATTTTGATGAGAAATCTACAGTCACAGGGATTATTCTTCCCTTATAGTAAGGTATAGTTTATCTCTGGCTGATTTTAAGATTTTTTTTTTCTTTGTTGTTATCAGAAATTTGACCATGATGTGTTTTGGCCTGGATTTCTTTGGGTTTAACCTATTTGGGATTTACTCCGTTTTTTGAACCTGTAGGTTTGTCTTTTGCCAAATTTGAGTAAATTTCAGCCACTATTTGTTTGAATACATCTTCAACCTCACCTTTTATTCCCTCTCCTTCTGTGACTCTGATGACATGAATGCTTTGTTATAGTCCCACAGATCCCTGAGGCTCTGTTCATATATATTTTTCAGTCTACTTTCTCTTTGTTGTTTGTCCTTCGTAATTTCTATTTTTGTATCTTCGAGTTTACTGCTTCTTTTCTCTGTCTCCTCCATTTTGCTATTGGACCCATCCATTGAAGTTTTAAAATTTTGGTTGTTTTCTCATTCTAAAATTTCCATTTGGTTTTTCTTTATATCTCCTGTTTTCTTTGCTGAGATTTTTTGCCCTTTGTTTCAAGTGCATTTATAATTACTTGTTCAAAGGTTCTTATGATGGCTGCTTTAAAATCGTTGATAGGTAATTGTAATATCTGTGTCATTTCAGTCTTGGCATCTGTTGAATGTCTTTTCTCATTCAAACTGAGATTTTCCTGGCTTTTGGTATTATAAGTGATTTTTTATTCAACTTTGACATTTTGGGTATTGCATTATGAGACTGGTTCTTATTGAAATCTTCTGTTTTAGCAGGCCTCCTCTGACACTGCTCCAGTGGTGGAAGAAGAGGCACCACCTCATTACTGCCAGCTGGAGATGGACGTACAACTAACTCCCTATGTGGTCCCTACTGTCACTGTGGAGAGGGGATTTATTACAGTCCCAGCTTCCCACTTGGCCCTCTCCAACACACCACACTGGCTAGGTGATTGGGATACTTCCTTACCACCTAGGGAGGGGAAAAGTCAGCCTCCCCACTCAGCCTTTGCTGGCATGAATAGGAGTGGTTTTTTTTTCTGTAGATATTTGCCGGGAGTAGAGAGCAGTTATTGTTGAAGGTGTTCTGTTCTATACGGTTGTTCTTTTTCTGATACATTGACTAGCGAGAGCAGGCTTATGTTGGGGATTTTTTTTGTCTGTGCTTGTTGGTATTACTGGGTTGCTAGCTTCTCTAGCACCCAGTCTGGGATATATGAGGCAAAAAGGGAACAGAAGAAACTCACCAATACATTGCCTCAGTTCCCAAGGTCCCTAACCAGTCTGCCCTTTTTTCTCTACCTGTCAGATACATCTTATGTCTGCCTTATGCATAATGTTCAGGGTTTCTAGCCGTACTTGGCAGAAAGAGTAGGGAAAAGTACTTTTATTTCATCTTGTCTTGAAACTGAAGTATAAGATCTTTTATGACTTTCAAAAATTTTAATAATTTTCTCCATAAAGGTCTTATACAACTGTTGTGTGTGTGTATATATATACTATGTTGTTAACAGTGTTAATTCAGTGAATGGAAATGGTTACCACTCTGTAATGCATGTAATAAAGCACTTACATATACTTGTTTACAAGCTGTTTCTTGGAATGCTACTCACACACTGCTCACACTCCTAGCTCTTTGCTAATAATATGTATTTTGGATGATATCACTCCTCTTTAAGAATTACATATTCTAATTTATTGTTTCTGGTATATTGAAATGGTACTGATTTTTTTCATATTAATATATCCAGCACTTTTGTTGAATGCTCTTATTAGTTCTAACAGTTTCTAGATACTCTCGCTTTTTTTTTTTTTTTTTTTTTTTTGAGATGGAGTCTTGGTTTGTCACCAGGCTGGAGTCCAGTGTTGCGATCTTGGCTCACTGCAACCTCCGCCTCCCGGGTTCAAGCAATTCTCTGCCTCAGCCTCCTGAGTAACTGGGATTGTAGGCACCTGCCACCACACCCGACTAATTTTTTGTATTTGTAGTAGAGACGGGGTTTCACCATCTTGGCCAGGCTGGTCTTGAACTCCTGACCTCATGATCCACCCGCCTCGGCCTCCCAAAGTGCTGGGATTACAGGCGTGAGCCACTGCATCTGGCCGATTCTCTTGCATTTTCTGTATAGGCAACATATCATCTGCAATTATGATGATTTTTTCCTTTTTCTAATATATAAAAAATACATATATATATTTTATATATTTGTGTGTATGTATATATATTTATTTTATTTATTTATTTACTTTAAGTTGGAGTCTCACTTTGTTGCCCAGGCTGGAGTGCAGTGCCATGATCTCAGCTCACTGCAACCTCCACCTCCCAGGTTCCAGTGATTCTCCTGCCTCAGCCTCCTGAGTATCTGGGATTACAGGCACACACCACCACACCCAGCTAATTTTTGTATTGTTTTAGTAGAGATGGGGTTTCACCATGTTGGTCAGGCTGGTCTCAAACTCCTAACCTCATGATCTGCCCACCTCGGTCTCCCAAAGTGCTGGGATTACAGGTGTGAGCCACTGCGCCTGGCCATATATATATATATTTTTAATATGTTTAATACTTTATGTCATATTTCATATAATATATAATATATAATTATATATAAATATATATTAAAGTACATATTCTACTTTAATATGTTTGTATTGTGATTTCTATTATGCTTAGATTTATTTTTTCATTTCATTTTATATATCTATTACTGTGTTTTATTTTTTGTTGTTGTTATTTTCTTTTATTTTTTTTGAGATGCAGTCTCGCTCTGTTGCCCAGGCTGGAGTGCAATGTTGCAATCTCAGCTCACTGTAACCTCCACCTCCCGGGCTCAAGTGATTCTCCTTCTTCAGCCTCCTGAGTAGCTGGGATTACAGGCATGTGCCACCACACCCAGCTAATTTTCACATTTTTATAGAGAGGGAGTTTCACCATATTGGCCAGGCTGGTCTCGAATTCCTGTCCTCAAGTGATCTGCCCACCTCAGCCTCCCGAAGTGCTGGGATTACAGGTGTGAGCCACTACACCCAGCCTATATTTCTATTACTATGTTTTATATTGCTTCTTTTTAATTCTTTTCTGCCTTGATTGAGTTGATTAATTTTTTTATTTCCCTGCCTTCTTCTGAAATTTTGGAAGTTGTATTTCTGTTAATTTAGTGGTCACCTTTAAAATTTTACATACACCCACGGACTGCATACACACAAAAATTCAAGTTAATGTGTATATTAACTTGAATTTTTGTGCAGTCCGTGGGTGTATGTAAAAATTTTAAAGGTATTAACCAGGGAGAAAAAACAGATTGCATAGAGATATATCTCCATTTAGAGATATAGAGATATATTTCTATTTATCCTTTGAGTAATAAAATAAGCTAAATATGTTTTAACTCTAATCTTCTACTTTCTATCTTAAGTGGTACTATTGGGCAATATTTGGGTGCCATTTTCCTCTTCAATAGCCCGCAGAATAGGTCATTGTAACCTTATTATTATTGGGATTCTTTTTTTTTTTTAAGAAAAAACAGCTTTATTGAGATATCAATTATCACCATTTTGGAACATCATCATCTCAAAAGAAACCCTATTTTTTACAGTTGAGGTTTACTTAAATTTATCTATGTGCTTACCAAGTTTTTTGCTCCATTGTTTCTTGAACTCCAGACCTTTATTTTAGGTTCAATTTTCTTCTTGATGTACATCATTTAATTTTTTTTTTAGTGAAGGCTTATCACTGACAAACTCTCATAGTCTTTGTTTAAAAGATCTCATTTTAATTGCCCTCAGTTGTGAATGTTAACTTCTCTACGTAAAATTTTAAGTTAATGGGTATTTTCCCTCAACTTTGTAAACATTATTCCATTGTTTTCTGAGTTCTATTGTTGCTGATGGGAAGTGTATTATTTATTATCTATTGTCAGTCTATTTTTTAATGTTAGTTTTTGAATGCCATCTGTCTTTTCTCTCTGGTTAAGAGTTTTCTGTTTGTTTTCACTAAGATTTGTCTAGGTTTGTATTTATTTTTATTCATCGTAGGATCTGGGCTTCTTCAATCTGAGTTCCTATTATTTTGCATTAGACTACATTCATAATACATTGCTTTCAATTTACAGTTTCTATTTTTAAATAGTGGATCAAGATCTAAAGACAGTAACCATAGCAGCCTTCCCATCATTGTTATTTCCCTCTATCTTTTATGGCCATCTTGCCTATACACAATTTAACACCTTTTTTTTGGTTGTGTTCTTTTCTATTATGCCTCTCTAAAGTATTCAACTTTCTTAGAAATAACTCTTCATTTTCATACCCATATATCATCTGTTTACAGAATATTTATTTAAATTACATAGCAAAACTATCATAAACAAGATTAGGAACAAATACAATTGACTCTTGGTAAATATCCAACTTAACTGGTGTGAACAAAAGTGCATGGGGTGTATTAGAGAATGGTCTACTAGCTTCAAGCATTCACAATGTTTTCTAAATAATTTCAACTTGTGTTTTAGATTCAGGGGGTACATATGCAGGTTTGTTGCATGGGTATATTGCGTGATGCTGAGGTTTGGGATACAGATGATCCCATCACCCAGGTAGTAAGCATAGAACCCAACAAGTTTTCAGCCCTTGCCCCCCTCTCTTCCTACCCCCTCTAGTAGTCTGCAGTGTCCATTGTTGCCATCTTTATGTCCATGTGTACCCAATGTTTAGCTCCTACTTATAAGTGAGAACATGCGGTTTTTGGTTTTCTGTCCCTGCATTCATTCACTTAGGATAATGGCGCCTCCAGCTGCATCCACGTTGCTGCAAAGGACATTATTTGTTTCCTTTTTTATGGCTGCATAGTATTCCATGGTATATATATACCACATTTTCTTTATCCAATCCACCACAGATGGGCACCTAGGTTGATTGCATGTATTTACTATTGTGAATAGTGCTGCAATGAACATGCAAGTGCATGTGTCATTTTGGTAGAACATTTAGTTTTCTTTTGGGTATGTACTCATTAATGGGATTGCTGGACAAATGGTAGTTCTGTTTTAAGTTCTCTGAGAAATCTCCAAACTGCTTTCCACAGTGACTGAACTAATTTGCATTCCCACCAACAGTGTATAAGTGTTCCCTTTTCTCCACAGTCTCACCAGCATCTGTTATTTTTTAAATTTTTAATTAATAGCCATTCTGACTGGTGTCAGATGGTATTTCATTGTGTGTGTTTGTTTTTGAGACAGAGTCTCACTCCCTCACCCAGGCTGGAGTGCAATGGCACAATCTTGGCTCACTGCAACCTCTGCCTCCCGGGCTCAAGCAATTCTCTTGACTTAGCCCCCCAAGTAGCTGCAATTACAGGTGTGTGCTACCACCCCAGCTAATTTTTGTATTTTCGGTAGAGACTGTGTTTCACCATGTTGACCAGGCTGGTCTCAAACTCCTGACCTCAAGTGATCTGCCTTTCTTGGACTCCCAAAGTTCTGGGATTACAGGTGTGAGCCACTGCGCCTGGTCTCATTGTGGTTTTGATTTGCATCTCTCCAGTGATTAGTGATGTGGAGCATTTTTTCAAATATTTGTTGGCCGCTTGTATGTCTTCTTTTGAGATGTGCCTGCTCATGTTTTTGCCCACTTTTTAATGGGGTTATTTGTTTTTTGCTTGTTGAATTGTTCCTTATAGATTCTGGGTATTAGACCTTTGTTGGATGCATAGTGTGTGAATGTTTTCTCCCATTCTATATGTTGTCTGTTTACTCTGTGGATAGTTTCTTTTGCTGTGTAGAAGCTCTTTTGTTTAATTGGGTCCCACTTGTCAATTTCTGTTTTTGTTGCAATTGCTTTTGAGGAATTAGTCATAAATTCTTTCCCAAGGCAGATGTCCAGAATGATGTTTCCTAGATTTTCTTCTAGGATTTTTACAGTATATGGTCTTACATTTAAATCTTTGATCCATCTTGAGTTAATTTTTGTATATGGTAAAAGATATGGGTCCAGTTTCATTCTGCATATGGTTAGACAGTTATCCCAGCACCATTTATTGAATAGGGATTCCTTTCCCCATTGCTTATTTTTGTTAACTTTGTCAAAAATTAGATGGCTGTACCTGTGCGACTTTATTTCTAGGTTCTCTATTCTGTTCCATTGATCTATGTGTCTGTTTTTGTACCAGTACCATGCTGTTTCGATTACTGTAGCCTTATAGTATAGTTTGAAGTTGTGTAATGTGATATCTCTGGCTTTATCCTTTTTGTGTAGGATTGCTTTGGCTATTTGGGCTCTTTTTTGGTTCCATGTGAACTTTAGAATTTTTTTTCTAATTATGATGAAATATGACATTGTTAATTTGACAGGAATAATGCTTAATCTGTAGATTCATCTGGGCAATATGGAAATTTTAAAGATATTGATTCTTCCAATCCTGAGTATAGTATGTTTTTCTATTAGTTTGAGTTATCTATAATTTCTTTCAGCAGTGTTTTGTAGTTCTCATTGTGGAGATCTTTCATGTCCTTGGTTAGATGTATTCCTAGGTATTTTATTTTTTGTGGCTATTGTAAATGAAATTGCATTCTTGAATTAGCTCTTATCTTGGACATTATTGGTGTATAGAAATGCTACTGATATTTGTACACTGATTTTGGATCCTGAAACTTTGCTGAAGTCTTTTATCAGTTCCAGGAGACTTTTAGTGGACTCTTTAGGGTTTTGTAGGTATAGAATCATATTGTCAGTGAAGAGAGATAGTTTGACTTCTTTTCCTATTTGGATGCCATTTATTTCTTTCTCTTGCCTGATTGCTCTGGCCAAGACTTCCTCAAGCATTCATAATATCATACAATGTATTTTACAGCAGGAATGGAAAGAGTTGATTAATCAGGAGAGTAATGAATGAAGAAGTTAGATAAAAGAACTTCTACTGTATTGAGCACCTTCTATGGGCCAATTACTGAAATGGTATATTTAAGTTATAATAGTAAGTAAGATAGACATGCTCTCATGGAGTTAGGGGAGAAGAAACAAGTAAATAAACCAGATAGTTAATTTCAGATAACCATGAGTAAGATGAAGGCAATCAGACAGAGCTATAAAATAGAGGGCAACTGAGGGGTGGAGGCTAGTCTACATGAGGTAATCACTAAAGACCTTTCTGAGCAGTGATATATAAGGTACAATCTGAAAAATTAGGAGGCAGGAACCTGAAAATTCAGAAGGAGAGTGTTCTAGGCAGAGGAAACACTTCTGGTAAGAGGCAGGAATGAGCTTACTGCGCTGAGGAAATAGAAAGGACTCTGTGGCTGGTGTTTCACTAGCAGAATAGAGTGCATATGAGATGGGGTAGATTAGTTATACAGGGGCTAGAAGAAACAGGGGTTTGTAGACTTGTAATGATTTTTTATTTGATCTTGAGTATGATTTGAAATCAAGGGATTTCAAGATGGGGATAACAAGACCTGATTTATACTTTTTAAAAGATAACTTTGGCTAATGTGTAGGGTCAGGACTGTAGAAGGGCAACAGGTGAAGCTGAAAGACCAGCTAAAAAGCTGTCTTAGTCAATTTGTGCTGCTATAACAATGTACTGCAGACTGGGTAATTAACCAACAACAGAAATTTTTAAAAATAAATTTCATTGTGCGCATAGGTTTACAGCATGGTGTATGGGACACATATAGATAGTAAAATGGTTATTGTGGTGAAGCGGATTAACATATCCATCACCTCAAGTAGTTACTTTTTAACAATAGGCATTTGTTCTCACAGTTCTGGAGACTGGGAAGTCCAAGATCAAGGCACTGGCAGGCTTGGTGTCTGTGAAGGCCTTTTTCCCACTTCCAAGATGGTGCCTTGTTGCTGCATCCTCTGGAGGAAGGAACGCTGTGTCCTCATTAGGCAGAAGGGCAGAGGAGGCAATAAGGGACAAACTCCCTCTATCAAGCCCTTTTTTGAAAGTATTTAATCCCATTCATGAGGGAGGACTCCTCATGACTCAATCACCTCCTAAAGGCCACACCTCTTAATACTGTTGCATTGGGGATTAAGTTCCTGCATGAATTTTGGAGGGGACAAAAAACATTCAAACCATATCAGAGGCCAATATTGTAGCCTGGATGAGAGATTGAAGTGGCTTGGATTAAGATGATAGTAAGTGAATATCATGGTAAATGTAGACAGAAAGGTAGAGATTTGAAGTATATTTTGGAGGGAGACTTGAAAAGACTTGATAGATTCAATATATGGAGGCTGAGGGTAAGGAAAAGAGGAGAAACCGGGTTGATGCCTTATTTTGGGCCTAAGTGGGTGGATGGTGGTGCCATTTTCTGAATTATGGAAGACCAGCATGGGAAAATATTTTAGGGGCAGAATTAAGGGTTCTCTTCTGGTCACATTATATTTGATATTCTGTAACAGCTATCCAAGAAGATATTTTAAGAAGACAGTTGGATATGTGAATCCAGAACTCAAGGGGAGATGTCAATATTGTAAATATCAATTTAGTAGTCATCAGCATATAGATAATGACTAAAGTCATAGAATTGTATGAGATCATCTATGGTGTAATGATGCTAGAAAAGAAGGCTAAAGACTTAGCCTTGGAATATTTTAACATGGAGAGATCAAGCACAGAAGGGGAAGACAGCAAAAGAGACTGAGAAGAAACGGCAAGCAAGATAGGATAGGACCAGCAATTTATCCTAATAAGATGACTGGACAAGCATGTAAAGATATAAATGCACAAGTATATTCATCACAGTATTTTTTTTTTTTTTTTTTTTTTTGAGACGGAGTTTTTGCTCTTGTTGCCTGGGCTGGAGTGCAGTGATGCTATCTCAGCTCACTGCAACCTCTCCTTCCCAGGTTCAAGCGATTCTCCTGCCTCAGCCTCCTGAGTAGCTGGGATTACAGGTGTGCACCACCACACCCAGCTAATATTTTGTATTTTTAGTAGAGACGGGGTTTCATCATTTTGGCTAGGCTGGTCTTGAACTCCTGACCTCAGGTGATCCACCCACCTCAGCTTCCCAAAGTGCAGGGATTACAAGTATGAGCCACTGCACCTGGCCCACAGTATTTTTATAATAGCAAAAATTGGAAATAGGCCGGGTGCGGTGGCTCACGCCTGTAATCCCAGCACTTTGGGAGGCCGAGATGGGCGGATCACGAGGTCAGGAGATGGAGACCAACCTGGCTAATGTTGAAACCCCGTCTCTACTAAAAAAAATACAAAAAACTAGCTGGGCGAGGTGTTGGGCGCCTGTAGTCCCAGCTACTCGGGAGGCTGAGGCAGGAGAATGGCGTAGACCCGGGAGGTGGAGCTTGCAGTGAGCTGAGATCTGGCCACTGCACTCCAGCCTGGGTGACAGAGCAAGATTCCGTCTCAAAAAAAAAAAAAAAAAAAAAAAAAATTGGAAATAAATGTCTATAGGGAGATAGTTAAATCATGGCGCATATATATATACACACACACACATACACACACACACTACAGAATATGCTAGGCAAACATTAAAACGATAATACCAATCAATATTTATTGACATATAAAGTTCACAATACCTTCTTACATGCAAGAGCAGATTACAAAGTAGCCTATGTAGTATGAAGACATCAATGTAAAATTATATGTGTGTATGTGTCAGAGCATGTATGTAAATAGGGTCATGATGGTAGGTTTCCTTTTTTCCCCCTTTTTTTAGATAGAGTCTCACTCTGTTGCCCAGTCTGGAGTGCAGTGGTGCAATCTCTGCTCACTGCAACCTCTGCCTCCCGGGTTCAAGTGATTCTCCTGTCTTAGCCTCCCAAGTAGCTGGGATTACAGGCACGTACCACCGTGCCCAGCTAATTTTTGTATTTTTAGTAGAGATGGGGTTTCACCATGTTGGCCAGGCTGGTCTGGAACTCCTGACCTCAAGTCATCCTCCCTCCTTGGCCTCCTAACCTGCTGGGATTATAGGTGTGAGCCACCGTGCCCAGCTGGTGTTTTGTTTTTCCACTTTGTTTATAGATGTATCCCTTGAGCCTAAAACAGTGTTTAGTATCCAGTAGACACAGATGAATATTTGTTGAAGGAATGAATAAATGAATGAACAAATGAATGAATATAAAACATTAACCAAAATATTGAGTGGTTATGTCCTGTGATAAAAGGTCTTTTATTTTTCTTTCTTTTGTATTGTGTTAGATTTTTTTCTTTTTTACAATGACCATACATTCTTTTTATCAGGAAGAACATTCTTTTAATTTTTGAAACCATCCTCACCTTTGTCAGTTACCTATGACTTCCAAGTACCCCTATTTGGCTGAATTCAGAGCAAAGCAATTGCTTTGCTACTGAAAATCCATATTTAAGCAGGTATATCAGAATGATACAAGGAGATATGTTGTCTCTTGGAGAGCTGGAGGCAGAAAAGGTGAATTAGGAGTGAAGACCAATAGCAACTGTGAGAAAGAAAGACTTGTGCCTTGGAAGAAAGTTAAGCTGAGATTTTCTTTCTTTTTTTTTTTTTTTGAGACTCTGTCGCCCGGGCTGGAGTGCAGTGCAGTGGTGCGATCTCGGCTCAACCCAAGCTCTGCTTTCCGGGTTCAAGCCATTCTCCTGCTTCAGCCTCCAGAGTAGCTGGGACTACAGGCGCTCGCCACTAAGCCTGGATATTTTTTTTTTTTTTTTTGTATTTTTAGTAGAGACGGGGTTTCACCGCGTTAGTCAGGATGGTCTCAATCTCCTGACCTAGTGATCCTCCCGCTTTGGCCTCCCAAAGTGCTGGGATTACAGGCATGAGCCACTATGTCTGGCCAAGCTGAGGTTTTCAAAGCAGAGCAACATAGAACAAGAAGGGCCCCTTGCAAGCCTGACCTTGGGGAGAAGAGCCTGTGGAACACTTAGAGCACAGTAAAGTTTGCAATCTAAATTCTTGATTCTCAGTTGTGGATCGATACAGGAGTTAATAAAGGAGCCAAGCTATGACTCCCAGATTGTGCTGTTTGGTATAGAAATGCCTCACTCCCTTTGCTGGTTGCAGTGGAAAATGAAGGCAGTCTTCTGTATGAAGAAGTCCCTGGTTCTCTATTTTTCTCTGAGGCTGTAAGAAAAACAAGTTGGATTACGTTTTTTGAATAACTGATTGGATATTCTTTGGGATTCTATGTATGTATTTGCCTAATCTCTCTCTATCCTCCCCTCCATTCTCCCTCATTACCCACCCACTCCCCATCAACAGAAAATACTTAGATATCTCCAGTATGGGAGATTAGTCTTCTGCTAGCATTTCTCCTGTACTGTACCATGCAAAATGAGTGCTCATTTCCTTCCTGGCCTTCAGTTATAAAAGTCCCTCTGCTATTGCCCAAGTCTTGGAAAGTGCAGGCTCCAGGAAAAGGGTGGTGGTAGATAGAGTTGCCAGATAAAATACAGGAAAGCCAGTTAAATCTGAATTTTGGATAACCAATGGATTTTTGTGTAAGTATATCCCAAATATTGCATGGGACATACTTATACCAAAAAAAGTCATTGTTTATCTGAAATTAAAATTTAACTGGATGTCTTCTTTTTTTTTTCTTCGAAATCTGGCAATCCTAGATAGAGAAAAAAAAAATCCTTCATGTGATACAAGGGTTTTCTCAGTGCTTTTCATCTAAAACTTACCAGATGTTTCTTAGATGGCCTTTCAATTTACAAAAGGGGAAAATAACTAACTGATTAAGTCAAGGTTAGACTGCGAATCAGTGCTAGGGCTGAAAATTTAAGTTTTCAAGTTTTCCAGCACATGATCTAATTCAGCAAACTTTTATCAATAATTTATTGGCTGTAAGGAAATAGGATTAGAATGATCACAAAGGTACATATTCCCATGAAAAGTAAATTTTTAAAAGATTCTAAAGGTGACAAGCATTAAGGTTTTACTTTCCTCTATGGTCATGACTGGGCTTAACCTCTCAAGAAGTGTTTTTCACAGTGTAGTCTTTATTCTACCTGCATCAGAATCATCTGGGAAGCAGTCTGTAGATATAGACAGAAAGTGAAGGTAATGGGTCCTTTGAAAGTTTGAGTTCCTGGTCTTTGTCTTGTAGGCACCACAATCACTTCCTCCATTTCCACAGCCTTTAGTTCCACTAACAGCTTTTATCTGGAGGGTCTCAATGCTAGAGAGCTTTCTGGTTATTTTAGTTTTTGTTTCTCCCATTACATATTATAAAAGGTAATTTATTAAAAGGCAAAATTGAAGAGGGATTTGATATCCCCCACCCCCAGCACAGCCAAATAAAGGAATCCATTAGATGTACAAGAAAAATAGCCATTGGATGTAAAAGAAAAAATGATTGACCTGGTGTCTCTTAAATCAGCAAATTTAACTGGATCTTGGAAGCTGAAGAATTCTCTATCACCTACATCTCTTGCATTGGGGCCTTGCCATTCCACAAAATTTATTCTTTACTTTTCCTGGGCCTGACTCCAAGAGAACTAATCGTATCTTAATAATTTGGTACAGAGTCACAGTGTAATTGCTCCAGGTCAATATTGTATCCTATCAGACTGGAGTACAGAAATGATTATCCAACATTAAAAAGAATGAGGTCAAGAGGTACAACCTGACTTTCAAAACATCCTTAGGATGTATGTATAGCCAGAATGACTGTTTTAGTTGAGGAATTAAGTGATCTCTAATAGAACAAAGCAAATGTATTCAGTCAATCTGTCATTTCAGATTTATAGCAAACGATCTCACATTTGGTCAATTCCTCAATTGTATGCTAATAAAAATGATATAAATAGTTTGGTAACTCACCCTATGGTACTAAAATGGAAGTAACCCAAGATGGGTTGGCTATGTTGTTCTCATCTCCTTTTATCACCAGATACTTGATTCTTCTTAGCTGGCATTATATGCTGCCAGTTGATACTTGCCTAAATATTTTCTTCGTACTCAGAACATTATAGTTACTTTTTCAAGCTTCAAATATTTCCAAGTAATTCTAGAAATACGTGAGGTACGCCTGAAACGCTGACAGCTGTAGCTTATACCCAAAATAATCAGGCCTGCCCAAGGAGACGCTTTGAGCAAACAGAACCAGGAGTTTGAAGGTGACAGCTGAACAGGCATCAATAGGAAATTGCCAGGTGCTCAGTTGATCCAGCTAGGGATGGCAACAGACAGATTCCATTTCTAGAAATAGCACAGAGGATGCCAACAGGTCATAGGATATAAGCTATTGCACAAATCTTCCCTTCCATCTTCTAGGGAGCTTGGAGGGTATCTTAGGAACCTTAAACTTGCTGAAAAAAATTAACATGTCTAATAAATAATCTTTGACATTGACTTGTTGAGCCCCTATTAGTTTCAAGTCACTTTCCTAGGCACTGTTAGGAGCAGGGATACAAAGAAGTTTAGACACAGCCTCTACACACACAGAGTTTTCACACCAGTTGGGGAAACAAGACCCATATGGCAAAGTCTTGTCTTATAAGGGGTTAGATTCTTGATGATTAAAAAAAAATCATTTCTAGACAAAATGCACCTCAAAAATTTCTTTGAAAGGTGCCATATTAGAGACAGACATACTATTTTTCAGTAAGTCAAACACAGTTGTTTTTTTCCCCCCCTACAACCTTATACCAGATCGCTTTTTCTTTAATCGAGAACCAAGCCAATTGGCTTGCGCTTAGAGGCTGTGTTGAATTTTTTAAAGCGCACATATTTAAGCATGAGAATCTCACCGTGAGAAACCCACAGGAACTGACACCATCTGAAGGAACATCAGAGTCACATCTCTCAACTCAACTTAACTCCAGGGCAAAACTTGTTGAGTGGAATAATAGTTAGGATTGCCCACATAATTTTCAACTGCTTACATGCTCGCTCTCTCTCTCTCTCTCAATTTCCTCTGTGTATCAGCCAACTCATATAAGAATGGTGTACTTGTGATGTGCCTCTCTATACCCACGTAACAAGACAGGAGAGGCTATGTGAAGGAGAGCTTCACCACTTACTGACTGTATGACCTTGGCCCAGTGAACCCCTCTGAGCCTTCATTTCCTCATTAGTAAAATGAGGATAATAATTGCATCTTCCTTGCACGATTGTTCTGTGGATTAAATGCAATATTTGCAAAATGCTTAGTCTAATGCCTGGTAGCATAAAAGCCTCAGTATTAACTATTATAGCAAGTGGTTTATATGTGGTATGTCAAATGAGAGACATGCCTTGTGTGTTATAACCTACATAACTGAATAGTGTATTGGCAGGGAGGGGTTCATGGGTGAGATCATTTTTGAACTTGGTGAGGTATGGGTAATACTGGAGAGTTGGAGGGAGGAAGGGAGTGATGGTGGAAGCAGGGAGAAAGCCAAGACATGGATGAGTTGGGATGTCTGGAGACCCAAAGTACATGGGGGTGGGCAGTAAAGCCTGTGGAAGGGAATATTAAAATATGCTGTTGGAGGAGGAAGTCAGGGCCATGTGATTGAAGGCCTTGAATGCCAGGATGTGGTGCTGGAAGCAGTGAAGAATTGTTTGAGATTTTTCACTTAAGGGTGATGGGATGATAAAACATTTAGTATACTTTCAAATTCAGCTCATCTGTCAAATCCAGCTCACAGCCACTTCCCCCTACTGCATCTCACTCTTCCTTTTGCAAACATTGTTGACATTGATTGCTCCCCTTCCCCCTAATAATTTTGCCCTTAATCTACCGCCTTATCTCAAGGCTAAATGTTTTCTCTGAGTTGTGCGTGTCGGGGGAGAGAGAGAGAAATATTTTTCTCCAAAGATAGGGCCCTGCCTTTCACTTCCTCTGTCTGCCACACAGAGTTTAGCACATTGTGGACTCTGAAGGAATAATTTATGAGTTAACGCAATGATTGATTACGGGCATGCCTAATTGGAGCACCAAAAACAAAGTGTCCCTTTGACAGGATGAGTACTGGCTCTGTGAGGAATGTAGTAAAACGAAAGGTGGACAGGGTTATAGGTCATGGGCTCATTCCTGAAGCCCCAGAATCAAGTTTTTAGAACATCTTCCTAAACGTCTTTGCCTAAAGACATTTGTTAGCCAGGAATCTGCCAAGCCAAACAAAGGCTGACTGGCTTGCTGGCTGGGCTAACTAGTGTCCTTACCAGGAAATGCAGGAAATGGAGGACTGTCCAGAAAGAGATGCCCCAAATGCAGCCCTGTGGGGGAGACCAGCTTCCTCAGAGCCCAGAGAAGGAAGAGAAACAGCCTCTATCTTTAATCACAGCTATTCAAGAAACAGGCTCTGCTGAGAGCAGCAGTCTCTAGGGGAGAAAAGGACAGTCTGCAAAGGAAACTTTTTTCTAACCTGAGGTCAAGACCAGGAGTCAAACTTTGAAGGGACTGGGAATGATAGCCTGGGTATGTAATGAAAGGAAAGGGCCTATTACACCCTGGTTCCGAAGAACCACAGCTCCATGCCTGTCACCATCCGTCTTCCCAAACGCTCATCAAATGAAATAACCCATCTGTGACAAATCTTCATTTGTCCAATGTGGAAGTGCAAAGCTTTTCTAATATACATCTGCATGTTATCCTGGTTTGCAAAAGCCTCCAAGCACATCAATAAAAGAAGTTGCTTGAAATGGATTCTGGTTGGGACTTGTCCCTTGCTCATGACCAAAGTGATGTCATTGCTGACAATTCAGAACTGTCCTACTTGCCACCTTCTCCAGGCTCCCAGGCTGTTTTCTGAATTCCCAGAAGAAACTGTTTCCATGGCTCCAAAATGACCCCTTCTTAGGCCTCTGCCAATCAGAGTCTTATCCCTCAGCCCCCCCATCTCATCTAGCTGCTAGAGAGAATGCATTCTTATTTAACTAATGCACACTAAGGTGTAAGTGAGGTCATACACGAACTAGCCAGGTGTGTTTGCATTTCCAGAAGGGCCATCCTAAGGAACAGAATTCTAAACAATCAAATTTCCAGAGTTATTTCGGCGCGTTGTGTGTTGAGGCAAGCCTTATTGGGCCAACTCAAATATACCACATGGGTAACCGCCTCAGCCACCTCTGATGCCGTTCCTTTCTCTTGGAATGTTCTGGCCTCTCCTGCTTCTCTCTCCAAATCTTATTTTTCCTTCAAGGCTCAGCTCAAGTCTTACCCATGAAGCCTGCCCAGAGCACACCTGGCTTGAATTCCTGCCCTGCTCGGAAGTCATTGCTCCTCATTTGTTCCATCTGGGTTAGTTTGGTTTCCTCGAACAGATCCTGAGCTCTGTGAGAGCAGGAATCATGTTTTAAACTTCTTGCCGCTCTTCCACAACTCCTGGCGTGATGCTGGCCTCAGAGGATATGTACGAGAAGTGTTTATAGTAACAGCCATTGCTTTCCCACATGTATCAGATTTGAGTCACAGCAGCCCTGTAAGGTAGGTGGTATTACCCCCATTTTACAGAGGAACTTGTGAAAAAGAAAAGAAAAGAAAAGAAAAGAAAAAGAAACACTGCTCAAAAGGAAGAAGTTAAAGTCTTGTCTCCTTTCTATTTCTGGAGATTCTCAATATATCAGTCAATATTATATATATATATATATATATTTTTTTTTTTTTCTTTGATGGAGTCTTGCTCTGTCACCCAGGCTGGAGTGCAGTGGCACGCTCACTGTGACCTCCGCCTCTCGGGTTCAAGCGATTCTCCTCCCTCAGCCTCCTGATTAGCTGGGACTAAAGGCATGTGCCACCACGCCTGGCTAATTTTTTGTATTTTTAGGAGAGACGGGGTTTCACCATGTTAGCCAGGATGGTTTCACTCTCCTGACCTCGTGATCCGCCCGCTTCGGCCTCCCAAAGTGCTGGGATTACAGGCGTGAGCCATCAACATAATATTTTTGAGTGTGACCTCTGTGCCCTGCACTATTGGAAATGTCAAAAAGGTGTAGACCTGGAGCCCTGTCTTCAAGTCAGCCATGGAGCGGTGACTTCCAAACCTGGTTGATCAACAAAAATACCTGAGGAGCTTGTTAACACAGAGACTTCCAGGTCATCCCCAGAGATTCTGACCCAGCAGGTCTGGGATCTTGCCTTGGGATTTTCTCAAAGCCACCTGAGGAATTCTAATAATCAGCCATGTTTTAAAACCACTGCCCCCAGTGATCCATATCTTCTCATATATATGAACAAGTCAGGTGTTTCTGGAAGAGTGGGAGGCATAGTACTCTTGGGACTGGGAACACACAAACTTCATATTTTAATTATATGTTTATTTCAGTGTGTATTTAGAAAGACTATAACCATTCCACAAAACTATGATTTCCCAGATATGATACTTTTCTTTCATTAAAAGTGTATTTAATTCTGACACATGCTACAACATGGATGAACCTTGAGGACATTATGCTAAGTGAAATATACCAGACACAAAAGGACAAATACTGAAGGATCTCACTCATACGAGATACTTAGAGTAGTCAGATTTATAGAGACAGTAGAGTGGTGGTTGTCAGGGGCTGCAGGGAGAGGGAAATAGGGAGTTAGTGTTTATGAAGACAGAGTTTCAGTTGGGGAAAATAAAAAGAGTTCTGGAGATAGATGGTGGTGATGGTTGCACAACATTGTGATGTACCAAATGCCACTGAATTGTACACTTAAAATGTTTAAATGGTAAATTTTATGTGATACATATTTTACCACAATAAAATGGACTTTAAAAAGCAAGATAGAAAAGTTTAAAGTTGGTAAAAGTAGAGACAGACTGCAGATATGGCAATCAGGAAGGTGCTGTGCAAGTAACTGGTGTTTGAGAAACGATTGTAGTTTGACTCCCTCGTTTTACTTAGGAGGGCACCAAGACTCAGAGAAGGGCAGGGACTTGCCCAACATCACACATTGAGTCAGTGGCAGGGCCAGTACTGATATCCAGGTCTCCCAACTCTGTCAGTATTTTCAAATTTATATCATCTGATTCATTGCTCAAATATCACAGTGTCAGCAGCAGACACAGGAGGCACCCATGGGTGCTAGAGAAGTTGGGGAGGGCTTGATGGAGGAAGTAGGACTTGATGAAGGCCCTTAAAGATGGAAGGATTTGTAAATCAGAGGAGATGAAAACAGGCATGAACACAAAAGTCTATCAGCAAAAATGAATTTGGTTTCTGGTTTGTATGGAGATAGTGAAAATGGAACCCTAGCTGGAGCAGTTATGTTTTGAACTAATAGAAGCCTCTCGAGCAATACATTAATTTGGACTTGATACAATAAGCAATAGGCAGCCCTTGTAGAATTTTGAGCACAGGTGTGACATGGTGAAAGCAGGCTTGTAGAAAGGTTAATCTAGCAGTGGCCAACAGGATGCATATGATGAAACCAGACCAGTGAGTGGGCTCTTCTAGGAATCCAGCCATGGTATGACAGGGACCAGAAATGGGATGGTGGGAATGAGAACAAAGAGGCAAAGGTAAATCAATGACTTATTCAAAGGCAAGGCAAAGGCAGAACAGCCAGAACTTAGTCATCCATGAAAGGACAGATTCAAGATTCTTAAGCCTGGACGATAGAGTCATAGTAGTGCCCTTAACTGAAATGAAAAACAAAGGAAGAAGAGATAATGTGGGGCAAAGGTGAAACGTTTGGTTTTGGACATAAGGAGTTGGAGGTGGTAAAGAAACATCCAAGTAAAGGTAGTTTCCAAGCAGCTTGAAATATGAGATTGGCCCTTGGGTTACAGGAAAGAGATCGTTAAACTCTCATTTTAAATATGGATACTTTATACAAGGATGGTGTTCTAGTGACATACTCATTTTTGTTTAGCATTAATTTGAAAGACATATTGTTTTCATAAAGAAATTGTGGTGTAAGACTTTGAACACAAGAGAACAAGCATTTAAGTGCCTTCAAAGCCAGAAAACATCAAGGAAAGGGTGGGACTGGCCCAAGTGAGTAATTATAAATTTTCTCTTCTGGAAAGAAAAAAGAGAAAAACCATGGTGTAATTTCCAGTTGTCCTTTCTTGGAGCTTTAATGCATAGAAGGATTTAGTGTCCTTGTCACCCAATACAACCTTTCAAAGAACTGCTGGATGAGTATTTAGTAATGAACCTTTGGGAACACCTTGTATGGAATCCAGCTCTTCTGCAATTAATGCAGGATGGCAGCTGCTTGAATGATTCATATCAGGACATCATGTAATACCACATAATTTGACAAAGTGAGAATGGGAGAGTGGACAATATTTGCTCTGTTGTCTGTTACATACTTGCTCAGTGAATGAAAGGCTATACCTCCTGATGCGTAACTGACAAAACTCTTGGACTTGCTAACCCAAAAAAATTCATCTCTGATTTCTGTGAGTCAAACTACAATAAACTGTCCGAGTTGGCGAAAACAGCAGGTTTCACAGAGGTTCTGGACATTTTTGCAGAGACTTTGGACTGTGAGAGCCTTTTCTTTTACTTCTCTTTCTTGGAGTCTGAGCCGGTCATCAGGGAAACTTGTGAAGTTTCTCTTTTAGCTCTTCCACCATTCTTCCTGTCTTCTCTCTTCTCACATCTACTTTTGGTAGTCTACAGGCTCTAAGTTCCAGAGCTAGCACAGCTCCAGGTCCCCACTGTGAGGCATCCCTAAAACTCATAATAACGATTGTGTATTGAGAATTGACAACGTGTCAGACGTTGTGCTAGGTGCTTTATATATATATATATATATATATATGTAATCTCAGTCTTAAAACAAACTTATGAGGTAAGTACTATTATTCCCTTCATTGTACAGATTAGAAAAGTGAGGTTTAAAGAGGTTAAGTAGATTCCACTGAGGCAGAAACCCGAGTCTGGCACTCTTTCCACCACATCAACCTTCATCATAAAGTGATAGGAAAGAGGGGTATAACCTAGCTAGCCAAAGGCACCCAGATCAACCCTAGCAACCAGCAGACTCTCACATCATTTTTTTGAGCAGTGAAGTTCCTAGAGGCCCTTACATCTGCCCCCTGAGGCGGACTCCACTGATGGCCTAAAGCAGGGGTGTCCAATCTTTTGGCTTCCCTGGGCCACATTGGAAGAGGAAGAATTGTCTTAAGCCACACATAAAATACACTAACACTAATGATAGCTGATGAGCTAAAAAAAAAAAAAAAAAATTACACACACAAAAACTCATAATGTTTTAAGAAAGTGTATGAATTGTGTTGGGCCCCATTCAAAGTCATCCTGGGCCACATGTGGCCCACAAGCTGTGAGTTGGACAAGGTTGGCCTAAAGGAAACTGGAAAGATGTTTTCTACCCTTAACATGGGCAAGGGGAGAGTTTTTTTTGGCAGGAAGTTTACAGTCACTCTTTAGATGCTTTTGAATTAAGAAATTGTAACATACATTTTTTTCTTGGGCATTTCCAATGATTTTGAATTTGCACTTTGATTCTATCTAGCCCTGCCATGACTGATCTGTGACAGAGCCATGATGCCAATATCCCTTTCATAATCTCTTTCTACTAAAACATTGATCTTAAGAGTTGCACAGGATTTGAGGGGCAGTGAGAAGCTTTATGATTTGCATTTACCCCTTGTTAAATTGCAAGTCTCTTGAAAGAGTAGACTATCTTCTTGCATTACCACCCAGTTCTGTGTTGGGATTAATTCATCCCATTGGTTTCCAAGATGAAGGTTAAGAACTATGATTCTTTGTCATATTGGAAGAAGAAACAGGAAAAGAGACAAGCAGAAATTGGGGCTCTAGAAGGGGGCAACCAAGAGAAGCCTGGGCTTCTTCCCAAATTTATCAAGGCTCAGCACTGGCTCTGAGCACATGGCAGTCTGTACAGGTGGCCAATGCAGAGGCTTAAACTAAGACCCATTGCCTTCTGCTATGATTCACAAGAGGCTGAAGGAGGATTTTTAAAAAGTTATAATAACATAAGTGCTGTCCTGCCTTAACAAAGCTAATCACTGCTGACCTACCCTAAGCAGGACTGGGTTTCAAGGGGTTTTTCCATTAGAGGACAAGACTCAGACTGAGCACGTCACACTCTCTCACCTAGTATTGCCTGTGCCAAACAAGATGGCTAGCTGAGATGAAGGAGGGTTTGTAGCCAGGGAAACACATTTTTCTTTGTTTATTTACTTTTCAATAAGCTAACTATCCCACAGAAGAGTCAAACCAGCAATTCTGCCCTCTTTAGTATACCCTGGGTTTGTCATTATACCCTGCAAGAGATACTCTTGATCACCAACTTTCCCATCTTCAAACCATAAAATGACAGAACTGAAAGAGAATTCCAAACTCGTCTCTTCCCACACTTAAGAGGCCTAGAGAAGGAGATGGATTTTCTCAAAGTCAGGCAGTGACTTAGTTATGGGCTAGAACCCAGATTTCCTGATTCCTGGATGAGTACTCTTCCACCCCACCACAAGGTGACTCTATCAATAGCGGACATCCAATTAAGGGCTTCTTGGCTTACATGTGTGTCAGGTTCCAAAGTATTCCTTTACCGGCTTTTCAGACTCACTTGATAATCCAAGGCTGTGTGGATAGTGCCTAAGTGTCATCCTGGATTGTTCTCCCCAGATCAGTTGCAATCCAGGCCAGGATGGAACAGTGCCACAAAATCAATCCTCCCTGGCCTCTGCACTGTGAGTAAACGAAAATGAATGTCTCTGTCTTCTGTCTGGGGCTTTCAGATTGCTGAGCAGATGTCTGTCTCAAAACGACTCCTTAGATACTGGACAAGGAAAAATATCAGTTACACAAGCCCTGATAAGGGAACACAAGCTTTTAGGGTGTGAAAAAGCTGTTGTTGCCTAGTTGCCACTCTCCGACAAGACCAAATGCACAAAATATTGAATTTTCCTTTTTAAAGAAGATGTACATAGAGTCCCCTGACTTGAGTAGCCTTTTAAGCCTTGCGTTTTTAGAAAATTGGCTTTTAAATCCAAGCTTGAGCTCCTCTGAGGAGCTCTTAACCTGTTCTTCCACCAGGCATTAGATTCTAGATACCATTTTTTCCATTTACATGAAGCGAGCACTATTTCCTAAGTACTAACAAAAATAAATAAATAAATAAATAAATAAATAAATAAATAAAGGACGCCATTTTGTCCAGCCTGCTATATTCCATATATTTCCACGTTTTACCTCCCCTTATTCACCAGACTATGACCCAGCATGGGCACTATTTTTGGAGCTAACCTAAGCAATAGAACTGTGGCATTGGGATGAGGAATTTGAGAAGGGATTCCTATGTATCTGGTGCTAGGCTCAGCTCTTGTTTCACTGCAAGTCTCAGCCCAGTAAAAGTTATGATCTGGTGTTGCTACCTGATGCTGCAGATGTCTAGTTCCTGTTTGATCCACTTTCAACAACTCGAATATAGCAGGGGACACAAGTTGGAGCATGTTCCTCAGGAAGGGAACATGACACACGGCTACTCACTCAGCAGGGCTAATGCTACTTCTCTGTAGAGACTGACAGCTGCTCTGCTGAGGCCCTCTGGAGCAGCTAGTCAGCCTCCCAAGACGGGAAAAGCCATTTATTCTCCTTCACTACCTTTTACCATGAATAGAGAAACTCGGGATAAGACTGTCTTTCTCCTGCATAGTCCAAGTCAGGGATGGCCCTGTGTACACTTTATGAGATTTGAGGGATGTGCCTAGGGCCAGCTTTAGGTGTAGCTGAAATAGATGACCATCTCCACATTTTAATGCAAGAGCTGTCCAATAAGGCTCTAATCACCTCCCCCCTCCAGCCATTATGCTGGCAGAAATCCTAGACCAGTCATGTCAGTCATGGAGACTACCATTTCTACCATTTCCTTCTAAGGGAAACTGCACAGTCCCTTGCTGAAGAAAATAGCCCTAAATTATTACTTGAGAATGGAGTGGTAACTTCTTAGATTATAGATGAGTACCTGACCCAAGCTGATGGATGACCTTTGTATGAAGTGGCCTAGCAAGAAAAAACTTAGTAGGACAATGGGAAGTAGCTAGGACAGATGACCTCTCTTCCGAGGATATACGTATGAAAATACTGAGATTTTCAGTTTGTTGGCAGCGGAAATGTAAATGAAAAGACACTAAATAAAAGCAGAGACCAACCTAGAGTGTTTTTTTGTCGTTGTTTTGTTTTGTTTTTAGTGGCAGAGCACTCAGTAACATTCAGAATGTTGAGGAGGTAGTAAGATTCAATCCCTAGAACTCTTCCTTCCTGAATGATGCCAATTCCTGAGTTTCTACTAGGAGTTTTAGAAGGACATTCTTTTGCCTTCATATAGTTAGGGGTGAGGCTGAACTATGCAAAAGGTAGTTTTTCTATTGAGGGTTATATGGAGAAATTTTTAGCACCGGGTGGGCTCCTTTCCTTCGGAACTTGACTGAGACTTTGGTAAGCCTACCAATCTCTCACACACCCTATAGAAGAGTCCCATTCTCAGTCTGCTTCTCCCATTTCACCCCTCTTCCCAAAATGTAGTCTCAGATTGATCATCACTTGATGTGGCCAGTTTCCCATTAGGACCACAAAAGATCACCCCCTCTCTTTCTGACTGGGCGTTCCAAGCCAGGCCAGTCTAGCTAGAGAGTGTGCAAGGGACTTCTGATACCTTGCCTGTAGTGGGCATGCCAACTTAACTTTTTCTTTCAGACCTAGCCTAACATGATTGCAGATGCCCAGCTCAATTTTCAGGCCTTATGCATGGTACCCACACAGACTGATGCTGGCACAAAGTGAGGTTGCACACAGAGCCAGTATTGACTTTGTGGCAACTCCGGAAGCAGACGGCCTTTCATGGAAGTGTACATCATTCCAAGTCTCTTGTCACAATAGCTAGTGTGGATGGTTTCATAGACACTCCATGTTTGGGCTCCGTGTCAGGGACAACACTCTGGAAGAACCACATCCCTGACTTTACCAAAAGCCATCCCCATCATCTGTTTTCAATCGGGCCGAATTAGCCTGTGATGTGAAGCAGAGAATGATAAATGATTCAAGGCCACTGTTTGCAAACCCCTGGCAATCTGTGATGGAAAAGATTTGTGACACTCAAATCTTTGTGCCATCAGACAGTGAGAGCAGACCAGAATCTCTTCTAGTCTCCACTGAGTAGGGCCATCTGAACCAGTTTGTGGAATTCACCTCTCTATTTTTGTTGTTTATGTTGGAGATGAGTAGGCCCACAATAATAGAGAAAAGGTACCCTAACTGACATCTCCAGAATCTCTGTAGATGGAGGCAGAAATGGCCATGAAAGGCTTGAGATGATTCCAAGGCCCACTAGATTAAGCCAAATCTCATTTTATTGCTCAACCCACACACCCCAATCAATTGCAGCTTCAATCACAGGAGAAAATGAAAACTTTAAAGCTATCTACTTCTTGATTTTTCTTTGTGTACTGAGACTTCAAAGAAAATTCTGGAGATGGAGGGAAGGATGAAGAAAGTGTTGAAATTGAACAAATAAATCACACACAAAATAATATTGCACATATTTCCTGGGCTTGTCTCTACCACTTATAAAGTGGACAGGGATGAAATAACATCTTGGTTTCACAATTGAAGAGTCCATATGCTCTTTTACTTTATCTCCACTTACTGAGTTTGGCTTTTAAGGGACACTTCTCCTAGGCCATCTGATTAGGTGACATCCTCTAGTCAAGAGCAGATAGAGGCCGGGCACGGTGGCTCATGCCTGTAATCCCAGCACTTTGGGAAGCTGAGGCGGGCAGATCACCTGAGGTCAGGAGACCACCCTGGCCAAAATGGCGAAACCTTGTCTCCACTAAAAATACAAAAATTAGCTGAGTGTGGTGGTAGGTGCCTGTAATTCCATCTACTCAGGAGGCTGAGACAGGAGAATTGCGAGACAGGAGAATCACTTGAACTCAGGAGGCAGAGGGAGGTTGCAGTGAGCTGAGATCGTGCCACTGCACTCCAGCCTGGGCGACGGAGTAAGACTCCATGTCAAAAAAGAAAAAAAGAAAAAAAGAGCAGATAGAGAGGTACTTGAGTCACCCATGGCAGACCAGGATCCAATAACTGTGAAGAAAAGAGGAGGAGTCATTTGGCCAAAAGGCCCTTCCTTTCCCCTTGAGCCCCTCAGAACACACCTAAGCTTGCTTGTCTCCCTGGCTGAAGCAGAAGCTGAGGCTCCTTGCCCCATCCAATTGCCCTGTGAAGAGCATAATTTGTCAAAGTTCCTATTCTTTAAAGTTTCTGCTACCAGACAAACTAAATCCTGTTTAATTATAGAAGCACAGAACATCTGAGTCAGAAAGGGCCTTAAAAATCACTTTGCCCAGAAGAATGCCAATGTATAAATATAGAAGGAATCATAGAATTAAAATATCACCATTTCGCAACCATCATCTTAATAATGGATTTAGACAATGATCATCAACGTATGCTGAAACTATAGGGTGCAAGTCTGTGTTAGTTTGATTTCTTGGTTATGGTGGTATCAACTCACTTTTTCCACTATAAAAGGATCTTTTCCCCTTTGAAATTACAACCCTAACAACAATAATAAATAAGCCTACAATGGAGCAAACTTACATAATGTGTCCCCTGGATGTGACTCAATATGAGGACACAACATCATTTTAAAACAAAAAGCTGGAGAAAAAACATCTTGTCACACAAACTGGGAAACTGATACACAACAAGAAGAAGGAACTGAGCCTGAAACTGGGATTAGAATCTTTTTCCCATGGCGTCTTGATGCACCATCTAGTTCCAACCATAATGATGTTGGTGATGATGATACCTTCATGTTTTTTCAACCAATTTTTTAAAGTTTCTACTGTGTGCCAGATAGTGTGCTTGGCACTCAAGAGTCATCAGTGAATTAAGCAAAAGATCTCTGCCTTCATGGGGCTTATATTTATTTTCATGGTTTTTCATCTTTACCTTCTTCATCCTCATCCTCACCATTGCCATTTCACCTTTTTAAAAAATTTGTGCTCCTTTGCAGAAAGACTCCTAAATAGATATAGCTCTAGGACCTGGCACAGCATAGGTTTTTAATAAATAGTTGTTATCTTCAATTAGGGAATGTGTGTATGCACATGTATGTATGTGTGTGTGTGTGCACGCACGCGCATGTTGTGACTATGTGTATAATGCCATTTCACTTCTACACCATAGCTCAATCTGTCCCCCATTGCTTGAAATAGCATCTCCACTTCTCTCACATTATCCTTCAAGGCAGCCTCATTTCCTTAGTGATGACTTCCCAGGAGGACCCACTCCTCTTAACAACCGAAGTGTTTACCACTACTTTGAATCTCATCACACACGGTGTTGTGACAGCTTGGGGACTGTAGTTTATTCATTTAACTCTGTTAAGGGCCACTAATGAATATGGGTAGATAAAATGATTTCCAGTTTCCCAGGGGCTTTGTGAAAACTACCAGGCCCTAACAAAAGAGCAGCTATTACAATTTTAGGCCCTGAGAAGACAGATGAGGCCCCTTCTCTGATGAGGACCTTGGGCATGCAGAATCTTCCTGACCTGATCACATGAGCCTGATTGCAGTTCTGCCCCCAATCTGCCGGTATGATTCTGGTCAAGTCTTAGCCCCTTGAAATTCAGTGGACTCACCTGTACAATGAAGCAGTTGTTCTCTGGGCACTTGGGTCCTTTGCAATTTTCTATCTATTAGGCTTGATTCTTCCTGACTTCAGAAAGGGAGGATATGGCTAGGATGCTTGAGAAAGTATAGTGTCTTCTCAAATGGCCCCAGCACTACCATGTCTGCCCTGCTCTAATTAAAAGTGCAGTGCACAGACACTTGAATATTGGCCTTAATTAAGGCACCCAAATGAAAAACCTAGAATTACAGCTAATGCACCACATATAGAACTGATTTTCCAAACCCTTAGCTGGGTAATTTTCTCAAGAGGCTACGCGCAACCAACACAGGGATCAGGGAAGGAAGGTGTTTAGTTTAGTTTAGTTTAGTTTAGTTTAGTTTAGTTTAGTTTAGTTTAGTTTAGGAATACTTGCTAATACAGAAGCCCTTTCAAAGGCAAAGAATTGGCCAGTATTTCAGGCAGGACCCTCTTCTTCTTTTCCCTCCATTCACTGCTTAACAGCTCCAGGGCACATTGGCATGTGATGTGACAGCCAGTGTGATAGAGTAGCTACAATGGTGTGCTCTGGCATCAGGGATACCTGGGTCTTAGTCTTAGCTCTGTTATGCGCTGGCTGCATGATTTTAGCCAGGTTACTTAACCTCTGATCCTTAGTTTCCTCATCTGTAAAAGGGAATAATAATGGTACTACTTCTTAGGGTCGTTGTGACAATTAAACAAAGGGACGCTTAGAACAGTGCCTGGCTCTTAGTTAGTGCTCTGTCAGTGTTAGGAGAAAAATGTCCAAATTACAATATTGGAACACAAGAGTACCCATGTCCTTCTGAAGATTCAGTGTGGTAGCCTGTTTGAAACTGGAGCTGTCCTGCAAAATTCATTCTCTGCCTAGGAAGCAGTTTGCACTCTGCTCTTTGCCTGAAAACTCTGCTCAGTGGCTTGATCAAGTGGGAATATACCACTCCATGGCGGAAAGAACAGAGACATAAACTCTAAGCTCAGAGAGCAGCTAATTCAGTCACCCTCTTGCTCACCTTCACCCGCCAACACAAAACGGGCCCAGAAACTCCAAAAAAGGAAGTGAATCTCTGAAGGTCACACAATAAACTAGTGGTAGACAGTTCCACCTCTTGATCTTTTTACTGCCTCTTTTATGAATAAGAGTTGAGAAAGAAAATGTGTGCAGTATAGAACAGATTCAAAAACAAACTCCATGAATCTAGGAGACTTAAGCTAGTCTCTGTATACCAGAGTTTCTCAACTTCAGCACTATTGACATTTCGAGCCAGATCATTACAAATTATTACCACACATTGCACTGTAGAATGTTTAGCAGCATCCCTGGCCTGCTTCCTCAGTTGTGTGACAACCAAAAATGTCTTCAGACATTGCCAAATGTCTGCTCTAGGGGTAAGGTGGGGTGGCAGAACCTCAGGTTGAGAGCACAGCTGAATAGGAACAGCACTGTAAATGCAGCTTGCTCCTCAGAGTTCTTTTCAGCATTCTTCTCCACTATATCGTCTGCAATGGTGATATCATCCAACCCCATGGCTGATGGCTTCCAGATGTGGAGCTCTAGACTTGACCTCTCCAGCCCACTCCGGTCTTATATATCCACGGCCTACTCAACATCCCTCTTGTACATGTTAAAGGCATCTCAGACAACACTGAACTCCTGATTCTTGCGCCTGCCCTTTCTCCAACTCATTCTTGCCTTCATTCATTCATTCTTGCATTAGACAATATTGCACACCTACTGTATTCATTTCCTGTGGCTGGTGTTACAAACTACCACAAACTTGGTAGGGTCTAAACTACAGAAAATGTTTTCTTTCATAGTTCTGGAAGCCAGAAGTCCCAAATCAAGGTGTCAGCAAGGCCTTGCCTCCTCCAGAGGTTCTGGGGAGAATCTTTCCTTGCCTCTTCCAACTTCTGGTGGCTCCAGGTACTCCTTGGCTTGTGGCTGCATCACTCTGATCTCTGCGTTGGTCATCACATGGTCTTTTCCTCTTCTCTCCCTGTGGTTCTCCTCTATGTCTCTTATAAGGACACTTAACATTTGACTTGGAGGCCACCTATATAATCCACAATGACTTCATCTTGAGATCCTTAATTATATCTGCAAAAATCCTTCTTCCAAAAAGGTCATGTTCACAGGTTCCTGGGGTTAGGACACAGATGTATCTTTTTAGGGGCCATCATTCAACCCACCACTCCTACTATGCACCAGGAATGTTATAGATGCTGGGGATACAATGGGGAACAAAGCAAAGTCCTTGATCTCATGGAAATTACATTATACTGTTAGAAGACAGATAGATAATAAATGGATAACTATATAATATAGAATGTCAGATAGTGATAAGTGCTAGGGAGAAAAACAAAACAGGGTAAGAAGATAGAAAATGATGGGGTATGCTACTTTTGATAGGGTGCTCAGGGAAATCCTCTTGGAAGAGGTGATGTTCAAGTAGAGAACCGAAGCACTGGAGCCAGGCATGGGAAGGTCAGGGAAAGGTGTTAGAGGCAGAGGGAACAGAAAGTGCAAAGGTCTTTAGAAAGAATCATTCTTGACATGTCTGAGAAAAAGCAAGGAGGCCAGAGTGGGTGTTGCACAGAGAGTGACCAGAAGAGTGGCAGGAAATGAGTTTTGGAGAGGTTGGTAGGAACTAGAGCACGCAGGGTGTTGTAGGCCATGGAAAGGACTTTGGTTTTATTCCAAGTGTGATAAGAAACCATGAGACTGAGGCTACAGATCAGGGGAGTGACATGACCTGATTTGCATTTTCAAAATATCAGCCTGGCTGTGATGTAGAGAAGGAATCATAGCAGCAGGGCAAGTGTATAGGCAGTGAGACGAGCTCGTGGGAAGGGAGAAGCGCTGTCTCCATGCATCCCCTTGCTCAAGGAGTCATTCCTGATTTCTCTCTTTCCCTTATCCCCACATCTAATTCACTGGAAAATTCCTGTCAGCTTCATATTCAAAATATATCCAGAATTTGACCATTTCTCATCACCTCCATCACTACCCCTCAATCTAAGTCACTGTTATCTCTTGCCTGGACCACTATAATAGCCTCCCAACCAGTCTCCCTGCTTCAACCCTTGCCTTCCCAGTCTATTTGCAACACAAGAGCCAAATCAATCTTTTTAAAGCATAAGTCAGAACATGTTACCCCCTGGGCTTAAAACCTGCGATGGTTTTCCAATGCACTTAAAATAAAATCCAAACACTCTGCCATGGCCCTCATTATGTGACTCCCGCCTATCCTGCAGCCCCATTCCCTACCACTCTCCTTACTCACTACATTCCAGCCACTCTGGCCTTCTTTCTGTTCCTTAAACCATTCCAGTTTGTTCCTACCTCAAGGACTTTGCACTAGCTGTTCCTCTAGGTGGTAATATGGGTTTTTCCAGCTGCTGTCACCTCCTCCAAGAGGCCTCCCTGATTACCCTCAGGCAAGTAGGATCCTGATTGTCACCCCGTTTTCTTTTATTTTCTTCAGTGCATGTGTTACTCTCTGAAATTATATCAGGTATTTGTTTATTATGTGTTTATATAGTGGCTTATTTACTACCTGTCTTTTCTTACTAGAATGTAAGCTTCCTGAATCAGGGCTCATGTCTGACTTGTTTGCTGCTATGACCTTAGCAGCTAGTCCAGTGCCGGGCACACAATAGCCCCTCAGTTAATATCTGTTGAGTGAATGAACCTCTCTCCCAGTGCACAGCTGGACAGGAGCTTAAGGACTATCCAGCGAGTGGACATCGGAATCACCCAGAGGGCTTTTTAAACAATCCATATTTCCAGGGCCCCTTCCAAGCCTACTGCATCAAAATCTCCTGGGGCAGGGTCCACAAATCTGCATTTTGAACAAGCTCAGTTTGTAACAAACACTTATGTAGCACTTACTGCTACTATTCTAAGTATTTTACATATACTCATTTTACATAAACTCATTTTATCCTTTTAATAATAATTTCAGTATTCCAGTTTTACTGCCAAGGAAACTAAGGCACAGGGAGGTTTAGAAACTTTGCCCAAGGCCACCCAGGCAGGAAGTAGTAGAGTCAGAATTCGAACCCAGTCAGTCTGTCCTCTTAACCACTACTCCGTGCTGGCTCTGCACAGGAAGTTCTGTGATCAGTGCTGTTTGGGACTCATACATGAAATTTGCTCCAATAAGGACACTGAGACCCAGACTAGACAATGGACCTGATTAAAGCCACTATCAGAAATGAAATAGGTTTTGCATCTTTCCATCTGATGAGCATTCCATTCTGTCCAGTCATTCTGTGCTCTGTAAAGGGCATAGTCGGGGAGCATGCTGCTTACATAAAAATTTAGTCACAAGAAGTTGTCTAGAAATGTTTTTGCTGTCAGCACTGGTTGTCAGGGAATGCAGGAACACATCCTGGCATTGGGATCTCTCATCGTCTCTGGGGCAATACAAGCTTAAAGTGGGAGACCCCCTTACCTCAGAAGACAGTTAGCAAAGCCACAGGCGATGAAGCCTGCTGCTGCTGGCCTAGTTGAGGATGGAGGTGTAAGAGAAGCCCCCGTAATGCCAGCGGAGGGAGTAGTATGTGCGGCAGAGCTTATCCGCTCTGGTCACAAAAAGTGCACCAGGCCTCGGCAGGCAGCCTCCACTCCCCTGTTCCCGCTAGCCCCCACTGAGAGAACCACGGGATGGCCCAGCCAGATGACATGCCTCAGTTACTCTCCAATGAGGCCCCAGGCCAAACAGGCTTTTCAATTTCCAGATGCTTTTTAATTAAAATAAAGGCCATCTGTAACCTGACTTTGAATGGACAAAGTTTCCTTAGTAGAATGACTATACGAGTTCACCCTTTTTCCGTTACTTTTCGTTGAGCAACTGAACGTTTCTAACCAATAAATTATGACTTGAGTCACATGACAGCAAGGGGCATGGAAGGGTTAAGTGACTTATGGAAGGTCACTCTGCTAAAGAAAGACTCCTTTGTTCTAGCCTCCCCTCTTGCTCCTGCCTCTGCGAGCCCATATTCTACCTTTGGGGGAGACGGAAAGAGGGCTACTCTAGCCTTGCTCAGAACAACAGAGGGTTGAGCAATGGTGTTGTGACCTGGTCCATCTGGGAATTCAGACTCTCCATCTCTGCTCCAAAATGGATCTCAAGAGCTCAGATTTTCTGTATTGGTTGCCCGCATCGTGAGTTCTAACTCTGCCTTCGTCCTTTGGGGACATAAATGGCAGGAGGGAAAAAAGGCCACTTTATTTCTTTTTTCTTTTTCTTTCTTTACTTTTTTTTTTTTTTTTTTTTTTTGAGAAAGAGTCTCACTTTGTCGCCCAGGCTGGAGTGCAATGGCATGATCTTGGCTCACCACAACCTCTGCCTCCTGGGTTCAAGCGATCCTCCTGCCTCAGCCTCCCGAGTAGCTGGGATTACAGGCATGCACCACCACGCCCGGCTAATTTTGTGTTTTTTAGTAGAGACGGGATTTCTCCATGTTGGTCAGGCTGGTCTTGAACTCCTGACCTCAGGTGATCCACCCGCCTCGGCCTCCCAAAGTGCTAGGATTACAGGCATGGGCCACTGCACCCAGCCAGGCCACTTTATTTCTATCCAGGCCACATGGTTAGAGATGTTTGGAGAGGCCTATGGGGGGACAAGGCAATCTTACCAACTTCTGTCTTGGACTTGCCTGGTCTAGAATTCTAGCATGGAAAAGGAACAAGAGGCCTGACAGCAGGGTTAGGCTCTGCCCAGATGTAATAGCTTACTTTTTCATCTTAATTATAAGCCAACTCAGCCTTTAGCAGAGTTCAGAGACAATGAGGCTGTCTATGGGCTCAGAACAAAGCCCACTGATCCTAGACTCCAGAGTTCGACGCATTAAGTGACGACTGATTCAGCTCCCCTGCCTCAGATGGATCACTGTTCTTGTTCACCACGTAGATGATTAGGACAACTGAGGTCTGGAAGGTTACATTTGTCCAAAGAGCCTCAGCTAAGAATTGAAGCGAATAGAGAATGAGTGTTTCCTCGATGAGTTTTCTCTTCCCAAACTCCTGTCCTGTGTTCTCTTAGTGAAAGCAGAGCTTGGGCCGAGTTCTTTCTTCCCTGTTCTGCTAAAAGATTGGGTCTGATCTGTATTGCCAGCTGTGAAGACAGGAAGAGGAAGGAGTGAGAAACCAATGAGAACCCATTTCAAGTTTTCCTTGAATACTCCAAAATAGTTTCTTCCACATCCTGGAAGTACCAAAGCAGTTAGTGTGGTCTATCTTGGGCCACATCTACGTGAAACCAACATAGCCCATAGGAAAGTGGAGGACCCAGTCAACCACTGTCTGAGAGGCTGTTGATGTTTGTTTTCTACAGTTTTGAATTACCCATGTCTGTGCACCACAGATGCTTGTGGGTCACGGCGCATGTGATTGAGGTTAAGTATGGGTTGAATGCTGTAGGAACCACGTTTATTTTGTCCTGAGTCCTTTCTCACTTTGGCCTTCTTTTATTGCCTGTGTGAGCTTTTCTTATTTGGATCTACTGAAGACATAGAAACATCCCTGCCCTTACCCCAACCCTTCCATTTCATTCCTGAGTGGCCTTTTGACTGGAGGCTCTCTTGGCATTGCAAAGGTTAAGAGTGTCTCCACAGGTCTGTTTCAGGATTCCCAAGAGAATTTGAGGCATAAGACTGAGAAAATGAGTTTTAAGATTCAGTGCTTGGAATCTTTTTCCTCAACATGTCATCCTGAATCTAGAATTTCTGAAGAAGATCCATGATATCAGCTTATCAGCTAGCTTTGGGCAACCTTGGTATCTTCCTTTACCATTTAACTTGTGAAGTGTCATAAAAGGGTCATATCCTAAATGGCTCCCAAATGGGCTGCTGGGCCAAGATTTTGGTGTTCAAGTAGGCCGTCTTGTGTTTCACTCTGTAGGGAGTTGTGGTCATACCCAACAGATGTGTAGCTTCAAAAAAGCAAAGGGTGGTAGGCTTTAGAAATATCCATCTGTTGAACATTTTTCCTTTCATCTGCAGGATAGATAAAGACCGTGTGAACAGTCCTACCCAGCCCCACACAAGATTATAGCCACATTTCTTCTCATCAACAGAAGAGTGAAGGCAAGTGAGGGACATTTGAAAAATGGCTGGCAGTACCTAGGTCAGGTTGTTGGAAGCTTTTTGGACTCTCATTCTGGGATTAAGTTATGTTGGAAAGCAAGGCCAGCCCCTTTCCTCCCTCAACAGATGGAGATCAAAAGACAGTGTCAGCCTAACCGTCCACAAATCTCTCCAGCGTTTGACACTCACTATCAACAAATTCCATCTCTCTGTGAGGGAGGCAGCAATCTGAAACAGCCTTATTAGGCCACAGGGCTTGGGGACCAGGGTGGGCTCTGCACCTTATGGCCACTTTTCATTTGGAATCATTTGGTCGACTAAACCTCTCCGTTAAAAAAAAAAAAATTTAGGACTATGATGAGACTTTCACATGATAGAGTTTCTAGGCTGAAAAGAAATGGCCACAGAATTATGGACCATTTTCTTCCTCATATCCTGTCACACAAATCCATTCAAATTTCCCTTTTCCCTGCCCCCCCTTCTGTCTCTCCCCTCTGTCCCTCCCTCCCTCCCTCCCTCCCTTCCTCCCTCCCTTCCTCCCTTCCTCCCTCCCTCCCTCCCTCCCTTCCTTCCTTCCTTCCTTCCTTCCTTCCTTCCTTCCTTCCTCCCTCCCTCCTTCCCTCCTTCCCTCCCTCTCTCCTTCCCTCCATTCTTTTCTTCTCCTCCCTCCCCCTTTCCTCTTCTTTCTCTCCTCCCCTCTCTTCCTTCTTTCCTTTCTCTCTCTTTTTCTTTCATTTTAAAAATACTTTAGCCTGCAGAGGCTCACCCAGTTTAATTTCAGCAAGTTCACAAGCCTGAGATGTTTCTCTCTTTCTCACCTTTTCCCCTGTCAGCACTTACTGGATTCTCCAAAATGGCTATTTCAGTTTAAGCAGACACAGAGGGGGAAGATCCATATTCTTGTGACTTACATAAGGAGTTTGAGCCTTGACCAAGTACCCAGTAAGTCTTGAGTTTGTCTCTAATAGTATATAGCTGAAGGAGTCTCTGAAATGACAGGATTTATGGAGGTGCCTAGAAGTACATTCAATAAGGAGGAAAAACACCAGATCCATTCTGAAAACTTCTCACCCACCAGCCAGTTGCCTATTACAGGGCATTGTTAGTGCAGCAACTTATGTATAGTAAATAGTCAGCCCCTAACTTATTCACTAGTATATTGTGGATTTTTTTTCAAATGAAGCCCCCTTTTGGGGTAACTTTCATGACTTATGAAAGAATCCTTTGCTCTGTTTCATCAGAATCATCAGTTCTTATTGAGGTTCATATTGATCAAGGGTATTTTTCTTCAGAGAGTGGGGATGTGCCTCCAAACAGCTAATTAGATTAGTAGCACCAACATTTCCATCAAAGAGGAAGATAACTGAGTATTGCCTGATTTTAGTACAGCTACCACAGGATGCTCCAGAGACACTACTTAACATCAAAATAGAAGGGAAGAGAGAGCAAGAGAGAGTGTACAAGGAAGTACACAAGAGAACTCAGGCTTCATGGGCTTCTGAGCACACAGCCAGCTAGGGTATTGGGACCACCCAGAGATACCCCGTCAGCCCCTGCATTCCCCACAGAGGACGTTATCATAAGCCCTTGGAATTTGTCAGGGGACCCTGCGAGATTATCTAATGATCCTGGAATCCCCTATACAGTTCCCACACCAAATAACTATCCTTCTTCTCCTTGGACTATTCCAATAGGGGGGTCGTCACCACCAGAGATGGTTTCACACTCTTAAATGGCTCTGAAAATGATTTTTTTTTTCATTTATTCAGGCTCTGAGTTTCATTTACTGAGCTTATACTATATGACAGGCAGTGTACTTTGTACTGGGGATACAGCAGTGGATGAAACAAATGGGATCCCTGCCCTCCTGGAGTTTCCATTCTAGTGAGGGGATAGATAATAAAGGAACAGAACTTTCTCCACCCAGCTCTATCACTCTCTATGCCTTTGCCCATGGGTTTGTGGTGCCCAAAATGTAACCCAATGACTCGGGAGGGTTTTGCTTGATTTATGAGGTCAGGGCAGAACTCCTTTATTCTGAAGACTAGACTCTTAAGAATGCAACTTACGACCAATTTTGCTTTTTGTTTCACTGGTGATATGGTTTGGATTTGTGTCTCTGTCCAAATCTCATGTCAAATTGGAAGAGGGGCCTAGTTGGAGGTGATTGGATCATGAGGGTGGATTTCTCCCTTGCTATTGTCCTGAGAGTGAGTGAGTTCTCATGAGGTCTGATGGTTTAAAAGTGTGTGGCACTTTCCCCGTTGCTCTCTCTCTCTCTCTCCTGTTCCACCATGGTAAGACGTGCTTGCTTCCTCTTCGCCTTCCGCCATGATTGTACATTTCCTGAGGCCTCCCAGTCATGCTTCCTGTTAAGCCTGTGGAACTATGAGTCAATTAAACCCCGTTTCTTCATAAATTACCCAGTGTCAGGTAGTTCTTTATAGCAGTGTGAAAACGGACTAATACAACTGGTCACATTATACATTGACTTACAGTGACCTGACTGTCAACAAACACCCCTAAGCCTTCCCCCTGTTCCCCACTTTTAAACATGTTTTACCATTAGGCCAGTTTTCTCCTGTTTTATATTCGTGCAATTGATTTTTTGGACCAAATTACAACATTTTACATCTATTTCTGTTAGATATTATTTTGCTAAAAATACTCTGTCATGCCAGTCTATTGAGCTAGTTTTTTTTTAATTTAGGAGGACAGAAAGCCCTTTGCATGTATTCAGGGGTCTGTTTATAAAACTTGTAACACTGGGCTATCACAGAGAGAAACTTGGTCTTAGTCAAAAGTTGAAGGCCTGACATCCAAGATGTCATAAGAGTTTCACTCATGGGGTTAAATTTTTTTTTAACAAATGAAGCAGCAAGGCAATCACATTATGCTTTGGCTCAGTAAAATAATGCAAGGAACTCCCAAACATGTTATAGATAACAGCCTTCTTAGAAAGATCCCCAACTGCTCACCATGTGGTTGAATTGGGGCTGGGAACTTGAAACCAGCAGGTCTTTGTTAGGTAAGAATGGGGGAAGGGAGTTTGCAGAGGCCAAGTTCTCAAGGCAATGGGACATGATTGGCAAAGGTGCCCGTGACTGCTTGCTCTTGGTATGAGTTGCATGAGCTAGGGCATCTCCTTGTCTTATTTGCATGGCAGGGCTGGAGGCTACACTGTGACTTGGCATTCATGGAACAACAAAATGACCAGTCAGTTATTCTGTGTTCCACGGAGGCCAGTCAGAGCAGGTTCGTTGGTGGTGTGCTCAGGGACTGGGATCCAGTGGCTTGTGCACTCAGCCAGCTAGGCAGGCTGGCGAGATGGGCAAACACCTCAAACCTCACCCACTCCCATTCCCACCCCTACCCAGCTCCACATTCTTGAGGTTTTCGTTCACCAGACCTGAATGAGAGACTGACTGCCTGACTGCTAATTATTCCTGGAAATGGCATGATACGAAGTCTGCAAACATTTTCTGCAAACATTGACCCACAAGAGGCGAGCTGTTGAATTCTGGAAGCTGGGAGGCAGGAGGTGGGAGGGGGCTCGGGAGGCATTCCTCAAGCATGAGGCAGTCGGGTCCCTTTGCCTGCTGATTTCTGCTGTAAGGTCAGCAGGAAACAGATGCAGGGAGGACAGTCCCCAAGGTGGCATGGGACCACCCAGGGGTGTGTTGGGCTTTTCAGGTGAACGTAGGAGGCTGGGCTGGGAGCTCCCAGGTAGCAAGAGCCAGATTGTTGGTGCCTTTCTGTTGTCACACACACACACACACACACACACACACAAAAGTTTCAGCTGCCACCCAGCCAAACTTTGCTTGCACACATGTTTTCCAGAGACAGAGACAAAAATGTGTTTCTCAGGGTGGGGGTGGGGTTGGGAGACTGGAGTGACAGTTACATTAGCCGTATGCAGGGCCATCCTCATCACCTCGGCATTTCCTGGAGATGGTTGCAGCCTCCTGTGAACCCCAGCCAAGGTTCTTTCGAGATCCAGGGCAAGCCCCATGGCCAAGAGCAGGCTGGCCTGACTCAGAGGGAGAAACAGAAGACTTCGGGGAGAGTAGCCAGGCTGTGTAAGGCCCCTCCACCACCAAGCCCACCGCCTGCTTCAGCTTTGTATTCCACTACTGCGGGCCTCCAGCTCCAGAAACACCAAGCTGCCCCAGCATCCCACTCACACTGGGCAGTTCTCAGCCACTCTGCTGCTGCTCATGCCCCTTCCCCCGTCCCAACTGCTCTTTCCCCACTGCTTCTCTCTCCTAACTCCTACCCATTCTGCAAGGCTTCCCTCTGGGAGCACCTCATTTGGAAAGCCTTCCTGGATTCCCTCTGTCTGAGTTTGGCCTTCTCCTCTGTGCTCCCCTACAAAGTGTTGTGTTTTCTCCAACCACAGCATTTCTCACTCTAGAGAATAAGAGCTCACACTCATCTCCAGCTTACAATGCGCAAGTCACTGTTCTACCTTCTTTACACATATTAACGTCAGTATCTTGATTTTATTGATGAGGGACCTGGGAAATTCAGAGGTTAAGTAACTTGCCCAACATCACACGGCTAAGGAATGATGAAGTCAGGATTTGAACCCAAGCTGTCTGGCTCCAAAATATATCCCACTGGAAAGTGAACTCTTTGAGGGCAGGTTAGTCAAATCATCCCTGAATTCTCAGAGTGGGCACTCCAGAGATGTGAGTGGACTTAATTGAATCACATGAAACCAGGAAGACTGTAGGGAAGATCCTGGAAAGATGGGATGGGCCAGAAAAAGAGGTAGCCCCTAATAACTCACATACCTGTCCCTCCTACCCCTGTGGATGGATATTCAGGTCTAACAGACCCTGTTGTGGGTGATTTCTAGGGAGCACAAAGGCCAGAACAATACTAGAGGCCCCATGTTGGGAGGCAGCCTCTGGGAGGCCGTTTTCAAAGGCCAGACCCATTTTTGCTGGGCCTGCCTGCTCTATTGCCACCAAGTGTAGCCACGACTTCTCATTTGGTTTTGGTTAAAGACCACAGTGTACTTGCTCACTGGGGGAGGTGGGTGAGGTGGGAGAGGGCTTGGCTCCGCTTTGTTTGGAGTACTCACACTTAGCCCATCCTGCCCCAATCTCAGGGAAATTTGGAGGCCAGGAGGAAGTCTTTCCCTGTCCTAGAATTTTCTGTCTTCAGCCTTGAAACCTTTGTATGAAAGCCTCACCTGTGTGCAATTACTATAGACAAGTGTGAGCTGGACATTATGGCTGTATTTAGACCCATCACTACTTCTTCCCAGGGCCCTTAGAGGCCCTTTTGAGGAAACAAACAGACATCCCTTTAAAAAAAAAATAAAACTACAACATGATACCCAGGATCCAGAATACTGAATTATAAGTCTGGGCATCCAACTCTAGACAGAGTGCCTCTGGGTGTGGGTACTGGAGTAAGACTGAGTGGACTGACATCTTAGCCCTACCATTTGATAGATGTGTGACTTTAGGTTTAGAGTTGTGCAACCATCATCACTAGTTCCAGAATGTTGTCATTACTCCAGAAGTAAACTGTACCCATTAAACAGTCCTTCCCATTCTCTCCCCACTCCATCCTCTGGCAATTCCTAATCTCTTTCTGTCTGTATGGATTTCCGTATTCTGTATATCTCATATCAATGGAATCATGCATATGTGATTTTTGTGTCTGGCTTCTTTCACTTAGCATCATGTTTTCAAGGTTCATCCATGTTGTAGTATGCATTAGTCCTTCATTCCTGTTTATGGCTGAATAATATGACTATACCACATTTTGTTTATCTATTTGTCTGTTGATGGGTATTTGGGTTGTTTCCACTTTTTGGCTATTGTGAATACTGCTGCTATGAACATTGGTGTACAAGTGTTTATGTGGATCTATGTTCAATTCTCCTGGATGTGTATGCACCTAGGAGTGGAATTGCTGGATCATAGGGTGACTCCACAGTTAACTTCTTTTTTGAGACAAGGTCTTGTTCTGTGGCTAGAGTGCAGTGGTGGGGCCTTGGCTCACTGCAGCCTCAAACTCCTAGTCTCAAGCAGTCCTTCTGCCTCACCCTCCTGAGTAGCTGGGACTACAGGCATGCACCATCACACCCAGATTTATTTTTAATTTTTTTTGTTTTTTTTCAGACGGAGTCTCGCTCTGTCACCCAGGCTGGAGTGCAGTGGCGTGATCTTGCTCACTGCAAGCTCCGCCTCCTGGGTTCACACCATTCTCCTGCCTCAGCCTCCCGAGTACCTGGGACTACAGGCACCTGCCACCACGCCAGGCGATTTTTTTTTTTTTTTTTAAATAGAGATGGGGTTTCACCGTGTTAGCCAGGATGGTCTCGATCTCCTGACCTCGTGATCCACCCGCCTCAGCCTCCCAAAGTGCTGGGATTACAGGTGTGAGCCACCATGCCAGCCTTTTTAAATTTTTAAAAAATAGAGATGGAGTCTCCCTGCATAGCCCAGGCAGATCTCAAACTCCTGGCTTCAAGTGATCTTACTGCCTTGACCTCCCAAAGTGCTGGGATTACAGGTGTGAGCCGCTGTGCCTGGTCCATGTTTAACTTTTTGAGGAACTGCCAAACCGGTTTTCAAAGCAGCTGCATATTACAACCCCATCGGCAATGCATAAGGGTTCTGATTTCTCCACATTCTCATAATCAGTTGTTATTTTCCATTGTATTTTTTATTACAGTCATCCTAATAGGTGTGAGGTAGTACCTCACTGTAGCTTGGAATTGCATTACCCTAATTATTGATGTTGAGCATATTTTTATGTGCTCCATTGGGCATTCGTGTATCTTCTTTGGAAGACAGTCTATTCAGATCCTTTGATCATTTTTAATTGGGTTATTTGTCTTTTTACTTTATGGAGTTTTAAGTGTTCTGCATGTAATCTAGATACAAGTCTCTTATAAGATATATAATTTCCAAAAATTTTCTCTCATTCCATGGGTGGTCTCTTCATTTTTTTGGTTGTGTGCTTTGAAGCACAAAGGCTCTTAATTTTCATGAAGTCTCCATTTCATCAAAGAAAAAATAGGTGTATTTTTTCCATGGTTGCTTGTGCTTTTGGTGTCAAACCTAAGATTTACATGTATGTTTATTTCTAAGAGTTTTACAGTTTGGGCTCATGCATTTTGACCTTTGATATACTTTTATTTAATTTTTGCACATGGTGTAAGGTAAAGATCCAGTTCCATTCTTTTGCATGTGGATATCCAGTTGTCCCAGCACCTTTTGTTTAAAAGACTATCCTTTCCCCTATTGAATTGTTTTGATGCCCTTGTTGAAAGTAAATTGACCATAAACTTGAGGGTTTATTTCTGGTCCACAACATTTTTAACTGACAGAAAAGAATGGTCAGATATGGAGGGCCTACAATAGTCCCAATGTCTCAGTTTAGCACACCCAGAAGCCTCTCATCCCTCCATCCCCTCAGTAGAGAAAGAATCGTTGCCCAGGGAAATGCTGGTCACCGACATTAGGTCTAATGACTCAACCTGGAAGGAGATCATGTGGAAAAGTTACACGTGTTTACAGAACCAACCTTCCTTTCCTTGGAAAGTTAGGCTTCAGTGTAGACCTCCATTCCTCTTTCTGAGCATGCTGTTGTGAGTTTAGGAAACGTCTTTTCTTCTTTCCCCTTAGCTGGGAAATTCATCCCATGTTCATCCTCCTAAGACTGTCCACTCTCAGTTTAAGCTATAGTTAGAGCCCAGAATTTCAGAAAGCAGAGGGATTTGGTTTCTTTCTTTCTTTCTTTCTTTCTTTTTTCTTGAAGGAAAAATGCTCTTGCTTGCATCTTCTTTGCCGGTCACACAGCTTCACACTTTGGGCAGTCCCCCAGCAAGTGGCAATGGATTTACTCTGGACATGTCCTTCCCACTTTTGCTGGGAAGTGAGCACCTCACAGTTGCAGCAGACTTCCCAGGATAGAAAGGGAACGTGACCTCCCGCTAGCTTTGGCCCTACCTAGCAACTGACAATCCTGACTCATGCCTTTGGGAGATTCTTGACCTCTTGACTATAGGGTTTCCTGAGTTAGGGAAGGTAGAATGGCAGAGTACAAAGCGGACAAGCTTTGATACCAGACAGCCTGAGTTTGAGTCCCCGATTCTGCATTCGCTTGCTATGGCAGACACAGAGATGCACTGCTTAGATCCCCTGTCAAGAAAGAACCCGCTGACCAGCTGGAAGGAGTGTGATTACTTGACAGCCTCCAGCTGTTAGCTCCTTCAGGGTCTGTCTCAGCTTTTGAGCCAAGGTCATGCTGTTCTTGAGGTGGCCCCTAGCCAATGGCTGATGAAGGAGGTGATACAAGGCCCATTTCCACCACCCAGAAGACTCCTCTAAAAGGCAGTATTTGCTCCAGAGCTCCCTGTTGGGCACAGACTTTGACAGGTCTGCATCACGCTCTGGGCTCCTCTTGCCTGGTCCTGCTTTCTCCCCTTTTCTTTCACAGGTATTTCCCGCTAAACCTCTTGCACTCCCACCTGTCAGAGCATCTGCTTCACAGAGAACTCAACCTGTCTCTCAGCTTGTGTCTTCTCCCCTGTGACAGGGGAATAGTGGCATCATCCCACAGGTTGATAAAAACATTAGAACTAAGTAAAATACCTGCCACAAAGGAGGCATTCCATCAAAGGGAGCTGTTACTACTAGGGAATCTATCATTTCCATAGCTACATCCTAACTTTTAAACAAAATAGAGGTATCCATTATAATCCAAACCTAGAAATAGCCTCAATGCCCATCGACAGAAGAATGGATAAATACATTGTGCTGGGTCCATACAACGGAATTCTAATTAGCAATAAAATGAGTAAATCTCATCAGCATTAGATTGAGCTAAAGAAACCAGGCACACAAAAAACACATGTTGTATGATTCCATTTCTCTGAAGTGCAAGAATAGACAAAACTAATGGGTGATGGTAAAGGCCAGGACTCAGTGGTGATCCTTAGGGGATAATGACCAGGGGCATGAGGGAACCTTCTAAGGAGCTGGAAATGTTCTCTATCTTGATCTAGATTCTGGTTATATCTCTCTCTCTCACACACACACACACACACACACACAAACACACACAGACATACACACACAAACACACGCACATACACACACATACATACTTCAAAATCACAAAGCTTGCAATTAAGGTTAATATACTTTATGCACCTACCTTTGTACGTTATGGCTACATTTTTACAAACGGAAATACAGTGGGGAGTTTTTTTTTTATTAATTAGCATATGTACAGGTTAAGTTTTTCAATTTAGAAAATGCAGAAAAATAGAAAAAAAAAAATCTCCTATGGCCCCACCTCGCAAAGATAACCAGTAGAGACCATTTAGATATTGCATTGTGTTCTGTAGCCCTCTTGGCTCTACTTCTCTATGGTCCTGCTCTGGCTCATGGAGAAAGGAAGCTCTGCCATCATTTCCACCTTCTTGGAAATAGTGCTTCTCACCCCTCTTTCACTCTTTCCCTCAGATAAAACCTGAAGCTTAATAGTGCCAAAATTTCAACGTCCTCATCTGCACATCACATTGCACCGCATCTTCTGGGCTGCTGGCTCCCTTTCTGGACAGCCAGGTCAGGAAGCCAGGTTCACTGTGTCTTCTGCCTTTACAGGAGATGAAATGCTAACTCAGGCCCCAAAGGACTTTCTGATGGGAATGTACCTGATGCTCCCCAAAGATGAAATGGTGCAGGCTTAGAGCAGTCAGAGCAGCCAAGCTTTTTGCCTGGCAGTTGTGTGAATTATGAGAGAAACGCATCTTCCAGCTTGCTTAGATGACCACAAACTGTCAAAGTGACCCTGTAGGAAACATCTCAAGGCAGAATATAATCAAAACCAGGCATGTGAAAAACTGGAGCTTTCTTCCTAGACTGCTGGTTCTCAAAGTGTGGCTCCCGGACCAACAGCATCAGCATTAGCATCTCCGGGGAACTGGTTAGAAATGCAAATTGGGGCCCCCACCAGGGACATAGTGAAAGAAACTCTGGGAGTGAGACCCAGTCATCTGTGTTTTAACAGGCCCTCCAGGTGATTCTGAGGCACCCGTAAGTTTGAGAACCTCTGTTCTAGAGGTTTCTAAATTCCACTGCCAGAGAAAGCAAGGACACATTCACATGTGCTCTGCTCATGCGCATAACCAGTGTCCTGTGTCCTTGGTATGACTTACAGGCACACGCCAGATCCATATAACTTCAAAGTCTCTTGTTCTTTATATCCTGAACCCAAGGAAACACATTTCTTTTCTTTCTTTTTTTTTTCTGTTAGCGGAACAAAGATGAAATATAGCCCAATGTTCCCTCAACAAAAAGATTTATTAATTTGTACTAATGACTGTTTAGAGAAAAACATAAAAACCAATGTCCTTGTTGAATGCTCCTCGAGGGCAAAATGTGGATGTTATCTGTAAAATCAACAAATTTGTCACCAAAGTGAAATGTTATCTTTTCCTGAAGACTTTCCCAGGCAGCTCAAGGCCTCAAGGACTAGACAGCCTCCCCCATCACCATGATCAAATGAAGAGGGTTAGAACTTGCAGCCATAACTCAAATGCCTTAAGATGGCTCAGATGTGTGTTTGTTTTCAGGTTAGGAACTTTGCTCAGAACCCCTGAAGAAAAGGGACCATGAACCTATTCAAAGACTCAAAGAATCCTCTCAGACCTATGCCCCTCCTTACCAGTGTGTTCTGGTAAATGCTTAACAATCTGCGCATGCACGTGTGCACGCGCGCGTGCACACACACACCTTTATTTTAAATGTGTGGCATGTGATCCAAAAATAATAAAATATACAATATTCATTCTTGTAAATTTCATACAGCTAATTAACATTCATACTCATGCTTTAGTTCATTTTTACCTAACTCTTGTATCCATATCCAACCCAAGGTGGCAATTAACAAACAAGCATGATTCTGACGTAAGTATTGGTTGATACATTGGTTTACATTTATGATTAAGACAAAAGCAAAACAACAAAATGCATGTCAAAATTTCTCTGATTCACATAGTGACATAAATGACTTCTTTACTAAATCAGATAATCGTCTTTAAATACTGGAAGGATATTTCCTCAAATTTTTTGTGTTGTTTACAATATAACAGCTACAGAGACAACACAATTTTCAAGTTTCAGCTGTACTATTAACATTTCTTCCATCTTTCTTAAGCCTAGTTCAGGGGTGGTCAAACATATTTTGTTAAAGAGCCAGATAGTAAATATTTTAGGCTTTTTTGTTTGTTTGTTTGTTTGTTTGAGACAGGGTTTCGCTCTGTCACTGAGGCTGGAGTGTAGTGGCATGATCTCAGCTCATTGCAAACTCTGCCTCCCAAGTTCAAGCAATTCTCCTGCCTCAGCCCCAAGTAGTTGGGACTATAGTCGTGCATCACTATGCCTGGACGCTTTTTATGTTTTTTTGTAGAGATGAGGTTTTATCATGTTGAGCAGGTTAGTCTTGAACTACTGGGCTCAAGCAATCCACCTGCTTCAGCTTCCCAAAGTGCTAGGATTACAGGCATGAGCCACTGCGCCTGGCTAAGCATTTCAAGCTTTGTGGCCACATAGTCATTTTTTTTTTTACAACACTTTAAAAATGTAAAAATCATCCTTTGCTTGTGGGCTACACAAAAACAGACTGTGGGGAAAGTTCTCAACTCTTGGTCAAGACAATCAACACAACAATAGATTAAGCACTGCTTTGTAGCATTTGCCAGTTTCCGTGACATAAATAGTCCTACCATGGCCAACTTCAGGCTACACAACTTGATGTCACAGAATGTGGAGTTGGGAAGAGATGCCCAGTGGCAGAACATTATATAGTATTTCCACTATACTGATACAAAAGATATAAGTAACCTCAAGAGCATGGATAATAGCAAAATGTAGTAAAATAATTAGAAAGGGATGAGTTTCACATATGTATTAGCTTTGTGGGTTTTTTTGGTTTCGTTTTTTGAGACAGGGTCTCATTCTGTCACCCAGGCTGGAGGGCAGTGGCATGATCGTAGCTCACTGCAGCCTCGACCTCCTGGGCTCAAATGATCCTCCTGCCTCAGCTGGGACCACAGGCGTGTGGCACCACACCCAGCTAATTTTTTTAAAATTATGTTTTGTAGAGATAGGGTCTCCCTATGTTGCCCAGACTAGTCTGGAACTCCTTGGCTTGAGTGATCCTCCCGCCCCAGCCTCCTAAAGTGTTGGGATTACAGGCATGAGCCACCACGCCCAGCCAAGCTTAGTTTTTTCATATAATTTATTTAATTGCAAGGTTATATAATTTAATTTCTAATAATGGCTGAATTTAACAACTCAGCTCTCAAAATTAATTTGTCTCTTGTGAGTTGGTATGAACACACCACTGTGACCATAACAAATTTCAACCTGTTTTGTTGGGAGGTAGGTAAAAAGAGAATCTTCACTCATTTTGGTCCATTATTCCTTGTAACAAAAGAATTTACTACAGGGTTTCTTTGAAGCTGGGAGTTTCCCTGGCTCTTCTAAAATAGGAAATGATTTTAGATGTTATTTTTACGTATTTTCAAAAAGAGGTCTGTCTCTATTCTAAACTGCTTCCTGACCACCTTTTGCTTCCAAATAATGAGAACTATTTAAAGGAAAAAGGAACTACTGTAGTGTGGTTTTAAGAAAAGCACATACTTTGCTCTTTCAGAAGTAGTTACACAATACTTCTGCCCATAAACTGGGGAAGAGTTAAAATAGCTTTCCAAGGTTCCTCCCAGGGCTGTGATTTTCCTCTCATCTGCTCAGGTAATGCCACTCATGGTGCTCATTCATTTATTCAGCTATTTGAGCATCTATCAACTGCCCGCCAGTGTACTGAGCTCCAGGGACACAGCAGAATGCAAGAGAGAAATGGCCCCTGCTGAATAAGTAATTATGCAGATTATTATTTACTTATACTTTACATTAGTACCTTAAAGGAGAGCATATAACATAGCGGCCTGATCTATTCTGGGAGGCTCAGGATGTGGCATTTAACCTGACACCTGAAGAATGAGTAGAAAGCCATGCCAAGGAAGAGACAAAAAGAAGTAGAACACCCTTCCTTCCAGGTGATGGGGACATCCTATAGGATGCTTGCCCAAAGCACAGGTACACATACAATACATACACAGATACACAGCATATGTTTGATATTAAAGTTCAATGGGGGGAGAAATTAGAAAAAAAAAGACGACGTCTTAAAAGGCTCCTGGGATGAAGGGGATGATAATTTTTCAAAAACAACATTGAGAAACATTGCTTTATATAAACAACTTGGTGCTCTTGAGCTATTATCACAGCAGTGGCAGAGCTAAGAGGCTGACTCCTCCCATGAGGACTAGCTACAGACCTGCAGGCTCCAGAGGCTGATACTAAGACAGGAAGTTAGAGGACTCATGGTTTCCCACAACTCCAGAAAATATCCTCTGTTATCTTTCAAATACTGCCTCTTCCTCGTTCTCTCTCTTCCCTCCTTCTGGAACTCCAACTGGACACTTACTGGAACTTCTCATTCTGTCCTCCATGTAGCTTAGCTTTCTTTTCTTATTTTTCTTTTTCTTTTTTTCTTTTCTTGAGACGGAGTCTCACTCTTTCGCCCAGGCCGGAGTGCAGTGACGCGATCTCGGCTCACTGCAAGCTCCGCCTCCAGGGTTCACGCCATTCTCCTGCCTCAGCCTCGCCCATAGCCCGCCACCATGCCTGGCTAATTTTTTGTATTTTTAGTAGACATGCTGTTTCACCGTGGTGTCGATCTCCTGACCTCGTGATCCATCTACCTTGGCCTCCCAAAGTGCTGTGATTATAGGCGTGAGCCACCGTGCCCGGCTCCTTTCTTATTTTTCATCTCTTTATTCCTCTGCTCTGCATTCTGGATAATTTCCTCAGCTCTATCTTCTGGTTCACTCATCCTCTCATCAACTGTGTTTAGTTTGTTGTTTAATCCCTCTGTTGAGTGTTCTCTTTTCCATTGCAATGCCTATATTTCGGTTCTTTTTTGCATTCACCTGTATTTTTCAAACTATTCTATTCTTGCCTTCTAGTTTCTATTCCTTTTTAAAACCTCTTTCAGCCAGGCACGGTGGCTCACGCCTGTAATCCCAGCACTTTGGGAGGATGAGGCGGGTGGATCACCTGAGGTCAGGAGTTCAAGACCAGCCTGGCCAACATGATGAAATCCCATCTCTACTAAAAAATACAAAAATTAGCCGGGCATGATGGCAGGCACCTGTAATCCCAGCTACTCAGGAGGCTGAAGCAGGAGAATTGCTTGAACCCGGGAGGCGGAGGTTGCAGTGAGCCGAGATCGTGCCACTGCGCTCCAGCCTCGGTGATATAGGAAGACTCTGTCTCAAAAAAAAAAAAAAAAAAAAAAAATCTTCGAACATTTTCAGCATACTTATTTTAAAATCCCTTTTAGATTTCCCTATGAGCTGTGGTTCTTAAGGTATGAATTCTTCCATTGATTGCACTAGTCTTATGGTGGTTTATTTCCTCACAGACTTAGTAAGTTCTAGCTATGCATTCATCCTGAGTCATAGATACAAACACAGATTCATGTGCTATATACCACCTGGGTTTGAATTCTGGCTCTGCCACTTAGTACCTGTGTGTTCTTAGGTAGGTTATTTAATCTCTCTGTTCTTCAGTTTCAGTATCTGGAAAACAGGGCTGTTTTACAAATGAGTTATTAGGTTGGTGGAAAATGACTGCAGTTTTTGCCATTTATTTCAACGACAAAAACCACAATTACTTTTGCATCAACCTACATAATATAAGCCAAGCACTTAGGACAGTGTCTGGCACATAATTAAGCACTTGGCTAGTGTTATTACTGTTATTTGGCAGGAATTGTTTTACCTTGGAGTCTTGTGTACTTTGGGTTATGTGACTGCCTACTCTCAGCTCAAAGTGGCCAGTACACTTCTGAACTGTGTTTTTTCCCCCATCCCCACTTATGGGCCAGCACTTCCCACTGCTAACTTTCCATAGGAGCTCAGATTCCACTCCCGTTCCCACCCTGCCATTCAAACCCTTCGCCCAGGATGTGTGACCACCTTTGGTTCTTCTGTAGGCTGTATAGTTACTGCTATGGCTTTGAGCTCTCTTTTCATTTCTGGCACTAGAATATGTTTATTTTTGCTTCTGCTCTCTATGACAGATTTAAATTTTTCGAAAAACAATGTGTTTGGAGCAGGAGAGGAGCTTCCTGCAACAGCTCAGGCAACCATACTGACGAGCAATCCCTAAAAATTCTTTTTTTTTTTTTTAATTTTAAGTTTCGGGGTACATGTGCAGGTTTGTTATGTAAGTAAACATGTGCCATGGTGGTTTGCTGCATCGATCAAACCATCACCTACGTATTAAGCCCAGCATGCATTAGGTATTTTTCCTGATGCTCTCCACCCCCCACAGCCCCCTGAGAGGCCACAATGTGTGTTGTTCCCCTCCCTGTGTCCATGTGTTCTCATTCTCCTTGAACATTCTTCCTGAAGAGGCTTACCTCTCATTTGGCAGTGGGCTCCTTGAGAGAACTCAGGACAAAGGCTGGATTCCTGGCGGGAAGGAATATATATTATTTGTTTTTGTATTCCCTGTGCCTGATATACTTGATATATGTTTACTGAATAAAGACATGAAAGACTACCTTGGCAACAGCAAGCACTACAAGTGGCCAGCTCACTGCTTGATTTCTCTAAGAATTACCACCACCATGTTGTAACCCTCTACCCCACCCTTCTTCCTGTGAATGAGCTCTGTCAAGGTGACATGGTTTCTAACACATGACAGTAGGTATCATTCAATCACTGATGATCTCAAGGGTGAGCAGGTTTCTTTTACTCTGTAAACAAAATGCCAAACTGGGAAATGCTGCAGAGGCCACATATTATTCTGACTTTCAGAGTATTGTTTCGAAAGCACCAGAATAAAATGTTAAGCAGGTAGCTGATGCAATCTGGCAAAGTCAGTATCTAGCTCTATTTATATAAAGACACACACATATATCAAGCCATCAGAAGGATTTGTATAGAGAGTGACTCTCCTATGAAGGTAAAGGCCACCCCCTTTCAGTTCCAGTGACTGAGATACATTTTTCCAATCCCGGGGGCAAATACAGACACAGCAAGTTCCTTCTTCCCTTTGGAAATTTGGCAGGTAAGTCAAGTCTGTCTCTGTTGCCACATTCTTTCAAGATTTTATGACTGTGCACATGGCCTGTATGAAAGCTTCACTTAGGTCACCTTATGTCTTGGCAGCCAGTATGGTATATGACGATTCAGGAAGACCCTGGTGTTTCCCAGATGGGGCCAGATCTGGCCGTGCAATTATTGCCCTCCAGCTGGGAAATGTGACATGGGGGTGATGAAGTGGCTGCTGAGAAGGAGGCAGTTAGACTCTGAATTTGGTCTGTTCTTTATTTAAATCTAAAGATTGAACACACACACGTAGATCTAAAATCAATATCATACACACACACACACACACACACACACACACACTCACACATGCACCACTCCCCAACTGCACAGGGTATTTTTTTAGGGATTCATGTGGATTCCCCTTAACACATATTTCCCAGTCTAATTGCCTATTCTTTCCCCTGTTTACATGCCATCTCATCATTCTCTCTTCCTTTACTCTCCTACTTATCTTTATCATTGCTTTTAACTGTGTGTTCCCATTAACCCAGATGATCAGTTTCAGACTCTTTGAGAAAGAGACAGGGACCCTAAATCCATTGTGAGCTGCTTTGTCTCATTCTCTCCCATGACCACAGAGAAGCATGTCTCTGTACCTTGATTCTCAGAGGAAACAGAGTCAGAAGCTACACCACCACTGGTAGCACAATGTTACTCTCCAGATGGACATTCTCATTTATAAAAAGAGTACTAGAATAAATTGCATTCTAATCCCAACAGCTCTAATAACTTGTCCTTCATTCTGTCAATATACTGATCACTGTTACTACAGAGGCAGCAGGGAACAAATATGGGCTCTGTATTTAAACAGACTTGGGTTCAAGTTCCAGCTTCAGCAGTTAATAGCTGAGTGACCCTGGGCAAGTTGCTTATCCTCTCTGAGCTTGTTTCTTCATCTGCTAAATTGGCATCAAGTAGAATATACAGACAGTCCCCAACTTGCAACTGTTTGGCTTGCAATGTTTTGACATTATGACAGGTTTATTAGGGTATTGAATGCATTTTTGATTTATGATATTTTTGATTTGTGATGGGTTTATCAGGACATAGCCCCATCATAAGTCAAGGAGCATCCATATATTCAAAGTGCTGGATACATAATCGGTGCTCTATAAATAGGTAGAATTACTATGATTATTTGGATGATGGTTGCAACCCTTAGTCCTTCCTGTCTCACTGGAGTTAGAGACAATCAGAGTTGAAAGGAGGACTCTAAAGATGAGTAAAGCATCTTCTCACGGTCAAGTGCCAGCTCTGAGCTGCTGAATGCTCAGCATAGCACTGGCTTTCTAAGAGGCTCTAGGAGAAACAATGGGTAGACCTACTCCTGCTCTCAAAGGGCCCTGGCCATCCAAATGAGCAGATAAGATGAAAATGTCCACAAATGTTAAAAAAGGAAAAAAAAAAAAAAAAAAAAAAAAAGGCTGGGCATGGTGGTTCATTTCTATAATCCCAACACTTTGGGAAGCCGAGGCAGGATTGTTGAACCCAGGAGTTCAAGACCAGCCTGAGCAATGTAGGGAGACACTGTCTCTACAAAAACTAAAAATAAAATAGTCAGGCTTGGTGGTGCACACCTGTGGTCCTAGCTACTCAGGAGGCTGAGATGGGAGGATCACTTGAGCCCAGGAGATCGAAGCTGCAGTGAGCTATCATCACTCCACTCCACTCCAGCCTGGGGGACAGAGCACAACCCCATCTCAAAAAAGAAAAGAAAAAAAAGATGAAAATGTAAATATGAGTGGGCAATAAGACTAGTATCTGCTAAATTATTCCCTGTAGGCCACAAGTGCTGTGGACATTCAGAGAGGGGGTGCTGCTGTGAATAAGAAGTCCTCCTGGAGGAGGCAAGGCTCCAGCTGAGACTTAAAGAAAGGATGAGGCTTGGAGTGACCCCTAGAAAAGGTGGGAGCTCTGTGGGCAAATGCTGGTCAAACTTGAGAGGTAGGGACAACTGTTATTTCCAATTTACAGATAAGAAAATGGAAGGCCAGATAAGCCTAGTGACTTCTCTAAGGCCACTCAGCAAGTAATTGGCAGTGCTAGGATTTAGGTAGAGATCTGTCTCTGTCTGGTGTTGAAGGCTATGTTCAAAGCTGGCTCTGACTGAAGAAAGATGGGAAATAGACAATAGCCATCGATGGTTTTCCAGATAGGAGTGACATAGAAAAGGCAGTGTGTTTTCTATATTCACAGTGCAGCAGGTGTTCAGGGGAAGATTCTGGCACTAGAGGGGTCAATTAGGAGGCAGTTGCAATACTTTAGGGCTGAGGTATTGAAGGCCTGATCCAGGGTAGGGGCATGGTGGGACTAGAGAAGGCATTAAGCCGTTAGGCATGTCAAAGGGCAAATTCACAGACTTGGGAACTGGCTGAATATGAAGAAAGAAAGACAGCAGGATGATTAAAGAATCTGATATGGGAACCAGAAGACTGGGCAATGCTGCTACTAGGCATATTGGGATAGCATACTCATTTTAAGGTTGCTGTTTATATAAAACAGAGCCTGGTTTCTTTTATTACTATTGCTATTAAATCTTTTAATTTTTTTGAAAAACCCACATACCATGAGAAAACAGACAAATTCAGAATATGAGATATTCTACAAGACTAGCCTGAACTCTTCAAAAATTCAGTGTCACACACAAAAATTAGGAGCACACACTGTTCTAGATTAAACGACACTAAAGGGACATAAGTAGATGCAATACACAAACCTTGGTTTTGGATTCTGGATTTTACAAAGCTACGAAAGACATTTGGGGAATATTGGGGCAATTTGAATATGGAGGATTCAAAATTAAATTATATTAGGAGATTATTGTTTATTTTATTAGCTGTGATAATATTTTGTGGTTAGGAGGGAGAATCTTCTTATTCTTTAAAAAGTCATTCTGAAGAATTTAGTGGGAATGTGTTATGATGCCTGTGACCTTCAAATATGTGTGTGTGTGTGTGTGTGTGTGTGTAAATAGACTGATAGAAACAGAACTACACAGCAACTATGTTGAAATGTTAATTGTGGAATCTTGGCGGTTATATGTATGTTCATCGTTCTACTTCTTTGATCTATTTGTAAGTTTGAATGTTTTCAAAATAAAAATTCTGGAAAAAATAATGCATGAACATTGTGAAAAAAAAAAAAACAGTAAAAAAGGGTATGGGGGGAACCCTTCTACCCCAGACACCCAATATGCCTTCCCAGGAGCAACCACTGGTCACGTTTCTTGAAATTTTATCTGCATTTTACAAGCCTATGTATGTGTTTGTAAATTCTGTTAAAAAATAGGTTCATGCTATGCATCTTTTTGTTAGCTACAAATAGACTCTCTTATCTATTCAACTGGGAGAGTAGTTAGTTAATTAAAAATCAGTAAAAGTGGAAGTGCTTGGACCCACTAGGGAGCCGTGACCAAGTGCATCCAGAATACTGTGGGTATCAATCAGTGCATTTTACACAGGAAATGCAGAGCATCCTTTAATTGTGAGAGTTGGCCCCATAGACATCAGCTAAGCGAGATTCCACTGTAATGGCGGCAGCCTGCTTTTTTTTTCACTTCAGGAGCCTTCCTGGAGGTGTCAGGAAGGCCTAGGTCTGCCACCATGGCCCCTGAGCCACTGGTAGAACTTTCAGGAATGAGAGAGATGAGCTATTGGGCTTGGGGAGAGGTGAAGTCAGCAAGTGCATGAGGGGCCTGGGCCAGGACTCTTCTCGTATGAACCCCACAGGCATACCCTGACTGTTCCATATAACCATGTGTAGATCTGTCTCATTCTTTCAGTACAGTTTTTAGGATGAATTGCTTTTAGGATGAGTATGGTTTTAATCATATTGTGCTTCAGGTGATGGTGGAACATCTGGGTAGAAAAAACATTGCCTAGGCTTACTGAACTTGCCTGATCATAAGAATCATTTGGGTATTTGTCTAACAAGCTTTCCAGCTAGGGCAGTGCTACCATACGCAGTTGGAGAACCAGGACTGGGGCTCCAGTGACAGGACCGCACTGAAGGAAGGAAGCTCCACTAACGGTACTAGTTAAAGGCATGAGAATAGACAGAGAAGGCAAGACGCCTGAGAAATGCTGAAGTCCAAGGACGGAGCCCACTAACTCCCATACGAGCTTCTTTCCCCAACCCCTCCCCTCCAGAGATGATTGCCTCCTTTTGCAATCATTGGGGTCACATTTCCAAAGCATGTGCAGCTTTGAATATGAAAACCTTCCCTAACTGCCAGCACCTGGGCAAATTCAAATCACATACTTGGACTCCTCCTTGCAAATGGGAAGGATGATTGGAAAAATGTGACTCCAGAAACCAGATCTGGACTGAACTGAAATTGCCTGAAAAATGAAAGTATTGGCACAATTAACAAAAAGGGACTGGATTCCTTTATTTATTTTATTTATTTGCAGCTAAATCCTACACAGCTTGCAGACCTTGGGAGACAGCCATCCTTTTATCATTCCTGATATGGACTTGAATTTCTAAGAAATGACTTTTTTAATGGTCTGTGGAATTGAACTCCTACTAGAAGCAGTCCTAGGACTCCCAGTCACAATGTTTTAAGAACAATCCTGAGACAAGAGCAAGAGCTCTGAGGGGACTTGAGTGCCCACAGACCCATGAAGCCATGTGCTGACCTCAAATTGATCTCTTCAGGTGTCCTAGAAAACCCAGCTCTGCGCTTAACTCACCCTCTGCATTGGGACAAGGTAGAGCAAGGCCTGATGTCATTTTAGGGACCCACAATGGCAGAGGACTGCATTGGCTTGTCACACTGCCTGAAATGTTTGCATTTCAGTGTGAAGCACTGAAGTCCCCTGTCTTCTCTAAATCAAAGTGTCTCAGAGGTAAAGACAGGATCTCTAATTTTTTAAGACAAGCAGCTTTTCACTTAAGGTTAAAAACCAAATGGAGAAGGGTGGGTAGTGATGTGTCTGGGTTTTGTTGTAAACCTGGAGGGTGAGCAGGTGGTTAGGAGAGGGAAGGGTGTCAAGAAGGCCCAGGCCTTCCCTGAGCCACTGGTAGAACCTTCAGGAATAAGATTGATGAGCCATCGGGCCTGAGGAGAGGGCCTGGGGAGTGTGTATGAGGGGCCTGGGCCAGGACTCTTTTCATATGTGGCCCCACAGGCACACCCTTACTGTAATGATTGTGGAATCGGGAAGCCATCACCACAGTTTCCAATTCCTTACCACTATTATTACCATGACTGTGCTGAGTGCATGTGCTTTGAATTTTCAGTGAGCCTGCTAGCCCTGGGACACTTCTACCTGCCCCGTTATGTGTGACACAGACTGACGGACCACAATAGCAGAGAGCAGTCGTAGGCCTCACATCTGGGGGATCAGGCCTCAAGGATTTTGCGTGACAGTTTATTCCAGCTCTTCCATGTCTCTTAAGAAATCCACAATTTTGATTTTCTGTAACCACCCCCACCCCCCGCCCCATGCTTTTAAAAGCACATATTATGTGCCAGATGCTAGAGGAAGCATATTGGATATATCATTTATTTAATCCTTACCACAGCACTGTGAGGTAGATGTTATTGTTAACCAATTTTACAGATGTGGAAACTGAGGCACAGAGAGATTAAGTAACTTGGCCAACACTGCTCTGCTCCAGCAGAGCTTCTGGAAGTCAGCTGGCCGGCTAGACTCTTTCAGATTACTTTTCCTAACCCAAGCCCACTTCTGAATTGTCTCTCCCTATTGATTCAACCCCTGTGGTGAGGGGTTTATCTTCAAATGAGGTTTCCTGGGATAGCCCTGCTGTGGAGTCAACCTGACCAAGGGCCAGCTGCACCACTCACCTGGGGGCAATTGCCTGTAGAACCAGAGAACAGAAATAAGAAACTTCACTAGGGTTGGCCACAAACCACAAGATCCTCTAGAAAGAAGGACCCCAAAATGTCCGTGAAGACCAATAGTCGGATTACTGACCATGCCGCCAGAGAAAGAAAGTGCAGCCTACCAACTACCCATCCAATTTGAGCCACATGACTTGCCAACGTGGGTGTTTTCTGAGGAAAACCTTCAGTTCACCCAGCAATTCCAGCCTAAGCTCTTTTCAGAGTCTGCCTGAACTAGCTAGATAGTTGCCTCTGGGTCACTGTAACCCAAAAAGGCTTAATTAAAATCAGGAAATAGGCTCAAGTTCCTCTGCTGCAATACTATAAACTTTAGATAGGTCCAAGTAGGCTGCAAGGACACACAGGGATGAAAGGTACTTTGGATACAGCACAGTCGTCTGGGATACTCATATACACACCCACACGATACCCTCCTCCCCCCATAGAAATTAAGAAATGAGAAAAGGAAAGTATTTGGCTCTAGATGAGCTTCCTTTGTAAAGGCTGGAGACAACAGCATTTGTCTACTGAACACATTTTGTCTGGGTATGGGGGAAGCAATCTCTCTAGCCTGAGGGTCTCAGGCAGGACTTGGCCTGGTGGGTGCTTAGGGCCAAGTGGGGGATGACTGGCAGGCCAAGGGCATGAGGAGGATAGAGGAAGAAAGGGGGCAGAAGGTGAGAGGGGTGAGAGACTAGAAAGTGAAGGGAACAGGCACAGAAGGGAGAGAAGAGGGACGCCAGAGATGTTTGGAGTAGGGGCAGCTGGGAGAACCCATGGTGCTGACAGTCAGCTCCGCATCATGATAAAGCCATTTCCTGTTTATCAGACATGATTAGGGCATTAGAGTTCTCATACCAAAGATTTATCTAAGAGTAGACATTTGGCCCCTTTGGGTATCAATCCTTTTGGAACTCAGTTTTGTTTTTTGTTGTTTTTATTAGTTTGTTTGTTTTTACTGTGAATATACCTTATTTAGTCATTTTTGTTTACAAGTGAAACTCTGGGAATTCAAAATTAACATCATTACCTATGAGCTTCTTATAGACACCAGAAAAAATTTCAACCTTGTGTGCCACATTGTTCTGCTGTGCTTTGTCCAAATGAACCTTTGCGAGGCAGCTGCCATCCAGTTTCAAGTGGATTCTCTTGCCCACAATTTAACTTGGAAAGATCAAGTCCTCAAGATCGCATGGTACACAGCTATCAGAGTATGGCTCCCATGATGCTTTTGCTTATTTTTTGTATGGCTTTTTCAAGTTGGCTTAGGCAGAATTCTCCTCTGAGTAATAAAGACAACATGCTTCTCACTGAACTCTTTCTCCAATTCACGTACTAGCCAGACTTGGATTTTCTGGGAAGATTTCAGTTGAGAAACAGGAACAAAGATTATGATAGCTTTCTGACTACCACCAACTTCAGTTTCCTTGGCTGCTATGATATTCAGCTCCCTGAGCTGAGTCTTGAGGTCCACGTTCATCTTTGGCTCCAGAAGAGCCTGGGAGATGCCGAACTTGAACTTGTCTGGCTTCTTGCCTTTGGGCTTCTTGATCCTGGTGTTCAAACTGAACATGGGCTTCTCCTTGCTGAGTACTGGCTTAGGAAGAAACCCAAGTCTCACAGTTTGGGATAGATAGCTTTTTGAAATGTATTCAGACTCCACTGCTTTCTGAAACTAAACGTCCTGAGTCCTTTTTCTGGAAAGAGTGGTAAAAGAGGCAAGGAGTTTGCTTGTGAAAATTGGTTTAATTCTTTAAATAGATATTTGTTTATTCAGGGCCTCCTATGCACTAAGCACTGTGTTGGGTACTGTGGACATGACAGACCTGGAGCCTTCTTATGGAGCTTGTTCTGCCTATAATTTGGCCCATTTTGAGGGGGTCAGAGAATGAACACTTCCACTTCCTAAACTGTGCTGGGCTGTGATGCAGTGAGGTCTTTGAGGGTCTCGGGAATAAGTTGGGTTGTTTGCCCTTATAATAAAAGGCTCCAGATTGTGGTGCCAAGACTTCCCAGTGTCAGCTGTCGCTCTGTGCTGCTGTCACCGTGTTGTTTCTTTAGGAGCAGAAAGATGTGATCTCTTTCCTAACCCTGTAACAAAAGACAGTTAACAAGAGAAAAGCATTTAACAAACTTATTTAATCAAATTTTACATGACATGGGAGCTTTCAGAAATGACGACCCAAAGGCCCAGGGAAAATGGTGTATTTTTATGCTTAGGTTCTATAAAGAACGTATAGAAATGTGATTGGACAAAGGGTATGATCTAATGGTAACAGACTGAAGGCAGAGGGTACCCAGTAAGTCTTGTCTGTTTAGAATCTTCTTGGCTTTTCTGTGTAGCATTCCTTCCTCCAGGGTATAGGGCAGGAACTCTCTGGCATGAGGGTCTGCAAGGGAGAAGTGACCTTTCTAGATCGTATGGGTTGCCTTGGGGGAGAGAGGTTCCAGTTTCTATGATTCACCCGGGGCGGGAGACAGGAGGGTAGGAGAAGGTCAGGGAGGGTAGGAGAAGGTCAGCGAGAGACTTTGCTTCTGAGGTGGCAACTGAGACCTTCCAGTCTCCTTTAGTTCAAAGTACTCAGCATGCCAAAGCACCATCATTTGGGGTATCATTTTCTGAGGGCTAGCACTTCTTATCTGCCATGTTATTTAACACATGTTTGCCTAGGCTAGGGCCTTACAGTGGCTTTTCTCTCCCACGGAGTATAAAGTGGATGTGTTTTGTGATAATGGTTGGCCAGTTGGATGTATTTTCTCTTCCTCCTTAGTGCTAAGCTGCATTCCACATGGTTGAGGTTGCTGGAAGTACAGCTTCCAAAGAAGTGAGGACTTACAGTATAGTATAGTCAGTGGCATGCTGGCAGATGTCCAACAATTGCCTCCCTCAGTTGAGCAGGGAGGGGAATGCTGGTTTATAGTGTTTGCTGATTTCCATGGTGTAAATGCTCCCACCATGGCCAGTTTCAAGCTCCTGACATGACATCACCGAACAAGGAGTCAGGAATACATGTGCAACAGCATGGCATCGTAGAGTATTTCCGCCACACAGATACAATAGATGTAAATAACTTCAAAAGCATAGGTAACATAAGTGTAGTGAAATAATTAGGAAGTGATGAGTTTTGAGTATTCATTAGCTTTGTCTGGTTTTTTTTTTTTTTTTTTTTTGAGACATAGTCTCCCACTGTCGCCTGGACTGGAGTGCAGTGGCGCTATCTCGGCTCACTGCAACCTCTGCTTCCCAGGTTCAAGTGATTCTCCTGCCTCCATCTCCCGAGTAGCTGGGATTACAGGCGCCCGCCACCACACCTGGCTAATGTTTTGTATTTTTAGTAGAGACGGGGCTTCACTCTGTTGGCCAGGCTGGTCTCAAACTCCTGACCTCGTGATCCACCCGCCTTGGCCTCCCAAAGTGTTGGAATTACAGGTGTGAGCCACTACGCCCAGCCAGCTTTGTCTTTAGCATAACCTAATTGTAAGTTTAGATAATTTCATTTTTAACGATGGCTATATTTAACAAACTGGCCCACAAAATTCATGTTGAACCATTGATTCTCACTATCTGGATGAGTGTGGTGCTGCCTCACTTTTCTCTTAGCTTAAGCAGTAGAGAGTCTGAGTAAACTGGGTCCCAAGGCTCTTGCCCCCACTTTAACCAGAGCAGCCCTGCTTGTATTCATTTCATACGTAATGGGGTTCTGTGTTTGAGCAGAGGGTTCCAATGTTTTTTATTTTTTAATCTTTTTTTTCTGTCACCCAGGCTGGAGTGCCGTGGCACAATCTCGGCTCACTGCAACCTCTGCCTCCTGGGTTCAAGAGATTCTCATGCCTCAGCCTCCCGAGTAGCTGGGACTACAGACATGTGCCACCATGCTGGGCTGATTTTTGTATTTTTAGTAGAGACGGGGTTTTGCCATGTTGGCCAGGCTGGTCTTGAACTCCTGACCTCAAGTGATCCATCCACGTCAGTCTCCCCAAGTGCTGAGATTACAGGCATGAGCACCCAGCCTCCATGTTTTTTAAATGTTTTTTTTTTTTTCTTTTTTTGAAAAGCATTGGTATAGATGGTCTATGAGGTTCCTTCCATTTATGGTGTCTTAAGTTAGCCATGTCTTGCTAACCTTCCATTTTCCCTTTCGTTCCCTTGTCCCCTCTTGTCACTCAGGCATCCTATTCCTGCTATTCCCAGAGATCTTTCTGTCCCATCCCAGGCTCTCCATCTTCACTGAAGAGATAGCTGTTATCAGCTGATATGGTTTTAGGTGATATTCCTCCCAGGCATATTTTACTTTTCAACATGTGACTCCAGAAGACACATAAGGTCTTTCAAATACAAAGAAATGAATTTCTAAAAGCTGGAATTCCAGGCAGGGTGCTGGAGGTGAGGGGTGGGGTGCTGTCTGTACTCAGTGCCCTTAAAATCATAACACTGAACAGTCAGACCTGATTCTACTTTGCAGTATCCTTCAAAAATCTCTTGATTTCAATGGGTTGCTAAGTTACCCCCAAAGAACGGCCCAAGAGTGTATCTCTATTTTTCTTTACACAACACAGTTTTCTTGCAGTGAAAACTAAAACCTTATCCTAGCAGATGTTTGGTTTGTCTTCCCCTGAATGCAGTTTTCATCCCTGGAAATGATAGAGAGGCTGCAAAGGTTATGGATATGACACAATCCTTTCTGAAGGCAAATTCACCCTCTTTAGCATGCCAGAAAAATTATTTTTCCAGGAAAACTAAACACTAAGCACATGCTTGGATGTTCCTTTCAAGCAAGAGAGGAGCCCTTTCTATCCCATTAAGGTCAGGCAATTGCCCAAGTGATTTGCTTCACTGCCTATCATAACGGGGAGTGTGGGACGGAACCAGCAGGGGTTTACTCTCATCTCTCTCCATCCAGCAGGCTAGCCAAGCAAAGTTCATAGGCACAGGCACCCTCCGAAGCCTGGAGTCAGAGAGGCTGAGGCTGGGGGCCACTCGGGACCCCTCCAATACACACACACAAACACACACACACACGCACACACACACACGGATGCATGCATGCACACACATAGAAGCCCACAACATTCCCTCAGTTCAACACGGCAGCTCATGAGAGTCAGTATAATGGAAGCAAAAGTAGAGCAGAGCAGTGGAATAAGATGCATGGAACCTGGTTGCCCAGGAGGCCACGGGATGGGGCACAATAATGAGCTTCTTGGCCAGCTGCCCAGTCTGCTGGGTACATATTGTTCAAATGTAGATAGGACAGCCAGTGGCCCAGGAGCTGTGGGGGACAAGAGGGCTGCTATTTCCTGCCTACATGGCTACCTTCGGAGGCCTAGGGGTACTTTCCCTAGCTTTGCTTCTCAGGTTCTGTCCCCACTTCCTACACCAGCAGCAACCTCCCTTTGGCCCCATTTTGCTGAGGACATGGCTCACTATCTGAAGGCTTCAACTGTAAGGAGGTACGTATGCATGCCCAACACACAAAACAGACCCGAAGCCAAACTCTGTCCAGTTGAGGCCAACTTAGGCAATAAATCTTGCTCAATTCCCTGGTCAGAATACCTCTGGCTACCTCTGCAAGCCCAGTCTAGTCTTGATCCAGGGCCCTTTGGCCAAGGTCCCTGCACAGTCGGCACTCTTTCCTCTTCTCCGTCCAAGCTGAGCTCACTCTCCCCTGGCTTTCCCCAAAGTCCTTCACTTTCAGAATTGGAATCTTTTGAACCAAAACTTTCTTTCTTACAAAAATATCTTCTCTCTCACCACTAGCCTTCCATTCTAGACTTCTAGGTTCTCTTGTGTCTTCTAACACTTGAATTCTGAGGGAATTTGGTCTCTCCGGGGGAAGCAGAGAGGCACTCCTTATTTATCCAATAATATTGAATGGCTAATTGTCATTTATAGACCATCATGGAAGCCATCAATCTCAGAGTGTGCTTTCCCTGTATCACTTGCTCCTGATGTTGGAGAGAGATTCGAAATCTAAATGTAAGCCACCAGCAAAATACTGTCTCTTCAATGCACCAAAAGGAGGGAAAGTTAGCTTATCTTGTAGAATCTTTCAAAGTACTGTGGACTGGTTGAGTAAGGGTAATTAGAAAAAGGAAAAGGGAAGTCAAGGACAAATTCCCATGTAGTCGAAGAAGTCTCACAATAAAGTAAAATTTCCCAAGAATTGCCGGAAAGCAAGTCTTACAACATTGGGAAATGATGAGTCCAAGAATTTCAGAAGAGCCTCCACCCTTCACCTGGCCTTGAAATCACCAAAGAGCTCCTACTGCTCCACTCCAGGCTCAAGAAGCAAGCTGCTTTTCACTGCTACTTTTCAAAGTGTGCTCATATCCATTATCTCATTTGATTCTCACCATGACCCTGTGAGGTAGGTAGGACAGATATTAGTTTTCCCCGGCTCACTTCTGGAAGATTCCCAGGAGTCAGATTTTGCACAATTGTAAGTTGACAGGTTTGGCTCTATTTGCACATGCTAACAAAATCTGGCCTGATCCAACCATTATGTAAAGGGAAGATTTGTCATGCAACATTGACCTAAGCTATGCAGAGAGAAGCGTGATCATCAGGGAAGGGGACCAGGGGAAATTTAATAATTTCTTGGGAAATGAAATAATTCTACTCCTCCTTTCCCTTTCTGGGCCTAAAAACCCAGGCTTGAATGGGAAGGGCTTGCATTATCCTCAAGCTACTCAAAAGGTTTCTTGAAGACTGGATACCAAGGCCAAATTCCTATATATTTAGCTATATTTGATCAACCTTACCAGTTAACCAACTAAGCATCGTGGTGCAGCTCTTGTAGGGAGGAAGAGACAGAGAAGTAGGAGATCAGGGTCAATGGATCCTGACCTCCAAAAGCTTACAGTTTTGCTGGGAGCTAAACTTGTACATACTACACAATAATGCGTAGCAGCCAAAGAAAAGGAAGAGAAGGTCAGAGAGGGTTGAGGCAGCCAGGGGAGGCATCCCAGAAAGTCAGAACAGGGGGGTGGTTAGGAGCATGACCTCTGAGGTTGGGCAGTAAACATGGCTTTGAATTCCAGATCCACCATTATCAGCAATGCGAACTTTGAGCAAATCACTATACGTGATCCATAAAATGGGGTGAAAATGAATAAGTACTTTAAAAGTTGCTGAGAAGATTAAATGAACACAGTATGGTATCCATTATCTCACTTGAGAAAGTAAAAATTGGTGCTATTTAAGCTAACCATTAAAAATGGGGGAGATTTGGAGACACTCAGGGGGAGAGACAGGACAATACAAGGCACTGAATTAAACAAAGGTACTGAATTAAAAAGGAAAGGAGGTGGATGAGGATATTGAGAACACTGGTCTTGCTAAATCAGAGGGTACATACATATAAAGTGAGTAGGAGAAAATAAACTGTGCAGATTGGGTGCAGCAAAATGGTAAAAGGCTACCAAGTGGAGGAGTTTAGACTGGATATGATGGGAAGGGAGAAGCCACTAGAGATTTTTAAGCAAGAGAGTGACTTGACAATAGTAGTCTTCGAATAGGATTGGCCTATGGAGCACTTGGTGACTTGGAGAGGGACTGGAGGATATCCATTATTTCAGGCATGAGTTGATATACACCTGGACTAGAGACATGAGAGTGAGAATAGAAAACATTTGAAAAATATTTTGTAGGAAAAACTAACCAGATAGAGTAGGTAATTGGATATGGGAGATGAACGAGAAGGAAGAGTCCAAGAGTCTTCCAAAGTTTTTAGTCTAGGTGACTTCAAAAGTGGTGGTGCCATTGTTTTTGCTTCTAAGTTGGAGCTGAACAATGAAAACACATGGACACAGGCAGGGGAACAACGTACACTGGGGCCTGTCTGGCGGGCAGGGGGAGAAGAGCATCAGGATAAATAGCTAATGCATGCAGGGCTTAATACCTAGGTGATAGATTAATAGGTGCAGCAAACCACCACGGCACACGTTTACCTATGTAACAAACCTGCACATCCTGCACATGTATCTCAGAACTTAAAATTAAATTAAATTTTAAAAAAGGAAGTGGTGGTGCTGTTGACAGCAAAATGGGAGTCAAGAAGAGCAGTAGACATGGAGGGAAGATGATGGACTCAATGTTCAATTTATAGAAATGTCTAGAAAAAAAAGTTGATACTGGAATACCCTAGAGAGTAGAATTTCCTTCTTTTACTTCCTTTCCGACAAGACACAGACTTCATTTTTTGTTAGATGATTATATTATCTGCAAATATTGACGATTTTGTTTCTTCCTTTCTGATGCTATTAATTCTATTTTTTATTCTATGGCATCGGCTTGGAGCTCTAGTAAAATGTTGAATAGCAGAGTAGCAGTAGAAATAAACATTCCTGTCTTGTTCTTGACTTTAAGGGTGAAAACATCTAATATTTCAAAATTTGTTAACAAACACTTGTGTATTCTTCTATGTGTGAAACATTATTATGAACACTTTACAAATATTAGGCTATTTAATCCTTCTACAATGTTATGAAATAGATACTATTATTGTTGTTATTGTTATTCCTCTTTTACAGATAAGAAAACTGAGGCATAGAAAAGCTAAGTAACTTGCCCAAGGTCACACAACCAACAAGTGTTCAAAGCTCCACTGCTTAGCTTTGGAGACTGTGTTCTTAACTACTCTGCTACACTTGCTGCCTCTTTAAGTATGAAGTTTTCTGTACCTTTCTGGAAAGTACTTTTTATTAAGTTAAAGTTTCCTTGTATTTCTAATTTTCTTAGAGCTTTCTAAGAGCAAATGAGTACTCAACTCAGTTATAGCAAACATCTTTGCTGCATCTATTGAAATGATCATATTATCTTTTCCTTTATTATGCAAATATAATGAATTACATTGGTATATTTTCTAATGGTGAACCAGCCTTGAATTTCTGGGATAAACCCTACTTGGTAATGGTATAATCTTCTTTTTCCGAAGTGCGAGATTTGATTTGGTAATAATTTATTTAGGGGTTTTGTATAGAGTTAGTTTTCTGTCCTCATACAATTTGGTATTGGTGTTATGATCTTTGGAAAATAAGTTGGAAGCTTCTCATCTTTTTTTTGAAATTGTTTGTTTGGTAAAGGGATTATCTGTTCCTTAAAGCTGTTGTACACTTTACCTTTAAAGCCTACTTGTGTGTGTTAAGGGGGCTGAGGTGTACACATCTTTGATTCTATTTCCATTTCTTCTCTAGTTTTGTTGATATAGCCAGATTTTCATCTTGCTCTCAAGCCAATTTTGGTAAAGTCTCCCGGAAAATTGTCTATTTCATCTATGTTCCAAATTTATCAGTATAAATATTAATACAAAATGCCAATTATTCATAATTTTATACCCATACCAGGACTTACACAATTACTAAGAATAATATTCTCTTATACTTTTCAATATATTCTTTTTTATTTTTATTTTTTGTTTAGTCCCACCCTTCATATCTGATTTTTAATATATTCTAAATGCAGTTCTGTCCTCTCTCTCTCCTTTTCTTCTTCTCCCTCTCCCTATCTTTCTCCCTCTCCGTTTCTCTGCCTCTTTTTACTCTTGAGTGGTGGTTGTTTTTTTTTGTTTGTTTGTTTTTGTTTTGTTTGTTTTAGTTTAGCAAACTTGCTAATCTTTGCCTATTTTCATGGTCTTTCCAAAGAGCTGGCTTTTGCTTGTATTGATCAACATTTCATTTTTGATGTTTGTGTATTTTATAAATTTTTGCTTTAATCTTTCTTAGCATACCTTACTCCTGCAAAGCTCATCTGTCTGGAATATCCTTTCTCCCTTCCCTTTAACTTGGCTGACTCCTACTCATTCTTCAGTTTATGCATCATGTCTTTCAGGAAGCCTTCCCTGACACTTCAGAGTGATTTAAATGCTCATCCTCTGTCCTCCCCCAACAACTTCCAGACCTCATCATTCCATGTTATAATTAGCTGTCTGCTTTATCTCTCTTCCCTATTAGACTGCAAATTCCTTGAGGGCAGGGACCGTGTCTGGTTCATAATTGTACTCCCAAGCACCTAACATAGTATTAATACTTGCCATCCCCAATAGGAGTTCAAATGGAAATTTTATTGGAGGTAGCAACCCACCCATAAGCTGGTAGGTAGATCTCACAAAGGAGCTCCTAGTACAGTCTGTTGCCTGAAGTTTTGGGTCTTTTTTAAAAAAGGAAAAAATATCCTTGGTAGCTTTAGTTTCTTGATTTTTAACATAATCAAATCCCTTCAAATGTGTCATTCCATGGTCTGTCTACCCTTTGGGGACATGTCCTGTGCATTCTACCTGTACACTCCAGCATGGATCTAGAGGGTTCAACCCGAAAGGGGACAAGGCCAAGAGTTGGCCCTAAAGGAGCTGAGACTGACCAGAGTTAGAGTCTGCACGCTGCCCCCAGGGCTTTTTTATTTCAAAGCAGCTTCCTGCATGAGAGCCTTTTCCTTCTCTGCAGTGAAGGTTGGGTTACCTCTCCCCCACTTCCACTCCTCTTGTTTCCAGTCTCATCTGAAACACCTTTCCCTCTATATTCATCTTTCCTCTCAATTCCCTCCCCTTATTTCCCATTGACCCTGTAGTTTTTTATTACTTGTGTCCAGGAGGTGTTTCGAGAATGTGAACTGAAGTAGTAGTTTATGAAATTGGCAACACCTATGCTCTGCTGCCCTCAGTTTTCTTCTGGAAACTTCTGTGGTTAGCACTCAGGTCCAAGGAAAGCAGAACACAGAACGAACTGAAAGAGAGGCATACCCAAATCATGGAACACCATCAGCATCAGGGCTGGCTCCTGCCCACATCTCAGCTCCCACCTCCACCCTAAGCTACAGGCTGATAGAAGACTATTTCTAGAGACAAACATCAAGCTGGTGACTGAGGGTTTTCCTGCTCACTGTGAATTTACTTCCTGGGAAAGATGGTCTCACTTCCTCACATCATCTGGGTTCCTCTTTGAGGAAGGCATCATGAAACTGAAAATATAAAAACACTTCTGAAAGAAAACTCATTCTGAAATTGTAGGGAGGTCAGAGAATACTTGACCCAAAGGATACCCACTCTGCACTACCTGCCTAAGACAGAACTAAGGAAAGAGAGATGGCTACAGGGAACCATGCAGGCCCCAGGGGTGCTAGGGAAAGGTGATGGACTGATGCTGCCAGGCAGCTTATCTCAGTCTTTTCTTTCTTCCTTTTCTTCTTCTTCTTCTTCTTCTTCTTTTTTTTTTTTTAGAGATGGGATCTCACTATGTTGCCCAGGCTGGAGTACAGTGGTATGATCATAGCTCACTGGAGCCTCAAACTCCTGAGTTCAGTGATCTTCCTGCCTCAACCTCCTGAGTATCTGGGATTACAGGCAGGTGCCACCATGCCCAGTTAATTAGGTTTTTATTTTTTTATTTTGGCGAGGTGGGATCTCACTATGTCACCCAGGCTAGGCAAACTCGTGGCCTCAATCAATCCTCTTGCCTCAGTTTCCAGAGTAGCTAGGACTACAGGCACATGCAACCATAGCCAGCTAATTTTGTATTTCTTTGTAGAGACAGGGTCTCACTATGTTGCCCAGGCTGGTCTCAAACTCCTGGGCTCAAGTGATCCTCCCACCTCAGCCTCCCAAACCTTTGGAATTACAAGTGTGAGCCACTGCACCTGGCCCCCTACCTCACACCTTTCTAAGGTTGCTTTGCTGACAGCAAATGTGCTCCAGGCACTGCGCTGGGCTCTAGGGATATAGCAAAGAACAGGACACAGTTACTGCCTTGAGGAGCTTATAGTCTGGTGTCTGTGTGGGACACAGTGTCCACATTTGGAACTCTCCTGGCTACTATGCTATCTGGCACCTTGACTTGAGTATGTACCATCTCTTCAGCATTTTCAGTGGCCCCAGAGACAGAAACTGCATCTCATTTATCTCTGTACCCCTAACATCTAGCACACTACTTAAAATATGATAGGTACCCAACAAACATTTGTTAGATGAATAAAGGAAAGAAAGAAAGAAGAAGGGAAGGACAGAAGGAAAGAAAGGAGAAGGGAAGAATGGAAGGAAAGAAGGCTAGATGAGGTGTTCCAGAAATGTTTCATATTGACTGGAGATGATGTTGAGTAACTTCCATAGGAGCCAATCTCAGGGAAATGCTTGAGTCCCTGATGATCATTGATTGGACCCCCCAGAAACAACCTTTGTCAAGATGTCTCTGAAGCAGCTGAAATCCTGAAGCAGTTCCCAAAGTCATGGGACAAAAACTCAGGCATACCTAGGTCAGCTTCACAGATGCTAGTGACTTTGAATCGGTCACTTTTATTGTAGTGTTTATTCATCCTTGAAGGTATTAAAATAATAGGGTAGAAAAATAGTTTGATGGTTCCTCAAAAAGTTAAACATGGAATTACCATATGACCCCACAATTCCACTTCTAGGTATATACTCCCCAAAAATCAAAAACAGGGACTCAGACGAGTACAAGTACACGTGTGTTCACAACAGCACTACTCACAATAGCCAAAAGGTGAAAACAACCCAAACATCCATCACATGATGAATAAACAAAAAATATGGTATATCTATACAGTGGAATATTATTCAGCTCTAAAAAGGAATGAACTTACTGATATGGGTTACAATGTGGATGAACCTTGAAAACAGTATACTAAAGGACAGAAGTCAGACACTGAGGCCTCATATTGTATGATTTTATTTACATGAAATATCCAGGATAGGTAAATGTGTAGGGATGGGGCACTGATGATTTCCAGGGCCTGGGAGAAATGAGAAGAATCTGCTTAATGGGTAAGGGGTTTTACTTTGGAATGATGGAAATGTTTTGGAACTAGATAGAAGTGATGGTTATACAACATGTGAATATACTAAATGCCACTGAATTATCCAGTTTAAAATGGTTAATTTTATGTGAATTTCACCTCAGTCAATTATTTTACCTTGGAAAAAGTCAGAGTAGAACAGCCTCAATTCTGTGGGCAAACTGGGTAGTTGTGGGAAGTGGTAAACTAGCTAGGTGTAGAGTGGGAACTATTTCCTTCCCTACCCACCGCCCCACCATGCCCCAATGTTTGTTCCTTTCTTCAGCTAAGTCAAGTGTTTATTCCTATCTCCATTCCTGTTCATATCCAAGAATCATCTGGAATTAGTCTCAAGGATATTCTACTTCTATAAGGACTGTTCATCAGAAAAAGCCAGTTGTAATTTATTGGCAGCCCTTCTAAGAAACCCCAAATATCAAAGATTTTAGGAATATGGAAGCCAGCATGTAGACATATGTCAGCTTAAGAAGATGGCCTTTTGAGAAGAGTCGTCAGAAATTGTTGATGTAGCCAAGGTGATGGATGCATACAAAATGCTGGGTACCTGGGGGATGTTAGGAAATGCTTGTTGATTGACTAATTCCTTGACTGAGTAAATAAAGACATTTGCATTATCCTAAGTGAACTAACACAGGCACAGGAAACCAAATACTGCATGTTCTCACTGATAAGTAGGAGCTAAACTTTGAGTACACATGGACACAAAGAAGGGAACAGCAGACACTGGGGCCTAACTGAGGGTGGAGGGCGGGAGGAGGGTGAGGATCAAAAAACTACATATTGGGTACTATGTTTATTACCTGGGTGGTGAAATAATCTGTACACCAAACTCCCGTGACACGAAATTTACTTATATAACAAACCTACACATGTACTCCTGAACCTAAAATAAAAGTTGTTTAAAAAAAAAAAAAAAAAAAAAAAAAAGCCAGCAATGGCAATAGCCAGGAAGGCACACCCAGAAGAGGGAATGGCAAGCGTAAGAGCAGGACCAAAAGAAATATACCCCTGGAATTATGCTGCATATGTTGACACAGCAGAGAGCTTCAGGAGAAATAGAGGATGGGAATCTTTCTTTACATAACTCTGCTACTGAGATCCTTTGCAAAAGTAGTGATGAAATGAAAAATACAAATACCAAGACAACAAAATCTGAAAAAAAAAATAGAATTAGTGCTGAAATATAATTAACTGATTTTCTATTTGAATCATCATATGACATTGATAGAATACTTGCATCATGGAACTATTTATAAGATTTTTCTGCTAATAGTCAACACCTGAACAACTATCAGCTCACTTTTTGCACATTCACAAAAAATTATCTTAGAAAACTTATTAAGGAGAACAACTCTTTAGTCTAAATGGCAAGTTTTATTTTATAAAATAATATCTCAACACAGCTGCATGTGAAAAATGGTCATTTTTGAGCAGGCTTTGTAAAAGTAACAATGAATTTTGAAGTAGAAGCTGATGCTTTGTGTCTTTTGCTATTTGTGTGGTCAATGACACTGCTACTGCTCCCAGAGTAAACGATACGTGCCAATGAATATTTTGTGCAAGTTAAATGTTCATCATCCTCTTTCTGAGAAATAAAAATGCATTACTTTAAAAACAACCAAAAAAGGACATTTAAACAAAGGATTCCACTCCAGTAGAATCTCGTTTATGGGCTTCAGACCACATTTTGTGTGAGAGCTTTCAGTCATCCATTTTTTCTTTTATTCCAGAAAAATTTATTGAGCACCTGCTGTGTTCCAGGAAATACAGTAATAGGGATGCACCATCATAGGCATGGATAAAGGAAATTCACATACAATCTCCCCAATTGTTTTTTCTTTTGAGATGGAGTGTCACTCTGTTGCTCAGGCTGGAGTACAGTGGTGTGATCTCAGCTCACTGCAACCTCTGCCTCCCGGGTTCAAGCAATTCTCCTGCCTCAGCCTCCTGAGTAGCTGGGATTACAGGCATGTGTTACCATGCCCAGCTAATTTTTGTATTTTTAGTAGAGATGAAGTTTCACCATGTTAGCCAAGCTGGTCTTGAACTCATGACCTCAAGTGATCCACCTGCCTTGGTTTCCCAAAGTGCTGGGATTACAGGTATGAGCCACTGCACCCGGCCTACAATCCCCCAAATTCTTTGTAAACGTAGTTTCAACTCTTTACTATCTCTAAACTTTGAGCTTGAGTAAGCTGATGGGCAAGAACAGGGCAAGTTATGGTGTTGATGGTGGTGTGTCCACAAACTGGAATATGTGATCCAATAACTATGGTTAAGGGACAACAGAGAAGAATACTTGGAAATAGGGCTATTGAAGGAAATGGCCCTTTGACAAGGGAGGTGGAACAGTTGGGGAAAAGCCTGATCAATGTCTTCTTTCTTCTGTCCTGTCCCTTCCCCGTGCCTGGACCACCTGGAAACTATAGATTAAAGCAGTATTCTCTTGCACCGCTATGGCTACACACACCCCTGGGTGCAGCAGCTGCTTTCCCCTATCTCCAGCATAGCTCATGAGGGACTCCATGTGAGCACTGGGTTGCCTGAAATTGAGGGAAAGCAATCTGGTCAGAGCTAAGTAGGGCCTGCTTCTCGTTGCCTATGCTACAGTTAATCCATTGCCATCTGTCTTTATTTTGCTGACTCACTGCTTTCATTTGGGTTGGCAGTTCTTGCTGTTGGCTGCAGTCTTTAACTGTTTACAGAGGACTGAGATGGATGGAGAATTAGGGGCTTTGCATTCATTCCCTGAATGAAATCCTACCCAGGTACTGTGGGCCTCTTGTCGAGGGGCTGAGGCCAAGGCCCCTGGATTTTGATGGATGGTGGAGATTAAGTGTAGGGTAACACATCATTTAGTCTGATTGCAAGGCCAGATTTCTCCCAAGTGTTGCCAAATGAGCTGGGAGGTCATGCGAATTGTCTGCCCGAGCACAAGGGAGCGCGATATCTTTTAATTAGAGTAAGGATGAAGGATATTTGGGACCTTGGTCTGTCAGATAACTTGGAACACCCAAATGCTATACTTCATTCAAGTTTCTCTTTAAGTTTCACCATATCCATGAAAGCTTTTCTGCATAAACTTCCATCCCCACACTGCACCCCATCCCTCCTCCAAAATGCACTTCCCTGCACTTTGAATCTCATCAGCATTTGGTTTCAACTATGTACAATCCTGGCTCCCACAGCCATTTTGAAGCTGTCCTTCAGCAGATTTGAGACTCATTCTTTATCCTGTGAGATAGAACCTCATCAAGATGTGAAACTGTGTAGCCTTTATAGCTCATTTTGTTATATGGCAACTGGATCTTGGGAAAAGGTGACTTGGAGGAAGCCATCATTGGCCTTTAAGACCTATATGAATTCAGCAGAAACACTTTCAGGATGCTTTGTCAAATGACTTGTGTTAAGATGCCAAGGGTTTGTTGTGGGCCCATGTAAGTTTTAACCCTTTTCAAGGCTACTTTCTGTAAGCATTGTATCATTTCTGGGGTAGAGGGAGTTGAGGGTTTTTTGGTATATCTGCCTACTCAGCCTTAGTGTCAGCCAGTACTTCCTAGGATTTGGGGTAGGAACAACAGAAGTTAAAAAGGAACCTTGTGCTTTAGGTAGGGGGAACATAGGTACTGGTTTGCTCAGGATAGTTCTATTTTACACCTGCTGCCCTAGTGTCATTATTGAAGCATTGCCCTTCACCCACAAAAGTGTTCCAGTTTGTACAATAAACTTAGCTTTAGGCAGCACCTTAGCTTTAGGCAGCAAATATGTAATGTACAGAATCACACTCAGAGCTAGAAAGACTACAGAGTTTTGCATGTTGATGAGCTTCTATCTCACTGGGATAAAGAACGACCTTTCAAATCTACTGAAGGACAGTTTCAAAATGGCTGTGGGAGCCAGGATTGCACACAGTGGAAACCAAATCCTGATGAGATTCAAAGTGCAGGGAAGTGCATTTCGGAGGAGGGGTGAGGTGCAGTGAGGGGATGGAGGTTTATGCAGAAAAGCTTCCATGGATAAGGTGAAGTTTAAAGGGAAACTTGGCTGGGTGAGGTGGCTCTTTCCTGTAATCCCACCACTTTGGGAGGCCGAGGCAGGGGAATTGCTTGGGTCCAGGAGTTCAAGACCAGCCTGGGCAACATAGTGAGACCCTGTCTCTATGATTTTTCTAAAAAATTAGCTAGCCAGGTGTAGTGGCTCACGCCTGTGGTCCCAACTACTGGGGAGGCTGAGGTGGGAGGTTTGCTTGAGCTCAGGAAACCGAGGCTGCAGTGAACCATGATCATACCAGTACACTCCAGTCTGGGCAACAGAGTGAGACCCTGTCTCCAGAGACAGACAGACAGAGAGAGAGAGAGAGAGAGAGAGAGAGAGAGAGAGAGAGAAAGAAAGAGAGAGAAATGTGAATGAAATATAGCATTTGGGTGTTCCAAGTTCTCTGACAGACCAAGGTTCTGAATATCCTTCATCCCTATTCTAATTAAAAAACACCACACTCCCTTTTGCTTGGGCAGACAATTCACATGACCTCCCAGCTTGTTTGGCAGCAATATATTTTATAATTATATATTTTATAAGCAAGTATAAAAAATACTTGCTTGTAAAAGTTGTTTCCTTGACAACTTGAGATTGCATGGTCAGACTATCCCAGGGAAATGGCTTCTCCAAGCCACCAACCCTAGAAAGTATCCTCTATCAATCAGACAGGATCAAAACATAGCCTCCAGGAATTGGAGCTCTCAGACACTGCTGGCAGGACCGTAAAATGTTGCAGACACTTTGCAAAACTGTTTGGAAATTCTCAAACAATTCAACATAGAGTTACCATATGACTCAGCAGTCCCACTCCTACACATATACCCAAGAGAAGTGAAAACATATGTCTACACAATAGCTTGTACATGCATGTTCATGGCGGTATTATTCATAATAGCCAAGAAGAGGAAACAACTCAAACGTCTATCAACTGATGAATGGATAAACAAAATGTAGTATATCCATATAAGGGAATATTATTTAACCATGAAAAGGAGTAGAGAACTGATATACGCCACAACACGGATGAACTTTGTAAACATAATGCTAAGTGAAAGATGCCATCACAAAAGACTGCATCGTATTATTCCATTTCTAGGAAATGTCAAAACAGGAAAATCCATACAAATAGAAATTAGATTACTGGTTCCCTAGGACTGAGCAGGGTGGGGATTCGGGGATGGAAGAGTGACAGATGAATGGTACAGAGTTTCTTTTGGGGGTGATGAAAATGTTCTAAAATTGATTGTGGTGATGGTTGCAGAACTCCATAAACACACTAAAAACCACTGAATTGTGCCATTTAAATGGGTGAATTGTATGGAGTGTAATTTAGATCTCAATAAAGCCATTAAACGTGTGGCCTCCAGGCATAACTCAGACTCAGTACCAGCTACCCAGTTTAGGCTTGCACTCCTTTAGCAAGGACATGGGCACTCTCTTCCAGACAGATCTTCTCAGGCTTCAGAATGGGCAAGCATGAACTTGGGCAAATGCCTCATAAGGGCAAACCAGTGGGAAGAAGCCTTGTTAATACCCATAAGCCTTTGGGTTTTTTTTTTTTTTTGCCTTTATAGAAACATTCAACCCAAAGCCACAGAGTCCAATAATAATTGACAGACAAGAACCTTAGAGCTTGCCTACTCCAATCCCTCTGTGTAGATGCTCAGAAAGAGGAAGTGACTTGCTCAAGTCACACAGCTAGTCAGTGGCAGAACAAGGACCAGAACCTGATGCTCCTAACTCCCACTCCAGTGCTCTTTCTCCTACCCTGGCTTCTCTACTACTTCCCTTTTCCCTGCCTTGCCCAGATCAGCCCCTTTGGCCATTCTTGCTAAAATCTAGGAGTCAAGTCTGAGAATCCAAGCACAAAATCAGGGTGAATTTACAATTTTGGAAATATGGTACAACTTTCCTAAGTAGTAGATCAGAAGATCTGTATTATAGTTCTCCCAACATCAGGATGTGGACAGAGTACAGGATTTGACCCCTGGTACAACTAAATTTGTGGAATAATCACATGCTTCTTTTTATACTGTATTTGGCAGTATTAGAAGAGAAAAATAATATTCATCTTAGGAAAACCTTGGTAACTGCAAATTTGCTGGCAACCTTATTTCCTCTTGCTTTCTTGGAAGAAATCAAACGAAAAAGCAGCTGTACAAATTAGCTCTGACCAACAGGCTCAGGACCAAAACAAAACAAAACAAAAAATAATAAAGCCAAAAACAAATTAAGCTTCATATTTAAATCAGAATGGAAAATATATCCAACTGTACGCCTACTAGAGCCCTTGAAACTGCTAATCTCTACTTGATTATTCACAACCTGACCTTTGCAGGAGGTCAGGACAAAGCTGGGGACAGTCTGACCGAAATGTATCAGCAATTTTCCAAACTCCTTCATTTGCATTCACAGATTTTCCTGATAACCCTAAGAGCAGCAAAACCGTTGATCATGCTTGTTGGAGTCCACAGTGAAAAGAAAATGTGCTTAGTAGGCCATCAGTCAACAGGCACTGTGTGCCAGGTACAATGCCAGTGCTAGGGGGAGACAAAACAGGGGGAAGAAATGATGCCTACCAACAGAAGCCATACACCCCCAAAATAGGGTGAACCAGGCATGGTGTAGGGCAAGGGCATGGGGCAAGAGCAAAACTGAAGGGGTAGGAGAGTTGATGTATATTGAATAACAGTGAGGGGACTAGTCTTTCTGGAATAGAGATTTCTTTTGAGGGAGTTAATGGGATGTTTGATTGAAAAAGAAGGTTGGAGACAGATTGTGGAGGCAAAATGGAGCATTTTGAAGAGGTGAGCGGCCAGATGAAAACCACATCAGGGGAGCTTTCTCTTCACCCTCCCCTCAACACTGGTTTTGGTGTTCTCTGGGCTCCCACAACCCCCTGGGCCTTATCCTAGCACTTTACACATTTTCCTGTAATTCACTGCTTCCTTGTACTTCTTCCCAAACTGATTTCCTTGTGGGAACAGCTTACATCTGGTTGATGCATATATCCCTAATGCCTAACAAAGGGTTTAACACGTGGTCAGCACTCAGGAAATGTGTGTTGATGGGATGGGACAGGACGGGATGGGACTTGATAGAAGGTTAGATCTGTGGAGGAGCCATCTGGAAGAGAAGGCAGGAAGAGGAGATCAGTTAGAAGGATGTTGCCCTGGGAGATATGAGAAAATATGGCCCTGACCCAAAGCAGTAGCGATGGTGACAGAGAAGACGGGAGGATGTCTGATGTATTTTGAAAGAAGAATAGACAGGACTTGGGAACATTAGTTAACACTGACCAGGAAACAATGCAAAAGGACTGTGGAACCAAAGTAGGTTCCCCATGAGGCAGTGTGGTAGGTCCTACAGACCCCAGTAGGATTAACCAGCCTCCACTTGCACTTTGTGGACAACTGGTTATGAGCCCAGTTGTACTTTTCATGTCTAGCGGTGAAAGGGACTAGACCATTTCTGAGGGGACTTTGCCCAGCTGTCTCTGTGCCGGCTGTGCTAAGTCCCCAGGGAGCTCATGCTGACCAATAAGGCGAAGCTCAAGAGTGATGAACCACCGTTTGGCTGTCTTAATCCTAAGGTCTCAACTCAGCTCCCACCACCTGGAGGTGTCACACAAAGAAGTCCAAAATAAAGAAGAGTGTCAGCCCAAGAAACAAGAGTCTCCTTTTCCTAGCCATGCCTGTTTCGTTCCACCTTCAGTCTTGCTGCAGCTCAGGAAGGGAGGGGTGAGAGAAAACCACGGAACTTTTCAAAATCCCATTTTCCAAAAGCTAAATCAGATTCATTCTGTGTCTCCTGCGCAGACTGCATTAGTCTGGGTAATGTAAACACTGTGAGGCCACAGCTGTCTGCCAGCTGCAACGTTAAAGCCCGTTTTGGGGGGCATGAAAAAACCTGTCTGTAACTATCACAGATGAGAAGTGTTAGTTAATGAATGGTCCCTGCTGAGTCCAGAGCCCAGCTGAGTTATTTCAGTCTTGAGCCTTAGCAGAGATTTTTATTGGGTAACAAATTTCAAATGCTCCAGTCACCCCTAGACCCCAGATTGGAGCTCATTGCTCAATCCAACCCCCACCCCCCGGCCAAAACTAATTCACTCCAGGGACATTCCTGATTGCAACTCAAGAATCTTGGTGTTTGGAGTGTTGGGTGATTGCTCAAGGAGGATTCGGTAAGGGCTTAATAATAACATCAGCCTCCTTGTGCTCCCTGCAGAAGTGTGGAGCATTACCTTTCTCAAGAGTAGGGCCATCGGTGGCTTCCACCAGGGCTGGTCAGCTTGGAGCAGCCTAAGGAATGGTGGTTTTGAGTTGGACACCACTGTTTCTGCTGGGCCTCAGCTTAAAGCTCTGAGTTTTGCTGGAACCTTTCCACTCCTACTATTCTTTCTCCTCCTACATGAACTCAGGTCAGGGGCAAGGCTAAGAGGGCCAACATACCACCAGCTGCATTGAGACAGGGGCTAGGGCCCAGGCCTTTATGTGCACAATTCAGTGGCATTTCGTACGTTCACAATGTTATACCATCGTGACCTCTGTTTAGAACATTTTTATCATCGCCAAAGAAGATCCCATACCTGTTAAGCACTCATTTCCCATCACCTCCCTGCACTGGCTCCCGGAAACCACTAATCTGCTATCTGTCTCTGTGGATTTGCCTATTCTGGACATTTCATACAAACGGAATCATACAGTATGTGGTCTTTGTTGTCAAGCCAGCATTCTTTGAGTACCCACTGTAATAGACGAGGATTCCTCCTCAGGTGCAGCAGCTACTGTTTTTTAGAATACTTAGCTTAATCAAGGCACATGCTGGGTGATTGATTTGCACCATTCTGTTTAATCTTCACAACAACTCTCTGAAGCAGATAATAATAATAATGTTCCCATTTCAAAGATGAGTAGTCCAAGACTAAAATAAATTGGGTAGCTTGGCCAAGGTCTCACTAGTAGTTAAGATTCCAACTCAAGTCCTTCCATTATTTATCATGTATTCAGCCCTACTTAGAGCCAGTCTGCTTACTCAGAGGCAACATACTCTCTTCGTGGTATGTGCTGCCTGCCCCATCTTGCCCGCCCTTAAATCCCCACTGTGACAGACCCCATAGGCAAGGGAATAATCTCATGAGCTCCTTGTGAAAATACCCATGTGTTGGCAGGGCTAGTAGCCTGGCATGAATGCCCGTAGTATTCATATGCCCTTGGGCACACCCAGAGTTTTCTTTAGTTCCCAGAGAGCTGAATATGACCCCACCCTCTTCTCTCCCACTCATGAAAGCATATGGGAATGTTAGCGAGAGTTATTTATAGTGAAATCCTTGAATCTGCTCAAATTTATTTTTAAGTAAATCATACACAAGCCTTGGTATTTGATTATTAGAAATAAATAATAACTGAGGCCAGGTGTGGTGGCTCACGCCTGTAATCCCAGCACTTTGGGAGGGCGAGGGGGGCAGATCACCCGAGGTCGGGAGTTTGAGACCAGCCTGACCAACATGGAGAAACCGCATTTCTACTAAAAATACAAAATTAGCCGGGTGTGGTGGTGCATGCCCGTAATTCCAGCTACTTGGGAGTCTGAGGCAGGAGAATGGCTTGAACCTGGGAGGCAGAGACTGCAGTGAGCTTGAGCTGAGATCGCGCCATTGCACTCCAGCCTGGGCAATACAAGCGAAACTCCGTCTTAAAAAAAAAAAAAAAAAAACAGGAAGGAAGGAAGAAAAGAAAGAAAGGAAGAGAGAAAGAAAAACTGATTGTCAAACACCAATGTGTCCTGACATCAAAGGTGAGAACCTTTGGTCCAAACACATCTAGAGGCTACAGAGAGCTACAACTCAGTTCACTTAGCTCCAGTTTGCAGGTGAATTCCCAGATCAGTGAAGTTTTCCCTGAAGACTGAAGATTGGATTGTGTCAAACAAAGGTCTGGGGTGGCCTTCATGAAGGAGTCTCAAAGGCTGTGTACCTCGTGTCTGGACTTCTGAGCAGTGACTCTGGCTGCATCTGATAGGGACTCTCATGTCCCAACCACATGTACAAGAAATCAGAAGGGCTTGACCCAAGTTCTGCAACAAAACTTGAGAAAAAGGAAAAGGAAAATGTGAGTTGTTTCACTGTTTTAAAGACTTCAGGATATATGTTTTAAAAATTCACAAATGGGAACGGCCCTTAGGAAAGTTCAATGGAACTGAAAGAGACAAATATTGATACTCAACAGTCAGCTTCAATAATAATAATAATAATAATGGGACCTCCTGAATTCAAATAAATGGAACAGATGTTCCTCATGTGTTCTGAGTTGAAAACCATTCCTTCATGTGGGATCAGTTAAAAATCAAGCTTGGGACTCAGTGTATGTTTAATAGAAAAACTCTCAATAAAAATACTTTGGAGGCAAAATCCAAGTGAGGGCATGCTGCAATCATCAGTGCAAATAATCAACCAGTCAGCATTTGCCTGTAAGAGACCAAGGGATGTACATGTGTGAGGATGAGAATTACTGAGGATAGAGGTGGTGATAGAAAACTCTTTGCCATCACATCTGACTGGAGCTCAGCATGCAGGAGTTTTCTCAATATAAGTGGGACTTGGAACTTGAAGCTGTGGTGACCCCTGGAAAAATGGAAAAATCAATTATTTTGATATTTAGTGGACATTAGAGGAATTTTCAAAAGATGGGCTCTTAGAAATAAATGAAACTGTCCCACAGAATAGCTAATTTCAACTTGAACCAGCCCATGGGGGTGGATACAATGAGAAGACTTTAGCCATAATGTCTGCCATCAGTACTCCATCCACACCTAACATCAGAGCTGGAAGACATACTAGGAACTATGATCCAACATTCTCACTTCACTGATAAGGAAACAGGCACAGGAGTCTCTTACACATGCCCAGGGTCACAGAGGAAATTCATCTCCAGGCAGAATTCAGGGAACTCACTAAATGAAAGAGGCAGAATCAAAATGGAATATAGAAAACATTGTTGCCTTTTCACAACACAGGCATAACATTAGGATTCTACAAGAAACACCAACCTGGCATGCCCTTTCATTCCATAGTACCAGCTAACAGCCCTGTTCATTTTAAAGAATTAGTGGAGTAAAAGAGTCATCCAATCCAAAAAAAGAAACACCAAACAGGCAGCCACAAAGAGGTCTTGACGAAACCAGGAAAGGTTCAAGGACGTTGGGAAGCTGCCTTACAAGGCCAGACAGGAAAGATAAAAGCAAAATAGTTAGGGAAGATGAAGGCATAGAAGGGATGTCATATAATCAAAGTATACAGAGAAACTCCTGAAGGTCGCGGATCCAGGGGAGTTAGACACATTCACCAGATTCTGGAGTGCAAGAGAGATGCACAGCCTTTGCAGCGATTATCAGGAAAAACAGACTGAAAAAAGCAGCTTTACTATACACAGTGGATACGAGGTGCCCAGTAAATGTGAAGGAAGGGTGCAAACCTTCTTATTCTGAAGGTGTTGTGAAGTTAAAAAGCATTTTAATGCTTCCAGTAAACCAATTCTTGGTTTAATAATAACAATATTAATAATAGCTACCATTTATTGAGAACTTACTATGTGCAAGGCACCATGCTGAGCTCTTTACATGGTTTTCTTATTTCCTCCTTTTACCTTTCTTTCATCCTTTTTTATTTCATCCTACAGTTGTGATGTAGGCACTACCTCCATTTTTCAGATGAGGAAACCGAGGCTCAGAGAGATTAACTCATCTTTCCTAAGTCAGACAGCTAGTCAGTGGTGGAACCTCCCCTCAAATCCAGGTCTCGCTTAATTCCAGAGCACAGAAACACTCCCCCATCCTGCCTCTGTAATTGGAACAGCTTGGTTGCTTGAGACTCTCCCCCTGACAGAAGAGAGATCTGACAAAAGTGGTATTTTAGAATGTTCATTCTGGCTGGTGGAAAAAGTGAACTGGAAAGATAGGCCCCGGGACCAAGGTACCAGTTAGGAGGCAGAACCAATGAAAGGGAATGAAAATAAAGAATTCTGTGAAATAGAACTGGAAGGAGAAACTGACAGACTCCAAAGACGAATAGGATCTTACTGTGCCAGGATCTGCTTTTGCCATTTGGGATATCGTGGAGATCTTCCTATGACAAGACATATAAATCTGCCTTGTACCTTTTGTGACTGCTTAGGCATCCATTCTGCAGGAGAACTACTGCTACAAACACTGTTCTAGTGAGCACGCTGGATATACGTATATCTTTGTATACTGGTATGTATATAGGATCAATTCCAATCAGTGGAATTTCTGGCCTGAAAGAAACATATTTGAAATTTTGATAGACTTTTTGGGGAAGATTTTCATAGCTGAGTGATTATTATTTTAAATTAGGGATGTGGGAGGGAACCTTCCTTGGTAGATATACTATAGCAGAAATAAATGAGTTGGTCATCATTCAAGAGTGTAATCAAAAAGCACAAGGCCTTTCATACCATTCCTACCAAACAACATCAATGTTGTCGAAGCTAACTACAGGAAGAAAGGGAACAGAAGACACAGTAAGCCTTTTGGGAACCATTTTCAAATGGAGAACTGGGAACTCGTCTCTCTTCATTACTTAATTTTGAGGGAAGGGGAACTATGCTGAAGTGTTGAGCAGCTAGATAGCTGTGGCTGTCATTTTTTTTTAAGGGACAGGGTCTCACTCTGTCACCCAGGCTGGAGTGCAGTGGTGTGATCATATCTCACTGCAGCCTCTAACTCCTGTGCTCAAGCGATCTTCCTGTGTGGCTGTCATTTAATAGACAGCCTATTGAGAGGCTTCTAGGAGGAAGATTGGCAAACTGAATACAGGGCAATTTTCAGATATAATAATAACAACTTGATTTTGTTTGTAGTTGAGAAGGTTGGCTATTGTTTTTAGTGAGGGAATTTAAATAACTTCTTTAAAACAGCTCCCAAAGGGAAGGGAAGGTAAACTCAAGCGTTATAATGAAGTATAATGGTCTGTCCCTCCAAGTGGTAAGTTTGATGCACTGCTAGTAGAGCCAGTTCTGCTTGGCACCTCCCCAGTACTAACTGCCTCTGGCCAAAAAGCTACCAGGCTCTGGTGCCAGATCCTGGGTGTCATGAGCCAAGTAAGAAGAAGGGAGTAGATGGGGAGAGAAGATAGCTGAGGCAAGCTGTCTCTCCCAGAGAGATGGGTTACGACAGAATCCAATGCAAGCTTTTATGGAGAGACCTGTGTGGAGACAATAGGCCTGCTTTTTAAATTTCCACAAAATCAACTAGGTACAGCATACCACTATTTTATTCATTCACTTGACAAATATTTACTGAGCATCTACTATGTGCCAGGTACTTTGATAAACATGGGGAGTAAAGTGTTGAACAAAACAGAAGTGTCCCCTGCCCTCAGGGAGCTTACTGTTTCATAGGCAAGGTGAGTGAAGAGCAAGTAAACACACAAATATAGAATTACAAATGGCAAAAGAAAAAATACAGGTGGGGCATGGACTAAGGGTCAGGATGGCGTCACCATGGTGACCTGGCATTTAGAATGAATTCTGAATAAAGAGAAGGGGGCCAGTCACTTACAGAGCCAAGAGAAGAGCCTTTCAGGCTGAAGAGAACGTGTGTGAAAGCACTTTTGGGATTCAGGCTCTTGAAGTCGCTGGTCAGGCAGGAGGCTCCCTGAAAGTTGCTCCACTTCTTGCTCCTCACTGTGCAAACCAAAGTGCTCTAGGCTTTGTGGTTTCTCGGGGCACAGAGGACCAGGTGGGTTCCAGAGACCAGCCTGAAAGTTCCCCAATGAGATGCATGGTGATAGCTTGGAAGTTTCAGCCAGTTGAATGAGGTGAGCTTCCAAAATATTCTTAAACCCTACAGCCTCCGAGACCCATTTCCCAGTGATTTCCATTCCTGGTCATCTCTTTCTGCAGGGGACGCTTGCCTGCGGAAAAGCAGTGCGTCGCCTTGGTTAGGGTTAAAGATTGAGGCAGTGCTGGCCTTCAGGAAAAGTGCAAGCAGCAATGGAGAGAGAGCAAAAACTGAAGCCAAGGAAGCAGCCCCTGCCAACAACTTCCGTTCTTTCCCTTTCCTTCGGCATGGCTGCCCAAGGAGCCCCCAGTGACCGTTCATGGTGATCTGTTTGTTTCACAATTGACAAAGAAGGAGGGAGCCCTTTCTGACATTTTTGCCCAGAGGCCCCAGATTTCTCAGTTTGAAACTGCCAAATACGCAACTTTGGGTGGATATTTGGCTGAATCACTTTGAAGGGCTTGTCAGTGCCTAAAATGGAAATTGTTAGAAAGCAGAGGAGGGTGGTTGCCAGCAACCATGAAATGGTAATGACCAAATCATTTATTTTTGCAATGAAATGTCATCCCCTAACACTACAAAGGCAGGTTTTTTTCTAGCTTAGAAGTGCTGACTACCTATAAAAATCTTCAAAAGTGATTCTGTGTGCCATGCACATGCACACATATACCCCATTTCTCTCTCACCCTCTGCCTTCCCTCCTAAACCAAGCTTCTTCCACGTTCCTGGAGCCCAGCTGCAACCTGGGATGAATTAAGATATTGGCTGATTATGAAAGGTAATCAGGCTTCAGCGATCATATAAAATGAAGGGGAGTTCATTTGGTTATTTGTAAAATGGTATGTGGCCGACTTTCCATGTGGGAAAGTTGGTAGGCTGTAATAGATCATGCCCCAAAATACGATGTGGGTCTTTTAAAGATCTATTCAAGTTTAGCTGTAGTTGCACCTAGGAGACATGATACTTATTAAGGTTTCCCATCTATCTATCTATCTATCTATCTATCTATCTATCTATCTATCTATCTATCTATCTGTCTGCCTGCTTCGTTAGCAGGCAAATCGGGCAAGATCTCCCATTGTGTACTTTGTATTTTTAAACGCTGACACTATTTTTCTGAGTTTAGGAGGAAGAGACTGGAAAATACATTGTGGGTTGACACTGGGGAATGCAAGAAAATCTTTCTTTGAAAACAACCATTAAGATACTGTTCCCTCGGGCCAATTCCTGGGCAGTTTTAACCACATACAAAGCCCCAGTTTCTTCTTCTAGCTTTTCTGTATTGACTCCTGTGTTAGGATCAGTGAAAATTTATACTATCATAAGATTTATTTTAAAGTAATACTTTACAAGCCTTTAGCTTAAAAATATTTCAATAACATCTGCACATTCAATACTGAAAAGTAAGATGGCTCCATTTTGCTCTCATTGTAGTAGGCTTTGAGAGGTATCTTTTCTTTCTATCACAGTCATTAGTCTAGTGGTTGATCAGCTTCTTTTTCAACAGAAGTGGCTTTTCCCAAAGTCCTTTGTGACTGTTGGTGTGGGATCTATTTTGTAAGAAGGTTTGCTGTTAAGGAAGGTTATAGGAACATTACAGTTTAGCCATGGACCTTGATCATCTGAATGTGGTAGCTGGGTGGTATCTCAGTGCATTTGAAGCCCATACTTATGGAATCCCTGTTATGCAAGGGGTTGGGGCAGCCCGCTGGAAAAAGTGGCTCCAGTGTGGATGAATCCGTCCTTCAGATTCCTTTGTAGGGTTGGCTTAAAGGGCAATTATAAATTAGTCTGTGTCATTTCTGTCCATTTCCCAACCTTTTAAGAGCCCTCCTGGCCCTCGATCTACATGTATCTAATACCACTTTCTCAGCCTCAGTTTCCTTGTATGTAACACAAAGGACTTGGACTAGACAAGCTACAAGTTCTCGCCAAACTCTGACACTTGACAAATCTAATGCACTTATCAGCAGAGAGGAATGTGGCTATTTTCCAGCACTTTCTTTAGTTTGGGGAAACTAATTTTATATAATGTTCTTTCCCTGTGTTTCCCTTTTAAAAGGAAAACATGACCCATTTCCAGTGTCGTAAAGTCAACACTTTGCAGCTCTGCACGAGGAAACTTCTTTCTATGTAGAAGGGGCACAGAATTCCATGGGAACCAGGGCAGGAACCGATACCTGAAAAGAGATGCAGGCACATGCGGCATGTGGGGCGGGCTGTCCCTCACAGGAGCCAGAATCATCAGTACTAGCCTCAGTCCTCCCATGCAGCTGGCTCCACTCAGAAGCATAACGGTGCGGAGCAGAGATCCCTGAGCCAGCATTCCTGGATTAGAATGCTTACTACCTGTTTACCTCCAGTGAGTTAATTAAACTTTATGTGCCTCAGGTTCCTAATCTGTAAAATACGAATAATAATCACACTACTGCAGAGTACAGTTGCAAGGATTAGATAAGATCACGTGGGCACAAAGTGCTTAGAACAATGTGTAGCACATACATATTAAGTGCTCGGCAAATGTTAACTATTTGTCCATTGGGCTCAAATGTCCAAGTACGGATCCAGGAGTTGAAAGGTTAGATTCCACAGGGCCATCCTCCCTCTTGTGTCCAAGACTCTTTGTGGTCTAGGACAACTTTTGTAAGAACAACTTGTATCTGCTCTGGAATAGGTGACTTTCCTTTTTCTATAGAGCTACTGTCCAACTAGCCCAGCCTTAGTGTCCTTGGGTTCACAAGTCAGTGATAATGACCAAAAATATGAAAAACTATCTGATGAGAGGGAAAGTGTGCTAACTGAGACCCCAGCAATAAGCAAAGGTCTGCCATTGCAGAGGATTTAACAGAGCTCAGACGTGAAGGCTCTTGTAGTTGACAAAGGATCTTTAGAAAAGAATGTTCCCTGAGGGTGCTCCATGTCTACAGAGGCCCAAACAAGAGAAAACAGATTGTGGTTAGACCCAGGGAAGACATTTTTACCACACACAGATAAAATGCTGGGCCACATTCCCAAAACAGGTTATGTAGTGTCTTCCCCCGGTAAATTGGGAAAAGAGTGGGCGGCCATCTGTCCTAGATTGTTTCATAGACCACCAGAGCAGGAAGAACCCTTAGAGGTCATCATATCCAAACCTCTATTTTAAGGATTGAGAATGTAATACACAGAGGGAGGAGATAACTGCCCTATACTCATATAGCAAATTATTAGCAGGACCAGGATTTAAATCTTAGGCCAACACAGCGTGCCACTGCACCTTAGTTATCTCTTAAGGCACTCAAAGTGCTGTCCCTTCTAGTTCTGGAATGCTCCATGGTATCAATGTACTAAAAAAGTAACTGAGGCCCACCCAGAAGGACTCGAAGGTATTGAGCAGTATCCAAATTGCAATTCCTCTAGTTTACCCATCCGATTTTGGAGCTCCAGCTGTCAAAGTGTTTCAGCCAAGCCTCCTCATTCAACTAACTGGTCTTAACTTACCATTTGAAAGCAGCTGTGGTTAAAGCAGAGCTTGCTGACTCAGCCCATGTAGTAAGGATGACTAAACACAAGAATTTCCTGTGGAGGGGGGAGGCGGGGGATGGAAAATATCTTTCAAATGCATTTGTTTCAGGGAACCCTTCTGATCAGTCAGGAGGTAGTCCACCGTGGGCCCACGAGGGAAAGCAGCAGGCTGTCCCTGCTCAGCACCAAGGCAGGATTTGCAGATGTTTCCTTTCTTTTTTCTAAACAACATTGTGGCTGTCTCGGCACCATTTTGGTCTGGCCAGCATTTGCACAGAGCTTCATCTGCCAACTGATACAGCCCAAAGCCAAGCAGAGCAGATGCCTTCCCTGACTGGAGGGGCCTTTCACATTCCTCTGCTCAGAGCCCTTCCCCCAGGGGTGAATTGGGGCTGATCTGCTTTATCTCAAGACAGTTTCAATTCTGAGCCCACCTTGAACTCAAAAGAGAGGATCATTTATGCTGACCAATCAGAAAATATTGTGGGCTGACTTCCATCTCCAGGATGCACCCTGGGGAGTTTGTAATCTGGAGTAAAGTTATCATTTTCAGGTCTGAGTACCACACAGACATTGGACAACTTTAGGAAACAAACATTGACCTTCAGTTGGGTTGCTCGCCAGCTTAAAGCAGTAATCCAGTGAACCCAAAATTTGGGTAAATAGTTTAAGACTCTTGGCTAGTAAAGAGTCTGCCTTGCTCAATTAGAAAGTTGAAGACACCTGGTGCACTTGGGGGTAACACATTTTATTTACAACTTGCAAAATAGAAAAGGGCAGCAGGGAAAAAGAGAGAGTGAACATACTCAGCCATCTTCTGAAAGCCATATACAACTCAAACAGTTCAGTCATTGAGGATTCAAGTCCAAGGGGCCTGCCTCACCCTCATGTTCACAAGGAGAAAACAGGACTAACTGCCTCCGAGTTCTCAAACAGGCCAAGGATTTTTTATTTATTTATGTATTATTATTATTATTATTATTTTGAGACAGAGCCTGCTCTGTTGCCCAGGCTGGAATGCAGTGGCACAATCTCGGCTCGCAGCAACTTCCGCCTCCCGGGTTCAAGCGATTGTTCTGCCTCAGCCTCTCAAGTAGCTGGGATCACAGGTGTGCACTACCACACCTGGCTAATTTTTGTATTTTTAGTAGAGATGGGATTTCACCATGTTGGCCAGGCTGGTCTTGAACTCCAGACCTCAAGTGATCCGCCAGACTCGGCCTCCCAAAGTGCTGGGATTACAGGTGTGAGCCACCGCGCCTGGCCAAGGATCTATTTTTCATAAGCGAGTAAAAATGTCTTAGTCTAATGGGGGAAATGTTCTGTAACAGGCAATGTGGAGTAATGGAAAACAAACTGGTCTGACAGGGGGAGAGGGGAGAAGGAAGGAGGGAGTGTCCTAATTCCCTTGTGTGTGAAGGGTGACCCAAGAAGTGTAAGCTTTGAAGTGTTATTTTACTTTTCTAAGCCTGTTTCTGATTCAGTAAATACTTTAGCTACACACAGTGCCTAGTAATAATGTTTTCTGAATAAGTGAGAGTGAGAGAGAAAAAGAAAGCAATGGATATATGAATGAAAATGTCAAGAGAGTGAGTGAATATATGACAGAATGGTAAGGATTTGCATAGTTCATGGAGTTGGTTTGAAGCTTAAATGAAATAATGGTTATGAGTTCTCATTTTCTAACACTACACTTAATACATTATCTGTATACTCACTATCTTATTTGAATCTTTCGAGGCACCTGTGAGATAAGCAGGGTAAGGACTGTCACCTGTCTGATAGAGGGAATTGGGTATTGGAGAGGTGGAGAAGCAATAGATGATGGAACTAGGGGCTCCCGATCCAGTGCTCCTTCTAACGTATCACACAACCTCTTACTTTCAGATGAAAAAGGTTTTTAAAGAAGAAAGTTCTATAGGACCACCACATAGGATCTATGACTTACAGCTAAGCACCTTTTATATGAGGGCTTAAACACTGGAAGTGGGCTTAGAAGAAGAAATATCAGGCTAGGACTAACAATGCTATTGAAGATTATGGTAAGACCTTGTCAACTCAAAATACAAGAGGCCAGGGGAAAATGGCGTTGGAATGACTTGGGTTTAGATTATCTAATATTTTTGTAAAAGAGCAATGGGACCTCCAGTTGGCAAGGAACTAACAGTTGCTATTTGGAATAACATGGGCCAGTATAAGAAGGTTGACTGTAGACTCAAGTGAGTCAGCCAATATCTACTTAGTTTGTGCCATCAGGTGCCTGGCCTTTCATGAAGCCATCAGCTGTTTAGCAGGAACAGACTTGTGGTCTGAGTCTTCTCCAGGTTTACACGGGTCTTAGAACCTTTGACTCATGATACTGAATGGTGCTGTTTAATACAGTCATATAGTCTAGTCCCCATCCAGTAAAGTTATTCCTATCTGATGAGTCACTGTCCACCCTCCAGTGTCAAAACAAACAAACAAACAAACAAAAAACTTACTGCCTACTGTACCTGTAGTTTCCAGCTTTGTGTTCTGGACAGTTCTGATGATGGTCATCTGTGTCATCATCATTTCTAACTGCATGGGTTACTAGGGAAATAGAGATATGTTCATTGTAAGTGTACCTCATGCAGGCAATTAGACATTGAAAACAAAATTTTCATAAAGCAAATCCTTATTTTTGTGCCCTAGATCGGCTTGTTATTTAAAGGAATCATTGATCTCTAGTTTATCATGTTCTAAAACATAGAATTAGGTTTTATTTTTCTTTTCTTTTTTTTATCTTTGAGATGGAGTCTTGCTTTGTCACCCAGGCTCGAGTGCAGTGGCGCAATCTCAGCTCACTGCAACCTCTGCCTCCCAGGTTCAAATGATTCTCCTGCCTCAGCCTCCCGAGTAGCTGAGATTACAGGCGCATGCCACCACACCTGGCTAATTTTTGTATTTTTAGTGGAGACGGGGTTTCACCATGTTGGCCAGACTGGTCTTGAACTCCTGACCTCATGATCTGCTCGCCTCACCCTCCCAAAGTGCTGGGATTACAGGCGTGAGCCACCGCGTCCAGCCAGAATTAGGTTTTCTTAACGCAGGAGTTTTAAACATGGGGTCTGTTGCTCTTGGATTAGCTACAGGAAACTGGGTGAATTTTTCTGAAACTATGTGCACAATTGTGTTTTTGCTTTTACACACTTTTCTGAGATGATCAACAGCTTTCGTCAAATTCTCAAAAGGGTTAACACCCAAAAAGGTGAAGAAAAACTGGGTGAAAAAAATGGTGGAACTATAATTGTGTTTGTGAGTCCTAAAATATGCAGCTTCAACTGTAATTTATTAAGAAAGTGGCTTTGTCTCTGTCAATTGCATGGTCTGGTTCTCTTCCTTCTGCTGCCCCTGAAGGATAGGTACCCATGGGACATAGTGCCAAGCTTTGACTTTTTCTCTGTCGTATTTGCAGGGTATTAACCATGCTAATAGGAGTTGAGTGGCAATTGTTGTAGACTGAAATAAGGTATTATTTGACAACATTTCCAAGTCCTTGTTCTCAGTTGTCAACCCCAGAGTACAGCCTATAAGGCAGACATCTTTGTTGCATGACTTCAGCTTTAGAATCAGAGAGCTCTGTGACCTTGGGAAAGTCACCTAATCTCTCTGAGCCTCAGTTTTCATCTGACAGATGGGAATAATAACAGGGTTGTTGTGAGGATTATAAGTGAGATGATGAGGCTGGGCATGGTGGCTTGCTCCTCTAATCACAGCACTTTGGGAGGCTGAGGTGGGCAGATCGCTGGAGCCCAGGAATTCAAGACTAGCCTAGGCAACATAACGAAAACACGTCTCTACTAAAAAATAAAATTAAAAAAAAAAAAAAAAGATTAGCCAGGCATGGTGGTGCACACCTGTAGTCCCAGCAACTAAGGAAGCTAAGGTGGGAGGATTGCTTGAGCCTGGGAGCTTGAGGCTACAGTGAGCCATGATCGCACCACTGTACTCCAGCCTGGGCAACAGAGTGAGAACCTGTTTCAAAAAAAAAAAGTGAGATGATGTATATAATGTGCTGGAAACATAGTAAGTGCTTAATAAACAGCAATGCCAATGGTACCTGTGCTGATAAGCAAGTTCCTAAGAAGATCCAAAGGTCTTTCCTGAGGATATGGATAGCTCTGTCTGGGAGCTACCTTGCTGCCTGGGGCCATGATATGGAAACAAAACCAGTTGGACCTTTGTCACTTTATTCAAAACATAGGGTTTGGCCTGTTCAACACTTGTCCTCTGCTAGAAACTGTTGAGGAGCCCTGAAACCATGTTTGACTATTAAACCCAGAAGTTCTATGTAGGGAAAAGGGAGGAACAATTGGTGCAGTCAAATCAGCTCAAAAGCTCCAGTTGATGCTTTGACCCAGCAGCAATAATAGTGTCCAAAGGGCCTTCCCATCCCTGTTCTCATTTGATCCTCAAAACAGCCATATGAGGTAAGCAGAGCAGGTGCTGGAGAAGCCACTTATTGCTGCAATGATACAAGCAAGTCCAGAAGTTTTAAGGACTTTGTGAAAATGCAGTGGTTTATAAATAAGTAAAATTAGTGTGTTAGCAAGAAATGTTTATTGGGTATTTGTTTTTTAATATTGAGTTTATTGTGTATAACTGAATATAGCACAGAGCTGGGCACATGGAAAGGCACATGGATAGTCAGATTGGAGTGGCAAGAATTTCATGACAACGCATCAAAAAGATTATATATCATGATCAAGTGGGATTTATCCCTGGGATGCAAGGTTAGTTTAACATACACACATCAGTCAATGTCATATACCACATTAACAAAATGAGGCTAAAAACCACCTGATCATCTTAATAGATGCAGAAAAAGTATTTGACAAGGTTCAACATCCTTTGTTGATACAAACTCTCAACAAATTAAGTACAGAAGGAACTCACCTCAACACAGTAACTACCATTTGTGAAAAGCTTGCAGCTAACATCATAATCAATGGGGAAAAACTGGAAGCTTTTCCTCCTCCAGTACTAGGCAAGGATCCCACTCTCGCCACTTCTATTCAATATAGTATTGGAAGTACTAGCCAGAGCAACCACACACTTTTTTGAAAGGCATCCAAATAAGAAAGGAAGAAGTAGGCAGGGCATGGTGGCTCATGCCTGTAATCCCAGCACTTTGGGAGGCTGAGGCAGGCAGATCACTTGAGTTCAGGAGTTTGAGACCAGCCTGGCCAACATGACGAAACCCTGCCTCTAGTAAAAATACAAAAATAAGCTAGGTGTGGTGGCTTGCACCTGTCATCCCAGCTGCTTGGGAGGCTGAGGCATGAGAATCACCTGAATCCGGGAGGTGGAGGTTGCAGTGAGCCAAGATCGTGCCAGTGCACTCCAGCCTGGGCAACAGAGCCAGACCCAGTCTCCAAAATAATAATAATGATAATAATAATAAATAAAAAGAAAAGAAAAAAAGAAAGAAAGGAAGAAGTAAAATTTTCCCTTTGTGGATGACATTATCCTATATGTAGAAAATAGATGCCACTAAAAAAACCTGTTAGACCTAATAAATGAATTCAGTAAAGTTGACAATACAAAACCAACACACAAAGTAAGTGGTGTTTCCATACACTAACTACAAACTATACCAAGAAGGAATCAAGAAAACAATCCAATTTACAGTAGCATCAAAAAGAACAAAATATTTAGGAATAAATTTAACTAAGGAGGAGAAAGATCTGTTACACTGAAAACTAAAAACATTGATGAAAGAAATTAAAGAAGATACAAATAAATGGAAAGATATCCTGTGTTTATGGGCTGGAAGAATTAATATTGTTAAAATGCCCCTACTACCTGAAGTGATATTCAGGCTGGGCATGGTGGCTTACGCCTGTAATCCCAGCACTTTGGGAGGCCGAGGCAGGTGGATCACTGGAGGCCAGGAGTTTGAGACCAGCTTGGCTAACATGGTGAAACTCTGTCTCTATTAAAAAAAAAAAATATACAAAAATTCCAGGTGTGGTGGTGGCCACCTATAATCCCAGCTACTTGGGAGGCTGAGGCAGGAGAATAGCTTGAACTCAGGAGGCAAAGGCTGCAGTGAGTCGAGATCGCACTACTGCACTCCAGCCTGGGTGACAGAGTGATACTTTGTCTAAAAAAAGTGATATTCAGATTTGATGTAATCCCCATCAAAATTCCAGCAGCATTTTTCACAGAAAGAGAAAAAACAATTCTAAAATTTGTGTGGAACCACAAAAAACCCCAGACAGCTGAAGCAATATATATATATATATTTGTTTTTTTTTTTTTTTTTTTTTTTGAGACGGAGTCCTGCTCTGTCACCCAGGCTGGAGTGCACTGGCACCATCTCGGCTCACTGCAAGCTCCGCCTCCCGGGTTCACGCCATTCTCCTGCCTCAGCCTTCTGAGTAGCTGGGACTACAGGCGCCCGCCACCACACCTGGCTAATTTTTTGCATTTTTAGTAGAGACGGGCTTTCACCATATTAGCCAGGATGGTCTTGATGTCCTGACCTCATGATCCACCTGCCTTGGCCTCCCAAAGTGCTGGGATTAGAGGCGTGAGCCACTGCGCCCAGCCAAGCTGAAGTAATCTTGAGAGGGAAAAAAAGAGAAAGTTGGGGGCATCGCACTTCCTGATTTCAAATTATATTACAGGCAGGTGGTCCAGTGGCTGATGCCTGTAACCCCAGCACTTTGGGAAGCCAAGGTGGGAGGATAGCTTGAGTCCAGGAGTTTGAAACCAGCCTCAGAAACATAGCAAGATCGTGTCTCTACAAAATAATTCTTTTTAATTAGCTGGGCATGATGGTGCATGCCCGTAGTCCTAGCTACTCGGGAAGCTGAGGTAGGAGGATTGCTTGAGCCCAGGAGTTCGAGGTTACGGTGAGCTATGATTATGCCACTGCTCTCTAGCCTGAGCAATGAGCAAGACCCTGTCTCTTAAAAAAATTATATTAAAAATCTATAGTAATCAAAACAGTATAGCTCTGGCATTAAAAAAGACACATAGACCAATAGAATAGAATAGAGAGCCCATAAATAAACTCAAACATACACAATCAGTTAATTTTTAACAAGAGTGCCAAGAAGACACCATGGGGAAAGGGCAGTCTCTTCAACAAATGGTGTTGGGAAAACTGGATATCCATATGCAAAAGAATGAGATTAGACTTTTATACCGTACATAAAAATCAACTGAAAATTGATTAAAGGCCTACGTGTAAGACCCGAAACCATAAAACTAGAAGAAAACCTAGCAGAAAAGCACCTTGACATTAGCTTTGGCAATGATATTTCAGATATCACACCAAAAGCTCAGATTACAAAAGCAAAAATAAAGAAGCGAGACTACATCAAGCTAAAAGCTTCTGTACAGCAAGGAAAATAATCAACAAAATGAAAAGGTAGCCTATAGTTTTGGGGAAAATATTTGCAAATAATATATCTAATAAGGGGCTAATATCAAAAATATGTAAAGAACACACACAACTCAATGGCAAAATAAATCAATAAATAACCTGATTTAAAAATGGGCAAAGGATCTGAATAGACATTTCTCTAGAGAAAACATACAAATGGCCAACAAGTATATAAAAAGGTGCACAATATCACTAATCATTAGGGAGATGCAAATGAAAATCACAGTGAGATATCCCCTACATCTGTTAGGCTGGCTACTGTCAACAAGTCAAAAGATAACAAGTGTTGGCAAAGATGTGGAGAAAAAGGGACCCACCTGTACACTGCTGATGGGAATGTAAATGAGTAAAGCCATTATGGAAAACAGGATAGAGGTTCCTGAAAAAAATAAAAATGGAACTACCATATAGCCTATCAATTCCCCTTCTGGATAGATACCCAAAGGAAATGAAATCAGCACCTTGTAGAGATATCTGTCCTCCCATGTTCACTGCAGCATTATTCACAATAGCCAAGATTCAGAAACAATTTGTGTCCATGGATAGATGCATGGATAAAGAAATTGTGGTGGCCGGGCACAGTGGTTCAGGCCAGTAATCCCAATGCTTTGGGAGGCCGAGGCAGGAGGATAGCTTGAAGCCAGGAGTTCGAGACCAGCCTGTTTAATATAGTGACACTGTATCTTTACAAAAGTAAAAAAAATTAGAAAAAAATTAACTGGACATGATAGTGCACATCTATAGTGCCAGCTACTCAGGAGGTGGAGGTGGGAGGATAGCTTGAGCCCAAGAGTTTGAAGCTACAATGAGCTATGATCGCACCACTGCACTCCAGCCTGAGCAACACAGTGAGACTCTATCTCTATATAAAAAAATGAAATTATGGTGTGTATGTATATTGTGTGTGTGTGTGTGTGTGTGTATAATATATACGGAATATTATTCGGCCTAAAAGAGAGGGTGATCCTGCCATTTGTGACAACATGGCTGAACCTGGAAGACATTAGGCTAAGTGAAATAAACCAGACACAGAAAGAAAATGCTGAATGATCTCACTTATATGTAGAATGTAGAATTTTTAAAAAGAGCTGATGATGTACAGCATGAGGACTATAGTTAATGACAATGTATGTAATTTCCTAAGAGAGTGGAGTTTAGGTGCTCTTACCACACAGAAAATGTACCTATGTGAAGTGATAGATATACTAATTTGCTTGATTATATTTTGTGTATATATATATACACACACACATCATGTTATACACCTCAAATATATATGCAAAAAAAATTTTAAAAGAATACATGAAAGTAAAATCGTTAGAAAGTATAACTAGACACTGGGTGGTCTGGTACAGCTGAGAGCTGTGAGACTGTAGCGAAGGGAAGATGTAGGTTGGTTGCAGGATCCAGGGAAGGCTACCTGGAGGAGGTGGGCCCTGGGCTGCTAGGGAGGTGGAGGGAAGCAGTGTGGCAGGCAGATAAGCAGGAGCATAGAGGCTGGGATGAACAGGCTGGGGGAATGGAGGGGCTCACACAGTGGTCAGCCAGGGGGGTCGCTATGGGAAATAGTGGGAATTTTGATTAAAATTATGGAAGGCATCAATTGCTCAAACAAGGGAAGGGGACTGGACTTGATTTGGTAGGTGGTGAGGGGCAGTGAGGTGTGGCAACAGAGCAGCAAGAAAAGGGAGTCGAGTCGGAGAGTCCAGCTGGGAGCCAGGAGTAAGAATCTAGCCATCAATGATCAGAGTCTGGGCGAGGATGAAGCCATGGAAACAGAGAAAGGCGAAGGATGAAAGCGCTCGCTGGTCTCTAGGGCCTTTGCTTGGAGTAACACAAAGACTTTTCTCTCTGTAAGGAGCAAGTCCATTTTTGGTCTTTATATTTCTACAGCATGAGAAATGCCTCTTTCATCCAGGAGCACGTGCCCTGCTTAAAGAAAACCAGGCAAGACAGCTTGCAAAGGAGAGAGCCTGAGAGGTGACTTTTCATGTTGCACAATGGTTCTTTACCAAAGGAGTCACAAAGGGTCTTTTGACATAGAAACTGCCCCAATTTATGTGCAAGTTACTGCCCTGCATCCTAGGGAGGTTTTGGGGCGTGGGATGACAAAGCACCTCCACAGTCCCCTTCCTCTGCCTCTGCCCAGAGTTCTACTTGATGTAACAGGTCTTGTGAGGCTTCTCAGGTGGAAAAATGCTCTCTCAGCCTTCACAGGTCAGTCATGAACCTGGTCCCACATGGACACAATTCTGATGACATTTTAGCATGAAAGGTACAAAAGTGAGATCTGCAAAGGGGTCTCAGGATTCAGTTCCCTGGATTGTCCTGAGCATTTGTTTCTCAGATTTGAGCTTTTTCCTTTTATTTTGGAGATGGGGCCTCACTGTGTTGTTCAGGCTGATCTGGAACTCCCAGGCTCAAGCGATCCTCCCAACTCAGCCTCCTGAGTTGCTGGGGTTACCGGTGTTAGCCACCCAACCCATCACAGATTTGAACATTTCTTTCAGAAATATGAGTGAGGTGGTTTCATGTGGAGACCCCTGTGAGGCTCTGAAGCATCATTTCTACCTGCTATGTGTGCCTGAGAAACCCATGCCTGGCCCAATCCCCATATACCCTCAAGTACAAATGGGATAATAGGACCCCCCGGGGGTCCATGCACTTGACCCAGGTTGCTCTTAGAGACTGGATTCAGCACAGATTCAGCTACTCCAGCTAAGGGGCAGGGCAAAGCAAAGGTACCAATACATTCATCTGGCTGGAAAAGGAGGATTTTGCTTTTATGAACTTTAAAGGAATATAAAAATGACTTTGTTGTGATTGAATTGCCTTGCTGGATGAAGTGCCCTGTGGCTCCAGGGCGTAGAGGGGATTGTATGGAGACTGTGTATTTCCTTATGTATGTTTCTATATAGATATATTTCCTTATATACAAACGTCTGCACAATTGTGTTTGGGAGCCCCAGGCTAAAACTAAGACCCTGACATTTTTGAAACTTTGTTGGATAGAAACTATGGGTGGAGAAATCCTGTTTAATTGCTGCAAGTCGTTTTTAGCTTATAAGAGATGAAATCTTTGATATTCATTTAGGACAAACTCTTCCTGTTTTGATGATAGCCATCTCCTATATATTGAGAGCTTCCTATGTGTCCGGCACTGTGCTCAACCCTTTACATACATAATCTCATTTAATCTTCACAGTGTCCTTAAAAGTGAGGTACTATTGTTGTCCTCCATTTTATAGAGAAGGAAAGTGATGGAAAGAGAGGTTTAAGGACTTGATTAAGGCAAAGTGGCTAATAGGTGGAAAACTGGGGTTTGAACCATAGTCTTAATGACTGTGCAAAACGTCCTGGTGAGAACTACTTAAGTTTCTTCTCCCTGCAAATTTAGAGCAAATACTTTCTAATGAAATCAGATGTGGTTCAAGAAGCAAAAATGGCTTTGCAAGGAGGAAGATATTTAAAGTTGTCTACCAGGGAGGCAGTGTAGCATTTCTGCAAACCAGTTTGCTATTGGAGCAATTACATCTCGGCTGAAGAGAGAACAAGTACGATGAGGTGATGGAGTGGAGTTTGATTTTGAGTCCTTGAGTGCAAGAAGGCCAAGGGCCAGAGGCTGACAGGCGTGAGAAACCATAGCACCCATGGAGCTGCTTCTAAGCCCAGGGGTCCAAGTGTGACCTAGAGTTGGGCAGAGCAGACAACCAACTCATTGCACCTGCCTTGTGTCTCGTTTTTTTTTTTTTTTTTTTTAATCATGGTAGTTTTTAACTTGTTATTTCTGGCACACTGGAAAGTTTTCATTTTTGCGATGTCCACTGTGCATTCAACTACCGCATTGAACTCTTATTCATTCTTTTGTGAAATTATAATTCAGACCTCTTGTGTTTCTATATATGTAAGCATATCATTGCAAATATATATGCGTGTGTGTGTGTGTGTGTGTGTATAGTATCCACTTTACAGATAAAGAAACTAAGGCACTCAGGTTTAGAAATTACTCTAGGTCACACAGCTAATAAGTGATAGTGCACATATTTAAAAATAGGTCTACCTTCAGATCCTGAGTTGTAAATTGCTATATAATATCTCGCATACGTAAATTATATTTTTATAAAAATGAGATACTGTACACATTATTTGTAACGTACTTTCACTTAATAACTTTCCCATATGCCTAGATATATTTAATAACATAATTTTAAGGATGTATAAAATACCTTTATCATAAAAGTATAGGCCAAGCGTGGTGGCTATGCCTGTAATCCCAGCACTTTGGGAGGTCAAGGTGGGCAGATCACTTGAGCCCAGGAATTCGAGACCACCCTGGGCAACATGGCAAAACCCCATCTCTACAAAACAACACAAAAATTAGCCAGGCATGGTTGTGCATACCTAAATCCTATAAGCTACTCAGAAGGCTAAGGTAGGAGGATGCACACCTATAATCGTATAAGCTACTCAGAAGGCTGGGGTAGGAGGATCACTTGAGCCTTGGAGGTGGAGGTTTGCATGAGCCTTGATCATACCACTGCACTCTAGCCTGGGCAACAGAGTGAGACCCTGTCTCAACAAAAGTAAAGTAATTAATATTTATTGAGTGCTTAAGACGGGTGAGACATCTTAACATGGACTATTTCAAATAAATTTGTTTACATGAGGCAGGATTACTGGTTGTTGTAGTCATATCAGTTCAGAAACTCCAGCTTGTCACTCTCTTACTTGCTCGCACCCCAGCCTGTCACCCTCGACCAACTTTGGAGCTGTGGGATCTGCATGGATTGTTATGCCATCCAATGCAAAATGCCCTTGTCTTAATCATATGGGTAAGAAGCAAGCAGCAAGTATCTGGACTGAGCACAGGGTAGCACAGGCAAGGGCAGCCAGAGTGACCCTCCATGTTGACAAGGATTCTTGAGAGGATTTAATGTTACTAGTCTAAATTAGGGACCAAGGAAAACTGTTCTCATCTAATTTCCTGGAAGCTTTGCGATGATACTGGAACCCTGGGAAAACCATGGCAGAGAAGAGATTTTAGGAGGTACAGGAGCCAAAGGTGAACAGATACCATTGGTGGGTTGAGGGGGACCAGGTATAGTGAAAGCATCAACACTAACATCTTGCCTAAAAATAAGATCCCTTCCAGCCAGGTGTGGTGGCTCATGCCTGTAATCCCAGCACTTTGGGAGGCCAAGGCAGGTGGATCACGAGGTCAGGAGTTCAAGACCAGCCTGGCCAACATGGTGAAACCCCATCTCTACTAAAAATATAAAAATTATCCAGGTGTGGTGGCACACACCTGTAATCCCAGCTACTCAGGAGGCTGAGGCATGAGGATCACTTGAACCCAGGAGGCAGAGGTTGCAGTGAGCTGATATTGCACCATTGCACTCCAGCCTGGGCGACAGAGTGAGTGTCTCAAAAAAGAAAAAAAGAAGAAGAAGAAGAAGAGTGATACAATTTGATGGAATAAAGCACATTTACAGTGTTGTCCAACCACCACCACTATCTATTTCCAGAACATTTTCATCATCCCAAAAAGGAAATTCTATGCCCCTTTAAGTACTCACTCCCTGTTCTTCCCTCCCCCTTGCCCTACGTAACCACTGATCTATTTTCTGTATCTGTGGATGTGAACATTCTGGATATTTCATGTAACTGGGATCATATAGCAGTCTTTTTGTGTCTGGCTGCTTTCACTTAGCATAATGTTCTCAAGGTTCATCCAAATTGTAGCATGTATCAGCACTTCATTCCTTTTTATGACTGAATGATATTCAATTGTACTGATAGACCACATTTTGCTTGTCCATTCATCAGCTGATGAACATTTGGATTGTTTCAACCTCTTGGCTATTATCAATAGTGCTGCTAAACATTTGGGGTACAAGTTTTTGTCTGAACACCTATTTCCAATTCTATTGGATATGTATCTAGGAATAGACTTGCTGGGTCATATGGTAATTCTGTGTTTAACTTACTAAGGAACAAGAAAATAGCACTACTTTTATTGTTGTAAAGAAAAACTCAACAGCCAAAACATAATCATATGGAGATACATATTTTTGTATTTTTCTTTTGCAGCTTGAAGGAATACACATTTGTTGTCTCCATTTTTATGGTTCAGTCCGGGCACAGCTTAGCTGGGTCCTCTGCTCAGAGTGTCATGAGCCTGCAGTCCAGGTGTTGTCTAGGATGCATTCTCCTCTGGAGATCTGGAGCTTGGGGTCCGCATCCAAGCTTGTTCAGGTTGTTGACAGAATTGAGTTCCCTGCTGCTCTAGTGCCGAGGCTCTCACTTCCCGGAGGCTGGCCCTCTCTCCACAGCCTTGTTTGCTTCTTCATGTTCAGCAGGAAATGCCGTCTCTCTTCAGGGAGGGCTAATAGCTTTCACTTGATTACATCAGCCCCACCCAAGACAATGTTTTTTGTTTTGTTTTGTTTCGTTTTTTTACAGTCCAGAGGACTTTTTTTTTTTTTTTTTTTTTTTTTACATATATACCTATTATGCCATGAACTCATGAGGAGTAGGTTCCAGCAGCTCCGGCTCCTTCCCATTGGTTCTCACACAGTGTGCTTCTCTGAGTGGAGCAAGCTGGTGCTTCGTTGAACCCAGGTACCTTTCTCTTTGGCTTCCTTTTTTTCTGAACACTTTCCTTCATGCAATTCAGGATGCTATTTTTTGGCTCTTAATAAAGTGATTAATATGCACAATATGCACATTAATTCTCTTGGTAAGAATCTTACCCTTGTGTTTTTAAAACAATGCCAACAGCACGTTGGGTAACAATGTAGGCTCTTCCAGTTTTGCCATGAAAACATTTGTGGGGTATTCCTTTCTGAACAGTGCCCATTCCCTTGATGTCTAAAATATCACCTTTCTTGTAGATTCACAGGTATATGGTCAAAGGAACAAGCCCATGTTCTCTAAAAGGCCTAGAGAACACATACTGGGTGCCTCTTCTCTTTCCCTTTGTGTTTGTTATTTTGGAAAAATACTAGAAGATGGTGGTTCTGGCCAAAAGTGATCATCTGTCTTTTTTATTAACTCAAAATCAGCTGATATGTGACTTTAATTACATCTTGAAGCTATATTTTAAAATATTTTGTATAGATGTAGAGGGTACAAGTGCAGACTTCCTACATTCATATATCGTACCATGGTGGAGTTTGGGATTTTGCTGTACTCATCACTCGAATAGTGAACATTGTACCCAATAGGCAATTTTCTGCAAAAGACATGATTTCATTCTTTTTTATGGCTGAGTAGTATTCCATGATGTATAGATGCTACATTTTCTTTATCCAATCCACCACTGATGGACACTTAGGTTGGTTCCATTATCTTTGCTATTGTGAATAGTGCAGTGATAAACATTAGTGCAGGTATCTTTGTGATAAAATGATTTCTTTCCCTGTGGGTAGATACCCAGTAGTGGGACTCCTGGATCAAATGATATTTCTATTTTTAGTTCTTTGAGAATGGATCAAATGATATTTCTACTTTTTGTTCTTTCAGAAATATCCCTACTGTTTTCCGTAAGTTGTGCTAACTTACATTCTAACCAACAGTACATAAGCATTCCCTTTTCTCCACATCCTCACCAACATCTATTTTTCTTTTTAATTATAGCCATTCTGACTGGTGTAAGATGGTATCTCATTGTGGTTTTAATTTGTGTTTCTCTGATTAGTGATGTCGAGTATTTTTTCACATGTTTATTGGCCACTTGTATGTTTAAAGCTATATTTTTAAGCATTATGATAAGCAATCTAGCCAGATTAGTAACAAAATGAACCCTACTCTCAAGGAGGAGAATCCAAGTGAGTAATTCAGCGCACGCACATCACTGCAGTTAGAAAAACTACACAAATACCACTTTTTTTTTTTTTTTTTTGAGACAGAGTCTTACTCTGTCGCCCAGACTGGAGTGCAGTGGCACAATCTCGGCTTACTGCAGCCTCTGCTCCCAGGTTCAAGTGATTCTCCTGCCTCAGCCTCCTGAGTAGCTGGGCCTACAGGTGTGTGCAACCACGCCCCGCTATTTTTTTTTTTTTTTTTTTTGTATCTCTAATAGAGACAGGGTTTCACCACGTTGGCCAGGATGGTCTTGATCTCGACCTCGTGATCCACCCGCCTTGGCCTCCCAAAGTGCTGGGATTACAAGCGTGAGCCACCACGCCAGGCCACAAATACTGCTTTCTATTGGCCAACACAGGAAGAAACATGAACTTCCTTCCTCAAGTTTGAGGCTGGAGTCTTTGTCATGGCCTTCAGTCACTAGTGAGACTGGTGATCTCCTCATCCAACCATGAGCACATTGAGGACAAGGGCACATCTGAGTCATCTCTGTCATCCCAGTGCCTGGCACAGTCAACATTTGTTGGTGGAAGGAAGGCAGGAATGCCACCCATCCCCCTGGGGGAGATAGTCTTGGGCACAGTCTCTCTTTGCATTGCTCCTGCAGGGTACTGAACCACCTCTACCCTCACAGCAACCTCCTCTCCATCATCCATCACTTCAGGCCACTCAAGGGTGAGCAAGCCAGCTGATAGCACTTTTCAGCTACACAAATGGATAAATCACAGAAACCAACATTTGTCAGACCCAGCTATCCTGATTCTTGTTGTGAACAAAATGATCATTAATTCCTTTGGACGAGTCCCCTAGTCTCCAGCCATTTGTCTCCTTTCCCCATGGGCAAATAACAATGCGAGTCCTATTAGTGGTCTCTAGTCATCTCATAGCATTGCAGGGAGAGCTGAAGCTGGATGAATGGACATCCCTGAGCTTGTGGAGTTCTCATCAAATGGGCAGTGACTGGGTATGATCCCCTTTGGAGCCTGTCACTGCTGTTGACATTGAAAATACCGGTGTGGAAACAAATGCTGTCTTTGTCACAGGCTGAACTACAGGGGCCTCTCCTTCCCTAAGCTGGCAGCTGAGGCTAAGTACTTGAGATCCCTGGGCCAGCTGTTGTGAAGTAAACACCAGGCAGTAGGTAAGGCAAGATTCAGAACTGGGCAGAAAGCCAGGCTGGAGGGGGAGCTCTGATAGGAGGGGAGCACAAAAGTTGGCAAACAAGTGCTTTCCAAGTAGGTTTTACAAAATACAATCTGGCCTCTAAAGTAGACAAAGCACCAATGAGGGGTGCAGGGGTGGGAGTGCTGCCTAAAAATGCCTGCTGTAACTCACTATCAGCTCAAGAAGATTCTAGAACTGGAAAGGCACTGTGAGCAATGTTTCCCGAGGAGGCTTCCCTTGGAGCACAAAAAGATAGCCACACCCTTTGAAGTTAGCTGGGAGCTTACAAAGAGCAGTGTTGTTTCCACTAAGGAAGAATGATAGCCCTGCATAATGGTGTCCTTATTCTGTAAACCCCAGACCTTGTGCGATGAGGGGCAAGTGAGCCTGCAGGCCCCAGCAAAGAGGGAGGAAATGGTTGGCAAAACACATACTTTTAGCTTGCTTGCTGGTCAACATGGAAGGTCTCCCCTAGGAAGATGGTGTGGTCAAAGTCAGGGGTCTGTTTCAACTCTCTTCCAAGGATGATTGCTAAATCATATCAAGATACCTTTTTAATTTGATGATGGCTGATGTAAGTTTCCAAATGCTCACATCTTCTGTCATATTTGATGTATTTCAGTGAATCATGCCACAAGCTGAGAGGCTCTAGAGATGAAAGGCTGATGAGAAAAAACGAATGAGCCCATTGTTTTACATCAGAATGAGAATGGTGATATTTCTGAGTAGTGGGATTCCTGTCACACAAAAGGGGAAGTCAGTAGGCTAGCAGTAGCTGCCAAGGGCAGCTTATTGGACAATTATTAGGGAATGGAATCCTAAAATTGGAATTTTAACATAGCCTTGATCAACTTTGGAATGCCTATGGTATTGCATCATACATGCTTGTGTCAGGGACCACTTCCAAAATTCTGACTCATCTCTCAGGCCAATGAAACCATTTCAGCATGTGAATTACACCCCTGGTGTCATCCAAGAGAATTTTTGTCAGCCCTGGTGCCCAGGACCGATTCCATTAGGCCTAGGAGAAGCTGTGTGGTGCAACAGAAAGAGCCACGATGAGCCCTGGGCTCTAGTCCCAGCTCTGTTGCCAATTAACTGTCATTCCAAGGGAATCTTTTAATGAATCTGTATCTTGGTTTCTTTAGCAGTTAAAAGGAGACAGTTGAATTTGATGAGTTAGTCTCTTACAGCTTTAAAAATAAAAATGCATGTTTCATAGCTTGGCATTCAACAAAGAATTGTTGTGGATATGCAAGTAATCTAATTTTATAATTTTCTTTAGGTATGAAAGGAATCTTAAACATCATATAGTCCAACCCCTTTATCATACAGATGTGGAAACCAAGGTCCAGAAAGGGGAAGGGATTTGCTCAATTAGTGCAGAATTAGGGTTAGAGATCACGTTTCTGGATTCCCAGTCCAATGCATTTTCCACTACACTTATTTTTAAATCAAGTAATACATGAGCATGGTTTAACAATATGAAATAGGCAGCTGGGCGCGGTGGCTCACACCTGTAATCCCAGCACTCTGGGAGGCCGAGGCAGGCGGATCATGAGGTCAGGGGATGGAGACCATCCTGGCTAACACAGTGAAACCCCATCTCTACTAAAAATACAAAAAAATTAGCCAGGTGTGGTGGCGGGCGCCTATAGTCCCAGCTACTCAGGAGGCTGAGGCAGGAGAATGGCCTGAACCTGGGAGGTAGAGTTTGCAGTGAGTAGAGATCATGCCACTGCACTCCAGCCTGGGCGACAGAGTGAGACTCCATCTCAAAAAAGAAACAAAGAAAGAAATATATATATATATATATACACACACACATATATAAAATACAGAGAACTGACAATTAAAAACAACAGTTCTCTGCCCCACTCCTCCCCATCCCCAGTCCCACTCCTCAGAGGCAACCATTTTTTAACAGATTCTGTTGGCAATTCATCTGATAGTTACTTCTGAATCTCTAAATATTACTCTGTTTCTATTCCTAATTTATGCATTTTGGACATTATCTATTGACTCCCTGTTATAAAAATGGAAGATTTAGCTCACTTAACATTACTCCCAACTGCCTCTCTTTCTTCTGCCTCCCCATGGTTGATAGCATTATTTTATGAGATTTTTAAAAATTCACTTTTTAAAATAGCATGCTATTTTGAAATTTACTTTTTTGGTGTACAGCTCTATGAGTTTAGGCAAATACATAAAGTCATGTAACTGCCACGACAATCATGATACAGAACAGTTCCATACCCCCCAAATCCCTTCATGCTGCCCTTTGTAATCAACTCCTTCCTTTACCCCCTACACTGATCTGTTTTGTTGCTATAATTTTGTCTTTTCCAGAATGCCCAGAAATTGAATTATATACCATATAACCCTTTGAGACTGACTTCTTTCACTCAGTATAACTATTTTGAGATTCATGTATCTGTTGTTCATTCTTTTGTATTGCTGAATAGTACTCCACTCATGGATGTACCACAGCTTATCCATTCACCAGTTGCAGACCCTTTCAGTTGTTTCCAGTTTGATAGCATTATTTTTAGTTATTCTATTGGTTACTTTTTAACTGGAAATCATATACTGAAACCTCTACTTCTTGCACCATCATCCACTATATAGTAAGTAGATCTTCCTTTTCAGAATAGTAAATGCTTTGGACTGATTGAAAAACATAATACTTTCATTTCTTTAGTCACAGTTTTAGGTGGATTTAATTTGAGGGTGTGATTTTTCATGGGGGTGGGAAGATTTGTTCAAATGCTGTCCAGCAGCCCTATTCAAGGCTACAGCCATTCTAAATGCCTCCTGTCACATAGCGGGCCTTCTCTAGTACTAGACATGCTTGTTGCTGGGAAGATATGCATGTACTTTCTGTTCTGACCGTTGCTAACTCAGGCAGTAGTTTTTGGGAAAAAGACCTTTCTTCATGTGGATTTCAGCTTTTGTCTGTCATGTTTTTTCTGTTCCAGCTGCCTTCACCAGTGAGCACAAAGCCACATTTCAAAGGAAACTGACAAATTATCCCCAGCTGCCAGAAGGAGGTTAGTTTTCTGTGTGTTCAGTGTCCCCCTTCTCTGATAACCAACAGGTTAACTTTCTAAAGGGAACTGACAAAAGCAGAAATTGTCCTTTTACCCAAATGAGTTGTGATTGTTGATTTTTTAGAAGATGTGGATTTGTAATATTCCTCTCCGTTCCTACTCTAATTTATACCAGGAAATAGAGTGTAAGTGATCACAATGGAACCTCTATTGTTTGCAAGATTCATATTAATGCATTCTGGTTTTTTAAGTGCTTACAAGATCTAAATTAATTTTTAAATTAGCTAGCACAGTGTCTTTACTCAATGAGTAACCATTTAAAGGCTGAATGATGTCAGCCCTGGCCATAGAGATTTATGTGTTGTTATATTTCATTTGCATTTTTAACCATCTTTGTACATGTGTTATGCATCTAGCACTTATGCTGTATAACAGGAGAGAGTCTAATGCCTAGCACAGTACACTACACATAGTAGGTGCTCACTAAATGCCATTTGAATTGAAATGATCCAAAAGAGTGTCATGTATCTATGATGGTAAAATATTCTGTGTTAATGCAATGAGTCAGGCATTCTCAAACGCTAATAGGAATGCAAACTGGTACAACTGTCCCACAGGGCAACTTGGCAAAATGCTCGAAAGCCTTAACCATGTTCTTATCCTTTTACCCAGTAATTCTCTTTCTAAGGATTTATGGTAAAAGGAAATAGAGATGCACAAAAAATACAAATACATGGAAATTCATTGTGGCAGTATTTAAAATAGAGAAAAAGTGGAAACAAGTTGTCCATACTATGAAATCCTATGCAGTAACATTTATACTATGAAATGCAAGGTAATTATTTAAAATCATGTTTAGAAGAATATTTAATGACTTGAGTAAATGCTCATGGTCTAAATTAAGCAGGGGAAAGGAGGATACACAAACATACAGTGAAATCCCAACTCTGTGTGTGTGTGTGTGTGTGTGTGTGTGTGTGTGTGTGTGTGCAGGAAATAAAAAAGACTAGAAAGAAATAATAGAAATATTAACAATGATTAGCCAGCCATGGTGGCACATGCCTGTAGTCCTAGCTACTCAGCAGGCAGAGATGTGAGGATCCCTTGGACCCAGAAGTTTGAGGTTGCAGTGAGCTGTGATTGCACCACCGTGCTCCAGCCTGGGTGACCGTGTCCCTAAGCAACAAACCACAGAACTATAATTATCCCTATGTTGTGGGATTATGAGTCATTTTCATTTTCTTATTTTTGTAATGAGCTTATCTTACTTTAAAATCCAAATTTTTTTAATTTTAAAGAACTAACTACTACTTATGCTAGAGGGCTGACATTCATAAAATCCTAGTAATGAGATATAGAACCATTTCTCCAACTAGTGTCAAATCTTCATCTTTAAAAAAAAAAATGAGATAGGGTCTCACTCTGTTGCCCAGGCTAGAGTGAAGTGGGCTGATCATAGCTCACTGCAGTCTTAAACTCTTGAACTCAGTGTCAATTCTTCAGATGCCATATGGATGGTTACGGCAGTGGTCAGTTTTTAGAAAAACTAAATAAAGCCCAGAAGTCATTTCAGATTTAAATACTCTGAGGGGTGGGGTACAGTGGCTCATGCCTGTAATCCTACTACTTTGGGAGGCCAAGGTAGGTGGCTCACTTAAGCCTAGGTGTTCAAGACCATCCTGGGCAACATGGCAAAACCTCATCTATACAAAAAATTTAAAAATTAGCCAGGTCTGGTGACATGCACATGTAGTCCCAGCTACTCGGGAGGCTGAGGTGAGAGGATTGCTTGAGGCCAGAAGTTCCAGACCAGCCTAGGCAACAAAGGAAAACCCCATTTCAACAAAGAAAAAAATGTGAAAAATAAGCCAGACGTGGTGGTATATGCCTGTAGTCCAAGCTACTCAGGAGGCTGAGGCAGGAGGATCACTTGAGCCCAGGAGTTTAAGGCTGCAGTGAGCTGTGATCATACCACTGCACTCCAGCCTAGGTGACAGAGTGAGACCCTATCTCAATAATAATAGTAATAATAATGATAACAGTAATAATAATAATAATAATAATAATGCTCTGAGCCTTAGTTTGATATTGAAAGGAAAATATGTTTATCCTTTTCTCTAGGCCTAGTTAATTTTCATCCTTCTCTCTCCATCCCCACCCCTTTTTAAACTTTCCAGATCTGTGGAACAAATGTTGAGCAAACTGGAAATAAATAAAATCCAATGGCTTTAAGATACCACAAATCCCTCCCTTCCTGTGTACTAATGGCTACCTGCCCATTCTACTCCCCAGAGTGAAGGGCTAGAGTCAGCCAAAATGGAGGCTTTTCTGATTCAAGCATGCAAAATGCAAATGCTCAAAAGATAGAAAAACTTAGGAAGTCTGAAAAGATTGAGACACAACATGTGCAACTCTCCCTCCCCTAGATTCTTAGCTTCATGTGATATAAAGTATGGGCTCTGATGGGGGAAAAACCCAATCACAGAAGACAGATGTATTAGTCTGTTCTCATGCTGCTCTGAAGAAATACCCAAGCCTGGGTAGTTTATAAAGGAAAAAGATTTAATTGACTCACAGTTCCACATGGCTGGGGAGGCCTCAGGAAACTTATACTCATGGCAGAAGGGGAAGCAAACATGTCTTTCTTCACATGGTGGCAGGAGAGAGAAGTGCCAAGTAAAAGAGAAAAGCCTATTATAAAACCATTAGATCCTGTAAGAACTCACTCACTATCATGAGAACAGCATGAGGGTAGGCACCCCCATGATTCAATTACCTCCCACCAGGTCCCTCCCACGACACTTGGAGATTATGAGAACTACAATTCAAGATGAGATTTGGGCAGTGACACAGCCAAACCATATCAGCAGATGTATTAAGGACAGTTCATATTTCAAAGAAATCACACAATCCTGGACCTTTAGAGCTGGAAGGAAAATATTCCAGCAAGTATAGGTCTCCTTCCAAATACCAGATACTATGCTAATCCAAATGTTATCTCATTAAAAAACCACCTACCAGCACACCTCATTTTATACATGAGGAGAGAGGTTATTTACCCAGAGACAGGTTATTAACTACCTTAGCTCACATCATTTGTTGGCTGCTAAGTTGTGATAGTTCCCATATCTTCTGGAGACTCTCAAGTGAAAAGATGGGTTTTTCTAGTAGAATCTTTCCTTCAGCTCCAAATATTCCAAATACTTACTATGTACTTGTGCTTGGATGTTTTGCTAACAGCTCAAGCTAATCAGGTACAAAGTCAAACTCATGGTGTTTCCCTCATCTCCCTGTCACCCAGGATCTGAACCAAAGTCTGTTTTGCTTTTTACTGTATTTCATCCCCCACAAACAGTCTGTTAACAAGTCCTGTCAATTTTTTCCTTCAAAAACGACCTCCAGGTCCTAACATACTCTCAAGGCAACTCAACCTCTACCTCCTTAAAAAAACAACCCTTCTTGACCACTTCAGCCATACTCTTGCCTCTCTTCTGGCTTCATACAGCACTTTTAATCTGCATGACACAGTTTAGTTTAGCACTTGTCATTCAGGGGCAATTAGCATGTGCTCAGTAGCATTCACTCATGCAACAAGCATGTATTGAGTGTCTACTATATTCTACACCCTGAAATGGAGAATTCACTTTTCTTGTTTTCCCAAATAGACATCAAATACCCCGAGAGTCGAGGTCACATCTTTCTTCATAGTTTCTTAAACACCCAGTGCAGTTCTGGGCACATACTGAAGACTTGTTAGTTAAAAAGCAGTACAGACTCAAGGAATCTGTCACCAGTTCAGCAGCTGATGAGCTCAGGGGACACTTTAGTCAATAATTCTGCTGCAACATCTCACAAGCTACACGAGTATGATCCACTCATTCAACAAAGACGGTGTATTAAAATGTGAGTTTTTAACACCATAACTTCAGAGATAAGTAATGAGATTTAATAACTAATCAGAGATATGGGATCCTAAAAGTCAGCTTCTGCTTTTAGAAAGATGGAGTAGATGTACTTTTCTCTATTCCTTTCACTAAGTACAAGTATAAACCCTAGTTATTATATATACAACAAACATAAGACAACCAAGAAAGGTGGAGAGAAGATAGACTGACTAAGGACCTTGAGACTCAAAGAGTGACATGTTCGTGAGTTCCCTGAGCTTTCTTTTTGCCTCAAATATCCCAGGCTGGCTGCTAGAGAAACTAGCAATTCAGAAAACACCAGTGGGAACAGATTTTTCCAAAGCCCCAACAAAAGCCTACTCTCTCTAGCCAAAGGACCAGAAAAGGGGCATCCTAGAAAGACAGAAAACTTTTAGACCATTATTGCTCTACTGCAGCCAAACACCGCAGGAGAAACTGTAACCCTCACCTCCAACTGTCCAAGCAAAGGCTGAGTGGCGAGACTGAACTTCTACCCCAATCTGGCAGTAACAAGGCAACTCTTCCAGTTTTTTCTACTAGAACAATGTCAGAATAAAACCACTAAAACATAAGGTTTAAATAAGATCCAGAGTCTCGTGACATAATATCCAAAATGAACAGTATTCAATTGAAAATCATTCATCATACCAATAACCAGGAAGATTTCAAACTAAATGAAAAAGACAGTCAATTCATGCCAGCACTAAGATGACTGAGATAGAATTATCTGACAAAGATTTTGAAACAGCTATCATAAAAATGCTTCAATGAGCAATTACAAACATGCTCGGAACAAATAAAAAGAACAGAAAGTCTCAGTAAGCAAATAAGAATATATAAAGAACCAAATGTAGACTTTAGAACTGAAAAACACAACAACCAAAGTGAAAATCTCAGTGAATAGGGTGAACAACACAATGGAGGGGACAAAGGAAAAAAATCAGAGTACTTGAGTATATAACAACAGAAATTATGCAGGGAGCAAATAGACTGGAAAAAAATAACAGTCTCAGGGACCTGTATAACTATTACAAAAGATATAACATTCATGTCATTAGAGTCCCAGGATGAGAGGAGGAGACTATGACTGAAAAGTATTTCAAGGAATAATGGCTGAAAATTTTCCAAATTTGGCAAGAGACATAAACCTACAGATTCAAAAAGCTTAGAGAATCTCAAACATGCTAAATCCAAAGAAATCCACACTAAGACATATCATAGTCAAACTTCTGAAAACTAAAGACAAAGAAAACAATCTTGAAAGCAGACAGAGGAAAAACAATGATTTGGCCAAGCATAGTGGCTCATGCCTATAATCCCAGCACTTTTGGAGGCCAAGGTGGGTGGATTGCTTGAGCCCAGGAGCTTGAGACCAGCCTGGACAACATGGTGAAACCCCATCTCTGCAAAAAGTACAAAAATTAGCCAAGTGTGGTGGTACACACCTGTAGTCCCAGCTACTCGGGAGGCTTAAGTAGGAGGATCACTGAGCCCAGGGAGGTAGAGGCTGCAGTGAGCCATGATCATGCCACACTGAACTCCAACCTGAGTAACAGAGTAAGGCTCTGTCTCAAAAAAGAAAAGAAAAACAATACTTTGACAGAGAAACTGAGAAACAATTATTTTAATGGCAGTTGATTTCTTGTCAGAAACCATGTGGCCAAAAGGAATTGACACATTTTTCAAATGCTGAAAGAAAAGAACTAAATCCTATATCCCACAAAAATATCCTTCAGGAATGAAGTGGGAATCAAGACATTCTCAGATGAAGGAAAATTAAGAGAACCTGTCTCCATCAGAGCTACTCTAAAATAATAGCTAAAGGAAGTTATCTAAACAGAACAGAAATGATAAAATAAATCTTGGAACATCAAGAAGCAAGAAATAATACAATAAGCAAAACTATGGTGAACACAATAGACTTTCCTTCCTCTTTGAGTCTTCAAAATTTTGTTTGATGGTTGAAGCAAAAATAATAATACTGTCTGATATAGTTCTTATTGCATGTAGAGGAAATATTTAAGTTGATCATATCATAAACTAGGGAGATAAAGAGACATTAACAGAAGTAAGCTTTTATACTTCACTCATACTGGCAAAATAACATTACCAGTAGACTGTGATAAGTTATGTATACACAATGTAATACATAGAGCCACCACTCAAAATCTATACAAAGATATACACTCAGAACCACTACAGATAAGTCAAAATGTTACAATATTCCCAAAAATATTCAAGTACTCATAGGAAGGCAGGAAAAAGAAAATAAAATTAAAAATAAAATGGCAGACTTAGATCCTAACATATCAATAATTACATTAAATGCATATAAAGTCTAAATACACCAATTAGAAGACAGAGACTGGCAGAGTGGATAAGGAAAAACGACCCAACAGTATGTACTATACAAGAAACTCACCTTAAATATAATGATACAAGACAACTGAAAGTAAAAGGAAGGAAACATATTTATCATGCAAGCATTAGTCAAAACAAAGCATGAGTGTCTATATTAATATCAGATAGATTTCAGAGAAAGAAAATTATCAGAGACAGAGAGGGACATTATATAATGATAAGTGGCTCAACCCACCAAAAAGATGTATCAATCCTAAATGTGCATGGAACAAACAACAGAGCTGTTTGTGAAGCAAAATATGTGAAGCAAAAACTGATAGAACTGAAAGAAGAAAATCCACAAAGCCACAATAGTTGGAAATTTCAACACTCCTCTCTTAACAATTGATAGGACAACTAGACAGAAAATTAGCAAAGATAGAGAACTCAACAATACCATCAATAACAGGATCTAATCAACATGTATAGAATACTCCATCCAACACAAGCAGAATACACATTCTGGAGAACATAGAACAAGAGAGACCATATTCTGAGCCATAAAAGAAACCACAACAAATTTAGAAGAATTGCAATTGTACATAGTGTGTTCTCTGACAATAATGGAATCAAATTAGAAATTAATAACAGAAAGATAACAGGAAAACATCCAAACACTTGAAAAATAAACAACATCCTTCTAAATAATCTATGGGTCAAAGAGGAAGTCTCAGGAGAAATGTTTAAAATACATTGAACTGAATTGAAAATAAAACTATAATATTTCAAAATTTGTGGGACATGGCAAAAGCCACGCTGAGAGGGAAATTTATATCACTAAATTATACATGAGAAAAGAGGAAAGGTCTCAAGTCAGTAATCTAAGCTTCCACCTCAAGAACCTAGAAAAAGAACAAATAAACACAAGGCAAGCAGAAGGAAGGAAATAATAAAGATAAGAGTTGAAATTGAATAAAAGGAAAACAATAGAGAAAATTAATGAAAGAAAAACCTGTTCCTTTGTAAAAACTAAAGAATTTAATAAAATTGACAGACCTCTAGCAAGACTGATCAAAAAGAGAGAGAGAGAGAGAGAGAAGAAACAAATTACCAGTATCAGAAACAAAACAGGGGATACCACTACAAACCCTGCAGACATCAAAAGGTTAACAACTTTACACACACAAATATAACGATGAACCAATTCCTTGAAAAACAGAAACTACCACAATTCACCCAATATAAATACAGGTAGTAGCTCCATAACAATTAAGGAAATTAAATTCATAATTTAAAAACTCCCCAAACAGAGATCTCTAGGCTCAGATGGTTTCAACTGGGGAATAAACATTTAAAGAAAAAGTAATGCCAATTGTACATAATGTCTTCCAGAAAATAGAAGTAGAGGAAATATTTCCCAATTCATTTTATTAAGCTAATATTACCCTGATACTAAAATCAGACAAAAACAGTAAAACTGCAGGCCAATATCACTCATGAAAGTAAATGCAAAAATTAATAACAAAATATTAGCAAACAGACTTCAGCAATATGAAGGAATTACACACCATGACCAAGTGAGGTTTATTCCGTGTACGCAAGTCTGGTTCAATATTTAAAAATCAATCAATGTGAACCACCATATTAACAGCTAGAGAAGAAAAATCACATGATTATATCATTTGATGCCGAAAAAATATTTCACAAAATTCAGCATCCATTCATAATAAAATCTTTCAGCAAACAGGGAATAGAGAGGAATTTCCTCAACTTGATAAAGAGCATCTGCAAAAGAAAACCCCTACAACTAACATTTTACTTAATGGTGAAAAACTGATTGTTTTCACCCTTAGATCAGGAAAAAGGCAAGGATGTGCACTTTCACTACTCTTATTCATCATAGTGCTGGACATTCTAGCTAGTACAGAAAGTCCAGAAAAGGAAATAAAAGGCATATAGATTAGAAAGGAAGAAAGAACATTTTCTTATTTTCAGATGACATGATGGTCTGTATAGAGAATACCAAGAAAACTATTTTTTTTTAACTCTTAGAACTAATAAACGAGTTTGGCAAGGTCAGGAGATACAAGATAAGCATACACAAATCAATTGTATTTCTATATATTAATAATGAATACATAAACACCAAAGTTAAAAATACGACACCATTTATAATTGCTCAAAAAAGACTTAGGTGTATATCTAACAAAACATGAATAAGACTTGTATGTTGAAAACTACAAAATGCTGAGGAAAGAAATCAAATATCTAACTCAATGGAGAGGCATACCATGTACTTTAAATGCTTTAAATCCATTTTAAAGATTAAGCATAAAGGTGTCAATTATTTCCAAATTGATATACATGTTTACCATAATTCCTATCAAAACAGCAACAAGATTTTTGTATAATTTTATGTCAAATTTATACAGAAAGTCAAAGGAACACAAATAGCTAAAGCAAGTTTGAAAAAGAAGAATAAAGTGGGAGGAATCAGTTGACCCCATCATATATCTACAGTAATCAAGACTGTGTGGTATTGGTAGAAGGACAGACACATAAATCAATAGAACAGAACAGAACCCACAAATAGTCCCATATAAATATGACCGACTGACTTTTTAAAAGATACACACACAATTCAATGGAGGAAAGATAGCCTTTTAAACAAATGATGATGGAGAAATTACACATCCATGGTAGGGAAAAAAAAAAAACCTTGTAGTAGTCACGGTTCTCCAGAGAAACAGAACCAATAGGATGTGTGTGTGTGATGGGGGGTGTGTTTAGAGAGAGAAAAAGAGACAGAGAGAGAGATTGATCGATTGATTGATTAAGAAATTGGTTCATGGAATTGTGGAAGCTGGTAAGCCCAAAATTTGCAGGGTAGGGCAGCAGGCTGGAGACTCAGGGAAGAGTTAATGTTGCAACTTGAGTTCAAAGGCAGTCCGCTGACAGAATTCCCTCTTCTTGAGGGGCCTTCAACTGATTGGATAAGGCCCACCCCCATTATGGAAGGTAATCTACTTTACTCAAAGTCTACTGATTTACATGTTAATCTCCTCTAAAAAACAAAATACCCTCACAGCAACATTCAGAGGTGTTTCACCAAATATCTGGGTACTGTGGCCTAGCCAAGTTGACACATAAAATTAACCATCACAAAGCTCAATCTAAGACTCATACTTTATACAAAAAGTATCTGAAAATGGATGATGTAGTTAAACATAAAAACTATTTTAAAATGTTTAAATAAACAGTAGAAAATGTTTGGGATCTAGAGCTTAGGCAAAAAGTTCTTAGACTTGATACCAAAAGCACAATCCATGAAAGGAAAAATCAATAAATTGGACCTGACCAAAATATAAAACATTTACTCTGTGAAAGAAGATGAAAAGACAATTTGTATAACATAATGGGAGAAAATATTTGCAAACCGTACATCTGACAAATGACACATATCTGGAATACATTAAGAACCTTAAAAAACTCAACAGTAAAACAAAATCCAACTAGAAAATGGGCAAAGGACATAAAGATACGTTTCACCAAAGAAGAAACATGGATTGTAAAGACAAGAAAAGATGTTCACCATCATTAATCATTAGGGAAATGCAAATTAATACTTCAATGAGATGTCACTATATACCTATTAGAACAGCTGAAATAAAAAAACAGTGACAATACCAAATGTTGGTGAAAATGTAGAGAAACTGGATCTCTCAGACATTGCTGGTGGGAATGTGAAATGTTACAGGTTCTCTGGAAAACTCTTTGGCAGTTTCATATAAAACTAAACATGCAAGTACCATAGGACCCAGCAATCACACTCCTGGACATTTATCCCAGAGAAATGAAAACTTATGTCCACACAAATTCTCAGACGTGAATGTTTATAACAGTGTTATTCGTAATAGCAAAAAACTAGAAACAACCAAAATGTCCTTCGATAGGTGAATAATTAAACAAACCGTGCTACAATAAAAAAGAATGGACAATAACTTGGATGGACCTTAAGGGTATTACCTTGAGTGCCAAAATTGTTTGCACAAAGATCTCCACTCCTCACTCCTCTGCCATTGCAAACATTCTAGCTTCGATTAACTGGGATTCAAAAGACAAACTGGCAAAAAGAAACACCCAGGTGATTTCAATTTTGTAGCAGTGTATGAGAAGTGGCAATCTCTAAGGCAATGTTTCTTAAATATTATTATCCCATATCTGCAAGACACACGCATTCACACATGTGTACGTGTACACACATGCACACACACACACATTTCCAAGATGACAGATTTTCATGCAATGAGATTTTGGCCTCTATTGATTCATTTTCGAAGATGAAAGATAGAGACCTACCTGAGCTGTGCTCGAATGAGGGGAAAGGGTGATGGTTGGTAGTGGCATAGGGAAAATGGCAGGGAAGAGAGGAAGATAACACCGAGTTGTATGAAGAGGATTCTGCTGACCTGGGCTCCAGCTCTGTAGTGCTGGTCTTGGCCATTCTCTTGACATGTGCTATCTTCCCCATCTGCACCCCCAACTCTATGTCTGACAACTGATGTTAAAATGTCTCTTCTGGCCAGGTATGGTGGCTCATGCCTGTAATCCCAGCACTGTGAAAGGCTAAGGGGGGCGGGGGATCACTTGAGGTCAGGAGCTCGAGACCAGCCTGGCCAACATGGTGAAACCTGGTATCTACTAAAAATACAAAAAATTAGCTGGGCGTCCTGGCTTGCACCTGTAGTCCCAGTTACCCGGGAGGCTGAGGTGGGAAAATCGCTTGAACCTGGGAGGCAGAGGTTGCTGTGAGCCAAGATGATACCACTGCACTCCAGCCTGGGCGACAGAGTGGGACTCTGTCTCAAAAAAACAAAAAAGTCTCTTCTTCAGGGAGGCTTTGCTAGATCCCAAGAATAGGTTAGATCCTTCTGTTATGCACTCTTTATTATAACACTTGCATATAACCCTTGTATCATTTATCGCAAATGTAATTACACATTTTTGAGATCAATTATCTAATACTAAGTAATGATGTGTGAGTTTATCTATTTACTTCCTGTCTCCCATTTGGGACTGTAAACTCCATTAATGTAGAAACCCTGTGTTAGTTCCCTTTTTTATATTCCCAGCACCTAACACAGTACTGGTCCAAAGAAGGTGCTCAGTACATATATGTTGGATGAATGAAGCCAGGTAACAAGACTCTGATTGACTTAAACATAGTTACTCAAAATCATGTTAAGGAAAAATAAATTTTATTTATTTTTTTTTATTTATTTTTAATATGGAGACTCGCTGTGTCGCCCAGGCTGGAGTGCAGTGGCGCGATCTTGGCTCACTGCAACTTCCACCTCCTGGGTTAAAGCAATTCTCCTGCCTCAGCCTCCCAAGTAGCTGGGACTACAGGCACGTGCCACCACGCCAGGCTAATTTTTTGTAGTTTTTGGTACAGATGGGGTTTCACCATATTAGCCAGGATGGTCTTGATCTCCTGACCTCATGATCCGCCCATCTCGGCCTCCCAAAGTGCTGGGATTACAGGTGTGAGCCACCACGCCCGGCTCATTTGTATTTATTTTCTCTCTTACAAAAGAGGAAAAAACTCCCTATCTCACATTGGATAAGACTGAATAGCTACAGGGATGCCCTGGAATGAAAAGTACTGTTTGACTACATGGACTAATGATAGGAAAGCAATGGTTTCCTAACCTTTGAGTCTGGAGGTCCACTGTACTTTTTTTTTTTTTTTTTTTGAGACAGAGTCTTCCTCTGTCACCCAGGCTAGAGTGCAGTGGCGCGATCTCAGCTCACTAAAACCTCTGCCTCCCAGGTTCAAGCGATTCTCCTGCCTCAGCCTCCCAAGTAGCTGGGAGTACAGGCATACCCCACCACGCCTGGCTAATTTTTGTATTTTTAGTAAAGATGGGGTTTTGCCATGTTGGCCAGGCTGGTCTCGAACTCCTGACCTCAAGTGATCCACCCACCTTGACCTCCCAAAGTGCTGGGATTACAGGCATGAGCCACTGTGCCTGGCTCCATTGTACGTTCTTTGAGGTACAGAATCCCAAGCCCGGAATCTTCTGCACATGAAAATGTAGACATCAGTACTCATGTATCCATCATTGGAGGGGTTTCTTTCCACCCACCAAATATCCCTTGAAATCATCCAGTAGAGCCCAGGGGTTGATGGAACCATTGGCTGCCCAAGCTAAAAATTATGATTTCCATCCCCTATACTTATTTTCCCCAAGAGAACAAGCGAATTAGGCAAGCACAAAGGATTTGAGAGGAGGCTGCACTTTAGACTTTGACTTTAGGACCCTAATATTCTTCCTCAGGCTTCTCCAGGTTTCCCATTTCCTGTCACTCAGATTGGAGCCCTCCCTGCCAGCCAGTTAGGAAACAGAGATTCCACCAGTGGGAGAAACTGGAGGGGTGGGAGGAACATGCTCAAAGTCGGAACATTTCAGGGACAAGTCCAACCTGTTTAGCCTCTCACATATAAGCTTGCCTTTTCTTCTCAATATACCATGATTTAGTGCCAGGCCACCTAGGTTCCCCGCACCTCCTCCACCCAGTCCCTTCAGGGAAACAGGGTCCTTTCTGGCTGAGTTCCACGTTCAATATCCAGTGCTCTCCTCATAGCCACCTGACACCGGAGCTGTTGCTCAACCCCTCCCTCGATCAGATGCCCTGTGTTGCTTGAATTCATTTTTCTCCCTGGGCCCCTAAGTCAGTCACATTTTTCCCCAGCTGCTCTTCTGCTCTCTGCTACTCTTGATTGAATTCATCCCTTCTCTCAAATGTCTCCTTCTCACTTCCTCCAGCTTGTGTTTTCTCCATCCTTAAGTATTCTCCAGGCTCCTCTCTCTCCTGGCCAATGGTGCTCTGGTGAGATCATTTTCTTCACAGCACCCTCACCCCACATCCATCCTGGGCCTGCTCCCCAGCTGTAGATGCGGTCATTTATTCACCAGCATTTTGCAATAACTAAACAACCACAGGTTCCTGTGGGTTCCCCACACAAGGAGGGACTAACTCCAGCATACACAGAACAGAAAAGAGGGTTCTACAGGAGGCAGAGGTTTCAGTGAGCCGAGATCGCACCACTGCACTCCAGCCTGGGCAACAGAGCAAGACTCTGTCTCACAATAAATAAATAAATAAATAAATAAATAAATAAATAAATAAAGGGTTCTAGAAAAAAAGGGGTGCAAGATTCAGATATTACCGAGTTTGAAGATGAGAGTATTTTTCAGCAAAACAGCTAGAAAATCGATAGCTTTCCCCCTAAAGAGGGGGTAAGCTAATCAAATCATAGTTAAAGATAATCTATTCAAGGGTGTTTTTATATCACTTTTCTATATGCATCCTCTTTGTATATAAACCTTCTTCAAAATGCTCTGAGAAAGAATACAAGTACCAGAACCTTATAAATTGGGCTTTTCTAGGGTCAATCACATTTTTTAAGTGGGGGTAAAACTGTACCAGTTCATAAAAATAAGAAATATCCTGACAGTTGTTTTATTCTGCATGAAACGTGCCCTTTTTTTGTAGTTTGGAGGTTACGAAGGGAGGCAACAGAACAACATTGATTTTAATCCCTGTCCCCTCCCCTCGCTGCCTGCCTCATTAAAAGCTAGTGGGTCTTACGAACAACCTGAAGATGCCTGCGAGCCACGGCAGAGGCCACCATGAATAGCACTTGAATGAAGTGAGAGAAAAAGGAAAATTGGGAAGCATCTTACTGGTGCCATCTCCCCCACTTACCATTTTCTGTGATGTACCTGGGCCCTCTCTTCATGAAGTTATTCTGGAGAACTGAGGTATTTAAAGGGCTACGCCTACCTAGAGCAATCAACATCTTAACAGGATCCACAAGTGGAGGCTTTTTTTTTTTTTTTTTTTTTTTTTTTTTTTTTTTTTTTTTGAAGCAGAGTCTCACTCTGTCACCCAGGCTGGAGTGCAGTGGCACAATCATAGCTGACTGCAGCCTCGAACTCCCAGGCTCAAGTGATCCTCCCAGCTCGGCCTCCCAAGTAGCTGGGATTATACGTGCCAACAACCGTGACCGGCTATTTTTTTAGTTTTGTTTTTTTTTTTTCTGTAAAGACAGGGGTCTCATTTTGTTGCCCAAGCTGGTCTCAAACTCGTGGCCTCTAGTGATCCAACCTTCCTCCTCGACTTCACAAAGTGCTGGCATTACAGGCCCCAGCCACCGCACCCAGCCCACAAAGGGAGCCTTAAAGAAATGTCTGGCTTCTGTGGGGAGAGAACCAGCTGTGGAGTGAGCTCAGCTTGACCTTGACTCCTGGTCACTTACTAGGATGTGACCTGCGTGAGCAAGTCACCCAAAGTCTCTAGGCTGCAGTTTCCTCCTCTCTCACATGGGAATAATAACAGCCTGTACCTCAGAACACTGTGAAGCCTACATGAAGCAAGGCTCACAAAGCCCTATGTGCAGTGCCTGGCATGTTGTTAGTACTCCCTAAATGTGAATGAGGGCTGGGCGCGGTGGCTCATGCCTGTAATCCCAGCACTTTGGGAGGCTAAGGCGGGCAGATCACTCAAGGTCAGGAGTTCGAGACCAACCTGGCTAACACGACGAAACCCCGTCTCTACCAAAACAAACAAACAAAAAACCACAAAAATTAGCTGGGCGTGGTAGTGCACACTGTAGTCCCAGCTACTTGGGAGGCTGAGGCAGGAGAATCGCCTGAGCCTGGGAAGCAAAGGCTGCAGTGAGCCAAGATCATGCCATTGCACTCCAGCCTGGGTGACAGAGCGAGGCTCCATCTCAAAAAAAAAAAAAAAAGAAAGAAAGAAAGAAAGAAAGAAAGAAAGAAAAGAAAGAAAAGAAAGAAAGAAAGAAAGAAAAGAAAAGAAAGAAAAGAAAGAAAGAAAGAGAAAGAAAGAAAGAAAGAAAGAAAGAAAGAAAGAAAGAAAGAAAGAAAGAAAGAAAGAAAGAAAGAAAATGTTAGCGAGGAGAAGGAAGAGGAGGAGAGGGAGAAGGCGGCAAGATGACCTTGGAGTTCCCTGGAAAGAAGGGGCCTAGCTGCCCTCTGCGTCCTTCCCCTACCACTCTTCCTTTCACAGCCTAATCCAAAGGTGGCTTCACAGCCCCTCAGGTTTAACAGCTGAGACTTTGTTTCCAAACCCACAGGTGTGCTGTAGTGAGCACCTGGGTGGAATGTTGCTCTCTCCTTCCTGCAATTACCAAATCGCTTTAAGGGGAATGCTGTACTTTTTTTTTTTTCCAAGTGAAGTCTGTGCTTGTATTTGCTCACAGTGAATTTTAAAATTGAGGAGATGATGAGCTTGTTTACTAAATAAATATGTGTGTTTGGATCCATTTGCCGTCTCCTCCCTCCAGATGCCCTCTCCCCCTCCCCTCGCTGTGGGCTTCAAAAGCAGGGCAGGCGGTGGGGTAGGAAAATGCAAATTGTTGGTCTTCTTGGACCCAAAAATTATTTACAGAGCACAGGATTTACAGTCAGGAAGAATTTTTTTTCACAGAAATGGGCAAATCCTAGATGCTCTCTATGTATACAGACCTCCTTTCCAACAGTTATGAAAGGACATTTTACATTTCAAATGAGAGCCCTGTTGGCGGTACATTCTCAAATGCTAAGTTCCATCAAAACATCATGGAGAGGGGAAGGAGGGCACATGGCAATGGGCACCTTTGGGTCCTGACTTCTCCCCGGTAATGCTGTGACTCAGGAAGTAGGCAGGGGTCCTTCTTTTCACCCCTAGTTCCCTCCCCCAACTCCTTGTACATCTGATGTCAAAGCATAAGCTGGTAACCTATACTGAGGGGGAGAATTCAACCCAGGGGCAGCTCAACTTGAACAGTTCTGTCCACAAGTCCAACTTTAAATTCTAACCCCCCCTAGAAATAGTCCCGTTCCTGCAGCTGCTCTCTACCAGCTGCCTAACCAGCTGCCTTTGGGCCAAAATTACCCCCACCTCAGAGTCCCCATCTCAGAACATCATAAACATACTCCCTGGGGCTCATTCATTAACCCATGAGCTGGAGTTGCCTACTTTGGAAGTCAGCTGTGGTCTTCACTATTTTTTTTTTAACTTAAACAATAATGAGCAACTCACAGATATCCCTCACTCTCAGCACATGTGGAATGAGATTTTAAAAAGCTTGCTAAGTCAGACCCCAGAACCAACTCAAGGCAGAGATGATGTGAATGTGGAACTAATCAAGAAGTTACATGTGTTAGCAAGATCTGGCTTAATGGTTCTCTTTAAAAAAAAAAAAAAATATATATATATATATATATATATATATGTATATATGAGACAGAGTCTCACTCTGTCGCCCAGGCTGGAGTGCAGTGGCACAATCTCAGCTCACTGCAACCTCCACCTCCTGGGTTCAAGCGATTCTCTTGCCTTAGCCTCCCAAGTAACTGGGACTACAGGTGCCTGCCACCACGCCCGGCTTTTTTTTTTTTTTTTTTTTTTTTCTGTTGTATTTTTAGTGAAGACAGGGTTTCACCGTGTTAGCCAGAATGGTCTCGATCTCCTGACCTCGTGATCCACCCACCTTGGCCTCCCAAAGTGCTGGGATTAAAGTCGTGAGCCACCGCGCCCGGCCTAAAATACTTTTTAAATTTTAAGTGGCGTCACGAAAGGTGGAATCCTTGCCCTGTTTTTCTGATTCCTTGTTGTTTTTATTTAGGGAGAAAGACATTCTGCCTGTTTATGTGTCAGTTGCAGAATTTGTGGGTAACAGGAGATCGGGTGTGAAATTGAGGCTAGGAGCTCACAGGGAGCAAGAGATAAAGAATCCAGGATTCAAGATTCAAATCGCTGTTGCTTCTGTGGTGAGAGCTTGTCACACAGGCAATTCATTGTGGATTAATTTTCCAGTGATGTAGTAACAAAATCAGCACATCAAATAAAATATTTAACACCCAGGAAAAGCCAAATGCATATTCTGCATGTGTGTCGTTAAGCGGTATTTTTATGGAAGGAAATCTAATTTGAAACAAATGTTGGAACAGAAGTTGAGCTTGTGAAGGGCACTGAGAAACCCTCACACATAAGGTTTTAAAATGTTGCCCAGAAAAAGCGTAATCCTCAGTGTCAGTCCCTTGGATGGTCAGTGTGCACGTTCAGTGCTCGTGTTTATCCACCTGTGTGCACAGGTGTCTTCACTCACTTGCAAATCCTTCACATCAAAACCTGGTAGTCATATTGCTTACATGTGTTAAATGGAAAATGGAAGTGCACTGGTGGGTCCTGTTGTCTAGCACCCTACTGCTTGGTCTCAGGACAAGAAGGGAATCTCAGAATGATGGGTGTGGTTATATCTGGATATCCCTTGCTGGGCTGCCTGAGATCAGCATTTCTGTCCACAGCTAAGAATTCAAGTGCTCTAAACCCAAAGTGGCGAGCCCCCAAGCTTCTATCTGGATCTCTTGAAGGGAGCGTGTAGGGTGTTGTATGTGATCTGTGCAAAAGGAAGGAGCGAATTGGAGTTATTGAGTGAACCCATAGCCAGGGGAGGCCCCTGTACAGACAGATGTCATGGAGGCATAGTCAGGAAAAGTTTGCCATGACTTGGGTTTCTTTCTCTCCCTGCCCAGATGCCTGCCTGCAGCCTTTTTTTTTTTTTTTTTTTTTTTTTTTTTTTTTTTTTCATTCACTTGTACATACATTCCTCAAGTATTTACCGAACACCTATTTCAGGCATGGGCCTGGGTTAGCCAGGGCAGCAGTATACAGAAGTCGTTTGTTTTCTCCTCTCCCTCTCAATGGGTCTTCTTTCCTTCTCTCTCTCCCCATAATTCAGTGGTAACAGGGGTGGATGGAGGAATATCCAAAACTCGTCTCTGTAGGAGACATCTGCGCCAGGAATTTCCAGCAACCCCTGAGGAGAGTGGCAGATTGATGGGACTCTAGTTGGGACTAACCAGGAGGTGGAGGGAGGTGGGAGTGGAAAGAGACCTGCAGCCAGGCTGTCTGCCTGAGCCTATTCTATAGCTCCCATTGATTGGACACTTGCTCTGTGCCAGGCCCTGTACGTGCAGTTTTTCAGATCTCATTCACTCCTCCAATCCCATTGAGGTTGCTATTATAACTGTCCGTATTTTATGAGGAAACTGAGGCCAGGGAAGGGAAGGGACTTACCCAAGGTCACACAGCTAGGAAGTGACAGAGTCTCAATTCAAACTTAGGTCTGTATATCTCCAATTCCTTGGGCATTAAAAAAAAAAAAAAAAGCTAGGCGTAGTGGCTTACGCCTGTGATCCTATGCTTTGGGAGGTTGAGGTAGAAACATCGCTTGTGGCCAGGAGTTTGAGTCCAGCCTGGGCAACATACTAAGACCCTGTCTCTACAAAAAATTTAAAAAAAAAAACAAAACAAGAAAACCCTCCTTATCATTACATCAAAAGTCCAGACATTTTGAAAAGAGAGAGCTTAGGAGCTCTCATGAACTCTGTTTCCATGTGTGGTTTAGTCTAATTTCTATATTCAACAATAATAATTTTAATAATAACACTTATTGAGCACTTGCATGACAGGAGCTATACTAAACAGTTTTACACTCATGGTATCATTTAATAATCATAACGACCCTATGTAGTGTTATCGTTATTATTATCCTCATTTACAAATGATGAAAGCAATGCTTAAAAAGTAATTCCCAAAGTTAGCACTGTCTTATTCCAAATCTCTCTTGGTACATCAAAGGCACTCAACTACTAGACTATCCTGCCTGAAACCCTCCAGGACCTCATTGTTTCCAAACTTCTTTCCCTAGACTTTCTTCCCACCATTTTTTCTGTCCTTATAAGTCTGTCCAAATATATTGCACTCATTTCTGTCCCATGAGTGAACTAAGTCATTGTCTCCTCCATAACCTTGCCTTTTCTCCTCACCCAAATCACTTCTTATCCCCAATATCCAATTAGGCATATCTGGAAGTTCCAAGGATGTGTCCATATAGGGAAATCAGAACAAGAATACTAGTAACACCAAGTTTTCAGTCACCCTTCTAGGTTCATAGAATCTTAACAAGACAGCGAAACCATAAGCCCTTGTACTTAAAAATAATTGATGCTGCTTAAAACTTGGTATTTATTGTATTTTATCTTATTTTATTTACAAACACTATGGTGACTTTAAAACTTAGTTTAAAAAAATAATACTCCTCGAAGTCTATAATCTCCCACATACAAAATCTCTAAAGGAGAGGCTTAAAAGAGAAGTACTCCTCCCAGAAAATCAGACTATTTTATAAATAATGATAAGGTGGCCCTTTTGAAAGTATTGCTTATTTAGAGGCTGGGGATTTAAACTTAGATCACTAGTGAGGGTGTGTTCCAATTACCATAGCCCTAGATAAACATGACCTTCTTTAATCAGCTCTTTGTCCCCTAGTTTCTTAGCAGAACCGCCAATGAGCCAGGGCAGCTGCCATTTTGTGACAGTTTCTTTTTCCATTTTCCAAGGAAGCAAAGAATAAGGAATGCCTCCCTTCCCTCCCCATTCCCTGTTTGGAGTCATGCCCTCTGAGAACTTATTCTATTTCAGCTTCTACCTCTATGCAGTCAGAAAAATGATTCCGAACAACCCATAGAATGAGCACCTGCTTCAGTTATTGTCCCAATGTGAACATGCTAATCCCTGGGTTTAGGCGAGGTTTGCCTTCCACACAGAATGGTCAGGCCCTTCTAATAGGCCAGCACTTCTGGTTTTAATACCCCAGTCTTGATTTCTAACAGGTGGGTGCCACAGTTGTTCAGCTCTTACTATGAGCCAGTTCATAGCTCGAACAATATAGGATTCTTCATAAAGAGTCTGAGAAACTGGGCCAGGCTCGGTGGCTCACCCCTGTAATCCCAGCACTTTGGGAGGCCGAGGCGGGTGCATCACTTGAGGTCAGGAGTTTGAGACCAGCCTGGCCAACATGGCAAAACCCCATCTTTACTAAAAATACAAAAATTAGCCAGGCGTGGTGGCAGGCGCCTGTAATCCCAGCTACTCGGGGGGCCGAGGCAGGAGAATCACTTGAACCCAGGAAGTGGAGCTTGCAGCGAGCCAAGATCCCACCACTGTACTCCAGCCTGGGCGACAGAGTGAGATTCTGTCTCAAAAAAGAAAAAAAAAAAAAAAGTCTGAGAAACTGCCAGATGGTATTATTGGGGGGAAATAAACTCAGTTCCTTTCTTCAGCAACCCAAGCTACTGGATTTAATCAGAAATGAAGGGTGCTTTCACCCTGCTGCTTTCTTCAAACTCCGTAAGTGCCCCTCGCCCTTTTTCAGTTTTTACAAAGTAAAATGTTTGTAAAAACCCAACTTATGTCAGGGAACTAGGGCTGCCTAGCTCTGGTTGTTTCCAACATGGCACTAATGAGACATTGCCCACTGACTCAGTCATTCGACTGTCTGTACTCTTTGCCTCCCTCCCATCCAAGCCCTGACATCCAAGTCTGGAGTGTCACAAACATTCAGGCTTGGCAAGAGAAGCCCATTCTTTTTAAAGACATGATGAAATCAGAAAGACATACAATCCCTGTCCTCAGAGTGGAATCAGGAATATGTGATTCTCCACTTCCATAACAAATGCAAGAGTTTGAGAATGTGTGGTACCCTTTTTCCATTCAGGAAGATTTATTGGGTGAGTCTACAGGCCATTCTTCTTAGTTTGGGGTTGCCATATCTGGTGGCTTTGTACAGAAGCCATACACATTTCCCGCGTCAAAACAGATTGAGAAGGCCTGAATATACAGTGTGTCTCGAGGTTCATTGTGTTCTGGGTATGCACGCAGCCCATGGAATAAATGTGTTACATTGAAATAAGGAATGGCTGTGTGCTGTCAAGAAGTCTAAAATATAGAGAGTGATAAAATAGAAACAGTGGTCCAGAATTATCTACTCTAAATGCCCTTTAATTTCTGTCTCCCATTTATTGCCTCTATTTTTCTCAATTTCCCCTGCTTGAAAAGCTATTAACTTCCCCACCTCCCCACAACCCTAGACTCTGATACCCATAAACAACCATTGCCACTCTTAGGTCCTCTGTTGTGAACACCTTCACTGTGTTTGCTTTCTTGGCACTGGCATAGACTAGACAGAGAACTATAGAAGCTTCTCATCCTGGCTTTGCCGCTTATGACCTTTGTGTCTTTAGTGAATTTCCTAACCTTTCTTATCATCAATTCTTCTTCCATAAAAGGAAGCTAATAATAATACCACACAGAGTTGCTATGCGGGTTAAGTGAGATACTGCACGTACAGCCCTTAACACAGTAACACAGTGTCTCAACAAATACCCATTTCCCTCCTTCCTGTTTTCCTTCCTTTCTTCCTTCTGTGGGAATCTCAGCTGTTACAGTTAAGCAGCTGCCTATGATGAAAGGTTTTGTCTAGTGGGTGGACTCAGTTTCTGTCTTTGTTCTCATCACTTAGGTGTAAAAAGAAAGCTTTAAAAAGTAGGATTATTTTTGAGAGTGTATAGAAAAGTTGTTGCTCTTTGTATAAGACAAAATATCCAAGTTTCAAAAATCCTAGTGGCCTGCCTACCTTAAACCTCTTTGTGTTCTTCTACTCCCAAGGGTGCTCCAATTGGCAGAAGGTAGCCACGTAGGAAATTAAACAGCCCATCTATGTCTATTTATACCCAGCATAAATGCAGTGCGATCAATTTTAGAACTGGTGGCTTGGCCTGAGAAATAGCTATGTTTGGTGGAAGCAGAAGCAGGGCAGGTTCATAAAGAAGTGCACAGAGCTCTTGGAATACAGGAATTATCTGCTCTCCTTGGATGTGGGTGTCCTCCTAGGGACGAGCATCTGCCCTCACTGTCCTAAGTTCTAGAGGCCTCAGCTTTCCGGGAAAGCACAAACCACCTGCTCAGCTGGGGTCTCTCTGGGTCTGCCCTCTCCAGCCTGTGACACAAGTCTTGTGTGAAAGCCTGAGAACACTCCATTCTTCCTCTTGTTATTTTCAAGAAAGTTTTGTCCCTGTCTCTCACTGCCACCCACCATCTTAGAGCTTCTCTCAGCTTCCCCGAGTCATGCATGGGAAATTGCTCCCATAGCCCCTCTATGCTTTGGTTTGCTTGGTTTGAAAGTTGATTCTGTCCCCTCTCCTAAAAACTCAGCCATCAGACACTGAAGCAGAATCACCCAAGTGTTTTAGAGCCATAGTCCAGAAGCCAAGCCACCTCAGGACTTTCCTTTTCTTTCACGGTGATTAAATTCATTATAATGTCTGGCCATTTTTCTCTGAGTTGTAGGGCCGAGAAGCCAGGCAGGCTGGTGGAAAGGCCTGAGGCCCCGATTGACTTATCCAACCTTGACCTTGATCTTGGCCAAGGCTCTCTGCCCTTCTGGGACCCCCGTTACCACAGTTTTAACATGCGATGCCTGTCTTTGGGGCCCTTACAGAAGAGCTGCAAGGATCAAGAGGGATAAAAGGAGGGATAAAATGATTTCATTTTATCTCAAGAGAGATAACAGGAGGGAGTTATCTATTGGGGTGGGACTGGGGAATCTCTAGACAAAAGATATCCAGATTAAAGCAAAAGTGCCGTATTTTGAGATTTGTTGCCATATGTAACCCATACATGTTTAAACAAGCATTTTAGAACCCCTGGTTTCTGTAATCACTTAAGACATTGCAAAGAAGCATAAATAAATATTTTTAAAGTCATCACTACTACTACTTTCTAGGTGAAATAGAAAGTATTTCTACTTTTGAACATTTTCCCTATAACTGTGATAGGACCTCCATAGACTGCAGTTCCAAGGATCAGAGCCCCAACCTTTTTAATTCGGTGCAAGAAATTTGCTTTAATTTGGATATCTTTTGTCTAGAGATTTCCCCAGCACCATCCCAGTAGATAACTCCCTCCTGTTATCTCTCTTGATCAGCTCTCCTGTAAGTCCCCCAAAAACAGGCATCACATGAACCCCCAGTTCAGGCTTTCACAGTCCATGCTGCTTAGAAAGACCATTTCCTCAAAAAAAAGTAGCCAAGCGTGGTTACACGTGCCTGTGATCCCAGCTACTCAGGAGGCTGAGGCGTGAGGATCGTTTGCGCCCAGGAGATGAGGCTGCAGTAAACTATGATTACACGACTACACTCCAGCCTGGGCAAAGAGCAAGCCCCTATCTCAAAACACACACACACACACACACACACACACACACACACACACACACAAAACAAACAAACAAACAAAAAGACAGAAGAAAGACCATTTCCACTGCCCCACCCCCAGGCTTCAGGGCTGGGCAGTAAGCTCCATTCTAAGGGTTTTTTTTCTTAATGGCTAATACTTAGAATCATTCTGAGTATTTTCCTCTATATCATGACCTGCCCTCCCTTCTCCCCTTCCACCTTCTCCTTGTAATTTCCACCAATACACAGTCACATGCAGTCACAACAAAAACCTGGCTGAGAGGTCAAGTCCCTGTTAGAAAGTGTTATATAATCTTCTGTATGTCAGGATTGGAGGCTGTGGGCATCGATGACATTGTAAGACTTTAAAGAGAAGACCTACATAAATAACCTCTGCATGTGTACATGATGTATGTATGTGTGTGGGTTCCCATGCATGCATGTGTTATTATCGCTCCACTACACACACACACACACACACACACGCATGCACACACAAGGCATTCTGTGATAGAACCTTAAAGACCATCTTTTTTTTTTTTTTTTTGTGAAGTCCCTCTCTCTCTGTGTTGCCCAGGCTGGAGTGCAGTGGCGCGATCTCAGCTCACTGCAACCTCTGCCCCTCTCCGGTTCAAACAATTCTCCCGCCTCAGCCTTCCGAGTAGCTGGGACTACAGACAGGCGCCACCATGCCCAGTTAATTTTTGTATTTTTAGTGGAGACGGAGCTTCACCATGTTGGCCAGGCTAGTCTTGAGCTCCTGACCTCAGGTGATCTGCCCGCCTTGGCATCTCAAAGTGCTGAGATTACAGGCGTGAGCCACCACACCCGGCCAAAGACCATCTACTCTAGCCTCTGATATAGGACAGGATCTCCCTCTCCAGTCACCCCAACAAGTGGCCAGCCAGCCTCTAACTGAATGCCTACAGGGAACAAAGAGATCTTAGTTTCACTCCAGGTTTCCCCATCCATTTTTGGACAACTTTTTTACTGGGAACGTCTCCCTTAATACTACAGTGCAATTCTAGTTCAGTTTCTCCTGTAGGCATCAAATGTCAGCACCAACACCACTTTTAACTGGCCCCTTTCTTTCTAAGTTTTTGTCTCTATTCCTTGTTGCCTCATCATATTTCTAATTCTAAACGGAATTTAAGATTGTAACAAAACACGGAGTCAGAACATTAATAATTGCAGGCTCCTATCTCAGAAAGGAGGCACGTGTGTCTGTTCCATTTGTTAGGAAGATATAATTGTTAGTTTGCTAGGGCTGCTGTACATAAACTGGGCGACTTAAAACAACAAAAAATGTATTGTCTCACAGCTCTGGGGGCCGGAAGTTCAAAATCAAGGTGTCGGCGGGGCCATATCGTGTGACCGCTCTAGAGAAGCCTCTTCTAGTTCTGGTATTTGCCCACAATCCTTGACGTTCCTGGGGTTGTAGGCGCATCACTGGAGTGATGCACATGGCCGCCTTCTTCCTACATGTCTCACATTGTCTTACCTCTGTGTGTGTCTGTCTCTGTGTCCACATTTTCCCCTTTTGTAAAGACATAAGTCATATTGGATTGGAGCCCACCATAATGATTTCATTTTATCTTGATTACCTCTGTAAAGAGCATATTTCCAAATAAAGTCACATTCTGATGTACCAGGGGTTCAGACTTCAATATATCTTTTTGGGAGGACACATTTTTTTTTTTTTTTTTTTGAGACAGAGTCTCACTCTGTTGACCAGGCTGGAGTGCAGTGGCATGATCTTGTCATACTGCAACCTCTGCCTCCTGGGTACAAGCAATTCTTCTGCCTCAGCCTTCTGAGTAGCTGGGACAACAGGCACGTGCCACCACGTCTGGCTAATTTTTGTATTTTTAGTAGAGACGGGGTTTCCCCATATTGGCCAAGCTGGTCTCGAACTCCTGACCTTGTGATCCACCCACCTCGGCTTCCCAAAATGCTGGGATTACAGGCATGAGCCACTGCACCCAGCCCGGAGGACACAATTTTTTTTTTTTTTTTTTTTTTTTGAGACGGAGTCTCGCTCTGTCGCCCAGGCTGGAGTGCAGTGGCCGGATCTCAGCTCACTGCAAGCTCCGCCTCCCGGGTTCACGCCATTCTCCTGCCTCAGCCTCCCGAGTAGCTGGGACTACAGTCGCCCGCCACCTCGCCCGGCTAGTTTTTTGTATTTTTTAGTAGACACGGGGTTTCACCGTGTTAGCCAGGATGGTCTCGATCTCCTGACTTCGTGATCCACCCGTCTCAGCCCCTCAAAGTGCTGGGATTACAGGCTTGAGCCACCGCGCCCGGCCCACAATTTTATACATATATATGTATATATAATTAGCTATATAGAATATATAGATATATAGATATAGAATAGATATAGATATATAGAGAATATGTATATCTATATATAGAATATTAGATGGCCGGGCACGGTGGCTCACGCCTGTAATCCCATCACTTTGGGGGGGGCGAGGCGGGCGGATCACGAGGTCAGGAGATCAAGACCACGGTGAAACTCCGTCTCTACTAAAAATGCAAAAAATTAGCTGGGCATGGTGGCGGGCGCCTGTGGTCCCAGCTACTCGGGAGGCTGAGGCCGGAGAATGGCGTGAACCCGTGAGGCGGAGCTTGCAGTGAGCTGAGATCCGGCCACTGCACTCCAGCCTGGGCAACAGAGTGAGACTCTGTCTCAAAATAAAATAAAATAAAATAAAATAAAAAGAATGTTAGATATATAGATATAGAATACATAGATAGGTATTCCTAAACATTTGTAGTCCAGTGATGTAAGTTCAAGTCTTAGTCCTAGAGAAAAATTTCAGAAAGAAAGTCCTTCATTCTTTATTAAGGGAAGATAGATTACCAGTGGGGGGAAACTTCCTTTTTGTTGTTAATAATTATATTAATATATGTATTTATTATTAGATATAATAGATTAGACGTTTATATTTATTTTTAACATTATATATGGTGTATTTTAAAATATTATATATTATAATATGCAAATGATGAACACAACTTTAACCAATTGCTTTTTTTTAACCAAGTAATTAATTGCAGGAAAAAGGCACCAAACCAACACCCTGTTCTTCTTGTTCTTTTTTTTTTTTTTTTTTTGAGACAGAGTCTTGCTCACTGTCTCGGCGCCATCTCGGCTCACTGCAACCTCCGCCTCCTGGGTTCAAGTGATTCTTCTGCCTCAGCCTCCCAAGTAGCTGGGACTACAGGCAAGTGCCACCATGCCTGGCTGATTTTTTGTATTTTTAGTAGAGACGGGGTTTCACCGTGTTAGCCGGGGTTTCACTGTGTTAGCCAGGATGATCTCAATCTCCTGACCTCATGATCCACCCACCTTGGCCTCCCAAAGTGCTGGGATTACAGGCGTGAGCCACTGCGCCCGGCCCAATACCCCGTTCTTGCTTTTTTTTTTTTTTTTTGAGACGGAGTCTCGCTCTGCCACCCAGGCTGGAGTGCAGTGGCACAATCTCGGCTCACTGCAAGCTCCGCCTCCTGGGTTCATGCTGTTCTCCTGCCTCATACTCCCAAGTAGCTGGGACTACAGGTGCCCACCACCACGCCTGACTAATTTTTTGTATTTTTAGTAGAGACGGGGTTTCACTGTGTTAGCCAGGATGGTCTTGATCTCCTGACCTCGTGATCTGCTCGCCTCAGTCTCCCAAAGTGCTGGGATTACAGGCATAAGCCACCACCTGGACTCTTTTTTTTTTTTTTTTTCTTTTTTGAGACAGGGTCTCACTCTGGGCTCAAGCAATCCTCCTGCCTCAGCCTCCCAAGTAGCTGGGACTACAGATGCGCACCACCACATTCAGCTAATTAAAAAATATATATATTTTAAATATTGCTAGGATAAGGAACTATGACATCCAAAGTCAAATCTTTGTTATATAAAAAGTCCAGATCAGAGAAGTGTATAGTGATATTTACCAGTACAATACTCTATCATATGTGGAGATGGGGTCAACTGCAAAGCACTTTTGGGAACATTCAGGCTTAGGGACACTCAAACAGACCTGAAGTTGGCCTGGATCTCTCTTTTAGTCGAGTTGGCAGAGTGAAAAGCCCAGCCCAGATGGAGCCAAGGGTCAAGTTGGTGCAGTGGAGAATTCATCCATCTTGCCTCTGATTTTCCCGGAACCTCTAGCGTTTTCTGATTTCTGTGTCTGTGCATGGAATTGGGAGTGGATGTGTAGGTCTGCTCTCAGGAGGAACAGATATCCAGCCTGTGGTTTAGGTTCCTTTTTCTAGCTAAGGGAATCCTTGGACAACTCCAGGGGCTAATTCCATTTGCCCGGGTAAACCTGGGGGCTCTACCAAGCCCCTTCGAGGCACCCCACCATTCTTCAGTACCTTGTGGACCTGAGGCTTCCGCTTCTGATTATGCTGTCTCTCAATTGCCTGGACTTGGTCTAGATACGGCTTGAAAATTTCTTCTTCCCTCCCATGTAAAGGCCAGACTAGGGGAGAGTTCCACTTCGTCTTCTTTCCAGAGGATGACTTATCACAGGGATGGAGGAAAAGGGGTACAAAGAGTGCTGGCTCCACTTGGGGTCACTGACTAAGAGCTAATTGGGTACCGTTGGGTGGGACAGACATAGAGCCCTTGGCATCAGTGAGCCTAGAAGGTAAGCAGGTGTGCAAGTGGACAGGCCAGGACCCTTGTTAGGACTCTGTACTCTCTAACTATTATAGAAAGACTCTACTGCTACCCCAGGCCTTCAACTGGGAGACTGGAGAAGGAGTAGGGGAAGGGGTTAGCCAATAACCAGATTCAGGCCCTTAGGGGCTGGACAAGGAGGCAAAGGGGCAGGTGGTGATTTCTGGTGGTCATTCATTAATTTCTTCCTTCTTTCATTTAAAAAATATTTACTGAGTACTTACCGTGTACCAGATACTATAGTAGACCAAGATTCCATTTTTAAAGGAATTTACGGTACAATAACCAAGGAATGGGGAGAAATAGTAGGAATCAGGGCAATAGTAAGAAACAGATTTGGGGATTTTCTTCTCCTCAGTATGTGTGTGTCCGTCTGTCTGTCCATCACTGTGTGTGTGTGTGTGTGTGTGTGTGTGTGTGTGTGTGTGAGAGAGAGAGAGAGAGAGAGAGAGAGCACAAGAGCAAGAGAGAGAGAGAGAAAATTTCTCTTCCTACAATGTCCTCATCACAGAGCAATGCATCTTTACCTACTCTGATATGTACACATGCCTCCCAAATTGTAGGCTCGCTAACAATGACCAACAGCCTTCCTATCAAAGGAACCTTTTCTAAAACCTTTTCTACCTCTCAGGAGCCAAACGATGGTGAATGGCCTCAGTCAGGGCATTATACACATGCACCAAGTGACCACATTCTGGGTGGGGCATACACAAGGTAGCTTTGGGTTTTGGAAAGATGCATTCTGGTCAAGTCAGTGAAAAATCAGCCAAGTAGCCTATAAAGTCAACTGTGGTTTATTTTGGACTTAGGCCACACCTAAGGGGCCATATGCGTGCACCTCACTTTAAGAAAACCTGTACTCAAAAATCCCAGTTTTGAAAGGGAGACGGGAATGTGCCTGACCATTTTTGGAAGCCATCTAGAGCCCTCATTTATTGACACAGGTGTATCAAAGAGGTGGTGAAGCCCTTGAAGGAACATCTGATTCAATCCTCTGCCTTCTGATGATTTCAGATCACCTCAGGCAAATGGGCCTTTATCTGGTTTTGGCAGACTCCCAGAGACTACTAATGGGTTAAAAATGTGGCCGTGGCTGCCGTGGAGTTGAGAGGTCTGCACAGACACAAACCTACCTTGTCTTTTAAAATGAGAAGGGACTCTGGGGCTTTGTGGCAAAGGGTGTAGTTTGCTGAAAAAAATCAAACTCAAATAAATTGTTAAAACATAAACTGAATTAGGAGCATACATTTGGGATGTCCCTCACACTTCATGGAAATTATGAAATACATCTCTTTGTTCAAGTTTAAAATTCAACCAACTCAGCTTCTCTGCACAAAAGGGGAGGAGTTCCCATGACCTGATCTTTGCAATTTCCTCTAAAGTATGGCTTTCTATATTTATTTAGGAATATTTATGTTCAGTCAGGGCATGGTTTACCCTTGTTGTGTAGCCTTATTATAGTTTGATTTCACATTAGACTACTCACCTTTTAGTAACCAAATTTGCGACCCAGCGGAAATTTCTCTCTTACAAGGAGCTTGGATTCTTATTTATTTCGCAACCTTTATTTGTGTATGAGATGAACCATGACATTTAAACTATGCTTGATAGCTTAACAGATTATAAGAACAAAACCAGATGGCCCAAACAAAAATAATGCTTTGATTGCTTTAAAATTCAATGTCAAAAATTAAAAACAGCTTTCCAAAAGCCTTGACTTTTTTTCCCCTGAGATAACTTCGAATCATATATGTGGACATATACTTTCCCCCCAAATTCGAAATATATAAAACATTTTAACAATGGTTATTTGGGGGTTGAGAAGGGTGTTTCCTTCTTTTTTCTTTTCGACAGTACCCAATTTTTCTGCAGTTACTTTTAGAATCAGAAATAAATTTTTAATGACTGCTTTTTAGTTTAATTTTAATGAAGCCTTTTTAGGGTTCGGTCAAGGTGTTTTTCTCAGCCGAGAAAATGGACATTGTTAAGTATTAGCAGTTCATAATTCTTCTTCCACACAAAATGATGAATAATGTGCGGTTACTTTAACACTGTGCTTCATGAGGTTGGAAAACTGAACCAGTCTCAGCGTCTTTAAAATTAATGTAAATTCTACAAAAGCAGTTATTTAATTTTCTAACTCACTTTAATGTACTTTCAACATCATTAGTATTAATCACAATTGTCACTTTCTTTGAGAGCAGTGAACCAACTAATTCCTTAAAACTGGGCTTTAAAAAGAACCTCCATTTTAAAAGGCTCTCAAACCTTGAGATAGTTTGCAGGGCACAGTCAGAATTTGACTGCTTGAATGTTTAAACTCAAGCGCCCACAAAGTGTTACGATTCCTTTTTTTCCGTTCTTGTCCTGTAAAAGAATCTTTAATCTGACTCAGATTCATTTTTCTTTAAATCAGCTGCAAGAGAGTGAACAAACTTTGCTGCAAATCAAAGCCCTGACAGTTACATTTCCCTGAGATAATTGCATGCTGCTTTGGAGTTTCCTTTTCCCTGCTGTTTCCTTTTGTTTTGACAACAAGTTTCTGGGAAAACAATATACAAATGATAACTATGCTGTCACGAGTATACTGAATTTTAAAAATAAATAACTGTCGACCCAAAAAGCTTCCAGGAGCCTATGGAGTGAATTCTTTTTCCAAACCGTTCCAAAACCAGATGTGGAAATGTTTAGCTAATTCCCTTTCCCATTCTTCATGCAAAGAGTTCATACGTGTCTCTAACGACATCAGAGGAGATGGGGAGACAAAAAATCCTGTCTGCTTTCAAAGCGATTTCTCTTACACTTCTCAATTCACTCTCTAACATCACATAACTAATTTGGACTTCAGCTTTTGTCTCTTTTTAAAAGGATTTTTTGGGGGTCCTGAGATTAAAAATGCTCTGTGCTTAGACCAATATTCAATCTCTTTATTATAAAACATTAAAAAATAGAGCTCATGGTAAGAACATTTAAAATCTACCCTCTTAGCCATTTTGAAATATACAGTACATTATTATTAGCTGAAGTCACCATGCTGTGCAATAGATCACTAGAACTTATTCCTCCTGTCTAACTGCAACTTTTTACTTTTTGACCAGTATCTCCCCTTACCCCTTCCACTCCACTCTCTACTTCTTAAAGTAAGTCAATGGACGTGTTAACCAGCTTGATCTAAAATAATCATTCCACAATGTATGCATAGATCATTGTTACATGTATACAAAGAACACTGTATCCCATAAATGTATACAATTTTTATTTGTCAGTTTAAAAACAGCACAACTGCTTAACTTTATAAGCAGCATTTTCAGCATAAAAAATTTAATGATGGGGAGTTAAGTGGTAGCTCTTCTTCCTCTTTCCTTTTTTTGTTTGGGCCAATCCATTCTCTTCCTGTCTATAAGAAGAAAAGGGCTGTCTTGGTTTCACAAGTACTATGAGATCTCAGTCTGGCTTTGCTAATCAGATTGTACCACTGTCAGTGACTGATATAGATAGCTCTTAAACATAAACACTGGCATTTTTCTGAACTTAATTAAAAGAGCATATGTGTTTATGGGGGAAGAAAGGAAATACAGTTTATATTCCCAAAATGAAACATTTTATGATTTTTTAATGTAGAGAATTTATTAAGGCTTATTAGGGAGTTCTTGAAAAAAGGGGAAAGAGGAAAACTCTGTTGAAGGAGCCAGTGGGAAATGTATATGCATAAACTCCATTTACAAAAAAACAGAAAGCTACTTGTATTCTGTGGCTTCAAGGAAAGCAAACATTTTGCATCCAGGTGTTATTAGAAGCTCTGGGTTTGCCTGACCTCTCTATAGCTCAGTTCAGGACGCTGTGTACCAACAGCTGAGCCCTACTTGGCTATACAAATGCATCTAAGCTCATTGCTTTGGGCATGTTGCAGGACTAATTTGCAATCGAGTTAAAATGGGGCCACAGTAATACAGACCCTGAGACTGCTTTTTTTTCTCAGCCCAGAGGACTCCCCAAGAAGCTGGACAGTAGTCCCAAAATGAGTGGACCCTTCTTTGCATTTATTTCTTCCCCAGTCCCCAACTCCACGTCAGCTCTAAAGAGTTCTAAAGACTTTAAATAGAATTCTGCCCACAGCTCCTGGGATACTGTGCATGGCCCGCATGATGGCTAAAAATACCTTCAGTTGGGCACCCCCACACAGCCCTGTCTTCTGGTATCTCCTTCCCATCTCTAGCCCCTCAGCCTTCTTTTTCCTCTGCCCGCAATAACTAGAGCCCACTTTCTCCCTCCCTTGTTTGGGATCCCATTCTTCCAGTACATCTCAGCAAGGTGTCAGAAAAGTCAGCTGATGAATTCACACTGTGTTGTGAATGACTTATAACCATCCCCAAGCCGGGTGTGGTGGCTCACGCCTGTAATCCCAGCACTTTGGGAGGCCAAGGCAGGCGGATCACCTGAGGTCAGGAGTTCGAGACCAGCCTGGCCAACATGGTGAAACCCTGTCTCTACCAAAAATACAAAAATTAGCAGGGCATGGTGGTGGGTGCCTGTAGTCCCAGCTACTCGAGAGACTGAAGCAGGAGAATCGTTTGAACCCGGGAGGCAGAGGTTGCAGTGAGCTGAGGTCGTGCCACTGCACTCCAGCCTGGACCACAGAGCGAGACTCCATCTCAAAAAATAATAATAATAATAACCATCCCCCAACACACACACACACACACACACACACACACACACACACACACACACACACACAACTCTACCCTTCACTAGGAATTGCAGGTAGCAGGAGAAGGGAGGCTGCCCCGCTTTGAGGATCTGTTCTCAGCAAGGAGTAAGTCCCAAAGTGTGCCAATGAGCTAGGTTTCTAACTAGCCAATGAGCTTTTCTAGCTCATTTGCAAGCTCATTAGAAAGTACATTCTGCTTTCCCCCTAATCTCCTTTCTCTCCCCTTAGAGATGAGCAACCTTAAACTTGGGTCTCAGTGACCTCCTCTTTAAGCTTTATCTGAGCTCAAGGGTATGCTGTCACACGCCTAGTCATCTTCATTTATTTCTCCTATCACATGGTGAGCTGTTCTTGGCTTTACGAAAATCAGAGGAAACGGATTCTGCCGTGTTCACATTTGGAGACTTGTACTAAATGAACCCCTAAACTCAATGACGTTATTGAACCCCTTCCTTTGAGACTGACTCAGTGCAACATAATACAAGAAGTGAATGTGTGGGGGTGGGAAGTGAGGTAGTCTAAAATGATTGCTTGAGGGACAACAGTCTCATTTCTCAGAAATTCTAGACATTTTATAATTATATTTGGATTATTTTTGGGGAGGGAGGAGAAGGAGTACAGGAAAGATGCTTGAGGGAGGGGGAGGAAATGGATGGCTTAGCTCTCTGGAAAAGAGTAGCCTTAAACTTGGGTGTTAATTTTGGGGTTGAACAAAAATAGTTGTTTCCTTGGCCTAGTCCAGAACTACTTAAGGAGGAGGTTTTCATTCAGGGCAATTAGGCCCAGGTTGTGGGATGATGTTAAAGAAAGAAGGAAAGAAGGAAAGAGAGAGAAAAAGAGAGAGGCAGGAAGGGAAAGAAAACCCACCTAAAGCACATTTAGGACAAGGTGGTCTTCTATAGACCAAGACAGTAGTGCAGTAGTGATGGAGTGATTACCTCAGCTTCCAAAAGACGCCTCAGCAAATGTTATGCAGTATTCCAGAGCAGGTGGTTTCTTTACTTAACTGTTGAGTCATCTAGGACCAGCTCACATCAGAATTTACTTACTTGTGTTGTTATTGTTGTTTCCTTTTTGTTTGTTTTGGGGTTTTTTGGTGCAGGGGAGAGAAAGGGGGTAGGTTTTTGTTTGTTTCCTGCTGCTGCTTCTACTTTTGCTTTGTGAAAAACAAACCCCAAAAAAGTTGTCCCAGGAGAGACATTTCAGAGGGAACAAAGAGGAAAGGAAGGAGCCTGGCAGACGTGTGGGGCTTCTCTTTTACACCCCCAACACCCCTAAGAGAATAAGGAATCATTAATGGCAGAGTGAAAGACAGTGAGGCCAATCTGTGCCAATCAGAAACAAAACATTTCATCCAGGCCAGTGCATTTTTCTAGTGGGCTCCTGTGCCATGGTTTCCATTAAACAATGCAGCAAATTCGTCACTATCAAGGGAAGAGAAAGAGCTGCATTTTTGCAACTGGGGAAAAAGGAGAGAAATGTCTTGGGACATTTTTTGGCCCATTGCTATGCACACAGTAGGCATTCAACAAACATGAGTCAAAGAATGAATTTGTGCAGGGGTTACTTATCTCAGCAGGGAACAAAAGTGAATCCCTATATGCATGTACATTTCCTTCCAAACTTTAGGCGCTTTACTATGTGATTTATGTCATTTTCACTTGTAAAATGAAAGTTGAGTTGGAAAACATTGGATGATGTTGCTCTTGCTTTCTTCTTTCTTCATCTGTTACCTCCTTCTGACAGCATGTTTTAGATACTTATTCCTAGCACTGCTTTTTCTCCTCACTGGTCTGCCTGCCACTCTTTGAGAGCTAGAAGCAATAGGACTAGGAAGTGGCCACAGAGCTTTCTATTGAAAAAGAAAACATAAAAAGCTAGAGAAAATAAAAGAATGTAAAGCAAAGATTTAAGGAGATATCTTGTCAATCAATGTGTAAACTACAAACTCAATCCTCCTTCTCTCCCTTCCTCCCTCCCTCCCTCTCTTTCTTTCTTTCCTTTCTTCCTTTTTTTTTTTTTTTGAGACAGAGTCTGTCTCTGTTGCCCAGGCTGGAGTGCAGTGGCACAGTCTTGGCTCACTATAGCCTCAACCTCCCAGGCTCAGGCAATCCTCCCACCTCAGCCTCCTGAGTAGCTCAGACTATAGGCGTGTACTACCATGCTCAGTTAGTATTGTTTTATAGAGACAGGCTCTCACTATGTTGCCTGGGCTGCTCTTGAACTCCTGGGCTCAAGCAGTCCTCCCACCCCGGCTTCCTAGAGTGCAGGGATTACAGGCATAAGTCGCCACAACCTGGTCCCTTTCTTTAATATAAGATGTTTACAGTAGTTTTCATGTGTAATATGCATTGAAAAATGTAAAATTCAAAACCAGCATGTTTTTATGTTTCCGCAATTTCAGTATTTTACAAGGTGTCCCAAAGAATTTATCAGGGACTCTATTGGTCATAATGACTTATGATGCCACTGCCAGTTTATGAAGCATTCGTATGATCATTTTAAGTAAGGCACTCAGCAAAATTTCAATATTTGGTTGATAAGAATAAACCACAATTCCTTCATAGGTTTTTATTTGATCAAATTTGTTGTAACAACAACAAAAAAGCAATAGGGAAGGGTTCATTAGTATGGTCTATGAGAGGACATTGAGTCCCCTAAAGAGGCAAGTATTGCCATCTTGAATTAAACTCTATCTCCTATCTCTTTATTCAGTGTTTGACACAAAAACTGTTCTGTTTTGGGTTAGTCTTGACGTTAAACACAAAAGGATGCCAGTCCTGATCAGTGTAAACTGTTGTTCTACATATTAGGGATATGTATTTTATACTAGAACAGCATGGGAAAGTCACTTTAAAAAGCCATTGTAATCATCCATAAACACGTGAGTTCCAACAATGAAATTAAAGTTCAGTTCTCTCTCGAATGAGTGTTTTCCTCTTCTTAATGCTTTAGGAACAGCCTTTTGCTTAAAAAATATATCACGTTTGAACTTTCAATAGAAAATAAGATGACTTGCCTCTTGTGTTTTTGTGTGCTCTAGAAATCCTCACTGGACGGCTTCCTGTTTCCTGTGGTTCATTATCTGATTGGCTGCAGGGATGAAAGTTTTTAAGTTCATAGGAGTGATGATCCTCCTCACCTCTGCGTTTTCCGCCTGTTCAGGACAAAGTCCAATGACTGTGCTGTGCTCCATAGACTGGTTCATGGTCACAGTGCACCCCTTCATGCTAAACAACGATGTGTGTGTACACTTTCATGAGCTACACTTGGGCCTGGGTTGTCCCCCAAACCATGTTCAGCCACACGCCTATCAGTTCACCTACCGTGTTACTGAATGTGGCATCAGGGTCAAAGCTGTCTCTCAGGACATGGTTATCTACAGCACTGAAATACACTACACTTCTAAGGGCACGCCATCTAAGTTTGTGATCCCAGTGTCATGTGCTGCACCCCTAAAGTCCCCATGGCTCACCAAGCCCTGCTCCATGACAGTAGCCAGCCAGAGCAGGGCCATAGCCCAGAAGGATGAGAAATGCTACGAGGTATTCAGCTTGTCACAGTCCAGCCAAAGGCCCAATTGCGACTGTCCACCTTGTGTCTTCAATGAAGAAGAACATACCCAGGACCCTTGTCACCAAGCAGGGGCTCAGGAGGCCCAACCTCTGCAGCCATCTCACTTTCTCGATATTTCTGAGGATTGGTCTCTTTACGCAGATGATATGATTGGGTCCATGTGATCCTCAGGTTTGGGGTCTCCTGAAGATGCTATTTCTAGACTTAGTATATAGTGTACAAATATCTGACAAATAAGTGCCCTTGTGGCCCTCATGTGAGCACTTTTGAGAAAGAGCAACCTATAGCAACTTCATGAATTAAGCCTTTTTCTATATTTTTATATTCATGTGTAAACAAAAATAAATAAAATTCTGATCGCATAAAAATATGTTGGGCATTTTTATTTAATAAACACATATCTCATTTTCAGTATGGGCCAGGCATTTTTCTAAGTGGTTTGCAAACATTGGTGCGTGGTCCCTTCTCTCTAGGATGACTTCCCTCTCCGTCAAGTTCCTCTAAGAAAGCCTTCCGCAATTGACCCTCTGTCTATATCCCCATTTCCCTTACACTCTGCACCACTAACTTAGTACTCAGCCACATCGTTTCTTAGTTCAATCTACAACTGTGTCACTTTTTATCCACAAAAAGCATAGGTTGCACTGGTGAATTATAAACTATCAATGGTTCTAAGAAGCACTCACGTCACTACCCACCAGCTGGATGGTAAATTCCTGATGCCAAGAGCCAGAGCTTATGCTTTAGCCACAGACTGAGAGTGCTTTGAAAGGAGTTTTTCTCCCCCAACACCTATGATCAGAAAATTTTTGCTCAAGTTTGGCTATTAGCTTTCTCAAAGGGGTAAGAGAGAAAGGGGAGGAGGAAGAGAGACAGGGAGGAGTAAGAGTAAGTGAATTGTTCAACAGAAATTTATTATTGAGGCCAGGAGTGGTGGCTCATGCCTGTAATCCCAGCATTCTGGGAGGCCAAGGCAGGTGGATCACCTGAGGTCAGGAGTTCACGACGAGCCTGGCTAACATGGTAAAACCCCATCTCTACTAAAAATATGAAAATTAGCTGGGAGTGGTGGCCGGCACCTGTAATCCCAGCTACTTGGGAGGCTGAGGCAGGAGAATTGCTTGAACCCAGGAGGCGGAGGCTGCAGTGAGACAAGATCATGCCATTGCACTCCAGCCTGGGCGACAGAACAAAACTCCGTCTCAAAAAAAAAAAAAAAAAAGTCCAGGCACGGTGGCTCACGCCTGCTGTAATCCCAACACTTTGGGAGGCCACGGTGGGCGGATCACCTGAGGTCAGGAGTTCGAGACCAACCTGGCCAATATGGTGAAACCCCATCTCTACTAAAAATACAAAAATTAGCCAAGTGTGGTGGTGGGCACCTGGAGCGCCTGCTGAGGCAGAAGAATCGCTTGTACCTTGGAGGTGGAGGCTGCAGTGAGCCAAGATCGTGCCACTGTACTCCAGTCTGGGTGACACAGTGAGACTCCATCTCAAAGAAAAAAAAGAAATTTATTTATTTATTTATTTATTTATTTATTTATTTATTTTTTTTTTTTTTTGAGACGGAGTCTCGCTCTGTCGCCCAGGCTGGAGTGCAGTGGCGCGATCTCGGCTCACTGCAAGCTCTGCCTCCTGGGTTCACGCCATTCTCCTGCCTCAGCCTCCCGAGTAGCTGGGACCACAGGCGCCCACAACCGCGCCCGGCTAATTTTTTGTATTTTTAGTAGAGACGGGGTTTCACCGTGGTCTCGATCTCCTGACCTTGTGATCCACCCGCCTCGGCCTCCCAAAGTGCTGGGATTACAGGCGTGAGCCACCGCGCCCAGCCAGAAATTTATTATTGAGTGCTACTACATGCTAAGCACTGTCCTAGGCACAGAGGATATGGCAGTGAGTAGAAAGGGACTCAGAAAAATTGAGGTCACACAGAAAATAAATAAATAAATATTCAGACTGCAACAAATGCTATGGAGAACCTAAAATAAAGTGATATGAGATAAACTGGAGAAGGGACCAGCGTATTTAGGGAAGGCCTCTGAGGACTTGTCATTTCAACTCAGTCTTGAATGTGAAGAAGGAGCCAGTCCTGGGACGATCTGGAGAGAACACATTCCAGATAGTAAAAGCATCTCATTTAATCTTCACTACAACCTGTGAGAGAAATACTCTTCTCATATCTATTTTATAAATAAGGAAACTGAAGCACAGAGTGATTAAGATACTTGCCCGAGGTCACACACCTATTAAGAAGCAGACTATTTCAAAACATCATACTGTACACCATATATATATATATATAATTTTTATTTGTCATTAAAAATAAATTAATTTGGCCAGGCACAGTGGTTCACACCTGTGATCCCAGCATATTGTGAGGCCAAGGCAGGAGGATTGCTTGAGCCAAGGAGTTTGAGCCCAGCCTGAGGAACATAGAGAGACCTCATCTCTACAAAAAAATTTTAAAAATTAGCCAGGTATGGTGATGTGTGCCTGTAGTCCCAGCTACTCGGGAGGCTGAAGCAGGAGGATCACTTAAGCTTGGGAGGTCAAGGCTGCAGTGAGCTGTGATCGTGCCATTGCACTCCAGCCTGGATGACAGAAACCCTGTCTCGAAGATAAATTAATTAAAATTACACAACGTTGACACAATGTTTGCACATTTAATATAGGCAAAGTGCTTCAGCAGGGGGTAGATTTAGAAATTCGGTCATGGTAGTTGAAGAAACAGAGCAGTTAAATTAAAAAATCCCCTGCCTCTTCTTGAGGAAAACTAAGTAATAATCCCTGAAAACAGTGTATTCATGCAACAAATGTTTATTGAGCCCGTCTTATGCACCAAGCACTATGTTAGATGCTGGGGATGCAGTGGGGAACAAGACTGACACAGTCTAATTGGGGTGAGGGAGACAAGTAGAGAGGCCTACAGAGATAGAGGCTATAGAGGCTACTGCAGTCCAGAGAATGTGCCTGTGCATAGACGTGAGGCCTTGGGCCGAGGTCATCCGAGAACGTGCCAGTGGTCTGGTCCAATACAATGGAGGTAGTGTAGCAGGGTGGTGATGGTGGTGAGTGATGGGGCTAGAGCATGAGTGGTATATGAGACTGTGTACAAGAGAGCTAGCAAATCCCCCCTGCCATCCTCTCTTCAGAAGCTAACAAATTGTTTAATACTAAAACACAGGCAAGCAACTTTGCAAACAATCAATACTAGATACATTAGACTTGGGCTACGAGGTGCAAGTTGAGCATTTCACAACTGCAAGGGTGATATTCAGAGACTTGCCCTGAAGTTGCATAATGTATCAGCCTTGGAAAAGACTCAAGACCTCCATGGTAATAACAGGAGTTACTATGTGTCAGACACATTATACATGATCTCATTTAATCCTCACAACAGCTCTACAAGATGAAAATGATTTTCTCTGTTTTATAGATGAGGAAACTAAGGCTCAGAGAAACGGAGATTGTACCATTAGGAAATGACATCACTGGAACTCAAACCCAGGTTTGTCTAGCACCAAAGTCCACTTTCCCCCTCTATGCTCAAAACTCACTCCCAGAGAAGAGAGACTTCCATGTGGACTAGAAGATCCAGGAAGGCTTCTTGGTAGAGATAGGCAATGATCCTACTGTTAGAAGATGAGGAGGACTTGGCTAAGCAGAGAAGAGGATGAAGAGTATTCTTTGTGGGCATAACCCCTGGAACAGGGTGGACAAGTGCACCGTGTTGGAGGGAGGCTGCTTAGGGGGCTATTGCTCTCACCTAGGTGAGAAGAGATAAGGACAGCAGATGGGAGAAGGAGTTGAAGGGTAGGAAGAGAAGAAAATGAGACCCATTTCAAGTGAAGAACAACAGGACTTCATTCATTCTAGCCTACAGGAAACAGTTAAATGTCTACATAAGCCTCATTCACGATTAAGAGAGAAATTGAATTTGGAGCGTGGAAAGCTCCAGGCCTTAGAGCAAAGAGACGGGTTTCATGGAGGACAAGACTTAAGCTATGCTCTGATTTGTCTGACTGGATATATGTGAAAAAGAAGATGTTGACTCAAAGATGTCACCATCAAGAGCCCTAGAAGCTCAGAAGGCATGGTAAGCCCTGGATTTAAGTAAGGAAATTGGGGTGATGGTAGAGGATGGGGGGAAGATGAATCTAGGATGGACACATTGAGTTTGAGATGACAGTGACATCCAAGTAGATATGTCCAGGAATCAGCTCAAGAAATGTAATTACTGGGAGATAAAGCCTTGGGGGAATCACATGAGTGCAGGAAAGAGAATTCTCTAATACTCAATCCTCATGGCATTGTTAGGAAAAGGGCAGGAGAAGAACAGTCATCAAAATAGATAGAAGAGAAGTTATCAGAGATACGGAAGAAGTATGACTCATGAAATTTTAGGGAGGAGAGTTGGGTAGACTATAGTCTCCAGTACAACACATGACAAGAGGGAGTAAGCACAGGCTTCACAGAATTGTGAGCCTATGAATTGGACCTGAAGTGAGAGGTAGAATTGAATCAGGTGAAGATGTAGGGGGAGGGCATCCCAGGCAAAGGAAACAGTAAGAACAAAGATGCAGGCCAGGCATGGTGGCTCATGCCTGTAATCCCAGCACTTTGGGAGGCCGAGGTGGGAGGATCACTTGAGCTCAGGAGTTCAAGACCAGCCTGTATTTTTATATTTTTGTACCAAAAATACGAAAAAAAAAAATCAGCCAAGCGTGGTGGTGCACTGCATACCTGTAGTCCCAGCTACTTGGGAAGCTGAGGTGGGAGGATTGCTTGAGCCCAGGAGGTGAAGGTTGCAATGAGCCAAGATCGTGCCACTGCACTTCAACGTGGGTGACAGAGAGCGACCCTGTCTCAAAAAAAAAAAAAAAAAAAGATGTGGTCAAGGATCATTCATGGGTTAATGTCTCAGAATAATTGGGCATAATTTTTCAAAATTCAATAGTAATTTGCACTTGTTGGCTTGGACATATCATTAATCAGTAAAAAGTGTTCTTCAAACATTTCAGGTGCATGTTTGATCTTCTCAATTCGATTGTATATTTCTTGAGCAGGGCAGGGTGGGGGCTGTCTCCTGTTTGTTTTGCCTTGCTTTTTTTTTTTTTTTTTTTTTTGAGACGGAGTCTCACTCTGTCGCCCAGGGTAGAGTGCAGTGTCGCGATCTCGGCTCACTGCAGCCTTTGCCTCCCGCGTTCAAGTGATTCTTCTGCCTCAGTCTCCTGAGTAGCTGGAACTACAAGCTCATGCCACCACGCCTGGCTAATTTTTTGTATTTTTAGTAGAGATGGGGTTTCACTGTGTTAGCCAGGATGGTCTCAATCTCCTGACTTCGTGATCCACCCGCCTTGGCCTCCCAAAGTACTGGGATTACAGGCGTGAGCTACCATGCCCAGCCTGTTTGTTTTGCCTTGCTTTTCCATTACTTGGTGAAGGTACCCAGTAGATGGTCAATCCAGGTGACTGACTGACTGACTGGTACTGAGAAAGGGCGTGGGAGCCCATAAGCTAAAGGAACCATTCTAAAGATGGGAAGATAAAAACACCTTGTGAAAAACCTGCATTTCAAATTGACTAATTCATTTGCCTTTTGAAAGTGCCACTTCAAAAGAGTGTTTTTCTCCTTTACTGTGGTAATGTTCTTTAATTTTTAAGATGACATAATTTATAAAAATCCATAACAGTGTTAATCATATTTGTGATAATAAGATGAAATGCTTCATTGCCAACAAAAGAAATGAACATTTTCACCTTTCAATCTCTGGGAAAGCCAAAAATGTCTGAAACCGTTTGTTATGATAATTGCTTGTCAAATATTTAAAACTTAGGGCCATAGCGAGATTTTTCACCCATAAAAGGAAACTCAAAGTAACGTTTAAATTTTTATTCTCGTAGCCTGAAAGTAGCCAACCAGGTTTTTTAGAAAACTGTGTAAAGTATATGTAAATGTTAAGGGCAAAAAGTCTTTTCTTACTACTTTGAACCTATAGCCCACTTTGGAGATGCATAGAAATACACCCGTCCCTCCTTCACAAGTAATGAAGGCTTAGTCAAGCATTAAACTAAGCACACACACACACACACACACACACACACACACACACACACGTTTATAAGAAATACATTATCAGATCCTGTCATTTGCAACAACATGGAGGGAACTGGAGGTCATTATGTTAAGTGAAATAAGTCAAGCACAGAAAGGCAAACATTACATGTTCTCATTTATTTGTGGGAGCTAAAAGTCAAAACAATTGAACTCATGGAGCTAGACAGTAGAAGGATGGTTACCAGAGACTGAGAAGGGTAGTGGGGTGGGTGGTGGGAGGGAACTGGGGATGATAAATAGGTACAAAAAAATAGTTAAAAGAATGAATAAGACCTAATATTTGATAGCACAACAGGGTGACTATAGCCAATAATAATTTAATTGTACATTTTTAATTAACAAAAAGGGTGTAACTGGATTGTTTGTAACACAAAGGATAAATGCTTGAGGGGATGGATACCCCATCTTCCATGATGTGATTATTACACATCATGCCTGGATCAAAACATCTCATGTACCACATAAATATATACACCTACTACATACCCACAATTGTTTTTAATTTTATGAAAAAGAAATACATTATCAAGGGATGAGTGTTTATTTAAAAAAAAAAAAAAAGCTGGCTTTCACGAAAATGTCCTTTAATTCTCATTAGTGTTAATCCCTACAATGGAGCTCTACAATATCCTGTTTAAATTGTAATTTTATTTGAGAATAAAACAATGGGTTTAAAAATTGTAATTATACTTGTTTATTTCCCACAAAAGAGAGAAAGAGAGGGAGTGACTTGCAGTCTTGTGATTGTTCTACAACTTTTTCAGGAGAAAACAAATGAGGTCAGATTTCCGCTTATAAACTCACGTTGGTTATACAATTACAAGGCCTTCCGTATTCATTATCTATTGCTGAATAACGGATTACCCCCAAAACAACAAACCTTCATTGTGTCACAGGTTCTACGGGTCAGGAATCTGTGCACGACTTAGCTGAGTGCCTCTGGCTCAGTGTCTCTCGTAAGTTGCAGTCAAGCTGTGGCTGCCACTGTGGTCATCTCAAGTCTTAACTGGAGTTTGGAGAATCCACTCCCATGCTCACTCAAGTGGCTGATGGCAGGAGACCTCAGTTCCTCTCTTGTAGCTTTCTCCATAGGCTGTCCAAGCGTCCTCATAACATGGCAGCTGATGAAGAGGGAGAAGGGGAAGGGGATGACAAAAGGCCCAAGTTAGAAGTCACAGAAGTGACATCCCATGGCTTCTGCCATATTCTACTTGTTAAAAGAGTCTGGTCTAGCTCACAAGCTAGGAGGGATTACAGAAGAGTGGGAACACCAGGAGGCAGGATTAGTGGGGACCAGCGTAGAGGCTTCCTACCACCCCTTCAATCTTATCACACTGGCAAACTCCACAAATGCAATGTCCTTCAGTTTATTTGTGTAAATACCGTTAATGTCAAAACACAGGGTGGAAAAGGACATGCTATGCCACTGCTGTTTCCTGGTGTCCATCAGTTATATTTTCCCTCTTCAAGGAAAACAAGTTACAGGACTTGACTGATTGGTGAAAATCATTTCATAGGAAGCTTCTATTTATTTTTATAACAGGAGATTGACAAAGACAGTTAAAGCCAAAGGAAAAAAGCGTAAGATGTAAATCAAATAATAGCAATGATGATACTGGGTAGAGGCGCTAATGTTGGTTCTAATTATGTTCCCCACATTAGCAGTAATATGAACTCTTTCAACAATTCTCTAATGTAATGTAATTCAGATCAGGCCAAGGATACTCTAAAGTTTTTCAGAGTGGGGTGAGGAGGTAGGGGATCCAGGTAATGTGTGTCTGTGTGTGTGTGTGTGCACGCACGTATATATGTATGTATATATATTATGTATACTTATATTTATTATTATCCAGCATCCAAGGACAAGAGGCAGGGGACTTTGCTTATTGACTTGCATATGAGTAAGTCATATAGTACACTAAACTCCCCACCACTTGCTACTTCCGTTTTTCTTTGTTCTTATCCAATTCACAACCATCTGGCATGGCCTGTGGTGAGGTTCCTGTGGCTTACCTGAAGGGCAATGCATGAAATCGAAGTAGCTCCCAGAATGATGAAACACCAGTAGCGGAGAGGGGCTCACTTACTTGGCCTGGGCAGGTGGTGGGATTGCAGGAGGGTGCATAAACAGGTTTCTGAAAGGGAAGTGACAGGTTTGCCCAACTTTGCTATGTAGCTTTGTCAGCATTCATTGCTAGATGTTCTCTGACAGGTAAGGGGGAATTGGTCTGAGTCCTAGAAGTAAATGCTAATACCAGTTTTCAAATATAAGGGAACATGAAATAATCCCTGCCACCTGGGAACATGAAAAAAATTCCCTGTCAGCGAAGGCACTTTTATTTTACAGTTACTAGGAAGAATATTTAAATTGCTCAGGTTATTTTCAATGTTGTTTTGGCTTTGTCATAACACCCTATTATATAAACACTATACGAATGTAAATTATTCACCTTTTAAAGTTACTTTAAAATTTTTGACTCTTCGCCAAATATATTTCTATCAAGAGCTCTTTAAAGCTCTGTCTGCAACTTAAGCACACATCTTTAAAAGAAAAGCTCGTTTTCCAAGTAATGCCTACAGAATAATTATTCTATTTTTGAAGCTGTATTTACATAACAAAGCACTAAAGGAAGCCCAGTGTAGGGAGAGAATCCAGTCCTAAAGCAACAGTGAGACTGGTTTCTATGGAGTTAGAGAAATTCTAGCTCTCTCCACTGCCAAGGGTGGGTCAGGACAGGAACAAATTGACCCAAAAGTAAGCCTCAATGTCATTCCTACAGCAACTCCCTGTGATAATTTACAGTCTGCAATCAAAATAAAATAATCTCTTCAAAAATCTCGTTCTTTTATGGTTCATTCTACAAATTAATTCTCATTTTCATTTCATATTTCATCAATTTAACTTTCTTTCGCTTTACCCAGGTAAAGAAATCACACGCCTCTAATGATAGATGCACCTAAACTCTAAATAGGTTTTGGTATTTGAGTTACAGCAAGTACAGGGAATGGAATATCTAAGTTGCCCAAGTTACTATCAATGTTGTTTTAACTTCGCGAAAATATTTAATGACAATTTTTTTAAACTGCCCATGAAAAAGAACATTCTCCAGTTTGAAGCTCTGCCACTACCAAAAAACAAAAACAAAAACGAAAACCACAGTCTCAATCCAGAAGGTACGTACTATATTTTCACTCCTCTGTTCCATCAAATCAGCACACAATAGTAAGTTTCTGTCTTTCAATTAATTTTTTAACCTGATATTTACTGGTATTTCATAGCATACTTTGTATGAGTAATTAAACAAAAAATTGATTAACTTTAAAGGTTAATTAATATCAAGTCCTAGTTGGGACTTCTGGTGTGTGCAAGTGCAGGTGTGTGAGAGAGGGAGGGAGAAAGGGAGGGGGGAGACAGGGAGGGAATACCTGGGGTGGGGGAATAATCCAGTACATCTCCTGATACAGAATAGGCATATGATAAATAGTATTCTTCCACTCTTTATGTTCCCAAATAAGAAAGTTCACTCCAGTGTGGCATGGAGAATGGGATATTCTAATTATTCAGGTAGTCCTAGGTTTACCATAGTTTGTAGTCCACAGGGTTATACCATATAAGCCCAGAGAATCTGTTAAAAAACACTGCAACTAAAGTCACAACTCCTCTGCCTACTTCCAGGCCCCCCATAATCTCTTTTTTTTTTTTTTTTTTTTTTTGAGACAGAGTCTCAGTCTGTCGGCCAGGCTGGAGTGCAGAGGTGCAATCTCGGCTCACTGCAACCTCTGCTGCCCGGGTTCAAACAATTCTCCTGCCTCAGCCTCCTGAGTAGCTGGGATTACAGGCACCTGCCACCACACCCGGCTAATTTTTGTATTTTTAGTAGAGACGAGGTTTCATCATCTTGGCCAGGCTGGTCTTAAACTCCTGACCTCGTGATCAGTCCAACTCGGCCTTCCAAAGTGCTGGGATTTCAGGCATGAGCCACTGCGCCCAAGCTTTTTTTTTTTTTTTTTTTTTGAGACAATAGTCTGTCACCCAGGCTGGAGTGCAGTGGCACGATCTCCACTCACTGCAACCTCTGCCTCCTGGGTTTAAGCTACTCTTCATTCTCCTGCCTCAGCCTCCCAAGTAGCTGGGATTACAGGCACACGCCACCAGGCCCGGCTAGATTTTGTATTTTTTAGTAGAGACCGGTTTTCACCATGTTGGCCAGACTGGTCTCCAACTCTTGGCCTCAAGCAATCGACCCACCTCGGCCTCCCAAAGTGCTGGGATTACAGGCGTGAGCCACCGCGCCCACCCCCCACACCCCCATAATGTGACATCACCCTACTTGTCCAGACCAGTCTCTAATTCCCCAGTAGAAAGGCTCTGTCCAACTAGGTCCATCTCCTTTCAGTTCTTCTCTGTCTCCTGGCCTCTGAAAATGCTCTTTTGCCCATTCCATCCAAATTCCACCTTCCCTTCAAGGATCAACTTGAAGCTTAAAAGTATAAAATGATGGTGACAGATTTTCAGGAGAGAGTTTATAGTACTGAGCAGCTAATTTAAAAGCAAATTAATTCTATATTATACCAGAGGATGTGTTCCAAGTGTCAGTCCCAGATGGACATCTGTGAAGCCAACGTGTTAGATATGAGTTCAACAACCCTTGGTCAGCACCAAGAACACCAAATGGTGCCTAAGCCAACTCTTGAGGATGTTAGCCATCATCTTTACCACCACCACAGCACCTTGTTCTCACTTCTTCTGGTTCCTTTTTTCCCTTCTCAGGTATATGTTCACTTAACAATATGTATTGGATTTCTTTCTAACTTGGCTGGGCACAGTGGCTCAAGTCTGTAATCCCAGCACTTTGGGAGGTCAAGGCAGGTGAATCACTTGAGGTCAGGAGTTTGAGACCAGCCTGGTCAACAAGGTGAAACCCCGTTTCTACTAAAAATACAAAAATTAGCCAAGTATGGTGGTGCATGCCTGTAATCACAGCTATTTGGGAGGGTGAGGCATGATAATTGCTTGAACCTGGGAGGCGGAAGTTGCAGTGAGCTGAGATGGTACCACTGTACTCCAGGCTGGGCGACAGAGGGAGATTCTATCTCAAAAAACAAACAAATAAAAACAAAACAAAACAAAAAAGCAAATATGTATTGGACATCAACGGATGCAAAGTATTGTGCAAAGCGCTGAGAAGATACTTATAGACAGACATGTCCTTACCCTCTAGGAGCTTACTGTCTGTTAGGAAGAGAGTCTCAGAACAACTAAGTTCATTAAAGTGCTGTGACAGGACAGGACAGAGGCAGTTAACTCCAACTCTGAGGCCATCTGAGAAGGCTTCATGGAAGAGGTGGCATTTGAGCTGAGCCTAAAAAGGATGTGGAAATGGAAGGAACAGGGATATCCAGCATAAATGCATAAAGAAGGTGTGACTGGAGGAGTAGGAGATGCAAGCAGAGGTGAAGACTGGAGCCAGATTGTAGAAGGCCTTGAACGCCACATTAAGGAGTTAAGCTTTTTAGTCACCTGCCTTTTGTGCCGAGGATTAACATGATCAAAATTGTGTTTTCCCAGCAGAACTCCATGGACCACTGGGAGAGGAGCAGAACTCAGCTGAGAGATAAATGGGGGGCCTGAAAAGGTCACCTTGATGACATCATGGTGGCAAGTGGAGACTCTGAACTTGAGGACAGATAGTAGGGACAGAGGAGAAGGACTTGGTTTTCTTTCTCTTCTTTCATCTTCTTTCTTTCTCTCCTCTGCCCTGGCCCTTGCTCTCCACCCTACTCTCGTTTTCACTCTTCCCTGCCTACGGCGTAGGCATTCCTGGGGACTCTGGACTAAAGAAGCTGTTGAGCCCTGGGTTTAGGGCAAATGCTAAAATTAAAAACGGGATCTGGATTTCCATTTCCTCTTCCACGCGTAGGGCTGGGGCTTACTCTGGTCATGAACCGCTGCAAAATCCCACCCAATCTCAAGCCCAAGAATAATTTTAAGAAACAGGAGGCAAAAGAAATGGCATTATCCATCAGTCCTAGACACTCTATCGCTGTTTTTTTGTTTGCCTTTTGGTTTTTGTTTTTGTTTTTGTTTTTTGACAGAGTCTTGCTCTGTCGTCCAGGCTGGAGTTCAGTGGTGCGATCTCGGTTCACTACAACCTCCACCTCCCAGGTTCAAGCGATTCTCCTGCCTCAGCCTCCCGAGTAGCTGGGATTACAGGCACCCACCACCATGCCTGGTGAATTGACACTCTATCTCTTACGTTTTAATTTTTTAAAATGCAAACGGATGTTCGGGGGAAAGAATGGCAACCATGAGTGAGTTCAGTTCCGGATGATGTCGTGTTACCATCTCTCATGTAAACATTTCAGATATGCACATTCACTTTCTCTCTGCTATTTCAATAACGTATTTCATGCTTTGGAAAATACTGCAGCTGCATCTTGGCTTTAAACAAAGATAGCATCCCTTCGCACTCTTCGATTTGTGGTTCCCTCCTATTCTTTCTACCCAGCAAGATATTATTTGCCCCCAGGAGTGTTTTCTTTTCATATAACAAGATCCGGAAAGCGATGTCATTCAGACATCACAAAGCAGAGCTCTGTGCTTTTTACAGGACATCCTTGGTGCTGGTCACTTTTGGTTAGTGTTTTTGTTTGTTTATTTCAATTTTTTTGATATCAATGGAGCAACCAACCTTCCAAAGGCACTTCAGCTTCCCTCAACAAGATTGCATTTAACAGGTTGACACTGATATACTGGGGTTTCTTTTTCTTTTCTCCTTTTTATAATTAGCTGAAATTCAAGGAAAGTGCTAGAAGTGTGAGGTGAAACTGATTACCGTAATTTTATGGTGAAAGCAAGTGACTAAATCTAGCCTAGTACTATACTTGAACCCCCATTATGGCCACCACACCTACAAGAGATGGGTTTTTGGTCTCCATGCCCCTGTCATTACATTTTGCTCTGTCAGTTCATGCTCTGTGCAAAGGACAGCAAGTCCTGGCCACTTACAGGTTGCACTATAGGGCCAGCATGGTGTAAAGAGACACTGAGACTGTCCTACACCCCTTCATTCTCGCCCTCCTTAGCAAAAAGTTCCAATCATTGCCGTCATCTGAGACAGTCTTTGATTTAATGGGCAAAAATCCAGGAATAATTAAGACAATGACACTAAACACCCAGGAAAAAAAAAGAAAGAAAAAAAAAAGCCTGGTTGAAAGAAGAAATCCAGGCAGCACTGAAGGTAGCGATTCTGCATCTTTGAGGAGGGAAAAGAGATCTAGAAATCAAAAGCAACAGCTACCAATGACTTACTAAGCTTCTCTTTGGCAGAAAGGAAAAATTTACTAATTCATTCTACTTTTTCCTGGTGAGATCATGGGGGTAGGAGAAGTTAAGATTAGAATTTTTCTCCCAAAGTTCTGAGTTTTGCAAATAACTATATTTTATAATTAATTTCATAAAATAAAATAACATAAAAATTACCAAAGGACACTATCTTTTTTGTTTAATCTGAGAGTAGGACAAGCATTCTTACATTATGTATTATACAGTTACTACTCACTGCTAGCCATTGCTTGAACCCTGAAAAAAAGCCTTTACAAATAACACAATAGAAGCTTCATAACACAATTACAGTTTTCTTTCTGTTAAATTTGTAACTCTATCCTGATTCTATCTCTCTAAAGACTTCAGGATATTTACAACATAAGGAAAGTCTTGTTTCCCTAACTCAAGGCCTTCATTAAAAGCACAATCATAAACAGCATTTCTATTTAAAATAAAAATGGGAAGTTCTAGAAATCTTCTTTGTAACTTACAAAAATAAGTTTTAATGCAACTTGATTCTCCAGCATCTATTTCCCAAGATTCATTCACAGTTGCTTTCCAGAAAACATTTTCCAAAATTTACGCCAGATACCATGTTATGCATAACTTCCTTGCTGAATATCTCTAGTCTAGAGCTAATTTATTTTTCTCAGCTGTGCCCTCAGAGCCTTCAAAGCTATTGCTCCCTCGGCTAACTATGATTGTTCCTTATCAATATAATTTCCGAATGTTTCACGGAACAAAAAGAGAAAGGAAAATATGTGCTATTTTCCTGAAAACAGCTGCCTTGAAACACTATTTCAGAAGGGACCAAAAAAAACAATAGATGGTGTGCAATTTTCATTTCAGGTTCCTAGTTGCCCCGCGAGAAGTTGCCTGACTACCAGTTGCAGGCCCCCCCCCCCAACACCCCAGTTGGTGAGCTGTGCCTGTTTTCAATGCTAGGATAAGTTTCTCACCACTTCTCAGGGCAATTTATATCCTGTGAGTTTTGTCAAGTTGGGAAGGGCCTACCAAAAGAGAAGCCATTTGCAGAATCAGGGTTTGCTTCAAAGGTCCTAAGAAAATCCTTGAGACATCACAGTTGAAAAACATTTGAAGGTTGTTCACTTGAGTAAATGCTTAAGCTTGTCCTCCCTTACTTTCTCCGGCCTGTAGCAATATTACTCACCCTCAAAGAATTCATCAATATTCAACTGGCTCTCCAATTTGCTGAGGTAGCAAAAGGAGTTTAATAAAGAAAGCTGCTACAATTTGTCTTTAGAGAACGTGCCACAAACTCAACTTTTATCTTATGTCGCTGGAATCTTCTGCCCTTTTACTAATTTAGGTGGGGAAATGAATGCTTACTTGTAGCAACCCAAGCAAATTTACCCACGAAGGCAAGCCTTAAAAACCCAGCAAAGCCTTTCATCCCAAGGGCACCAAAGCTTTATAAATGATCTATCTGAGGATTTAGAAGCGTGTTCAGTCACGTCTCACAGCCCGGCAAACTTTCAGCCCTGTCCACGAGGATTTTTGAAAATCTTAACAGGGAAACTTGTAGCTTAGTAATAAGAGTTTTTAGCGCCCACCGAAACTGGGCGAGTATCAGCCGTTTTAAAAACCTTTCCTGAAAAGAAAATCTTGCTCTGTAAAACCTTTTTGGTTAACTTTTCAAAACAGCTTTGCAGACCCTGGAAGACGCTACTCTTTTCCCTCCCCGCGCCCCGGAAAAGAGCCGCAGACGCCAGCGAAAGGCTGCGAAACGCTTGCAACGCCTTGGGTTTGTGAGATCGCCCTTGCAAAGACATTTCAGATTTTCCATCAGCTCTACAGAAATATCACAGTAAAATGCATGCGAGAGTTAAGTAGCTCAAACTCGAGCGCCGAGCACGGCAGATTCCGCGGTTTTATTTTTGTAAACTGATTTCGTGTGTGTGTGTGCGCGCGCGCGTGTTGCTGCTTTCTTTCGGCACCTGATTTTTTTTTCCCCCAGCGCCCGCACGCGGTTCTGGGCTACCCCGCGCGCCGTCTGCAGGCCGCGACAACTACGGCCTCCCTCGGGGAATGCGGTGGCCGGCCGCGGTGGCGACGACTGCAGGCGCGCGGCTCAGCTCCCCGCGGCCCACGGGTTTCTTTGCTCATCCATGGCGCAGCCGAGCCCACCGAGTCTGAGTCGGACCAGGGGTTGCTGAGAGCCGCCAGGAAGTCCCCACCCTGCACTGCCCCCAAAGCTCTCCTCCGCAGAGCTTTGCCCCATCTGCCCCAAGGCTCCAATGGCCCCTCCTGGCCTGCCCAGGGCTATGGCAGCTGCAGGCCAGCTCTACCCATTGCTCTTCCCGTCCAGACCCCACTGGCCTTGAGCCCTGCTTGCTCGCAGATTTGTCCCACCCGGGACAGGGAAAGGAAAAGAAGCCGCGTTCATTTTCTTAGCATTCAGGCACTATTTTATAAGGGAACTCTTCCAAAATTTTCATTTAGGAAAGTTGAAAGAACGGTACAACGAACGTCTGTTTACCCCCCACCCCCAACAGGATGCAACAACTGTTAACATATTGCAATACTTGCTTCCTTTCTGTTCTCTCTCATAATGTGTGCGTATGTTAGCTGCATCATTTGAAAACTGCAGACATCGTGACATTTCACTTCTGTACACTTCAGCATGCATCTTCAAGGATAAGGACCTCCTTACCTTCAATACCATTCTCACAAATACAAAATAGCATGGTCCCTAATAGGGTCTAACATCCAGGATAAGGGCTCCTTTCCCTCCTGTTTTCCCCACTTCAGTCTTAAATATCAGTTTCCCTTCTTGTACTGGACACATGTGTAAACAATTGCTCCTCCCTCTGTTATGCCCACCAAAGGACTATGGGGCTCACCCTGTCCCGGGGCCTCTCTACCTGAGAGCTTGGTGGGGTGGCGAGGGCTGGGGCGTCTCGACAGACCTGCACTCAAACGCGTGGCGAGAGCGCTGCATCCACGCGGTCTGAGACCCCCCGTTTCCTTTCCCAAACCATCTCAGGTTTGGGAAGCACCGAACAAGAAGCCTCGCTCAGCCACCTTGCGCCCTCCCGGCGGCTCAAAGGAACCACCAGAGGACCGGTGAGCGCGGGGTGGCGTCCATCGGAGGAGCCTCTGGGTGCGCGCTGTGCTATCTCGTGCCCTTGGCTTTGCTGTTTGCCATCCTCCGTTTTTTCTCCCCGAGCCCTCGCTATTCGTCTTGGTGTTGGTTACTCTGGGCGCCCAGTGCCCTTCTCGGCCCGCCCCCGCAGCGGGCCAAGGCTGCGGCTTCGAGCGCCTGCACAACCCCCTTCCCTACCGCTCCTTTCCTCCCCTCCCCCCTTCCGCCCCCGGGCCCCGGAGCCGAGCGGGGCCACCGGGGGGCGGGGAGCGCCAGCAGCGCGTGGCCACGCCCCCCGAGCCGGCTTTTTCTAGGGCGGCTCCGGGAGCCTCTCCGCCGGCTGCGCCGCTCGCCTCCCAGTGAGCGCTCCGCGCTGGCCCCTAGCTCCGCGCCGCGCCGCTCCGCTCCGCCTCCGCCACGCCGCTCTCCGAGCTTCGGCAGCAGCCAGCGTCCCTTCCGCGCTGCGACCCCGGCTCTCGGCTCTGCGTCCCTGTAGCTCCGTGCCCGGCACCTCGCGCCCCGCAACCTCGCCGTCTCCCAAGTCCCGGTCCCCGCTTCTGTCGCTGTCCGTCGCTGTCCGTGTGTCGCTCGCTCGGTCTGTCTCTCCGCCTCCCCAGCCCTTCCTCCCTCTCTCCCTCGCTGGCTTGCACGTTCGCTCGCTCTCGGACGCGGCGAAACAGCTTCGCAGGCAAATCCCAGAAACCTTTGCAAAAAGCTTGCAATGAAATTTAAGAAGTTCTTCGATTTCGGCGCCATTTTCGAGTGGAGCCAGAGGTGACATGCGATTTTTAAAAAAGGGACTTGGTGGCTGGCCTCTTTCCCGATTGTAACGTCTGTTAACGGCAGGCCGAAAAAAATCTGGTGGTAATTCTGAAAAAAGTGCTGTGGCGTTTGGGGGTTGTAAAGCACGTTTTGGGGGCGGGATGGGGGCAAATCTGACCTTTACAGTGTTTAACAAATGAGTGCGACCGGGAAATTCTCAGGAAACGGACTGGGAAAAAAAACCTAACATGGAGGGGGCGGGGAGAGAAAACTGAGTAAGGGGCAGTGACCGACTGTCAGCCTCGCTATGGTCGGGAGCGACTGGTTTTGACAGAATGTAAATGAACTTTTCCTGACTCTTACTTGCAAGCAGTTAGTTATGTCTTGGAAAGAAATGTGTGATTAATTTCACATTGTCTCTCCGGAATTTTAACTTTCAAAGTTGTTTAGTTTTCCCTGTAGGGAACTTGACATTGGGAAAGTTTGGCTAGAATGCGCCACGGGAAGGTACATCGTGTGTTTGGGGTGTGGGAGACGAAGGCATATGCAAAATTAAAAGACAAAACGTTGTAAAGTATGAACAGAGGAACAGGCGTATTCTTTGGCTCTTAAATCATTTAGCCAAACACATTGCAGTTCAGAAGGGGGTGGGGCTATGGCAACCCGAAAGTATCGATTCTTTGTCTATTGTATCAGCGAATGACCCTCTCCTGAAGTGTCAGGACGCCCCTTTGTAATCTCTTTTCGTAAGTAAATTTCAGTCTAAGGGGAAATATGTAAACTAGGGGATCAGGGTGGCTTTTTAGGGGTGTAACTCGTTGTACTATCACTGGGAGAGATGAAAGGGGTTAGGGTGAAAGGTGTAAATGAATTTGATTCCAAGAACAATCTGGAAGGGACCTTCGCCTTTGACACCGATGCTATTTCGAATGAACTTTTGTTTTTCTAAGTAGTCAACTAAGGAAATGTTAAATTAGGCATGACTTTAACTTCTGACATGATGGCTCGTATATGTGTGTGGAACAAAATATTGGGATAAAGTTGTGGAGTTTTAAATTATAATTGTACATTTGCTAAACATGTTTTTTTTTCTTCTTTTTAAGGGCAGTCAACGACGTTTTTCTCCATTAATCCCAGTCAATGTAAAATTGTTTGTAAATATCATTGCCAAAACAAGATGGAATGTAGAGATACTTGATTGTCTGTCCCAATTTAGGGAATGGGGTTATTGTTACTAATGACTTTTTTTTTTTTTTTTTTCATGACATAGTGTATTTGTTACCACTGGATCTCAGTCTGGATGTTATAAATTTGATACTTAATCTTAGTAAATACTCTGCACATTTTATTAATTAATAAATAGGACACTTAACATTCATTGTACTGGTTTTGAAAAACCGACATAATTTGTAAATGTAACAAGATACTTACAGTTGGATAATTTAAATGTCTGGTACTTGTGCTGAAATGTATTGTAACTTTCAAAACCATTACAGTTAGTGCTGATTTTGTTTTAACTTTTAGGTTTGTGATTGAGGATTTCAGAGTGGGTTTTTTTTTTAATGCTTAATTGAATATTGTATTCAAACAAAAAGGGGTCATGCATGTGACTTGTTGCTAATATGTGTCCATTTTAAAAAGGAAAAAGTGGTATCTAATGAGTTAATCATTAAGGAGTATGCGCAGTGCCGGCCATTTCAGGACATGAAAGAGTTTCTGTGGAGCTGCTTGAAACAGGAAGGAGCGACTTGACATCAAGTATTTAAACTTTTTGATTTATGTTTTGATAGACGGCATTGATAGGTGTAAGTTACAAATAAGTTTGAGTAACCAGTTTAATATGTAAACTGGTATTTCATCTACAGAAATTTCTCTGTCATTGTTTGAAGCTCTTAAAAATGACTCAGAGCAGGGGTGTTGTAAGAAAAAACACTAGCAGTGAGTTAGGACATCAAATGCTTTTAAAGATGGATATATATGTCGCAGCGATAGTATATATTAGAATCAGCTGAAGCTACCGGTGAGGTTTTGGTTATTTTCTTTCAGTCATCTGAGTCCATTTCCAATAAAGGATTTTTGTTTTGTTTTGTTTTTAATGGGGACAATGAATGAGACTTGTAATATGCAGCAGGAAGAAGTTTCACCAAGACTTTGAAGCTGGCAAGAATGATCCAGATGTCCAATTGCCTCTACTTAATCTTACTCGTCTACTTTCAGAAGTAATTAGATTCTCCTCCACACTAATTCCTATCTCCCATCGCTCTGCTTTTCACCACTACATTTTTCCAAGATTCATCCTCGGGAAAAAATTGAGAGCCACACCTTCGGTTCCACCTGCAGCTCCTGGAAATCAAATGATGAAGTTATAAAAAGTACCTTAACTTGGAGTGAGGTGGCCTAGTCATAAGTTTTGCCCTATTCCTTGCCATGGGGTAGGGCGGGGCTTCCTCCAGTCATCCAGTCTTTCTTCACCCGCAGGTACCCCAGATCTGTCCCCCTTCATTGACTCCGAGGGGATACAGCAGCAATTCATGTTTTGAAGTGTTCTAAATGGTTCAAAACGTGAGGCGCTGCTATACCCCCTCGTGGGGAAGGTAGAAGGTGGGGTCTGCCGGACGCGTGTTCCTGCCACCAGGTGCCCGCTCCCCGCGAGGCCGGCTCAGGAGCAGGTAGGTGGGCGGGGGCTCGCGTCTCTCTTTCCGGCGGGTCCTCGACCTTCCTTGTCCATGCAGCAGGACTGTAGTCCGGGGAGGGCAGTATTCCTGGCTGGGCTAGGGGTGGCCGGTCCAGGGCGCACGTAGGCGGTGCGAGTCGAGGAGGGACGCGGTGCCCGCGCTCAGCCGTGCCCTAGCAGCGGGAACAGTTCTGCAGTGAGTGATCAGTACTCTGGAGTATTGTTTCCGCTGCCAGGGTAAGTCTGGGACTGCCGTTCGGGCCTACCCAGCAGGTAAGTCTTAGGCCATCGCCTGCGGCGTGGGCCCTGGGAGCAGCGCGACCCAAGATTGCATCAAACGTTTGCCCCGTCCTTGCATATGTGACTGGACGTGAATGATGCTTCATTTTGGCACCCCCTTTCCCTGCTCAGGTAGAATTTAAACAATTGAAAAAAATCCCTTCCCAATCAGAATACCATCCACAGGACAACGAAGAAAACCCATCTTCAGTCCCCAACCACGAAATGGTGGGGGGTGGGGAGGACTGGAAAAGTAGTAAGGGGAGAGGAAGGGTGAGCAGCTGCAAGAAGTCTTCACACCTCCCTGCGGTTCCTGGTAAACGCGCTCATGTCCTGGGTATGGAAGGGACTTAAGAGTTCAGGAAAGATAAAAGTAACAGGCTGCTTCCCCACTCCCTCGCCCTCCCTTCCCCGCTGCTGGGTTAGGGAGGCTCCATGGAGCTCCAGCACCCTAGAAGGATCCGGTGAGGCGCGAGGCCTTGCGGGCGGATGAACCCGTGGCGGGGTGGAAGGCGCCAACCTGCCCAATTTGAGCCTGAGGCCTGCTGAGAAGCGTGGGGGCCTTGGGATAGTTCCCGAATGAGGATGTGCGTTTCTAGCTTCTTTGCGCCCTCCTCTCCCAAAAATCTGCTACCACAATTCCACCCTGGAGGCGCGCCCCCAAGACTCCTTTGTCGCCCCAGGGGCGGGACCTGAGCTGTCGATTTCAGGGGCCCTTCGTGACTCCAAAAGTCCTGGGCGCTGTCGCTCATGAGTGCTGCACAACTGTCGCCCTCCAAAGCCACCTCCATCCCTCACTGGGCTGGCCTCCTGAGCCTTCGGTGAGGACATGGGGTTGCGAGTTGCCCGCCTGGGAGCTTTCCTGACTGGAAAAGGGCTAATTCGCTACCTTTCTGTTCAAATCACTTGAGCTAATTATTTGATCTGAAACATGGGCAGGTAAAGGACCATTGGCGGGCGTGGGGAGGGAGGCGTGGAATCTTTCCCACACTTTTTGTCACCTTTCAACAAAAGCCACAACACACCCAAATGCCTCTGGTCTGAATGGGCTGGCTAGAATTGGGCTTCCCGGGACCAGGAGTGGGCCCCTAGAAGTTTCCCAGTTTGGGGTGGGGCCGGGGTTCCGGAGTCCAGAGCTGGGAGTCGGGTTCAGCGGCCCGAGACGCTGGCTCTCCCAGACTCCCTTGCGCCGGGGCAGTGCGCGGGGGCGGCTCGGGTCCCTCCCGGGCCGACGGGGACCCTCAGGCTCCCGGGGCGCCGCCCACCAGCCCGACCCGGCAGAGACTCTCAGGCCTGGAAGCCCCCATTCTGCTCCCGCCCCGCTCCGGCCGGCCAGCGCAGGGCCCCTCAGGCCCGCGATCTCCAGGCTCAAACGGCGAACAGGTTCCCGCATCCGCCTGCCTTTGCACTTGGGGGTGGGGGAGCCACCTTGTGACGCCCCTTCTGCCTCTCACCAGCTTCCCCCTTCCTCCTCGTTCTGTACGGTTCCCCCTGGAGCCAGAAGGAAGCCCGGTGCCAGCCAGCCTTCCTGAAAGGACCAAGCCCGCGCCATCCGGCTTCCTCCAGTGGACGCCTGCAGGACCCAGGTGAGATACGGGACTGGTTGGGGACGCGAGGGGCGGAGGGCGGCGAGCAAGGGATCCTGACTTGGGGGCGTTGCCTCCCGGAATCCAAGCGGCCTTTTGCCCGGGTCTCCCGAGATGCATCGAAATTGAGCTCGTCCACATAGCCCCCCGACTGCGTGGTGCCCTTTTCTGACTTAAAACATTCCTTGTACCTTTATTTACACGATCCAAGTTGCAGTGTGCCTAGATTTTCCTCCAAGGACAAAAATGTGAATAAAGCAATATTTTAGCCAAACATTTCCGTATCAATTAAGAAGATTGCAATTCGTTCCAGACTATAAATTCTCTTTAACAACTCCCTAAGGTATTCTTTTAAATTGTTTTTCAACGTTGCTAAATGTGCATCATAATGTGTGGGAGACTTGTCTAAAGTGAATCAATTTATACTCGGTTGATTAATTGACCCGATGTTACCACCTCCAAGGAGGCACCTTTCCACTATTTTCTCATTTTTTTCCCCAACACATGTTATTTGTTAGTGAGGAAGCTGCGTGCACGTGGCATTGTATAAAGTTTATTAGGCAGACGTGGCCCTTAAACTAGGAAGAGCTTAGTATAAATCTAAATCTAAAATTCGACATTTTGGTAAGTTATGAGACAAGATACCCAGGTTGTTTGATAAACCAGAATTGAACATAATTTTTTAAAAATTTAAATCACAGGAATGTTTTTCTTGAAGGCATCCGGCATCTCCAGTTAGCAGTACTGATTTTTTTTTTTCTTTTTCCGACAAAGGAACACTACATCAACACTCTTGGCGGGGATCTGGACAAGAAGACTCCTGTTTCAAGAAAATACAATCATCTCTCAAAGGCTGTAATTTATATGCATTTTAAAACTCTCTAGGCATTGAAAACCACCCAAGTGTCCCAAATAGAAGGGTAAAATATAATCAGTCACTCAGTGTAATATTATACATCCTTTAAAAATGTTATTGGGAAATGTTTTATGATCTGTAAGTCCAAGGAATCTTCTCCCACCATTTCTTTCTCCCCGCTGTTCCCCCATACCCACACTTCTTTGTTCCAATTGGCATGTAAATTTGGTTTTCCCGCCAAATGAGTCAGTCATGATGGTAACGTCAACTGATTTGAACAGATGTGTGTCAATGTTACTTGGAAAACTAGATGTCAATAACCAGAGCCACAGAAAAAGGCAGTGGTTGCAACTCTGTAAAAATGTATGCATGCACACAGACAAGGACTAAAGTGGAACCCCACACAGGAAAACAGTGGGCTGTACTCCAGTGCTGGGACATTGAATGACTGTACGATGCTTTTGATTTCCGTTAATATGGGCAACTGTCCAATTAAAAACTCCTAAGTACTCTGCAGTGCAAATTGTTTTGCGGATTGTTTTAAAACACCATACCTATCAACTCATCAAGGCAGATGGGGCAGCAGGGGACTGGGTTCGTTCCCTGAATCCTGGACTGCTATAGAGTTCAGGGCAACATTTGCAGAAAACCTGAGCCTATGAGATGGGAGTTAACTTACAGGCAGCTTTCCTGAGACTGTGCAAGATGAAAATAAAACTAGGTTCAAAACATATGTTTGGGGAAGATCAATGAGTTTATCGATAGAAATTAAAAGACTTGAGTCAGGGGCTATATGCAAGTTGGCATATGTTTTTAGAGATCTTTTTTCCCATTGGCCTGCAGTATGACTTAATCTCATAACCGTAGAATTTTATATATGCATTTGTATTTAGAGTTATCACATGACTCTTAAGCAAAAAAGAGTATATATACATCAAGTATAGCAAACATGTATCTCCCTGCCCCCCTACATCCCACTCAGGCCCACCCATTAGTTACTGCTCAGTGAATAAACAAGGATTGTCTAGCTCTTTCATAATATTTCACCTATCTGCCACCTTTTCCTCCCTCCCCAGCTCCACAGCTGATCTCTTTGGCAAGTTCCGCCAGGCTTAAAACCCCTGTGGGGATAGTAAATTGAGCCAAGAGGGAGGAGTCCCGAAAGACTTCCACTTCCTGTGGTTGTTTGGGCCTTTGAGCACTCCCCATTCCACTACTGAGCTCTATAATCTGAGCAATTGGTGGGAGTTTGGAAACATGGCCTTGGCTCCACTGCTGGAGTCAGGGAGCTCAGAACACTGCAGCAACCTGAGGGTGAGAGTCTTGGTAGCTTTGAAGTCTGAGTCTCCCAAGTCAGTTCCCTCACGTGTTCCCTCACGTCCACCCCCACCTGCCATCCAGACGAGACTATTACCCTAAGACCAGACCTTCTAAAGGCGTGGCCACAGAATCACCAGTATCCCAACATCCTGCCTTTGTATCGTGTGTTTACATACTTTTCCAAATACTTTCTTCTTTTTTTTTTTTTTTTATTTGTGACAACCTTGAGAGACAAACAGAGTTAAGGCAGTCCAAAAAATAATTACAGACAAGAAAACTGGGGCCTCTGCAGGTTAAGGATTTGTCTGAGGCTAATGTCTGGGGGCTCTTCCTCCAAGCCTCATACTGTGTTCCTTATGTCATTACCTGTTCATCAGAACCGACTATGCAGTAGTGACCAGAGCAGGAAGTGGAAGTGAATGTGTTTGGTTACAAAAATTCCAGGTGAAACTGACTAGTCTTATGATGAGCTTTGGCCTATACATCGAACACTTTCTGGGCGAGGCCCAAGATTGGCCCCAGGATTACTTAATAGTGACTATAAGTTACCCAGCCGTGTACAAGTCAATCTGCACAAACCAAAAAAGCATGATTTAAATTCCTTTTAAACCTCTGTCCCATATTTGTTATTTTCTGTAGATTCAATCAAATTATCTTAAGGAAACAAATGAAGTGTCCAGCTATAGGGGTTGACTTAATCTAGTCACTCACTCAATGGAACCTTTTTCAGCCATTACAAATAATAATGATAGAGACTATACAGAAACCTGGAAAATGCTTATGATATCAACTTTAAAAAAAATCAGGGCCACAAAATCACATGGACACCATGATTGAAAAATAGGAGCAGAACCTGGAGGAAACCTGCAAAACAGACATACTCGTTACTTAAGGGTGGTGGGATTAGAGCTGAAGTTTCTTCTTTCTCTACTTTTTCATGGTGTGTGTGTGTGTGTGTGTGTGTGTGTGTGTGTGATGCCACGTTTTCTTGTTACATTGCCAAAATATAATTCTCTAAAAAGTCTTTAGGGGTCATGGGTGATACAGAAATTTGGGGTCAGTCAAGGATGCACAGACCTCAGACATCTCGGGGATCATCATGTCACGAGATACCACTGTGCACTTGTGACAGATTGATAACTGAAAGGTCTGGGAGCCATTCATCTTCATAGCAAAACACGTGGTAAGTATTACAAGACGAATCAATGAAACTATCAGGAAGAAAGTGGGCCCTAAGCAAAGAAAAAAGGGGTTGCTATGGGTTGGGGGGGATGAGTTGTGTTTTCATAGGAGTGTAATGCGAATGTCCTTAACTATTTGTGTCTTTATTGCTTCAAATGTCTGTTGAATGAATTGAAACTTACATAGGGTATATGATTTTATACTTGTGCTAGCATGCTAAAATAAAGAATTTATGCTCAAGCAAACAACTGGAAAACATTTTGCTATAAGCATTACAGACACAGGGTCATTTTTAATATGTTGACTCCACACAAGTGGTCAAGAAAAACCATAAAAACTACATGAACAGAAAGCCCCAGTTAAAAAAAGCATGAAGATGCTTATTTCAATATTTTAAGGATGGAAGTTAGGAACATCCTGAATGACCAACAACAAAGGATTGGACAAATAAAATACAGTGTAGCTAGTACAATAGAATAGGATGCTTTCATGTAAAGTAATGTTTCTGAAACTAGTTTTCATGTCATGAGAATGTGCTCCTGATAAAATATTTAGCGATTGAGAAAAGGTACAAAATATTTTCCCATCTCTGCAATGTAGGTATATAGGGAGCATTCTATAGGAATAGTTTTGTATCGACATACAGATAAAAGGCTAGGAGGAAACATATAAAAATTTTATTGTGATTATCTCTGAGTTGTGGTATAAAAGTGACCAAAGAAAGATGCTAAACTATTTTTGCGATGTGTTCCTAATATGTAATATAAATGTATTGGGGACATTTTGCATTCATAGTTTTGTATCAATAATATGGGGGGAAAAGGCCATCAGGAAGTATACCAAAAGTCTAAAGGTGGTTATCGCTGACTTGTGTCACTATAGGCAATCAAAAATGATACTAAACTGTTTTTGCGATGTGTTCCTAATATGTACTATAAATATATTGGGAACATTTTGCATGTGTAGTTTTGTATCAATATACAGATGAAACGATGGAGGAAATAAACCAAAAATCTAACAGTGGCTATCTGTGGTTTACTTCTGTGATAAATGTAAGATGCAGAATTATTTTTGCAATATGTTCCTGAATATGTAGTATAAGCGTATTGGGATCATTTTGCATCCATAGTTTTGTATCAACATATGGAGAAAAGTCTAGGAAGAAATATACCAAAACTTGTGACAGTATTATAGGTAATGTTTGTTTTTCTCTTTATACTTTTATGTATTTTCCAAGTAATATTTGTGTAAACAACAAAATGCATTACTTTTATAGCAATAATAAAACATTTTATTTTTAAAAAGTTTGTATGTTTTTTAAAGCATGAACCGCTGACATAAGGGTAGGGGAAGACTTCCTATTTGGCCAGCAGTGGGCCTAGAATACTTTTTCAAACATATCTGGGAAACCTTTGTACAGCTTCAGTTGGATCTGCAGTGCAAATGTGTTTTCATTTGCTCTTGGCAAAGGAAAGAGAAAGTATAACTTAAAAATATAACCACAACAGAGTTATAATAGTAATATTACTAAACCAACTGCTATCTCCTGTCTAATCAAAGTAACATTTAAAGAAGTACAGAAAGCTGAAACAGGCTCCTTTTCCTCTAGTAGCAATTCAGGAAGGCGGTACTTGGATGCTCGCCCAGGGCCTCAAGACACATTGGCCACTTTGAGACATGCCCAAGTCAGGAAAACACCTTACAGAAAGGTTATTTCCACTCAGCCAACTTCTTGCAGATGCAGGTAAGGCCGCCCTGCATTTTCCCGCAAATTCAGCTGAGCTCCATAATAACTCTGGTGTTGCGGAACACATGTGACACCCCAATTTAGGCAATCCCCGTTCTGGTAAGAGAGATGGAACCATTTGGTCACGTACCTGGCCCATGGTCTGAAGGGCACCTACCAAGGTTTTAACGTTCCTCAGTGGCACTGATATGAACAGAGACACATTACAGGAGGATCTAAAGTCCTTCCTATCCTTTTAGTAGCATTTTGGGAACTGTTCCCCCATGAAAGACATATTTGGCACTCTAGCAAGTCCATATGACTAGACATTACTTTCTTTCTTTTTCTTTTCTTTTCTTTTCTTTTTTTCTTTTTTCTTTTTTTTTTTTATTTGAGATGGAGTCTGGCTCTATCACCCTGGCTGGAGTGCAATGGCGCGAACTCGGCTCACTGCAAACTCCGCCTCCCAGGTTCAAGCGATTCTCCTGCCTCAGCCTCCCAAGTAGCTGGGACTACAGGCGCCCACCACCACGCCTGGCTAATTTTTTTGTATTTTTAGTAGAGACGGGGTTTCACCATGTTAGCCAGGATGGTCTCGATCTCCTGACCTCATGATCTGCCCACCTCGGCCTCCCAAAGTGCTGGGATTACAGGTGTGAGCCACCGTGCCCAGCCGACATTACTCTCAAAATAGATCCATCATATTCCTTAAAGGAGAAGCTGAGTTGTGAGGCGCAAAAAATGTGTGTGTGTGTGTGTGTGTATATATATATGTGTGTGTATATATGTGTGTGTATATATGTGTGTGTGTGTGTGTATATATATCCATTTACAAAGATACAGGAGACCATTCCTCCAATTTCCTGATGCCCTGCCCTTGCTCTGCTTAAGAACACATAATCATACAACCAAACTGGTCCCCGTGCTTAAATGTGCGTGCTCCTCTTTAAGGAGCATGAGCATTTTTCTCTGCCACACTCTGTCAGAGTGTATTTACCGGGTGCCTACCTCTGTGCTAGTTACTTGTGGGTAGAGGAGAGGGTAGGGGAGAAGCGGGGGTTAAGGTGATACTGAGCCAGAGAGGCCTTGAACACACGGATACTTTGTCTGCCACTGGGTACAGAGCAGGGATCAGCTGAGGCTTTGACCTTCGTCTGAGCCAGGTCAGACCACACAGAGAATCTGCTTTGCTAAGCAACCATCTAAGTGGCCTCCTTTCCCCTAGGGCTCACTCTAGTCCCTGCTGTACACAATGTATGGAATAGGGGCAGAGTGTGATAGGGACCCCTTTCTAAATGGGAGGTCTCGCCTCTAGGGCTGAGAAAGAGACAGACAGAAAAATCACCCCAAATTGAGCATTGATCTTAAGCACCTTTCGTTGACCCCAGTGAAAAAAAAATCTTCAGCCCCTGAATTTCTTTATATATATATAGAGAGAGAAAGACAGAGAGACAGGGTCTCACTACATCACCCAGGCTAGTCTTGAACTCCTGGGCTCAAGCCATACTCCCACCTCAGCCTCCCAAAGTATTGGGATTACAGGCGTGAGTCCCTGTACCCTGCTGAATTTCTGAACCAATGAAATGTCCTAGAATTTGGCCAGTACAAAGAGTGCTTCTCAGAGTTGGAAGTATGCCAAGAGGGGCTGAGGAGGGGCAGGTGCACAAGGTGCCAAGGGCTTGCCTTTGTTAACAGGGTACAAACCCTCATTTTACACAAGTTCAGCCCCTCATTTTACAGAAGAGAAAACCAAGTTGCAGAGAGAGAGAAAATAAGTCTCAGAGAGGTCGTGCAGAGAATTGGGCAACGTCGAAACTTGAACCTTGAGCTCCAGGGCTTTTTCCATTGTAATACACTGGGTCTAAAGGACACAGGGACTGACTCAGGAAGACTCTATGAAGGATATGGGACTTGATGAGCACCTGCATAAGTTGGTGGGGCTGGACATGGTAGTGTTCACCTGTAGGCCCAGCTACACCAGAGGCTGAGGGAGGAGGATCACTTGGGCCCAGGAGTTCCAGGCTGCAGTGCGCCATGATGATTGTGCCTATGAATGGCCACTGCACTCCAGCCTGGTCAACCAAGCGAGGTCCTATCTCTTTAAAAAAAAAAAAAAAAAAAAAAAGATGGGTGGGGCCAGAAGAGGCAGAGAGGACAGGGGTGGACATTCCAGGCAGCGGATAATGACATAAGCACTGGAGGAATGGATGTGGTGTCACCACAGGGCAATCTGGAGGAAATTAAGGTCAAGTCTTGCTTCTCAATGTGGGCTACGCAAGCCCTCGAGGGTATAAGAGAGTGTCCCATGTGTTGCCAAAAGCCACAGAATACAGATGGCACAGTTTCCTAGAGCACAGCTTGGTTTCCATAATGAATAATTTATAGCATTGTTTTTCTGTAAAAACAAGCACAAATTTAAAAAGATAAAACTGAGACCTCACAAAATCATTTCCAGTTTGTTGCAGGCCCCTCCAGGCTGTCCCAGGACTCCCACTCCAGTCTCATTCCAAGGGAGTATTTGTGCACTGGTCTCTAGGCATTTGGCTGTTTGTTTTTCCTGCCAGCACTCCTTGTCTTCTGATAACAGCTCCCTGACTCTTTCCTTTGCTGAACTGCCCCTCCTCCACTGCAATCATGGGATTCTGGAAGGGCTGCCCATCTCTGTAAACTGCTGAGCCTTTCACCAGGCACGTGACCCAGGTCAGGCAAACCACAGTATCCCATCCTCTCTTCCACAATGATTGTGGTAAAGAAAGTTCACGTGACCCCAGCCTAACCACTCAAAGTACTTGCCTGGGATTTTTTTTTTTTTTTTTTTTTTTTGAGACAGGGTTTCAGTTTGTCACTCAGGCTGGAGTGTGATGGTGTGAATGCAGGTCGCTTCAGCCTCGAACTCCTGGGCTTGAGCGATCCTCCCGCTTAAGCCTCCTGAGTAGCTGGGATGACAGGCACACCACCACACCTGGCTAAGTTTTTAATTTTTTTTTTAGAGATAGGGTCTCACTATGTTGTTCAGGCTAGACTTGAACTCCTGGGCTCAAGTGATCCTCCAGCCCCAGCCTCCCAAACTGTTGGGATTACAGTGGTGAGCCACCATACTCAGCCTTGCCTGTTTTTTTGTTTTGTTTTTATTTTTGTTTTTTATGTTCAATGCTGAAATGGAGTGAGTCTTTCTCTGTGGCTTCTAAACCTAAAGCTGTATATGGCTATGCCCTCCCTCACCCTGCTCTGCCGCGTCTCTCACCCGAGGAATATTAGCAGGAGAGAATGAGAACAGCATGCACATAAAAACATAAAACATGCACATAAAAGACAGAGACGACAGACAGACAGAGAGACAGAGACAGAGCTAATGACATTGCTTGAGTCCTTGAACCCAGGTGGTTCTGGCGTCAGCTCCACTCCTGTCCCTCAGTGACCAGAGCACATATTGTCCCTTTTGTTTGAGCTAGTCCCATTTATTCATTCAGCAAAACTTATCAAGTACTTTCTAAGTGCTGGGCACTATTCTAGGAATGGAAAAAGAGCGGTGAACAAAGGAGACGAAGACCCTGCTCTTGCGGCGTTTCCCTACCACACTGAGTTGTGCCTCCGTCTCTGTCACTTGCAACTGGAACAGTGCTGCTCACCAGACCATGGGAGGCTTGACATGCTGGCCTAAGGACTATGCTATAAACAAGAGGGAGACTTTGCCTGTTAGCCTGAGGACTACTATAAACAAGGGCTGGGGGGTGGGCGTTGAATATTCTCAGCAGAGGAATCACATGATCTTTCACAAATGTCTAGATATGAGGCTGGGCTAGGTTGGAAGCAGTGATGACAAAAAGGCCAGAGTGGCTGGCGCTCTGATTTGTTCAGTTTTTGAAATGTCCTCATGATGAAGGTGGCCTACCTGAATCAAGGTCTCTGGAAGGAAACCCAATTTGGGAGGAAAATAAAGTGCTTCCAGGAAGTGCTCCAGGCCTAGCTCTTCCTGCTCTCCCATCCTTTCCTGGCCGGGTCCTTGGGTTCAGCCTTCCCAGCTTGCTCCACTCTCTTGCCCTCTGCCCATGTGCTGCACTGCTGCTTCGCTTTGAGGCCTACCTAGCCCTGGATTCCTCTCCCCTCGACCCCACACCTGTCTGCACATGGAGTCCACAAGCCACTGATAGGAACATGTGAGCTGCAGGGAAGGCTTCCCTCTCCCTCCCTGCCCCAATCCACCTACCTTGTTTTTCTTTGAGACAGAGTTTCGCCCTTGTTGCCCAGACTGGAGTGCAGTGGTGCCATCTCAGCTCGCTGCAACCTCTGCCTCCCAGGTTCAAGTGATTCTCCTGCCTCAGCCCCCGCAGTAGCTGGGATTACAGGTGCCTGCCACCACGCCCGGCTAATTTTTTTGTATTTTTAGTAGAGACGGGGTTTCATCATGTTGGACAGGTTGGTCTCAAATGCCCGACCTGAGGTGATCCACTCCCCTCGGCCTCCCAAAGTTCAGGGATTACAGGCGTAAGCCACCATGCCAGGCCTCCACCTACCTTTCAAGACCTATTCCACGTGCCTCCTTCTTTTGAGGACTTCCTCGACCACCCCAGTCATACTGAACCTCATCTGACCTCCTGCCATACCCAATGTCCAGACACTGGCTCATAAGATGTCCATTTTTACAGGCGTGCCTTCTGCAAATCCATAGGAAGCACCAAGAACCAGGCCCTTCTTCACCCCCAAATCTGTCATGGAGCCCAGCACTGTTCCCGGCACAGCAGAGCAGGTGCTCCATCCAGGTTGACTGATGACATTGAGCACAGAGATGGCCTGGAGATAAGGCCATCTTAATCCTTTTCCTGGGACAGTCCTGGCTTAGGCCTACTTTATTGTCATCATTATTAGTAGCATCTTCTTTCACTCTCAAAAGTGTCCCATGATAAAATATATTGTAACCATATTTGTTTAGAGGATATTGAAGGGGGTTGTCACAGCCCAGTTGAAGAGATTCCTGATATAGGACAAAATATTTATACAATCAAAACAGCATTAGGGCCCACAGTGATGGCTCATGCTTGTAATCTCAGCACTTTGGGAGGCCACAGTGGGCAGATCACTTGAGGTCAGGAGTTCAAGACCAACCTGGCCAACATGGTGAAACCCTGTCTCTACTAAAAATACAAAAATTAGCTGGGCATGGTGGCTCATGCCCATAGTCCCAGCTACTCGGGAGATTGAGGCACAAGAATCACCTGAACCCGGGAGGTGGAGGTTGCAGTGAGCCGAGATCATGCCAGTGCACTCCAGCCTTAGCAACAAAGTGAAACTTCGTTTCAAAAAAAAAAAAATCAGCATTGTGGCAGGGTGCGATGGCTCACACTTTATAATTCCAGTACTTTGGGAGGTCACAGTGAGAGGATAACTTGAGGCCAGAAGCTTGAGACCAGTCTGGACGAAAAGTAAGATCTCATCTCTATTAAAAAAACAAACAAAACAAACAAAACAAACAACAACAACCAAAAAACATTATTATGTATTATGTTGCAATTCCATGCTCTGTCACTTGGAACTGAACTTGTTCCTTAGAGAACTCTGGAAAGTCTTGCCTACTCAACTGCAACAGGCTCCCACACACTCTATGGCACATGAAGCATTAAGTCACAGCCCAGCCTGTCACAAGACACAGGTATCACCTCCATTTATTTCACATCATGGGTATGCAAAATAGCATTGTTATGTGCCTCCAGGACTGGGAAGGCACACAGGTCCTGTCCAGGACCAGAAAGAATTCAAAGGCAACCATGAACAAACCTCAGGTCTAGCCGATGAAGCAAAGGGTTGCTTCATGGTTCTTTTCAGAGTGGCTTTAGTTTGTGAAAGTCTATCTCACCAGGAGCAACCAAAAGAAAAAACACCCTCATCCTATCACCCTTCCATCGTCCTCTCCTACCTCTGTCTGTCTCCCCAGAGTTGTGGCTTCATCCTACCCCTGCTTCCAGTGTAACCGCCCAATGGGTTCACCATGCCCCTTGCCTAGACAGAGCCGATTTATCAAGACAGGGGAATTGCAGTGAAGAAAAAGTAATTCACGCAGAACTGGCTGTGCGGGAGATTGGAGTTTTATTATCACTCAAATCAGTCTCCCCAAGCACTCGGGGATCAGAGTTTCTATTTGTTTGTTTGTTTTTTGAGATGGAGTCTCACTCTGTCACCCAGGCTGGAGTGCAGTGATCTTGGATCACTGCAACCTCCGCCTCCCAGTTCAAGAAATTCTCCTGCCTCAACCTGCTGAGTAGCTGGAATTACAGGCCCAAGACACCACGCCCGGCTAATTTTTGTATTTTTAGTAGAGATGGGGTTTCACCATGTTGACCAGGCTGGTCTCAAACTCCTAACCTCAGGTGATCTGCCTGCCTCGGCTTCTGAAAGTGCTTGGCTTACAGGCGTGAGCCACCGTGCCCAGCCGAGGATCAAAGTTTTTAAAGATAATTCGGCAGGTATGGGCTTGGGAAATGGGGAGTGCTGATTGGTCAGGTTGAAGATAGAATCCTAGGGGGTCGAGGTGAGTTTTTCTTGCTGTCTTCTGTTCTTGGGTGCGATGGCAGAACTGGTTGAGCCAGATTACTGGTCTGGGTGGTGTCAGCCGAGCCATTGAGTGCAGGGTCTGCAAAATATCTCAAGCACTTATCTTAGGCTTTACAATAGTGATGTTATCCCCAGGACCAATTTGGGGAGATTCAGACTCTTGGAGCCAGAGGCTGCATGATCCCCAAACTGCAATTTCTAGTCTTGTAACTAATTTGTTAGTCTTGCAAAGGCAGATTGGTCTCCAGGCAAGAAGGGGTCTTTTCAGGAAAGGGATATTATCAATTTTGTTTCAGAGTCAAACTATGAACTGAATTCCTTCCCAAAGTTAGTTTGGCCTACGCCTAGGAATTAACAAGGACAGCTTAAAGGTTGGAAGCAAGATGCAGTTGGTTAGGTCTGATTTCTTTCACTGTCATAATTTCCTCAGTTACAATTTTGCAAAGGCAGATTTACTGGCACTCAACCTGGGCAGCTCTGTTTGCCTCGGATACTCATATTCTTCAGAGTGGAGCACCTGCAAGACAAACACACCTCCCTCCAGCAGATTAAAGACGGCCACAAATTCTTTGACATTCCTCCCATAGAGACTTGAGGTCTACAGCCCCTCCTCTTAAATCTGGGCTAGCTTCAGTGACTCGCTGCCCAATGTGGCCAAAGTGGCCTCGCAGCTTGCACTGGGTTTCTTGGAGCCTCGAGCTTCCACGTAGGCATCTACCTACTCAACGGGCATCGTGCTGGAGAAACCATGTGAAGCAATGACAAGGAGAGGTCCTGAGACTACGATTTGGAGAGAAGGAGCTTCTGGGCAGTCCCTAACTGTTCCAGCCCTCAGTGGTACAGGTCATTCCAGTTAAGATCCCAGATATCGCAAGTTACCCCTGCCAAACTGCCGATTTGTGAGCAGAAGAAATGATCATTGTTGTTTTAACAAACTAAGTTTGGGTGTGGTTTGTTATGTCACAGTTGATAGGCAGAACACTCCTTCTTGCCCATATTAATTTTTTTCAGCTTTATTGAGGTATAATTGATATACAAAACTGCACATATTTAATGTATACATTTTGATGAGTTTTTGCCAATATGGATTTATCGTTTCTTATAGCATAAATCTGATGCGATATTAAGCTCTGTAACAGATGTTTGTATGCGGTGTTCATAGCAGCACGATCCCCATTAACCAAAAGGTGGAAGCAACCCAAATGTCCATTGATGGGTGAATGGATGAACAAAATATCCATACAATGGAATATTATTCAGCCTTGGAAAGGAAGGAAACTCTGAGTCTTGCTACAAGGTGGATGAACCTTGAGGACATTATGCTAAGTAAAATAATCCAGAACCAAAAGGACAAATACTGTATGATTCAACTTATAAGAGTTATGTCCCCAGCTGAGCAGCACAACTCATAGAGACAGAAAGTAGAGTGGTTCTTGCCAGGGGCTGGGGTAGGAGGGAGAATAGAGTTAGTGTTTAATATGTACAGAATTTTAATTTGGGATGATGGGAAGGTTCTGGAGATGGATGGTGGTGCTGGTTGCACAACAATGTCAATGCACTTAATGCCAGTGAACTGTATACTTAAAAATGGTTAAAACCGTCAATTGTATGCCATATAAAAATAACCACAATAAGAAGAAATGGAAAAAATAAATGTATGTTGGAAGGGTCAATTAATTTAAAGAATTAATTTAAGAAATTAAATAGTTAAATTAAAATAATAAATATTTTTCAAATACTTATACAAAAATAATAAATGGCCAGACACACTGGCTCGTGCCTGTAATCCCAGCACTTTGAGAGGCTGAGGTGGGCAGATCGCTTAGGTCAGGAGTTCGAGACCAGCCTGGCCAACATGGGGAAACCCCATCTCTACGAAAAATATAAAAATTAGCTGGGTGTGGTGGCGGGCGCCTGTAATCCCAGCTACTCGGGAGGCTGAGGCAAGAGAATTGCTTGAACCTGGGAGGCAGAGGTTGCAGTGAGTTGAGATCACGCCACTGCACTCCAGCCTGGGCAACAGAGTGAGACTCCAACAAAAACAAAACAAAACAAAACCAAGAGGAGCGAGTCCAAGTGCATGGGGGTGGGGAGAGTCTGCTCATCATGGGAGTCTGTGCCTGAGTGGGTTGAAGATAGTGACCTTACAGGGGGATGACCTGGAGCAGGGAGTAAGAGCCCGGGAAGGGTGAAGAGATCATCCGTGTGGAGGGGCCACCCAGTGTGGCATACAGAGCCTGGGGAGGGCATCCACACATGGGGCCAACCTGGCACAGGTGTTAGAACCTAGAAGGTCAGCCTGGGCAACATAATGAGACCTCATCTCTGCAAACAAATATAAATAAATTAAACAAAAATAAATAAATAAATAAATTAGCTGGGCGTGGTGGTGGGCATCTGTGGTCCCAGCTACTCGGGAGGCTGAGGTAGGAGGATCACTTGAGCCAGGGAGATTGTTGCAGTGAGCCTTGATGGCACCACTCCACTCCAGCCTGGGCGACAGAGCGAGATCCTAGCTCAAAAAAACAGGACCCTAGAAGGTTGAGAATGGTGTCTGCAAGCAGGGCAGTATAGGGCATCCACACAGGATGGTCTGCTGGGGACTGAGTATGAGCAGGGAGGAGAGGGCATCCGTATGGAGGGGCGGCCTGATGTGAGGTTGAGAACCCAAGCAGGGTAAGGAAGACATCCATGCCACAGGCAGCCAGGCAGAGGGACTCGGAGTCCAAGTGCAGCAAGCAGGATGTCCACGTGGGGACCAGCTTGTCCTGGAGAGTCAGAGGCCGAGCTAGGGAGTCAGCATCTCCCTGGAGAGGCAGCCTGGCAAGACGGTATCAGACATGAGCCGGGTCATGAGGGCATCCACACAGCGGCCGCTCGGTATGCGAAGCCAGAGCCCAAGTGGGGTAAGGAGGGTGTTTGCAGGGGGTGTGGGGTGGCCTCCTGCAGGTTTCCAAACCTGAGATAAAAGGAGAAGGCGGCCGGGCACAATGGCTCATGCCTGTAATCCCAGCACTCCGAGGCAGGTGGATCACCTGATGAGGTTAGGAGTTTGAGACCAGCCTGGCCAACATGGCAAAACCCCGTCTCTACTAAAAATGCAAAAATTAGCTGGGCATTGTGGTGCGCACCTGTAATCCCATCTACTCTAGAGGCTGAGGCAGGAGAATCGCTTGAACGAGGGAGGTGGAGGTTGCAGTGAGCCGAGATCGCACCACTGTACTCCAGCCTAGGTGACAAGAGTGAAACTCTGTCTCAAAAAAAAAAAAAAAAAAAAAAAAAGGGTGTGTGTGTGGGGGAAGGCACCCACTGGGGGGTCGGCATGGGGAGCTGAAGCCTGAGCAAGGTGAGGCCAACCATGTAGGGGGAGGGCCCAGTGTGGCTGTCAGAGGCCAAGCCAGCTGAAGATACTACTGTCAATGGGTAGCGTGGCCTGGCGTGTCAGAGCTCAAACCGGGGAAGGATGGTGGGCTGGTGTTTGATGTGAGATCCTGAGGTGTCAGTAGCTCATCCATGTGGTGAGGGGCAGCCTGGCATAGGATGTCAGAGCGTGGATGGGGCGTATAGGGTATCCGTGCCATGGGGTGGCCTGGAGCATTGTTTCAGAGCCCAAGCAGGGTTCAGAGGGTGTACATGTGGAGGAGAATCTGGCATGGCCAAATCTTGGCCCAATGGGCTGAGGAGGCCATCAATATGCAGAGTGGGTGGGACTAGTATGAATTCTAGAACACCTGATCCTAGTCACAGTTAACACAGCTGAGGATGGGAATGACGTGTCAAATGAAAACTGGGACAATTAGTGAAAGTCTAAATGCATGACAACTCCACCATCCCTACCCCTGCTGCCCTTCCCCATTGAGCTCCCTGGAAACCACCTTACTGCCCTGAGAAGGAGGCCGGCTTGCTGGCTTTTACTCTCCGTAGCAGATGTCTCTAGTACCTCTTGTCCCTTCCCCTTGAGCCCCACCAATTTCAGCTGCTGAAGTGCGCTGTTCTCTACAAGATCAGCCTGACCTCATGCAGGCAGCACAGTGTTTGCCCTGGAGGGAGCATTAAGTCTCTTTCTGCTTTCAGTTTCAAGGCCTTCTCTTAACTGGCTGACTTTTAACAGCAGGCTGAGCCATTCTCCCTTCATTCCAGGGAGAAGCCTCCATGGTGGGGATGGGAGCTTCGGTTTAAAGGCTCTGGCTTCCTGTTCTTCAGTGGACAATACTGAAAGCCTTCTGGATGTTTCCAAGGAAGCCTCCTGTTTCCTACAGGGATGACCTCATTCATAATGCACCTTTTTACTGGCTTTTCCTCTTCCCCCGTCTCACTCTCTTGGCTCCCTCACCCCAATTTCCCAGGACCAACTCCCAGATAAATCACCTGCTCTCAAATCCTCTTCTCAGCCTCTGCTTTGAAAGGAACCCAAACTAAGATAGTCTACATTTGGAGATGCCATAATTAAATGTCTGTGTTCTGGTCCAATTATTTTATTTTATTTTATTTTATTTTTGAAATAGGGTCCCCTTCTGTCACCCAGGCTGGAGTGCAGTGGTGCAATCTGGGGTCACTGCAGCCTCGAACTCCTGGGCTCAGGCGATCCTCCCCTCTCAGCTTCCTGAGTAGCTGGGACTACAGGCGTGTGCCACCATACGAGGCTAATTTTTGTGTTTTTTGTAGAGATGGGGTCTCATTACTTTGCCCAGGCTGGCATGGAGCTCTTGAGCTCAAGCAATCCACCCACCTTGGTCTCCCAAAGTGCTGGGATTACAGGCATAAGCCACCGCACCCAGCATGGTCCAATCATTTTAGAGTGAAGCCGGCAGACAGGCCGCATTCATGCCACGGAGCTTCCAGTCAGCTTATAGGTGTCTCAACCCTAGGTATGGACAGCCAAGCTCAGAGCTAGGACAACAGTGAGGTAAGCGATGCGCTCTGGGTGCAAAATGTAAGGAGGCCCTCACTCTCAGGTGCCAACCCGGCACTTGCAGGACCTCGAGCCTGAGAGATCCCTGACATTTTGCACCCTGGGCTCTCTGCTTGCCTCACCCTACTCTTGGCTCTGGCCAAGCCACTAATAAAAAGCCTCTAACATTGAAACAAACAAATAGAAAAAAAAGAAACTCAAATGAAAAAGAAACAATGCAAACAACAAAAAGCAATTCTTAGAAATCCACAATATTCTCAGAGGCGTAAGATAATTTATTTATTCACCAAGAAGAAAAAAAAGGGCATTTAAAGAACAAGAAACAGCTCTAGGAAATTAAAGGTTCAAGATACCACTCAGCAGAACAAAAAAGGCAAAGAACAGCCAAACAGACCAGAAAAGGAAAAGGACATTAGAGGATTGTTCCAGATGTGATGTAAGAGTGCCAGAAAGGGGGTAAGAAAAAAGTGAGAGAATATTATTAAAGAAATGATACATTAAAATATCCAAAGCTGAAAGATATAAAGTTCCAGTTTTCAAATAATAAATACACTGTGTGCCTAACAGAGTGAATGAAGAAAGCCCACATCAAGTAACCTTTCTGTGTAAATTTCAAAAACAAGAATTAAAAAAAAGATTCTGAAACCCCATCTCTGCCAAAACTACAAAAATTAGCTGAGTGTAGTGGCGCACACCTGTAATTCCAGCTATTCGTGAGGCTAAAGGCAGGAGAATCACTTGAACTTGGGAAGTGGAGGTTGCAGTGAGCCAAGATCGTGCCACTGCACTCCAGCTTGGGCAACAGCAAGACTCCATCTCAAAAAAAAAAAAAAAAAAAAAAAAAAAAAAAAAAAAAAAAAAAAGAAAAGAAAAGAAAATATTCTAAGAGCTTCCAGAAGGAAAAATAGGTTATATACAAAGGATCAGGAATCAGAATAGCTTTGGATTTTTCCAGAGAAATACTGTGTTGGCAGATAGAAGATAAGGAAGTAATGCCTTCAATATTCTGAAGGAAAATTAATATCCAACATAGAATTCTATACAAGGCCAAACCAACAATTAAGTGTGAAGCTTGAATACAAACACTTTCAAACTTGCGCAGTCTCAAAAATTCCTTTTACTGCACCCTTTCTCAGGAAGCTCCTGGAGGGTGGATGCAAAATGAGGGAGAGACACCAGCTTTTATTTTTTTTAATTTAAAAAAAAAATTTTTTTGAGACGGAGTCTCACTCTGTCGCCCAGGCTGGAGTGCAGTGGCGCGATCTCGGCTCACTGCAAGCTCCGCCTCCCGGGTTCCCGCCATTCTCCTGCCTCAGCCTCCCGAGTAGCAGGGACTATAGGCGCCCGCCACCTCGCCTGGCTAGTTTTTTGTATTTTTTAGTAGAGACGGAGTTTCACTATGTTAGCCAGGATGGTCTCGATCTCCTGACCTCGTGATCCGCCCGTCTCGGCCTCCCAAAGTGCTGGGATTACAGGCTTGAGCCACCGCGCCCGGCCAACACCAGCTTTTGTAAATCACAAGCTAGGTAATTTGGACTAACACTACTGCTAAAAATGTCAGAGAAGGTGGACAAAATCACCTAAAAATATCCTCAAAAGTGTAAAATACTTAACTAGATAGTGAGAAGGTAAATGCATCAAGCTCCGGAAGAGAGCAAGAACCCAGAGAGATGAGCCCAAATCTTGGGCGTCACTTTTGCTCAGAGACAGGGAACAAAAGTCAGGGTCCAGGGGCAGTCAAAAATGGAGACTCTGGCTGAGTGCGATGGCTCATGCCCATAATCCAGATATTTGGGGAGGCTGAGGCAGGAGGATTGCTTGAGCTCAGGAGTTTGAAACCAGCCTGGGCAATATACGGAGACTCCCGTCTCTAAAAAAAAAAAACAAATAATGGAGACACTGAGAAACCATCCCTGCTTGGGGGCAGGGATGGTTTTTATCCTGAAAGGCTCTACTCTAGGAGTAAGGATGACTTGGAAGTAAACTAGCTCTCACGTGCATTGCAGCCTGCATTCCATTCATCTCAGTAACCCAGAAAATCTCATAACCTGAAATTAAGTTCAGTTGATTTCAGATAGCTAGTAGCCCCAGACACCTGAGGATAAATGTACATATATTCTTTGGAGGAATACAACAATATCCTGGGCTTCAAACTATTTATTTAAATTAAAATCTAACGTCCACGTCATGCAATGCATGTTTGTGCAAAACCTGGTGCTAAAGCATTTGTAGATGACCTGCTTCTGTGTCAGGGTTTCATCCATCGCGGGACAGTTCTTTCACTGTGATCTATGGAGAGTCAGCCTTTGACACAAGGGTTTGTAAGAAAGAAAGAATTAGTAAAAGAAAAATAAGAAACAAAAAGAAACGAATTTTTTTTTTTTTTTTTTTTTTTTTTTTTTTTTTTTTTGAGATGGAGGCTCACTCTGTCGCCCAGGCTGGAGTGCAGTGAGGTGATCTTGGCTTACTGCAAGCTCTGCCTCCCAGGTTCAAGCAATTCTGCCTCAGCCTCCCGAGTAGCTGGGACTACAGGCGCCCACCACCACGTCCAGCTATTTTTTATATTTTTAGTAGCACACCCAGCTAATTTTTGTCTTTTTAGTAGAGACAGGGTTTCGCCATGTTGGCCAGGCTGGTCTCGAACTCCTGACCTCAGGTGATTCACCCACCTCGGCCTCCCAAAGTGCTGAGATTATAGGCGTGAGCTACTGCACCCGGCCAGAAACAAGAAATTTTTAAAAAGAAAAAAATTTTAATGAAAAAATTTAATATCCAACACATAATCAAAGATAATCAAATACATCACATCATAAAGTGTTTTTTTTTGTTGTTGTTTGTTTGTTTGTAGACACAGTCTGTCACCCAGGCTGGAGTGCAGTGGCACAATCTCGGTTCACTGTGACCTCCGCCTCCTGGGCTCAAAAGATTCTCGTGCCTCAGCCTCCCAAGTAGCTGGGACTACAGGCGCCCACCACCACACCCAGCTAATTTTTGTGTTTTGGGTAGAGACAGGGTTTCACTGTGTTGGTCAGGCTGGTCTTGAACTCCTGACCTCAAATGATCCTCCCGTCTCAGCCTCCGAAAGTGCTGGGATTACAGGCATGAGCCACCGCGCCAGGCCTCAAACACATAAAGATTTAAGACACCGTGTCAGTGGTTTTGGGCTGGTATAATAGAATGCCATAGACATAATGGCTTAAACAACTTATTTTTCACAGTTCTGGATGCTAGAGGGCCAAGATCAGGGCAAAGCATGGTTTGTGGTGAAGGCCCTCTTCATGGTTATATCCTTACATTGCCTTCATTGGTATTTGGAGAGAGAGTGAGACAGAGAGAGGGAAACAGCGGCTGGGGACAAGAAAAGCAAAACATTGTGCAACAAAGGATATGTAATCATAGTATAGTATCTCACTCAGCAGAAAACAATGTTTATTTAGTCATTTTAATGAAAGCACCAAATGTAAATTAAGCAAAACTTGCTAAAACTTTGTTGGGAGGACGGAAAGAGGATAAATATGTGTGTGTGCCTATATGACAGTTAAATCCTCATCTTCAATATTTGCTAATCGGTAATATTTAAAATGTAAAATCAGGCCAGGCGCGGTGGCTCACGCTTGTAATGCTAGCATTTTGGGAGGCCGAGGCAGGCAGATCACTTGAGGTCAGGAGTTTGAGACCAGCCTGGCCAACATGGTGAAACCCTGTCTCTACTAAAAATACAAAGATGAGCCAGGCGTGGTGATGCTCACCTGTAATCCCAGCCACTCAGAAGGCTGAGGTAGGAGAATTGCTTGAACCCGGGAGGCAGAGGTTCCAGTGAGGAAAGATCACGCCACTGTATTCCAGCCTAGGTGACAGAGCGAGACCCTGTCTCAAAAAAAAAAAAAAAATATTTTTTTTAATTAAAAATAAATAAATAATAAAATGTAAAATCAGGAAATAACAACATAAGTACAGCATTTTATTTATTCGTAAATCTAATTTCTCATTTAATTTCTTCTTTGATTCATGAGTTGCATGGAAGTATTAGTTGACTTACTACAATTTGGGAATTTTTTTCTATTTTGTTAATTTATGATTTAATTTCACTGTGATCAGAGAACATACTTTAGAAGATTTCAAAGCCGTTATCCTCAGCAAACTAATGCAGGAACAGAAAACCAAACACGGCATGTTTTCACTTATGAGTGGGAGTTGAACAATGAGAACACATTGACCCAGGAGGGGAATAATACACACTGGGGCCTGTTGGTGGGGGCTGGGGAGGGAGCCCATCAGGCAGAACAGCTAATGTGGGGCTTAATAACTAGGTGATGGGACGATCTGTGCAGCAAATCACCATGGCACACGTTGACCTCTGTAACAAACCTGCACATCCTGCACATGTACCCTGGAACTTAAAATAAAAGTCGATGAAACAAAATTTTTAAGACTTATCATATCTCCCTGAATATGCTCTATCTTGGTGACCATTCTATGTGCCCTTGAAAGGAATGTGTCTATTCTGCTGTTGTTAGGTATACTGTTCTCTAATTAGATCCAGGTGGTTGATAGTAAATTTCAGATCTCCATTATATCCTAACAGATTTATTTATTTATTTTATTATTATTATTATTATTATTATTATTATTATTATTATTATTATTTTGAGACAGAGTCTCACTCTGTTGCCTGGGCTGGAGTGCAGTGGGTTGATCTCTGCTCACTGCAACCTCCACCTCCCGGGTTCAAGCGATTCTCCTGAATCAGCCTCCCGAGTAGGTGGGATTACAGGTGCCTGCCACTACGCCCAGCTAATTTTTTTGTATTTTTAGTAGAGGCGGGGTTTCACCATGTTGGCCAGGCTGGTCTTGAGCTCCTGACCTTGTGATTCGCCCGCCTTGGTCTCCCAAAGTGCTGGGATTACAGGCGTGAGCCACCGTGCCTGGCCGGCCCTCTTTCTTTCTGGTAATTCTCTTTGTCTTGAAGTTACTTTGTCTTATACTAATATACTAATATAACCATGCAGCTTTCTTACACTTACTGCACAATACATTTTTCCATCCTTTTACTTTCTTTTTTTCACGAAGCATAAATTTCTCCACAAGGGGAATTTTAATGATGGCTCTAGTTTATTCCCTCCCCAAATGCCAACTGTAGGTTGGGCATGGTGGCTCAAATTTGTAATCCTTGCACTTTGGGAGGCTGAGGGCGGATCCCTTGAGGCCAGGAGTTTGGGGCCAGTCTGGGCAACATGGAGAAACTCCATCTCTACAAAACATACAAAAATGAGCTAGGTGTGATAGCACACGCCTGTAATCCCAGCTACTCAGGAGGCTCAGGCAAGAGAATCACTTGAACCCGGGAGGTGGAGGTTGCAGTGAACCAAGATTGCACCCCTGCACTCCAGCCTGGGCGACAGAGTGAGACTCTGTGTGTGTGTGTGTGTGCATGTTTATATATATATTAAAATATATATATATATATATAAAAGTTTAAATGGCAACTGTAACCAAATGAAGTGAACATAACCTCAAGATTGTATTTTCTTCCCAATAAAAAAGATCACGCTAGAACTGGATCACTCTGCCCTTTCTATTCTTATCTCCTCCCAGTTCAAAATGTTTGCATTCTCCGAGATAAGCAATTGGGCTCAATGCTCTCATGCCTCAGCACAATCTTCTTAGTAGTTTCAACCTTTTTCCGGAAAATCAGCTTAGTCTGCCCACCATAGCCACTCTACTTCCTGTCATAACGCCACTTTCCCCAGGCATACAGAGAATCCTTGCCCTTCTTGCACTGTGTCACTTTGTGGTGTTGGTGATTGCTAAACTTCTTAAAGAAAGTCTGGTGACTTTCAGGAATGTTCACCAGGTTTGTAAGAGTGCTATCAGCATAAAAAGCCCATCCTTTTAATCTTTCTGCATCTTTGTATTTAAAATCAGTCTCTTGTAGATGGAAGAAATAGGCAGGTCAATTACTGGCTAATTACCTTTATACTTGTGTAGGCTTGATTACAACCGTGTTGGGCAAGATGGTAAAACAGCAATTTATCTGTATCTCTGCCCTGCCCATTTCCTTTCTAATTACAACATTGCTGAACAGCACTTCACTGCCTGCTCTCCTTGTTACAGAAGTAGACAGGGCCAAGCCTGGTGGCTCATGACTATAGTCCCAGCTGCAAGGGAGGCTGAGGCTGGAGGATCACTTGAGCCCAGGAGTTGGAGGCTACAGTGAACTGTGATTATGCCACTGCACTCCAGCCTGGGTGACAGAGTGAGACCCTGTCTCTAAAAATGAAAATAAAAAAATAGAAACCAGCCGGGTGCGGTGGCTCATGCCTGTAATTCCAGCACTTTGGGAGGCCGAGGCAGGAGGATCACTTGAGCCTAGGAGTTGAAGACCAGCTTGGGCAGTATAGCAAAATCCCGTCTCTACAAAAGAATACAGAAAGAAAAAAATGAGCCAGGCATGATGGTGCCTGCCTGTGGTCCCAGCTACTCAGGAGGCTGAGGTGGGAGGATTGTTTGAGTCTGGGAGGTCGAGGCTGCAGTGAGCTGTGATTGTCCCACTGCACTCCAGCCCAGGCAACAGTGAGAAAAAAAAAAAATCCACCACAACACCCAACCTCCAAAGTAGGCTCTTAGGAAACACCTTTAGTTCTACCTGTGTTCTTCCACATCTCATTGCCCCTGCCTCTACCACCTGCACCTACCTCCCCCAAGAAACACCATCCTGCCTTTGTGTTTATTATTCCTTTGCTTACAAAAAATAGTTTGTCATATTTATAAACCTATGTTTTGGCCACCTATTGCTGCCTTAAAAACTACCACAAAAACCAACCAGGCGCAGTGGCTCAGGCCTATAATCCCAGCACTTTGAGGGGCCGAGGCGGGCAGATCACGAGGTCAGGAGTTCGAGACCAGTCTGGCCAACATGGTGAAATCCCATCTCTACTAAAAATACAAAAATTAGCCGGGCGTGGTGGCACGCACCAGTAATCCCAGCTACTTGGGAGGCTGAGGCAGGAAAACTGCTGGAACCTAGGAGGTAGAGGTTGCAGTGAGCCCAGATCACGCCGCTGTACTCTAGCATGGGTGACAGAGCGAGACTCCGTCTCAAAAAACAAACAACAACAACAAAACAAAAACAAAAACAAAACAAAAACCCCAAAACTACCTCAAAACCTAGTAGCTTAGAGCATCCGCCATTGAATTGTATCTCCAGATGTTATGGGTTAGGAATTCAGGCAGGGTTCAGCTGGTTGACCGTTATTTTCACACAGCAGATGGGCCGGTCTGGGAAGTGCAAGTGAAGTCCTCTCATCCCAAGTCTGGAGGCTTGGTGGGGTTGGGTTGAAGACTGAGTCAGCTGGGACTGTTTACTGGAGCATGGCCTCCAGAATGACTGACTCGAGGTAAGCAGACTTCTCATATGGTAGCCCAGGACATCCAGAGAGTGTTCCAAGACAGCCAAACAGAAGCTAGAAGGCTTCTCATGACTTAGCCTCAGAACCCCTGGAACTTCACTTCTGCTGCCATCTATTGGTCAAGCCAGTCTCTAAGGCCAGGCCAAATTCAAAGGGAGGGAAATTAGCTTCAGCTCTTAAGTGGAGAATTAAAAGCATTTGTGGCAGAGGACAGTCATAGTGGTGGACACCTGTAGTTACAGCTACTCAGGAGGCTGAGGCAGGATCACTTGAGCCCAGTAGTTCAAGGCCAGCCTGGGCAACATAGCAAGACCCCATCTCTAAAAATAAATAAATAAATTAATTAATTAAAATACATAAATTTTAAAATAAATCACATGGGAGAATTGGGTTAAAAAAAGAATTTGTGGCCATCTTTAATCTCTCACAGCCCCTACACAATATTTATTTTTTAGTATTTTTAAAGCCAGATGGTGACAGGGGCCCTGTACATGCTGAACGATCCAGAGCAAATGTCACCTTCTTGTTTAGGCTTATCCTGATACCTTATTTTTCTTTCTTTCTTTCTTTTTTCTAAAAAAACCCCATTTTTATTATGGAAAAATTGAAACACATAAAAATATATTATCATGAACCTCCACATGTACCCATCACCCAGCTTCAACAATTATCAGCCCATGAACCATCTTGTCACAGCCATATCTGCACCCACGTCCCCCAACTCCCATATTATTTTGAAAAAAAATCCCCAACATCAAGTCACTTTTATCTGCAAATTTAGTATGTTTCTAAAAGATAAGGACTCTCTAAAAAAACATAGCCTTAATATTATTCCACATTTTCAAAAATAATAATTCTTTAATATCAATGGATATTCAAGTCAGTGTTCAAATCTCCAATTGTCTCATAAGTGTCATAAATGGGTGTGTATTTTAAAGTTTGTTTGAATTGGGATCCAAATGAGGTCCAAACATAGCTATTGGTTCATCTTTAAGTCTCTTTTAGTCTAGGTTCCCCTATCATGTCTTTATTCCCTGCGATTTATCTGTTGAAGGTACCAGGTAGTTTGTCCTGTAGAGTTTTCCATAGTCTGGAGTTGGTTAATTGCATCCCTGTGATGTCATTTAACACGTTACTCAGTCGCCTGTATTTTCTGTAAATTTTTAGTTGACTCTAGATTGAGGTTGATTTTTTCTTTTTGTCAAGAATACTTCAGAATACTATGCAGCCATAATAAAGAAGATCATGTCCTTTGCAGGGACATGGATGGAGCTGGAAGCTGTTATCCTCAGCAAACGAATGCAGGAACAGCAAACCAAACACTGCATGTTCTCACTTATAAGTGGGAGCTGACCAATGAGAACACATGGACACAGGGAGGGGAACAACACACACTGGGACCTGTCAGGGGTGGGGCGGGGGGTGGGAGAGCATCAGAAAAAAATAGCTAATGGATGCTGGGCTTAATATCTAGGTGATGGGTTGATCTGTGCAGCAAGCCACCATGGCACACATTTACTTATGTAGTAAACCTACACATCCTAAACATGTACCCCAGAACTTAAAATAAAAGTTGAAGAGAAAAATAAAAAGAATACTTCATAGGTGGCATACTGGGTTAAACAGTGTTACCCAAATTTCATGTCTACCTGGAATCTGTGAATGTGACCTTATTTGGAAATAGGGTCTTTGTAGATGTAATCAAGTTAAGATGAGGTCATACTGGATTAGAGGGAGCCTAATCCAATACGACTGGTGTCCATAAGAGGGAAATTTGGACACAGACACCCATAGAGGGAAGATGGCCACATGAATATGGAGGTACAGGTTGTAATTACGCTCTCATAAGCCAAAGAATATCAAAGCTTGCCAGGAACCACCAGAATCTAGGAGGAAGCAAGGAAGGATCTTCCCCTAAAGTCTTTGGAGGGAGCATAGCCCTATTGACACTGTGATTTCAGAGTTTCAGCCTCCAGAACTTTGAGAAAATAAATGTGGGTGTTTTGTTGTTGTTCTTTGTTTGTTTGTTTTTGAGATGGAGTCTCGCTCTGTTGCCCAGGCTGGAGTGCAATGGCGAGATCTCGCCTCACTGCAACCTCTGCCTCCCTGGTTTAAGCGATTCTCCTGCCTCAACCTCCTGAGTAACTGGGATTACAGGTGCCCACCGCCATGTCCGGCTAATTTTTGTATTTTTAGTAGACACGGGGGTTTCACCTTGTTGGCCAGGCTGGTCTTGAACTCCTAACCTCAAGTGATCTGCCCACCCCGGCCTCCCAAAGTGCTGGGATTATAGATGTGAGCCACTGCGCCTGGCCATGTGTTGTTTTAAGACACTCATTTTATGGCACTTTGTTATGGCAGCCCTAGGAGATGAATCCAGGGCTGTTTCTACAAAAGAAACATATAAGAGACCAGCCCCCCAAATACAAAAAATTAGTAAAACACATAATATCTAGTTGTATCTCTTTTTGTGATCCTGGCAGCCACTGGTGATTAATTCTATTCTTCTTATTAGCCAGAATTCTTCCATAAAAAGAAATGTCCCCTCATGTATTTTTTGAGTAGTCAGTGGTAGTTTGTGTCGAAAACAGTATAAATGCTTGTTTACTAAAAATTTTCTTGTAATTATCTGTCTTTTTAAAATCACTAAAGAGCTGGCTTGCTAGCATCTTCCAACAGTAACTAATTAACTGAGTTTTGTTTTGTTCTGTTTTATCTTTTTGGTACAACAAAATGTTCCAAGCTCTTCCTGTACATTTCTTGACCCAGACCTTGAATTAGCCATCTCTCCAAGGAGACCTGTTCGTTTCTGTGGGAAATCATATTTCAGTGTTCCAATCTGAACCTTGCCTACAACCTTGCCTTTCAAATTACAAACGGGCCCACCATTCTGCCTCTCAGTCTCCTTTATCCTTCTCTATTTTTCCGTAGTAATGTTCTCCTCTTAACATACTATATATCACTTATACATTATTATTTATTGTATATTAAGTGCCACAAAATTAGAGACACTTTTCTTTTGTTGTTGTTGTTGTTGTTGTTGTTCACTTATGTGTCCCCGGTACCCAGTAGAGTGCCTGGCCCATATGTAGTATTCAATAGATATTTGCTGAATGAATGAATGAATTGCACAGGCTTAGGCTGGACTGGACCATACATTTGACCTCATGTATGCCAAAGATACATAGTAGAGGAAGGAGGTCTTTTGTGAGGAGAGACTTTCAAATGCCAATTCAATCTCTTTAATGATTATTGCATTTTTTTCCAGATTTTCCATTTCTTCCTTAGTTCCATTCTAGTAATTTATTCTATTTAGGTTCTCAAACTTATTTCTATAAAGTCTTCACAATATTCTCTTATTATAGAAAATTTCAAAAATACATAGAAGTAAAAGAGTGTAGTTTAATGAGCCCCATGTACCCAGCATCAACATATGGGCATTCTAGTTTCTCCTGTATCTACCCAATCGCTCCCATCCCTCTGGATTCTTCCTTCCTTCCTTCCTTCCTTCCTTCCTTCCTTCCTTCCTTCCTTCCTTCCTTCCTTCCTCCCTTCCTTCCCTCCCTCCTTCCCTCCCTCCCTCCTTTCTCCCTTTCTTTCTTTTCTTTTCCTGTTTCTTTCTTTCTTTCCTTCCTTCCTTCCTTCCTTCCTTCCCTCCCTCCCTCCTTCCCTCCCTCCCTCCTTTCTCCTTTTCTTTCTTTTCTTCTCTTTCTTTCTTTCTTTCTTTCTTTCTTTTCTTTCTTTCTTTCTTTTCTTTCTTTCTTTCTTTCTTTCTCTTTCTTTCTTTCTTTCTTTCTTTCTTTCTTTCTTTCTCTTTCTTTCTTTCTTCCCTTCCTTTCCTTTCCTTTCCTTTCCTTTCCCTCCCTCCCTCCCTCCCTCCCTCCCTTCCTTCCTTCCTTCCTTCCTTCCTTCCTTCCTTCCTTCCTTCCTTCCTTCCTTCCTTCCTTCCTTTCCTTCCTCTCTCTCTCTTTCCTTTCTCTCTCTTGCTCTTTCTTTCTTTCAAGATGGAGTCTCACTGTGTCACCCAGGCTGGAGTACGGTGGTATGATTTTGGCTCACTGCAACCTCCACCTCCGGGTTCAAGTGATTCTCTTACCTCAGCCTCCCGAGTAGCTGGAATTACAGGTGTGGGCCACCATGTCCAACTAATTTTTGTATTTTTAGGAGACAAAGGGTTTCACCATGTTGGCCAGGTTGGTCTCAAACTCTTGACCTCAGGTGATCCAACCACCTCAGCTTTTTTTTTTTTTTTTTGAGACAGGGTCTCACTCTGTTGTCCAGGCTGGAGTGCAGTGACACAATCTCGGGTCACTGAAACCTCTGCCTCCCGGGCTCAAGCAATCCTCCCACCTCAGCCTCCCAAGTAGCTAGGACTATAGGTGTGCACCACCAACTCCAGCTAATTTTTGTATATTTAGTAGAGATGGGGTTTTGCCATGTTGCCAAGGCTGATCTCTACCTCCTGGGCTTACGTGATCCTCCCAACTCAGCCTCCCAAGTAGCTGGAACTACAGGCATGTGCTACCACCGCACCTAGCTACTATTTGTATTTTTAGTAGAGAGAGGGTTTCCCCGTGTTACCCAGGCTGATCTCGAACTCCTGAGCTGAAGTGTTCCTCCTACCTCGGCCTCCCAAAGTGTTGGGATTACAGGCATGAGTCACCATGTCTGGTCCCCTGGATTATCTTCAAGGAAATCCCAGATATCCCAGCATTTTATAATAAGTATTTCAGTATGTATATCTAAAAGATAAAGGGCCGGGTGCGGTGGCTCATGCCTGTAATCCCAGCACTTTGGGAGGCCAAGGCAGGTGGATCACCTGAGGTCAGGAGTTGAAGACCAGCCTGACCAACAAGGAGAAACCCCATCTCTACTAAATAATACAAAAATTAGCTGGGCGTGGTGGCGCATTTCTGCAATCCCAGCTACTTGAGAGGCTGAGGCAGGATAATAGCTTGAGCCTGGGAGGCGGAGGTTGTAGTGAGCAGAGATCGCGCCATTGCACTTCATCCTGGGCTACAGAATGAGACTCTGTCTCAAATAATAATAATAATAAATAAAATAAAACAAAACATAAAGACTCTTATTTCTAGTATTTTCTTCATGATCTTTAAAATCTCAACTACATCTATAGTAATGATTCTGTTTTATTTTTAATATTGTTTATGCCTTCTCTTTCTTACTTCCTTTTTAAACTTTAAATTTTGATGTAAGTTCAAATTTACAGAAATGTTGCAACAGTAGTACAAAGAATTCCTGAATACTCTTTGCCCAGATTCACCAGTTTAAAAAAAAATCTTGTCCTACTTGCTTTATCATTTGCCTTCTCGCTCTGTCTCTCTATCTGTATGTGCGTGTGTATCTATTTTTTCAGAACCGTTTGTAAATTGCAGCTATTGTTCTCCTTCACCTGCGGATATTTCAGTGTGTATTTTCTAATAAAGACATTCTTTTACACATGACAGTACAATCAGAAAATTTAGCCTTGATTTGTTACTACTATACTCCAATCTCGACAACTGTTTCAATACCATCCTTTATAGTTACTTTTTTCACAGTCCAGGATCACACATTAAATTGTATCCTGAACCAGGAAGAGTTCCCCAGACTTTGTGACATTGGCATTTTTGATGCACATAGGCCAGTTGTTTTGTAGAATGTCCCTCAATTTGGGTTTGTCTGATGCCTCCCCACGAATAGACTCAGGTTATGCATTTTTGGAGGACTACCACAGAACTTATGCTTGTTCTCAGAGCAGCATAGCAGGAGGTAAATTATATCATTTTTTTTCCCATTATTGTTGATGTTCTTTCATTATCCGTTTACGGTAGTGTCTTGCCATTGTAAAATTACTACTTTCCCCTTTGTTATTAATAATTTGTGGCTTCATTTGGGGGTATCTAAGTGTCCTATTCCTCATCAAGCTTTCACCCATTGATGACTCTTGCCCAAATCAGTTATTACTAGTATGGTTGCTAAATGGTGAGTTTCTCTCTCTCTCTCTCTTTCTCTCTCCCTCTCTCTGCCTTTCTTTTCTTTCTTTCTTTCTTTGTCGGAGTTTCCCAGGCTGGAGTGCAGTGGCGCGATCTCGGCTCACTGCAACCTCTGCTTCCCGGGTTCAAGCAATTCTCATGCCTCAGCCTCCTGAGTAGCTGGGATTACAGGCACCTGCCACCACGCCTGGCTAATTTTTTGTATTTTTAGTAGAGACGGAGTTTTGCCATGTTGTCCAGCCTGGACTCCTGACCTCATCCATCTGCCTCGGCCTCCCAAAGTGCTGGAATTACAGGCGCGAGCCACCGCGCCCGGCCGTCAGTTCACAGTACTTTCAAATATCCCTTTTGATTTCTTCTTGATGCATAAATTTTTTAGAAGGCATATTAATTTCCAAATATTTGTGTATTTTCCAGAGATATATTATTGGTTTCTAATTCATTTCCATCATGGTCATGAGCATACTTTATATGATCTGAATACTTTCAATGTGTTGAGACTTGTGGTGACCCTTTTAATTGTCTATCTTGGTAAATGTTCCATGTGCACTTGAAAAGAGTATAGTTTCTGACGTTCTTAGTTGGAATATTCCACAAATGTAAATGAGGTCAATTTGGTTGATAATATTGTTCAAGTCATATATCTTTACCAATTTTCTGTGTACTTGTACTGCCCAGTTTTTCATAGAGGGATACTGAAATCTTCAACTACAATCGTTAATTTGTCTCCTTTCCCCCACGGTTCTATCATTTATGCTTCGTGTATTTTGATGCTCTGTTAAGTGCATAAGTGTTTAGGATTATTATGTCTTCCTGATGAGTTGACCTCTTTGTTCAATGTAAAATGACCCTTTTTCCCTAGCAGTAATCATTGCTCTGAAATCTACATCATCAGTTCTTATAATAATGTCACTCTAGTTTTCTTTTGATTTTTATTAGCGTACGTCTTTTTCACTCTTTTAATATTCTTAGCTTAAAAAAAGGAAGGAGCAGAGCAGTTGTATAGTATGCTACTATTTGTGTTACATGGCAGAAATATGTATGTATATATCTACTTGCATACACATAAAATAGCTCAGGGAGTGAGGAAACTAAAATTATCTGTTGGCTGTTGGGAAGTGCACTGGTTAAATGGAAAAAAGGGATGAGAGGAAAATTTCACTGTGCACTCTCTCATACTTTTTAAATTTTAGGTTATACAAATATATTTAAATTATTCAAATATAATTTTTAATTATGCAAATTATACTAATTTTTAAAATTCAAACATTAAAAATAAAACAGATAACTAATAAAAAGCATTATATCAGAAACAGAAAAATAATCATCAAGCAAATAGCATATGAAAAAGTTACCATGTCCAGGCACAGTGGCTCACGCCTGTAATCCCAACACTTTGGGAGGCCGAGGAGGGCCGATTGCTTGAGCTCAGGGGTTTGATACAAGCCTGGGCAACACAGTGAACCCCGTCTCTACAAAAAAACAAACAAACAAAAAAAACCAACAATACAAAAATTACCAGGGTGTGGTGGTGCATGCCTGTAGTCCCAGCTACTTGAGAAGCTGAAGGGTTGGATGGTTTGAGCCTGGAAGGTAGAGACTGCAGTGAACTGTGATCGCACCACTGCACTCCGGGCTTGGAGACAAAGTGAGACCCTGTCTCAAAAAATGAAAGAAACAGCTACCTGCCTCATTCAGTGAGTGTATTAGTTTTCTAGGGCTGCCTTAACAAGTACCACGTGCTGGGTTCTGGCTTAAACAAGAGATTTGTTTTCTCACAGTTCTGGCAACTGGAAGTCCAAGATCAAGGTGCAGGCAGGGTTGGCTTCTTCTGAGGTCTGTCTCCTCGGCTTGTAGATGGCTGGCTGTCTTCTCCCTCTGACTGTGTGTCTGCGTGCTAATTTCCTCTTATAAGGATACCAGTCATATCGGATTAGAGTCCACCCTAATGACCTCATTAATTAATTTACAATGACCTCTTTAAAGACCTGTCTTCAAATATAGTCACTTTCCGAGGTACCATGGGTTACGACTCCAACATAGGAATTTTGAGAGGACACAATCATCCCATCACATTGAATCACCAGAAAGATTTACGTAACTCAAGATCAGTTTATACTAATAGCTAAGAGTTAGTAATAGCAAATGATACAGAAAAGAAGGAAGCTGGAAAAATATATACATCGGGCATGGGGGCTCATGCCTGTAATCCCAGCAATTTGGGAGGCCAAAATGGGAGGACTGCTTGCAACCAGGAGGCTAGGAGTTCAAGACCAGCCTGGCCAACAGAGTGAGACTCTGTCTTTAATATACATACATACACATCGGGGGGTCCAGAGAAGCCCAGCACAGGCTTCCAATGTCCTTCTTCATTTGAGAGGAAGCCACACAGGATGTGATCTTTCCGTCTTGAGCAGCAAGCCACAGAGCATGGACAGAATATCTCTGCCCAGGGAAGCCTGTTTGGAGTTTCAGGGTCTGAGAGACTCAGATAGGGGCTGATCACACACATACAACCTGCTAGCAACCGGCCATGGCACCTGAAACTCAGGACCCCAAGCACGGATCCGGGTTCACATATGTCAAAGCAACCCTGACAGACTGGTATGGTATGTTCCATTGCTCCAGGTGTACATAACAAAATCACGAATCAGTAAAAGAACACTCTTGAGGGCCACATTCCCGGGGGATAGCTAAGGGTGAGTCATGGTTCCCTTGGAGACATGAAAGAAAGAAAATAACAGAGCTGCTATGTTACCTCTTTGCTCAGAAAACCCAACCGGGAGATTTCTCTATTCCTAACTCCCATCACTTACAAACAGGAGTTGAGGTACAGGTTTTAGGGATAGAGAAGTGAGGGGGTGAGGGAGCTAGGGATTGGGCACCATTTGGCCTAAAAATTACATATACCCAGGAATCGTGTTTTAATTGAAATTATCTTTACCATGAAAAATGGATACCTCTGCTTTTCTGGGCTTTTTTTCCTAATTATGTCAACCTTTCCAGCTCTTGGAACAGAATGCAAAGTCCTTTGCATGATACACAGAGCCCCATCTGATCTCCCCACTCCGGGATCTCCCTGCCCTCATCTCCATGGCCGTCTTCCTTCATGTCTCTGCTCCAGCCATGCTGGCAGTCCTGAGGTTCCTCACACACACCAGGCCCCTGCCCGCTTCAGGGCCTTGGCTGTCGCTGTTCTGTGTGCCTGGAGTGTTCTTAGAAATCCTCTTCACTGTCCCCTCATCTCCTGCACGTCTCTCCTCAAAGGTCACCTCATCGGAGGCCTCCTGGCCGCTGTATCTAAAACAGCAGCCCCTGCCATTCTGTGTGCCCTTTTCGAAATCCTCAAACCTGACAATATATCGTTAACCTGAATATTTAATTATTTTTTACCTGTTCTTCCTCCAACTCCAGAGGAGAATACCTGCACCATGGGGGGCAGGACAGTTTTCGGTTCACAGTGAGGTCCTGAGGCCTAGCACCATGCCTGGCTGAGTGAGTGCCAACTGACTGAATGAATGAATTCGATCCAGACAGACACTGGGTGGAAGAAGGAAAAGATTTAGGACACAGTAAGATTCTCTATTTTTAGCTCCAGACTCTAGAGGAAATACTCAACTAAACTGTTAACTTTTCTCTCAGGATTCACATATGCAAATATTATATTTAATATACAATTTCTTTTAGAAAGGTGATTCTTGCTCCCTTTAAGGGGCTAACCCTGTCTTAACAGTTTATTTCTTTCTTTTTTCTGATGACAAGTAACACATTTGTAAAAGAAAATTAATGCAGAAAGGAGTAAAGTAGAAAGTGCAGGTCCTTTGGATTGGAGGTTAGGGGGAGAGGAAGAGCTGGGGCTAATGCATTTTGAAAGGGACAGCTGTCACATTGTTGGCATCATGGCAGCTGTGTCCATAGGGCTCACCAAAATGCCCCCCTGGATAAAATGGCCACATCGAGCTGTTTTCTTGCTTTGCTGTTTATGCCCTTTGCCTGTGTTTTTAGGAAAATATCCTCGAATGTGTATTTTTTTTTAATTTTTAAAGTTTTTGTTATATTAAAAAAGTCCTTTGTCTGTCCAACAAGTTACTAATTCTTTTCTCCAAATTATTGCTTGACTTCTAACTTTGTGGTGCTTTCCACCATTCAGAAGTGATTTGATTTTATTTTAATTATTATTTTTTTTGAGACAGAGTCTCACTCTGTCACCCAGGCTGGAATGCAGTGGCATGATCTTGGCTCACTGCAACCTCCACCTCCCAGGTTCAAGTGATTCTCATGCCTCAGCCTCCTGAGTAGCTGGGACTAAAGGCATGTGCCACCATGCCTGGCTAATTTTTTGTACTTTTAGTAGAGACAGCGGTTTGCCATGTTGGCCAGGCTGGTCTTGAACTCCTGGCGTCAAGTGATCCGCCCACCTCGGCTTCCCAGTGCTGGGATTACAGGCATGAGCCACCGCGCCTGGCCTCAGAAGTGATTTTTATCGGATGGTGGATTCTGTCAATTCTTTGCCTTTATTGTCTCTGCCTTTGGTATCATGCCTAGAAAGATCTTCTCCCGGCTGGGCACGTTGCCTCAAGCCTGTAATCCCAGCACTTTGGAAGGCCGAGGCAGGCGGATCACGAGGTCAAGAAATCGAGACCATCCTGGCCAACAGGGTGAAACCCCATCTCTACTAAAAATATAAAAATTAGCTGGCCGTGGTGGTGCGAGCCTGTAGTCCCAGCTACTCGGGAGGCTGAGGCAGGAGAATCGCTTGAACCCATGAGGCGGAGGTTGCAGTGAGCTGAGATCACACCTCTGCACTCCAGCTTGGGGACAGAGCAAGACTCCATCTCAAAAAGAAAAAAGAAAAAAAAAAAAAAGGTCTTGTCCCTGCCTCCCTGCCTCCCCCCCCACCGCCCACCCCCGGATTAGAAAAGTGTTCACCTAAATTTGCTTCTAGTATTGTCCATGGTTTGATTTTATTTTTCATTTAAATTTTCAAGGCACCTGGAATTTATTTGGTGATAATAGACATTTATAGAGTGCTTATGATGTGTCAGGTTCTGTTCCAAGTGCCTTATATTGATCATCTTATTTGAAAGCTGGTAGAAACTGTGTTTTCACAGGTGAGGAAACGTAGGGACAGGAGGTTGGGTACTTATCCAAGACCACACAGCTGGTGAAAGTTGGTCCATCTAATGCTAAAGCCTATACAGGGTTCTTGTAAGGATTATAATTAGTGTATGTAAAGTTTCTGGAATATAGGAGGCAGTCAACAGATGATAGGGTTTAATATTATTGCATACTTCCCATAAACATAATTTCTGATGGGTGTATATTATTTTTTAAAATGGTATCTTTTAAAGTTCAGTTTATTTCTAAACTATTATTCCTTCACAAGTATGAAAAGCTTTTAGAATTCCATGGGAATAAATGAAATCTTTATGTAAAGAAAATGTTCTCATAAACAGAGAGGGCAACAACACACACCGAGGCCTGCTGGGGAAATGGAGGGGAGAGCATCAGGATCAATAGCTAATGCATGTGGGGCTTAATACGTAGGTGATGGGTTGAAAGGTGCAGCAAACCACCAAGGCACACGTTTACCTATGTAACAAACCTGCAAGTCCTTCACGTGTATCCCGGACCTTAAAATAAAATAAAAAGAATTAAAAATAAAAAGCATGTTATCATAAAAATAAATTTTGGAAGGATGTACATCAACATGTTTAGAGTTTCACTGGGTAATGGAATAACTGGGTTTTCCTAAAAAAAAAAAAAAAGAAAAGAAATCTTGCCTCGGCCGGGCGCAGTGGCTCACACCTGTAATCCCAGCACTTTGGAAGGCGGAGGCGGGCAGATTGCAAGGTCAGGAGTTCGAGACCAGCCTGACCAACACAGTGAAACCCTATCTCTACTAAAAATACAAAAATTAGATGGGCGTGGTGGTGGGCACCTGTAATCCCAGCTACTCAGGAGGCTGAGGCAAGAGAATTGCTTGAACCCAGGAGGCAGAGGTTACAGTGAGCTGAGATCTCGTTACTGCACTCCAGCCTGGGCAACAGAGAAAAACTCCGTCTTAAAAAAAAAAAAAAAAAAAAAATCTTGCCTCTATATTCCAGTTTTCTAGAAAGTGTTTTTTTATTTTGTGATCAGAAAAATAACCACAATAACTGCTATATATATGTTTTAAAGGCTATGGATAGAAGGAGGTGAGATGTATGTCGAGAGTGACAGAGGCTTATAATATTTTCTTTTTGGTAACATGGTAAGAACCTGAAGCTGATGGGAAGGATAAATGGAGAGAGGGTGGCTCTCCAGGAGCAGAAAGGGGCAGTGAAGGAAGGAGGGAGGTCTTTGAGGAGGCAGCAGGTAAGAGGACGTTTATGCAGCATTTATACAACTATATAAAGACAGAAAGAATGAAAGAAAAGATGTAAAAATGGATACCCTGGTATTAGGGTAGTGGGATGATGGTTGCATTTTACTTTTATTCTGTATTTGTATCTTCTTGTGCATGTTTACTTCTTTTATACATTCCATTTCCCTCCATCCAGGTCCATAACTTTTTAAAAATTTTATTATTATTAAGATGGAGTCTCACTCTGTCACCCAGGCTAGAGTGCAGTGGCGCAATCTCGGCTCACTGCAACCTCTGCCTCCCGAGTTCAAGCGATTCTCCTGCCTCAGCCTCCTGAGTAGCTGGGATTACAGGCATGTGCCACCATGCCCAGCTAATTTTTCTATTTTTGGTAGAGACGGAGTTTCACCATTTTGGCCAGGCTGGTCTTGAATTCCTGACCTCAATTGATCACCCGCCTCGGCCTCCCAAAATGTTGGCATTACAGGCATGAGCCACCGCACCCAGCCTATTATTATTATTATTATTTTTGAGACAGGGTCTTACTCTGTCACCCAGGCTAGAGTGCAGTGGCACAATCACAGCTCACTGCAGCCCTGATCTCCTGGGCTCAAGTAATCCTCCCACCTCAGTCTCCTGAGCAGCTAGGACTACTGGTGCGTACCACCACACTTGGCAATTTATTTTTATTTTTATTTTATTTTTGGTAGTGACGGGTTTTCACCATATTGCCCAGTCTGGTCTGGAACTCCTGACTTCAAATGATCTGCCCGCCTCGACTTCCCAAAGTGCTAGGATTACAGGCGTGAGCCACCATGCCCAGCCAAATCCATAACTTTTAAAATCGGGGGAAATGTTATTTATCATGAAAACAAAAGTAGAAAATCTGTTTCCCAGTGCAGGAGGACCATAAATTAGAGGTAGCTGGAGCACCTGACTCTGGCACAGAAGCCACCCTGGAAGAAACTTTTTTTTTTTTTTTTTGAGACAGAGTCTCACTCTGTTGCCCAGGCTGGAGTCCAGTGGCACGATTTTGGCTCACTGCAACCTCCGCCTCCTGGGTTCAAGCGATTCTCCTGCCCCAGCTTCCCAAGTAGCTGGGATTTACAGGCGCATGCCACCACACCCAGCTAATTTTTTATATTTTTAGTAGAGACAGGGTTTCACCATGTTGGCCAGGCTGGTCTCCAACTCCTGACCTCAAATGATCTGCCCGCCTCGGCCTTCCAAAGTGCTGGGATTACAGGTATGAGCCACCGCGCCCAGCCCACCCTGGAAGAAACTTCTAGGGCTTTCCACCCTCCAGTGTTCTATCTTTTTAGTGGCCTGTTGTGGCTGTTTTTCAGGCCCTTGGTCGATTTCCCCACTTCTTCCCCTTCCTGATTAACCATAATTATAGAATTATCCATTGCTTCTAAGAGACTTACATTTTAATATCTCAGACATTGGGTTGCCCCCCGCCCCTTATAATCACTAGCATGTTGTAATAGACAATGTGTCATGCCACCTAGGTTCCCCTTCCTGGACAAAAGGTCTCCTTTGAGTAGTGGCTGAGAATGCTGACAGCCGACAGCCCTCAGTGAGTGGCTGATTCTTTTTGGAATCACCTCGTTTGAAGAAAGCTACCTCTGCTGAAGAGATGCCCATTCCTAAGGTAGCCCACATCCAGTGACCAGTCAACATGGGGATATGAAGACCTAATTCACTCACCACAAGGCAGGACAACACTGAAGGGCCATCTCAGCTTCTCGAGCTCCCTGTGGGGTTGGCTGAGGCCTTTGTTGTGACTGCATGGCATCCCAACTTCTCCCTGTGCCCCACCAACCCTGCTTGGTTCTCCTTCTCCAGTACTGATCCCAAGGGCGTTTTCCCATAAATGTCCTGCATTCTCACCTCCTTTTGAGCCTGCTTCCCAGAGAACCCAACCTGCAATACATCCTAACTTCATTGGTAGCATCTTTTCTTCCTTGGTGGTACATAAAATAATGGTATATCTTGTAATTGATAGGCTCTTAGATTTGATGAAACACTGGAATATTTTTTGGTCTATCAAACTTAAAACATTTTCCATGATCCCCATTTTTACCTTAACAAGCAGAAAACACCACTTTCTTGGCACTTGAGACAACAGAGGTTATTTTCGGTTGCCTACCCAACACCAAACCAATTCTCCACTTCTTCCTTCTTCATTGAATCCTAATTCTGTTCAATGTGTCCCAAGGGAAATGGAGTCTAATCTTAGCTCCAGAAACGGACCTGACTGGGCAAAGGGCAATCCCACCCCCAGCTGCCAGTGACTGGTAAGAAATGGGTGCATGGGCCCATTCTGGTCAGTGTGACTTGAGAGATTTTTCACCCCTTTTAAGAGAGTTGACACAGAAAGACTTTCTCAAAGAAACTTGCACTCAGATTACTATTGGCAGCCCTTGTCTGACCACAAGGACTGGCCTTAGGATGAAGTTGGCTCTATGGACAGCAGAATCATGGGGCGGAAATCCCATGGGTCTTTGACATCATAATGGAGCAGTGGATCAAACTGATCTGGCCTGAGCTACCTCTGGACTTCCCAATTACATAGCCGATAAACCCCCTCATTGTTTAAGCCGGTTTGAGCTGGGCAATCTGACTGGAGTCTAGAACATCCTAACTGGCACAAAGGCCCTTAAGATGACCCCAATCCATCTGTCTGGCTTTCTCTCTTATCACTTCCTTCTACATCCTCTCTGCCACAACCAAATTAGAATCATCACCATTCGCCACACTGCCCTGTGATTTCCTTCCCTCCTTCCTTTTCCTCCCTCCCTCCCTCCCTCCCTCCCTCCCTTCCTAACCAAATTAGAATAATCACCATTCGCCACACTGCCCTGTGATTTCCTTCCCTCTTTCCCTTCCCTCCCTCCCTCCCTTCCTTCCTAATCAAATTAGAATAATCACCATTCGCCACACTGCCCTGTGATTTCCTTCCCTCCTTCCCTTCCCTCCCTCCCTCCCTTCCTTCCTAACCAAATTAGAATAATCACCATTCGCCACACTGCCCTGTGATTTCCCTCCCTCCTTCCCTTCCCTCCCTCCCTCCCTCCCTTCCTTCCTAACCAAATTAGAATAATCACCATTCGCCACACTGCCCTGTGATTTCCTTCCCTCCTTCCCTTCCTTCCCTCCCTCCCTCCCTCCCTCCCTCCCTCCCTCCTTCCCTTCCTCCCTTCCTCCCTTCCTTCCTTCCTGAGACGGAGTTTCACTCTTGTTGCCCAGGCTGGAGTGCAGTCGCGCGATCTCAGCTCACTGCAACCTCTGCCTCCTGGGTTCAAGTGATTCTCCTGCCTCAGCCTTCCGAGTAGCTGGGATTACAGGCACCACCACACCCAGCTAATTTTTGTATTTTTAGTAGAGACAGTGTTTCACCATGTTGGCCAGACTGGTCTCAAACTCCTGACCTCAGGTGATCGCCCACCTTGTCCTCCCAAAGTGGATTTTCTTTTTTTACCCATGCATTTGCCCAAGCAGACTTTCTGGCTAAAATCTTTCCCCTAGCCTTGCATCCTCTATATCCATCTGTCCAAATTTCCCTTACTTTCCAAAGTCTCATTTTAAATGTTGCTTTTCCCTGAAGCTTCTGGAATGACTCATCTCTCCCTTCTCATTCTGATCATTTCCTCTTTGAATTCCCATAGCATTAGATATGCCCTCCTCTCCCAGCATTGAATCCAGCCTTGCCTCGCATTAGAGTCACTTGTACACCTGACCTTAAGCCCCCTGAGGGCAGGGATAGTTTGTATTTATCCCAAAGTCCTGAAACAGCTAGTACAGAACCTGAGAAACAGGAAGGTCCCAGAATTGTCTACTGAATAGAACAAGGAGAGTGCTGAATTTGGTTGCTCCTTTTAACCTGTGTGACCCCAGACATTTGTTTTCTATGAAGGCTCAAAACATGGTTATGTTTCCTAATTTACAAGTAACACATGTAAACCCATGTTTTGAAAGTGGGGGTGGGGAGGATCAACTGAAGGCAGCCTCTTCACCCAAGTTCCAAAGGCCAGGTGGCCCATTGTGAACCTTGTTTAACCACACAGAACACATGAATAGCTAGAACAAGGGATTTAACAGTTACCAGAATGTTTTCAGAGAGGTGACTTCAGAAGTGCCAAGCTTCAGGAAGACCCGGACAGAGAAGGGATTGGACAACTTTAGGAAAGTAGGTGCCAAACAGCCCCTTTACAGTTTACACATGCCTTGATGTCAGAAAAATAGATTTGAGTACTGGTTATGCATCAGAGATGTCACTCTGGACAAGCTCCTTATGCTCTCTGGGATTCAGCTTTCTCATCTAAAAAATGGGGATAATAGCTGGGCGTGGTGGCTCATGCCTGTAATCCCAGCACTTTGGGAGGTCAAGGTGGGCGGATCACCTGAGGTCTGGAGTTCGAGACCACCCTGGCCAACACGGCAAAACCCCATCCCTACTAAAAATACAAAAATTAGCCGGGTCGTGGTGGCTTGTGCCTGTACTCGCAGCTACTCGGGAGGCTGAGGCAGGAGAATCACTTGAACTTGGGAGGCAGAGGTTGCAGTGAGCCGAGATCACACCACTGCACTCCAGCCTGGGCAACACAATGAGACTCTGTCTCAAATAAAAAAAAAAAGGAAAAAAGAAAAAGGGGGGATAATAATAGTGCTTACCTCAAGAGGTTGCTGTGAACACCAAAAGAAGCAATACACACCAAGTGCCTACAGATAGTAAGCACTTGGTAAAAATGTAACTGCCATTAAAAATAAATATGATGCTCACAGGGTCAGTGGAAAGTAGGAGTAGTGGGAACAGAATAGGAGGGAACAAAGCACCTCTGAGTAGACCTTTCTGTATAGCTCTGACTCTTATTATGTTTCACCCTAATAATTCACTAAAACTAGGATATGAAGGCTGAGGGTGTATTTGGAATACAAACACTAATGAACCCAACTGCATTATAAATAATGGCCACACTGAAAGGGATGAAGAAGAAAATAAGTAATTTTGGAAAACACTATTTTGACTGGATACTGTAAGGCAAACTTGTCCAACCTGCAGCCCGGGATGGCTTTAAACATGGCCCAACACAAATTAGTAAACTTTCTTAAAACATCATGAACTTTTTTTTGTGATTTTTTCTTTTTTTAGTTTATCAGCTACCGTTAGTGTTAGTGTATTTTATGTGTGGCCCAAGACAATTCTTCTTTTTCTAGTGTGGCCCAGGGAAGCCAAAAGATTGGACACCCCTGCTGTAAGGCTTCGGACAAAAAGATCTGTCCACAAATAATGAACTCTAGTTAGTCAATCTGTTACAGGCATACGGAACTACTTTAGGATACTAGGGTTAAACAAATAAGTGAATAAAGTGTACATAACAAGAGCCACATTTCCCACTGTTGAAAAAGCGAAAAAGAAGAAGAGGGGGAGGCTAGGATGAAGGCTATTAGAGCAGAAACATTAGTTATCAACTCATGTTTAATATGTATACAGATACAGAAATAGATGTAGATATGTGTGTATGTGTGGTTAGTACGCATGTTTTATTTCCTAATCCTATCCACTGGGAGGACCTACAAACAATTCACAAATTATTTGTATGGCATTCCAATAGAAATGAGCATGCCTAGCACCAGATCCTGGTTTCTAATAGCATTCTCCAATAATGGAACCAGGGCTCCTTGAAGTAATGGCTGATTCTGGGTCAGGGTAGGGAAAACACAACATGAGCCTGTTATGTCTTGCACTGCCAGAAAATAGAAACACTCAAAAAAGGGTAGGGGCATGACAAGAGGACACAGGGGGCAACGGGAAGATGCGGGGCAAAAAGTTCCAGGCAGAGGAAGCCACATGAAAAATAATCAAACCTTTGACTTATGTTCAGAGCTCTCAGATATTGCCATAATTAAAGGGACAGAAAAAATGTTGGGAAAGGAAGTTCTACTGAAAAGCTACCAAGTTTGAATGTCACTTCACTCATTAATCATGATGAGGAAGTCCATTATGAAGTACATCCATATTGTGTAAAGAGAAAACTTGAAACTTAATTTGGCAGTGTTTAATGCTTGAAGTTGCAAATAATAATGAAAACCATTAAAACATCATCACTCTTTCAAGTGGTTTGAAGTGTCTATAAAATTCACATTTGAAAATGGCAGAACAAGCTGAGCATGGTGGCTGATGCCTATAATCCCAGCACTTTGGGAGGCCATGGCAGGAGGACTGCCTGAGTCCAAGATTTCCAAGACCAGCCTGGGAAACAGAGATTGTATCTCTAAAAAATTAAATTAAAAATTAGCTGAGAGTGGTAGCATACACCTGGCCTGAGCCCAGGGAGGCAAGAGGTTGCAGTGAGCCGAGATCATGCCATTGCACTCAGCCTGGGCAGCAGCAGAGCAAGGCACTGTCTCAAAAAAAAAAAAAGAGTAAACACAATCCTTCATACCAGAAAGTTATTTTGTCTGAAGCTGTCCACAGGATCATAAAATAAGCCAGCAGAAAAATCTGAAGAGAATGTTGGAGAAACTCTCTAACAGTCTTTGAAAATGCTTTCTAGTGCCAGAGGAAATCAGTTTACATTCTTAGAGATCAGCTGTGACCTCAAAAAGCTGTGTTTAATGTACAAGTCATCCGGACTTATTACATTCAATGAGCTTAATGTTTTCCTCTATGTTATCAGTGTATTAATTTCTACACAAGAGCTGGCCACTATAGGTTAAGTGGCAATGAACTAAGAGGGCAGATGGTGGAATACAACTGCCTGGGTTCAAATTCCTCATCTGCTACTTACTAGCTGTGTAATCCTGGGCAAATTATGTGGCTCTCTGGACCTGCACTTCTTCATCTGTAAAGTTGGGACAATTAAAAAACCCAAACAACCTACCTTATAGGGTTATCATAAGGATTCAAAAGCGCTTAGTATCATTCCATTGCATATAGAATTCAATACATGTTAGGTATTCTTAATTTTTTTTTTTTTTTTTTTTTTTTTTTTGCTTAACCTGAAAAATGTTTTGCTTCTTTCTAGGTAATACAGACATTATAATTTTCAAGTATTTTAATTGCTTTTTAACTTCCTATCATTCTATCATTTATCCAACAAATATTTATTGAGCACTACAATTTTTCAGGCACTCTTGTAGGTGCTAGGGATATAGGAGTGACTAGGACTGACAAGGTCCTGTACTCATGGAGCTGACAGCCTACTAAGGGAGACAGACAGTAAGTAAGAAAGGAAAAGATCAACTTAGTAGATGCTTCTAAGGGAACAGCTCTGCCATGAATGTCTCCACACAGGCCACATAGACAAGGTCAATAGCAGTCTGACACATCTTGGAGGAATGCCATGTGATCCTCCCAGGAACACTGTAACATAACCAGTCTTGGGAAGAAGCTGTCCCAAGGCCATTTGTCACCCACCTCCCTATGTTGTGGGAGCTGCCATAAGGCAGTTTCTCATCTGCCTCCCTGGTTCTGATAAGACATGGGACTTTCAACATTGCCTCCTCACGTAGTGGAGAGCTGCGAGGTTATAAAATCATTTAGCTGGAGTCTGGAGCTAACTCCTCCAGGACATAGCAACCCACCACTTGTGTCATTCAAGTAAATTATATAACATGTTATTAGGTTATCCGACCGGCAAACTGCCTATCACCGGCCATTTTTTACCTACAAAAATGGTAATTTCATATGGTTCAACTTACTAGAAGGTGGTAATAAGTGCAACTGAAAATAAAAGAGTAAAGAGGCTTGGCAGTGGGAAGCTGGATGCAGTATTCAAGAGGGTAGCCAAGTGGACCTCAGCAGGCTGACATTTTAGGGGAAGAAGGGGATTCAGGAGTTCTGGATATTGCACTCACACATGGTAACATCTACCTCAACCTTACATGGGTATGAAGATCAAATGAGATAACAGAAGCAAAAATATTTTGTAAACTAAGAAGTTCTACGACTACAGAAAATTATTTAGTATTAGTTTGAGTCTCCTACTTTGTTGCTGGGCATTACAGCAAACTTTTTTTTTGAGACAGGGTCTCACTCTGTCGCCCAGGCTGGAGTGTAGGGGCACTGTCAAGGCTCACTGCAGCCTTGACCTCCCAAGCTCAAGCAATCCTCCCACCTCAGCCTCCCAAGTAGCTGGGACTACAGTTGTGTGCCACCATACCCAGTTTTTTTTTTTTTTAATTGTAGAGATGGCATTTTGCCATGTTGCCCAGGCTGGTCTTGAACTCCTGAGCTCAAGTGATCCCCCACCCTGGGCTCCCAAAAGTGCTGGGACTATAGGCATGAGCCACTGTGCCCGGCCTACAGCAAACTTTTTAAGGAACACGTGTAAGCTAGATGGCTCATAAGGTTGCTAGTTCATACCTCACATGGAGCAGATAAGCAATTAAGAGTTTTGGCTTAAAACTTTTCTCCTGCTCCCAGAAAACAAAAGGTGTTGTTGTCATTGTTCTTGGTCAATAAAGCACTATCTACACAAAGAAGGTGATAGGACATATCTGAGAACAATCTGTTGAGATATAGCTGACATTACAATCTGCAAAACTGAACAGAATTCCAAAACAAAGCCATGTTATTTTAGCATAGTAAAATGTAATATAAAGTGTACCACGCGTCTGAAATTTAATGTCTCCGAAGTAGCTAGGAATTTTTGTAGCTCCACCAACCCATTCTACTACATAATCATTAAGATTACAATTTAGCTACTAAAACTTAACAAACAAGGAAAATGGAACCAACAGAAAACTATACTAGGTTAATTTGTAGAGAAATGATAACTATGCATAGCTTTTTTTTTTTAAAGAGACAGACCTTATTTTAAGGATTTTTAAATTGAAGAATCCATAAAGCAGTAAATTTTTGGGAATTTATTGGTTTGCATTTAAAAGGAACTGCTGACAAAGATTCACTGGTAATAATCTGAACAAGTTGGAAAATACAGTCAACACTACTGAAACACTACTAAAATAATTCCAGGACACAACAAAACTTCTTAGATGCTGTCTTTGATGTGAAAATTGACTGCTTCTTACTTTTCTAAACACATGGTGGTATAATTAACAATATTCAATCACTTCTGTTCTTTCCTGCATATATAAAAATTAAAATACCAATTAAAAAACTAATATATCCTCTCTTTATTTCTTACAGATACGAGTTCAATGTTTCACTCAATAGTGGTGTGGTTTAAGAGAATTTTTTCATTTACAAGTTAAACAACAATCCACCCAAAGGGAACTGATAGTCTATAGGCTCATAGTGCAAATAAACAGTTTAGGAATGCAGCAACTGACATTTCTAAAGTACAAAACAGATAAAATTCTTAGAAGATACATGCAAAAAGCTCTACTAAGCAGATGGCCACAGAACTAGAACATTGATAATTTTACTGGCGATGTCAATAGGACTCCAGATGTTTCCAAACTCAACTTGAACTCTCATCTTAGGCTTTGTATTTTGCTTTTCCAGTTTCACTAATGACACAAACATGCTATAAAAAAAATCCAGAAATTCACATTTAAAGAGTATATTCTGAAATGAAAGGCAAGAACAGCATTTTACATATAAGAACACTATTAGTTGGCAGGGTTCTTACTAAACAGAGATAGTACTACTATATTTTAGACCAGTAACTTTTGGGGAGTGTATCTTTTGAAAACAAAGCAGTAATCTATCCCATTAATTTGCTTCCTGTCTTTTTTTTTTTTTAATTTTTTGAGACGGAGTCTTGCTCTGTCGCCCAGACTGGAGTGCAGTGGCACGATCTCGGCTCACTGCAAGCTCTGCCTTCTGGGTTCACGCCATTCTCCTGCCTCAGTCTCCCGAGTAGCTGAGACTACAGGCACCCGCCACCATGCCCGGGTAATTTTTTGTATTTTTTGGTAGAGACAGGGTTTCACCATGTTAGCCAGAATGGTCTTGATCTCCTGACCTCGTGATCCGCCCGCCTCGGCCGCCCAAAGTGCTGGGATTATAGGCATGAGCCACCACGCCCAGTCTGTTTCTTGTCTTAACACGTAGTTTTTTGTTTTTTTGTTTTGGTTTGGTTTTTTGAGACAGAGTCTTGCTCTGTCACCCAGGCTGGAGTGCAGTGGTGTGATCTTGGCTCACCTGTAGCCTCCACCTCCCGGTTTCCAGTGATTCTCCTGCCTCAGCCTCCCAGGTAGCTGGGATTGTAGGCACGCACCACTACACCCAGCTAATTTTTGTATTTTTAGTAAAGGCGGGGTTTCACCATGTTTGCCAGGCTGGTTTCAAACTCCTGACCTCCTGTGATCCGCCCGCCTTGGCCTCTCAAAGTGCTAGGATTACAGGTGTGAGCTACCGCAACCAGCCTCAATATGTAGTTTTGAAAGACAAATCAAGTAGGGAATTTTAAGCATTATCAAAGTGGGAGGCCAGGGTAAGTGGCAAAAAAAGATGGAGTAAAAAACCTGCTTTAGGTAGTGTGCTGTTGCAGTCTTCCTAAATCTTCCTCAACCATGTTCATGAACACATCCATGGGACTCCTGCCTCCAGAGTAAGAGGCAGGTATCCAAAGGACAGTGAATTAAAAGACTAAACTCGATCATTTATTTCTTACTTATGACCACATTTATCATCTGAAATAATAATGCAACAGTTATTATATATTAAAGCTGTTCAACTATTTCAGCCAACAAGAAGTGTCACCCTAGCCTGGCCAGGTTCCAGTTCTAAGGATGTCTGTACTAGACTACAGCTTTATGTGACTAATGGGAACCATCAGTCTGTTATTATGAGGTGCTGGAAGGAGAAAACAATTCTCTTTCCTAAATTTTTATGTGGGTTTTGAAAAATGAGTGAGAAAAAGAAGCAATTACTTACATTCAAATCCCTGAAGTATTCATTATAGTCAAGGGCATATCCTACAACAAACTTGTCTGGAATTTCAAATCCAACAACTAAAAAGAAACATAATTCATCATTTAGATACAGAAAACACCACTTTTAAATCTAATACTGGCAAAAGGGCCTCTCTACAAATATTCTCTAAGCAATTATAAGCCATTTCACATAAAACGCTTTTAGGTTAAAGATGGTTAAATGATTGACAAAAAAAGTAATTCACTTACAGTCTGGCTTATATCCAACACTTCGTGGAGTCCTTTTCACCAGCAAGCTGTTAATTACAAAATGTGACATATAACATACAGAGAGACTACAGGGCATTACAAAAGAAAAGACTAATGTTTCTAAACACTGTTTCATTTCATCCGTGCTGAGTGTACCATGGTCACTTTTAACACACTCAAGGAGAGACTATGAAATGGAGAGCTAAATTATGGGAATTACTAGGAAGGGACAGCAATGAGTTGGCACTACAGACAAGGCCCTTGGTTGATCACCTGGAACCTGAAGGACAGTTCTGAGACCTGCACCCTGACTACCCATGTGTCCACTGAAGGGGAGCTAATAAGGAGGATGAATGGGTATCGAGTGTCAAAGAGCAAAGATGAAAATATAAGGGCTCTCAGTCCAAAAACCTTGGAGATACAATCCCTAAACTGTAAAAGGGTGTGGGAGAGGTGAGCATCACCTTTTATCACAACATTCTTTTCTTTTCTTTTTTTCCAGACGGAGTCTTGCTCTGTCACCCAGGCTGGAGTGCAGTGGCGCAATCTCCACTCACTGTAAGCTCTGCCTCCTGGGTTCATGCCATTCTCCTGCCTCAGCATCCCGAGCAGCTGGGACTACAGGCGCCCGCCACCATGCCTAATTTTTTTTTGTATTTTTAGTAGAGACGAGGTTTCACTGTGTTAGCCAGGATGGTCTCCATCTCCTGACCTTGTGATCCACCCACCTCAGCCTCCCAAAAAGCTGGGTTTACAGACGTGAGCCACTGCGCCCAGCCACAACATTCTTTTCTTTTCTTTTTTGAGATGGAGTTGGCTAGAGTGCAATGGCTCGCCCAGCTCACTGCAACCTCCACCTCCCGGGTTCAAGTGATTCTCCTGCTTCAGCCTCCCGAGTAGCTGGGATTACAGGCATGCGCCACCACTAATTTTGTATTCTTTTAGTAGAGATGGGGTTTCTCCATGTTGGTCAGGTTGGTCTCGAACTCCCAACATCAGGTGATCTATCCACCTCAGCCTCCCAAAATGCTGGGATTACAGGCGTGAGCCACCATGCCTAGCCTCACAACATTCTTTTTTTAAAAGAGATGAGTCTCGCTCTGTGGCCCAGGCTACAGTGCAGTGGTATAATCACAGTTCACTGCAGCCTTCACTTCTTGGGCTCTAGTGATCCACCTCAGCCTTCCGAGTAGCTGGGACTACAGATGTGTACCACTTCACCCTGGCTGCATCACAACTTTTTAATAACTGGCTTACAAAGAGGAACTTTAGGCTAAAACAACTAGTGTGCCAAAAGAACCAGTATTTATTTTTGAGAGCAAAAGCTGGAGGTGGTATAAGTCAACTCTACCAAAAGCTAATTTTATAACCCAAATGCTGCCTGTAGAAAAATATTCAGCCATTAAAAAAAGCTATAGAAGCTGCTTTGAAAGCCTTTATAGATGTTGAAGGCAGTCTCAAGAAAACTTATGCTTTCCTACATATATACAAGATATATACAAGGCCGTCTCAAGAAAACTTATACCTTTCTAGATAAATACATATGTTTAAAGAGCTGGAAAGGGCCCAAAGTGATCTCAACCTGGACTGCACATCAGAATCACCTGGCAGCTTTAAAGAACCAAAACTCAGCTACTCAGGCCACAGCCCTGACCAATTACATCAGAATTGCTGGAGGTGAGACACAGGCATAGGTTGTCCTGGGTTTTTTTTTAACTCTCAGGTGATTCCAATGTGCAGCCTAAGTAGATAACCACTAACCTAAGCCGGAGACTCCAAGGGATATCATCTAATCATGCCCCTCATGACTCTTCCAATAAATGGATAGAGGAGACACTTCAATTCCATTTCCATTTAAAAAGAACATAACAAGCCAATCACAGCAAAAACCCTTCCCTCTACCTGAACTCAGGAATGCTCCAGAAAAGGTATCACTAAACTCAGTGCAATCTGTATTAGGAGTTCAGGAGAACTCAGCACTTCATATGCCTACAGATCTGAATGTTTAATAAAGCTCCATCTCTAAGGCATGACTAGAGTTGCATCTGAAGCATTTTCCATACTGTAAATGGGTAACCGCTCTTAAGAAGATATATGTAAATGGCTAATAAGCAGATGAAAACATGTTCAACATCATTACCATCAGAGAAACACAAATCAAAACCACAATGAGATACCACATCACAGCCACTAGGATGGCTATAATAAAAAGGACAGTAACAAGTGTTGTCAAGGATATGGAGATATTGGAACCCTCATATGTTACTGGTGTAAAATAGTACATATACCTTGTTAAACAGTCTGGCAATTCATCAAAATGTTAAACATAGAATTACCATATGACCTAGCAATTATATACTCAAGAGACCTAAAAACAGGTATTCAAACTTGTACACAAACATTCAAATCAACATTATTCATAAAAGTGAACAGGTAGAAACCCAAATGTTCACCAACAGATGGATAAACAAAATGTGATATATTTGTACAATGAAATATTATTCAGCCAAAACAAGCGATGAAGTACTGATACATGCCCCAACCTGGATGAACCTTGAAAACACTACGCTAAGTGAAAGAAGACAGGATATTGCAAGAGTCCATTTATATGGAATGTCCATAATACACAAATCTGTACGGACTTTCTGTAGAAAGTAGATTAGTAGTTACCAGGGGCTGGGAGAAGGGAGAATGGCTGCTAATGGGTACAGGGTTTCCTTGGGTTCTAAAACGAAATAGGGGTAGCAGATGCACAACTCTGAATATATCAAAAACCACTGGATTGTACAACTTTAAAAGAATGAACTTTATGGCATGTGACTCAGAGCTCCATAAAAAAGAGTATGTTTACAGTTCCAGAACCAGCTACCTATATAATATGCGAAAAATCTTACTACTTCCCTACATTCTAAAATGCACGATTAAGCAGCTGCTCACTTCAATGAGATCAATCACATTATAACCAACAGTGAAACAGTGCTTTGCAGTTAAAAAGACTTTCAAATACATTATCTCCTTGACTCACATAGTTTCCCTGAGTAAAAGATGTTAATAATCATTCCCCTTTAAAGATGAGTAAATACATTCAGAGAGATTAAATATGGAATAGTTGCTCAGATTAAGTGGTAGTGAAATGCCAGACTAAACTCCAAAGTCCATGTCTTTCTCACTTTACTGCTCTGCCTACAACATGAAAACTGGAACTGGGTGAGAAGAACCTTAGAAGTCATCTAGGCCATGCATTCTTTTTTTTTTTTTTTTTTTTTTTTGAGATAGGGTCTCACTCTGTCACCCAGGCTAGAGTGCAGTGGTGTGATCACAGTAGGCCACTTATTCTCAACAGAGGCGATATCACCTCCAAGGAAGCCAAAACTAATTCTCAGCAGGGAGAGTGGAAATATTAGACATTACAAGATTTGTGACCCTCCAAAACAACCCTACCTGACAATCTTATTCCTTAGTGTTTAATTTTTGAGTATCAGATAAGCAGCACTGACGTGGAGTTCATGGAAGATACATGAAATGTATGCAAGATCAGTGCTACAAAACTATGGTGAATAGATGACTTGGGTCAAGAAATGACCCAGGTATTCTTTGAGCATGTCCTACCTGTGGCAACACAAAATCTCTCTCTCACGAACCAGTCTATCTCAATTCCACAGCATATACCAGGAAAGAACAACAAAAGAATACCCGGAGGATTGAAGTCTATGCCACAGTAGGTTGACATTTAAAACCCTAAAGAGCACGTACAAAAACAAGCAAGTGCATTGATTAATTTCTATTAGGTTGGTGCGAAAGTGATTGTGGTTTTTGCCATTTCATAGGATACTACTCAGTGTCCTATAACGTATCACTTATATAGTCTCATAGTACCTGTCCCAAATCTATTTAAAAGAAAAACTCACCGATAAACACTTGGACTGGATATTAGAAAAGCCCATACAGTCAAACTGCTGACATATGACTCACTAGAAGGCTTACTCTGATTCAAAGATGCTCGACAGATAGTTATTTTTTAAAAGGAGTTTATAAAAACCTGTTAATCACTTAGGAAAAAAACAGAAGTTAGATCATTACCTGACCCCTACATAAAAACTGCAGATTGATCAGAGACTTAATTTTTTTAAATGAAATTGTAAAAGGAAAAGAAAAACATATTCTTAAATGTTTGTTTGATGTCACTCTATTAAAAATTTAAGGTAGCAAAAGCATAAACTGTGAGCCAGGTTCCCTGGGTTCAAATCTCATCTCTATAGCTGACTAGCTCCGTACCTTTGGGCAATTCCCTATGCCTCAGTATCCTTATCTGAAAAGTGGGAATAACAATGCCACCCCAGAGTGTTGAGGGATGAAACTAAAATGAGAAACAAACACAGGTAGAACTATAAAAGCAAAAGTCAAACAGCATAGGTAAGGTGAGGAGGTGAGCCTGACTTAATAAAAAAGGAAGCGGGCATTATAAAACTTCACTACAGACACAAAGAAGATGTAGCATACATCACTCAATTCCAGGAGGTCCAGATCTTCAGGGCCCACCCCTTCCTATCACTTCCTCACCCCCTGTGGAATCCTTATTCTTAATTTTGTAAGGGGGCTCAAAATCCTCTGCCATGCTACTCAGGACTTGCATGCTGAAAAACCAAATGTTAATATTAGGCAAGGAAGTGACTGTAACTATGAGCTTTATTGACACATGACAAAATTATTTAAAAGGATTATATCTTAAGTCTTATATGAGAGTACATTACTTCTTAAAGATAAAATGACAGTTGAAAACATTTATCCTTAAAAAGAAGCAATCACTTAATCCCCCTTCAAATGAGGAAAATATTCTATGTCAAAATGTCATACATACCTTGCGACCTTGACCATCTTTGGATTATACTGCCTGACCAAGGAAAGCAAAGTCTGCATCGTTTTGCCAGTGTCAATTATATCCTTTCAAAAAAGAAGACATTGCATAGCTTTAAATTCAGAGTCACTATATAAACATAAAGTACCAAAACCCCCATGTATAACTGTAATACTGCCATTCTTTTCAGTGCAGTAATTGTCACCAAAATTCACACGGAGATATTCTGGAATCTATAAATCATCTGGCCCTCAGCAAGCAGTAAGAATGCCAGCCCCCAGGACTGGATTTTGTAGGCACAGGGTCAATTACAGCAAATTTAAATATATACATGCACATTTTATTAGGGAGTTATGATGTTGTCCTTCATTATAAAAAGTATTTTAGAATTTTTCTCATAAATTCAAGATACAGACTCTCTCCTCCCAACTCTCCAATATAGGTGGCTAACAGACTACACTTTAAGAAACACTGCTTTATACCATTTTTAAAGGCACCCAAATTAATAAGGCTATAAAATGACTTTATATAAAAGTGAATCCCAGCTATTTAGTCAAAAGTAGGACTCTAAACAAACTCATCTTTGTTACGGAAAATATTTTTTAAACCATAATCCTAATGCTTTTCAATAAAAATACTCTTTAAAAATGGAATAAAGCAGTGTAAGCCATCAGAAACATCATGGCTGGAGACTTGTGAAAAATGTAGATTTCTGGGCTGTGGTAGGCAGAATTCTGACGGCTCTCAAAATTCCTGCCTCCTTTAGGGATAAAAGACTTTAAGACTTTTTAAGAAAAAAGAAAAAAAAAATCCTGTCTCTTGGTGTACACACCTGGAAGAGTTCCCTCCCCTTGAATGTGACCAGGATCTGTGAAACTAACGGGATAGCCACTCCTGTGATTAGGTTATGTGGCAGACTAGAGCAAGATTCTCCTGCTGGTTTTGAAGAAGTCAGCTGCCATGTTGTGAGAATGTAATGGGCTAGGGCATGAGCCTTTAAATAGCTGACAGCAACCCCTGGCCAGCAGCCAGTGAGAAAACAGGCCCTCAATCCTACAATCACAAGGAACTAAATTCTGCCAACAACCTGAAGGAACTTCGAAGAGGATTGTGAGTCCCTTGATTCAGCTTGATGAGCCCCTGAGCAGAGGATACAGTTAACTTGTACTAGGGAAGTATAAAAAACATGCATGGGAATGATATATATCAACTTTAAGGATAATTGTCATACTTCTGGGAATGAAGGGAAAAAATCGGGCTTTAGTTGTATTATGACCTTTCATTTCTTTAAAACAATAAGATCAGAAGCAAATATGGCAAAATGTTAATACTTTGTGGTGGGTACATAGGTATTGAGCATACCCTCTTTTCTGAGTTCAAAATATTGTATAATTAAAAGTAAATGCAGGCCAGGTGCAGTGGCTCATGTCTATAATTATTCCGAGCACTTTGGGAGGCCGAGGTAGGAGGATGGCTTGAGGCTAGACCAGCCTGGCCAATATGGCAAAACCCCGTCTCTACTAAAAAAAAAAAAGTATATATATACACACACACACACACACACACACACACACACACACACACACATATATATATAGAGACACACACACACACACACACACACACACACAATTAGCCAGGCATGGCAGTGCAGACCTGTAGTCCCAGCTACTTGGCAGGCTAAGGCATGAGAATTGCTTGAACCTGGGAGGCAGAGGTTACAGTGAGCTGAGATCATACCACTGCACTCCAGCCTGGTAACAGAGTGAGACTCTGTCTTTAAAAAAAAAAAAAAAAATTAAATGCAAAAGGTCCAAGTGAATTGAGGAGGAAAGAGGTATCAAGGAAGGTTTTGTGGAGGTGACGTTTGAGCTGGGTCTTAAATGACTAAAACATGGGATAAGAAGAGAGGGAATAAGGACATTTCAGGTACAAGAAATAAGGAGCAAACAGTGGAAACAACCTAACGTCTGTCAACCAATGAATGGATAACAAAAATGTAATTCAGATGGCATCCAACTTATGATGGTTCGACATGAGATTTTTTTGACTTTAGGATAGATTTATCAAGGTAGTAAATCCATTTTCAACTTATGATGTTTTCAACTTCAGATGGGTTTATCAGGACACAGTTGAGGAACACCTGTCTATCCATAAAATTTGTCAGTAAAAAGGAATGAGTGCAGATATACTCCACAATGTGAATGAACCTTGAAAACATTAAGCTAAGTGAGAGAAGCCAGATACAAAAGGCCACATATCGTATGATTCTATTTATACAAAATGTCCAGAATAGGCAAATCTTATAGATAGCAAGTAGGTAGATGATCAGTTTGCTAGGTGCTGGGGGAAGGGAAAATGGGGAGTGATGGCTAAGGGGATTGGGTTTCTTTGTGGGGCAATGAAAATGTTTTAAAATTGAATGTGATAATGATTGCACAATGCTGAGAATATAATAAAAAATTTTGAATTGGCCAGGCGTGGTGACTCATGCCTGTAATCCCAGCACTTTGGGAGGCTGAGGCGGGTGGACCACGAGGTCAGGAGATCAAGACCATCCTGGCAAATAGTGAAATCCCGTCTCTACTAAAAATACAAAGAATTAGCCGGGCGTGGTGGCAGGCACCTGTAGTTCCAGCTACTCAGGAGGCTGAGGCAGGAGAATGGCGTGAACCCAGGAGGCAGAGCCTGCAGTGAGCTGAGATCACGCCACTGCACTCCAGCCTGGGCGACAGAGCGAGACTCCGTTTCAACAACAACAAAAAAAATGGAATTGTACACTTTAAATGGGTGAATGGTATGATATGTGAGTTATATCTCAATAAAGCTATTATTTTAAGAAAAGAAATAAGGAGCAAACAACAGGGGCAGAAAAGTAAAGGTACAAGCTCTGGGAAACAGTAAAAAGTATAGAGAAAATGAAAGGAAGCTGGAAAATAAGGTTGGTAATGTATATTGGGGTCACACTGAAAAACTCTAAAGAATGTAGCCTAAAGACTAAAGAATGGGAGAATGGGGTCTGAGTAGGAGACAGGATCACAAGCTGTGCTTTAGATGTTTGTAGGATTCAGTAAGATAGAAAGGTTTCAATAGATGACCACAGACAAAAATATAGATATATTTATATCTACATAGATGTATATATATCTATATCTATATCTATCTATCTATATATATGTATAGAGAGAGAGAGAGAAAGAGGCTGTTAGACAGTGATAAGTGATCAGGAAAATAAAAGTATTGAGGAGAAATAGGAAGTTGACAGCATGAAAAAGTGAGATTTTAGATAGGATGGCCAGAGAAGGCCTAAATGAGAAAATGACTTATGAGTAAAAACAAGGGCCCCTAAACCTTAGCATGCATCAGAATCACTCAAAGACTTGTTAAAGCATAGCTTGCTTGGCCTCATCACAGATATTTTGATTAGGTAGGTTCTTGTCTGATATTAATACTTTTGGTCTAGGGAACCACATTTTGAGAACCACTGAGCTAAAGGAAGTAAAGGTTTCCCTTAGCTTACTAGCGGGTAACCCTAGGAAACTGCTTAGCCTCTCCGTGCTAAGATACAAAATACTTTAGGACATAATGACAAATGGAAAATAGTCTATAAATTATAAATATTACTTTTTATGTACCAAATATTACATAAGACAAAATCTAAGCAAGATATATATATATACATAAAATATAAGATATATATGTATATATTATATATAGATAAATAGAGAGAGTTATGTTTAGAAAGAAAATATTTCAAGCTAAAAAAAGAGAGGTAGGAAGTATACCATTCCATTACTGGTAAAAACAAATTACTAAGTAGTCTTTACAAAAAACCAGTCTCACTCCTTTAGAACACAAGTCCACCATTAAAACTGATGCAGAGGAATTTCTTTCCCTGGCTTACCTTTAGGATGGTGCATACTAAATTAGAAAAATCATAAATGTTATATTAAAAGTAAATGTGAACTTACTTCCACAATCAAGACATTCTAGAAGAAAAAGAAATGAAAATCAGTACAATGAATAAGACGGTATTTCCAATTATAAGTCAAATCACATCATAACAACCCTAAGGAATTATTCACACTCTTGTTTTTAGATACTTTATTACATCAAACTCTCCTTTAAACAAGTGGGCCATCTGCTGGGATTTGGAAGCCTGTAATACTGAAATTTTCATCGTAATGGAAATTTTAAAAACAGAATTTGACCCATTTGTTTTTAAAACACTTTCATTACTTAACAAGAGGTCTAATCTTGGGCAAGTCTTGAAATTTCTCTGGCCTCAGTTTCCCATGTGTTAAATGAGAAACTTGAACTAGTTGGTTTCTTATAGTTTCCTGACTCTAACATTCTAAGAATTATATTTGTACAATAACTCAAAAACCATATGGACTCCAATTCAAAATATATTTTCTCATTAGGCTAAAATTGATCTGCATTTTCTGGATGTGTCCATATTCTTGGACTACACTAAAAAATGATACCAATGCTTCCTCTCACCATAAACCCTCACTTCGCTTTCTACATTTAAGAATTTTATAGCTAGAAGAGTCCTTAAGAGAAAATACCATCTAATAATTACCCCTCAAAATCAAGAAAGTCCTATCTGTTCTTATGCTAGTTATAAGACTGAGGCAGCATTTTGGTTATAAACATTGCCACAAGAAGATTCATGATGTATTGTTTATCTGTAGCTCTCACTATACTCTGTCATATAACTATATAAAGATTTTAATGTTCTATATAGTCTTCTAAGATAGTGTTTACCAGAGTAGGGCATAAAAGAGTCACTGGTTTGCAAGAAAGATTAGAACTTTTTAATTTTTTACCTCACCTTGTTTAATCTATATTTTTGTATGTATTTTGTAACATATATAATATTATTACCATAAATCATATATAATTTAAAATGCATATATTAGGGGTAAATGCTCAGAAAACTTTTTATAAATTGGGCATGCAAATACAAGTTTGAAGACTCACTGTTCTAGGTATTAAAAGTAAAGTTATAACCAAGTAAAGCTTCTACCTTTTCCTGTCTCAAAGCAGTTTATTGTTGGAGGTAAGATCTCTAAGAAGCCTAAACAGGTCCAAGTACAGAATGAAGTAAGGCTAGCCCATAATTTATGGCAAGCAATTCATACTACTTCTCTCATGCTGAGCTATCCTCAGTGAAGCAGCTACTGCAGACAACTGCAGCCCATTGGTAGCCTATTTTACAGGCAGGAAAAAATTACTTTTTATTCAAAGTGGAACTCAGGATATGGTGAGAAAATGAATACAAAAAATAGGGTCAATCCAAAGGCACACAGCAAATGAGTAACACAATTATGTTTTTTTCTCATTTGTACGAGATCCCAGTAAATTCTAAGTAAATTGCAAATTTAATAATACACTAAAAAAAGCCATGTAATTGTTCAAATGAATCCCAGCATGGTACTAGGATTACAGACACTAGAGTCTAAAAAATAAAAGAATGCTATTATTGAGAGTTTTTGAATTATATCAAGTAGTTACATCTCTACTTAATAAATGAGAAAAATGAGGAAAGAGGCCATTTGATAAAATGAAAATAGCCAAGAAGTGGTATTAGAGACTTGAATACAGGTATTCAGGGTCCAAAGTTCATCTGCTCAAGTACTAACTGGGGAAAAAAAGGAAAAATATTTATATACATATGTATCTGTGCACAAAAATGCCCCCAAAAGACAAAATGAGGCCAGGCAGGGTGTTTCACTCCTGTAATCACAGTACTTTGGGAGGGTGAGGCAGGCAGATACCTGAGATTAGCAGTTGGAGACCAGCCTGGTCAACATGGTGAAAACCTGTCTCTACTAAAGATACAAAAATTAGCCGCACATGGTGGCGTGTGCCTGTAATCCCAGCTACTTGGGAGTCTGAGGCAGGAGAATCACTTGAACTGGGAAGGGGAGGTTGCAGTGAGCCAATATTGTACCACTGCACTCCAGCCTGGGCAGCAGAGCGAGACTCCATCACAAAAATAAATAAATAAATAAAATAAAATAAAATGAAACAGAAAGTTCAAATAATCCCATAATCTTACCACCACGAAATAACTTTCACTCAATTTATACTTATTGATTTTTCCATAATAAATGTACTTTACTGTGACTATCATGAAAATAAAGTTATTTTAGAAACAGAGAACTGTTTCAGATCAGATCTATGTAGTAGAACAGAGCCATTAGGTGGGAAAGATAAGATCAAGCTAAATCACAGAAGGCCTAAAAGGCTAGGTCTATTCCAGCACTAAAAACTGATTAGACAAGTAATGGCTTCAACAGCTTCTAAATATGGACAAAGCATGCTGAAAGGGAAGGACAGGTCTAGCAGTGGTATATGAAATGAACAGGAGGGGCAAAGCTAATTTCTCCTCTGAAGCTTTCCAAATATGCTGAGGAGGACATTAGTTTGACATGACCCTGATATGGGACAAGAGAATTTCACACAAGTTTTACATGTTAAAGTTTTCTTATAGATACTCATTCATGTAAGCAATGAACACTAAAATCTAAAGAAAGAAAAGAGCTTTAGAGTCAGGTCTGCATTCAAATTCAAGCTCTACCACTTACTGGTTCTGTGACTTTGGGCATGTCTTTTAACCTTACTGAGCCTTAATTTCCTGATCTGTAAAATGGGGATATCGTCTCCCTCACAGGATTGTTGTGAAACTTTTATGAGATTAATGCCTTTATATTTGGCACAGTGTAAGTAAACAATAACTGGCAGCTTCAAAAAAAAAAAGCAGTAGCATTCCATCATTATTGGTTACTCTCAAAAACTTTTTCAATGTACTAGAAGATAAATATTCAAATATCTTAATATCTCCATTATTTTCAGGTAAACAGCATGCTCCTGAGCAACCAATGGGTCATCAAAGAATTCAAAAGGGAAATCTAAAAACATCTTGAGATAAACTACATGGAAGCACAATATACCAAAACCAATGGTCCACACCAGGAGGATTTTAATGTACTAAGATAACTCTTTGAGATTTCTTAAAATAATAGTATGTCTGAATTTATTGAGTGCATTTATTTACCAGAAACTGTTGTAAGAGCTCTACTTGCATTATAGCACTTAATTCTCTTAACTCTATGGCTGCCATTATCAACCTCACCCTAATCACATATGGGACAAAAAGAGGTTAAGTAACTTGCCCAAGGTCACAGTTAGGAAGTACTAAGCCAGGCTTTCAATCAGTTGTCAGGCTCCGGAACTCACACTTTCAGCCACTACATGATACTGCTTTGCTATCTTTTAGGAAACTATGTTAGTCTATCTCAGGAAGACTCACATAGTTTTCTTTCTTTCTTTTTTTTTTAAAAAAAGGCTGTCTTTTCCCCCATCAATGTTTTTTGAAGGATCCCAAATTAGAGTCCCACAGAGGCAGACAGCAGTACTTGACAATAGGGACGTTTAAGGTTAATGTTGGATTCTACTGTCTTTTTGCTACATGACCTAGGGAAAGATAATTAACCTAGATTGCTTCCAAGGGTTAAATAACCCATTTAGTTATACTATGTAAACTATCTCTTAGTGATTGAAAGCACACTGTTACTAATTGACTCTTGGTATGAAGTGCTTTTTTTTCTTTCCCTTCAAGATACATACCTTTCCAGTTAAAGTTGAGAGATCATCTCCTCCGATTACTTTTATGTCCCCTGTTGACTGGTCATTCTAGTAAAAAAAACAAAACAAAACAAAAAAAACCAACTATATATATATACACACACACACACACACACACACGTATACGTATATCCTTATGTACACACACAAACTTCAAATTAAATGAGAACTAGAAGATTTGAGAAGTTAGCTATCTAATGTTCATAGCATTATGATATTCTAAATGACATGAATTATAAGAATTAGGTTTCCTGAAATGAATGACTAGAAAACTTTCAAGAGAGATTAGTAAAAATTAAAAAGTCCTAATTGGCCATTACTGATTTGATGTTTTTAAGAGTCCTAAAAAATAGGTTACATTCATTTTTAAGTGGGCAGTATTATAACAGCCACCCATCTTCAATCACAGTGATTTCTGAATTGTGAGGGAAGTTATTAGCATGACAGGTGTCTGGTTCTGGCCCTGTACGATTCCCATGAGTCAAGCAAATTGTAAGGGCTGGTCTATATCACACCCAACCCCAAGGTATGTCCCTCAAAAGTCTAGCCCAGGCCCAGTCATTTTCAGCATTGTCTGGGAAACCAGGTCTGATTAGTAGTCCTTTAAGGAATACCTTAGGCTCCCATTTTCCTGCTACCACAGAATCCAATAAAACCCTTACAGGAGATTCAATGGGAAATGCTCAACACCCACTGCAGTTGGTGGTGACAATGACCATAATTTGGCTGTGCTGGATTCAGGACAGAAAATTTGGGTGAAAGAGCAGGTGAACAAAAGAGCTTCGACTTGCCCTTGCAGAGAGCAAGCCATACCATACTATAAAGCCACAGCAATTACAACGGTGCAGTACCAGCACAGTAAATGAACAAACTAGAGCCCAGAAACAGACCCAGAAATATATGAGGATTTAGTATACAATAAAGATGATATTTCGAGTCAGTAGGGAAAAGATGAATTATTCAATAAATGATGTTTGGTCAACTAGTTACCCATTTGGGAAAAAATAAAAGTATGGTCCCTACCTCACAGCATACACAAAAATAAATTCCAGATGGATTAAAATCTAAATGTAAAAAATAAAGCCATAAGTGGACTGGAAGAAAATATAGAAGAATTTTTTTTAACATCCATAGAAAGGGTAAAAACCCAGGCATGACATGAATCAAAACTGAAAAAGTTCTGTAACAAATACCCCCTTTTATATATTGGGCTCCAACAATAAGAACCCATAGGAAAATGGAGAATGAACACAAATAGACAAGTTATAGAAGAGAAGGCCATAAGGTATAAAATTATATCTATCTGAGAAACAAACACTAAAACAATGAGATTCTACTGTTCACCCACCCGTACTGGCAAAACTTAAGCCTGATAATATGCTGAGGGGAAATAAGCACTCTTGTTGGTGAGAGTATTAATTGGCATAGCCTCTTTTGTTAAAATTGCAATATGCATGTCACTTAACCCAGTAATCCCACTTCTGGGAATCAATGCTACAAAAACACTGACAAGTATACAAAGATACATTAAAGAGTGTTCACTGGGCCAGGTGCAGTGGCTTCATGCCTGTAATCCCAGCACTTGGGGAGGTGGAGGCGAGAGGATCGTTTGACCCCAGGAATTCAAGGCCAGACTGATAAACACAGCAAGACCCTGTCTTTCTTTTTATTATTATTATGAAAAAAAAAATGTTCACTGTACCAGTTGTTCACAAAAACGAACATGTCCATTAACAGGGAACCATTTAAATTAATCAAGTTCATCTACACAATGTAATACCATGCAACTATTAAAAAGCACCTGGTAATCCAATGCACACTGAGACAGAATAATGCTATTAAAAACACCAAGGAGTGGAACACTGTGTTGTGTTGCCTATGACACCATTTTTATTCAACATTTAAACAAATTTGTAACAGCAATTGCATGAGTAGTGAGAATGGGGTTTATGAGACTTTTCACTTCTATGTGCTTCTATTTTTGCTATGCTTCTATATATACATCCATTTATTATGGCGTATTACTTTCGAAAAACACAAATGGGCCAGTATTGTTTGGTGTTGCAAAGTGAGCATATGACTTCTGATATCAACCTTTGCATATTACTTCTCATTTTAGGGAAATTACAGACATCCCTTATTCACTAACTTAAAACTCAGCATTTCAAACATACAGAATTGATGGGGAAAAAAAAAAGAAAAAGAAAGAAAAAAGAAAGAAAAGACAACAAGCTTCAGATGACAGTGACTCACACCAAATTATTTACACTGTAAAGCCTGTTAAATAGTGACATCTTCTGGAGATACTTGGTATTACAGTCTGACTCCAGTTGATCTCTTTTTACAGAGACAAGAGGAATAAAGGAAAAAATACTCAAGAACTGAAAAGTATGGAGTTATGGAAAAATTGCTGTGATCCAAAGGCTATGGTGATAGGACAAGAAACAAGAGAACTCCAAGCAGTAAGACACTGCTGTTCTATTAGCATCCAAACCTTCATATTCTTGTTTGCCCCAAGGCTTTTTTAAAAAATAGAGACAGGATCTCACTATTTTGCCCAGGCTGGTCTTAAACTCCTGGACTCAAGCGATCCTCCTGCCTCAGCCTCCTAAAATGCTGAGATTACAGGCTTGAGTCATCATACCTAGCTATTTATTTTTTCTTAACTCTCTCGCCTGGCCTATAGCCACCATGGAAGCTAATAAAGAATATTAATTTAAGAGTAATGGTATAGTTCACTACATTGGAATACAGGTATAAGTGCCTACATTGTACATGGATGGCATACATGGATCAATTACACCACCTGGGTGGCCAAAGGAACTGCACAAACCTTCCTCCTTGGCTGTCTGGAACAAGCTTCCCACTAGATCCCTTCACTGAGTGCCTCCCTCATCTTTAATTATGGTTAAGTCTAGGATAACAGGATTGGCAAAGGTGAGGGGAAAGCTTCCTCCAGAGTTGCTCTACCCTCTCCTCTAGCATCCTATCTCCTCGCTCCTCTCAGCCAAGGAGTCCAATCTGTCCTGAACTCAAGAGTGTCACTGTCAACTACATAAAATTGCCAGAGCAGCTCTTTGGGACTGCAAACACATACCCTTAATGTCTTTATTTCTATTTTGTCTACCTCTTCAGTCTAGGTGAAAAAATAAGGATAATAGGGAAGAACTTTATTTATGCCTGCTTGTCCGCCCCTAGGAATTTTGAAAACCTCTAGGTAGCAATAAGAACTGCAGCATGGTATATAGGAAAAGAGGAGGAAAAGCTGTATAGAAGTGCATAATAAATGGGCTGGAAAAGAACTGCTTTGAACAAACAGGGAGGTTGAACTATAAGGAGAGAAAGCAGAGAGGCTAATCAACAAGGCTGGGTTCCCAAGAGGGCATGATGAGAATATTACCAAGGTAGGAAGTCCTGGCTCCATGTCCCCTTAGTGGCTTAGTACTATGCAGCTTGCTTTCTGCAGTGAACTTCAGACCTTTCTTTTAGGATCCTAGAATGGAATTTTTTTATTGGAAAACAGTCATCCTCTCAACATTCAGGCAGGCCCCAAGTCTACCACACTCAATCACATTTTCTCTTCATATCATAATCTCTCAACCATCCTCTGTCCTTTAACTGTTTTCTATACCCTGATCAAATGCCAACAAAAGTGAGAAGGTTAGAATCATATATTTTTAGAGGTAGACTGTATCTCAGATTAAAAAAAATGGCAGATATTCCATTTTCCAAAATATGTATGCAGAAAAAATAAGTATGGAAGGATATATGCTCAGGTAGTAAGTTTATTTACTTGTATTTTATGAATTCTTTTAAATAAACACATTACTTAAAAAAAAAGAACTAAAAGTCTCTGTCAGTTAAAAAATGACATTGATGAAGCAGGGCCTTTACAGATCATCTAGTCCTACACTATCCCATACGGTAGCCACATGTGGCAATATAAATTACTTAAAAATTCAGTTCCTGTGTTGCACAAGATGTGTCAAGTGCTCAAAAGCCACATGTCACTAGTGGCTCTGTACCATACAGCAGAAGCATAAAAGATTTCCACCCTCAAAAAAAGTTCTATTGAACAGCATTGCTCTAATTAAATAAAAAATACCATTTAGCACAACACAGTAATAGAAAAGATTGAAGAGGTAGTGCTGATACTTAAAAACCTAGTATTTTCAGCCAGGCATGGTGGCTCCTGCCTGTAATCCTAGCACTTTGGGAGGCTGAGGTGGGAGGATCACTTAAGCCCAGGAGTTCTAGACCAGCCTGGGCAACAGGGTGAAACCCTGTCTCTACAAAAAATACAAAAAATTAGCTGGGCGTGGTGGCATGCGCCTGTAGTCCCAGCTACTTGGGAGGCTGAGCTGGGAGATCACCTGAGCCTGGGAGGTCAGGACTGCGATGAGGTGAGATTGCACCACTACACTCCAGCCTGGGTGACAGAGTGAGACCCTGTCTCAAAAACAAACAAACAAAAAACAAACAAACAAACATCACCTGGTATTTTTAAATACACTATTTTCAAACATTCAGAAGTTATTTCATCCTATCTTCATGGTTTCCATTCTATGCCTGGTTTGGGATTAGGATCTGATAAAATAAACGTGTGCAACAGAACCACTTCTCATGTCTGTATAACAGATAATCAATATGTATCTGCTGAATAAATTATTCAATTTTCTTAATTTTTTTTTCACAAAATTATGGTTTCAAGGGACCAGACTTGAATACTACACTTCATGTTCTAAGAATCAGGGGACTTATATAAAACCTCAGTTGCCTGATAAGGACTATATCAAAGTGAAAAGCCATGGGAAAGAACTAGAAAGTACACTTTTGAACCTAGCTCTGTAGTTTCCTTATGCCACAGATAATACACATTCCCATTCCTGCCAAATTTTGTATCTCACCCCTGTCTATGGTCTCAATTCAATAAATAGGAGAAGGGCATGAATTTGCTTTGGTTGGTAGGTAGGTTGGTAGGCAGGCAGGCAGGCAGGCAGGCAGACAGACAGACAGACAGACAGACAGACAGACAGATAGATAGATAGATAGATAGATAGATAGATAGATAGATAGATAGATACAAACAAAGATGGAGACAGATGGAAACAGAGACAGATTTGCAGAAGATAAGTTCTAGGTAAATTAGTGTCAACATCAAAGTGGTATACCTACATCTAACTATTCTGGAGAGAAAAGTATACCTCAAAGAAATTGACTAAATACATACAGAGAAAAAGTTTAAGCTGAAAGCTACTGCCCTCTTATATGAGACACTTTAAGAAACTACTTGGGGGGCAAGTGAGAAAATGGGGAGATGTAGCTCAGAGGATACAAAGTAGCAGATATGTAGGATGAACAAGTCTAGAAATATAATGTACAACATGAGGTATATAGGTAATAAAATTGTGCTGTATTTGGGATTCACACTAAATGAGATTTTAAGCTCCTCTTGCCACCAAAAAAAAAGGGTAACTATGTGAATTGAGGGATATGTTAATTTGCTTCACTGCAGTAATCTTTTAACCATCTGTATGTATCCCATAACATCATGTTGTATATGTTAAATATACAGACTACAATTTAAAATAAAAAACTACTCCAAAATTTTCTGCATTTTTAATATGCTCACTCAAAGACAGTATTAATTTGCATCTTTGATGTTAAACAGATAGCCTAATCAAGTCACTATCAAGAGCAAGACTAAAGCTACAGCTTTTCTCTTTTGATGCTTTTGAGATACACGTGTGTGTGTGTGTATTTTAAGTTATCGTTTTGGCCAGGTGCAACGGCTGACATCTGTAACCTCAGCACTTTGGGAGACCAAGGCAGAAGGATTGCTTGAGACCAGGAATTTGAGACCAGCATAGCAAGACCCTATCTCTACAAATTAAAAAAAAAAAAATTAGTCAGGGGTAATGGCATGTGCTTGTAGTCCCAGATACTTGGGAGGCTGAGGCAGAGGATCCCTTGAGCCCAGGAGTTCAAAGCTGCAATGAGCTATGACTGTGCCACTGCATTCCAGTCTGGGCAACAGAGCAAGACCTTGTCTCAAAAAAAAATTTCTAATTAAAGATAAAGAGTTATAGTTTTATGAACCTTGACTGCAACTGAGGGAAAAAGTCCCATAATTGGCAAAATGAATTCTGTCTGCTTACAAAACTTCTGACTAATAGAGAATGAATAATAGGAAGCCCATATTAGAGGATCCACATCAGTTAAAAAGTTTTTCCAGATAAGAGTGACTCTGAGTTCTACAGAGTTAAAAGATTGGGTTCAAATCAAAGACTTGTATGATCTTGAGTAAGTTACTTAATCCCTCTGTGACTCACTGTTCTCAAATGTAAATGGAGATAATTTGTAACTCAAAAAAAAAATAAAAATGAAAAAGTTTTCTCTAAGATTGCAAATCCTAAGGATAATTTCATTTTAGTATCAGTCATTTAGTCTGAATACACCATAATGCAGACTAATTTTCCCTCTGCTTAAGGTCCACACAAAAACATTTCCAATAAAATTTACTTGTGTATCAAGTTTTCCTCCTGAGGCTTCATTGTTTCTTTGGTAAAAAAAAAAAAATAAATAAAAATTTAAAAACCACTAGACTGGGTACAGTGGCCCATGCCTGTAATCTCACTTAGGGAAGCCAAGGCAGTTGGATTGTTTGAGCCCAGGAGTTTGAGATCAACCTGGGCAACATGGCAAAACCCTGTTTCTACAAAAAAAAATACAAAAAATTAATCAGGTGTGGTGGCACACACCTGTGGTCCCTGCTACTCGAGAGTGAGGTGGGAAGATTGCTTGAGCCCAAGCAGAGGTTGCAGTGAACCAAGATGGCACCACTGCACCCCAGCCTGGGTGACAGAGCAAGATCCTGTCTCAAAAAAAACAAAAACAAAAACAAAAACAAAAAATCACTGACCAGGCACGGTGGCTCACGCCTGTAATCCCAGCACTTTGGGAGGCCGAGGCAGGTGGATTACCTGAGGTCAGGAGTTCTAGACCAGTCTGGCCAACATGGTGAAATCCCGTCTCAACTAAAAATACAAAAATTAGCTGGGAATGGTGGCAGGCTCCTGTAATCCCAGCTACTTGGGGGGCCAAGGCAGGAGAATAGCTTGAACCTGGGAGGCAGAGGTTGCAGTGAGCTGAGATCATGCCATCGCACTCCAGCCTGGGGGTCAAGAGCGAGACTTCGTCTCAAAAAAAAAAAAAAATCACTATAAAATTGAAATAAATTCACAACAAAGGAAATACATTTGCATACTTAACCTTCTTTTTATTTATTTACTTATTTTTAATATTTTGAGATGGCATCTCGCTACGTTGCCTAGGCTGGTCTTGAACTCCTGGGTTCAAGCCATCCTCCCGTCTTGACTTCCCAAAGTACTGGGATTACAGGTGTGAGCCACCATGCCCAGCCCATATTTAACTTTCACTTTCTGAATATCACAGGACAGAAAAGGTCATCAAATATATAGTACTATATTTCATTGCTCTAAGATGCACATTCACACTTTATTAATAATAGCTCTAACTTGATGTATTACAATTGATGACAATTTACAATTATAACTGGTAGTGTTTCTTTCTTGGCAGTATGAAAAATAGTGTTAAGCCTTAAAATCAGCAGCATCTTTAATTTAATGAAATAGGTGTTTGGAATCCCCAGGCAATTTCCCATCTAGGCACTAGGTAAATAAAATCCTACCTAGCTACTTGGATTAAGAGTACGCATGTGTGTGTGTACACAGAGAATTCTTTAGAATATTCTAAATAAAAAGTGGCAGTGACTGAAATCCTTTATAATTTTCTGCAGTTGTGTTTTCTTTCTTATTTTTTTAAGACAGGGTCTCCCTCTGTCTCAAACTCCTGGGCTCAAGGGATGCTCCAGCCTCTACCTCCCAAATAGCTGGGACTATACGTACACGCCACCATGTGCAACCAATTCTTTTTGTGTAGAGATGAGGTCTCATTATGTTGCCTAGGCTGGTCTCAAACTCCTGGCCTTGAGTGACGCTCCCACCTCGATCTCCCAAAGCACTGGAATTACGTGTGCCACTGTACCCAGCCGTATGTTTTCTAATAAGCATGTTTTCTTTAATAAGAAAAATGGAGTTTTTATTTCCAAAAAAAAAAATAGATGGGTGTGTTTATATCATAATTCTTCTTTATACAGTCTGGAAACATTTAATAGTTCATAGAATATTTCTTTAGGATTTAGTATGGATCAGCCAGATTTTAACTCACTATTTCAAACTGGTCAAGATCAGCATGTAAAAATCATACTAACATCAATGTTATTGATGCTGCAAACAATTTAAAATTTCCATTTTACAGTTTTACCAAATTAAACTGCCTAATGTTTTATATGCATATATGAATATCTTACATGACAAGCTGCTGAATTATTAAACAGGGTAGAAATGTTACTTCAAGCTGGGCATGGTGACTCAAGCCTATAATCCCAGCACTTGTAGAGGCTGAGGTGGGAAGACTGCTTAAGCCCAGGAGTTTGGGATCAGTCTGGGCAACATAGTAAGACCCAATCTCTACAAACATAAAAAAAATTAGCCAGTCATGGTGGTGCACACCTGTAGTCCCAGCTACTCGGGAGGCTAAGGTGGGAAAATCACTTGAGCCCAGAAGGTCAAGGCCACAGTGAGCTGTGATCTTGCTACTGCATTCCAGCCTGGGTGACAGAATGAGACCTTGTCTTTAAAAAAAAAAAAAAAAAGTTACTTCAAACCAACAGATATTTTTATTTTTATTATTTGTAGAGAGAGCATGTCACTGTGTTGCCCAGGCTGGTCTCAAACCCCTGGCCTCCTGTAATTCTGCTGTCTTAGCCTTCCAAAGCACTGAGATTACAGGCATGAGCCATCACCAAATCAAGAGATATTATCAGAAGAGCTTTCTCAATTTCTACTGTTTAACAGTATATCTTCCTTGCATAGCCTTATAAATATACTAAAAAGCTTGGAATTGTACCGTTAAAACATGTGATTATTATATTATATAAAATATACCCCAGTAAAGCCTTTTTAAAAAAATTAACATGTCGGCCGGGCTCGGTGGCTCACCCTTATAATCCCAGCACTTTGGGAGGCCGAGGTGGTCAGGGGTTCGAGACCAGCCTGACCAACAAGGTGAAACTCCGTCTCTACTAAAAATACAAAAATTAGCCAGGCATGGTGGCAGGCACCTGTAGTCCCACCTACTCAGGAGGTTGAGACAGGAGAATCGCTTGAACCCGGGAGGCAGAGGTTGCAGTGAGCTACGATCACGCCACTGCACTCCAGCGTGGGCAACGGAGCGAGACTCCATCTCAAATAAATAAATAAAATAAAATAAAATAAAATAAAATAAAATAAAATAAAATAAAATAAAATGCCGGGCGCGGTGGCTCACACCTGTAATCCCAGCACTTTGGGAGGCCAAGGAGGGTGGATCATGAGGTCAGGAGATCAAGACCATCCCGGCTAACACAGTGAAACCCCATCTCTTTTTTTTTTTTTTTTTTTTTTGAGACGGAGTCTCGCTGTGTCTCCCAGGCTGGAGTGCAGTGGCGTGATCTCGGCTCACTGCAAGCTCCGCCTCCCGGGTTCACGCCATTCTCCTGCCTCAGCCTCCCAAGTAGCTGAGACTACAGGCGCCCGCCACCACGCCCGGCTAGTTTTTTTGTATTTTTAGTAGAGACGGGGTTTCACCATGTTAGCCAGGATAGTCTCGATCTCCTGACCTCGTGATCCACCCGCCTCGGCCTCCCAAAGTGCTGGGATTACAGGCTTGAGCCACCGCGCCCGGCCTGAAACCCCATCTCTACTAAAAATACAAAAAATTAGCCGGGCGTGGTGGCAGGCGCCTGTAGTCCCAGCTACGTGGCAGTCTGAGGCAGGAGAACAGTGTGAAACCAGGAGGCGGAGCTTGCAGTGAGCCGAGATCATGCCACTTCACTACAGCCTGGGTGACGGAGCAAGACTCCATCTCAAAAAATAAAATAAAATAAATTAATTAATTAATTAAATATGTAAATAAATACTAAGAAAAGTATATCTACATAGAATTTCACATAAAATAAATTGTTTTCTATGTGAAAATTAACCTAAAAATATGCTTTGCTTATGTTTAAGATGTCATGCTTTTTATCAATTGAGGAGTTCAGCTTAATAATCCTCTAAGATCTAAAACAGGAAAAAAAGTAAAAGTAGAAAATGGAAATAAAATGTCAAAGTGCTTCTACCACTCAAAATTGCTCTTATAACTATAAAATGATTTTTAAAAGAAAATATTAAAGTTAAACTCCCCTAATTTTTTTGCTCGTTTTTGCTTATCTAAAATGACATTCTACACAAATCCTCAAAGATTAGTCATAATGTAACAAGACTGATTAAGACTGATGGGGATGGGGAAGGAGGCTATAGAAAACCAAAAAGATAAATCATACCATGAACTCTAAGTACACACTTTGACTCTAAGCAGCAATGTATTAAAGGCTGGCCAGTTATACTTCCAGCAACTATACTGACTAGAATGAAGTCCTAGTGTAAACCATCAATTAACCAATCAATCAATAACTTTTGTTGAGTAAAAGTCTAAATTTTGTGTTTAAACAAGTCTTTAACTCAAGCAAGACTTTAACAAGTTAAAAGGAGCTTATGGGTAGGAAGTAATGTTATGATGTATGGGCATAAAGGGTTTTAATGAGATAGGGAAAATGTCTATAATAATACTTAAATGGCTGCCCAATCACCTACAGGACTGATGTAAACATGGAAAAGGTCAAAAACTTGGGTCACTCAAATAGATGATTAATGGAGAGGATGAGGTTGAAGGTTAAATGTAGATAAGTGGTCTTACTCTCAATAAAAATGTGAACATAAGGCGAGTTTCTACAAAGATGGACAAGACTCATTCATGAAACAGCAAAAGCTGGACATTTGTTCTCATCTTTGAAGAGTATGAAAAATTCCTATTTTAAAGGAAAATAGTAACTCACAGGAAATACCAACCCAACATAAAATCAGAAACAATAGTCTAAAGTAATAAAAATCAAACATCTGCACTATCAAATTATGAATGAAATTCACTTGTAAAGATCACACTGATTTTGTTTCATCCACAGTGTCAACGTTGTGATGCATTTCAATTGTGTGACACAGGCAGAGTGACTGTGGATCAAAAGCAGTTTCTGGTATACCCATACTCTCTCGGGTATACCTGCACTCCCCTTTCTTAAGTGTGTTTAAAAAAAAAAGTGGTTTCTTCAATTTGCCAATGCTCTAGCTCTCCATGTGCTTTCTAGGAAACAAGTGTTGACCCACCTTATTTGTCAAACCTAGCTCCAAAGGACTTTTGACTCCCCCCAAACCAATGTAGCTCAAGAGATGATATCTGCCACTAGTGAGTATGTATAGTGAAAACAGCATCCCAAGTCCCAACAGCAATTCCTAAAAGAAGTTTATTAAAAAAAAAAAAATACCTGTAAAATAAGTACATATCCTCCAAGGTGACTAATTTTAAAAAGACAGTATTGGCTTTGATGTAAACTACTAGTGAATATGTTAGAAAAATCTCACTGTAACCAAGTGAAATGAATGCCAGTATAGTTTGCAGAGATTCAAAGAAAATATAAGAAAACCTACTGTTACCATTAAAAAGAATCATATATTAAATATACTCACACAATAGCTCTTCAGTCTGATAAAATCTACAGTCATAGGAATGGATCTATCACTATTTCTATTCAGTGCTTTGATGTAATCCAGCAGGTCAGCAAAGAATTTATAGCCCCCCTTGAGCACACAGAGGGCTACAATGTGATGGCCTCCCATCTCCTTCATCACATCTCGAGCAAGACGTTCAGTCCTACAGAAATAAAATCGGGAATTTAATAGAAAGTTTCATACGTTAAACTTTATAACAAACACCTCTTAGTCACTAAACTTCCACACCAGCCTGGAAATTAGCCAGGCATGGTAGTATGTACTTGCAGTCCCAGCTACTCGAGAGGTGAGGTGGGAAAATCACTTTATTGCAGGATGTTGAGGCTGGAGTGAACTGTGATTGTGCCACTGCATTCTAGCCTGGACAACAAAGCAAGACCTTGTCTCAAAAAAATGCATTAAAAATTTTTAAAAATCTTCCAAGTAACACATCCTTTGCCCCCATGTTTCATAAGGTAAAAAATTTGATACCTTCAAAAAAACCAAGCATACCACTATCATAATTTTTTTTTAATGCATATAAAAACAAGATATAATTTTCACCCATTAGACTGGCAGGTTCTGATTAAATGAAATTTCTTGGATAATATACAATATTAAAAGAGACTGTAGAAACCGGGCCAGTGGCTCACGCCTATAATCCCAGCACTTTGGGAGGCTGAGGTGGGCCAGATCACTTGAACCCAGGAGTTCAAGACCAGCCTGGGTAACAAGGCGAACCCTATTTCTACAAAATAAAAATAGTAGCTGGCAGTGGTGGCGCACACCTATAGTCCCAGCTACTCAGGAGGCTGAGGTGGGAGGATCGCTTGAACCCAGGAGGTTGGGACTGCAGTGAGCTGTGATCATTCTGCTACACTCCAGCCTGGGCAACAGAGACCTTGTCTTTAAAAAAAAAAAAAAAAAAGGCCGGGCGCGGTGGCTCAAGCCTGTAATCCCAGCACTTTGGGAGGCCGAGACGGGCGGATCACGAGGTCAGGAGTTCGAGACCATCCTGGCTAACACGGTGAAACCCCGTCTCTACTAAAAAATACAAAAAACTAGCCGGGCGAGGTGGCGGGCGCCTGTAGTCCCGGCTACTCGGGAGGCTGAGGCAGGAGAATGGCGTAAAAACCCGGGAGGCGGAGCTTGCAGTGAGCTGAGATCCGGCCACTGCACTCCAGCGAGACTCCGTCTCAAAAAAAAAAAAAAAAAAAAAGAGACAAATTGTGAGGAAAAAGGCACTCTCATATAACATCAGGAGTATAAAATGATTCAGTTTCTTAGAGGATAATTTGGCAATACCGAAATATTCAATAAACTCTTTCCCCCTGACCAGAATTTCCACTTGAATAAAGCTGAACAAATACCAAACATGTAAAAGAATGTTTCTTCTAGTACAGTTTGTAAGAACAAGATAGTGTCTATCAATAGTGAACTGGTTAAATCAGTTATGGTATCTCCATAAGATGGAATGCTATGCAACCTTTAAAATATATTAGATAGCTCTAGATGCACTGATATTAAAAGTGTCCAATAACATTTAAAACTATACTCATATGTTAAAATATAAATATATATATGCATAGTTAGAATATTTTGTAACACAAATATTTTGATATTATAATTTTAAAATAAAAACACAGAATAGCCAGACATACAAGGCAAGCATTCAATACCAGGTAAGGTTTTTCACTGTAATTGACTTAACGGAAAATTTTCAAGCTAGATGTGCATAATAATAAAAATCTGACTTTGCCTTCATGTGATTCAGCCCCAGCCCATTATCCTGTTTAGAACTGAGAAATGCAAGACTCTGGCTAGAGTTCCTTCTTCCATCTCCCTTCAATGTTTACTTTGTTCTGGTCCCTACAGAGTCCCACTATACCACAACTGATACTAAGTAATTAGTAAGGCCCTCCTCTCTTTTTTTAATAAAGAATATTTTAACAATAGAAAGCATCTATTATTTAATAAGTTGGCCTAGTTTATGTTCAAATAGCAAGTACTCAGTTGCTGACATTTGAAATTAACATAAGAAAAAGTAAAAAACCTCATTTTAAGATCTTACTTACCTGTCCATAATTAGTCCATGAGGAATAAACACCCTTTCCAAATCCTCAGCATAATGATTAGGTATGCAGAATAAATCAAGGTCATAACCTGGTTCATCATCACTAATCTGAAAAAGAAATATAGCTGTTTCAATGAGAGCATTATGGGATACAAACATTTGATTGGATTTAGATGTTAAAAAATAACCTTAGTCTATCAGAGAAATTTGAATATAAGATGGTATTAGTAACTGTTAACTTTGTAGGTATTATAATGAATTATATAAGAAAACAACAGGCCAGGCGCGTTGGTTCACACCTGTAATCCCAGCACTTTGGGAGGCTGAGGCAGGCAGACTGCCTGAGCTCAGGAGTTCGAGACCAGCCTTGGCAACATGGCAAAATCCCATCTTTACTAAAAATACAAAAAACTTAGCCGGGTGTGGTGACACATGCCTGTAGTACCAGCTACTTGGGAGGCTGAGGCAGGAGAATCACTTGAACCTGGGAGATGAAGGTTGCAGTGAGCCAAGAATAATGCACCACTTCACTCCAGCCTGGGAAACAGAGCAAGACTCTGTCTCAAAAACAAACAAACAAACAAACAAAAAACAGGCCGGGCACAGTGGCTCAGGTCTGTAATCCCAGCACTTTGGGAGGCCGAGGCGGGCAGATCACCTGAGGTCAGGAGTTTGAGACCAGCCTGGCCAACATGGTGAACACCCCCGTCTCTACTAAAAATACAAAAATTAGCCGGGCATGGTGGCAGGCGCCTGTAATCTCAGCTACTTGGGAGGCTGAGGCAGGAGAATCGCTTGTACCCGGGAGGCAGAGGTTGCAGTGAGCTGAGATCACGCCATTGCACTCCAGCCTGGGGGACAAGAGTGAGATTTCGTCTCAAAAAAAAAAAAAAAAAAAAAAGAAAAAATCAAAAACCCACCACTTAACCATATGTCTTAGTCATCTTAGTCAAGAATATAGAAGTCAAGTGATATGATACGGAATTTCCTTTAGGTCACAAAGAGAAAAAGAAAAATTTTAAAGAGCTAAGACAAATGCAGCAAAATCTTAATATTTAATAATATTCTAAACATGGGTGATGATATATCAGTATTCATTACACTATTCTCTCCACTTTTGAGTATGTTTGAAAATTTAGTAAAACAAATTTTAACACACTGCAGTCTAACAAGATAAAATATCACACAGAACAGGAAAAACTGGCATGGTGTGGTGGCTCACACTTGTAATCCCAGTGCTTTGGGTGGCTGAGACAGGAGAGTTGCTTGAGGCCAGGAGTTCGAGACCAACATGGGGAATGTAGCAAGACTCCATCCCTACAAAAAACTTTTTAAAAATTTGCCAGGCATGGTGGTGCACACCTGTAGTCCCAGCTACTCGGGAGGATGAGGCAGAAGGAATCACTTGAGCCCAGGAGTTTGAGAATGCAGTGAGCTATGATCACACCACTGCACTCCAGCATGGGCAACAAAGACCCTATCTCAAAAAACAAAACAAAACAAAACAAGAAAAACTGCTGGCTGATGCAGTGGCTCATGCCTGTAATCCCAGTATTTTGGGAGACCCAGGTAGGTGGATCATCTGAGGTCAGGAGTTAGAGACCAGCCTGGCCAACATGGTGAAACCCCATCTCTACTAAAAATACAAAAACTAGTCAGGCATGTGGCACGTGCCTGGGGAGGCTGAAGCAGGAGGATCACTTGAGCCCAGGAGGTGGAGGTTGCAGTGAGCTGAGATCACACCACTGCACTCCAGCCTGGGTGACATAGCAATACCCTACCTGGAAAAAGAAAAGAAAAACTGCTGTCCCCCCTACCCCAATCCCAAATCCAAACAGCCTCTCTCATCTCACAGTAGGGGGGGAAAATCACCCAAAAAAGCTAAGTGATCATTTGAAAACCCAAACTCTTAGAAGTCTAAGATTGTTACAGTCAACTAATGAAGTGCCATCATAAAAGATACTCTAATATTGTTTAAGTAGAACCACATATTGGTTGTCTTCGTATGTCTAGCCCCTGGCATACAAAATATTTAGTAACACTGATATGGTACCTGTGATGTGAAAATGTACTATGATTACAGCTTTATAAATACTATATATGTACCTATATACAGAAAAAAATACAACAAAATCATAAAAGCAATTATCTTTGAAAGAGGAGTTATAGCAATTTTATTTACTTCTTTATTACTTTGCTATATATTCTAAATTTTCTTCAATGAATATATACTACTTTTTAAAAAAAATTCAATGGTCTTTCTTATAAATTATCTTTGGCAGCATGTATTTTTATATATAGATATAAAATGTATGGGAAATTAACGGATACATTAAATTAAAGCAAAATATACAAACAAAAAATCAGAATACAAAGATAAAAAGATTGGGAAGGGAGGGAGGGAAAAAGGAGGAAGGGTGGGTAGGTATAGAGAAATATACCAAATAATGGTAAGAAGTGGGGTCTTGACACTTTCTACACTTTTTAAAAATTCTTTAATTAAAAAAATCTTTTTTTTTTTTTTTTTTAGAGACGAAGTCTCCCTATGTTGCCCAGGCTGGTCTCGAATTCCTGGGATCAAGCGATCCTCCTGCCCCAGCCTCCCAAGGTGCTTGGATTACAGGTGTGAGCCACCATGCCTGGTCACTTTCTACACTTTAATATTTGTTTTTTTTTTTTTCATTTTCAATGTCATTTTTATTAATTTATAATGCCCATTCACCATTATATTCAAAGTCTATTTGAAGAAATAAACCAGAACGAATGAAATACTCTAGCTCATGTGATATTCAATACTAAATTACCTTTCAAATCACATTCAAGAAGCTGATGATATAAGCTTTGGCAATTTCCAAGAAATACTGGTCAAACCATAATTAAATCTCAACATACCAGTTAGTACCCACTGAGCATCTCCTTTTACAACCTAAGCATTGTATTAGGTGCTTAAGTACAAGCAGCTTGACTTTTAATACATTTAAAAATACATATTTAAGACTTAAAATCTTATTTATGGAATTCAGTTATATTTTGAGGTTTCCAGTGCTGAGAAATCTGAGGTTTGTGTTGTCTTTCAGTCCCCAAAGCTCAGTTCTGAGTTCTCAGACTTTGGTGGAACTTCATGTATTGCCAGGTTGGCCCATAATACCTGTGGGACAACTTCAGCCCCTGTGCACATGGCCAGGAGGCTGGCTTCAAACATTTTTAGGTAGGTGGACCAGGACATGCCCCTGGTCATGGCCAGGTGGGGGCGTAGTGCTACACAGCGGGCAGAAGTCAATATTGATTTGTTTTTAAACAAGCATGTACTACTTTCATAAGCAGAAAAAATTTCTATTCTTGGGGGAAAAGATTATGCCAGATCCTCTAGGATTAAATGCTGATGCATCTGCTAAACCTTCACATTATATCAGAACATATTTACTATAGAAAGGATGAAAATGGGACATTTGTGTGTCACCTATATGAACATTCCAAAAATATTTTACAACAAGTAAGTATTTTATAAATTTTATGAACTGGCCAGGCGCGGTGGCTCACGCCTGTAATCCCAGCACTTTGGGAGGCCGAGGTGGGCGGATCATGAGGTCAGGAGATCAAGACCATCTTGGCCAACACAGTGAAACCCCATCTCTACTAAAAATACAAAAAATTAGCCAGGCGTGGTGGCAGGCGCCTGTAGTCCCAGCTACTTGGGAGGTTGAGGCAGGAGAATGGCATGAACCTGGGAGGCGGAGCTTGCAGTGAGCCGAGATCGCGCCACTGCACTCCAGCCTGGGCGACAGAGCGAGACTCTGTCTCAAAAAATAATAAAATAAAATAAAATAAAATAATTTTATGAACTGAAATTTAGTTCAAGTTTTGGGAAAACAACACACTTTGCTAGATATTATAAAAATGATACAATATGTATTCATTTCAGGCTCATCAGAATATATCTGTTATCACTTGACAAGAATGAAAATGCACCATTTTGTAGTGCTTTAAAATCAGAAAGATCCAGAGTACTAAAAATGACTTCTTCCTTGAAGCTTACTCACCAACTTCCTCCCAGTTACTCACTGCTTCTGCCACAAGCACAAACTAGGACCCAGCCAGAACTCCTTGAAATATACACTTGTAACGACTACGGCATCTATCAAAATGGTTCAGTGCCTGGCTACAGGTTCTGCAGATGGACTAAGAATTTCAAAAGTCTTGTTTGTTTCAAATGAAGCCAATGTGAATTCTGCCCAGAGTTCATCCCAGATATGCAGTCTACGAATACAGACAGATCAGCAGAGATGTATTCTAAAATAGGAATTCTATCTCTGTCAATATAACAAATTGATTTCCAATCAAAACAGATTTACATACCACATTTATGTCAATAAGTTGTTTTGTTTGTTTTATTGCAACCTGGATTTTTTTTTGAAAGATTTATTTATGGTTTACTTTAAGCATAAAAAAATTGCCAATACAACTTTCCCAAAAGGCATAAACAAAAATTCATAAAACTTGCATCACTTGAGATACTTTAGGTATGAATTCACAACTTCATATATATATATATTTGGGTATATTGAGGGTGTTCTAATTTAAGAAATGCATAATTGGCTATAGACAGACAGTTGTCAGAACTTGGCAATGGGTACATGCAGGTTCATTATACTATGTCTACTTGTAGCTGTTCAAAACGTATCATAATACAAGGCTGGGAGAGGTGGCTCATGCCTGTAATCCCAGCATTTTGGGAGGCTAAGGCAGGAGGATTGCTTGAGGTCAGGAGTTCCAGACCAGTCTGGGCAACATAGCAAGACCCTGTCTCTAAAAAGAAAAAAAAAATTTTTACAAAATAAAAACAAAATGTATCATCAGACGAAATTAAATAAGAGGCAATTCATTAAAATGACAACTTTTCCCAGCTTGACATTTAACAAAAAGTCTAAGTCCTCTTAATTCATATTTAATGATCAAATATCAAATACTAATTCTTTTTTTTTTTTTTTGAGACAGAGTCGCACTCTGTCGCCCAGGCTAGAGTGCAGTGGTGCGATCTTGGCTCACTGCAATCTCCGCCTCCTGGGTTCACGCCATTCTCCTGCCTCAGCCTCCTGAGTAGTTGGGACTACAGGTGCTCGCCACCACGCCTGGCTACTTTTTTTGTATTTTTTTAGTAAAGACGGGGTTTCACCATGTTAACCAGGATGGTCTCAATCTCCTGACCTCATAATCCACCCGCCTCGGCCTCCCAAAGTGCTGGGATTACAGGCGTGAGCCACCGCGCCTGGCCATCAAATACCAATTCTTAAATGGTAAGGACCCACTATTCAGAACCTATATCCTTATCACCAACATGCAAATATTTATTGAATACTTAGTATGTCATGCATAAAGAGAAAGTTAGATAAATTTGATACAGCTACCCTCATAGAACTTACAGTGTAGTAGATGGCATGACATGTACATGAGTAACTGAACAGTGTTAAACTGCTATTTTAAAAAAAGACAGCTGAGTGCTGTGGCTCATGCCTGTAATCCCAGCACTTTGGGAGGCCGAGGCGAGTTGATTGCTTGAGGTCAAAAGTTCGAGACCAGCCTGGCCAACATGGTAAAACCCCGTCTCTACCAAAAATACAAAAAAAAAAAAAAAAATTAGCCAGGCATGGTGGCGCAGGCCTGTAATCCCAGCTACTAGGGACGCTGAGACAGGAGAATTGCTTGAATCCAGCAGGCAGAAGCTGCAGTGAGCCGAGATCACACCACTACACTTCAGCCTGAGTGACAGAGCGAGATGCTGTCTTGAAAAAAGAAAAAAAGATACAGGTAAAGTGTTATGGTAGTTTAAGAGAGAACTCAAAACTCTGACTCAGAAGCCTCACTTGCATGTGGACCACTGATATGAAATAATATAAATAGGTATAATAAACAGGAACTTCAGTTTTAATCGTCCCAAACACCAAAACTTCCTATTAAACAGGTCCAATAAACTCACTCTCTATAAGAGCTAGACATAAATCTACTTGGTGGCCTATAATCTTATTAGCCCTTACTTGTCCCATCTGATATTAATTAACCCCATCTAATATGGATTAGTTAACAATGCAGTGGCTGCTTTGACAGGAACAGTTGGAAAGAGTTGGGGATTGCAACATACTCAATTATACAAAAATGCATTCAGCATCTACCTTGATTAAGGCACTGTGCAACAGAATTTGCAGGAGGGCACAAGGATGATTATAAATTTACAACCCTTGAAGAGCTTATAGCTGGGCATGGTGGCTTGTGCCTGTAAATCCCAGCACTTTGGGAGGCTAAGGCAGGTGGATCACCTGAGACCAGAAGTTCGAGACCAGGCTGGCCAACATGGCGCAACTCTGTCTCTACAAAAAATACAAAAATTAGCTGGGTATGGTGGCACGCGTCTATAGTCCCAGTTACTTGGGAGGCTGAGGCAGGAGAATCGCTTAAACCTGGGAGGTGGAGGTTGCAGTGAGCCGAGATTGTGCCACTGCACTCCACTCCAGCCTAGGGGACAGAGCGACACTCCATCTCAAAAAAAAAAAAAAAGAGCTTATAATCTAGTGGTAAAGGCATATATACATAGAACTAACTGTATAGCATAATAAAGCTCATCATCTGTACCAAAATCTAATTCGACAAGCCCACAAACTTGTGATTTACCAAACACAGTTATATATACACAAAAAGTAAACCTAGAACCCAAAGTTACGCAGCACCAATGATTCTCTCCATAAGCAATATCAAGTTTAAAGCAGTGATTACATTCTACTGCCTAGATTGTAAACTGAGTAAAGGAGACCAGCACCTCTCTGCCACTGAACTAGCACAGCCTTCTAAACCAACAAGGCAACGGCAGTGCCCAACTTTCTGTATGAATATAAGTCACATCTCTTTTTTATTTGTGACTTGGTGTTGCATGTGGTCATTATCAACACTTTCTGAAAGAACTATTACCTGTTCAGGCTGCCATAACAAAATACCATAGACTGAGTGACTTAACAGAAACTTATTTCTCACAGTTTTGGAGGCTGGGAAGTCCAAAATTAAGGTACCTGCAAGGTAAGTTTCAATCTGAGGCCTCTTCTTTGGCTTGTAGGTCTTCCAACTGTGTGCTCACACCACCTCTTCTAGTAAGCTCTCTGGTGCCTCTTCTTCTTCTTTTTTTTTTTTTTTGAGACAGAGTCTCGCTCTGTCACCCAGGCTGGAGTGCAGTAGCACAATCTAGGCTCATTGCAACCTCCACCTCCCAGGTTCAAGTGATTCTCGTGCCTCACCCTCCTGAGTACCTTGGATTACAGAAGCCCGCTACCACACCCAGCTAATTTTTATATTTTTAGTAGAGACAGGGTTTCACTATGTTGGCCAGGCTGGTCTCAAACTCATGACCTCGTGATCCACCCACCTTGGCCTCCCAAAGTGCTGGGATTACATGTGTGAGCCACCACGCCCAGTCTGGTGTCTTTTCTTATAAGGGCATTAACCCAATCAGACCTGGGCCTGACCCTCCTGACTTCTAACTGTAATTACCTTCCAAAGGCCCCATCTCCAAATACCATCACACTGGGGGATTAGGACTTCAAAAAACGTATGGGGGGTGGGGGAGGACATAAATGCTCAGTCCATAACAAGCACCCAACATAAAAACGGCTAGAACAGATCACAAAAAAAGGTCCTGTATGGCTTTGGGGAAGGGCTCAACCCCAAAATATTTGAGAGCTCTGGAGGGGCCTAGAAGTGGTAAGCGAATGAAAATGTGGTTACTCTCCAGATCTGCCTTTCTCAATTATGGCCATTTCTGGCTGAACTAGAAATCAAAGGACAGGTTATTAATTACTAGCTCTAAGTTGCTTACCATTTGCCGAGACAGTTCAGAAATCTGACTGCATCTCCTCAGAGATCTGGAACACAGTTCTCAAATTCTAACTTACTTGTGATATACTTGTGAATGATAAAAATCGCTACAGGTACTTTTATTAATATGAAAGAGTATTGAGAAATTACCTTTCATTCTAACTTTTGTCTAGAATGAAAATCAATAGTTTTGCTATAATCAATTACTGAAATAATTTTACTTTCCAGTAAAACTAGCATTACAAATTTTTTTTAATTTTTAAAACTTCGTAATTTTTTGCCAGACTGACCCATGTAAGCATACAAATTCTTAATAATTATGCATGTCACATCTATAATAATGGCCTTCATGTAAACATTTTTGTGGTTTACACATAAAATTTCTAATTACAAAGCTATATTATCTAAAATTACAGTAAGCAAAAAAATTAATCCAAGCTAAGACAATACTTGCAATATCAATTCATCATCTGTGACAAGGATTGCTTACGTCTCTTTGTGGTTAAAAAGAAAAAAAAAAAAAGACATGTTGGCCGGATGTGGTGGCTCACACCTGTAATCCCAGCACTTTGGGAGGCTGAGGTGGGCAGATCACTCCTGGCCTGCCCAACATGGCGAAACCCTGTCTTTACTAAAAATACAAAAATTAGCTGGGCGTGGTGGTGGGCGCCTTTAATTCCAGCTACTCAGGACGCTGAGGCAGGAGAACTGCTAGAACCCGGGAGGCAGAGATTGCAGTGAGCTGAGATTGCACCACTGCACTACAGTCTGCAACAAAAGTGAAACTCCACCTCCAAAAAAAAAAAAAAAAAAAAAGACAATGTTCGTGGGTCCAAACAAAAGTTAATGGAAGTGAGTCTAAAAACGAGCTATGTGGGCTGGGCGCGGTGGCTCACATCTGTAATCCCAGCACTTTGGGAGGCCAAAGCAGGCAGATGACGAGGTCAGGAGATGGAGACCATCCTGGCCAATACGGTGAAACCCCGTCTCTACAAAAATTAGCTGGGCGTGGTGGCACATGCCTGTAATTCCGACTACTCGGGCGGCTGAGGCAGGAGAATCACTTGAACCAGGGAGTCGGTGACTGGAGTGAGCCAACTGTACTCCTGCCTGGCGACAGAGCGAGACTCCGTCTCAAAAAAAAAAAAAAAAAAAAAAAAGATAAAAATGAGCTATGTGAATTAAAAGAGGTACAATAATAGATAAACCACATTTTATTTTATTCCTAGTAATCAATAACATTTCCAAACTTGTGGAATGGGCAGAAATTGCTAGTTGGCATATTTTTACCTTTTATATTCAGATACATTAAAATTCTAAAAAAAAAAAAACCCCTCAAAGCAGATGATCTGCCATCTCCTTGGATAATTTGTGTTAACTCGGGATAACAAAAAACCAAAATTATGAGTTGCTGATGCAATATGCCTAAATGTAAAAACAATTTAAGCTAATAGTAGATTCATCTTCCAATTTCATATCAGTCTTACAAATAAACTACATATATAACTTGCTTACCTTCCCTTCTGAGGGATAAAGCTGTTATAAGAATTAAAATCAGCATTATTGACTACTCAACCAAGAGAGGGAAAAATTATTACCCATTCTAGGGACATGGGCTCATAACTACTATATGTGTAAGGACATGAATTTACTCAATATTATAATTTTTCCTTTTATTAGTGTGTACAGTAGAAGAATAGACATGCTCACTCTGGACAAAAAAAAAATTATACTTATCAGTTATCAGAAGCACAATGCTGAAGACAGTAGTTCCCTAACAATCTGAAGTATGTTATTGAATCAGAAGTAAATTATCTCAGTAGTAGTGAATTATTGTAAATGTTAGTAATTTGGCAGCCACTGGGCAGGAAAATAAGAATTGAGGCTCAATATTGATATTACTGGTGGTGATGGACACATAAATTTTATCAAATCTACACAATATAAAATTACAGAAAGGTAGAAGAATATACTAGTACATCTTCAACATATCTTCACTACAGGGGAGTAAAATGACATGGACTAGTTACTATCTAATGAACTGCAGAAAACTAAAACAAAACTCCAAGGCACCTCTTCTCTGCTGATCTGGTTGGTCCTTTTCCTACCTTTTGCAATACCCAGATATAAACATTGGATAGAAAACAAAGTAGACCTGTAGTATGCAGGTCACAGTGCTAAATTCACAGAAAGAAACCTCTGAACTGAACTGCTCTATTTCTTGGTGGTCACAAAGAATAATTCTGGTTTACACCTACAGACTGATGCCAATCTACACCCTATTGATAACACTGTGGCCAAGGACAAAAAAAAAAGTGCTCCGTTTTACCAATTCTGTAAAAAATTATTGGCAGGGTAAGCTCGGCTAGGGCGGAATTACATTTCTAGGACTACCATCCCTGAAATTTAGAAGATATTATATCCACATAAAGTATATTTTACATTAATTTGCAAAAATCTAGAAGCTTTTTCTTAGCTCAAGTGTGTCCAAGTTTACCCTGGCAGTTTAAAATGATAGTTACAAGCAGCATGGGTTGTATCAGACACATTTGAGGGCCAATTTCATGTAAGTGATATTGGGCAAGTTACTTCATCTATCTGTGCCTCCAAGGTCATACTAGTGTTTATTTACCTAAAGGGTACCTGTTATGTAACTTTAGGGTGTTTACATTAGATAATGCCTGCAAAATATTCACTTCAACGCCTAAAACATAGTTAAGTATTCAATAAATATCTACTATTGTCATCACTAACTTAAAAGTTTAGAGATTGTAAGAGCAGAATCTGGGGTGAGACAAACTGAGGTTCAAATCCTGGTATTGTTAGGTAATCTTGGGCAAGTTACTTAACCTCTCTGATTTGCATAATTAAAAAAATTAGTTAATATACATAATAGGGCTTAGAAGAGTATCTAGCACATAACACCATTTAAGCATTTGTTATTGCTAACATGCGAACAATTTAAGGGAAGGAAATTTTTTAAAAAGGAAGAGGGATTTGCAAACTAAAAACAATGAGTATCTTATGTTCAAAGAAAACTAACAAACAGCTAGCTCTAGCAATAATTAAATTCACTGTATACTGGGGCAGGCATCACACCCCAAAGCTAAAAGCATCTACCTAGGCCAGGCATGGTGGCTCATGCCTGTAATCCCAGCACTTTGGGAAGCAGAGGCAGGCAGATAGCTTGAAATCAGGAGTTTGAGACCAGCCTGGACAACATGGCAAAACACCATCTCTACAAAAAATACAAATATTAGGCCGGGCGCGGTGGCTCATACCTGTAATCCCAGCACTTTGGGAGGCCGAGGCAGGTGGATCACCTGAGATTAGGAGTTCGAGACTAGCCTGGCCAACATGGTGAAACCTCGTCTCTATTAAAAATGCAAAAAATTAGCCAGTCATGGTGGCGGGCACCTGTAATCCCAGCTACTCAGGAGGATGAGGCAGGAGAATCGCTTGAACCTGGGAGGCAGAGGTTGCAGTGAGCTGAGATCAAGCCACTGCACTCCAGCCTAGGCAACAAGAGCGAAACTCCATCTCAAAAAAATAAAAATAAATAAATAAATAAAATAAAATACAAATATTAACCAGGGATGGTGGTGCACACCTGTAGTCCCAGCTTCTCGGGAGGCTGAAGTGGGAGAATCCCCTGAGCCTGGGGAGAATCACCTGAGCCCGGGAAGTCGAGGCTACAGTGAGCAGTGATTGCGCCACTGCACTCCATCCTGGGTGACAGAGTGAGACCCTGTCTCAAAAAAAAGGAAATTGGCAGAATTAAGTAAGTTGATGTTTAGAGACGAAAAATCAACATTTTTTCCTCAGCAACTGAATAAAAACAACAGCCACTACCATTTTTTTGAGTACCTATTATTAGCCTAGTTTTTAACTGGTATTACTCCAGAGAGAGCTAGGTTCGAGTCAGGCTCCTTCTCTTAATAACTATATGACCTACAGTATGTCTGTTAGCCTGAGGCTTCAAAGGTTCCTCATCTGTAAAATGGTAATAATCATACCATTGCTACAGGACTGTTTTGAAGACTAATTAGGACTACGTATGTAAACATGATGATGGCTATTATTACTATTCCCAGCCAGGGACCATGCAAGGGTTGTTTATTCACATAGACTGTCTTATAATCCTCTCAATAACTCCAGGAGGTAACCAGCACCTCAGATATACATCAAATGACTTAAGCCCAGAGAGGTGAAGTAAGTTGCCCACAGCCACACAACTAGTAAATAGCCCAAACAAGCTGGATTCCCAGTCAGACTTCGTTAATAGCACTGCTCTTTACCTTAAGTCATTACAATGCCTAATATGAAATAGAATCGCTTCTTAGGGCTCAAGTGGTTAATCATTTAATGTATTCATTCAACATACCATCATCGAGGACCTCTTACAAGCCAAGTACTAGAGTTACAGCGGTGATTCCTGCCCTTAAAAAGTTTTAGTAGGAGAAACAATCAACAGGTAACCAGGTCATTGCCAAAACAACAAAAATAATCGTAATAAAGCAGGTTAAAGCATTTAACTGGCAGGGGTTTTGACTAGCAAGCATGATCAGAACGGTTGGGGAGGCAGGCCAGCAGCTTGGCCGGTTCAGCAAACAAGAATAAACCAGTGAGGGTGGAGTCAAGATACCAGAGGCTGATTACGGTTAAGAATGTTCTTGAAGGTAAGGACCAGATTCTCATTTTCTATATCCTGGGGCAATGGTCTGCCTGGAATCCGGATTCTAGTACACGTGAATTTCGGCTTGAAATGACCTAATGCCTTTTCCCTAGTTCCTTCGTGTGTCACATACGCATGGTTACCGCTACCAGAGCTGTAGTGGGGCTTCAATGAGGCCATGCGCATCTCCATAAAAATGAACTAGTGCGTGCAAAACTAAAGGCAAAGCCCGGTCCCCACACGCCCTCCCAGGTGGTCGCTTTCCGTGCCGAGGCCCCTCCAGAGGCGCCCCCGAGAACCTCACTATCGCACCCCAAACTTCCAGGGAAGGGCCTCTCCCGAGAAATCCCCCACGCCCCCACCCCGCGCCATCATTCCCGAATGTGCCCTCGGCCCCTCCCCGCAGCACGCTCGCAGGCGGCAAATGTCAACCAAAACGCCATTTCCACCTTCTCTTCCCACACGCAGCCCTCTTTTCCCAGGGCTCCCCTGAGGAGGGACCCACCCCAAACCCCGCCATTCCGTCCTCCCTACCGCCCTCGCGTGACGTGAAGCCGAACCCGGGAAACTGTGGCCGCCCCCGCCTCCGTGGTTCCCTGGGCCCGGCCGCCCGAGCCCGCACTGCGGACCCCACGCCTCAGGGCCCGGCCGCCACCTGCCGCGTGGGCCTGAACCGGCCAGGGCCGGCGGGCCGAGCTGCTCACCACGACGCCAGGGCTGCGGGTCGCCATAACGGAGCCGGCCGGCGCGCGGGCTGACTGCTCAGGAGGAGGAAGCCGGTGGCAGAGCAGAGGAGGTGCAGGCGCAGCTAGAGGCGGCGCCGCGCGGGAAAGCCTAGAGGTTCGCCCGAGGGCTCGTCGCAGCCGCTTGAAGCTGAGGAGAAGCAGGCCCCGCCCTCTCCCCGCCCAGCCCAGCCCCGCAGGCCCCGCCCCCGGCCCCGCTGGCCCCGCCCACGCGCCTACGCCAGCGCCTACCAGTTTGTAGGCTCCCTAGGTAGCCGTGGGAATTTTCTCCCAGAAGAAGCGGAGGCTCCCCCAGCGAAGCCCCTTTCCCTCCCCACTCAGTCTCCTATTCAGAAGGCTCCCAGATTCCCAAACCTACCGCCGTCCGCGTTGCTTCATGGCGGCCATAAACCGGGCGCCGGCTTTTCGGGTTCCAGTCACCGCGTGACTCCTTGGACCAGACGTCCCATTCCCAAGACCTTGCACTACCTGTGGCTTCCATTTTCCTGACTCTTGGTCCAGTGCTTCCCCAAACTCTTAACTGGTTGTAACAGTTGAGACCTAGAGCCCTAGTCACCCATATCAGGGTACACATCTGAGAGGACACTTAACTGCTCTGTAGCTTTGTACAAATCTGACTCTGAGCCTCTATTTTTGCCTCACTAAAATGAGTATATTGGCCGGGCACGGTGGCTCACGCCTGTAATCCCAGCACTTTGGGAGGCCAAGGCAGGTGGATCACCTGAGGTCAGGAGTACGAGACCAGCCTGGCCAACATGGCGAAACCCCATCTCTACTAAAAATACAAAAATTAGCTGGGCGAGGAGGCGGGCGCCTGTAATCCCAGCTACTCGGGCGGCTGAGGCAGGAGAATCACTTGAACCCGGTAGGCGGAGGTCACAGTGAGCCGAGATCGCACCACTGCACTTCAGCCTTCGTGACAGAATGAGACTGCGTCTCAAAAATAAACAAAAATAAAAATAAATTTAAAATAAATAAAAATTAAAAATAAAATGAGCATATTAACAATACATAAACAGGATCATTTTATTAGAGGAATATAGGTATGCGTGTGTGTATGTATATGTATGCACTTAGGACAGTACACAGTCAGCAAATTGGAACTACTGCTACTACTACTGATCTTTATTTTTGCCTACACAATTTCCTATATTGAATCTGAAAACAAAAATATGTTCCCCTGCTAATTAATTCTCAGACAGGTCAGGTAAGCAAGCAACAGTTGCTCCAGCAACACCATTTCTTATATACTCAACCCTATAGCTCCAGCATCCACCACAGTGCCCAGCACATAGTCGGAGGCCTCCCTCTTATTAAGGACGCTGAGGGGGATGTGATGGCAGGAGATTTGTAAAACTAGGCAAGTCATCGAGCTTCTCTGGACCTCAGTCTCTTCATCTAAAACATGAGAATAATAAGCCTTGGTAACATGGTGAGACTCAGTCTCTACAAAAATGAAAAATTAGCTGGGCCTGGTGGCCATGTGCCTGTAGCCCCAGCTACTCGGGAGGCTGAGGTGGGAGGATGGCTTGAGCCCAGAAGGTCAAGGCTGCAGTGAGCCAAGATCGTGCCACTGCACTCCAGCCTGGGCAACAGAGAAATACCCTGTCTCAAAAAAAAAAAAAAAAAAAAGAGAGAGAGAGAGAGAGAATAATAACTACTGCCATGAAGAGTTTTACAAGAATTGTAAAAATCATTTATGTAAAGTACCTCATATGGTATTTGCCACATAATAGGTGCTCAAGAAGCAGTAGCTGTTACAATTTTAGCATGTATGAATTTGTGAAGTCCATACTTCCCTACTTTCCCTGCCTTCCCTCTTTATCCTGGAGAGGCAGGATGCTATAATGGAAAAGGTGCATATGGGCTTTGGACTGAGTTCAAATCCTAGGTTCCCCACTAACTATTATAGCATTATGACTCTAGGCAAGATCCTTGGTCGCTGCGTGCTTGGTTTCTTATATGTCAAATGAGGTTACTGTCTTTGTCACAGAGTGTGGTGAAGATTGAACAAAATAATATATGCAAAAGTGCCTAGCATAGAGCTTGGCTCAATACATGATGATACCAATGTTATGTGTTCCACAGTAATTTTGCCTTAAACAGTTCTTCACTTTCTTCTAGCCTCTAAGACTTTTTTTTTTTTTTTTTTTTGAGATGGAGTCTTGCTCTGCTGCCCAGGCTGGAGTATAGTTGCATGGTCTCAGCTCACTGCAACCTCCACCTCCCGGGTTCAAGCAATTCTCCTGCCGCAGCTTCCCAAGTAGCTGGGACTACAAGTGTGTGCCACCAGACCTGGCTAACGTTTGTATTTTTAGTAGAAAATGGGGTTTCACCATGTTGGCCAGGCTGGTCTCGAACTCCTGACCTCAGGTGATCCTCCCATCTTGGCTTCCCAAATTGGTGGGATTACAGATGTGAGCCACCACGCCCAGCCTGCCTCTAAGACTTCTTATCCATTCCCCTGTTGATGGACATTTGGGCAGTTTCCAGGTTTGGGCTATTAGAAATAATGCTACTATGAACATTTTGTACATATCTTTTGGTGAATATATCAATGCATTTCTATTTGGCATAGAACTTGAAATTCATATTAGAACATTTTCCTTACCCTTTTAACAAACATTGTGTTCTACCAAGAAGTTAATTCAGAGAACTTCCAGTTATATATTCGGCCCCTGACACACGTGGACTCAGCTACTCAAATTTGTTTCTAAATTAGGTACCCAACAATTCAGAATCCTTCCAGCTTGCCTCTGGCTTGCAGTTCCTTTCTCCAAATCCTCCAGTACCAGATATTCCTGTATTTTAACAGTGGATTTGAAACAAATAATGATAGCCAGATGATTGTAAAGACAAAGAAACAGTACTGTTCTTTCAATCTTGTCGTTCCATGTGACAATTTGGACTTTTTATTTGTATTTAAAATGGAAAACAGCAAACACTGCAATCTGCAAGATGTAAGACTTTTTCTTGGTAAGTGAAAATCTGGTTCACATATGAAATAGTTTACTGAATTTGGACACTATATTTAAAATGGAAATGTATTCTTTTAAAATATTGTTTTCCCACTACAGACAAAAGCAAGAAAACAATTATTCCTAATTATTATATGATTATTACTAAAACAATTTTGTCATAGAGGTGAAAAATGTTAAAAAATTATCTACTCTGGATGTCTTATATGCTAGGTGTGTCACTGTTCTTTACTGGAATATCTGCATGCAGGAAGAAATAAGGAAAGCATGAGTGTAACCTAAGATTCCTCTTCCCGATGCCTTTCCAGAAACAATTTTTTTTTTTCTGAGACGGAGTCTAGCTCTGTCACACAGGCTGGTGTCCAGTGGTGTGATCTCAGCTCACTGCAACCTCTGCCTTCCGGGTTCAAGCAATTCTCCTTTCTCAGCCTCCCGAGTAGCTGGGACTACAGTTGCATGCCACCACGCCCGGCTAATTTTTGTATCTTTAGTAGAGACAGGGTTTCACCATATTGGTCAGGCTAGTCTCGAACTCCTGACTTCGGGTGATCCGCCTGCCTTGGCCTCCCAAAGTGCTGGAATTACAGGCATGAACCACTGCACCTGGCCAGAAACAATTTTGTAATCGACTTGCTTGAACACAATTATGAATTATTTGTGTGTGTGCCACAACCAAGTCCAACTATATTTCTTCTCTAGAAACTTATTTATTAAGATGTCTGTTTTTAACCATGGTGCTGTTCTCCTCCAAAATTTGTATTTATATGAAAAAAAATCATCACAGAAATATTTATACTAAATGTTTAATTTTTTAATGAGTTGATAATGATTTTCTCAATAATGTCAGATGTTTCACTTTCATCAGAATAGCTTTCCATAAGCTTTACCTTTTTTTTTTTTTTTTTTTTTGATACGGAGTCTCACTCCGTCACCCAGGTTGGAGTGCAGTGGTGTGATCTCGGCTCACTGCAAGCTCTGCCTCCCGGGTTCACGCCATTCTCCTGCCTCAGCCTCCTGAGTAGCTGGGACTACAGGCGCCTACCACCATGCCTGGCTAATTTTTTTTTTGTATTTAGTAGAGATGGGGTTTCATCAGGTTAGCCAGAATGGTCTTGATCTCCTGACCTCAGGTGATCTGCCTGCCTCAGCCTCCCAAAGTGCTGGGATTACAGACATGAGCCACCGTGCCTGGCCTCCATAAACTTTACTTTTATTCCATAAATGGGGTGTAAAATTGAACCATAATTGGAATTAACTAACATGATGGTTAATTTTTTTTTCTTTTTTTTTTTTTTTTGAGACAAAGTCTCACCCTGTCACCCAGGCTGGAGTGCAATGGCGCGATCTTGGTTCACTGCCACCTCCACCTCCCGAGTCCAAGCAATTCTCCTGCCTCAGCCTCCTGAGTAGCTGGAATTACAGGTGCGTGCCACCACGTCGGGCTAATTTTTGTATTTTCAGTAGAGATGGGGTTTCACCGTGTTGGCCAGGCTGGTCTTGAACTCCTGACCTCGTGATCTGCCTGCCTCGGCCTCCCAAAGTGCTGGGATTATAGGCGTGAGACACCATGCCTGGCCGTGATGGTTAATTTTATGTGTCAACTTGGCCCATATATTTGGTCAAACATTCTTCTGGATGTTTCTGTGAAGGTGTTTTTTGTATGAGATTAATATTTAAATCGGTGGATTTTGAGTAAAGCATATTACCCTCCATAATGTGAGTGGGCCTCATCAGCTAAAGGTTTTAATAGAACAAACACTGACCTCCCCTGATCAAGAATGCTCCCCTGATCAAGAAGGCATTCTCCAGCACATTGCCTTTGGATTGGAACTGTAGCTCCTCCCTGAGTCTTCAGACCGCAGGCCTACACCATCAGATTTTGGACTCAGCAAGCCTCCACAATTGCGTGAGCCAATTCCTTAAAATAAATGAATATCTCCCAACCCCACATATAGACATACAGATAGATCAAGATAGATCTAGGTACATCCTGTTGCTTCTGTTTTTGTGGAGAACCCCGACTAATACAACTGATTTTCTATTGGAACCATCTAAAGATAGTGAAGTTCTGCTAATAGAGCTACTCATTACAAGTAGTGCTTCACTTTTCGTCATGTACAAGGCAACATAAAATGGAAAATGAGCCAATGAATTTTGATCTAAATAAGTCATTTGATCTAAACAAAAGTTCTTCACAGAGCAGTATGTAAATACGTCTCTGCGGCTGTACCTCGTCAAATCATCTTTGGCCACAGTCTTAAAATAACTACAAACTGGCCTGGCGTGGTGGTTCACGCCTGTAATCCCAGCACTTTGGGAGGCCAAGGCGGGTGAATCACGAGGTCAGGAGTTTGAGACCAGCCTGGCCAACATGGTGAAACCCCGTCTCTACTAAAAATACAAAAAATTAGCTGGGCATGGTGGCGGGTACCTGTAATCCCAGGTACTTGGGAGGCTGGGGCAGGAGAATCGCTTGAATCTGGGAGGCAGAGGTTGCAGTGAGCTGGGATCGTGCCACTGCAGTCCAGCCTGGGTGACAGTAGGAGACTCTGTCTCAAAAAACAAAACAAACAAACAATAACAACAAAAAACAACGAACTAAAAACCTTTGAGGTAGATGCTGATGCTTTCTCTGCAGATTTATGTCTTCTGATTTTCATGTGGTCAGTGACATCATTGTGCCCTGTGAGTGGTTGATAAATGCGGACAAATGATTTATGCATGTTATACATTTATCATCAACTTTCTTGAGAAACAGATTCAGTATTTACTTTTTCATTAATTACGCACTTTAGTTTTCGAACTTATATGCTGGAGAAATTGATTGCAAAATTTACAAAAGCATTACCAAACAATAAAATAGGCCAGGCACAGTGGCTCACACCTGTAATCCCAGCGTTGGGAGGCCAAGGCAGTAGGATCCCTTGGGGTCAGGAGTTCGAGACCAGCCTGGGCAACAATGTGAGACTCTGTTTCTAGAAAAAAAAACCCAAAAACATTATTATAAACATGAGTTGGGCTGGGCGTGGTGGCTCACGCCCATAATCCCAGAACTTTGGGAGGCCAAGGTGGGCGGATCACCTGAGGTCAGGAGTTTGATTGAGACCAGCCTGGCCAACATGGTGAAACCCCGTCTCTACTAAAAATATGAAAATTAGCTGGGCGTGGTGGCGGGCACCTGTAATCCCAGCTACTCGGGAGGCCGAGACAGGAAAATAACTTAAACTCAGGAGGCAGAGGTTGCAGTGAGTTGAGATGATACCATTGCATTCCAGCCTGGGTGGAGAGTGAAATCCCATCTTAGAAAAATAATAATAATAAAAAATAAAAACATGAGTTGTAGATACACACTGTATAATGAATAACCATTATACCAAAAGTATTCAGACTACTCAATATATGTTCTAAGGCAGGACTCCTCTGCCTTTATTTCCTGAATATATTTTACAGACATGTAAATGTATAATTTCCTGCATCTACTGACCTACTAACTGGTGGCCTGGCAGCTTCCTGTATCTTGCAGGCTTTGGCATGGGGACAGCTGGCTGGTACACCACTTATTCAGCAAGGCGCACAATAGTGAATACTCCTCTTACTCCCACCTGGGAATAAAATGAGTTCGTTGTCCCTAACCCCTACTGCCTGATTGCACTTGCTTTGTTATCAGTGGACGCCCTACATGCTATCCTTGAGTGAGTTAGTTATATTGTATTTGGAAAAGATTAGAAAAAGGGAGAAGGGTTATCACTGGTTGTCTTTTAGGTTTAACCCGGTGTTAAAGTGAGAACTTGGTTCTCTGTATATGCATCTCACAAGCTAGTAGATGAGACCAAGGCAGAAGCTGGAATTAAAAAGTTGTGATCCTAGGCTAGGCAAGGTGGCTTACCCCTGTAATCCCAACACTTTTGGGAGGCCGAGGTGAGAGGATCGCTTGAGGCCAGGAATTCCAGACCAGAGTGGGCCACATGGCGAGACCTTATCTCTACAAAACATTAAAAAATAGCCACGCATGGTGGTGCGTGCCTGTAGTCTTAGCTGCTTGGGAGGTTGAGGTGGGAGGATCGCTTGAGCCCAGGAATTCCAGGTTACAGTGATTGCACCACTGCACTCTAGCTTGGGAGACAGAGCAAGATGCTGTCTCTAAAAATAAAAATATGGTGGCCCAATAGACTCATCCTGGCTTATTTAAATGCAACTATTAATACTTAAACTTTGTTAGAAAGTGAAGTTTGGGACAAATGCTAAATTAGACAAAGTGTTAGAATAACATGTAAACTGGGACTGTCTCAGGGAAACTAGACTGTATAGCCTCCTACAGTGGTATAAGGTACAGGGATGCTTTCCAGTGCTGTTCACCGCAGCCCTTAAACTGTAGTATACTAATCTCTGACTGCAATTTGCTTCCTCTCCGGTTCCCTCTAGCCACCCTAATTGTGTTTCAGATTCAAGGAGATCTCCAATTCTATGGTCTCCCACCCTGTTCCTGGCTTCCTTTACTTACCAGTTCTGTTTGCATCCCACCTGAATCACTCTGCCCGACTCCTGGAAGCCGTTTGTAACCCTATGATTCAGCTCTGCCAAGATGGCTAAGCCATACCCTGGCTCAAAACACACTCCGTTTTCTCTATCCATATACTAGGCTGCTGAGTACTGCTGGAGAAAACCCCACAACTATGGAGACTGGTACAGATTCATGGGCTCAGATCTCAACTTGGCTCTAAACGCCCCTCCACGGTCCTGTATAAATCCTTGGTCACCTCTCTTTGTTATTCCCACCAGTAATGTTCTGAACAGTCTAAGGTCATACCTCCCTGAAGGAAAAAAAAAAAAGGTTAAAAAAGGCAAAAATGTTTTGAGACAGGGTCTTGCTCTGTTACCCAGGCTGGAGTGCAGTGGGAATGATAGCTCACTTCACTGCAGCCTCGACATCCTGGGCTCAAGTGATCCCGATTAGTCCGGCTAATTTTTTTTTTTTTTTGAGACAGGGTCTTGCTATGTTGCCCAGGCTGGTCTTGTACTCCTGGCCTCAAGGGATCCTCCCACCTTGGCCTCCCAACGTGTTGGGATTACCGGGTGTGAATCACCATGCCTGGACCAAACCATGACCTTCCCTCCCTCCCTCCCTCCCTCCCTTTCTTCCTTCCTTCCTCCCTCCCTCCCTCTTTCCTTTCCTCCCTCTCTCCCTCCCTTTTTCCCCTTTCTCCCTCCCTCCTCCTCCCCCTCCCTCCCTCCCCCCACCTCCCCTCTCTCTTTCTTTCAAGACATGGTCTTGCTCTGCCGCCCAGGCTGGAGTACAGTGGAACAATCATAGCTCACTGCAGCCTCAACCTCCTGGGCTCAGGTGCCTCCCACCTCAGCCTCCTGAGTGGCTGAAACTATAGGCATGTGCCACCATGCCTGGCTAAGTTTTTAAAAAAATTTTACCGAGGGCCAGGCGCAGTGGCTCATGCCTGTAATCCCAGCACTTTGGGAGGCCAAGCGTGGAGAAACCCTGTCTCTACTAAAAATACAAAATTAGCCAGGCGTGATGGCGCGTGCCTGTAATCCCAGCTACTCAGGAGGCTGAGGCAGGAGAATTGCTTGAACCCAGGAGGCAGAGGTTGCAGTGAGCCAAGATTGCACCATTGCACACCAGCCTGGGCAACAAGAGGGAAACTCCATCTCAAAAAAAAAAAAATTATAGAGACGGGGTTCTCACTGTGTTACCCAAGCTGGTCTTGAACTCCTGGCCTCAAGTGATCCTCCTGCCTCAGTCTCCCAAAGTGCTGGGATTACAGGTAAAAGTAATGTAAACATGCATCCCCATTCAACCTCCACCATCCTCACTGTAGAAAAACAGACTTGACCCATTAGTTTGTGAAGAGATTGAAGGATTCAATTATGAACCACATCCATTTCTTTCCGTCCACATCTACACTGCTTCTTCCCCGCTTTCCTCCAGGCCCAGGGGTGAGGAGTCCCTTCTCTGGCCAGCAGATCCATCTGTGCCCTGCATTCCATCACCTTTGGTACTTGCCTCTATCAAATGCTGCTTTTATTCTCCCATAGCTTTTGTTTATCCTTCTTTCTAGTTTTTCCCCTTAGGCTTGTAAACAGACTCAAGTTTTTCCTATCCTAAAAATAAATAAGGAAACAAATAATTGAATAAATGAACATGTTTAAAGCCCTCCCTTGACGATGCATCTTCCTCTGGTTACAGCTAGCTTTTTAAGTTGTCCATACTTGCTCTATCCAATTCCTCATTTTCCATTTTCTCCTCAAACTATCTGTGATCTGTCTTCTGCACCCACCATTGTACAAAAACTGTTGGCAAAAGACACCATTGACTGCGTGACTGCTTTCTTGCCAAATCCAGTGGACACTTTTTTGGCCTTATATAACTGTCCTTTCTATTGCATTTGATAAAATTTACCACTTTGATCTTGAATCTGTTTCTTTGGCTTCTGGAACGCCACCTTCCTGATCCTCCTTCTGAACTTCCCTATTTCTTCTTGCTCATGAGTTCTCACGCTCGCTCGCTCTCAGACTTTTCAGTTTATCCTTCTTCAGTGTTGTTAACATCCAGTGTAAACGGGCCGGGTGCGGTGGCTCATGCCTGTAATCCCAGCACTTTGGGAGGCCGAGGCAGGAAGATAAACTGAGGTCAGGAGTTCGAGACCAGCCTGGCCAACATGGTAAAGCCCTATCTCTACTAAAAATACAAAAAATTAGCCAGGCATGGTGGCACATGTCTGTAATCCCAGCTACTCAGGAGGCTGAGGCAGGAGTATTGCTTGAACCCAGGAGATGGAGGTTGCAGTGAGCCAAGATCGTGCCACTGCACTCCAACGTGGGTGACAGAGAGAGACTCTGTCTAAAAAAGAAAACAAAACAAACAAACAAAACAAAATTTCATGTGCTTCATTTTGGGCCAGAAATACAACAGTAGTAATGGTGTGCCTGTCCTTCACAGTGCTTCATATTAGGAGGCCCAAAATGTCAATTTATTTCATTAATGATGACGTTAATCTGGATTACTTTCTCAAGACAGCCTCTGCCAGATCTCTTCACTATAAACATACTATTTTTCCCTTTGTAATTAATATGAGGAATGACAGTTTGAAACTGTATAAATATTGTTCCTCATCAAACTTTGACCCACTAATTTTAGCATCCATTGATGAGTCTTTTTGTGTGTATACTTTTCAATTTAAGAAGTGAATTATAGGCCGGGCACAGTGGCTCATTCCTGTAATCCTAGCACTTTGGGAGGCCAAGGCAGGCAGATCATCTGAGGTCAGCAGTTTGAGACCAGCCTGGCCAACATGGTAAGGCTCCGTCTCTACTAAAAATACAAAAAATTAGCCAGGCATGGTGGCACATGTCTGTAATCCCAGCTACTTGGGAGGCTGAGGCAGGAGAATTGCTTGAACCCGGGAGGCAGAGGTTGCAGTGAGCTGAGATCATACCACTGCACGACTGCACTCCAGCCTGGGCGACAGAGTGAGACTCTGTCTCAAAAAAAAAAAAAAAAAAAGGAAGAAGTGAATTATAACAAAGTTGAATTCTGAAGCTGAGGTCATGCATTTGAGAGGAGAAATTGAGAAACAATGGAATGGACCATTTTTGGTTTTGTTGTTTTGTATTTTTTGGAATGCACCTTTAATCATTACATTTAGAATCCTTTACACCTGTAATCCCAATTACATGTAGAATCCTTTCTACATTTAGAACTCTACTGTGTACCAGGTAGTTTACTAGAAAGTATTTTAAAGATTTTATTTTTACTTTTATTTTTTATTTTTCCATAAGTCTTTTGCACTCATATTTTTAATATTTGAAGCCAGAAGTTACTCCCTAATCTTTATATCTATGTTCACTGTTATTTTCCATGAAAATTCATTTTTTTCCATTTTATTTTGACAAATCATTGTATATATATTTATGGGGTGCAATGTGATGTTTTGATATATGTTTACATTATGGAATGATTAAACCGGTCTAACAAATCCATCAACTCACATGCTTATCATTTCCATTGATGATTCTTGCCTGAAATAACTATTCCCGAAGTGTTTGTTGAATGTTGATTTTTCCATTATCATCATTCTTTCTTCATTTATTAGATGGGATGTTACTGCAATGAAGCGAATTCCCTTCTCCTCATGTATTTATTTATTTATTCATTTTTGAGATGGAGTCTCGTTCTTGTTGTCCAGACTCAAATGCAGTGGTGCAATCTCGGCTCACTGCAACCTCGGTCTCCTGGGTTCAAGCTATTCTCCTGCCTCAGCCTCCCGCGTAGCTGGGATTACAGGCATGCACCACCATGCCCGGCTAATTTTTATAATTTTAGTAGAGATGGGGTGTCACCATGTTGGCCAGGCTGGTCTCGAACTCCTGACCTCGTGATCTGCCCGCCTCGGCCTCCCAAAGTGCTGGGATTACAGGTCTCATTTATTTTTTTACGAAATTATTTACATCATCATGAACTCAGCGATTCTGATTTTATCCTATAGGGAATGATCCATTAGTAGTACTTAATACTTTGTTGCCCACGTTGTCTAATATTTGGCTACTGGGAGTCCCTTCATGTTGGCTCCTGTATCCTTTCAATATGTCCTCATCACTCTTTGAGCACTTAATTTCTGGCACCACAAGATATTCCAGGCTCATCTTGTACTTTTCCTGCCCTAGCCTTGGAATCAGCCATTTTTACAAAGAGCTCTGGGTTTTTTGTTTGTTTTTGGGTTTTTTTTTTTCTGTTTAAATTATAAACGCTGATGCTATTATAAAAAATGGTGGCACGCACTTTTTATTTTCTTTAATCAGAAAAATAAGCCCTGCGCTTCTGGGATGGAGGCCCCAGGTGAGCACCGGAGGAAGGGGCCTGGGTGGGCAGGGAGCAAGGGGACCAGGGGCCAGAGCAGATGCCGCACCAGGAGCTCTGGTTTCTTATATTGGAGAATGGTATTATTAGAAACCAAGCTCTGGGCAGTAGTTATAACATTTAAATTATGATGTAAAAATTAACAGTGTCTTATAATAAGCTTTTTAAGAGCAACTGTATTTTTAAAACTAAGGTTAAAAGCTTAAATAATGCACCCTATCATTATTTAGTATGTGTATGTTGAAATTTGTATATTTAAATGTGTATATATTGAGGTATATTAAATAAATTCTTTTAGAAAAAGAGAAACATATGTACAATAAAGAAAACTAGTAGCTCATCAATAAAAATACTGAGACTGCATTGAATATACAGTTTTTTCTTGATGTAAGACAATAAAGAATTTACTTTCTAAGGTGGTGGATATACCAATTACACTGATTTGATCTTTACAAATTATATGAATGGGCCAGGCACGGTGGCTCATGCCTGCAATCCCAGCACTTTGGGAGGCTGAGGTGGGTGGATCACCTGAGGTCAGGAGTTCGAGACCAGCTTGGCCAACACGGTGAAACCCCGTCTCAAAATACAAAAAATTAGCTGGGTGTGGTGGTGGGTACCTGTAATCCCAGCTACTCGGGAGGCTGAGGCATGAGAATCGCTTGAACCTGGGAGGCAGAGGTTGCAGTGAGCCGAGATTGCCCCATTGCACTCCAGCCTGGGTGACAAGAGCGAAAACTCCACCAAAAAAAAAAAAAAAAAAAAAAAAAAAAAACCCTCCAAAGAAAACAAATTATATGAACGTATTAAATTATCACATGAAGGCCAGGCACAGTGGCTCACACCTGTAATCCCAGCACTTTGGAAGGCTGAGGTGGGAGGACTGCTTGAGCCCAGGAGTTTGAGAGCAGCCTGGGAAACATAGCAAGACATCATCTCTGCAGAAAATAACAAATTAGCCGGGCGTGGTGGTGGGCACCTGTGGTCCCAGCTGCTTGGGTGGCTCAGGCAGAAGGATCACTTGAACTCAGGAGGTTGAGGCTGCAGTGAGCTATGATCCTGCCACTGTACTCCAGCCTAGGCAACAGAGTGAGACTCTATCTCAAAAACAACCAAAAAAAATTATGACATGTACCCCGAAAATATGTACCTCTATTATGTATCAATTTTAAAAATTCCTGGTCAGGTGCAGTGGCTCATGCTTGTAGTCCTAGTACTTTGGGAGGCTGAGGCCAGAAGATCGCTTGAGGCCAGGAGTTCCAGACCAGCCTGGGCAACATAGAGAGACCCTGTCACTACAAAACAATTTTTTCTTTTTTTTTAAATTAGTGAAGCATGGTGGTGCACGCCTATAGTCCCAGTTACTTGGTAGGCTGAGTCAGGAAAATCGCTTGAGTCCAGGATGTTGAGGCTGCAGTGAGCTATGACTACACCACTGCACTCCAGCCTGGGTGACAGAGTGAGACTCTGTCAATCAGTCAATCAATTCGTAAAAAAAAAAAAAATTACTGTCTTTTTTTTTCTTTTTTCCTTTGGAGGCAGGGCCTTGCTGTGTTGCCCATGCTGGTCTCAAACTCCTTGGCTCAAGCCATCCTCCCACCTCAGCCTTCTAAGTAGCTTGGACTACAGGGGCACACCACCTACCCCCAACAGAATTCACTTTCCACGTAGAAGGCTGAGAGGTTTTACCTCCCATAACTTAAATGTGTACTCTTTAAAAGGTCTGCATTCTGCCGAGAAGTCTAGGGAAAAAGAAAAATCTAAAACCTTAAAAAATTAAAAAAAAAAAAAATCTGCTAGTTTTCATGTTTACATGCTGCATTTGAGTGCTTCTGCTATAGACAACTATAGAAGAATCAGCAAACAAAACAATAGGGTTCCTAACTTCTAGAGGAGCTAAAATCCTTAAGGTTATGTTACCTTCTCTTGTGGTTTTCAGAAAGCATCGTCACTTTGGTTATTAATATAGGTAAGGCTGTGGCTACTTGGAGTTCTCAGGTATCTGTATTCTGATCAGACATCTCTTTTTCAGGATCAGGCCCCAAATTCAGAATAAAACTGACAAGGTATCTGTAGTATGAGAAATATATTTGGTCTTTGTCCCTAGTTCCTGACAGAGTACCCCAAACCCTTAGGATTTCCTACTGATAGGAATGACTTTTCCTATTCATGAGCCCCACCCCCGCCACCCCGTTTTTCAGACAGTCTCACTCTGTCACCCAGTCTCACTCTGTTGCAGTGGTGCGATCTTGGCTCACTGCAACTTCCGCTTCCTGGGCTCATGGAATTCTCCTGCCTCAGCCTCCCAAGTATGGGACTACAGGTGTGCGCCAGTATGCTGGGCTAATTTTTGTATTTCTAGTGGAGACAAGGTTTCATCATGTTGTCCAGGCTGGTCTCGAACTCCTGACCTCAGGTGATCTGCCAGCCTCAGCCTCCCAAAGTGCTGAGATTATAGGCTTGAGCCACTGTGCCTGGCCTCATGAGCCCTTTTTGATCATACCTGAGTTTAGGCTAAAAGATGACTTTGCATAGAGCTCCTAGATAATCTCGGGATAAGGCTGGTCACCTGAAAGACCAAGTGATTAGAGGGTTGGAATTTTCAGCCCCACCTCTGGCAGGTGCAGAGGGGTGGGCTAGAGATCAAGCTCTACAAAAACTGAAAGATTTGATAAGCATCTGGGTTGCTGAACACGTGGAGGTACCGGAGGGTAGCACCAGTTGAGGGCATGGAGCTTCCATGCCCTTCCCTGACACCTTGCCCTGTGCATCTCTTCCATCTGGCTGTTCATTTGTACCCTTTGAAATATCCTGGTAAATGTTAAGTAATGCTTCCCTGAGTTCTGTAAGCTGTCCTAGCAAATTAATTGAATGGGAACTCCCCAGTTTACAGCTGGTTGGTCAGAAGTAAAGGTCACAACCTGGGACTTGCAATTGGCGTCTGAAGTGGGGTGGGGGCAGTCTTGTGGGACTGAGCCCTTACCTTGTGGCATCTGATGCTATCTCCAGGTAGTGTCAGAATGGAACTGAACTAAATTATAGGGCATCTAGCTGGTGTTTGCTGGAGAATAGCTTGGTGTGTGGGGAAAACCCCAACACATCTTGTCACAGATGTGTTCTGTGCTGAGTAAGAGTAGAGAGTAGGAGAACAGGTTTTTTTTTTTTTTTTTTCCTATTACAGTATCTTACACCCAAACCATCTTTTGCATTCTCCTAGATGGCTGCTTGCTTCCTCATCCTGTGACCCACAATGGCATCACAAGCAAAAATGGGGGTAGGACGTGTATTAGAAATAATTAGGGGCCAGGCCGGTGGCTCACGCCTGTAATCCCAGCACTTTGGGAGGCCGAGGCGGGCAGATCACTTGAGGGCAGGAGTTCGAGACCAGCCTGGCCAACATAGTGAAACCCCATCTCTACTAAAAATATAAAAATTAGCTGGGTGTGGTAGCGCTGACTGTAATCCCAGCTACTTGGCGGACTAAGGCAGAATAATTGCTTGAACCCAGGTAGAGGTTGCAGTGAACTGAGATTGTGCCACTGCACTCCAGCCTGAGTGATAGAGCGAGACTCCCATCTCAAAATAAATAAATAGGTATGATAGGTTTGTGTGTGTGTGTATATATCTATATCTATATATATGTGTGTGTGTGTGTGTGTATATATATATATACACACACATATATATATATATATATATAGAGAGAGAGAGAGAGAGAGAGAGAGAGAGTCTCGCTCTGTCACCCAGGCTGGGATATAGTGGGGTGATCATGGCTCACTGCAGCCTCCACCTCCTGGGCTCAAGTGATCCTCCCACCTCAGCCTCCTGAGTAGCTAGGACTACAGGCATGCCCCACCACACCCAGGTACTTTTAAAAAGATTTTTTTTTTTGTAGAGATGGGGTCTTGCTTTGTTGCCCAGGCTGGTCTCGAGATCCTGGACTCAAGCAATCCTCCTGCCTCGGCCTCCCAAAGTGTTAGGATTACAGGTATGAGCCACTTCACCTGGCCGCTTCATTTTCTTTATGAACTCTATAGTAAACTTTTATATTTCAGGCTCACAATATAGGGAAAGCTGTCAAATAAAAAAAAAATTCAACTTTCTTTAGGTTAATTTTGTGTAGGTAAAATAGTATAATGAAATTACATCTTTTCAAGCAGGGTAGGACAAACTCACGTTCACATGTAAGGGCTAACAAAGTAACTTAACAAATCAACTTGTAAAGATTTGACTGCTAAGTTTAAAATACTTCTATTGTTTGCTACTGATTATAGTACACTCTGTACAGGACAGATTCTAACACCCTGAAGATTTCACTAGGCCTTCTCTGTTCCCTTGTTCTTGCCCCCATTGTTATCATAGACTAAATAGTTCCCTTGTTCTTGCCCCCATTGTTATCATAGACTAAATAGTTACAGGTAGACCCATTCGTTGCCTCCATTTGGATACTTTTGGTTACTATAAGCAAGGAGCCAGAACAATCTGGCCTTTCAGTAGGCGGTCTCTGCTTTCTCTTCACAATGGCCTAAATGTCCTTGCTAGAAAATTAGAGCTGTGCTGCCCAATATAGCAGCCACTAGCCACACACATGCTTATTTAAATCTAAGTTTAAATTAATTAAAATTAAAATGTTAAATTTGGTTCCTCAGTCCTACTGGCCACATTTTAAATGTTCAATAGACACTTGTAGCTAGTGGCTACTGCATCGGACAGCACAGACATAGAGCATTTTCATCATTGTGGAAAATCCTGTGCAGCAGCCCTGGGCCAGAGAGTCGGTCTTCTGGAAAGAATGAAAAAGAATAGTCTCAGAGCCTCAGGAGGAAGGACTATACTAGAAACAGGCTTCTCGGTGTAAGCTGATACTGCTACCAGGTGCATACAACTGACAGACCATTCCAGTGCACCTAAGACTCAGGATTTCCAGAACTATTTTAGCCTAGAGGCAGATGGCTTCATGAAGGTAGACTGCTACTAAAATTGGAAGACGAAGTAGGGCTGAGTAAATCAGTAACAGAAATCTAGCTGTGGTTGCCTGGGAATTGGTTTTTATGTTCTATTTTCTGACAGACATAGACAAAGCCCCCTTCTTGCTCCGCTTCTTTGTTGTTGTTTTGAGAGGGTCTCATTCTGTCGTCCATGCTGGAGGGCAGCTGTACAATCACGGTTCACTGCAGTCTCTACCTCCCGGGCTCAAGCAATCCTCCCACCTCAGTCCCCCGAGTAGCTGGGACTACAGGTGTGCACCACTTACGCCCAGCTAATTTTTCTAATTTTTGTAGAGACGGGGTTTCACCACGTTACCTAAGCTGTTCTTTCTCAATTTCTAGCGCTCAGTTTCATAGTCTGTATCAATGCCACTGGGACGAACACATTCTCTCAAAAATTCATTACCAGTAGACCTCCAACGTAAACTTAAACTTCTAAACTAAAAGCACAATTCCTTCCTTGGTTGGCGTGATATTTCTGTTATCTGATTTTTGGAAGGGGTGCACTTAAAACTTATGAGGGAGGACGTGAAGTGGGATAGGGAATGGGAGAGAACTGAGCAAGGACATGGTCTTAGATACCGTTTAGCCTTGGCGTCCACAGCGGGAAACATTTGCAGTAGTCCTGCTTGAAGCAGGGGCCAGGGATTTTGTATCCTAGAATCATTCGTTGGCTGTAAGGGGAGTATAGCTTCCTAGGTTCCCATCAGGCAAGGGCAGATAATCAGAGGTCACAGGGGTAAGCTGCACTTGAAATAGATGTGGGATGGGGTGCTAGCCGGTGAAGAGAGCCGGGCAGGGCACCAATAGCATCTACTACACCCAGGTCCACAGGCTACATCAAATGGATACCACTGAACATAAGTCACCATGGATTATATTTGGAAATACCTTCATAATATAAGAAACCAGTTTAAAGGAATAATATCTGCATGAATATAATGCTAATAAAGACTATGTGCATTGTATAATTAAGATTATGCCTATTTTCCACCATTTTTAAGAAATTTATCTATCTATTTATTTATTTATTTATTTAGAGACGGAGTTTCACTCTTGTTGCCCAGGCTAGAGTGCAGTGGCACAAATTCGACTTGCTGCAACCTATGCATCCTGGGTTCAAGCGATTCTCCTGCCTCAGTCTCTCAAGTAGCTGGGATTACAGGTGTGTGCCACCACGCCCAGCTAATTTTTGTGTTTTTAGTAGACACGGGGTTTCGCCATGTTGGCCAGGCTGGTCTCGAACTCCTGACCTCAGCTGATCTGCTCACCTTGGTCTCTCAAAGTGCTGGGATTACAGGCGTGAGCCACCGCGCCTGGCCCATTTGTTAGAAATTCTAAAAGCCTTGGCTGGGCTGTGGCTCATGCCTGTAATCTCAGCACTTTGGAAGGCCGAGGCTGGTGGATCATTTGAGGTCAGGAGTTTGACACCAGCCTTGCCACCATGGTGAAACACCATCTCCACTAGAAATACAAAAATTTGCCAGGCGTGGTGGCAGGCGCCTGTTATCCCAGCTACTTGGGAGGCTGAGGCAGAAGAATCACTTGAATCTGGGAGGCAGAGGTTTCAATGAGCCAAGATCATGCCACTGCACTCTAGCCTGGACAACAGAGCAAGATTCCATCTAAAAAAAAAAAAAAGGGAAATTAAAAAGCCTTTTAAAATAGTTTAATAGGTGAATCTAGATAAAACTATAAAAACTACATGATATAGAAATGTTTATACTTCCACTTTGTGTGTGGACTTTTAAAGGTTTAATACCTGACATCTTTTTCTTTTTCTTTTTTGGAAATGGAGTCTCACTCTGTGGCCCAGGCTGGAGTGTAGTGGCACAACCTCAGCTTACTGCAACCTCTGCCTCCTGGGTTCAAGCGATTCTCCTGCCTCAGCCTCCTGCGTAGCTGGGACTACAGGCACGCGCCACCATGCCTGGCTAATATTTGTATTTTTAGTAGAGATGGGGTTTTACCATGTTGGCCAGGCTGGTCACGAACTCCTGACCTCAAGTGATCCACCTGCCTTGGCCTCCCAAAGTGCTGGAATTATAGCCATGAGCCATCCCGCCGGGCCTCCTGACATCTTTTTCTAATGATTATTTAGCAGTTGTCTTTTATCTGTTATTTTGATTGCATCTCCTAATATTCTTAAGTGTCTTTAGGAAGTTTAAGTTAGTATAAAACTGAATAATGAGCATTTGATTTGATACAGTCTACCAGAATTGCCTGTAGTATATGCCTATATTCATACATATCTTTACATATATAAATTGTAATGTTACGACAAATAATATGTATATAGTAAATATAATGTGAATTTTCACCTCGATTTCAAACAAAACTCCAAGAACATGCATTTGCTCCTCCCACCATCTGCAGAGATTTCCATAACAATGGCAAACACTTAATAGCATTCACCATTGGAGAAATTTAAACACCGGATGTTTGAAGACAACCAGAGATGATTGTTTAAAATTGGTGGGGAAGGGGTGTTCAATAATAGTATTGTGATTGCATTTTTTAAAAGTATGCATCTTAGAGACATATAATGATATATATGAGGATGAAATGATGTCTTTGGAATTAGCTTCAAAATAAACCATGGTGTGTGGGGACAGGGGATTAGGAGGAATGTACGAAACCACATGGGAAATTAGTTCATAATTGTTGAAGCTGGGTAATGTGTTCATGGTAAAAACTTTCTGCAGGGCATTTAGTGATATGAATCAATGGACTTTAAAAAATATGTATAAAACTTTGGTGGCTGGCCATGGTGGCTCACGCCTGTAATCCCAGCACTTTGGGAGGCCAAGGCAGGTGGATCATTTGAAGTTAGGAGTTCGAGACCAGCCTGACCAACATGGTGAAACCCCATCTCCACTAAAAATACAAAAATTAGCCGGGCGTGGTGGTACATGCCTGTAGTTCCAACTACTCAGGAGGTTGAGGCAGGAGAATCGCTTGAACCCGGGAGGCAGAGGCCGCAGTGAGCAGAGATCATGACACTGCACTCCAGCCTGGGTGACAAAGTGAGACTCCGTCTCAAAACAACAACAACAACAACAAAAACAAAACAAAACAAAACAAAAAAAACTCTTTGACTTGGGAATTTTCTGTTCTAGAAATTTATCTTAAGGGAAAAAATCAGACAAGGGCAACAACCTCTATGTACAAGAATGTTCATCTCACATTGTTTATTTTTAGATGTTTATTACCCATGTGTCCTATAAGAAAAAAAGAAGTGTTACTTCAGCAAAATGAAAAAGGAATCTAAGATAGATGAGGACAGGAGATACAAACAAAACCAAACAGTCACAAGTTAAGGGTGAAAACAGTGCAGAAGGTCAATTTCCTCTATTTTGAGTGCACTTCAGTGGAAAAGGTTGAGAATCATTCTGAGTACTGGGGAAGAAGAATGTACTCTCTAGCTCATCTGAACCAAATAGTTTGTACTCTTTCCTTCAGATGGCTCTTTAGTTAAATATCCTGATGCCCTCCCTGAGGCTTATTCCTCTTATTCCTATTCCTTGAGTTTGCTCACCCTAGTTTTGAACCTTCTTCAGACTCCCTTGGAAAGAGCTGCTGTTTCTGCTGGTGTGTTTAACTTTTAAGCAAAATTGGAAAATTGTAATTCACCAACTTGTGACATTTTGCCCCATTTGCTTTATCTTTTCATATATACACACACATTTTTTCCTGAACCAGTTAAATTGTAGACATGATACCTCATTACTCCTAAATACTTCAGTATGTATTTTCTAATAAGGATATTCTCTTACATAACTACAGTACAATGATTAGAATCAAGAAACTAATACTGACACAGTATTATGTAATATTCAATCCATATTTACATTTAGCCAATAGTCCCCAAAATGTCCTTCAGAGCAAGGGTTCCCCCCACCCCAAATCGGCATCCAATTCAGGATGAAGCATTACTTTTAGTTGTCATGTGTCTTCAGTCACCTTTAGTTTGGAACAGTTCCTTAGCCTTTCTCAGGAGATATATATATATGTATATGTGTAGATATATATATGTGTATATGTGTATATGTGTGTGTGCGTGTGTGTGTGTGTGTATATATATATATATATATATATTTTTTTTTTTTTTTTTGAGGAGTACAGGCCAGTCGTTCTGTAGAATGTTTTTCAATCGGGAGTCTCGGCTATTTCTTGGTGATTAGATCGGCACTACTTGCAACAAAATGGCAACCGTAAAACCTGGAAAGAACCGTCCAATAATAGAGAAATGGTTAAGTAAACCATGATACATCCACAGAATGGACTATTATGCAGCCAATAAGAATGACAGAGTATAATCACCTGGGAAGACATTTCCAATTTTTAAGTGAAAAAAGTAGATTATAACTTAATAGGTATGAACCTATTTTTTGTAGAAATGTCTGAAAGATTTTACAAAACATACAATTGTGGCCTATGGGTACTAGAATTACAGGAGATTTAAAATTTTTATTTTTACTTATCTGTATAATTTATGTGTAATAAACATCAATTCACCTGTTAATAGTGAAAAAAATACACTTAAAATCAGGCTAGCTTCTTGATTTTATATGTGAAGGATCATGGTGTGGAAAAGGGAATACAAATTTCTGTTAAAAAAAAAAAAAGAAAAAAAGGCCTATTATGAACCAGCTAATTTCACTTACAATCACTTTATCTTCTATACTCCTTAAGACAATGCAGTGGTTTAAGGGATATCACTCCCATTTTGACAGACGGGGTGGTGGCTGAGGCTGAGAGAAGGGGAATGGTACCTTGCTCAGAGTTACCAGTTATGAGTGGCCAATCTAGTTTTCAAACCCAGGTGTTTCAGACCATAAAACCGTTATTTTTCTCCACCTCACATTGCTCCCGTGTAGCCCTTCTGAAAGGTAGGACTAGGAGAATCAACAGGTGGAACTTGCAAGAAGTTGATTTTTTTTTTTTTTTTTTTGAGACAGGGTCTTGCTCTGCTGCCCAGGCTGGAGTGCAGTGGTGTGATCATGGCTTACTGCAGCCTCGACCTCCCAGGCTTAAGCGATTCTCCCACCTCAGCCTCCCCAGTAGATGAGACTACAGGCATGTGCTGCCATTCTCCACTAATTTTTTTTTTTTTTGAGATAGGATCTCGCTTTGTTTTCCAGGCAGGAATGCAGTGGCATGGTCTTGGCTCACTGCAGTCTCAACCTCCTGGGCTTAAGCAATCCTCCCACCTCAGCCGCCCAAGTAGCTGGGGCTACAGGTGCATGCCACCACGCTTTGCTGATTTTTGTATTTCTTGTAGAGACATGGTTTTGCCATGTTGCCCAGGCTAATTTTTTAATTTTTTGTAGAGATGAGGCCTCACTATGTTGCCCATGCTGGTCTCAAATTCCTGGGCTCAAACGATCCTCCTGCCTCAGCCTCCCAAAGTGCTGGGATTACAGGCATAAGGAGGCAACTCTTTGAACAGCAGAATTGAAGAACTGTGAAATGGGCTGAACTCTACCTAGAAATGTTGCAGTAGAAGGCAGATGTCATCGAGGGACGTGGCAGAAAGGGCTCCTGGAGAAGAATGGCAGCACCATTTTTCAGCTGTCTGCTGCCTGACTCCATCTGGATATGGGGCTTGGAATCTTGACTAGAATTCTCTTTTGGTTTCACAACCTTTCATCTGGTGATTTTCACAGTTTCATAAGAAGGTATGTGTTTCAACTATTCTTTTCCTGACTAGACAATAATTACATATGTCTACATATGTACACAAATGCATTTTGGTTTCCCAGTGCGCCTTGAGCTTTGAGTTGTCTCTACCATGTGGCATTTTTCATAAGCAAATTGGTTAATCACCTCCATTACCCCTGGATGTTACTGGTCCCCAAACTCCCACTTTTCTCAATTCTCTTCTACCCTTTCACCTCCCTGTATAGTTCACCCCACCCTTCATCTAGACATTTTACCTTTGCCAAGGAAACAGCAGAATTTATGTAGATTCCTATTAAATCTCTGCGAGCAGGGAAGGGGGTGGGTAGATAGTCCATGGAGGGTCCCAGCCAGTGAACTTTGCAATGTTGGTTTTATTATTAAATGTGTTACTTCTATTGTTGGGTCACCTGCAAGAGCAGATTAGCAGAGGACCAAGTGACAGCACTTGGATTGTCAGGAACATTAAGTAGAGTCAAGATGTAAGAAAACTGGCTGGGCGCAGTAGCTCATGCCTGTAAACCCAGCACTTTGGGAGGCCGAGGCGAGAGGACTGCTTGAGCTCAAGTTTGAGACCAGTCTGGGCAACTCACCAAAACCTCTTCTCTACAAAAATTAAAAAAAAAAAAAAAAAAAAAAAAAAAAAAAAAAAAAAAAAAGCAGGCTGGGCGCGGTGGCTCACGCCTGTAATCCTAGCACTTTGGGATGCTGAGGTGGTGGGAGGATCACAAGGTCAGGAGTTCAAGACTAGCCTGGCCAATATGGTGAAACCTTGCCTCTACTAAAAATATAAAAATTAGCTGGGTGTGGTGGTGCGTGCCTGTAATCCCAGCTACTCAGGAGGCTGAGGCAGGAGAATCACTTGAACCCAGGAGGTGGAGGTTGCAGCAAGCTGAGATCACACCATTACACTCCAGCCTGGGCGACAAGAGTGAGACTCCGTCTCAAAAAAAAAAAAAAAAAAGCTAGGTGTGGTGGTACATGCCTGTAGTCCTAGCTACTTGGGAGGCTGAATCAGGAGGATTGTTTGAGCCCAGGAAGTTGAGGCTGCAGTGAGCTGTGATTGTACACTGCACTCCAGCCTCGGTGACAAAGCAAAACCCTGTCTCAAAAAACAAAAACAAAAAAAAAGGACTGGAAAAACACCTATTGGTTTTCGCAACAGTCATTGGTAAACTTTGCTGGGGCAGTTTTTCTGTAGTTGAGAGAAGTGAAGGTGGGGAGACAGAAGCGAGTGCAGTGGGTTGACGAACAAATAATAAAAATACAAAAATGGAGACATCAAGTGGTAACTTGACTTTCAAGAAAATTATATGAGGAGAGAAATGGGAATTATATGAGAAGAGGAGAAAAGCTAGACTTGGGAACACAGGTACAAGGGCCAATGTATTGGGGGGATGGGAGAGTCTTGGGTCTATGCTCAACTTCGTTAATCCTCACAAGTCTGTGAGTGAAGTATGATTCCTACCTGCATTTTATTTATTTATTTATTTAGAGATATTTATTTATTTATTACTTTGAGCTCTGTCGCCCAGGTTGCAGTGCAGTGGTGCAGCATCCGCCTCCCTGGTTCAAGCAATTCTCCTGCCTCTGCCTCCCGAGTAGCTGGGATAACAGGCACTCACCACCATGCCTGGCTAATTTCTGTATTTTTAGTAGAGACAGGGTTTCACCATGTTGCCCCGGCTGGTCTCAAACTCCTGACCTCAAGTAATCCGCCCACCTCAGCCTCCCAAAGTGCTGGGATTACAGGCATGAGCCACCGTGCCTGGGCCCCTGAATTATTTTCAAGGAAATCTCAGATATCCCACCACTTTACAGTAAGTATTTCAGTATGTATATCTAAAAGATAAAGACTCTTATTTCTAGTGTTTTCCTCATGATCTTTAAAATCTCTACTACATCCATAGTAATGTTTTATTTTTAATATTGTTTATACCTTCTCTTTCTTATTTCCTTTTAAAACTTTAAATTTTGATGTAAGGTCAAACTTACAAAAATGTTGCAACAGTAGTACAAAGAATTCCTGAGTACGCTTTACTCAGATTCACCAGTTTTAAAAAATCTTGTCCCACTTGCTTTATCATTTGCCTCCTCACTCTCTCTATTTGTATGTGTGTGTATATATATTTTTTCAGAACCATTTGTAAATTGGAGCTATTGTTCTCCTTGACCTGTATTTCAGTGTGTATTTTCTAACAAAGACATTCTTTTACACACCACAGTACAATCAGAAAATTTAGCCTTGATTTGTTACTACTATACTCCAATCTTGAAAACTGTTTCAATACCATCCTTTATGTTACTTTTTTCACAGTCCAGGATCACACACTGACTCCTGAACCAGGAAGAGTTCCCCAGACTTTGCCTTTCCTGACATTGGCATTTTTGACGTATATAGGCCAGTTGTTTGGTAGAATGTCCCTCAATTTGGGTTTGTCTGATGCTTCCCCATGAACAGACTCAGGTTATGCATTTTTGGAGGAGTATCACAGAAATTATACTTGTTCTAAGAGTAGCACAGCAGGAGGTAAGTAGCGTCATTTTTTTCCCATTACTGATGTTCTTTCATTGTCCATTTACAGTAAGTGTCTTGCCATTGTAAAATCACTACTTTCTCCTTTGTAATTAACAATTTGTGGCTTAGTTCGGGGGTGTATAAGTATCCTATTCCTCATCGAGCCTTCACCCACTAGTTTTAGCACCCGTTGATGACTCTTGCCCAAATCAGTTATTACTACGATTACATGTGTGAGCCACCGTGCCTTGCCTCTATCTGCATTTTAAAGATGAGATAATGGAAGTGGAGAGAGGCTTAATAAATTAAGCAAGCTTACATGGAATTTGAACCTGGGCCACCAAAATCTAGAGTCTGCATGCTTATGTTTGTCATAGTTTCTAGGTACTATAATGGGAAAGACAAGTAGGTAAAAAGGATAGAAGACTGATGTGGAGAACCTGAGACCAAATGCCAAATATCTGCAGTGGCATCAGTCTGCACTGTTGTGGTGTTCTTTAGCAGGTCATCTTCCCCAGATATAAGAGTGGGGTAAATTCTAGGCATGGGGAGGTGAAATGAGAGAAGTGGGGAAGCTGAGGTCAGTGGTATCAAGACGTAATTAATGGACGGCTGGGCGCGGTGGCTCACGTCTGTAATCCCAGCACTTTGGGAGGCCAAGGCAGGCAGATCACCTGAGGTCAGGAGTTCGAGACCAGCCTGGCTAACATGGTGAAACCCTGCCTTGAATGAAAATACAAAATTAGCAAGGTGTGGTGGTGCACACCTGTAATCTCAGCTACTCGGGAGGCTGAGGGAGGAGAATGGCTTGAACTCAGGAAGTGGAGGTTGCAGTGAGCACTGCAGCCTCGGCAACAAGAGTGAGACTCCATCTCAAAAAAAAAAAAAAAAAAAAGGTAGAAACCACACTAGCTTATCAGCAATAAGAATGGAGAGAATGGATCCAAAAGGCAGAGTGGTAGATTTTGTGGAACTTAGCAAGTGGATGTGGAAATCCAAGTAGACCAATTGTAACCCTACTGACTGATGGTGTCATTAACAGATAAAATTTAGGTCAGGACAACTTAGTTTGGGACTCACATTTGGGTAGCCACCAGATTGGGTAGACATGTCCAGAAGAAGTGTTGAGACTTAGCATGAAGCTGCAGTGAGTGGAAGATAATCATGTGGAACACACAGGTGGCACCTGTAAGCAGATCGTGGTGATAGGGAATAATAATCCAAGATGGCAAAGACCAGAACCAGGTGACACTTATGTTAGGGGTAGGGAGAAGAGTCAAAAAAGGAGTGGTCTTGAAGGCGTGGTACAGATACGGGAACTAAGGAAAGAGGGTTTCCCGGAGGGCATCAAAGGAAAAAAAGAATAAAGTTGTGACTGCTTGAAGTTTTGCATCAGTCTTTCTAGGAAGTGGCCTATAAACTGTAGGGTGCATTTCCAAGTTTCATGCAATGGTGTGTCCCCAGTTATTAAATGCTCCAAAGACCACAGTAGAGGCTGCCTAAAGTTTTTCTCTCCTACCCTGCCTCTTTGCTAAGCAACATATGTTTTCTTTAATGCTTTTTTCTCCCCCAGCATCCCCAGCACACTGTCTAGCTGCCCTTAGCTGTTTGGGCACATGGAATAGGTTGAAGCACTTAATAACAATTCTTCTAAGGGATGTCCAGAAAGAATGCTGTATTTGAGGATAATGCCAAAATTCCAGCTCTTTGATCTGTTAACTTTCAGAAACTGCTTATCTTTTGTGCTTGCTCTCTAACCAGGAACATATGAGAACAGGGTCCAAAGAATTATTACTTCCTGGTAATACTAAATCAATACTAAATATAGAACATAAGCCTATTGGGCTTAAGGATCAGGAACGTTTGAAAATAAGCCTTTGTGTTAAATTGTCTGGCTAGCCTCTGAAATAAAAATAACAGCACTCTCCATGATTGCTACAGTTCTAAGTTACAAACCTTTTTCAATAAAATTGTTGTTTGGCTAATGTTATAAATACTAATTAGCACCAAATGTGATTTTGAGAATTAGAAAAAACTAATTTTCATGTAGCATTAATTTATCCTTCACTACATTCAATTTATTCTTTATTTTAAAACTTCCATGCTGACTGACCAGCATAATTCAGTATCCATGTTATTTTTACCAATTTATTTTCAGACATGCAGGTAACTGTTGCTTGAAATTGCTAAATGATAAAAATAATAGCTCATTTTTGGCAAATGAGCTAAAAGCATCATGACAATTTTTCTGATTAGGCTTAGATTTTATTCATAAAAGGACAAAACAACTACTTGAAGTGAAAACTTCAGATGATTTCATCTTGTTTCACGTACTGACCACTTGTTAGGCACAGTCATAATTTTGGGAATAAGAATCATCACATGACAGATAAAGGTCATAGGAGTTCTTCAACAAAACAGTGCACAGCCCCTTCAGGTGTCCTGAACTGAGCTACATATGACTCTGGACACAGGGCAGGTCCATCTGGAAACAATAGACAGTGATGAGCAATCTGTTACTTTTCAGAAAGCAGGAAGGGAAGTGATTCACCAGCTACGGCTGTTAATACATATGAAATACACTTTTCAATTTAGCCTTTTCACAAACGAAATGTAGTGCTCCATTTCCCGAAGATGATTCATATGCCACTTTCAGATACAGTCTATATGGGTTTTACAATACAATCAAACCCCATAGAATTTTCTGGAGTGTGTGTTTTTTTCTTAAAAAACACTTAAAGGCACCACACTTAAAAGCATTCTTCTGGAGTGGAGAAGTGGACACAGCTTAATCCCTAGAATGGATGGGTAATTTTTTTTTTTTTTTGATATAGAGTCTTGCTCTGTTGCCCAGGCTGGCATGCCATGGAGCCAACATGGCTCACTGCAACCTTGACTCCCCAGGCTTAAGGGATCCTCCCACCTGAGCCTCCTGAACAGCTGAGACTACAGGCACATGCCACCACGTGCGGCTATTTTTTCTGTTTTTTTGTAGAGATGGGGTTCTCACTATGTTGCCCAGGCTGGTCTTGAACTCCTGGGAGATCTTCCCGCCTCAGCCTCCTAAAGTGCTGGGATTACAGATGTGAGCCAAAAAGGGCTGGCTGGCAATTTTTTTTTTTTTTTTTGAGATGCAGTCTCACTCTGTCACCCAGGCTGGAGTGCAGTGGCGTGACCTCGGCTCTCTGCAAGCTCCGCCTCCTGGGTTCACACCGTTCTCCTGCCTCAGCCTCCCAAGTGGCTGGGACTACAGGTGCCCGCCACCACGCCCGGTGAATTTTTTGTATTTTTAGTAGAGACAGGGTTTCACCGTGTTAGCCAGGATGGTCTCAATCTCCTGACCCCGTGATCCGCCCACCTTGGCCTCCTGAAGTGCTGGGATTACAGGCGTGAGCCACCACGCCCGGCCCTGGTTGGCAATTTTTATCAAAACTTTAAATGTACATACCCTTGACTTAGCAGTTCTACTTCTGGAAATTTATTCTAAGAAATTACTTGCATAAAGGATATATGTAAGGCTGGAGAGAACAATTCCAGTTCATCCATACACTGAAATACCATGGAGCTACTAAAAAAAAAAAAAAAAAAAAAATTGAGAAATCTAGATGTACTGACACCTTGTAATATTGTTCAAGTAAAAAAGATGAGGTGCAGAACTGTAGGTATGATTCTATTTATGGTAAAAAATATTCTTTTTTTATGCATGATTCTATTTGTGTTATGTATGATTCTATTTATGTAAAAGAAGTGTTTGTTATATATGTACAGAAGCATTTAGAAGACTATGTATCAAATACTTCTAGGGAGTAGGCTTGTACAGAAGGGGAGATTTTCACATTTTGCTTCATATACCTTTGTATTTTAATTTTGTAAAATGGCTACATAGCACTTTAAAAATTGAGATAAAATTCACATAAAATCTACTCTTGCCGGGTGTGGTGGCTCACGACTGTAATCCAAGCACTTTGGGAGGCCGAGGCAGGTGGATCACTTGAGGTAGGGAGTTCGAGACCAGCCTGACCAACATGGAGAAACCCCGTCTCTACTAAAAAAAAAAATACAAAATTCGCCAGGCGTGGTCACGCATGCCTGTAATCCCAGCTACTTGGGAGGCTGAGGCAGGAGAATCGCTTGAACCTGGGAGGCAGAGGTTGTGCTGAGCGGAGATCGTGCCATTGTACTCCAGCCTGGGCAACAAGAGTGAAACTCCATCTCAAAAAAAAAAATAATTAAAAAAAAATCCACTCTTTTTAAAGGGTATAATTTATGATTTTTAGTACATTCACAAAGTCGTGCGGCCATTAACCACTACCTAATTCCACATTTCACCACCCCCAAAAAGAAACAGTATACCCCATAATAGTCATTCCTCATTCCCCCATGTTTGCAGTCCCTGGGAACCACTAATCTGTATTCCATCTCTATGGATTTGCCTCTCTGAACAATTCATATAAATGGAATCATACAATATGTGACCTCTGTGCCTGGCATGTTTTCCAGGCTCATACACATTGGCATATGTATCAGTAATTCATTCCTTTTTATGACTATATATTACTTTAATACAAAATCTGTAAACAGGTCTGATTTTTAAAATACTCAGAAACAACTTACCCTTCTGTACCAATTACTTTATAGAAACTCAACAAAAACTCTAAATCCAGTCTCCATATTAAAGTGTAGTTTCTGTCTCCCAACTCCTAATACTGTCTTCATTATCTAGTCTCTCAGGTTCCATTTAAAAGGTTACCCGCTGAAACAGTACTCTTGTTTTCATTGGAATATTATTGTTCACACAGTAGAGCTAGCTAGCTCTTTGCCCAGCTGCATTTTATTTTCCCTATCTCCCCACCACTGCCCGACCACTAGCATAAAAACCCACTTATAGCCACTGAGAGGTATAGGCAAAGGTATAATTTGGATGTTTATGGATCTGCTGTCTTTTGACAAGGATGCAGGTCTGGTTGACTGACTTCAGTACACTGACCATGTGTAGATCATGTCTGCTATTGTGTAACACTTTCCAAATGCCACCATTAACTTATATAGTAATTGGTTATTTTATAGCTTTCATCTTCTGAATAAAAATCACAAATACATTTTTGCTTTACATCATTAATATTCAGTTACCTCATTATTTGAACAAGGCAGTATTATGTAACATTGGTTGATGTATAAAGCAGCATTTTGCCTACACAACTGAGGACTTAGTCTAATATATAAATATAAAAGGGATTGGGTTTTTCTCTTAAAAAGATAAACTAGCCATCTGCTGGCTAGAGAATTTTCCTAAGAAATTCTACCAGGTCCATCCTTTGGAGGAACTTTAGCAACTGCTGGCGACTGCAGTTGGAAAAACAAACAAACAACAACAAAAAAACCAGCTTAAATAGCTTCAATTAGCTAAAAAATAGCACACAACTCCCCATCTCCATATTTTTATGGCAATTAAAATGAGACTTTAAAAATTGGTGGCAATTGAGACTTAATAATGGATTTTAAACACACACAGGCACATATGTGCCAGGCACTACTAGGTAACATTGGCAGTGAAGTACACCATCCTATGTTCCGGAGTTAATTAGAACATGTTACTTGATTTTTTTCCCCCCACTCTGCAGGTTAGGAATTGTGTGTATGGAATGAGCATATCCTACTAATTACAACTTTGATTTCTGCCCGGGATGTGACAAACCTCAATATATAAGCACTGTACTAGAAGCACACTGTCCATGGTAATGGGAGTACATTTAAAGATATAATGTAAAATCCCTTTATGACAATGACAAGGATATTAATCCTGTACCCATATAACCGATCTGATAAATTGTACTAGGAGTTTTGGTTTATTTTCAAAATAACCTTCTAACTAGGTTCCAGAGGATCTGATTTAAACTATGGGTATCTGAACCATGTAATAAAAAAACCAAGATGTAATGCAGTTCCATTGTACTTACAAGATTGCAGTTTCTCTTCATGATAAAACCTTTATATTGTGAAACTTTGAACTGAATTCAAATTCGCATTTTTTTTTCTCCCACACTTGTTTAATGAAAAGTTATTAAGCTAGGCATTTTACTCTGAAATAAAGCAAGATTAAAAGGAACACAATACTATTGCTGTTATCAAATAAGCTTCAGTATACACTTTCACAAAAAAGACAAACAAATATGAAAGTCATAAGTCATTTATTGAATGAATAGTATATGCAAGAATACCAATAAAAGGAAACTAATACTACAAACTACAATTTTGAAAATAAAGCCAATATAACAGGAACAAAATATACATAACATGAGAGGAATGTTTGATTTTTGACCCATAATGCATTCCTTATCTTTACAATTAACCTAAATGTCTTGTTAGAACAAAACTGCATACCTTGGTCTAACTTCAGTGCTTTTTTTAAAAAGCAACAACACTCTAGAACACTTTTTCTTTTGCTTTGAGATATTTGAGATTCATACATTTGTTCAAGTACACAGATTCTGATTCAATAGCAGATCTACAGATCTTGTTATCGCTTAATATCTTGAGTAGCATGTACTTCTGAGCAAGTACTATCTGAAATTCTAAAACTGCTGATCCTTGAAATAAAATTTACCTCAGTTGTGGGTTTTTAATAACTTGAGATGAAAGTAAAATTCACCCCCTACCCCCCTCCCCGCCAGGAACAAAGAGCTCTTATTAAAAGTATAGAAACTCAAGTCTATCTTTCTACTCTAAAGAACATTTCCTACTAACATTTCTGGTAAGGCAATAAATGCTCCAGAATAATCTTCAATATACGCTTGCAAAGATTACACTGTTTAATATCAATAACAAAAAACAAAACAAAAAAAAGAAAAAAGAAAGAAAGAAAAAAGACGCTTCAAAATTTCAGGCTAAAATATGCATAAAAGACAGTAACGGCAGTATTTTTTGAAATGATGTAAATGTTATATACTTATCAAATAATGTCATGCTTATTAAAACTACAGTTAAAGACTTAAGAGATGTACAGTAAATACACTGCTGAGGTCCATTTTTCTAAATATTAATACCACAATGTAATTACTACCCAGAAGATGATGATGCTACTTGGGAACATAAGTACTGTACAATTTTTACATTGTAAGGCACTTTTACTCAGCATGTGACGAAAACATGATTAGAGAATCAAAACATTGGAGGTTTACAACCAAACATGATTTTTCATGTGAATTCAATTTACATTTGAATTTTTAATGCAAGATTGTTTAGCCAATCACACCACAGTGAGAAAAACAGGTAGTCAGCCACTTATCTAGCCAACCAAAAGGTAAAGTGCTATTCTGGTTGCTAGTGGCAGAAAAAGGGCTGAAGAAACCCATACAAAGTCATACATTTTACTACATAACAAATTCATCAACTGACAGCTATAGTATTTGAACTCCTTTATATAATTATTGACTGGCCATGATTACCCCTGGCACCTTCCATTTTTCCTAAAAAAAAAAAAAAATGATTACAGTAGTTGTTCAAAAATGAAGGAGCTCTGTTGTCCCATGGGTAAGTCTATGGCACACAATGTAAAAAATGATCTAGACACAGTGATTTAAGGATTTTAAAATAATGATTTTCAAGCTGTTGTAAGGAAAGAAAGTACAGATCCTTTGGGAGAAGTCACATAGCTTGGTAAACAAACAGCTAGATCTGTCCTTGCACTTCAAGTCATGAATTTTGAAAATCACATACACACAAAAATCCAATGGCATATTAAGAGCAAAAAGAGAAAACATACAGGGCAACCCACTACTAAAGCTAGTTTCCTTCTAAAAATAGTAAAAGATGGTTAAAATAAAAGCAAGCATTGAGTCCCTTGATTTAAGTAAATGTGTGAATACACACTTGACAAACATGACTTTAAGGGACTCACAGTTTTTTAAAAAAGCAGTCATTAAGCACAGTGTAATTTTCCACCTGTTACATTTTTAAAATGCTGCTCTATCAGATGTAGGATATCTCAATGTACAGTCAAGTTAACATGATTATTCCTTATTTAAAAATCTGCTTTATTGTGGTGGCTTAATAATTCAACTAGTCAAAATTCCTTCCCTTGGTATTGAGGTGCTATGGTAATATCAGGCAGACCACAACTAAAGTTATTTGGTTTTGCCATAAAGAAATGCATAAATGTGCTTCAGCAGGTAAGTGGAAGAAAATATCACTACCTAGAAATGCCAGTGTGAAAATCCTTTCTAAAAAGCTGGGTTCTTAGGCTTTCAAAACCAATTCTGACAATCGATAAAACACCACCAAGCCCTACAAGAAGAAAAGTAGGGCACAAAAGCCTATTTTATAGATAACCAAAGCAATGACTGAAAACATTAAAATATTAAATAAAGTTTCTAAAATAGTGGTCACAAAAGTAAAAATAAATACTGTTTTATGCAAAGACTTTTTTACTCTTACAGCACATGAGACCTCCTTACGTACTCTGCGCCAGTATGGGAAGTGTTCCACACAACAGGGCACTTGAGAGGAACACGTCTCGGACATGATGTCTGAAGTCCTTAGCAAGCGGTAACCCTTTCTTTACATCTTAAAAACATTTAATTTGCTGTTGCCAAATGTTAGTTTAAACTTGAAGGACTCAATCATTTTGCCAGAAGTCCTCTGTATAACATGGAAAGAGAGGAGGTGTGCTGTCAAGAGAATTTTGGCAAAAGCACTGGAGCTCATAGCTTATAATTAGCAGTTGCCTGAGTCCATGCTGGTCAGTGAGAACAACTTTAACAGGAACCAAATGAAAAGCTTTAGCGTACTTCTTGGAAGAGATTTTTAGCATGTGCTGTTAAAGCCAAGAGAAAAAGAAGGTTCTCTTCATTTCTAGCCTCCATTACTTGAGTGTGAAAAAAAAATCCACAAATTACCATGTGCTGCCACCAGTGGCATGTTTGCATTGTAAAGGAAAATTTGCTTATGCTTTCCTTTGAGTATGGATCCACTAAACAAACTTAAACACTCTAAACAGCAGAACTATGTTCAGTCCAGAAATATAGCTTACTTTGTTTCATCTGCTTTAACTGTTGACACTATACACAGGGTTAATAGTGTTTCAATTGCTTCCCAGAAACTGCAAACTATAGCTACGTAGTATCAACATGTCAAACTCAGCCTTCTAGTGAAGGCTCATAAAACAAACAAGACATTTTTAGGCAGTTCAATGAAGGATCTAAGAGTTGGGCAGTAAAAAGTTACAAACCCTTTTTGATTTTAGAAAACAGTGAAAAAAGAATAGTAGTTATGGATGTCTTATTCATTCCCAGTTTTCTAACTCTGTCCCATGAACCTGTTTAAAAGATGATAAAAAAATGTAAAATATGATGCTTGAGGGGAACACAATCAATATAATGTTATTGAGGAGTGTGATTATCTTATTGATTTGACATTACAACTATACTTATTGATAAAGCAGATAGCTTGTTTTTATGGTTACAAAATCAGCTAGTTAAAAAAAAAAACAAAAAAACAACTACTATGCAAGCCTACAAAATCCTCAGCATTTTAGTAACATGCTCTTAACTAAACATAATAGGATTAAAAAAATCTTACTGCATACCATTACTTCAACATGTATATATCAGTGTGTATTGTATCCTCACAACAGATCCCATATAATTAACTTTCATACCTAGTTTCCATTAAGTTGCTGCTGAGTTAGTTGTTGCTGATCAATTTCTACTTTTCCTCGGCTTTTACTCTCTCGTTCCTCATCTTCTTCATCTCTCTCATCATTTCCGCTATGATTTTTACAGTATAATCTACAACGATGAAAGACAAAAATCTCAAAATGCTTTGTCACTGTTGAACATTCCTACCAACATTAGTGAATGAGGCTAGTGCCCATTTAAAACATGGGTTTCCTCATCCACACTTTAAAAAATACTCCCCAATTAGTTACAGACCCATTTTTTTTTTTTTTTTTTTTTGAGATGGAGACTCGCTCTGTCGCCCGGGCTGGAGTGCAGTGGCCGGATCTTAGCTCACTGCAAGCTCTGCCTCCCGGGTTTACGCTGCCTCAGCCTCTCGAGTAGCTGAGACTACAGGTGCCCTCCTAGTTTTTTGTATTTTTTTAGTAGAGACGGGGTTTCACCGTGTTAGCCAGGATGGTCTTGATCTCCTGACCTCGTGATCCGCCCGTCTCGGCCTCCCAAAGTGCTGGGATTACAGGCTTGAGCCACCGCGCCCGGCCACAGACCCATTTTTATCTAAAAGATAGGAAAACACACTATTATTGAGATAATAAAAGTTCATCTGAAACAAAATCTCTGGTTTAAGATGACAGTTATCATAAAGCAATTCCTCATTTTGCCCAATGAGATTAAAAGCAAAGTTTTGGCCAACTTAAAAATACCAACCTTCAGGTATACTGATGAAATAATCAAATTCTATAAATGTGTTTCATATATTTAATTTAAAATCACATTTCAGGAAATATATATTCTATCTATACTGCTGCCTTCTGCTCACATTTGATGAAACAATTTTACTCAAACTCTTCAAATGTCTTTTCATTATCAGCATCCTAGCCTTCACTGGAATACCTACATGAGTCATCTAACAGTTTTCCGGCACTGCATTTGGCTATGTCTCTTTTAATCTAGACTGGTCCTTCCACCTTCTTGTTTTTACATGACACTGACTCTTTAGGATGAGATCAGACCAGACAGTCTGTCAACTGTAGCACATTCTGGACTTGTCTAATTGTGGTACTGTTTTATTTGGTTCTCTCTTGCCCTGTATTTCCTATACACTGGGAATAAGGTCTAAGGCCTTGGTCAGCTTCAGGTTCAGCTTTTCTTTTTCAGTCAAGACATTTTGTAGGTAATCCTGCATACTTCAGGAGGCATCTAATTTCCTGCTACTGGGTAACACTATGTTTGATCATTTGGTTAAAGTAGTGGTGATGGCCAGATTCCTCCATTGTAAAGGTAGGTTTTCCCCTTTAAATCTGGCAAGTTATCTCTGGAGTGACACTTTATCATGCTTGGTTCTAACCTTTTATTTGGGTATACAGACTGTATATTTAAAATTCATTAAGTTTTTAATAAAAATCATAATATAGGTGATTTGGACAATCAAACAAGGGCAGGCTGATTTGAGCCCTTTTTTTTCTTTTTGTATTATACTTTAAGTTCTAGGGTACATGTGCACAACGTGCAGGTTTGTTACATATGTATACATGTGCCATGTTGGTGTGCTGCACCCGTTAACTTGTCATTTACATTAGGTATATCTCCTAATGCTATCCTTCCCCCCTCCCCCCACCCCACGACAGGCCCCGGTGTGTGATGTTCCCCACCCTGTGTCCAAGTGTTCTCACTGTTCAATTCCCACCTATGAGTGGGAGGCGATTCCTCAGTTTTATGTCTATTATACATAAGACGACAATGGAAGAATGCTTAGAACATGTTCACTGGATGCCCTCTTGTGGTCAGCAATAGATAAAAGAAATCATCTAGGAATTCACATGTCTAGTTTAGATTACCTAAACTAGGTCTAATACTTGAGTAGAATAAAAGGCAGAGGTGGGGTTCAGGACACAGTGGACAACAATAACAACTGACTTTAATCTAGTTTTGTTCATTATTTTTCTTTTTAGTCTTAAAACATTTTCAATAACTTTCAAAGAGCTAGGGAGAATTTGTACACTTCAAATACTACACATTGGGAACTACCTTTTTACATTTTTAAATCATGAGTTTAAATATCAAGAGTGAGATTCCTACACAACAGCACCTACGAAGAATCTTCCCATAAAATATAACCTGAATCTAATTAAACTTCTGAACCAACTTCTAGTTTACAAGAAATGGGAGAGAGGGATAGAGACACAAGTTAAATGACATCATGAAATGGCAAAGAGACAAATCTAGAATGTGGGACTTAGGACAATTTATCGAGGCTCTTCAATAAGTAAGGGGACAAGTATGTCCGTATTTAGACTTAAGAGACATATCAAATGCAATGGATGGACCTTGCATGTATCCAGATTTGAACAAATTAAGTCTAAAATGAGATTTTTTTTATACAACTGGGCAAATGTGAAAATGGATTGGGTATAAGATGATACTAAGAAATAATTGTTAATTTTACAAAGTGTGATAATGGAATAATAATTATATAATGACAAGAGATCTGGAATTTTGCTTTAATATATATACTTCAGGAAAATAAACAATTAGATAAAGCAACTGTGGCAATAACTTGGTAACTGCTGATATGAGGACTTGTTATACTATTCTGTTTTTGTTTACATTTGAAAATCGTTTTTTATTTATTATTATTATACTTTAAGTTGTAGGGTACATGTGCATAACGTGCAGGTTTGTTACATATGTATACTTGTGCCATGTTGGTGTGCTGCACCCATCAACTCGTCATTTACATCAGGTATAACTCCCAATGCAATCCCTCCCCCCTCCCCCCTCCCCATGATTGAAAATCATCTTTTTAATAGAAAGTTTCCTCTAAAAGGACAAGTGCTTTGTTGTTGGAGCAACTTTTAATCATTTTATGGGATTAGTTTTTACTTGCAGAATATTTCCCATAGGCCCTTATATGGCCTTCACTAGTCTAGGTGCCAAGGTCACAGGTGTCAACTGGTCAAACAAGGTCCCTGCTGTCACAGAACTCTGTTTTTTTTTTTTTTTTTTTTTTTTTTTTTGAGACGGAGTCTCGTTCTTTCGCCCAGGCTGGAGTACAGTGGCACCATCTGGGCTCACTGCAAGCTCCGCCTCCTGGTTCACACCATTCTCCTGTCTCAGCCTCCTGAGTAGCTGGGACTACCGGCGCCCACCACCATGCCTGGCTAACTTTTTGTATTTTTAGTAGAGATGGGGTTTCACTGTGTTAGCCAGGATGGTCTCGATCTCCTGACCTCATGATCCACCCGCCTCGGCCTCCCAAAGTGCTGGGATTACAGGCATGAGCCACCGCGCCCGGCCAGAACTCCATTTTTTATGGTGGGAGGCTGACATTTTAAAAGAATCCATATTTAAATGGTTAAAAATACAATAAATACAATAAATACAGGATAAACATAAATAACAATTATTATGTACCCCTCCCTCGTCTTTCGAATAGGAATACCGTCAGGACCCAGAAAGGGCTGGTAAGGAAGAAAAGCCATAGTTAGGAGACAGGGAAGCCATTTCTTTTTTTTTTTTTTTTTTGGAGACGGAGTCTTGCTCTGTCGCCCCAGGCTGGAGTGCAGTGGCACGATCTCGGCTCACTGCAAGCTCCGCCTGCCTCAGCCTCCCGAGTAGCTGGGGACTACAGGCGCCCACCACTGCGCCTGGCAAATTTTTTGAAGTTTTAGTAGAGACAGGGTTTCACCGTGTCAGCCAGGATGGTCTCGATCTCCTGACCTCGTGATCCGCCTGCCTTGGCCTCCCAAAGTGCTGGGATTACAGGCGTGAGCCACCGCACCCGGCCAGGGAAGCCATTTCATTCAGAAATATTCCTCCCTGTATTTCCTCCTATTTGTCCCTTCTTCTCTCGCCAAACTACCCACCTATATGGGTTCTCATTTGAACTCAATGGTCTCTATCTGGAATCTACATTACAAGTGGATTGCAGAAACAAATCTCAATAGGAAAAAAATAAAAGAGCAATTCAAATCATTATGGATCCAAGTACAAATATTTTTGTTTTGAGAGGGTCACTGAAATATGGTTGTCTAATAGCTAAAAAGCAAAAACAACCTAGACGTCTGAAAAAGGAACCAATAGAATAAACTGATATACCTATATAATGGAATACCATGCAATCATTAAAATAGATGTAGGCTGGGCACAATGGCTCATGCTGTAATCCCAGCATTTTGGGAGGCTGGGGCGGGTGGATCGCTTGAGCCCAGGAGTTTGAGACCAGACTGGGCAACATGGTGAAATGTCGTCTGTACAAAAAAAATCAGCTGGGTATAATGGGGTGCCCTTGAGGTCCCAGCTACTTGGGAGGCTGAGGTGAGAGGACCACCTGAGCCTGGGAGGTTGAGGCTGCAAGGGGTTGTAATCGCACCATTGCACTCCAGCCTAGGTGACAGAGTGAGAGTGTCTCAAAAAAAAAAAAAACCCAAAAACCAAAAAAAACTAAGATGTAAAATTGATTAATGTCACACAAAAATGTCTCAGATAAGTGGAAAAGAGATTATAAAACGGCATAGATAAGAAAATCTTTTTTTTAAGAAAGCAAAGGAATAAAAGGATGGCTGCCCCATAGGCAGAACAGCAGAAAATCTTGTTTTTATAAATACATGCACATAATCACATAAACGTCTAAGAGAAAACATTCCAAAAGATTTAAAATTATTACCTCTGCGTGGTAGAATTAAAGTTGACATTAAGTATTTTTTCTCATCTATATTTCCATTTTTCTTCCAAAATGAAAATGGAAATATTTTCCATTTAAAACTATTATAATAAAAGCATCTAAAAGTTACATTTTAAATATAATAGTTCTCCATATAATCTGATTTTGGATATTTAAAATCAGCCTGTTATTTTAAAATGTTAATGGCTACTTTAATAATAATATACTGCTCATGAAGATATTCAAACACTACAGAATCCTATCATGGAGAATATAAACTTGCCTCTTCTCCTCCATCCCTATGTAACTAATGAGAAGTAATATAACCGTTAAGCTTGTTGAATACGTTTCTAGAGATTTTTCTACGTACACAAAAACATACACACACATATGTGGAAGGAGACCTTAAGGAGGGGTGAGCAGAAGGATGGTGATGTGGGTCTTTGACGACACTGAAAAATTGCCTACCACATCTGGATTGCTTTTCTCTGCATATCTTTTAGGTGAGAAAGCAACCCTCTCTCTTGTTAAGCTGCTATTTTTTTTTTCTGTTATATAAGGTAAACACAACCATTACAAGTGAAAATTATATCACATTTAGCCTTTCAAATAAAACTGTCAAAAAATTTGGATTTGATCAAAATTATACCAAATCTATACATTTGGTGAGAATAGGTGTCTTTCGAAGCTGAGTTTTCTATCAAGGAACATAATACATTTCACCACTCATTTCAGTCCTTTGTAAAATGCAATTTTTGACCAGGTATGGTGGCTCACAGCTGTAATCCCAGCACTTTGGGAGGCGCAGGTGGGTGGATCACTTGTGTCCAGGAGTTTGAGACCAGCCTGGACAACATGGTGAAACCTTGTCTCTACAAAAAATAGCAAAAATTAGCCAGGCATGGTCACGTGTACCTGCAGTCCCAGCTACTCGGGAGGCTGAGGTGGGAGGATCACCTGAGCCCAGGAGGTCGAGGCTGCAGTGAGCCATGATCATGCAGTGGCACTCCAGCCTGGGTAACAGAGTGAGACCCTGTCTCCCGACCCACACCCCAAAACAAAGCTTTGTGTGTGTGCTTTTTTTTTTTTTTTTAAAAAGAGAAAAGAAATATTTTATTTCCAAACATAACTTGCTCTCTCAGATGCAGCTGTGTGTGCTTTTTTTAAATGGAAAAAATTCATCTTTAGTGTATGTGTGTTTGGCGGGGTATGGCAGACGATTTTCGTTTACATATTCTAACTAGTTATTACTGGAATTGCTTTTTAAAAGTCATCTCACATTCAGCAATCTTACTGAGCTCTTACTAATTTTAATAAATTCAAAGTTGATTCCTTTGAATTTTCTTGGTAGACAATGATATAAGTAACAAATATTGATCATTTTATTACACACTTTTATTTATTTTTATTTGAGATGGAGTTTAGCTCTGTTACCCAGGCTGGAGTGCAGTGGGGCAATCTCGAGGCTGGTCTCAAACTCCTGACCTCATGATCTGCCAGCCTCAGCCTCCCAAAGTGTTGGGATTACAGGCGTGAGCCACTGCGCCTGGCCTTATTTTTTAAGTTGAGACAGGGTCTCACTATGTTGCCCGGGCTGGTTTCTACTTCCAGGGCTCAAGCAATTCTCCAGTGTGGGCCTCCTGTGTAGCTGGGGCTACAGGCGTGTGCCACTTTGCGTGGCTAATTTTTAAATGTTGTGTAGAGATGGGTCTTACTGTGTTGCCCAGGTTGGTCTCGAATTCCTGGCCTCAAGCAATCCTCTTGCTTCGGCCTCCCCAAGTGTGGGATTATAGACGTGAGCCACTGCACTGGGCCTCTTTCTTTTTGTCTTGCATCAGCTTAACCCTCTAGAAGAATGTTAAAAGTCATGCTAGTAGTTGGCATCTTTGTCTTCTTCCTAATCTGAATTAAAGTATAGTCTAATGGTTTTCAATTAGAGATGAACATAAGAATCACTTGGGGAGTCATAAAAGTGCATGGTTTGGGCCCCAACCCAGACCTACTAAATTTAAATCTCTACGGGTAGGGCTCAGGCATGAACATTTTAAAAGAGGGTCTTATCCACACCACAGTGATTCTGAGGTTCACTCCTGGTTAAGAACCATTGCTCCTTTACTTTAACAACAAATAAGCTATTTGCTGTTGTTTTTCTCATAAACACCTATTAAGATTCCTAGCTTACCAAGAGCACTTGTTACTTTAAAATTCAGAAACTGATGTTGAATGTTATCAAATGTCTTTTCACCATCTATAAGGAAGGTGATAAGATTTTTATTTACTCTAACAAATTATATTAATATATTTCCTAATTTTGAACAGTCTTTTTTCTTTCTATTAGAGACGAGAGTCTCGCTTTGTTGCCTGCACTGATCTGGAACTCCTGGCCTCAAGCAATCCTCCCACCTAAGCCTCCCAAAGTGTTGAGATTATAAGTGTGAGCCACTGTGCCCAGCCTGAACAGTCTTTCAATTCTTAGAATACAGACCTGGATTTGATTTACTAATATTTTATTTAAAATTTTTGTATATTTATAAAAGTGAAATTGTGGCTGGGCATGGCTCATGCCTGTAATCCTAGCACTTTGGGAGACTGAAGCAGGGAGATCACTTGAGCCCAGGAGTTTGAGACCAGTCTGGGCAACATAACAAGACTCCTCCTCAAAAAAAAAAAAAAAAAAATTAAAAAAATTAGCTTGGCTATAGTCCCAGCTACTTGGGAGGCTGAGGTGGGAGGATCACGTGAGGCCAGGAGGTCAAGGCTGTAGTGAGTCATGATCACACTACTGCACTCCAGCCTGGACAACAGAGTCAGATCCTGTCTCAAAGCAAAAAAAGGGAGACTGGTCTACAGTTGGTTTGTCTGTCTTTTAACGTATCTTTGTTAGGTTTGGTACCACAGTTACGTAAGCTTTACAGAATGAAGCAGTAAGTTTTCCATCTCTTGCTACGTGCTGGATCTCTTAAATAACATTGGGATTATTTGTTCCTTAAAGGCTTTATAGAACTCCCTTGAAAACATTTGTGCCTTGATTATTAAACAGAATTTAGCAAATTTTATTATATAGCATAGCACCTTATGTAAGCACCCAAATGGCTTGGTGACTGCTTGTGCACATTGTCTTTTACACAGAATACTAGACCCGGAAGTTATTGGTTTATTGCATTCTAGGCATGTGAGAGTAAGGAAGTGCTTTACAACTCTGGACAGCAAATAAAAACTTCAGGAGTCCCTGCCAACTTATACTCCAGTTGATTAAACAAATGGAACCATTACATTAACACCACCTAGCCCAAGGCAGCACAGGTAAGTGGAAGACCCATAAAAAAGAGGGTGACCCCCAAACCCAAATCTTCAAACTTTATTTTTTCACCATCTTCTCAAGAGAACCTTTTGCCTTCTATCTATCACATCCTATTCTAAGCTACCAATAATTCTCACCTGGACCACCAGCACTAGCCTCCTAACACATCTCCCCATTTCCACCTCTGCTTGTGTCTCACCCAGGGCACTTGCATATGTTGTTCTCTCTGCCCAGAATACCTCTCCCAACCAAGGCTCACCTTTGTCCTTAATATCTCAGCTTAAAGCTGAGCACTATTTCCTTCAGAAAATTCTTAAAGACTCCCCACTACAGACTAGGTTACCTCTTCCTTCTTACATGCTCTCATAACACTTTGTAACTTCTCTGGAACACTTATGCTGCTATGTTGTAATTGCATATTTGTCTGGCCACTTAAATAATAGGTCTCTCCCAATAGATTGTAAGCTTCTTGTTGCCCAGGCTGGAGTGCAATGGCACAATCTTGGCTCACTGCAACCTCTCCCTCCTGGGTTCAAGCGATTCTCCTGCCTCAGCCTCCCGAGTAGCTGGGATTACAGGTGCCTGCCACCACACCTGGGTAATTTTTGTATTTTAGTAGAGACGGGGTTTCACCATGTTGGTCAGGCTGGTCTCGAACTCCTGACCTCAGGTGATCCACCTGCCTTGGCCTCCCAAAGTGCTGGGATTACAGATGTGAGCCACCACACCCGGCCCAGCATATGTAGTTTTGATCACTGTTATATGCCCAGCTTCAAGCACAATGGCTGGCACACAGGAAGCATAACTAACATTGGATGGATGAATGCTAATCCAGGGATATGTAGTCAGAGGAAAATGCCAATTGTAGTACTCATTCCTTACACAATGTGCTCAGTATTCTATTCTATACTTAACTAAATATCACCTAAGAATAGAGATTGAGTAAACTAATGTCATCTATTTAAGGACAGTTACTTACTAACATGTTTAGGGAAATAGACAATTGTTGTTTTCTTACTTGTAAATTCCTCGTGACATATTTTCAATGTATTTAGCTTTGTCTTGTACTCCACAGTGGTAATGGTAAGTCTTAACACAGGCTTTTATTTCACATCCAATAGTAGCACCAGGCTGACTGCAAAGTGTACATTTCTGTATAAGGAAAGAGAAATAATCGTAAGCAGTATTTCAAGAAAACAGCAGCCATTTTCTATTGAAAAAGAATACACTGAAATTATCACGTAGCATATAACTGAAATAACGCTGCAACTGAAACCATACTTTGATAAGCCCTCTAATATTGCCATCCCCTGATGTTTCTATTATTTAACATTTATAAACTGCCGGCTTGTTACAAAAACTACTGACCATCCCAGGTCTGACATCTAAATGTAGATAAGACTCTCCTCAATACTGCCAAATACACAAAAAAATGATGTTGTATATTTTAGTGGTTGGTTTCTTTCCCTCCCTAAGATCAGATCCTTTCCTATTATGATTAGGGGAAAGAATAAGAAACCAGAAAAGCAGTTCCCCCACAGAAGAATCACTACCAGTAGACAAAAGTGCAGAGGGCGACTAAAGGGGCTGAAATCTTTTCAAGACTTCTCAGTTTGGCCTAGATAAGCCTTGCCTGAAGAATGTTCGGAGATTAAAAGGTAACTGTTGAAAAAGGGGTTTCAAGTCAAATAAGTTTGAGAAAGGATAGGTTAAGCAGATCACTTTATTGCAGGACTTCTCACAGCCTTTTCTCCAAGGGTGGGGGCACAGAGTAAACAGTTTTCAAGTTTATTGAAATCTAGATGCCCTTTTATCTCTGGAGGGGTGGGGGAACATCTTGATGAACTAACTTCCTTTAGAGCACACTTGGGGGAAATGCTAGGTTAGTGTTTACCCCAACCCTCAATGGTGCAGAGGTAAACAATAAGTTGGCAAGATAATTGAATTGCTATCTTAGTCACCTATTTGAACTTTAGCTGTATTATACAACACTGCTCTGAATAATACAATAAAGTGGTTTTTCCTTTTTTCAGTACCACAGGCTCTGTTATGAAAGTTTCCTTTTCAGCTGGATGCTCACGCCTGTAATCCCAGCACTTTGGGAAGCCGAGGCGGGTGGATTGCATGAGGTCAGGAGTTCATGAGAAGCCTGGCCAACATAATGAAACCCTGTCTCTACTAAAAATACAAAAATATCCAGGTGTGGTGGTGCATGTTTGTAATCCCAGCTACTTGGGAAGCTGAAGCACGGGAATCACCTGAACCCGGGAGGCAGAGGTTACAGTGAGCCAAGATCACGCCACCGCACCCCAGCCTGGGCGACAGTGAGACTCTGTCTCAAAACAACAACAACAAAGAAGGCCTATATGAAACAAGTGCCACAAATTTTGGTAATTGATGAAGCAAGATGATGGACAGATACGTGTTACTAGGCTTTCCAATTGTGGTATGTTTGAAAATTTCCCAACAAAAAATTTAAAAATTAATTTCTAGAGACAACTGATATTATTATAGCATTCATAAGCTATAAAGGAGTAAGTGATCAATAAAGATGCCAATATTTCTTAGAGCTACTTGTTGGTAATTCAGTATGTTTAACAACATGAGACTAAGGTGTATTTTATATTATTTTATTTAAAAAACTTTTAACGCTATGACAAACATTTTAAGAGGCAGTCCTGTGTATGTGTACTTTAAAAAGAAAGCCCTGAAAAAAATTTCCTTTAAGCAAGCTTACACAATGTAACATTTTAAACTTAATAAAGTTTGTCACATTCGTATCTTCATTTATTTTGTTAAAGGCTTGCAAATGCCTTGAAATGTATATAAATCTCAGTATAATCCTCTTAAGTAATGAAGTTACATAGAAAGAAAAATAAGTTTCAGTAACATCAACATCCTTTATTATATTACAAATAAGTCAATATACTTTGCTTTAACATATGAACTACTTTATATTAAATTTTCTGATGACTGGATAAATTTGGGATGTACTCTAAATTTAAAGCAGCAAGTCAAGTGTAATGTTGCATAACAAATATAAAAACTACAGACCATTCTTTTTCCTCGCTTAATCTCCTGAAGTACAGTTTTAATATCAAAGTCTCCAAATTCTGCTCTTGAGGTTGTTGTGAGCTGGACTGTGCCAGAAGAAAACAACTAGAGAAGAAAAATGCAGGAATATTAACATTCAGAATCCTTATGAGGAAAACATTAAATGTGGTAACAAGTGTGTTATATTTAATTTCCGAAGAAAGATAATCTTTCCTTAATAATCAAGTATCTGCTCAAATATTTTTAATATATTTACATGTCTGATTAAAATACAGCCAAAATTATGGACATTGAAATAAAAATGAAGATTGCCAGTGTGAAGCCAAGATTAAATCGCTTCAAGCAATGAAAATTTCAACAATGTCACTCTATTCTCAACTATTTTACATTTCCACAAAGTTTTAAAAAACAGTTTAAATTGGCAAATTTCAACCATAGATGCAGATCAGAATCACTTGGGGGATTTTGTTTTTCAAACTAGACACATATGAGATCTATTCCACAGGGTTCCTAGATGCACGTATTTTGGAAAAAGCTCACCAGGTAAATATGATATGTACTCTGGTTAAGAACCTGTGACATAAATAATGTAATTTTAAAAACCTTATCAATGGGATGAGTCATTCAATACACTCTAAGTCAAAGATATTTATGTATACTGTAAGTCAGGCATGGATCTAAGGATGTCAAGATAAAAACTTATTCTTATCTTCAAGGAATTTAAGAGTCTGTTAGGGAAGATAAGTTCATAAATGAATAACTGTAATACAGTGTGTTAAGTACAACAGAGATAATTATTAGGTTATAGTAAAAGTCTAAAATATATTTCATGACATGCTTATAAAGACAAAATTTTTACAGTTATGAAATAATTAATTACAGATTATCCTAACTACAGTAACTATAATTAGAATTACTTCAAATCCTACTAAAACATAAAGGCTATAATTTAACAAAATCTAAATTTTATTAAGATTTGGGATTATAAGATATACTATTCATAACTCTAAAATACTAATACTTGTGGGGGAAGTTTTTTGGTTACTAGCTAAATGATTTTTAAAAAATCACTTGGGCTTTTAGATCACAGGGGAAACAAAAAACAAACAAACGAACAAAAAAACAAAATTGGGCTTAAAAGAACCATGGTTACCATGCACTTATAATGGGCAGCTGCCTTCTTGGCATTAAATATATGCAGTTTTCCTCGTGCTTCATTTTCTTCCTCCCCTACATGGCAAAATCCACATTTAGGCCTGGTGTCACTAGGGCTGCTTCTGTGTGGAGACCTATCTCTCTGCAAATGTAAAAGAAAAAAAGAACTTAAAAAAAAATCATGAAAATATGCTATCAGTATTTCAAGCTTATTTAACATTTCAAATGATGAACTTCACCTATAGTTTAAATGAAATATTCATGGTGCAACAAAAAGTAAGAATCCAACAGTTTTTTTTACTTACATAGGAACTACTTTCCATTTCGTCTGTTCCATGGGAGGATGTGGACCTGGTATCTTCTGACAGTCCTTTAAAATTAGTTTTTCTTGGCCTTCCTTTGCGACTTTTCTTTTTACTTTTAGGTGATGAGGGCTCCAGTTCGTGTTCATTAAAACTTTCCTCTAAATCAGCTGCTTAAAAATGAACAAAAACCTTTTATGGACCAATCTCAAAATAAGTATTAGTTCATGGGTCTTTAGGACATATGTTTCTTCTTAGAATGAAACTGTCTCCAGAAATGAGGAGAAATGGTCTGTGGTATGCTCAATATAGCAATCCAATGTTTCAGATAAATGCAATAAAAATCAAATACAAATAGTTTAGTAAATTAATTTTTAGAGTTTGCTTTTGTATTTTTTTTTTTTTACCATAGGTTTCAAAGAGTTTGTAAAAGTAGAACACTTACCTAGAAAATACACTTATTGTAACTTGGAAAACTAAATGAAAATAAAGTAGATATATTTGTGCTATCCAATGTGGTAGCCACTAGCAACATGTGGCTTAAAAAAATTAAGTCAGTTATAATTAAATACAATTAAAACTTCAGTCTCATAGGCACACTGACTGCACTGCAAGAGCTTATTAGCTATATGCGGCTAGTTGCAACTGTATTAGACAGCACATATACAGTGTCACTGTCACAAAAAAAGTTCTATTGGATAACATTGGTCTAGATTACTCTTCAAACTATCATGAAAACTGAATGAATAAATTCAACAAGGAAGTCATTTACAATTGAACTAATGGATCAAGTAATTAAACAAATATTAAGTACAAAAAGAATTTCTAATACAAGCAGTAAAAGAAGTATGTTGCTAGTTAGTTGCATATGCTTTAATGAATTAAGCAAAACTGACGCAGAAATTTGAGAACTGCATTTCTCAGTAATCTGAAAAGAATTTCTACCATAATGAAAGGTGTTTCATCAGTAGTTTACTATAAATATTTTATTTATTGAGGGCCTCTGTATAAGATAATGTATTAATATTTAGTGTTTAAAAGGGTAATAAAAACCAAATGTTCACTTGCCATAAGGTCAAACTATGGAAAGTTTTAGGTACGGCTCTAATATCTTCACCATTTTTTCCTTTACCATGTTACTGATTATAATTCTAGAGACTAATTTCTCAATGAGAAACCATATCAACTCCTATGCTCAGATGTTAATATCTTTCCTACTACTTCGAAGGTTGTTTATTAGAAACGAAAGTACATTTATTATAAGAAAAGGGCAATTCAGTTGGTATACCTGAATATATATAAACTAAGGGAACTACAAGTATTAGGTTGTTTGCAAAACAGTTAATAACAATATACATGAGTGCAACTTCACAGAGCTGTGGTAGGACCTGAGGGAGTTAAGGGGAAAAGGTAAAAGTTATTGGATAGTGTTTTATAGGCAACAACATAAATTCATGTGAATAACTTCCTGTGAAGACAGAGAAGTCAATTAAAGATGTTTTCTCTCCTTAACACAATAGCAAATTTCATGTCAGAATATACTACTTAATTTAAATATTCAAATTGACAATCTTTAATACAGGGAATTTCACTAAAAGCTGTCAGAATCACTTGCACTTGGCTGGACACGGTGGCTCACACCTGTAATCCCAGCACTTTGGGAGACCGAGGCGGACAGATCACGAGGTCAGGAGTTCAAGACCAGCCTGGCCAATATGGTGAAACCCCATCTCTACTAAAAATACAAAAAATTAGCTGGGCGTGGTGGTGTGCGCCTGTAGTCCCACCTAATTGGGAGGCTGAGGCAGAAGAATCACTTGAACCCGGGAGGCAGAGGTTGCACTGAGCCAAGATTGTGCCACTGCACGTCCAGCCTGGGTGACAAAGCAAGACTCCATCTCAAAAAAGAATTACTTGCACTTGCCAAATATTAAAATTTCTCAAAATGAAAAATTGTAACCGTTTCAATCATTCTAAGACATCTATGTGTATGTATATATAAAACATTCAGTTTTATACATATGTATACACATATAATATATTCAGTTATCTATTATGAAAATAAGCATCACTAACACCATACATAACACTATTAAATAACATTTAATAGTTGTTTAACAAATAACATTAATAAACAAATAAGATGTTTAATAAATAACATTATTAAACATCTATAAAAATTACTTAAGAACTGATTCCATGATCAAGCCAACATGATTAGTTTCCCACATGGCATATTTGTTCTAAATATGAAATCATTCCACAAAAATTTTTAACAACTTTAAAATCAATAGTAAAAGTCACGAAAAATTCATATATTTAACTATATTAGACTTTCGAACTTCTGAAAAGTATAAATTAAAAAGTGATAAATTTGGGCCGGGTGCGGTGGCTCACGCCTGTAATCCCAGCACTTTGGGAGGCCAAGGTGGGCAGATCACCTGAGATTGGGAGTTCGAGACCCTCCTGACTAACATGGAGAAACCTGTATCTACTAAAAACACAAAACTAGCTGGGCATGGTGGCGCATGCCAGTAATCCCAGCTACTCGGGAGGCAGAGACGGAAAATGGCATGAACCTGGGAGCCGGAGCTTGCAGTGAGCCAAGAGCACACCACTGCACTCCAGCCTGGGCGACAAAGTGAGACTCCGTCTCAAAAAAAAAAAAAAAAAGTGGCAAATTAAAAGGCAGACAATAAACTGGAAAAAGGCCGGGCATGGTGGCCAAGGTGGTTGGATCACTTGAGGTCAGGAGTTCGAGGCCAGGCTGGCCAACAAGGTGAAAACCCATCTCTACTAAAACTCCAAAAAAAATTAGCTGGGTATGGTGTCATGTGCCTGTTAACCCAGCTACTAGGGAGGCTGAGGCAGGAGAATCACTTGAACTCAGGAGGCAGAGGTTGCAGTGAGCCGAGATCATGCCACTGTACTCCAGCCTGGGTGACAAAGCAAGACTCTGTCTCAAAAATAAAATAAAATAAAATAAAATAAAATAAAACTGGAAAAATATCTGCTTCTGCTGTACCTCTGACAAAGAATTAGTATCGTTATGACATGATAAACTCATACAAGATTAAGACCCAAATGGAAAAATAGATCAAGGATATAATCAGATAATTCTCAGAATATAAGTAGTTAATAAGCACAGTTTAAAAATATTTAACTTCTCCAGAACCAAAGTGCAAATTAAGTGATATATCATTTTCACCTATCAAAACAGCAGACTTTAAATAGTTATTAAAAGCTAAAATAAAAACCACAATGAGATACCATCTCACATCAGTCAGGATGGCTATTATTAAAGAGTCAAAAAACAATAGATGCTAGTGAGGCTGTGGAGTAAAGGGAACGTTTATACACTGTTGGTGGGAATGTAAATTAGCTCAGCCACTGGGGAAAGCAGTTTGGAAATTTCTCAAAGAACATAAAACGGAACTACTATTTGACCCAACACCACCATTACTGGGTATATATTCAAAAGGAAACAAATCATTCCACCAAAAAGACACATGCACTGGTATGTTCACCACAGCACTATTCATAATAGCAAAGACAAGGAATCAACCTAGGTGTCCATCAACAGTGGACTGGATAAAGAAAATGTGGTTTGGAGTGGAATGCCCTGCTACATGGAATACCCTGTAGCCATAATAAAGAATGAAATAATGTCCTTTGTGGCAATAAGGATATAGCAGGAACAGAAAACCAAATACAACATGCTCTCACTTATAAGTGGGAGCTAAACACTGGGTTCTCATGGACATGGAAATGGCAGTAATAGAAACTGGGGACTACTAGAGGGAGGAGAGAGGGACAAGGGCAAGGGTTGAAAAACTAACTATTGGGTACTATGCCCAGTACCTGGGTAATGGCATCATTCATACGCCAAACCTCAGTATCACATAATATACTCAGGTAACAAACCTGAGCGTGTACCCCCTGAATCTAAAATACAAGTTAAAAAAAAAAAGGTACAATAAACCCAACAAAATATGTGTTAGAAAGAAAATATAAAACAAGTGCCCCTAAATGGAGAGAGAGACTATGTTTCTGAATGAACATGATAGACAGAAAATCAGCTCTCACTAATCTGACTTTATGAAATGAAACTTAAAGTTGATTCTGTGGTCTTCTGGAAAATGGACGAGAATACACAAGATGAAAAAAAGAATACACAAGAGTATCTTTTTGAAAAGAAGATATCAAAATATACTATAAAGCAATAGCAGTTAAACCACTGGCACAAGAATAGACACATACCAGTGGAAGAGAATCTCCAAGTTTGAAAACAGACGCACATGCACATGAAAATTGAAAGTATGGTAATGGCGGCATTTCAGGTGAGTAGAAAAGACATAACAGCACAACTGGCTATCCATCTTTTAAAAATGGATACATCATACTATATGAAAAAGTTCAGATGGATTAAAAATCTAATTGTAAAGTAAACTATTAATGCAATAGGAGAAAATAGAGGAGAATTTTAAAAAATAATCTTGGATCAGGACATGTAAGAAGCCCTAAAGGAAAAGACTGGGAGATTTGACTAAAAATTAGTAACTTTTGTACAGCTAAAGGCACCATAAACTAAGTTAAAAGAAATACATTGGGCCCGGCGCGGTGGCTCAGGCCTGTAACCCCGGCGCTTTGGGAGGCCGAGGTGGGCAGATCACCTGAGGTCAGGAGTTTGAGGCCAGCCTGGCCAACATGGCGAAACCCCGTCTCTACTAAGAATACAAAAATTAGCTGGGCGTGGTGGCAGGGTGCCTGTAATCCCAGCTATTCGGTAGGCTGAGGCAGGAGAATCGCTTGAACTTGGGAGGCGGAGGTTACAGTGAGCCAAGATCGCGCCACTGCACTCCAGCCTGGTGACAAGAGCGAAACTCTGTCTAAAAAATAATAATAATAATAAATAAATAAATTGGAAGATCATTTGCATATAGTGACAGAATATCTATATTATAGAGAACACCTGCATATCAATTTTAAAAAGACAAACTCTAAGAGAAAAATGCACAAAGAACAGGAAAACGCAATTCACAAAAGAAATATAAATGACAAAAAAACATGAACAGATGCCCAACCTCACCAGTGAAAATGGAAATTAAAATTAAATGAAATAATCAGACAAAAAGACTTACACCTAGCACAGGTATGGGAATTTGACGCTGTTGGTGGGAACATAAACTAGGTAAACAGTTTCAGAAGCAACATGACAGTAATCATTCCCCACGTTAAATGCATAGACCCTTTGACTTGGCAATCCCATTTCTAAGACTTTCATCTCATAGAGTCACTCGTATAAGTACATAAGTATATTATGTATAAGGGAAGGTGTTGCAGTATTATTTGTAATCATGAAAAAACAGATATAACCAATTTTATTAATAGATAAATCCTTAGGCCTGGGCACAGTGGCTCACGCCTATAATCTCAGCACTTTGGGAGGCCAAGGCAGGTGGACTGTTTGAGGTCAGGAGTTCAAGACCAGCCTGACCAACATGGTGAAACCCCGTCTCTACTAAAAATACAAAAATTAGCTGGGTGTGGTGGTGCACGCCTGTAATCCCAGCTACTCAGGAGGCTGAGGCAGAAGAATCACTTGAACCCAGGAGGCGGAGGTTGCAGTGAGCTGAGATCACGCCATAGCACTCCAGCCTGGGAGCCAGAGCAAGTCTCAAAAAAAAAAAAGTGAAAATCTTCCTTTCACCTTCTACTTCCACCTGCTCTGTGCTTCCAGCTGGCTCCTCGGGCTCCCTAACCTGCTTCCCTCCCTAACCTCCTGACCTCCCACCAAGGAAAGCACTGTTAACTGCTTCTTTTCTCAACCTCAGTGTATAAGAGTCTGGGTTTGAATCTTGGATCTTCCACATACTGTGTATCTTTGGACCTGAAACCTACCTCAGGGTGTTCTTAAATTAATTACATGAATTCCTGCATGTAAAGTACTTAAAACAGTGCCTGGCATATAAGACACTTTCAGTAAATGCTATTATTTTCTCTGCATATGCACGTTTTTAAAATGGTATTCTAAGCACACTATTCTGCATCTTGCTTTTTCCGCTTAATATAGCTTGACAACTTTCCATGTCAGTATATAGCAATTTACCTCCTTCCATGTAAGAGCTAATAGTAATCCATCATATTTAACCAGCCCCCTATGGTTATGACTTGTAAGTTTTCAGTGTTTTTGCTGTTACAAATGTGATGAACATCTTTCTCCATTTATCTTTGCTCACTTGTACAGTATCTTAACAGCTTTCATTTGTAAATACGTGTGTATAAGTTGGTAATAGAATAGTAAGAGCTAACATCTGAGCTTTCGAGTTTTCACTATACCAGATACGCTATGTGGTTTATATGCATTATCTCATTTGAGCCTCACAATCACTCCACAAAGTTGTAACGGTCATCTTCCCAACCCCCCCTTCATCCCCCACCACCCTGTTTTACAGATAAGGAAGTTTAGAAAGGTTAAGTAATTTTGCCCAAGGTCACAAAGCTAGAGAATGGCAGAGCTGGGACAAATACGTATATGTCAGTGAATAACTACAAGGATGCTCTTAAAATAGTAATATTCATTGTCATGGAAATACACATTTCCATATGCTCCTGGATGTTAGAAAAAGAACAGTTATGCTTATGTATGCACATAATTGGTCTGGAAGGAAACACAAGAAACTCACAGATAGTAGTGTTTGCTTTTAGCAGAAGAATTCAGAAAAGGATACAAGGGCACAGGTGACAGGAAAGCCTGATTTTTGTACAATGTTCATGTACCTATTCAAAATAAATACGATAAAAGGTAAAATTTTACACTTGTATTCACAACTGCAATTTCTAAAAATCCAGGCTGATAAAGTAGGTGACAAAACAGGGTTGTCCTCCTTCCCAAGCCACCAAACATTCCGAGCCTCTTATCAGCACAGCTTGCAGATGTCTGTGTCACTTTAGAATGGCCAGGCCCCTCTCTATTACCCTTCTGCTCTTTTCTGGCCCCTATGGGGAGGGGAATGCCCAACTTACCAGGACACCAACTCTCTTCCTAGTACTGCAAAGCCCTGTCTGTCCCTTTCCTGATTCTCTTCTCTTAGTAACCAATGTTTTCCTCATTTTACAACTTCCTGGTTTACGCTCCACCTTCCTCCTCCTAAGTTCTCCCATCAGTTAACAGTGTGAAGTAGAAGGATAACTGGACAGAACGTCTGAAATTGCCACTTACTAGGTCTTAACTTGGTTAAGTTACTTACCATTCACAAGTGTCCTCATGTGTCAAATGGGACTAATGTTAATACCTTTCTTACAAGGCTGCTTGAAGAAATTACTTGTGAAAAATGCTTTGTAAACTATAAAATTATATTTGTTAGTTAATACTCTTGGCATATCTTGTGTAGTCTGTAAACTCTTTGTCCACATGGGGACTCTTTCTTAAATTCCCCAAGGTGCTCACACCTTGCAGGCACTCAATAAATGCTTGTCAGAGTTATAAAAAAAAAAAAAAAAAAGAAACAAACAAAAAGGACAGGCATTAAGATTGAGGCAAGCATCACCACCTCTGCTTTGAATCTTCATAGTTGCTGCAAAAGGAAAACTGGAGGACATTCGTCCTGCTTTTTCCAGTGTAAACATGATGTGCATTTACTCTGGAAGTGCGGAGTCATTTGTGAACTCAGTTTCCTGCTTTTTCAGGAAAGGTATCAGGTAAATGATTTATATACATATATATATGTATATAATATATATACACATACACATGCATATACAAACACATGCACATATACATACACATGGATATACAAATTTGTAGCATACACCCAAAATATATTATTAATTAAGTGTGCTAAAATGAAATCTGATGCCTGGGATTACTTCAAAATAATCCAGACGAAGAAAGTGAGTGGGGGGTAAAGATGAAACGTTATGCTGTTATTTCTACTTTTGCTTAAGTTTGAAATTTCCTATAATGAAAGTTTGTACAATGTGCTAAATCAAACATGGGCATACACAATGCCTAACACAGTACTCTGCACATGGGTGAATCAGAAAGAATATGGAGTAGGCCAGGCACAGTTGCTCACGCCTATAATCCCAGCACTTTGGGAGGCTGAGGCGGGTAGATCACCTGAGGTCAGGAGTTCGAGACCAGCCTGGCCAACGTAGCAAAACCCTGCCTCTACTAAAAATACAAAAATTATCTGGGCATGGTGGTGGGCGCCTGTAATCCCAGCTACTTGGCTGAGGTGGGAGGATCGCTTGAACCTGGGAGGTGGAGGCTGCAGTGAGCCGAGATCGCACCACTGCACTCCAGCCTGGGTGACAGAATGAGACAAACAAACAAAAAAAGAATATGGAGTCAGTTTTACACGGTGCAAAGACCACAATATGAATACACTACTAAAATTTTCCAAGTTAAAGTACAAAGAATTTAAATTCCATTGTCATCTAAGGAAGAGCACATGAAAAGATGGTGATAAAAGCAGGTGGAAGTTTAAAGGAATAATAATGATATAGAACACAGTATTTACAGACATCTTCAAGATATCGTGGGTTTGCTTCCAGACTACCACAGTAAAGCAAATATCGCAGTAAAGCAAATCACACGAATGTTTTCGCTTCCCAGTGCATTTAAAAGTTATGTTTACACTATATTGTAGTCTACTAAGTGTATAATAGCATTATGTATATAAAAAGATATGTACCTTCATTAAAAATACTTTATTGCTAAAAATAAATGCTAACAATCATCTGAGCTTTCCAGTAAGTTGTAATCTTTTTGCTGGTGAAGGGTCTTGCCTTGATGCTGTTGGCTGCTAACTGATCAAGGTGGTGGATGGCTGAAGGATGGGGTGGCTGTGAAAATTCCTTAAATTAAGACAACACTGAAGTTTGCCGCACTGATGGACTCTTTCTTTTATGAAATATTTCTCTATAGAATGAGATGCTGTTTGATAGCATTTTACCCACAGGAAAAATTCTTTCAAAATTAGAATCAATCCTCTCAAACCCTGCCACTGCTTTATCAACCATGTTTACAGAATATTCTAAATACTTTGTTGTCGTTTCAACAATGTTCACAGCATCATCACCAGAAGTACACTCTATCTCAAGAAACTACTTTCTTTGCTCATCCATAAGAAGCAAACTCCTCATCTGTTAAAGTTTGATCATGAGATTACAGCAATCCAGTCCTATCTTCAGGCTCCACTTCTAATTCTAGTTCTCTTACTATTTCTACCACATCTGCAGTGACTTCCTCCACCGAAGTCTTACACCTCTCAAAGTCATCCGTGAGGGTTGGAATAAACTTCTTCCAAATTCCTGTTAACGTCAATATTTTGACCTCTGTCCTTGAATCACAAATGTTCTCAATGGCATCCAGAATGATGAATCCTTTCCAGAAGGTTTTTAATTGCCTTGCCCAGATTAATCATAGAAATCACTATGTATGGCAGCTACAGCCTTATGAAATGTATTTCTTAAATAATAAGACTTGAAAGTCCAAAGTACTTCTTGGTCCATGGGCTCTACGGACTGCAGAATTAATGCTGTACTAGCATGACACGAAGACAACATTCATCTCCTTGTAGATCTCTGTCAGAGCTCTTGGATGACCAGATGCATTGTCAATAAGCAGTAATATTTTGAAAGGAATCTTTTTCTCTGACCAGTAGGTATCAAGAGTGGGCTTAAAATATTCAGTAAACCATGCTATAAACAGATGTGCTATCATTCATTTTATAGAGCATAAACAGAGTAGATTTATTGTAATTCTGAGGGCCCTAGGATTTTTTAAATGGTAAATGAGGATTGGCTTTAAAGTCACCAGCTGCATTAGCCCCTAACAAGACTCAGTCTGTACTTTGAAGCTTTGAGTCCAGGCATTGACGTCTCTCTAGCTACAAATGTCCTAGATGGCATCTTCCTCCAATACAAGGCTGTTTCATTGATATTAAAAATCTGTTGTTTTGTGTAGGCAACTTCACCAATGATCTTAGCTAGATCCTCTGTATAACTCACTATATTTCTACATCAGCACTTGCTGCTTTCACCTTGCACCTTTATTGTTATGGAGACTTCTTTCCTTAAATCTGATGAACCAACCTCTGCTAGCTTCAAATTTTTCTTCTGTAGATTCCTTACCTCTCTCAGCCTTCATAGAATTGAAGAATTAGAGGCTTGCTCTAGATTAGGCTTTGGCTTAAGGGAATGTTGTGGCTGGTTTATCTTCTATCCAGACCACCAAAACTTTCCCCATATCAGCAATAGGGCTGTTTCACTTTCTTATCATTTGTGTGTTCCCCAGAATAGCACTTTTAACTTCCTCCAAGAACTTTTTTTTTTTGCATTCACAACTTGGTTGTTTGGTACAAGAGGCCTAGCTTTTGGCCTGTCTCAGCTTTCAACATGCCTTCCTCACTAAGCTTAATAATTTCAGCTTTGAATTTAAAGTGAGAAAAGTACAACTCTCCCTTTTACTTAAACACTTAAGAGGCCATTAGAGGGTTATTAATTGGTCTAATTTCAATACTGTTATGTCTTAGAGAATAGGGAAGCCCAAAATGAGGGAGAGAGATGGAGAATGGTTGGTTGGGGAGGCAGCCAGAACACACATCACATTTATCAATTAAGTTCACTGTCTTACATGGGCACGGTTCATGATGTCCCAAAACAATTTGCAATAGCAATATCAAAGATTATTGATCATAGATCACCAAAACGGATAAAAAAAATGAAAAGGTTTGAAATATTGTGAGAATTGCCAAAATGTGACAGAAACAAAGTGAGCACATCCTGTCAGAAAAAATGATGCCAACAGACTTGTTCAATGCAAGGTTGCCACAAATCTTCAATTTGTAAAAAATGCAGTATCTGTGAAGCACAATAAACTGAAGTGCAATAAAGTAAGGTATGCCTGTACTGAGCCATTGTTTAGAGTTGTACACACATTATTTTTCACTTAATCCTTAGAATAATCCTATGAGGTAGGTTTAAACAAAACAAAACAAAACAAAACAAATTTTACAGATGCAATATCTAACGCTCTCCTCTGAGAGAGATCAAGTAATTTGCCCCAGATCATGTGCCTAGGATGTGGCAGAGCTAAGATTCAAATACAGACCTTATTTCAAAGCCAATACTCTTAACCAGTATATAATACTGCTTCCCAGTACTTCATAAGTCTATTCAGTGCTACTCAACTTAAAAGGTTTTTAAAGAGCTTAATACCAACATCGAAATCTCCCTATATTTCTATTTAATAAAAGTAATGCAAACTGTGGCCAGGTGCAGTGGCTCACGCCTGTAATCCCACCACTTTGGGAGGCCAAGGCGGGTGGATCACGAGGTCAGGAGATTGAGACCATCCTGGCCAACATGGTGAAACCCTGCCTCTACTAAAAATAGAAAAATTAGCTGGGCGCGGTGGCGCTTGCCTGTAATCCCAGCTACTTGGGAGGCTGAGGCAGGACAATCACTTGAACCAGGGAGGCAGAGGTTGCAGTGAGCTGAGATCGTGCCACTGTACTCTAGCCTGGGCAACAGAATGAGACTCTGTCTCAACCAAACGAACAAACAAAAAACAAACAAAACACTAAGTAAATATTAAAGCAGGTAAAGGCTGCAAATCTACATAAATTATAACATTTTTAAGATACTTTTAACATAACTATGGTGACCCTATTTCCTGAAACATAAACTGAGTTATATCATTTGACAAGCAATTTCTAATATAATGTTTCAGAACTGTCCATTAGGGAATCCACCAGGTTCTTGAATAAAATACAGACTATAGCCTCCAAGGTTAGGCACAAAAGATTCCTTTACACCATCTCAGAAAGCACGGGATTTTGTGGGTCACTGTAGTTCTAACACTTATCACCACTTTATCTTTTTAAGTAATTTCAGACTTATAAAAAAAGTTGTCATAAAAATTCCTGTATACCCTTCACTCAGATTCTAAAAATAATATTTTACCACATTTGCTTTATCATTCATTCTCTCTCAATAACCATACACATTTTTTCCTGAAAGGTTTAAGAGTAAAATGCAGCCATGATGTCACCACTGTATTTTAATGTTTGTTACATATCTGTCACTAAATTATGCCCTCCCCAACTCCCCCAAAACTAAAATTTGTCTCATTTGATACATGAGGACACTTCACCTTGTGAATAAGTTAAACAAGTTAAGACCTCGTGGGGCAGTTTCAGACTTTCTGTCCAGATATCCTTTCTGTCCAGATATCCTTTCTACTTCACACTGTTAAATGATGTGAGAACTTAGGAGGAGGAAGATGGAGCATAAACTAGGAAGAAGGTAAGATGAGGAAAACAGTGGTTAAGAAGAGAAGACAATCAGTAAAGGGACAGACAGGGCTTTATAATACTAGGAGGAGTGTTGGTGTACTGGTAAATTGGGCATTACTCTCCCCAATTTACCATACTCAAAAACCTTATAATCACATAAAATGGTTCTATTTCTGACATCCCTATGTCACACTCTGGGACCACAAATGCTTGTTTTCCTAAGTACTTTCATTCTCATTGTTCTTCAACCCTATTAGGACCTCCAGTCCATTGATGACTTCTTGTTTCTTGTTCTCCTGCCATCACTTCCCTCCCTATCTCACTCAAACTGCTCTCTTGCAAATATCTGAAACTCCCATATCCCTTTACTTCATTAAACTCACTTGGCAAGATCCCAATTTTTATTTACCCTACTAGCCACTTTCTCTATGCACATACAGGATCCTGAATTACTGGTGGAAAAGTCACATCACTTGACTGATGGGAATCACTGCATAAACTCATAGGTACTAACCTCAACAGCGCCCTTAACCTATTCTGGAAACCTTACATTTCTCCAAGCAAACTTCCTCTCCCTGTCTTCAGAGCTATTCTTTCAAATAGTTCTCTTTCCTCCAGCTTCCAACCCTCACACCTTTCGCTACATTCTCCTTCACAGAGAAGACAGACCAGATAGGAGCCACTTATCCTCTTTGTTCCCTCCTACTACAGTGGAAATGCCCTCCTATCACAGGCCAGTTGTTTTGCTTGTGTGCTGAATCCTTTTTCCTTTACCTTCAATCTCTTCCTGCCCAAAGCATCCTTTCTCATAAGTGTCTATCAATCAATTAATTCTCCTCCTTAAAAAAAAAAAGCCAAAGGCTGGGAGTGGTGGCTCACACTTGTAATCCCAGCACTTTGAAAGGCTGAGGTGGAGGACTGCTTGAACCCAGGAGTTTGAGACCAGCCTGGGCAATGTGGCAAAACCCCATTTCTACCCAAAAAAAAAAAAATTAGCCAGGTGTGGTGGCACATGCCTGTAGTTCTAGCTACTCAGGAGGCTGAGGTGGGAGGATCACTTGAGCCTGGGAGGCTGAGGCTGCAGTGAGCCATGATTGAGCCACTGGACTCCAGCCTGTGTGATAGAGTGAGACTCTGTCTCAAAATAATAAATAAAAATAAAAGGCAATTAAGTGAAAGAGGCCAATCTGAAAAAAGCTATACACTGTATGATTCCAACCATGACATCCTGGAAAAGGCAAAGCTATGGAGACAGTAAAAGTATCAGTGGTTGCCAGAGGTTTGGGAGGGAAAAGGGATGAACAGGTAGAGCACAGGGGATTTTCAGGGCAATGAAATGATTCTGTATGATACTGTAATGGTAGGTACATGTCATTATATACATGTCAAAACCCATAGCATGTACCACACCAAGAGTGCACTAACTTAAACTATGGACTTTGGGTGATAATGATGTGCCAGTATCACCCAGTCTGGTGTGGGATGTTAATAGTGGGTAGGCTGTGTGTGTGTGTGCATGTGTGTGTGTGTGTGTGTGTGTGTGTGTATGTTAGGGGTTGGGGAACAGGAGATATATGGGAACTCTGTACTTTCTGCTCAATTTTGCTATGAACCTAAAACTGTTCTAAAAATAAAGTCTATTAATCAAGGGAAAAAAGCCACCCTTTAACTTCCTTCTAACTATTCCCCTCCCCTTTACAAGCAAACTTATTAGGAGGCTTACCTGTGTTACTCTTAACATCCTACACCAGAGTGGTACATTTGTTACAATGGATGAACCAATATAGGCATATCATTATTACCTGAAGTCCACAGTTTACATTAGGGTACTCTTAGTGTGGTACATTCTATGAATTTTGACATGTATGTAACATGCCATGTCACAAATCTCCAATTTCTCACTTCCCATTTGCCGAGGTGCATATCAATATGGCTTTTGCACCTATTACTTTATCCAAACTATTTTCTAAGGTCACCCATGGCTCCGTTGTCACTGAATCCAATGGATGCTTTTTCAACAGTCTACCAAGTTGACCATTTGGTTCCTTCAGACACTACTCTCTTCCTTCCTTTGGTTTCCAGGATGTAACACTAATCTGACTTTCCTCCTCCCTCTCTAGCCATTGTTTCTCTCTCCCTTTGAAGGCCCATCCTTCTATACCCAGCCTTTAATTGTTAAAAGTTCCTCAAGGCTCAGTCCTAAGCCCTTTCCTCTTCTGAACTCTCTCCTTAGGGGATTTTTACTCCACTCACAAAGATGCAATTATTTATACTCTCACTTGGCAAATTTCTATCTCTAGCCAAGGTCTCTATTCTGAGAACAAGAACCATATAATCAATCCATCTGCTTCTCTGATATCCCCACTTAACTAGCTCACAGGTATCTTTTTTTTTTTTTTTTTTTGGAGACGGAGTCTCGCTCTGTCACCCAGGCTGGAGTGCAGTGGCCGGATCTCAGCTCACTGCAAGCTCCGCCTCCCGGGTTCACGCCATTCTCCTGCCTCAGCCTCCCGAGTACCTGGGACTACAGGCGCCCGCCACCTCGCCCGGCTAGTTTTTTGTATTTTTTAGTAGAGACGGGGTTTCACCGTGTCAGCCAGGATGGTCTCGATCTCCTGACCTCGTGATCCACCCGTCTCGGCCTCCTAAAGTGCTGGGATTACAGGCTTGAGCCACCGCGCCCGGCCAATAGGTATCTTAAACTTGATCTTTCAAACTTAAGTCATCAACTTTCCCCAAAAGCTTACTTCACCTCTCCTGTTATCTAAGCAAATGGCAACATCAGTCACCCATTTGCATATGCCAGAAACCTTGGAGTCATCTCTAATATCTCTTTTCCCTCACCTCTATACTGGATGCACCTGCTAAGTGCTATCAATTCTATCTTCAAACACTCTTCCTAAATTTGTCTACTTCTGCTCAACCCCGTAATTACAACTCTAGTCCAAGCCTGCTATCATTACCAAACAGGATTCCTACAACAAGCCATTCTGTTTGCTTAAAACCCTCAATTATCTCTTGCTGTTCTTAGGATGGTATTCAAAATCCCTACCAATCTGGCCCATGTATTCTCCTCCCAACCTCATGTGCCACTCTACCTATCATTTTTGTTTGTTTGAGTAAGAGACAGAGTCTCACTCTGTTGCCTAGGCTAGAGTGCAGTGGCGTGATCGTAGCTCACTGCAGCCTTGAAATTCTGGGCTCAAGTAATCCTCCTGCCTCAGCCTCCTGAGTAGCTGGGACTATAGGTGCACAGAACCATGCTCAGTTAATTTTTAAATTTTTTGTAGAGAGAGGGTCTCGCTATGTTGTCCAGGCTGGTCTTAAACTCCTGGCCGTAAGCCATCTCCTCACTGGAGCCTCCCAAAATGCTGGGATTACAGGCATGAACCACCATGCCTGCCCCGATCTATCTTTTACTTACATAGCTTTCTATCAATTCCTTGGAAGTATCAAGTTCCTTCCTGTCTAAGTTTTCAAAGATCCTGTTCCTTCTGCATAGAATGTGCCTCCAATCCTCTTTAGTCTTTTAAGACTTAATTTAAAAGAAATTTTCTCACAGGTCCCCCCAAACATTTGCTCATGGCACTCTAATTTCTCATTCATATGATTTATTACAATTGTAACCTATTACTTGTGCAACTATTTATTTAGTGTACATCTCTCACATTAGACTTCAAGCCCTTTGGGGCAGAGACCCATCTAATTTATCCCTATCTCCCCAATTACCTAACAGGCCTGGCAAATAGTAGCTGAAATATATTTACCAGCTTGTATATAATTCCAGAAGGACTGTGTCCTCAGTTAACTGTCACCATTGATAGGGGAGATATTTTGCATCAGAAATGCTTTCCTTTTATTTTGGAGACTGAGTCTTGTTCTGTCACCCAGACTGGAGTGCAAATGGCGTAATCTCGGCTCACTGCAACCTCCGCCTCCTGGGTTCAAGCAATTCTCCCGCTTCAGCCTCCTGAGTTGCTGGGATTACAGGTGTGCGCCACCACACCCAGCTAATTTTTGTATTTTTAGTAGAGACGGGGTTTCACCATGTTGGCCAGGCTGGTCTCGAACTCCTGACCTCAGGTGATCCACTAGCCTTGCCGTCCCAAAGTGCTGGGATTACAGGAGTGAGCCACTGCGCCAGCCCAGAAATGCTTTCTTGTATGTTTGGAATGATTTTATAGGCAGCTTATCTAAGCCCATCACCACTAACAGGTAAATACATATAGTTCCTGGGATGGGCATTCTAATAACCTAGTGACATAATGATAGTTAAAAACTCCATATAGATTTTAAATTGCTTTTCAAATTCACAGTCCACTTTTTCTGAAGCAAAACGGATGACATAGGTTTTAGGTATTTAATATTCAATAATATTTTATTTGTGATGGGAAAATTGAATTGCTATATTATGCAATTATTCTCGAATTTAGTATTTCAAAAGAGCTCATTTTATATAAAGCTAACATGGCAGACTGAATGATATATTAATAGCATTTATCATATCAAGTATTAGCAAAGTAAGTATTGAGCCACAGATGGCAAATGACCAAGACATTACCATAGATATTCATTCCTCTTTGCTCTGGAGACTAGTGCAGCACAATTCTTAAAAGACAGTCCCTGAAATACAATCCTATAACCTCCCATCATAAATCACGATCATAAAGGAGAACATACGTTTCCCATTAGAACAATGGAATAATTGGAAGTTCTGTTTCTGACAAAGCACTCAAAATCAACTAAATTTGAGATAGATCAATGTGATAAAAGCCAGAAATCAATAAACATAAAGCTTTAATACTTTATAGAATTATTCTTTCAAGGTCCACAATGTGAATATAAATACACTATATATAAAAATGATACAAACCCCCGCCCACTGTTCTACAGACATACACATCGAATCCCAAATTCAAATTAATTGTATCACAAATCTGAAGTTATAATAATGCTGCCAGTTACATTAAAAGAAAAGTTGTCTTGAAAAGTATGAATTTAGATCTCTCACTATTAAGTTTCACAGGGCTAAAACATGGCCAAAATTATTCTCCTTTATATAGTTTGCAGTGACTTCTCCCTACCACTAGATGGTACTATCAGCTTCAGAAATTCAGGGAATAAAATGGGAGCTGTTTATATTAATCAGTATATATTAATCATCCTTAATTATCTCAAATATCCTGTCTCAGTGTGCTCATACTTGTATTCATCAGATCATAAGTCTCAATCCTCAGCTTAACATACAGCATAACATAGTCTCAATCCTCAGCTTAACATACAGCATAACATAGTCTCAATCCTCAGCTTAACATACAGCATAACATTGTCTAAATCCTCAGCTTAACTTGGATTGTTTGAAATGGGGATGGATACCCCATTCTCCATGATGTGCTTATTTAACATTGCATGCCTGTATCAAAATATCTCATGTACCCCATAAATATATACACCTACTCTGTACTCACGAAAATTAAAAATTGATTAAGAAAAAACCATATAGGGCCACTATAATCTTAAAGAGTATGAAATAAATGTACTGTTAAAATCTGAAATAATTAAAGGTGGAAAAGCATACTCAATCTTTCACAAAGGATTTTCCAATTCAATTCTAGAATTCAGTGAGGAGAAAACAGAAGAAAAGCATTATTAAGGTTTTTTGCGTCATATTTTATCACCTCGAAAAACATTGTTATTATTTATCCAGTTTGTTTACCTTAAAGACTAGATTTTGCTAATGACTGTGTTTTTAACCAATACTTTAAAGTATCTGGACTAATCTCAAGTCCAGAAGTGGAAACAATATTGTTTTGTATTACAAAAGCCAAGATCTAGAGATCAAAAAGGACCACCAATTTTAACATGCGAATACCAATAATTAGGTAAATCTTTATAAAAGAAACAACTTCCTAAAACAACAGTGCTCAAACCATTATAATTCTAAGCAACATATTCTCAAAAGCAAACAAAAATTTTAAAGATTTCTAATCTAAATGAAGGAATAGAACAATTGCAGATTACATCTAAGCCATTTTATATTGCTAGTAAAAGTATCAAAACCATCTGTTTGAAAATGTTTGAAACAAGTCAGAACTCAGTATCAGAGTTTTCCCATACTTTTTACAGACCAAGTACAACTTGGCTAACTACATATAAACATGACTAACCTGGTTTTATATAAATTTAAGTAGAAACAAACTATAAAATAATGTTTAAAGTTTGTATTTTAAATTTGGTTACTTATTAACACATTCGCATTTTTTTAAGTACTACAAATGTGAATAAAAATTTAACAGAAAGCCTGGTGATCACAAAATGTACTACTATTACCAAGTTCACATCATTTATAATATGACAGTAGCAAGGATACCAATTAGCATCCTTAAAGAAACACACAGCTGACCAGGCACAGTGGCTCATGCCTGTAATCCCAGCACTTTGGGAGGCCGAGGAGAGTGGATCACCTGAGGTCAGGAGTTCAAGCCCAGCCTGGCCAACATGGCGAAATCCCGTCTCTTCTAAAAATACAAAAATTAGCAGAGTGTAGTGGTGGGTGCCTGTAATCCCAGCTACTCAGGAGGCCAAGGCGGGAGAATCGCCTGAACCCAGGAGGCAGAGGCTGCAGTGATCCGAGATTGCGCCACTGCACTCTGGGCAACACAGCAAGATTCCGTCTCAAAAAAAGAAAGAAAACAGAAAAGAAACGAGGCCAGGCGCGGTGGGTCACGCCTGTAATCCCAGCACTTTGGGAGGCCGAGGTGGGCGGATCACGAGGTCAGGAGATCAAGACCATTCTGGCTAACACAGTGAAACCCCGTCTCCACTAAAAATACAAAAAATTAGCCAGGCGTGGTGGCAGGCGCCTGTCGTCCCAGCTACTCGGGAGGCTGAGGCAGGAGAATGGTGTGAACCTGGGAGGCGGAGCTTGCAGTGAGCCGAGATTGCACCACTGCACTCCAGCCTGGGCAACAGAGTGAGACTCCGTCTCAAAAAAGAAAGAAACGAAACATGCAGCCACCAGCGTAATTTCTTACTAAAGATAGATTTTCAACATATACTTTACAAGGACTTTGGGGTAAAAGTTTTCTTACAAGTTCAGATCTTGGCTGGGCGCGATGGCTCATGCCTGTAATCCCAGCACTTTGGGAGGCTGAGGCAGGTGGATCACGAGGTCAGGAGTTCAAGAGCAGCCTGGCCAACATGGTGAAACCCTGTCTCTACTAAATATACAAAAATAAGTTGGCATGATGGTGCGCATCTGTAATCCCAGCTACTCAGGAGGCTGAGGCAGGAGAATCGCTCGAAACTGGAAGGCTGAGGTTGCAGTAAGCTGAGATCACGCCACTGCACTCCAGCCTGGGTGACAGAGCAAGACTTCGTTTCAGAAAAAAAAAAAAGTTCAGATCTTTTTACTATGCACATTAGTTTATCCTAATACTTTTCTCAATTCTTCTAAATGTACTGAATGTTGAGATATATCTTATGGTTAAAATTGATATAGTACAATTCACTAATTTGTACTCAAATTTCTTCTTGAAACTGAAAAGTGGCTGAAACGTGGCTAAATGATGTACCTTCGGAGTTATGTGCAGTTTTCTTGTGTTTTCGGCAATAGACCCTATAAAAAATGAAGAAATCAAAAATTAGTAAGCAAACTAAATTAAACTCACTTTTCAAGTTAAGAAAATGAGCAGTACACTTCACCCCCATTCACTAGCTGGATTCAAAAAATATTATTAAACTTTCTGTACTATTTCTCTAAGTATTAAATTTCTTATCAAAAACACCCTTTATGATGACGATGAAATGCTTTGAAATGGGAAAAATTTTTACAAAAGCCCAAAGAAAGTATAATTGTTAAAAAAAAAAAAAAAAAAACTTAAAGAGAAGTTAAATAATTACATGTAAATTCCTTGTGAAGGTTTCTCTCGTATTTGAGCTTTATCATGCAATGCACAGTGGTAGTGGTATGTCCTGTGACATGTTTTCACATCACAACCAATTGTTGCTCCAGGACAATGGCACAAAGAACACATCTAAGGCAAAACGACAAAATATTATTATTAGTATGTGACTTTCTAAGGCTGTATATCAGATTAGAGGCATATCAATTTCTGTCAAGGAAACAAATTGGTTATTGAAAACTTCTGTAATTAATGCTATTTTTCTTGTTTTCTCTCCTTAGAATAACCAGAATAAAATTCTTCTGGGGTATTTTGTTCCCACGTTAAACACTGACAAAATTAACAGAATATTATTAATGTCTATTATTTCATTATGGTCAAGAGAAAATTTGAAATACTGTAATTCAGGAATGTGAGCTGTATGTAACATTATAAAAGAGAACTTTTTATGCAATCCAGATCTTCCTGGGTATAAGTAACTGGAGAAAATGTCTCATACCAGAAAAAAATGTTTCTCTTAAAATTTCCACTTAATTGCTAGGCATGGTGGCTCATGCCTGTAATCCCAGCACTTTAGGAGGCAGAGGCGGGCGGATCACAAGGTCAGGAGTTCAAGACCAGCCTGGCCAATATGGTGAAACCCCAACTCTACTAAAAATACAAAAAAATTAACTGGGCGTGGTAGCGCACGTCTGTAACCCCAGCTACTTGGGAGGCTGAAGCGGAACTGCTTGAACCTAGGAGGTGGAGGTTGCAGTGAGCCAAGATCGCGCCACTATACTCCAGCCTGGGCAACAGAGCGAGACTCCGTCTTAAAAAAAAAAAAAAAAAAAAGAAATTCCACTTAATTAATGAGACTCTGTGGGAAAAAAATCTCACATAACTATTTGAAAACCTGGTAAAATCCATTTAAAGTGAGGGAAGGAGAGAGGATAAAAGAATTAGGTAGTGTTTTTAATACCTTGAGCTCTGAGACTATTTTATGATGTCAAGTTGATTATATTGTGAAAATATGCACGGTACTTCAGTTTAATCTATGTCACTTACCTCTTGCATTACGAATTCAGGTAAACATATAACAGATGCTTTCAATGTATTTTATTATACCTTACCTTTTGAATTTAATGGATAATTCATATTGATTAACTAGCTCATACTCTACATTTAGGAAAAAAGTTATCTTTAAAAAGTTATGTAACAATGACTTTCAGTGGTTTTGATTAACATATCATAATGTACTGTACCAAGTGAACATTTATAATGAGGCCATTTAACTGTAGATGACATGCCCAAATAGATTCACAACAAGCTAAATCTAAAAAACTGTTCATTTGTTACTTGGTTGCTGGACATCTTGTTCTAAAGTGTTCTCATCCCTCTTTTTATTAATTTGAACATGAAGAACACTTAGCATTCCTAACTTTTGGATTACTCGGCCTCTAAGCAATATTGGTGTATCAAGAGGCTAATATAAATTCCAATAAAATTTCTTACATTTCTCTAAGCAAGTCAAACACTCACACTCTCATTCAAGCTATCATTTTGAAAATATTCATATATAAGTCAGAAACAGAAACAGTCTTGCTACAGCTGTTTCCCAGAAAACATGAGGGTCAGTGCCCACTATTGATACAAGAAATACCCCTTTCTTCTTTAAATAAATACAGAAACTTCAAAGTATTACTGTAAAAAGAAATACTATGCCAAATTATCAAGAAGGCAAAGCTTTTGCATGGCTTATACATTCTTAAGGAGGTAGAGCATTTGAACTGTTGCTTAATTACAAAGTTCTATTATATTAAAGAAATTTTAGAAAACACAAAAGAGCACAAAGAAAATTTTTAAATCACTCATACTCACCAAGCAGAGATGCCTCACAGTATTACAATGCTTACGTGAAACGTAATTCTACACATGCTATTTTGCAATCTATTTTTTTAAAGCATCAAACACTATCCCACTTCACTAAGAACTTTAGGGAAAGTAGTTTATCTTGAAACTTACATCTAAAACAGGTTTAGACGGGTACATTTCGAAAAAAAAATTATTAAATTCAATTAGCAAGCAAAACTGAAAAGAGAGGTGCCATTTAAAATACTATATTGAGCTCAACATTGACAAGATACAGTTAAGATGGGCACTCTTGTATACAGCTGGAAATTGGTACATACTCTCTAGAATGCAATTTGCCTGATTTAACAAGGTTTTTTTTTTAAATTTGTATTCTCTAAGCCAGTAATTTTACTCTATAAATCTAGTCTAAAAATTAATCAGACTCAAGCAATTAATGCACAAGCACATTCATTGTAGAATTATTTAGAACAGTCTAAAATGTAAAACCACCTATCAACAACTGAAAAACGTTTAGGGTCGGGCGCAGTGGCTCATGCCTGTAATCCCAGCACTTTGGGAGGCTAAGGCAGGCACATCACCTGAAGTTGGGAGTTCGAGACCAGCCTGACCAACACGGAGAAACCCCGTCTCAACTAAAAATACAAAATTAGCCGGGTGTGGTGGTGCATGCCTGTAATCCCAGCTACTCGGGAGGCTGAGGCAGGAGAATCAGTTGAACCCAGAAGGCGAAGGTTGCGGTGAGCCGAGATTGCACCACTGCACTCCAGCCTGGGCAAAAAGAGTGAAAGTCCATCTCAAAAAAAAAAAAAAAAAAAAAGAAAGAAAGAAGAAAAGAAAGAAGAAAAAGAAAAAGAAAAATGTTTAAATAAATTATACACACGAGAAAATGTTCTACAGCCATTCTTTTCAAATAAATTGGAATGGCACAGGAAGATCTATGTGTCATGTTAAGTTAAAAAAATGAGGCAGAATACAAAACTATGTGAATTATGAACCCAACTATGTTTATAACATAGATTCTTTAAAACAGGTAGAAGTAAAAACAGCAAAATGCTAAGTGGCTATCTCTGGGTGGCTGGTTTTCTTTATAATGCCCTGTATTTTGATTTTTCTACAATGGGCAAAAGTACTTTCATATGCAAAAATATTATTTAAAAAACAAATTAGGAAAACTCTAGTAAATGCTTTCAATACCCATCTCTCAGTCTGGTGAGAATAAGATGGGAACCAAAAACCCAAAATATACCAAAATAGTTTTTGGCTGGTTATAAATTTAAATCTGCCCAAAGTAACTGGTTTTAAGCTGCTATGGTGAAACAAATGCATTTTGCAAATAACCAGTTAACTATAGCAACTCAAGACAGGTAATTTTTTTAAAGCTTACTTTACTTTTATAGTCAGTTTCACTCAAGAAAGAGAAGAAAGAGGAAGACATATCAATAAAAAATATTTTCAGAGTGGAAACTTCTTTACAAGGTTAGGAGTTGGAATTTTGCTAACTTAGAATTCACAAGACCTATTTTATGCAGCATTCACATATAAGCAGTCGAATTTCCGGCAAGGTGCTAACAAAATAGCAAAAATTATCCATAATATAACCAAAATACAATGTTTACATTTGCTTGCTTACCTATGAATACAAAAAGGGAAACTTATCTTAGTCTACCATGCTATATTCCAACCTCTAAAACAATCCTTTTTCTCTAAACTCCTAAGGGACTTAACAGATACATATATATATAAACTGTTCATTTTGGCGCTTATCATTTTACTCCATTATATGGCTAATTATCTTTATAAATACATAAATTTTATCAATCAATTCATTCTAGACAGAATTTATTTTTGAAGACTAACACTGTGTCTTACAAAGTAGTGCTCAGTAAGTATGTCACTGCAAACATACTCTATTATTGAAGATTTTAATCTTACGGCATATTTTTTCTCATTCATGTTTCTAATACCTGCAGATTTAACATAATTATCTTCAGCTACTTCTAAAAATATTTAAACATTCTGATCTAGGACTGGGAATGGTGAAATTGGGGAGATCAATCCAGATGGAGGAGCACAGAATCAACAGCGGCAAGAATGTTTCAGAGAAAAGATTAGCCCCACTAGAAACAAGGTTGAGAACTAAGATGAGATAAAAAGAAAAATTAAAGGAGCTGAGAAACCAGATAGGTGGCTAGTCCAGTTTAAAAAATGTTACAGGAAATAAAAATAAAACAGAGGTGTTCCCTAGAAAAATGTGAAATAACTGGAAAATGGGGACCCCTCTACCACAAGGCACCTGGTTGGTTATACCCTAATAATGGCTCCAGTATCTCCCTTTACACAAAACATTTGCTCTCCAATTTACCACAGTCCCTACTGGGGCTTCAGCAAAATGACTGTCAACTGCCATGTACCATCATGCTTACACAGTATCCATGGTTTCCTTAAACGTGGGAAAATGAAAGTTAACCTGACAGAAACGTGTTTTTCAAGAACAATGGAAGCTCTCTCCCCCAATCCCCCCAAAAAAGGCCTGCTCCGTGTATCAAACATTCTGTTGAGGGCTAATTTCCTGCCCCCATCATAGGCATACATGTTAATTCTCAGCTTATCCTGCTTGTATCCTGATTTCAAGTTCTTGATTTAGATAGAGGTGAAAATTTCTTCATTAACAATGATTTTTCTTTTACTCTCCTATTCAGTTTGCTACCTAGTCGACCTAGCAAACCTTAGTAATTAATTACCAGCTTCAAATTAGGGATACTGGAAAAAGAGGCCCTGTCTTATTACAGATATTTGCACGGCATCTCTATAAGCTACACTAACTTAAGGTTAAATTGTGCAACATAAGCAGAGTCTCAAGGAGCTGACCCACTGACGAAAGAGGAACTAAGTCACGCATGAGAGGAGACACAAGGAACTAAATGGACTGAGACTTAGCTAACGTCGGGTAGGAGCCAGAGGCTGGGACATACCTGCTCCTCAGTCAACTTAACTAGGACAGGAATGAAATTCAGTTTGCAAAAAGAAGTCTTAAAGAGCACAAGGCAAAATACTGCTTTCTCAGTAACTATAGGGGAGTAAAATGAAAATGAGATTGTCAACTTCTACGATAGGCTCTTGGGGAAAAGCTGGAACCTAATGGTCAGACAGAGCCATAGGGAACTGAGGGAGGAAAGGCTGCCTGCAACTTAGATTTGTCCAGCTTCATCGCCCTATAATATGTCTGTCAGTAACTGACTACCAGTGTATAGACAGACATTCTCACAGCCAAGCAGTCAACTGTTCTCAAGAAATCTGCTCCAAGAAAACTGCTACGAATGCACAGACAAGGCAAAGGAGGGTACAAAAAGAGGTCACGTTCTTGAGCCTGTAGGCAAAGAAAAAAAAAATGCCAAAAGCTCTTGGAGTAGGGAACACTGTATCGAGGATATTTTCACAGGAGATATGAGCCAAAAACAAAGTGAGAGCAGCTTACCTTACGCAGGTGCTTGACTTTTGGTTTTGTTTTTAATAACAGATAATATTACCCCCAATAAATACTAGAAAGTGACAGTACAGTTGGGGCAAGTTTTCAGAGATGCACCCAAAAATGCTCCTTAACTCCAGCTTCATTGCTTTATTTATAGTAATACCTCACATATCCAAATAACTAGACAACAGAATGGCTCTGAATTATCTGGTTAACTGCTGTTTTAGTTTTTATTTGTTAAATTTATGTGTTAAAAATTCCTTAAAAAGTGCCACTTCATGGGAGGGTGGAATATGAACTTAAAACTGTTTGTATGATCCTTTAGTTACTATTTGTTAAAAACAGCATTTTGAAGGAGGTCTCATAAAAACACAAACTTAACACTACTTTTAAGGTTTAAATGGAAAGCCAGAAAACAACAGTGAAATCTGAAAGCTGTCAGTCATTGAAAAGTGACAAGTTGCTTGAAAAACAGATTAGGACCTTAAATTCCAGGTACTTCTAAAAAATAGGGCCACTGAAAAGTACTTGTTAAATTTTTACTAGATTTAACAGGCTAAATCTAAGCAGTTACTGAATAGGTTATTTCAGATGTCTTGGAAATGGGAGGGAAATGAACTAAGCCTTAACCTCATCTCCTGACCTTGCTCAGAATAACACACTCCAACTCTACCCAACTTTCTGCATCATGACCGACGAGGAATATAAATTCTCTTATTGGAGTTTCTGAAGTTTCTTTTTGTGTATTGAAAGATTCAGACAGACATTTTCTGAGCTCAGATTTTTATGTCCAAGCTTTTCTCGGGTATGGGTTTTTCCAGCTGAGGGTACTCTAAACTGCTATGCCGCTTGCTATATTTAGTCTGTGAAGAACACCTCGTCCACATCTATGCTCAAATAAGTACCGAGATAGCCCCCAAAACCAAGAATATGTTTTGTTTATATTATTGGTTTTGGATCTCCTCCATTAGCAAAAATAAATGAGGATTTTCTAATGAAATTACTTGACAGTATTCCCAATTGCCAAAAAGTATTAAATGGAGGCAAATAAAAAAATTGTGTATTAAAAAAAATTTATTCAGTAATAGCCAAAGACCCAATTTTCTCCACCACTACACTTCCAAGTTTCTCTTTGACCTTACATTCATTCTCCTTTATCACCTCAAAAGTAAAGCAAAGTTCATTTTAATATAAATGACTGGTAAAATATCTGCATACATTAAAATTAATCTGCATGCCATAATTGGAGCTTTTAAAAAAATTCACATTTATATGAATATATTCACAATGCATGTACACTAAGGTACACAGATGACAATGAGGCCACTGAACAAATCTTCAGGAAGAAAATTTACCTCTTTTCCTCCCTACAGAAGGCATCCTGTGGGCCTAATCCATGGGATTTACAAACTTTATTTGTAAATATTTTTATTTACATTTTTTTACAATTAAAGTAAAAATATTTTTATTTACAAAAAACTTTGTTTTTTGTAAATAAAAAGTTTAATTAAAACACGGCCACGCTCATTTCTTTGTGTATTGTCTGTGATTTCAACTGAGACTACATAGCTTGCGAAACCTTAAATATTGTCTGGTCCTTTACAGAAAGTTTGCCAACCCCTGACCCAAGGCAATGGTCCATAACCAGCATTGTTCATCAAAAATCACCTGGGAGGCCGGGCATGGTGGCTCACGCCTGTAATCCCAGCACTTTGGGAGGCCAAGGCGGGCGGATCACGAGGTCAGGAGATCGAGACCATCCTGGCCAACATGGTGAAACCCCCAACCCCATCTCTACTAAAAATACAAAAATTAGCTGGGCGTGCTGGTGCGTGCCTGTAATCCCAGTTACTCAGGAGGCTGAGGCAGGAGAATCGCTTGAACCAGGGAGATGGAGGTTGCAGTAAGCCAAGATCACACAACTGCACTCCACCCTGGCGACAGAGTGAGACTCCGTCTAAAAAAAAAAAAAATCTGGGAATCTTTTTCAAAAGATACCTGTCTGCAGCACAACCCAACCCTCACCCCTGCCCCTTTTCTGATTTAGTAGAGTTGGTTAGGTACCACTGCTCTAAGGATTTAGTAGCACCAAGAGTCATCTAGAATCTTCAGCTTCTGTGATTGCAGAAAGCAAAGTGGCAGCATTCTATACAATGTGGGTATTCCATTTTGCCCCTACTGAATGCTAAGTAAATCACACAATCTACTATAAATAGCACTGGCATTTAATACTTATTTAATATTTTTTGACCACTTCCTCCTCCTTGAAACTCTTCATCTTTGACTTCCATAGCTTCCCTCTCCTGGAGGAACACATTTCAACTCTCATTTTCTATGGAGTCTTCTGACTTCTCATAATTAATTGTGATCCTCTTTCCCAGCTCTCCTGTGTCATTCTTTACATACTTCTAAGGCTAAACCATATTTATTCATGTTTACATTCAAAGTACCTAGCATTGTGCTGGTAGAAAGTGGGCACTCAAGTATTTGATAAACAGGTAAATTCTAAACTCTATATTGTATGGGAACTTGACTAATACCCAAGGAAACAATAAACACAAAACTATACTGAGGGAGCGAAGGCTGAAAAAACATGAAAACTCTCATGTTTGAGGCACACACAGCTCTCTATACTCTCTGGAAAAAAATAACCAACCTGATTTTTCCCTCTAAATTACTCTCCTCCCTTTTCAAACCGCTCAAGTTGCAAACAACACTAAAACACTAATTAACCAAAACAGAGGAATTTTGTGCTACACCATGACTTCCCTAGTCAATTTATACCTAGCCTGTTATTAAGGCTTCACACTATTATCCAGCTGAAGCCCTTTCTATCTTCAAAGTCCACCAACAATGAGTGCCCACTTATTTATTAGAACACTATTGAGCACAAAGAAGACATCAAGCACCATATGAAGAGTTTTCTATGCATTATCCCCATGTCATGCTAGGCTGGGCAAAGAGAATACAGTCTTACTCTCACAGAGTCAACAATACAGTGGGGAAGAAAGGCTTGCACATGTGTATCAAATACAATGCATACTGTGTTATGCTATATGACAGAAACAAAGTGTGAAGCTTGAGCTGGATCTCAAAAAGAGATAGAACTTTTAAGAGGCAGCTAGGAGGAAAAAAGAGCCGCAAGCAGAGGTGAAAATCAGTATGTGCACCGCAATGGGGTCAGAGACAGGATGCCTGGAAAACCCAGAGGAGAGAGAATGAGATAAGGATGGAAAAAGTGGGTTAAGACAAGACTTCTGAATGGCAGGCTGAGGCCTCTGGACATTGTATTGTATGCAGTAAGAAATCATGAAAGGTTTCCAGTTAGGGAGTGGCATTAGCTTTTAAAAGCAGAGATCAGGTAACTATCAGTAGTATGCTGGAAGGGTGGGAGGAGCAAGACTGGACATAGGGTGGCATTAAGAAAGAAAAGGCAGACATCCCACAAATAGGACTGACATGACTGATATGGAAGAAGGAAGAGTTGATGGTAAAGGATTCAGAAAGAGGATCAGGTTTGGGGAGGGGTGGGTGATGAACTGGTTTAGACAGGTTGAGTTTAACATACCTGCAGAACATCTATGTAGAGTAGACAAATATGCTGCCATCATTATACTTCATTCTTCACAGTGACTATTGTGTATCACCTGTCTCCTGAGAAATCCTGCTTTTACCCTTCCCCATCCCTTCCTATCTGAGTTGAAATTCCTCTCTAATGCTGGAAGCCCCTGCAATCATCCCACCTTACTCAACTGGGATGGGTCTCAAAGACCTATTCTGGTATGGCTAACCTATTAATATTTCCTAGACTCATTCCATTTTTTTAATCTTACCAGCTCTAGGAAGCAGTCTGAACTATCTCAACAGGTAGACTCCTCCCAGACAGAAGACACCCTGTTCTTTAAAATGCTAAGTACTACACTGGTACTGAATAAATAACAAAGTGAAGACTATGTGGAAATCGTCTTTTTATTTTCAGAGGCTACAAATATATGTGGAGGGTAATATCACAATATTCTTACATAGGATGTGTATAGGGTTTTTGTCCTAAAAATTAACAAGATATTACTACTTAATAGAACATATTAATGGGAGTCTGATTATGTCCTAAATTCAGTACTATTTCCATCTTTATTAGAAAACTGCTAAGCTGTAATCATTGTTTCTTTAAATGCGATTTTGGAGTGTAGCTTAAAAGACAGTCTAGCGTAACCTGGTGATTAGGAGTTCTGGCTTGGGAGTCAACTGACCCTGGATTCAAATCCCAGCTCTGCCACTTACTAGCTACAGTCAGGTTACTTAACTCATCTGAGCCTCAATTTCCTCACATGTAAGATGAGAATACTTCCCTATCTCACAACATGATTATAAGCATTAAAAAGGATCATATAATTTAAAAACTTAGCACAGTCCCTAGCACACGTTAAGTGTCTAACAAATGTTAGCTATTTCTACTACTAGAAAAAGCAGGAAAACTGTTCAGAGGATTTCATAAGACATGAGTAAAATTTAGTTTGAAAACAGGGAACGTTTAGGAGTGACCTGAGGACAGTCATCAAGTATATAAAGGGTTTTTTAATAAGGAAAAAAAAAAACCCAAATATTTATTTAATGGAAGGAGACAGATCTAAAATGGCTTTAAATTAAGAGAAATACTTAATTTATACAGAAGTATGAATTTCTCAACTCTGAGGAGTGTTATATATTACTGGTCTTGTTTCAGGTTACTTGGGTAGAATCACAATTTTTTGATATATTTAAGAACAGGGCAAATTTTTCTTTTTTTTTTTTTTTTTTTTAAAGAGAGGACCTCACTCTATCACCTAGGCTAGATGGATATAGTGGCACAATCATAGCTCACCAGAGCCTTGAACTCCTGAGCTTATGCAATCCTCCCACCTCAGCCTCTTGAGTAGCTAGGTCTACAGGAACACACCACATTTCAAAATTTTTATATTTTTTTGTAGAGATAGGGTCTCGCTTTGTTGTCCAGGCTGGTCTTCAACTCCTGGCCTCAAGCAATCCTCCCAGTCGGCCTCCCAAAGCACTGGGATTACATGTGTCAGCCAATCCTCAGGCCAAAGATCTTATCTTGAGTGGCTTGTAGGAAATCTTGCATAGGGGTAAGAAAGGTGAACTAAATGGCCTTCTGAACTCTTTTCTCTTCTTGTAATCTGTGATCTAATCTGACACCGGTACCAATTAGAATAACAGCTATCTGCAGAGGCAGGCGGATCACCTGAGGTCAGGAATTTGAGATCGGCCTGCCCAACATGGTGAAACCCTATCTCTTCTAAAAATACAAAAAATTAGCTGGGCATGGTGGTAGGTGCCTATAATCGCAGCCACTTGGGAAGCTGAGGCAGGGGAATTGCTTGAACCTGGGAGGTGGAGTTGCAGTTAGCTGAGATCACGTCACTGCACTCCAGCCTGGGCAACAAGAGCGAAACTCCATCAAAAAAAAAAAAAAAAAAAGCTATCCAATGTAGATACCCTTAGTAATCTCACCAGCTAGCTTCATCCAGAAACAGTAAATTCTTCAAATATCCTTCTCTCAAGTATCTCCTTAAACAAATTCAAAAAAGCAGTGATAACTCATAATTTTACTTGGAAATTTGCATTTCTTGGCTAGATGACTGGAGAGTAAGAATAGATGGTACAGATGTGGTATCTCCATATGGCTTCAGTAGAAACTGGGAATCATACTGGAAAAATATATATCTGTCTAAATTGAAAAAACAGGGCATCAAATCATAAAAGCCTTAGTATTCTGGCAAATTTTTCCTGGTCCATCTTGGTGCTATATAATGAAAGATGGTGTCAAGGAGATGAAAATGTTCATGCAGAATGGCTTTCCGCCTTTGATCCTTGTGGCTGACATGAACCTTGGAAAATTGCTTGTGGCAGCAAGAACATAAAAACCATACACACGCACCTCCTGCTCTACTGAGCCCTCTCATCCTCAACTCTGACCCACCTGGCTGTTGATACATACACTTTAACCTCAAGCCCTAGCCTCCTTATCTCTGTTCTTTTCTTTGGGGCAAGCAAGCAACTTTGGAGTCAACACCAGGTACAGACTGAAATTTGTCTTGAAAGCACAGAGGGGTCAGTACTCCAGTTTTCGATGATTTTCAATGAGTGTTCATGACTTACTTTTCACCTAGAAATCCAGATGAACAGGAGCCAGAGCAAACAGGCTCACAGGCTCACAGGATAAAATGCCTTCAAAAGTCAATTAGAGGCCGGGCATGGTGGCGCATGCCTGTAATCCCAGCACTTTGGGAGATCGAGGCGGGTGGATCACCTGAGGTCAGGAGTTCGCGACCAGCCTGACTAACATGGTGAAATCCTGTCTCTACTAAATACATAAAAATTAGCCGGGCATGGTGGTGCATGCCTGTAATCCAAGCTACTTGGGAGGCTGAGACAGGAGAATTGCTTGTACGTAGGAGGTGGAGGTTGCAGCGAGCCAAGATCGCGCCATTGCACTCCAGCCTGGGCAACAAGAGCAAAACTCCGTCTCAAAAAAAAAAAAAGTCAATCAGGGAAGCTGATTACCTAGTTTATACTAGTTTATATGTAGTTTATCTAGTTACATAAAGCTTTTCACTCTTTTTTTTCCCCCTCCTATTTGATTGATAGCCCTTTTATTGCTTAGACAAATTGACACAGGGAATAGTAGAGAATAAAACCTAAATCTAGAATTTTGGTTACCTGATAGCACATCACGTAAAAATGATATAATGAAAGCAGCAAAACTGAAGGCTAAAAGGAGTTTCAAAAATTATTTCAAACCTAAACGTGTAAATGTTACACTCCTATCCCCTATATAAGTTGTTTAAACTGTGACATTCTAAGGGAAGGAAACGGAGCAAAAGTTCTTCCCTTCTGCCAGTATTCCTCAGTGCTCATGCCTGTAATCTCAGCACTTTGGGAGGCCGAGGCGGAGAGATGGTCTGAAGTCAGTTCAAGACCAGCATGGCCAACGTGGCGACACCCTGTCTCTATTAAAGATAAAAAACATTTTAAAAATTAGCCAGGCATGGTGACACACACCTGTAGTCCCAGCTACTCGGGAGGCTGAGGCAGGAGAATTGCTTGAACACAGTGGAGGTTGCAGTGAGCCAAGATCGCACCACTGCACTCCAGCCTGGGCAACAGAGCAAGACTCCATCTCAAAAACAAACAAGCAAACAAACAAAAACAATAACTATAAGTGGTGGCTACTATTTATCAAGTCCTAATCATGTGCCCAGCACCACCTTAAATCCTATATACTTCCTCTTTTAATTCTGGCAATAATTCTGGGAGGCAAGTACTGTCATTATCTATCCCCTTTTGCAGGTGAGGAAAACATGGCCTGGAGAAGTAAATAACTTACTCAGGATCACTTAGCTAGTAAAGGACAGAGCTGGAATTCAAACTCAAATCTGTTACTAAAGCATGTGTTCTCAATTCCCAGTATTGTTCCATTCCCTAGATCAAGGAACAAGTTTCATTATTTATAACACACTACACTTGGGGAAGGAATTATCTCCCTACACTATAACACTAAAAATTAATCAAAACAATTTATAATAGTAAAACTCGTACAAAGTTCTGATGCTTCAACAAATAGGTCCAAATATATTAAATCTCCACTGAACTTAGCAATATTGACAGATGTGTGCTGTTGCTTCACATAACATGTAACACTAGGCATTGCATTTGTTAATAATGTTTCAACATTAGGGACCAAAACTGCTTTTGTTCTGACTATAGGAGCTGTGTCAAGTGACAAAATGCTAACAAGTCAAGATACAGAAATATTTTCCAGGGATATTCATGTCAAGCAATAAATAAAGGGGTAATAAGGTTTACAGCACAATCACTTTCAAGTAAGTATCATTCTTTTTTATATCTGCATTTGTTTTAAGGACTAGGAAATAAAAACATAGTGCTATAGTTCTCAGAAATCAGCACAGTAACATGAAGAAACCTAAAACCATCAAATAAAATTGACATTTAAAAAACAGGGCTTTCTAGGCTGGGCACAGAGGCTCACGCCTGTAATCCCAGCACTTTGGGAGGCCGAAGTGGGCAAATCACCTAAGGTCTACAGTTCAAGACCAGCCTGACCAACATGGTGAAACACCGTCTCTACTAAAAATACAAAATTCGCCAGACATGGTGGCGCATGCCTGTAATCCCAGCTGCTTGGGAGGCTGAGGCAGGAGAATCACTTGAACCAAGGAGGCAGAGGTTGCCATGAGCCAAGACTGCGCCACTGCATTCCAGCCTAGGCAACAAGAGTGAAACTGTCTCAAAAAAAAAGATAGAAAAAAGAAAAACAAAACAAAACAGAGCTTTCTATTACTACCTACAGTTTTTAGGATGGGGAAGATAAACATTTTCATAATTAAGGTCTCACTACAACAAAAATGGTCTGACCTCTGAATTCTCATTTGTACTAATACTGATACTAGGATTTGAGACTATCCTAAAGCAAATCTCAAATGTCATCTTTGAACCCATATTTCTTCATATTGCTTTTTATGTAAAACTATTAATAGAAGACTACTTTTCAAAACATATCATTCCTGATCATCAAAATGATAGCCCCCCCTTCCCATTACCATTTCATCCAAAAACTACCATCTCAGAGTCTTTGTGAAATAAGAGGTTATGTAGTAACTACAAACACAGTTATATGTTTGGCAAAACCTATCTTTTAAAAAATGAAACTGGAGAGCAAAGCTATTAAAGGTACATTTATGGATGTAATTTTAATAAAGGGTTCAAATGAGAAAAATAAAAATAAATCTTCCCATTAATTGTTTCAAAGTAAACCATAATGTGTCATAAGTACCAACTGAGATGACACTACTATTCCAATAGAGCAAGGTAATATCTTACTAATATGGTTATTGGTAGTGAAGACAATTACAGGAACATTACTCTAACACAGCTTCAGAAAAGCTCCTGTGAAATTCACTGAAAGTTATCCAAAGTCATAAATGTTGTGTTATACAGCTGAACTACAATAAAATACTTCATTCGGCAAGAGCTAACACTTTCCTGTTGAGAGGCTACTGTCATCTTCATTTGTAATGACCATAATAACTTTATGATGGAGATGAAAACATATCAGAATTATGAAAAATAAACTTGCATGAAGACTTTAACACAATATATACTCGAATTAACCAAACTGCTTGTTTTCTAAGTAAACAGCCTCCAAAAAGATTTTAATTCTCTTTGAAAAGCAAAAAAAAATTGAATAGTATAAATATTGACTCATTCCTTTTTGTTGAGTGGTAAATAAGATAAACCCGGCCTTGGATTTTGCTGGCTCAGGAAAAAAAAAAAAAAAAGCCTGCAATTTAAAAATATACTCAGTTAATAATGCAATACAATCTAAAATAAGCAATTTCCTCTTTAATGAGTTTAAATAATTTTTATTCTCAAGAGGCAGAAATAACAACTTACCAGCTTCGTGCCTCTTTTAATTTCCTTTTGGACATCTTCAATAGAAAATCCACCAAGACTTTCATTATCAGAGTGTGATGATACCAAAGCAGATGAAAAGAGCTATAAATTACATTAAAAAAAAATCAAGGTTCATATATAAATTACAGTAAAACAGTAAATAAGATGTTAAATTTAAATGGTAATTTTCTAGTAAAAATGGCATAGCATCAGTGATAAACCATTTCTTAAAATTTAACTGAGTTTTCTTTGGTTTTTGTTTTTTTTTAGTATTCAGGAACATTCATGTGTTATTAAGATTCTCATGAATCGGTTCAAGGTCTCTGTTACTGCTGGTATACTTACCATGCACTTATGGTGCGCTGCCACCTTCTGGTTTTCAGATATCAGTAACTGTCCACATTCCTTGTCTCTATTTGACTTACAAAAGCCACATTTGCGCTGTCTTGTAGGCCCTTTTTTCTGTTCAACTGAGCTTGACATGATTTTTAAATTGCCTTTAGAATGCCACTTTAAGCCTCAAGAAATGCTACAGAGAATAAAAAGGGCGACAATGTTAATTTTATTTTAAAATCAGTTTATACATATTCATTAAAGCTGTTCAAAATTTGACCTAAGTTTTAATATACACATTTTAAAATATTTATTTAGTACAGACAAATTAAGCCCCTTGAAGCCCCAAGAAATGCTACAGAGAATAAGAAAGGTAACAAAATTCATTTCGTTTTAAAATCAGTTTATACATATTCAAGTAAGTTGTTTAATGTTTGACCTAGGTTTTAATACATACATTTTTAAATGGTTATTTAGTATACATAAATTAACATTAAAATCTAAGATGCCTCCATAATCAATACAGACAGACAGATAGACAGATAGCTAAATGAAGTTTAGAGTAACTGAGAAAAATCAAACCGCTCCCAAATTGGAGGATATGTGAAATAACTGACACTATTTCTGTGCAGATAAAAATGTACAATGTATAATATTAAATTATCACCTGCTGGCATAATTAATGTAAAATATTTTTCGTGTGTAGCTAGGTGCCCTTTCAAGGAGATAAAGAATTATACCTCTTAAGAACAGGGCAAAAGCTACTAAGGAAACTTCAGAATACTCCGTGGGAACAGAATTCTACAACTGAACAATTTCTCAAAGTTCACATATTGATAAAACAATAAAAGTAAAATGAATTTACCTAACTACGACTTTGATGCACTTTAAAAATTACTTCTGAGTTAAAAAAAAATCAGGTATATGTCTTTAATAAATTACTTTTTGCTATTCTATTCCATTCTCAAGTAAATAAAAAGTTAAGCTTCTAACAGTCTATTTAAAAATGCAAACTTTAAGACCCAATTATTTATAAAACAACCATATTATATGACTCTAAGATTTACTCCAAGCCTGCTTATCAATTAAAGTCACAAACTGATAGTGGTTTTCTAAATGTAGTAACTTCCATACTTAAATTAGTAATATTGTGTAAAGGAAGAAATTTTTTTCTGCATGAGCCTTAAATTTGGTCACATTATAATTATAGGTAGTACAGGGTAGTCAAAAAAAAGGGAAGGAAAGCTGTAACATGAAAGGTTTCAGATTTAGATCATCAATCTTAATATGGATTCCTCAGAAGAAATTTAAAACCAGTTACTTGATTTGTATAGTTTTCCCAAATCAACAGGACTAAGCAGTTCAAGATCCAGGTTGCCACAACACACATCACAATCAAGAAAAATCTCAAACTTTTGTCTTAAAATTAATTTGCTAAATTCTTTCCATTTGTCTATACATTTGAACAGTTTCATAACACTATGTTAAAAAAAATTTTCTAACACTACATTGCAGCTTTCCGAGAAGCATTAGTTCACCAACAAGAACAGTAGCAGTTGTATGCTAGGAAGGTAATATCTACAAACTATTCAGTGCTTTTCAATATAAAATTCAGATAATCAAAATCTAACCTGAAGCTACAAAGAAAACATGTCTTCTCATCCATTTATGTCTAGAATTTTCTTTTAAACACAACTTCAAAGGCCCTGACAGTCTCTGCTTTGATAGGTTTAACAAACTCTTAATGCTATCTATAATTTTAAATATCTCAGTCTTCCAAATGGCAACGGATACTTTACCATAGTACTGTATTCATAGCACTGGCTATAAACCGTGAAACTGATTGAAAACAGGCAGCAAATACTTTTAGGATTAAAGAAAAAAAAAAGGACATAACAGAGAAACAAAAGAAACAAAAGGGAAGTGTGTTTGCATTTGCTCAGGCAAGTATGTGTTCGGTTGCTTTATCAAGAATATAGCTGCCCAAATTTTTAGAATCAACTATGCAAAATACCAAAATCCATAAACAGCATCAGAATTTGCTATTATATTTGAGTTCTAAATTAGTTTCTTTACTACTGTGCAATGAATAGTAGGCACTCTGAAATCACCATAATAATGTATTCAGCATTACTCCCGGTCATCCTGGCCAGCTGAAAGGATGGCACAGTATAAATCAAATCCCGTACAGACATCTTTAATGTGTAATTTCCAAACAATCCTAGCACTGGCTATAAAACTGGCTTAGGATAAAGAAAATTTCTAGAATGGAAAAAATCACTTCGTATTCTTAAAATTAATTCCGAAATGGCATCCCCAAAATTCTATCTATATTGAATTCTGCCTCTTCCAATTTATAAACAGGCTAATTTCTCATTCTAATTTTGAGAACCTGCTTTTGTAGATATCAAAGACCCCAAAATCTAAAAGAGAAAAAAGGTACACTTTATTTTGCATTCAAAAATATTCTAGTGTATTTTTTTCTGTAATCAGTTTAAATTTAATTTGTAAAGTAACAAGAGCCACAAAAAAAGTGCACCAAACCAATTAAAAACTTTCCCCAATGTGCAATTACTAAATGGATTTTTCCACTAAAATTCAAATAATACATCTGTGCATATCTTGGTAATTTTTTTAGTCTCCTTGTAAAACATGAAGTGGAGAACATCATGGAAACAATGACTCCTAGCAAAAAATGTCTTTATCATAAAAGTACAGATTTTTATCTAATGTTGTCACATTTGTGGTCTCTACTTAAGTAGAATAAGGGCATTCCAAGGACCAATACTAAGGGGTTCATAATGATCCACAGCTATATGACATTTTAATTTTAGTCTAAAAGGTTTTTCAGGCCATGCAGAGATCAAAGTTTGATGCTTTCACGCAACAATGAAGCCTTTTCTTTAAAAGAAACATCGCATTATGGAAAACACTACAAAGCAGAAATAGAGAGGCAACAATAACAGCGTGTAATACATAATTTAAATGCCTGGAAAAAAAATAAAAGCTAGATTAGTTAAGCTTAAGCAATCAATGCATTTCTGATTTTCCAAGATGCTGTGAAGCACCAAGGTAGAAACAACCTGAAACATCAGAGAGAGCATTCAAGAACCAACTCCAGAGCTCGTTCAATGCCTGGTATCTGAAAAAGCATTTTCACAGAAAAACAAACAAAACAACAAAAACTGCAGTTCCGGAAGATTAAAACATTCCACGCGACAGCAAGTTGAAATATACAAATCAAAATAGATAACAAACGTGATTCCCCAAAGAAGCAGTATTTCTAACAGGAAAGTTACAGTGGACAGAAATAAACGAATAAGATATACCGGAAGGGCACCTGAATTTGGTTGCACGATATTATTACATGCTTCGCACTGCTTTTTGCGGTTATTCAAAAGGAAACTAAAGGAATTTTCCAGTTGTTTCAAACCCAAGGGTAGAGAAATAATTTGAACAGTATAAATAAGACCTGACATTACGTAGTAAGGCGATGAAAATAAAAGGTTTTCTAAAAACAAAAGATTTTCTAACTTCCACGCAGAATATCAAAACGAACAGAAATTGGAAAAGAATATCGTGGTGTTCATCCATATAATGAAAGACAATACACATAAAGTACCGGATCCTCTCCGTTATTTATTCCCCCAATACACACTAGACTCCAAGATCTCCCTCTAATCAAGCGCTAAAGTCACAAAACTATCTTCCTCTAAAACACTTCAGCAGGTTCCTTTCCGTCGTAAAGTCAGGGTCCCCTAAACGTCCTTTTCCAATCCTCCCGAATCCAGGAAAATATCATCCTACCACTTTCTTTATGCCCCCTCCCCCAAGAGTTAGCCCTCTCACAGTCTTCGTTGTAAGCTTCCCCTTATACCCCAGTTTCACCCCTAATTCCCCCCACCCCGGAGTTTTTCCTCATTCCGTAAGGCTAGCTCTTTTGCCATCCTAACAATCTTCCTCTTACTCTTCCCAAACTGGGAGTCTCCCTCCTTCCCAAATATGTTCTAAGCAACGGCAAAAACTAAAAATTCCCAGTTTTTTCCCTCCTCAAATGTTGCGCCCCCTCCCCCGAAGTCTAGGCGTAAGCCTAACCTCTCCTTCTGTACCTCCAAGGCACTTTCTCAGCAGCCTCTCCGCCAAGCGTCTACAATGAGCGGCGCTTCTGGGGTCCCTGACAATAAAGCGAGACCACCAAGAGTCCCCTTTAACAACGGGCAGGGGCGGCGGCCTGGCCACCGCCATCCTCCTTGTCTTCTCCCGCCGGGCAGAGAATGGGGGGCCCCAGGGTTCCGTGGGGACTCACCGGCAGGGCCCAGAGGCGGACGGCAGGAGAGAAGCGCCAATGAGGGTAAAGAGAAAGAAGTCGGTCTCGGTTCTCCGGCAGTGCCTGAGAGCGGGGCTCTGTCGCCGGAGGTTGTTTCCTTTCATTCGAGGAGAGACGGGCTCGCGGAGCGCCCTTACGTCGCCCCCCTCGCACGCACACGACCCACAGAGCGTTTATACGTCCCGAGCGCGCCGCGGGCCCTGATTGGCCGCAGAGAGGGGGCCGCTGAAGCCGCAGAGACACAGCGCATGTGCAGAAACCACCCCCTGTACGGCTCGAGGCGGCAGGCCCCGCCTCCTGTTCGCGCGCGGACCTTCTATTCTCCGCTCCGCTGCTCCGCCAAGTGTTTGGGGGCAGGATCCGAGGAGATAAAGAGATTCAAAGATATCGCTGTGGGTTGGGCGGAGAAGGGGCAGGGTTGGGACTGGAAACCGTTGGACAGGGGCCCTGGGTAACCAGTTCACAACAGTGATTCACGTAGACAGGCCTTATCCCTTGCACTTGTTCACCGAGGCCTTTTCACATCCATTATTTCATTGTACTCTCGTGGCATCTCTTTCAGGTCCTCCGTTCATTTTATTGCCAGGAAAGACTGAGAAGCTCGTAGTCGAGTCAGCCTGCCTGCATTTCAATCCTTGGGCGAATCGTTTTAACCTTTATACCTTTTTTTTTTTTTTGGTCTTTAAAATGGGGATAAAAATAGTGCCTCACGGGTTTGTGGTAAGGAAGAAATGAAATAATGCAACTAAAGCGTGTTATTAGCATCCCTGGCATATAATAGACTCTCCATAAATGCTGGGATTATCATAATCAGAAATGATAAGGTGATTTTCTTTATAATCTACACATGTAAACCAGACACCTAGACGAGTGCTTTCCTCTTTGGTGTATTGGAGCCATGCTTGGGTTTGAACTCCAGCTCCGCCACTTCTAGCTGTATGACCTTGATTGCTTTGTATTACTTCTCAGTCCCTCAGTTTCATCCTGTCCAAAATGGAGATCATAATGGTATTTGTCTCAAAAGGTAGTTGTGAGAAATGAGATAATACATGTAAATCACACAGAATAATGCCTAGGCATATAGTGTGCCCTATGTAAGTGTTAGCTTTTGTTATTTGCTATGGGCTTCACAGACTTTAACAACAACAACAACAAAAGCCTTAACAAACTAGTGAAATTTTAAAGATGCTCTTCAAGAGCCATTTTTCCTGTAGTGGGGGTGGATTTCCACTGTTTTGATCCAGTGCTGTTTCTATACTGTTTCGTCAATCTTTTTACTTTTCTCTGCAATGTCAACTTTAAAGTGTAATTTCCCAAGCAAACAGTGACCATGGTGGTGTGACGTTGAACTCTTCAAATAGGTACCTAATAAGGGTGGACAAATCAGCCATTTAGCTGCAAGGAACCCTTAGCCCTTTTACCCAAGGCCCTATGCTGTGAAAGGGAGTGGCTAAAGATTTACATAAGAAGATCCAGAATGTGTATTCCAAACATTTATGGTGTACAAGAAGACAGGTTTCCCAGCATCATTTTCTACCAGCTTTACACACTTACTGATGCCAGGATGAGACTGACAAAATACAATGCCTAGGCAGTATGCCATCTTTTTAAGTCCCCGCCCCAAATCCCCACATTTTGCTATCTTTTATTCCTTATTCATTATTTCATCCATGCATTCATTTCAACAAACTTTGATTCAATAAACACTTGCAAAACTACTAAGTTCCAAACACAATGGAGACCTAGATCAATACAACTCAAACCCTGCCCTTGAGCTCATGGTCAAAAAGAAGAGACAGCAAGCAGACATATACAGTATGATGTGATAAATGCTATATTAGAGACGTGTGGCTGGTACAGACATCTGCCTATTATGTACAAAGCACTATGCTGAGGTACGACACAACAGTGACTAAGACACAGCCCTTGCCTTCAATTGTTTACAGTCTACCAAGAAAAAGATAAATAGTTACAATAGGAGATAAACTACACTAAGTGCCTTAAAAGGTGGAAAGGAAGTGCAGAGAGAGTTCAGGAGAGGGAGATATCAGTGACTCCAGTTACTTCCAGGCCCCAAGTCTGGTAGCCAGTCCCAATTAGCATGACTGATAGATGCAGCCTGTTATTTCAAGGTCTACAGAAAGGAATCGGATTGTGATAACATGCCCTTAATGCCTGGGGATATAGCATGAGATCTAGTCATCTCTTACTGATTCACCAATACACTCTTACCAACGCTCTTCCAGTTTTTTTCTTCAGGCTCGAGATCTCACTTTTTCCACCTCATTCTCAGCAAAGGCATTAACTTCATGACTTATTTAGCAAAGGGCCATCTGAGCTAAGCTACTTTATCGTATACACCTACCCTCTCATGCTGCCTTCAAGACTCAGAGAAAGAGCTGTCCCGCTTGCTTTCTAAAGCTTTTCAAAGCTGTGCTTTTAATTACATCTTTTCCATGCTCTGGAGAATCCGATTCCCTACTTATCACCTGCTCCAGCAGCATCTACTGCCCTGCTCTCATTTGCCTTCAAACTATGGGATTCATCTCCTTTCACTGCCAGACTGCAATTGCTCCTTTGCCTCCAATTGCTCTCCAGTCATTCATTCAGCAGGCATTTACACACATCTTCTGTATGCCAGGTATTATGCCAGACCCTGGAGATTTGAAAAGGAACAAGATATGGCTTCTTATCAAAACACCAAATTGTATACATTAAATATGTACAATTCTTATTTGTCCATTAGATCTCAATAAAGCTGGTGGGGGGCAAACAGATGAAAAAAAAAAGGGGGCACAGCTTCTGCCTTCAATAAATTCTCAGTCTAATAAGGAAGAAAAACAGGTGAACAGAATTTTAGTATAATAGGTGAACTGCTATAATAGAATTATCTACCACAGGGATTGGTGGACTCAGTCCAAGAAATACATCACTGGGAGGCAATGTTTTTAGTTGGGTCTTGAAGGACAGGTCAGGGCCCAGAAAAGTCTGTATTTTACATCACAACTTTACAAAAAATATACTCCAAGGCCACAGTTGATCTTTTTGCCAAATTCAACAGCTTTTCTCTATCTTCATTTTTTTTTTTAATTGAGACAAGGTCTTGCTCTGTAGGTTGGAATACAGTGGCGTGATCACAGCTCACTGAAGCTTCGACCTCCTGGGCTCAGGTGATCCTCCTACCTCAGCCTCCTGAATAGCTGGGACTAAGGTGCGCAACACCACGCCCAGTTAACTTTTGTACTTTTTTTTGTAGAGACGGGGTTTTGCCATGTTGCCCAGGCTGGTCTGTCTTCATTCTTGATATCTCTGTTACATTTGACATTTTTGGTCATCTACTTGTTCTTAAACTTTCACTTCCCTTGGCTCATAACAACAATGCCCTGACTCTGGCTCTCTGGCTGCTCTTCTTTTCTTTCATAGGTTTCTCTTCTTCTTACTTTATAATATTAACATAAGGCTGACTCTTCCCCAGATACAGTCTTAGACCTATTCCAGGTCTAGTAGTTCTTAAACTTTGGAAGTGAGAAATACCTGGAGAGCTTGTTATAAGTGCAGATTTTTTGGCACTGCCCCCTGGAAATTCTGAAGGTTTGGATCCAAGAATCTGCCTCCTTAAACTACCCAGGTATTCTGATGTAGATCTGTTAAGGACTAAGCATTAAGAAACCCCCCCCCCCCGCTTTTTTTTTTTTTTTTTTAAAGAATTGAGACAGCCCCTTGACTTTCACTACCCTGTAAACCAATGCTTAGCAACCGCATCTGCTCTGCTTAGATCAGCCCTGCTCTTGACTTCAAATCACGAACTCCAGTACATGCAAATCATCCTCTTCAGCAACTAGGAAGTGACTCCTTTGCCCATTTTCAGTGTTTCTGTATAAAATACCGCTAGCATTTCTGCTCCTCCTTAAACCAACAACTAAATTCACCTACATGTGATCTCCTGATTATAATCAACACCAGTAGATCACTCATGTATTCATTAAATACATCTTGATCACCTACTATGTGTCAGATTAAAAATTGATATGATTCATTTTGGTGTAGTTGGGGAGATGGGCTCGAATCATGTAATCGCATAAACAAATGTAAACTTGCAAACATGACAAATGCAAAAAGAAAATGAAGTATTATGTATTTGCGTTTTGTATATTGAATACATTTTGTATTTCTTATTCTTTATTTTTCAAGTGGATGGATTAAGCATTTTAAATGTTCCCGTGGGGGGAAAAAAAGCTATTTATCTGTATGAAATGCTGCATAAGATTCAGATGTCCTGAGTACTAATCACTGGCCTGCCACTAACTAGCAGAGGTTACTTGGGCAATTCATTTGCTGCACTTAGCTTTAATTTACACATCAATTAAATGAGAATTGCAAGGTTGTTATGAGACACAAGAGAGATTATGATGATTGTGAATGTTCTTGTCCCAACAAATATGAAAGATGGTTTTTAAAACTATATCCCTTCACTGTCATATCATCTGATTGATCTACCTACTAGTGTTGGTTCCCAGCGTCTACTTAGTTTTTGTTGCTTATTTTTAAATTTTCACTTACTGTATTGGTGAGGCTTTATAGCATTCTTTTTTTTTTTTTTTCTTTTTTGTTCTTTTTTGAGACAGAGTTTTGCTCTTGTTGCCCAGACTGGAGTGCAATGGCACGATCTCGGCTCACTGCAACTTCTGCCTGCCAGGTTCAAGCCATTCTCCTGCCTCAGCCTCCTGAATAGCTGGGATTACAGGCGCCTGCCACCATGCCTGGCTAATTTTTGTATTTTTAGTAGAGACGGGGTTTCACCATGTTGGTCAGGGTGGTCTCGAACTCCTGACCTCAGGTGATTCACCTGCCTCGGGCTTCTAAAGTGCTGGTATTACAGGCATGAGCCACTGTGTCCAGTCAACGTTCTTAATTCTATCCAGCCGATGGAAATACTCAGGCAACTAATTGAGGAGCTGGGGACTCTGATGGACTTTGTTGTTGATATCTCTTCCTTGTTTAGCAATTTGAGGCTGGGCATGGTATAGACACAGCTCAGGAAACTAGCAACTGTGGCAGGGGAAATGCTTAGAGACACGGCAACATCTCTACAACATTGTTTATTGAGTGCTGAATAAACACAGAAGCTGAACTTAATTTAATATGTTGATGGCAATATTGCAGAAGTAACTAAACTTCCAGTACTGGTGCAATCATGAGTCATTTCAAAAGGAGTTAACTCTGACTGCAGACAATGTATCAGGCACTGCACTCAGTACTTTGTGTATATGGTCTTATTAGATCCTTACAATAGCACTGAGAAGCAGGGAATATTATTAGTCCCATTTCACAGAGGAAGAAACTGTTGAGCAATTAAGTAACTTGCTCAAATTCAAACAACCAGGAAGAGGAAAGACCATGTTTCAGGGCTACATTTGTTTTAGCTCCAGAGCACAAGCTCTTAATCACTGTGCTGTACTACCTCTTATTTACTTGCTCCTGTGTTTATTATCTGTCTCCCGACTAGAATGAAGCTCTATTAGAGCAGGAGCTTTGTTTTGTTGTGTTCACTGCTCTATCCTTAGCCCATAGAACTCTGTGCCTGGTTAATAGTAGGCACTTAGTAAATATCTACTGAAGTAAGGCCCTGGAGAGAGAAGGAGAATCTAATGAAGAATGGGGAGAAGTGGAACTGAAATGGAATGAAATCATTTCATGAATTTGTTTATAATTTAGCAGCCTGAGTCCTACCCCAGCGACTCTGGCATATGTGTGAAATGGAGCCCAGCAACTATATATTTAAAACAAGCTCCCCAGGTGAGATCGTGATATACACAAATATATGAGAACCACTGACCTGCAGCCATCACAGTGAAAAAAGAAAAAAATAATAACATGGCTGTCTCATCAGTTACATTGAAATGTCCAAGAGACTTCATTCTGATTAATATCATTCTTAGGCATGTATTTTAGTGAGGACCCACACGAAAAACTAGCTTTACCACTGGGTCTCCAGTGAGCCTGAGAACCTTTGTTCCTGTAACCAACAGCCCTATTTTGGTTGTTGGTTAAATAACATGATCAGACAGATATACACTACTCTCAAATATTATAATAATAAGTCTAAAAGGTAGAGTAATTCCATATGGATAAGATTTGTGGGAAGCTAATATTCACAATAGGACATAATTCAGACAGGAAGGCAAAGAATCAAATGGCCTGGACACAAATCCTGGTTTCAGGTTAACTTCTCAGTGTCTTCATTGTCTCATTTGTAAACTAAGGATGCTAGGAGTACCTTTCTCAAGGAGTTTTATAAGAATTGTGTGAGAAACTTACCACAATTTTTGGCTCATAGAGCTCAATAAAAGTTAGCTACAAGAGCTAGTTTATAATCAGCGATACCGAGTGGTTTTTATCTTATTTTACTTAGGAATAGCTAAGTTAATTGTCTCCAGTTTTCCTGATAAGGAGAATAGGAGACAAAGGTCTTTGTTTCTTTTTGGGTTTTTGTTGTTGTTGTTGCTGCTGTTTGTTTATTTGTTTTGAGATGGAGTGTTGCCCTGATGTCCAGACTGGAGTGCAATGGCTCAATCTCGGCTCACTGCAACCTCCGCCTCCCAGGTTCAAGCGATTCTTCTGCCTCAGCCTCCTGAGTAGCTGGGATTACAGGCGCCTGCCACCACACCCAGATAATTTTTGTATTTTTTAGTGGAGACAGGGTTTCATCATATTGGTCAGGCTGGTCTCGAACTCCTGACCTCATAATCCACCCACCTCAGCCTCTCAAAGTGCTGGAATTACAGGCGTGAGCCACCACGCCCCGACTGGGTCTTTGTTTTTTATTCATGCTGTTCTTGCTTCCTAGAACTCCTCTTGCAACATTCTTGGATTAGCTGAGACCTAGTGGCCTTGAAGATTCAGTTCACATGTCAGCATCCAAAAAGCCTTGACCTTATCCTTTGATTAGGTGAAGCTGCCCTCCTCTTTGCTTCCATAGCGCTCTGGCCAGACCTCTATTTCATCACTTACTGTATTATATTTAAATTAAAAGTATTTCATCTGTCTCTCCCACTAGATCTTTGGGAGAAGGGACCATGTCTTATTCTTTTTATATCCCTGGGAGATATCCCTAGCACACTGCCTGTACAATAAATATTTGCTGAACTTTCTCAGATGAACACGTGAGAGATCCGATGGTTACTACTCTTGGAAGAGCTTGTCCTACCTAAGATAGCTGTCCGTACTCTGGGCCTTGGCTCCTGTTCCTCCCTGTTGCCCTTACAGTCATGCAATACAATTTAGCACTTAATTATATATCGTATAACATATATTATTCTCTAATTGCTTCATATGTTAATCCAGCACTTATTTCCTCTTCCTTCAGGCACTAAGAAGTGATTATAAATTGAAAGTGGATGATCCAGCTGTAAGCCACACCCAGCTGTCACTCAACTCTGCTTACTGAATGCCCCAGTACTAGGAATACAACTATTAGTCACCAGAGGTGAGGTGAATGCAGATGAAAAAGTAGCATGATTTAATACTACTGCCTGCAGCAGTACGTTCACACAGTAGGCACTCAAGAAATATCTGTTGAATGAATAAATGATTTTATAAAAAGAGCGGTGCACTTGGTTAGGCTAGAGATTGGGAGCCCTGGCTTCTACTCAGATTTCTATCACTTCATTTTGAACTTGGAAAGTCATTTCTTGTTTCTGGGACATGCTTTTATATTCTGTAAAATATGAAGGAAGACCAGAAGATCTTTAAAGTCTCTTTCAAGTTTGTTTTCTATTTTTATTTTTATTTTATTTTATTTTTTGAGACAGGGTTTCACTTTTGTTGCCCAGGCTAGAGTGCAATGGCGTGATCTTATCTCACTGCAACATCCACCTCCCAGATTCAAGCCATTCTCCTGCCTCAGCCTCCCAAGTAGCTGGGATTACAGGTGCCCGCCACCACACCCGGCTAATTTTTTGTATTTTTAGTAGAGATGGGGTTTCACCATGTTGGCCAGCCTCCTGACCTTAGGTGATCCACCAGCCTTGGCCTCCCAAAGTGCTGGGATTCCAGGCGTGAGCAACCGTGCCCGACCCTCTTTCAAGTTTAATATACAATTCTTCCTCCAAATAGTTTGAAAATTCCTCAAGTAAGCACAGATATATGTCTTATGTACATCTTCATAGCACCTAGCACAGTGCTGCGCACACAAGCGGATTTGATAAATACCTAAAAAGTTAGAACCATCACGCTCCATAGTCACCTATAACCAACATTAAAATGAAACAAAATAACCAATGGACACTAAACTCTACTGTGAAACATACCTTATCTCTAAAAATGAGCCCTAAGGGAAAAACAGGAGAAAACCTGAAAATCTCTTCTAATTGTTGCATTTCAAAATCTTTAAGATATTTGTGATTTAAAATCCTAACTTAGGTTCCAGTTTACACTCAAGTTATTTCATTAATCGAAGTAAAAATTGAGTGCAGACAGAGTAACAATCGCAGCTTAATCTTAGGCCCTCTCTCTTCTTGGTAATCATTCACACTCATCACATTATTTACCATGTTCATTACCACTGGGACTGATGACACACTCATTTATCTCTCCAGCCAATATCTCTCTAGCCAACATTTTCCCCCTCAATTCTAGGATCATATATCCAACTGCTTATTTGAAATTGCTTAGTTATCTCAAAGGCATCTCAAACAATCTATCTAAAAGAGAACTCATGATCTTCTCCCTGGTACTGGCCCACTGTTTCCCAACTCAGTGACTACACTTCTATCCACTCAGTTCTGCAGGCCAAAGACCAAGGAATTATTCTTGACACTGCCCTCTACTTCACTCCCCACATTCATCTCCACTTCATCATTAATCATGGCAATTTTGCTTTTTTTGTTTTTGAGATGGAGTTTCGCTCTTGTCACCCAGGCTGGAATGCAATGGCACTATCTCAGCTTACTGCAGCCTCTGCCTCCCAGGTTCAAGCGATTCTCCTGCCTCAGCCTCCCGAGTAGCTGAAGTTACAGGTGCCTGCCACCACGCCTAGTTAATATTTGTGTGTGTGTGTATTTTTAGTAGAGGGGTTTCATCATGCTGGCCAGGTTGGTCTCGAACTCCTGACCTCAGGTGATCTGCCCATGTTGGCCTCTCAAAGCGCTGGGATTACAGGCTGAGACACCGTGCCCAGCCTGCAATTTTGCTTCTTAACTGTCTCTTGAGTCAGTGTATTTTTCATTATCTCCAGTATCTCTACAATCTCTAATCTGGACCATTCTACTACCTTACTAACTAGTTTATCCTAGTTTGATTATTCTCTCCTCCACATTCCTTCAAATGTCATTAATTCATTTAGTCATCAAAAAATATTTATTGAGTGCCTACTATGTATCAAGTACATGGAATACAGCAGTGAACAAAACAGACAAAAATCTCTATTTTCATTGGGTTTACATTTTAATGAGACAGAGACACACTAAAAATAATATGTAAAGTACATAATAGTGTCAGAGATTCACTTCCAGCATGATGAATTAAGGAAGTTAACAGATCTCCAAAAGCAACTACTATAAAGCTGGACAAAAACATCAAAAACAATTATTTCAGTGCTCTGGAAAGCTACTAAAGGCATAATAGGGTGACCAATCATCCTGATTTCCTTGGTACTATCCCAGTTTTAGTGCTAAAAATCCTGTATTCCAGGAAAGCCCTCCCCAGAATGCAAAAAAGTCTCATTTTTCAGCAATGGTTGCTCAAGTTTTAGGGCAAAGGTACCAAATCCATACCCGGTCTCCCAAAATAAGGGTTGAAAGCAATACTATTTTTAGTGTCAAGTGGATATGGCATAGATGCCCATAGTCACTGTCACTGTTTTTTGTTTGTTTGTTTGTTTTGTTTTCTTTTGAGATGGAGTCTCACTCTGTTGCCCAGGCTAGAGTGCAATGGTGTGATCTCGGCTCACTGCAGCCTCCGCCTCCCTGGTTCAAGTGATTCTCCTGCCTCAGCCTCCTGAGTAGCTGAGATTACAGGTGCGCACCACCATGCCCGGCTAATTTTTGAATTTTTACTAGAGATGGGGTTTCACCATGTTAACCAGTCTGGTCTCGACCTCCTGACCTCAGATGATCCACCCGCCTCAGCCTCCCAAAGTGCTGGGATTACAGGCATAAGTCACTGCGCCCGGTCCTGTTACTGTTTTTAACCCTGACCACTCATGATGGCAACCATGATTTGCAGTTCACAATAATGGATTATCCATTGTTGCATCACTCCAAGGGATGCAACTTAAGTGTGCAATTTCTGAGCATTGCAATCATGAACAGTTAACATTGTATCTTTGACTTTGCCTGTGGATTACTTGGTGTGATTTGTATGGAGATAGGGCTACTTTGATTTTTAACATTATAAATATGCTAACCATGTGTTCTAAGTGCTCAGATAAAAGGAGAATGATTACAATACTAACCCCAGCTTGACCCAGAAATTACCAAAAAAGAAGGCTAAATGACCATATTGTTTTAATAATAGATAGAAGGACACATACAACTTGCATTAGGGAGGTAAACAACCAAAACAGAGCATACTGGGCAATAAGCAGAAAACAAGTTGGGACTAGGCACGGCAGAGACGGATATGAAAGAACGTATGGAAACTGAATCTCACAGTCCAGGGTGAGATGGATAAGTACTATAAACCAATGAAAAGTTTTTGATCTTCCCCAAAGACACTAATGTTAACTCAAAATTGATGGCCACTGATTTAACCTAAATATGCCACATGCAGAAATATGTATCATTGTATCATTCATACATGAAACTGAATAAAGTTACATTTCCTGTTTAAGAGATTGCAACTTAAATGTCCTGTGGGTGAACAAAAGGGGAAATCTGGGTATGAGATGTGCTTCCCTCATACAGTGTAGCTCTGATTTTGTCAGATTTTACCAGAAATCAAGCTTTGTACAGTAGTATATCAAGCGACTTGTCAAATCACTGTTTCTCCTACATTTTAGGTACTTTGATTTGAAAAATGGAATTTCAAATCACCTTCTTGATTTCTATGATGATCAAAATTAAACTGCAGAAAATATAAAACAAAAAAGATTGTTGATATCTTGTCTAAAAACAAACTAAACTTTGCTCATCTATTTGCATATTCAGCAGACAGTACAAATGTAAATTTTGGAAATCAGACAGCTTTAGAACGCCAAATAAAATGTCACCAGAAAAGAACAGTCAAATTAAATAAAACTTTCTCAGTTTCCTTACCAAACCACTAACTTCTTTGGAATTCAATTTTGATTTCACAATTACAAGTTATTTCTGTAATTTAAAGCCATTTTCTCTAAGAAAGAGAGGGTTAACTTATGATGGCATCCAATATGGTTTGCAGTGTTTAAAAATGATGGACATTCTAGACATGAATAAACCTATATGATTAATTTATAGACGCTGAAAACCTGATTGACAAACAGCTGGTTTACCAAAAGCAGCCTGACACTATAAAGTGAATGAACATTTTTCAGGAGCTGGGAACTAATTCCTACAAGTCTAAAAACCTGATGTTTTTGCTTAATAAAATATATATATTCCATGCTCAAACACTTTTGAGAGGACATTTTAGCTTTTACATTTAAGTCTTTGATAAATTTGTTTTAATTTTTGTACATACTGGGAGGTAGGGGTTCAATTTCATTCTTTTGCATGTGGGTATCTAGTCGTCCTTGCACCATTTGTTGAAAACACCATTCTCTCCCCTGTTGAATTGTCTTGGCACCCTTGTTGAAATCAGTGGACCATAAATGTGAGAGTTTATTTCTGGACTCTCAATACTATTCTATTGATTGATATTTTAGCCTCATGCCAGTACCACACTATCTTCATTACTATAGTTGTGTAGTTAGTTTTGAAATAAGAAAGTGTGAATCCTCCAACTTTGTTCTTTTTCAAGATTGTTTTGGCTATTCTGGGTCCTTTGAATTTACAGATGAATTTTAGGATCAGCATATCAAAATCTGCAACAAAGCAAGCTGGGATTTTTATAAAACATGGCATTGAATCTGTAGATCAGTTTGGGGATTATTGCCATCTTAACAATAATAAGTCTTCTGATCCATGATCGTATGCTTTTTCGTTTTTTAGGTCTTTAATTTCTTTTTTGTTTTTCTGAGATAGGGTCTCACTCTGTCATGCAGTCTGGAATGTAGTAAAAGAGGTTTGTACCACTACACTCAGCTGATTAATTTTTTTTTTTTTTTTGAGATGGAGTCTTGCTCTGTTGCCCAGGCTGGAGTGCAGTGGCACGATCTTGGCTCACTGCAAGCTCTGCCTCCCAGGTTCATGCCATTCTCTTGCCTCAGCCTCCCAAGTAGCTGGGACTACAGGCGCCCACCACCACATCTGGCTAATTTTTTTTTTTTTTGTATTTTTAGTAGAGACGGGTTTTCACCGTCTTAGCCAGATGGTCTCAATCTCCTGACCTTGTGATCCACCCACCTCGGCCTCCCAAAGTGCTGGGATTACAGGCGTGAGCCACTGTACCCAGCCCCCCCTTTTTTTTTTGACACAGAGTCTTGCTCTGTCATCCAGGCTGGAGTGCAGTGGTATGATCTTGGCTCACAGCAACCTCTGCCTCTAGGATCCAAGCAATTCTCCTGCCTCAGCCTTCCGAGTAGCTGGGATTACGGGCATGTGCCACCATGCTCTGCTAATTTTTATATTTTTAGTAGAGATGGGATTTCACCATGTTGGCTAGGCTGGTCTCAAATGCCTGACCTCAAGTGATCCACCCATCCCGGCCTCCCAAAGGATTACAAGCATGAGCCACCACGCCTGGCCTAAAATTTTTTATAAAGACGAGGTCTCATTATGTTGCCCAGGCTGGTCTCCAACTTCTGAGCTCAAGTGATCCTCCCACCTGGGCCTTTCAAAGTGCTAGGATTACAGGTGTGAACCGCTGCATGTGGCCTTAATTTCTTTTGACACTTTTTTGTAGTTTTCAGTGTACAAGTCTGCTCTTCTTTTGTTAAATTTACTCCTATGTATTTTATTCTTCTTGATGCTATGGTAAATTGAATAATCTAAAAATTTTTATTTTCAATTTGTTCATGACTAGTATATAGAAATCCTGTTGAGTTTTGTATGTTGGTCTCGTATCCCCAACCTCACTGAACTCACTTAAAAGTTCTAGCATTTGTAGTATATTCCTCAAGATTTTCTACATACCAGATTATGTTACTTGCAAATAGAGACAGGTTTACTTCTTCATTTCCAATCCGGATGCCTTTTTCTCCTTTGCCAAAACTCTCACTAAAACCTCTAATATAATGTTGAATAAAAGTGTTGAGATGAGACAAGCACGTTTTGTTTCTCATCTTAGGTGGAAAGTTTTCGATCTTTCACTATTAAGAGTCATGTTACAATAGCTATGGGTTTTTCACAGTTGTCCTTTATGAAGTTGAGAAAGTTTCTTTAATTCTTAGTTTGTTTAGTTCTTTTATCATTGAGGTGGTGAATTTTGTCAAATACTTTGTCTACATCTATTGAGATGATCATGTGGTTTTTGTCCTTTATTCTATTGATATGGTGTATTACATTAATTGATTTTGGGTATTAAAACAGTCTTGTAATCCTGGGACGAATCCCACTTGGTCATGGTGTATAATCCTTTTTAAATGTTGCTGGATTACTTTCCTAGTATTTTGTTGAGGATTTGTGTTTCTATTTTCTTTTCTTTTCTTTTTTTTTTTTTTCTTTTTTGAGACGGAGTCTCGCTCTGTCGCCCAGGCTGGAGTGCACTGGCCGGATCTCAGCTCACTGCAAGCTCCGCCTCCCGGGTTTACGCCATTCTCCTGCCCCAGCCCCCCGAGTAGCTGGGACTACAAGCGCCTGCCACCTCGCCCGGCTAGTTTTTTGTATCTTTTTTTTTTTAGTAGAGACGGGGTTTCACAGTGTTAGCCAGGATGGTCTCCATCTCCTGACCTTGTGATCCGCCCTTCTCAGCCTCCCAAAGTGCTGGGATTACAGGCTTGAGCCACCGCGCCCGGCCTGTTTCTATTTTCATAAGGAATTTTTGGTCTTTCGTTTCCTTTACTTGCTATGACTTTGTCTGGTTTTGGTGTCAGAGTAATACTGCCTTATAAAATCAGTTAGGAAGTATTCCCTCCTTTTTTATTTTTTGGAAGAATTTGTAAAGGACTGGTATTCATTCTTTAATTATTTGGTAGAATTTACCAGTGCAGTCTCTTTTTTTTTTTTTTTTTTTTTGAGACAAGTTTCGCTCTTGTTGCCCAGGCTGGAATGCAATGGCACCATCTTGGCTCACAGCAACTCCTCCTTCTGGGTTCAAGCAATTCTCCTGCCTCAGCCTCCTCAGTAGCTGGAATTACAGGTGTGCACCACCATGCCTGGCTAATTTTGTATTTTTAGTAGTGACGGGGTTTCTCCATTTTGGTCAGGCTGGTCTCAAACTCCCGACCTCAGGTGATCTGCCTGCCTCGGCCTCCCGAAGTGCTGGGATTACAGGCGTGAGCCACTGCGCGCGGCCCAGTGCAGCCTTTTTTTGTGAATACTTTTAAAATTGCTAATTTAATCTGTTTACTAATTATAGGTCTATTCAGATTTTCTCTTACATCAGTTATAGTTTGTGTCTTCTTAGTAATTTGGACAAATTATCTAATCTAAGTTATCTAATTTGTTGGTATACAGTTGTTCATAGTACTCCCTTATAATCCTTTTTCTATTGAAAAGTTGGTAGTAATGTCCTCTCTTTCATTCTTGCTTTTAGTGAATTGACTTTTCTTTCTTTTTTTTCCCCCCTTGGCCAGTCTTGCTAAATGTTTTCAATATTCTTACTCTTTTCAAAGAACTGATTTTTTGTTTCATTGATTTTCTCTATTTTTTTTCTATTCTTTATTTCATTCATTTCCATCCTAATCTTTATTATTTTCTTCTACTTGCTTTGAATTTAGTTTACTCTTCTTTTCTAGTTTCTGACAGTGGAAGATTAAGCTATTGATCTGAATCTTCTTTTTTTAACGTAGGTGGTTATAGCTACAAATAATATGTTAGCTGCATTTCATAAATTTTAATATGTTGTGTCTACATTTTCATTTATCTCAGAGTATTTTGTAATTTTGTGATTTCTTCTTTGGCTCATTATTTAGGAATGTGTGACTTAATTCCCACAAATTTATGAATTTCTCCATTTCTCTATGTCATTAATGTCTACTAATTTTACTCCATATTGATCAGAAAACACACTTTGTGTGGTTTTAATATTTTAAAATGTATTAAGGCTTGTTTTATTGCCCAACACATGGTCTATCCTGGAAAATGTTCCATGTGCACTTGAAAAAAATGCATGTGCTTTTGTTGTTTGGTGTGTTCTCTCCATATACATCTGTTAGCTCTAGTTGGTTTATAGTGTTTTCCAAGACTTTCATTTTCTTTTGATCTTTTGCCTAATTTTTCTATCCATTATTATCATTATTATTTTTTGAGATGGAGTCTTGCTCTGTCACCCAGGCTGGAGCGCAGTGGCATGATCTCGGCTCACTGCAACCTCCGCCTCCTGCATTCAGGCAATTCTCATGCCTCAGCCTCCTGAGAATCTGGGACTACAGGTGTGTGCCACAACACTTGGCTACTTTTTGTACTTTTAATAGAGACAGGGTTTCACCATGTTGGCAAGGCTGGTCTTGAAATCTTGATCTCAAGTGATCCGCCTGCCTTGGCCTCCCAAAGTGCTGGGATTACCAGCAGTGAGCCACCTCACCCAGCTGACTATCTATTATTGAAAGTGGGGTACAAGTCTCCAGTTATTATTGTTGATTTATTTAATTTCTCCCTTTACATCTTGTTTTTTGCTTCTTGTATCATTTTGGGGCTCTGTTGTTAAGTGCATATAAGTTTATACTTGGTGTATGTTTTTGATGGGTCAACTCTTTTATTTATATAAATATCCTTTGTCAATAGTAATGACTTTTGTCTGATATTAGTATACCCCCTCCAGCTTTCTTACGGTTGCTGTTTGCATGATATATCTCTGTTCATCCTTTGACTTTTAGCCTCTTAGTATCTTTGAATCTAAAGTGTGTCTCCTCCAGTAGACAGCATATAGTTGGATCTTGTTTTATTTTGTCTAGTCTGACATTCTATGCCTTTGGATCAGATTCTTTAGTCCATCTATTTTAAATTTTATTATTGATATAGTTGGATTTACATTGCGATTTCACATTTTGTTTTCTATATATCCCATGTCCTTTCTATCCCTGTATTCCTTCTTTACTGCTTTCTTTTGCACAACATGAATATTTTCTAGCGTAACTATTTCATTCCTTTGATGATCTTTTTCACTGTATTTTTTGGGTTTTTTTATTTTTTATTTTTATTTTTTTAGTGGTTGCTCTAGGGCTTCTTGTGTACATCTCAACTTATCAGAATTTACTTCACATTTATACCGGCTTAATTCCAGTGACATATATAATAAGCATTAATCCTATATAGCTCTATTCTCTCTTCCCCCTTTTTGCTGTTGTTATACATATTACATGTATGTGTGTTCCAAACCCAAATATACAGTTATAGTTGTTAGAATATGTAATTTTGGCTGAGCGCAGTGGCTCACACCTGTAATCCCAGCACTTTGGGAGGCCGAGGCGGGTGGATCACCTGAGGTCAGAAGTTTGAGACCAATCTAGCCAACATGGCAAAACCCTGTTTCTACTAAAAATACAAAAATTAGCTGGGTGTGGTGGTGCATGCCTGTAATCTCAGTTACTCAGGAGGTTGAGGTAGGAGAATCGCTTGAACCCGGGAGACGGAGGTTGCAGTGAGTCGAGATTGTGCCACTGCATTCCAGCCTGGGAGACAGAGCGAGACTCCATCTAAAAAAAAAAAAAAAGAATATACAATTTTGTGTCTACTAATGAAGCTGAGGAAAGAAAACAGGTATATATTCATGAAGTTTACTTTCTTATTTACCATTTCTGGTTCTCTCCATTTGATCCTGTGGATTTGAGTTACCACTTAGCATCATTTTTTTACTCTAATACAACTTGCTCCCACCCACCTCTGTTGTGCTCTTATTGTCAAATATATGCCATTTTTATGTTATAGGTACAACAATATAATTGTACACATATTGTTTAATAAAATGATTTTTAAATTAAGAGAAGAAATGAGATGAAATATGCATTGATACTGTCTCTTATAATTACATATTTATAAAATTACCTTTATTGGTGCCTTTGATTTTTCAAGTAGATTCAAATTACCATCTGGGATCACTTACATTCAGCCTGAAGAACTTCCTTTAGTATTTCTTGTAAAGTAAGCCTGCTAGACCATATCCTGGGTCATAAAACAAAACACATTTGGTAGAATTGAGATTTTCTTTGACTGTAATAAAGAACTAAAGTAGAAATCAATTCCAGAAAGATACAAACAAAAGAAAAAACTCTCCAAGCTCTTAAAAATTCAGCAGCAGATTTCTATACAATCGATGAGTCAAAGTGGAAATTTGAAAGTAAATTTGAAATTATCTTGAACGAATTAAAATGAAAAGACAACATATCAAACTCTGTTGGATGTAGCTAAAGCAGTGCTAAAAGGGAAATGCCTGTTTAGATTGTTTGCCCATTTTTCTACCTGATTGCCCTATTCTTAATTATCTGCAGGAATTCTTTTTTAAAAATTTTATTTATTTATTTATTTATTTATTTATTTTAGAGACAGGGTCTTACTCTGTCACCAAGGCTGGAGTGCAGTGGTGTGATCATAATTCACTGCAGCCTCAAATGGGGCTCAGGGGATCCTCCTGCCTTTCAAGTAGCTGGGACTATAGGTGCTTGCCACCATGCCAAGTTAATTTTTCAAATTTTTTTGTAGATATAGGATCTCAGTATGTTGCCCAGGTTGATCTTGAACTTCTGGCCTCAAACAATCTTCCTGCCCCAGGCTGCCAAAGTGCTGGAATTACAAGCATGAGCCACCACGCCCAGCCAATTTACAGAAATTCCATATATATTTTAAATAGAAGTAAGCCCTTTGTCAGCTATCTAATTTACAAATATAGTTTCCCACTCTGTGTCTTGCTTTTTATTATCTTAATAGCATCCCATAATAAAAATAATTTATTGAATTAAATTTAGTCCACTTTATCAGCTCTTCTTTTATGGTTAATGCCTTGTTTTGTTTTGCTTGTGTGTGTGTTTTGTTTTTTTTTTTTTTGAGATGGAATCTCCCTCTGTCACCCAGGCTGGAGTGCAGTGGTGTAATCTCGGCTCACTGCAACCTCAGGTTCCCAGGTTCAAGCAATTGTCCTGACTCAGTCTCGCGAGTAGCTGGGATTACAGGCGTTCACCACTACACCCAGATAATTTTTGTATTTTTAGTAGAGACGGGGTTTCACCATGTTGGCCACGCTGGTCTCGAACTATTGACCTCAGGTGATCCGCCCACCTTAGCTTTCCAAAGGGCTGGGATTACAGGCGTGAGCCATCATGACCAGCCAGTTAGTGCCTTTTGTTCCATTTATTTATTTATTTATTTATTTATTTTTCTTTAAGTCCATTTAAAGAAATCATTGCTTTTGCTAAGTTCGTAAAGATATTCTCCTTTGCTTTCTTGTAGAAGTTTTATTGATTTACTGTTCTCATTTAGATCCACAATACATCTGAAAATTATATGTATTACATATATCTGTGTGTGTGTGTGTATATATACACACACACACACATATATATATATAGTGTGAAGTAAGAGATCAAGATTTATTAATTATTGTATACAGGAATACCCAGTACATTTAACACCATTTACTAAAAAGATAGTTTTGCCCCATTTTATTTATTATCACCTTTATCATAAATCAGATGGCTATATATATGTGAATGTGTTTCTGGCCATTTTCTTTTCCATTAATCTATTTGTCTTTTTGTGTGCAAACACCACACTGTTTTAATTACTACAGGTTTACAATAGGTCTTGATGTGTTACAGTGTAAGTCGTCCAGCATTGTTCTTCAAGATCATCTTGGCTATTTGGCTGTTTGCATTTCCACATAAATATTAGAATCAATGTGTTAATTTCTTAATGGAATCGAAACAACCTATTGAGATTCTGATTGCCATTGCACTGAGTTTATAGATCCATTTGGGAATAATTGACATCTTCATCTTATTGATTCTTATACTCCATCAACATGGTATATATGGTATATTCCTCTGTTTTTAAAGTCATTATTCGAAAAAGATACTTGCACGTGCATGTTTATAGCAGCACAATTCACAATGGCAAAATTGTGAAACCAACCCAGATGCCCATCAATCAATGAATGGATAAAGAAATTCTGATAGATATATATATATGTATATATATATAATAGCATATATATATAATAGCATATATATATATGATAGCATATATATATGAAGGAATACTATGCAGCCATAAAAAGGAATGAATTAACAGCATTTGGAATGACCTGGATGAGATTAGAGACTATTATTCTAAGTGAAGTAACTCAAGAATGGAAAACCAAACATTGTATGTTCTTTCTGATATGTAGCAGCTAAGCTATGAGGACACAAAGGCATAAGAATGATACAGTGGACTTTGGGGACTTGGGGGAAGAGGGGGAGGGGAGTGAGGGATAAAAGACAACAAATATGGTGCAGTGTATACTGCTTGGGTGATGGGTGCACCAGGTTCTCACAAACCTCCACTAAAGAACTCACTCATGTAACCAAATACCACCCATACCCCAATAACTTATGGAAAAATAAAATTAAAAAATAAAATACTTTTATATAAATTTGCTCATTAATTATATAATTTATATAAATTATATAAATTTGCTCATTAATTTTAATAGATTTTCTGTAGATTCTTCTGGATATTCTTTGGGCATAATCATATTGTCTACAAATACTAGTTTTATTTCTTTCCTATCATGTACTCTTTATTTATTGCTTTTTCCTCTCTTATAAAATACTTTTAAAATGAAATTTTAATGAATTTTCTCAATATTTTGTTTTTAGTATAAAGCTCTTGGATATCCTTTGTTAGATTTTTTTCCCCTAATTATTTGATTTTTTGATACTATTGTAAATGGTATCTTAAAAATTTCGGCTGGGTGTGGTGGCTCACACCTGCAGTCCCAGCACTTTGGGAGGCTGAGGTGGGTGGATTACCTGAGGTCAGGAGTTCAAGACCAGCCTGGCCAACATGGCAAAACCCCATCTCTACTAAAAATACAAACATTAGCTGGGCGTGGTGGAGGGTGCCTGTAATCCCAGCTACTTGGGAGGCTGAGGCAGGGAGAATTGCTTGAACCTAGGAGGAGGAGGTTGCAGTGAGCCAAGATTGTGCCACTGTACTCCAGCCTGGGTGACAGAGCGAGACTCCATCTCAAAAAAACAATGTTTTTTTCATTTTATATTTATTTAATGCTGACATATAGAAGTATACTTGATCTGTTTTTAAAAGATAAACCTATCTAGCAGCCTTGCTAAATTTGCTCATTAATTTTAATAGATTTTCTGTAGATTCTTCTGGATTTTCTTTGTGCACAATCATATTGTCTACAAATACTAGTTTTATTTCTTTCCTATCATGTACTCTTTATTTATTGCTTTTTCCTGTCTTATTGCACTGGCTAGGACACCAAGTTTAACGTTGAGCAGAAGTGGTAGTAACACTTTCCCATTCCAGATCTCAGGAAACAATGTTCGCATAATTCATCATTAAAGAAAATGTGGTACATTCAAACCATGGAATACTATGCAGCCATAAAAAAGAATGAGATCATGTATTTTGCAGGAACATGGATGGAGCTGGAGGCCATTATCCTTAGCAAACTAATACAGAAACAGAAAACCAAATACTGCATGTTCTCACTTAAAGTGGGAGCTAAATGATAAGAACTTATGAACACAAAGAAGGAAACAATAGACACTGGGGTCTACTTGAGGAGAGAGGGTGGGAGGAGGGAGATGAGCAGTAAAGATAACTATTGGGTACTGGGCTTAATACCTGGGTGAGTAAATAATATGTACACCAAACCTCCATGACACACATTTACCTGTGCAACAAACCTTCACATGTACCCCCAAACCTAAAATATATGTTTAAAAAATTAAAACATAAATAAAAATTCATCCTTAAGTGATGTTTAATGTTGATTTTTTGTAGATATACTTTATAAGATTAAAAGCATTCCTTTCTATTGCTAATTTGCTACGAGTATTTTTTCTAATCATGAATGAATGTTGTATTTAAAATTTGTTTGGCATTATCAAGATGGTCATAAGATTTATTCCTTTTTCTGTTTATATTGTAAATATATTTATTCATTTTAAAATGTTAACTTTTACATTCCCAGAATAAATTCATCTCGTTTCTGATATATTATTCTTTGTATGTAGCTCTTGGTTTCTTTGGTAATATTGTATTTAGGAATTCTGAATCTATGCTCATGAGATAATTTTCTGTAATTTCCTTTTCTTATAATCCTCGTCAAGTTTTGAGGAAAATGTCATTTTGGCCTCATAAAAATAATTTAAATGTGTTCATTTTTTTCTATTCTCTGAAAGTGCTTGTGAAGATTAACTTTCTTTTTTCCCTTAGATTTCTAGAAGCATTCACTTGTACAGCCATCCAGGTTCTAGGGTTTTCTTTGGGAAGGTGCCTAATAAGGTGGTTCAATTTCTGTAATGGATAACTAGATTTCCTATTTTTTCTTGTGTCAATATCTTAGTTCATTCCTGCTGCTATAACAAAATACCTTAGACTGGATAATTTATAAACAACAGAAACTTATTTTTCACAGTTCTGGAAGATGGGAAGTCCAAGATCAAGGCACCAGCAGATTTTTTGATTCTTTTTTTTTTCTTTTTTTTTGTTTTTCTGTTGTTTTTTGAATTTTATCAATGAATGGGTTACTGGTTTATTAATATTTAAACATTTTCCTTAGGCAAACCTTAAAGCAATTGCCATTAAGTATAGGCTTTAGGAATAACCTGCTCCTGGATACAAGAAATATAATTGTTGTCTGGGACAGTAGCATTATTTTTCTAAATTGTTATTATACTTTAAGTTCTAGGGTACATGTGCACAACGTGCAGGTTTGTTACATATGTATACATGTGCCATGTTGGTGTGCTGCACCCATTAACTTGTCATTTACATTAGGTATATCTCCTAATGCTATCCCTCCCCCATCCCCCGTCCCCACAATAGGCTCCGGTGTGTGATATCATCCAAGAGAACTTCCCCAAACTAGTAAGGCAGGCCAACATTCAAATTCAGGAAATACAGTGTTCTTTTTTGTTTTTTTCATTTTTATTAATTCATTTTCACAGACATCACCCATTAGAGCAGATTTGACATCTGGTGAAGGCTTGCTCTTTACTTCCTAGATGGCAAGATCTTGTTGCGGTGTCCTCACATGGTGGAAGAGATGAAAGGGCTAGACAACTCTCTGAAGCCTCTTTTATATAATCATTAATCTCATTCATGTGGGCTCTGCCCTCCATGTGTTAATCATATCCTAAAGGCCCCATCTCTCAATACTATCAACTGGCAATTGTTTCAACATATGAATTTTGGGGAACACATTCAGACTATAGCAGTCACTTGTGGTAAGTTTTGTGACTTTTTTTTTTTTTTAGATGAGGTCTTGCAATGTTGCTCAGGTTGGACTTAAACTCTTGTACTCAGCAATCCTCCTTCCTCAACCTCCTGAGTAGCTGGGACTACAGGTGTGCACCACCATACCCAGCTTTAAGTTATGTTTCTTGAGCAATTCATTATTTCATACAAATTGTCAAGTTTATTGGCCTTAAATTTTGTTCATTATATTCTGATATTATTTTTTCATGTTTATAGGACCTATAGTGATGTAGGCTTTTTTATTCTCATATTGGTGATTGGTGTTTTTTCTCTCTTTTTCTTTGATTAATCTTTCTAGAGGGCTATAAAACTTATTATCCTTTTCAGAAAACCAATTTTGTCTTTATTGATTTTTTTCGATTGCATGTTAGTTTTTTAGTTAATTAATTATTTCACTTTATCATTTCATTCTTTCTTCTTTTTTGGTATCTATTTGCTATTCTTTTTCTAGCTTCTTGAGATGGAAGACTAGATTACTGGTTTTCAGCGTTTTTTCTTTTCTAATGTATGCATTTGAGGCTATAAATGACCTTTTATGCATTGCTTGATTCTGGAAGTTTTGAAATGTTGTATGCTCATAATCATTCAGTTAAAATGTTCTCAAATTTCCATTGTGATTTACCGTCTGATCCATTCGTTATTTAGAAGTATGTTGCTTACTTTCCACATAGTTGAGAATCCCCCTTCCTTCCTTCCTACCTTCCTTCCTGCCTTTCCTTTTTTTTTTTTGAGACAGGGTCTCACACTGTCGCTCAGGCTGGAGTGCAGTGGCATGATTTCTGCTCCTGCAACCTCTCCCTCCTGGGCTCAAGTGACTCTCCCACCTCAGCCTCCTGAGTAGCTGGCACTACAGGTGTGCACCATCACACCCAGCTAATTTTTGTATTTTGGGATTTTGGGTAGAGATGGGGTTTTGCCATGTTGCCCAGGCTGGTCTTGAACTCCTGAGCTCAAGCGATCTGCCTGCCTCACTCTCCCAAAGTGCTGGGATTACAGGCGTGAGCCAAAGTGCCCGGTCAATAATTTCCTAGTCACCTTTGTGTTATGGATTTCTGGCTTGCTTTTATGGTGGTGAGAGAACATACTCTGAATAATCTGAATCCTTTGAAATTTGTTGATACTCACTTTAGGACCTAGTATATGGTCAATTTTGGTAAATGTTACATTTGTATTTGAAAATAATGCATATTCTGTCGTTGAGTAGAGTGTTTATGTGTGTGTGTGTGTGTCGTGTGTGTGTGTGTGTATAACAAAATTAACAAACCTCCCTCTCTGTCTCTCATTCCATATACAGTCATGTGCTATTAGGTGATTTTGTCGTTGTGTGAACATTATAGAGTATACTTACACAAACCTAGATGGTATAGCCTACTATATACTTAGGCTATAGTGTATAAACTATTGCTCCTAGGCTACAAATCTGTACAGCATTTTACTGTACTGAATACTGTAGGCAATTGTAACACAATAGTGAGTATCTGTATATCTAAACATAGAAAAGGTACAGTAAAAAAACAAACAAACAAAAAACAGTTTAGGTCCGGCGCAGTGGCTCACGCCTGTAATCCCAGCACTTTGGGAGGCCGAGGCGGGCAGATCACCTGAGGTCAGGAGTTTAAGACCAGCCTGACCATCATGGAGAAACCCCATCTCTACTAAAAACAAAATTTACTAAAAATACAAAATTAGCTGGGCATGGTGGCGCATCCCTGTAATCCCACCTACTCGGGAGGCGGAGGCAGGAGAATCGCTTAAAACCCAAGAGGCGGAGGTCGCAGTGAGCCAAGATTGCACCATTGCACTCCAGCCTGGGTGTCAAGAGCAAAACTCCATCTCAAAAAAAAAAAAAAAAAAAAAAAGTTTAAAAGAAAAAATGACACAACATCCATGGCGCTTACCGTGGATGGAGTTTGCAGGATTGGAAGTTGCTCTAGGTGATTCTGTGAGTGAGTGGTGTGTAAATGTGAAGGTCAAGGACATTACCGTACACCACTGTAGACTTTGTAAACACTATACATTGAGGCTACACTAAATTTATTTTATTTTATTTTGTTTTTATTTATTTATTGAGACGGAGTTTGCCCAGGTTGGAGTGCAGTGGCGCAATCTCGGCTCACTGCAACCTCCGGTTCCTGGGTTCAAGCGTTTCTCCAGCCTCAGCCTCCCGGGTAGCTGGGATTATAGGTGCCTGCCACCACGTCCGGCTAATCTTGTATTTTTAGTAGAGACAGGGTTTAATCATATTGGTCAGGCTGGTCTTGAACTCCTGACCTCAGGTGATCCACACACCTCAGCCTTCCAAAGTGTTGGGATTACAGGCATGAGCCACCATGCCTGGCCTTACTAAATTTATTTTTAAAAAGTAATTGTGCTGCGATGTTATGATGGCTATGCTGTCACTAGACAACAGGGAAAGTTTCAGCTAGTTCCGTTATAACCTCATGGGATCACCGTCATACATGTAGTTCATTGTTGATCAAAATGTTGTCATGTAGCACATGGCTCGCTCTATATATACTTATATATATATAAAACGAGGGAGAAAAAGAGAGAGAAGATGGTTAATTTTGTTATTTAAATCTTTTATCTTTTTCTTTCTTTTTTTTTTTTGAGATGGAGTCTCACTCTTTCGCCCAGGCTGGAGTGCAGTGGCGCCATCTCGGCTCACTGCAAGCTCCGCCTCTCGGGTTCACAGCATTCTCCTGCCTCAGCCTCCCGAGTAGCTGGGACTACAGGCGCCTGTCACCACGCCTGGCTAATTTTTTTGTATTTTTAGTAGAGACGGGGTTTCACCATGTTAGCCAGGATGGTCTTGATCTCCTGACCTCATGATCCGCCTGCCTCGGCCTCCCAAAGTGCTGGGATCATAGGCCTGAGCCTCCGTGTCCGGCCTTATCTTCTTAATAATTTTTTGTTTCCTTGTTCTATCATCTACTAAAAAGCATTTATTTGTTTTGTTTTGTTTTGTTTTTTTAGGATTTTATTAGAGTTTATTTTTTATTTTTATTTTTTATTATTATACTTTAAGTTCTAGGGTACATGTGCACAACGTGCAGGTTTGTTACATATGTATACTTATGCCATGTTGGTGTGCTGCACCCATCAACTCATCAGCACCCATCAACTCACAAACAAATTTACAAGAAGAAAACAAACAAGCCCATCAAAAAGTGGGCAAAGGATATGAACAGACATTTCTCAAAAGAAGACATTCATACAGCCAACAGACACATGAAAAAATGCTCATCATCACTGGCCATCAGAGAAATGCAAATCAAAACCACAATGAGATACCATCTCACACCAGTTAGAATGGCAATCATTAAAAAGTCAGGAAACAACAGGTGCTGGAGAGGATGTGGAGAAATAGGAACACTTTTACCCTGTTGGTGGGATTGTAAACTAGTTCAACCATTATAGAAAACAGTATGGCGATTCCTCAAGGATCTAGAACTAGACGTACCATATGACACAGCCATCCCATTACTGGGTATATACCCAAAGGATTATAAATCGTGCTGCTATAAAGACACATGCACACGTATGTTCATTGCGGCACTATTCACAATAGCAAAGACTTGGAATCAACCCAAATGTCCATCAGTGACAGACTGGATTAAGAAAATGTGGCACATATCCACCATGGAATACTATGCAGCCATCAAAAAAGCATTTATTTAAACTTTCTATGATAGTTGTGGATTTGTCTATTTCTCCTTTAGTTCCATTAATTTTTGCTTTATGTCTGTTATGGGTGCATGTAGCTTTAAAATGTGCTGTATTTCCCTGGTGGATTGATTCTTTTATCACCATAAAATATTATTCTCTATCTCTAGTCATGTTTTGTCTGATATTATACATAGTACAACAGTATCAGCTTTCTTGTGGTTAGTACTTGCAGGATATATCTTTCTCCATTCTTTTACTTTCAACCTTATATTTAAGGTGTATCTTCTGTAAGCTGTATGTAGTTGGGTTTTATCTTTATTCAGTCTAACAATTTTGATTGTTTGGTATATTTAATCCATTCACTTGAAATTAGTTTTATTATTTATTTTTATTGTTTTTTTTTTTTGAGACAGATTCTCTTTCTGTCACCCATGTTGGGTGACACAGTGGTGCAAACACAGCTCACTGCAGCCTTGACCTCCTGTGCTCAAATGATCCTCTCACCTCAGCCTTCTGAGTAGCTGAGACCACAGGCACATGGCACCATGCCTGGTTAAATTTTTTTTTGTTGTTGTTGTAGAGATATGGTCTCACCGTGTTGCCCAGGCTGTTCTCGAACTGCTAGGCTTAAGTGATCCTCCCGCTTTGGCCTCCCAAAGTGGTAAGATTACAGGCGTGAGCCTCCGCATCTGGCCTTTTGTTTTTCATTTTTCAGAAACGGTCTTACTCTGTTGCCCAAGCTGGAGTGCAATGGTGCCATCACTGGTCACTGTAACCTCGAACTCCTGGGATCAAGTGGTCCTCTTGCCTCAGTCTCCTGAGTAGCTGGGACTACAGGTGCGCACCATCACCCCTGGCTAATTTTGTTGTTGTTGTTGTTGTTGTTGTTGTTGTTGTTGTTGTTGTGTGTGTGTGTGCGCATAGAAACAGGGTCTCACTATGTTGCCCAGGCTGGTCTTGAACTCCTGACCTCAAGTGATCCTCCCACCTCAACCTCCCAAAGCCCTGGGTTTATAGGTGTGAGCCATCACACCTGGCCCCCATTCACTTTTGAAACAGCTTTATTGAGATACAATTCATACGCCACTCAACTCACCCATTTAAAGTGTATAATTCAATGGCTTTTAGTATAGTCACTGAGTTATGCAAGCATCACCACAATCAACATTAGAACATTTTCATCACCAGTCATTTACTTTTAATTAGCAATATATTTGGGGTTTTTAACTCCTACGTATTTTTCTTTTTCTTTTCTTTCTTTTTTTTTTTTTTTTTTTTTGAGACGGAGTCTCGCTCTGTCGCCCAAGCTGGAGTGCAGTGGCTCGATTTCGCTCACCGCAAGCTCCGACTCCTGGGTTCACGCCATTCTCCCGCATCAACCTCCCAAGTAGCTGGGACTACAGGCATCTGCCACCACGCCCGGCTAATTTTTTTGTGTTTTTAGTAGAGACGGGGTTTCACCATGTTAGCCAGGATGGTCTGAATCCTCTGACCTCATGATCTGCCTGCCTCAGCCTCCCAAAGTGCTGGGATTGCAGGCGTGAGCAACCGTGCCCGGCCAACTCCCACATATTTTTCTGTTTGATCATACTATTTTATGTTTCCTTCACTTTTCTTTTTCATTTTCTTTTAGATTAATCTTTTATCGTTGTTATTCAAGTTTTCTATTCTATTAGCTTGGTTGGTTGTACTTTTTTTTTTTTTTTACTTTTTAGTGGTTACCTTAGAGATTACACATGCATCTTTGACTTACTGGGGCCTAATACTAATTATTTTTTCCCACTTTCCCAATAATATTTTAATCCAAAAGCTCTTTAACTCCAATTACACCCTCATTTTCCATTATTGTGTTCACTGTTAAAAAAGAAAGAAAGAAGTTGACACATACACTTGCAAATTTCAGAGGTAGGACTAGGTTCAGATATGGCTGGATCCAGGAACTTAAATCCAATATCAATCTCTCTCCATCTATTATCTCTGCTTTCTTCTGTTCTGGATTCATTTCAGATAAGCCATCTCACTGTTACATTAAGATAGCTTGGAATCTCAAGGCTTACATCCTGCTGTTTAGCAACCCCAGTGAAAAAAGAATGCTTACATCATGATACTTTTGATTAATTTTAGGGCTGGTACTTGCTGGTTCTTATGGCATCATCTTTGGTCATATACCCCTCGCTTAACCAGTCATCATGGTATTTTATTGGCCAGGTCAGTATTGCATGCCCAACCCTGAAATTAGGGATTGGGATGAACCCCATCCAAATTCCATAGTGTTATCATGCATTTTAATTCTATGAAAGTTTACTATTACTGCTATCTACAATCAAATTGATTTCTTTTTACCCACATGTTTATCTGTCCATTGCTCCTCATTCATTCCTGCATTTTTTATTGTCTATCTGGGATTAGTTCCCTTTTGCTTGAAGAACTCCACTCAGTTCAGGCTAGCTAACTATAAATTCATTCAGATTTTGTTTGCCCAAAATGTCTTTATGGTACCTTTATTTTTAAAGAGTATTTTCACTGGTTATGGACTTGTGATTTTGCAGTCATTTTTTCACACTGTAACAGTGCCATTACTTTGTGTTTCCTCTACCATTGTTTCTGTTGAGAAATCATGTTTTAAAAATAATGTTTTGGCCGGGCGCAGTGGGTCACACCTGTAATCCCAGCACTTTGGGAGGCTGAGGTGGGCGAATCACCTGAGGTCAGAAGTTCGAGACCAGCCTGGCCAACATGGTGAAACCATGTTTAGTAGACTCTACTAAACCACCATGTTTAGTAGAGTCTACTAAAAATACAAAAATTAGCCAGGCGTGATGGCGGGTACCTGTAATCCCAGCTACTCAGGAGGCTGAGGCAGGAGAATTGCTTGAACCCGGAAGGTGGAGGTTGCAGTGAGCCGAGATTGCACCATTGCACTCTAGCCTAGGCAACAAGAGCCAAAACTCTGTCTCAAAAAAAATTAATAAATAAAATAAATAAAAAGTTTTATTTGCAAAATGTGTGACTAAAATGGCATGGTGCTTACACTGTTTTATGTACTACCACTTTAGAACTGACACTTTTCACTCCAAATGTGTTATTAGTTACAAATGCACTCAACATTTAATATCCATATTTTTATAAAAAGTCTCATATAGTACATTGCTTTAGCATTCTGTGGCAATACGCTTCCATTTATAGAAATTTTAATTTACAAATCTACTTTTTCAAGTTCTTCAAAGTGGAACTCTTTAAGTATATATCTCTATATGCACTATTGTATGTGTGTGTGTTTGTGCATGTGTGTGTGCATTACTGAGGCTTTTCAGAAACATCTTCTTTTGACCTCAGTCTTAACTTGCCCAAAAGCAACATTATCTAGCATTGTGTTCTCAACTTTCTACATCCTAACTGTTCCAATCATCCAGGATCAAAACTTTGAAATTATTTTGGAATCCTTCTTTTTCTCCATCTATTTCTTTTGATTTTGATTTTTTTTTTAGACAGGGTCTTGCTCTGTCACCCAGGTTGAAGTACAGTGACTCAATCTCGGCTCACTGCAACCTCCATTTCCCGAGCTCAAGTAATTCTCCCACCTCAGCCTCCAGAGTGGCTGGGAATACAGGCATGCACCACCACACTTGGCTAATTTTTAAAAAATATAGTGAGACTGCTAGTTAGAATGGCGATCATTAAAAAGTCAGAACACAACAGATGCTGGAGAGGATGTGGAGAAATAGGAACACTTTTACACTGTTGGTGGGAGTGTAAATTAGTTCAACCATTGTGGAAGACAGTGTGGCGATTCCTCAAGGATTTAGAACCAGAAATACCATTTGACCCAGCAACCCCATTACTGGGTATATACCCAAAGGATTATAAATCATTCTACTATAAAGACACATGCACATGTATGTTTACTGTGGCACTGTTCACAATAGCAAAGACTTGGAACCGACCCAAATGCCCATCAATGATAGACTGGATAAAGAAAATGTGGCACATATACACCATGGAATACTATGCAGCCATAAAAAAAGGATGAGTTCATGTCCTTTGCAGGGACATGGATGAAGCTGGAAACCATCATTCTCAGCAAACAACAGAAAATCAAACACCGCATGTTCTCACTCATAAGTGGGAGTTGAACAATGAGAACACATGGACACAGGGAGGGGAAGATCACACACCAGGGCCTGTTGGGAGGTAGAGGGGTAGGGGAGGGATAGCACTGGGAGAGATACCTAATGTAGATGACGGGTTGATGGGTACAGCAAACTACCATGGCACGTGTATACCTATGTAACAAACCTGCACGTTCTGCACAGGTACCCCAGTACTTAAAGTATAATAATAATAAAAAAAACATAGTGAGACAAGATCTCACTACATCGCCCAGTCTGGTGTCAAACTCCTGGGCTCAAGCAATTCTCCCACCTCAGCCTCCCAAAGTGCTGGGATTATAGGAGTGAGTCGTCATGCCCGGCCCCTCTATCTCTTTATATTGTATCAAAGAATAAAGGGAACAGGCAACATAATTGGATCAGGAGAGATGCTTATGTTTCAACTATTTATACTGAAGTGTATAGAATAACACTGCATAGTAAAGCAAACTAGACAAAAAATGTGAATGTAAATCCATATTTCTAATAGTCTTCTTGATAATTAGAAAGACTTTTGGGCCAGGCATGGTGGCTCACGCCTGTAATCCCAGGACTTTGGGAGGCTGAGGCAGGAGGATTGCTTGAGGCCATGAGTTCAAGACAAGCCTGGCCAACATGGTGAAACCCCGTCTCTGCTAAAAATTAAAAAAATCAGCCAGGCATGGTTGTGCCCACCTGTAATCCCAGCTACTTGAGAGGCTGAGGCAGGAGAATTACTTGAACCTGGGAGGTGGAGGTTGCAGTGAGCCTGTATCATGCCACTGTACTCCAGCCTGGGCAACAGAGTGAAACTCTTGTTTCAAAAAAAAAAAAAAAACTTTTAGCTGACTTTTTCATATCTAATTACAGTATTTCAGTCTTCACCAGGAAATAGAGATGAAGAAGCGCTTATACTGGGAGAATGAGAAACATTTGCTTTGCCATTTTCTCATTTGTTTGTGCTTACGTTATTAGCATTCATTTCAATTCATGGGTTCTTTTTTATAAGATGGAGTCTCACGCTGTTGCCCAGGCTGGAGTGCAGTGGTGCAATCTCAGCTCACTGCAACCTCTGCCTCCCGCGTTCAAGTGATTCTCCTGTCCCAACCTCCAGAGTAGCTGGGACTACAGGCCCACACCACCTTGCCCAGCTCACTTTTGTACTTTTAGTAGAGAAAGGGTTTTGCCATGTTGGCCAGACTGGTCTTGAACTCCTGACCTCAAGTGATCAGCCCAATTTGGCCTCCCAAAGTGCTGGGATTACAGGTACGAGCCACTGCACCCACCCTCCATGGGTTCTTTTTAAAGGTCTGTTCAAATCATTTTTACATTATATTAGGATTGGTTTAGCTAAAATTAGATAATATACATGAATACATTTAACCCTTGTCTTTGTCTGTTCACAGTTCTAGAGTCTGGGACTCCTAGATCAAGGTATGGGCAGGTTCAGTGTCTGTTAAAGGACTGATCTGCATTTCCAAGATGGTGCCTTGTTGTTGCATCCTCTGGAGGTGAGGAAATCTGTATCCTCTCATGGTGGAAGGTGGAAGGGGAAAAGAATGCTCCCTTCAACGTCAAGCCCTTTCATAAGGGTGCTAATCCCATTCATAAGAGCAGAGCCTCGTGACTTAATCACTTCCCAAAGGCTACACCTCTTACTATTGTTGCATTGAGAATTAAGTTTCAACATGAATTTTGGAGGGGACGCCATCTTTGAACCATAGCAATCCTCCACAGGTAAATTGCAAAAACCAAGGCGTGTGGTAGAGTACTACTGGCAAGCCGTTTGCTTTGTGGAACTCTCCCTCTTACTCAAGAATCCTCTAGGCCTTGTGTGTGATCATCTGATACATGGATTTGGGGAAGTTTTGATGTCGATATGCACATTAAACGTTAGTAAAGCTGACTTTCAAAATTTTATTTGAATTAGAAGAAATATAGGTAGAAGTTCTAGTGTTTTCTTATAGCACAAACGGAACATCTTGAATCTCCTCTGGGTGTATTATATATTCTGAGGATCATTACTATCCACTCTGCTGTAATGATGACCCATAAATAGGGGAGCAGAATCTCACCACAGATGGTCAGACAAAATGACAGTCTGCTTTCCACTCACTTTTTCCTATCCCAACTCTAAAGTCCTTGGTGCAGAGAAGAGGGCAGAGAGAGCAAGAGAGAAGGAAACTCCCTACTCTCTTCTAGACCCCTGTTGGAAACTCTTTCCTGCCCTATGAAAAGAGTGCTTTGAATGGAATCAAAGAGTGAAGCTTAGAAATCAGCATGATTGAATCTTAATTACTAAACTGAAACAGTGTTACTAAAGGAGACTGGAAACTTGTGGGAAAGGACTGAGATGCCTTTGAGACAAGTGCAAAGTGGAGAAGAAAGGAAAGTTCAAAATACAGCGGAATGGTAACTACATTAAAAGATAAAATCACAGGGAAATATATTTTGGGACTCCAGAGGCATTCATGTGCAAGTACAAAGATCACAAAGTGAAGAAACCAAGGAATAAACTGAGTCAGGCTAATGGAAGGAGGCATGGAAGTGGTGCCACTGTGGGGTATAACACAGATCTTTCATATGGACTGTGTGAACAGACTTGCCAAGGGCCATGGCCAGCCTGGCATAGGCAAGTGGTGGGGGTCATCTAACAATCCAAGCACAAACTTCCAGGTCAGGTACCTATTGAATTGGATCTTGGCTCTGCCACTCTAAGCATGTCGCTTAACTTCTTTAAGCCTCAGTTTCCCGAGTTGTAGAGTGGAATTATAATAGCTCATGTTTTATAGGGCTGCTGTTCAGAGTAAATAAGGGTAAATTGGCACATAGTGAATGCTCTAATAAATGGTAGTTACAGTCATCATGATCACCATCATACTCTTCATCATCAGATGGTGGAAGTTGCTTCTCTTTCTGCAGAAAGTGAAGCATCTGGTCAACTGTTTACTTACTCTGCTGAAAATTTTACATCTTAAAACAAGATATTGGGAGGCTGTGCATGTGTGGGGGTAAGGGATATATGGGAAATCTCTTTACCTTCCCCTTAATTTTGCTGTGAATCTAAAACCGCTCTTAAAAAATAGGCTGGCTGGGCGGGGTGGCTCACGCCTGTAATCCCAGCACTTTGGGATGCCAAGGTGGGTGGATCACCTTAGGTCAGGAGTTCAAGACCAGCCTGGCCAACACGGTGAAACCCTGTCTCTACTAAAGCTACAAAAGAAATATCAGCTGGGCGTAGTGGCTCATGACTGTGATCCAAGCTACTCAGGAGGCTGAGGCAGGAGAATTGCTTGAACCCTGGAGGCAGAGGTTGCAGTGAGCTGAGACTGCACCTTTGCACTCCAGCCTGGGCAACAAGAACCAAACTCCATCTCAAAAAAAAAAAAAAAAAAAGTCTTTAAAAAAGAACAAAAAAGAAGATATTGGCTGCCTTCATAGACATCCTATATCATAATATCTACTGTGCTAAAAGTATTTCTTACATAATTGCCACGCTAACACTAACAGGTGGATTCCATCTACATTTTACAGATGAGAAGCATCACCGAGGTTTAGAGAAGATAACCAACTTGCTCAAGGTCACACAGCTCATTAGAGGCAGAACCATGCTGTTTCTGTCATACCGCAATGCCTCCCACTGAGTATGTGCCTCACTCTGAAGAACCTGTTGATAATATGGAAGTATTGATAGCACTGAAAGAAAGTGACTGTGTTGACAGTTGGAGTTGTAATGAGAAGAACTAAAGGCATAATCATAAATGTATCCCTGATTTTAAGTGAGTTGATTTTAAAATGCTAAAAGGTGGAATGGAGAAGTCAGCTTTAAAACTTATTTTGCTTTTTTGAAGATAATTTGTCCTTTTTCTTTGGGCCACTTTTAAGATTTTGTCTTTGCTCTTCAACAGTTTTACAATGATCTGCCTATGTGTATCTTTTTGTATATGTGTATTTATTCTGTATGTGGTTCACAGAATTTCTTGGACATCTTTACTCAGTTTAGAGAAATATTCATCCATTTTCTCGTCAAAATTACTTCTGCCCCATTTGTTCTTTTTCCTCTCCTTCTGGGCCTTAAATTACATGTATATTAGACATTTGCAATGTGTCCCACATGTTTGTTTGTTCTTTTTAAAATTTTTATTCTTTTTTCTCTCTGCTTTGCTTTGACTTGGGCGCTATGCATTTAACTGTCTTCCAGGTCACCAATTCTGTCTTCTCCCAGGTGTATGTTGTTGTTAAATGCTTATATTTATTTCTTAATTTCAAATACTGATTTTCAATTCTAGAATTTTATTTTATTTTACTTTATGTTTTGAGACAGAGTTTCACTCTTGTTGCCCAGGCTGGAGTGCAATAGCGCAATCTCGGCTCACCGCAACCTCCGCCTCCCAAGTTCAAGCAATTCTCCTGCCTCAGCCTCCCGAGTAACTGGGATTACAGGCATGCACCACCATGCCCGGCTTTTTTTTTTTTTTTTTTTTTTTTTTTTTTTTCATATTTTTAGTCGAGATAGGATTTCTCCATGTTGGTCAGGCTGGTCTTAGACTCCTGACCTCAGGTGATCTGCCTGCCTCGGCCTCCCAAAGTGCTGGGATTACAGGTGTGAGCCACCTTGCCCGGCTATTTGATTATTTTTTTATAGATTCCAGTTCTCTGGTGAAATTCTCCAACTTACTATCTATTTTATCAATTTTCTCTGTTTTCTTCAACACATCAATAATCTTTACTTTAAAGTTTTTGTTAACTCAAATTTCTGGATTCCCTACGGGTCCATTTCTATAGTTTTGTTTCTTGTGGCCTACCTAGTAATGTTTAATTAAATGCTGGACATTGTATCTAAACATTGTAGAGACTCTGACTCCTGATCATGTTCTTTTCCTTCAGAAAGTGTTCATCCTTTTCTTAGAGCTTTCCTCTGCTAGACAGATAGAATGAGTGATCAATCATCTTATCCTCATCTGATTGAAGAATTGTGGAGAAGAGAAATGTCTTGCAGGAGTGGAAGAAGGCAAAGGAGCCTGGAGGAATATATGAGGTTGGTGCAAAAGTAACTGTGGTTTTTGCCATTTAAAAGTAATGACAAAAACTGCAATAACTTTTTCACCAATCTAATATAAAGTCGTTGGAAGTAGACAACATTGTGATGAATCCTTGCTCTGGTGCTCAATCATCTTATCCGAGTCAGGGGCTTAGCTAGTTAAGGTTGGTTGCAGTTTGGTAATGTTTGGGCTGGTTTGCTTCTCACTTGTTCCCAGAGCAGACCCCTCCAGGGCCTGCAATGCTTACCAGGGCTCTCCCCTTGGAGAGTCCTTAATGCTGCTCTTTGCCTCCTCAGCAACAGGAGACTAGAAAACTCTGCTTTGATTTTCAGAGATTTTTCTCTTAAGTTTTAACCTCCTACCCCATATAGCATCTTCTTCGCTGGTCTTGACACTTCCATTCTTCATATCCCCACCCAATTCATTCTCCACTCTGCTTTCAGATTGGCTAGAAAATAAGACGCTCATTTCATGCTACTTCCCTGCTTCAAATCATCAAACACTTCCTATAACTTCCAGGATGAAGTCCAATCACCTTAGCATAGTTTATGTATAGTTTACGAGGTTTTGCACGATTGTGATCTACATACTTTTTCCATCTCCAACAAATGTACTCCTCTGCTTTCATCCTATATTTCAGCCACACCACATTATTCATATTCCCTGAAGTCATCCAACTCTCTTTTACTTCTTGGCCTTTGAACATTTTGGCCCTTCTAGTGTGAATTGCTTTCCCTGACCTCTCCTCCAAGCCTCACAATAATCCTTTAAAATTCACTTCACGTGTTATTTCCTGGAAGATTTCCATGGTCCTGCCTTACCTCCCTTCACTTGTCCTACCATGCACCTTTAATAGGGTTAAGATTAGGTTTCCCTCCTCTAAGGTTTCACAGAACTCAGTGGTTTACCCTTATCATAGCACTTTTTCCATTGTAATCCAAGTGTCTTCTCAACTGTTTTTCTCACTAGATATAAACTCCATGAGGACAGGAATGGTGCTCATCATGCTAACCACCATACTCTCAGTGCCTAACCCATATGGTACTCAGTTAACATTTGCTAACTGAAAAAAAAAATGAGTGAATGAAAACAAAAAGGGAAGGACATATAAGCAAAAGCAAATACATAAAGGGTGGCATAACTAATTTTGAATAGTGACAAGGAGCTCTAAAAGATCTGAAACTTGCAATAAATGCTGCAAACTGAAAAAGACTCTTAGGAAATTTATATTCAGAGCAGCAGGAGGAGGAATATTAGGAAAGATATATACCTAGTGCTTCGAGCTGATGATGCAGTTTGATAGATGACATAGAGAAGGATCTAATTCTTCAACTCTTATTGTGTTCCTTTCTTTGCTGATTGAAGAATTGTGGAGAAAAGAAATACTTTACAGGAGGGAAAGTAGGCAAAAGAGCTTGGAGGAATATGTGAAGTCATTGGAAGTAGACAACAATGTGATGAATCCTGGCTCTGACTCTTACTACTATGTGACTTTGGTTAAGTCACATAAATAATTCTCTGAGACTCAGTTTTTCCCACATGTAAAACGACGACATACCTAACATGTAAAATAATGATTTGAATGATGAATGCTGGGTGCTTGATACTTAATATACTACAGAGTATTTTTGTCCAAAGACATGTTTGATGTTGACACAAGTAAGATTCTAGCAAGCATTATTTAAAATGCTTTTGAGTACCTGGATAGAAAAGGGACCAATTGGAATTTTATATATATATATATGTGTGTGTGTGTGTGTGTGTATATATATATATATATATATATATATATATATATATATATATAATTTCATTTCTCTCTTTGGCAGGGTAATTTAGGCAGATTTGACTGGATTACCAAACTGCTTGATCATATAACATAGGTATAGTGCTCTGGACTTCAGTAAGGCATTTGACAAGGGTTGTTTGACAAGTGAACAAATATGGGTTGACTGGCTTTTAAAAAATGTTAAAATACACGAAACATGAAATTTACCATTTTAACACATACAATTCAGTGGCATTAAGTACAGTCATAATTTTGTGAAACCATCACCAGTCTCCATTTCCAGAACTTTTTCATTGATCCAAACAGAAAATCTGTACCCATTAAACAATAACTTATTATTTCCTCCTTCCCCTCGCTCCTGGTAACCTCTATTCTACATTCTGTCTCTATGAATTTGACTAACCTAGGTATGTCATATAAGTGGAATCATACAATATGTGTCTTTTTGTGATTGGCTTATTTCACGTGGCGTGTTTTCAAGGTTCATTCATATTATAGTATGTATCAGAATTTCATACATTTTCTAAGACTGAATTTTTTTGTGTGCATATATCACATTTTGCCTATGCATTCATCTGTTGATGGATACTTGGGTTGCTTCTACTTTTCAGCTATTGTGAATAATGAATGGGTTGACTGTTTAACCAATCTGGTGAATTGGCAACTGGCTGAATGATTGTACTCAAAGGGTGATGATGAAAGTGAAAGTGAAATGATGGTACCCTTGAAGGAAGTTTCCAGTGGTTTGCCACAGGGGTCTTCCTGCAGACTTTTTCTGCCCATCAGTTTTCTCAAGAAGATATAGAAGGTATGATTAGCTAATTTGTTTTGCAGTCAACACAAACATGGAGGAATGATAACTGTATTAGTCAGCAATATTCAAAGTCAAAGAGATTGATGAGTTAGAGAGACTGACTGAATCAAGAGACAAGAATTTCGCAGAGGAAAAATACAAGTTCATGTACTTGCGTTCAAAAAACCAATGGCATGAGTACAGTTTGAGAATGCTGTCCCTTTAAAAGAGTAAGCTGAATGTGTGCCAATAGTGTTTAAGTGTCCCTTCAAACATTAATCTGATGTTAGGTTATGTTAGTAGAAATGTAATATCGAAAATGGAGGTGCTGGTCATACTTTACTCTGTTCCACACTTCAGGTGTTGGTGTTCATTTTCCAGTTACACTTTTAAAAACAGAGAATAGTGTAATATGAGCTTTATTGTCATTACCCTGCCCTACATCAAATTCCAGTTTCATTATCTTTTTTTTTTTTTTTTGAGATGGAATCTTGCTCTGTCCCCCAGGCTAGAGTGCAGTGGTGCGATCTTGGCTCACTGCAACCTCCACCTCCCGGGTTCAAGCGATTCTCCTGCCTCAGCCTCCTGAGTAGCTGGGATCATAGGAGCCCGCCACCGTGCCCAGCTAATTGTTGTATTTTTAGTAGAGACGGGGTTTCACCATCTTGGCCAGGCTGGACTCAAACTCCTGACCTCACAATCCACCTGCCTCGGACTCCCAAAGTGCTGGCATTACAGGTGTGAGCCACCGTGCCCGGCCCAGTTTCGTTTTTCTAAATCTATGACTTTAGGCATGTGACTTAACCTCTTGATGTCTCAGTTTCCTCACTTGTAAAATAAAGATAATAATATGGTTGCTGTGAAGATTAAATCAAGTAACACATAGTAAGTACTTCATAAATATTAGTTTTTGAAATTATGTAGACAAGATGAAATATATTCAAAGAAGAGTAACCACTTATTGACTCATTCTACAAATATTTATTAACCACCACCACTCTCATAGGAGGAACACACGAAGAAACTAAGGGTGTTCAACCTAGTGATGCCATGTTGTGGAGGATATGAAAGCTGTCTTCAAATATTTGAGGAAGAGGCGTTAATCTCTTTCTGAATGAGTTCATAAAATAGAACTAGAATTAATTGGTGGAAGCCAAGGTTTTAAATCAATGTGAGAAAACTGGAATTGGCTTTATTAACTGTTGTTGTAGGTGTCTAAGCAGAGGCTAGACAAATAGTTTGTGATGGTGTTATAAAGGATATTTTAGCATCAGATGGGTGATTTGAGTAGATAATCTTTAAGGTTCCTTAATTATTCCAGACTTGAAAAGTCTATAATGATATGAAAATGCTTTCCTCTTTCCTACCCTAGAGACTGCATAAGGTCTATTCACCTTCTACCTTCCAATTTCTTCACCAAACCTCATTTGGACCTAAACAAAAGCAGGTTGACCTAGGAAACTTTAGTTTCTTTTTCAGCTATTTAGTTTACAAGAGACTCTTTTGTAATCACATCAGAGACCCCAGCCTCTACTCTAATTCCTTTATATCGTTACAGAGAAAAATAGTGGGCCAGACTTCCTGGTTACAGAAGGCTGAGGAAAGTCTGAAGAATAATATAACAAAATTTTGAAATGTTCCTAAGTGCTTCTTAAAGCAAATATCATTTCAGGGAGAAAAGTAAACTCAAAATTTTAATCTTAGATTCAGGAGTGACATCTGAGAACAAAATGTAAAGTTTGGTTGAGTTTTTTTTTTTTATGTTGAAAAGATATATATATATGTATATTTAGAATTAGGCAGTTGGACTCAGTTTAGATGATCCCAATTTTGTTGGCAACATCCAAAGTGTCATAATCAGGAGCCAGTCGAACATACGCCTTTTTCTCTCCATCAGGCCGAATCAGGGTGTTGACCTTGGCCACATCAATGTCATAGAGCTTCTTCACAGCCTGTTTAATCTGGTGCTTGTTGGCTTTAACATCCACAATGAACACAAGTGTGTTGTTGTCTTCTATCTTCTTCATGGCAGACTCAGTGGTCAGCGGAAACTTGATGATAGCATAGTGGTCAAGCTTGTTTCTCCTGGGGGCGCTCTTCCGAGGATATTTGGGCTGCCTCGGGAGTCGCAGTGTCTTGGGCCGCCGGAAGGTGGGTGACGTGCGGATATTCTTTTTTTTGTGGCTGTGGACACCTTTCAACACTGCCTTCTTGGCCTTTAAAGCCTTCGCTTTGGCTTCGGCTTTAGGAGGGGCAGGAGCTTCCTTCTTCGCTTTCGGCGCCATCTTGTCTGGTTGAGTTTTTAATGGAGTTCACAATGAATAATAAAGCTTTGTACTTTCATAGACTTTTATTGACTAGTGCTTAGGAGTTCACAGACTGTAACTGCTATAATGAGAAAGCTTGAATCAGGAAGTTTGACTCAGTAAATGACCTAAACATCCTCTTTTTTTGATCATTTTAAGTAAAATGTGAAACAGAACGAACCAGAAAAGAAAGTTTCATAGAAAAATGTATCATACTTTATTTTTTATTACTTACTTAAAAAGTAAGTCTACCTGCTATTGTTTAAATATGGCTTGTTCCCTACAAAAAATAAAGTATGATACACCTCCCATTAGGCCCCACCTCTTAAAGGTCCCACTTGACAACATTGCCACACTGGGGCCAAGCCTTAATATGAATTTTGGTGGGAACAAAAAGCTTATACATTAGGGTGCTTCTCTGCAAAATGGCATTGAGCAGATAGAACTGAGTCCATCATCCCATCCAGATTCATACAGTCACATTTGAGAGAGCCTTATAACAGAGTTCTGGGGCAAAGTTAATCCTAACCGACGTAGACTTCTTACTCTGAGAACCTATCTTTGTAGCCACATTTTATAGTGCCAATGAAGACATGCCAGCAAGTGTTTCATGTACAACTGGCATTAGAGCACCAGGTCAATTTGATGGTGGTGGTAGGCACTATTATTTTATATCCAGGTAAAAGGCCAATTAAAAAACTGCCACTGGGGATAAAAATCAAAGACACAACATATCAGAACTGAGTTTTGAGCAACCTGGTATTCCAAAATATATGAATATTTTCAGAAACCAATGTTAAATTGTCCCCATGTTTCCCAGCTATGGAGATATTTAATACATTTGTTCAAATCCAATTACTCAATCCACATAGTGCTGAGGCCATCCTGCAAGGTGCATATCAAAAAATATGAACTTAGGGTGATATAGATGAGTATAGATGACAACAATGTTATGCAAGTCAAACTTGGAAGGTCAGAATAAGCATATCTATTCTGAGATAATTCGTTGTTATTTTAGAGTGTATTCATTCTACTTATAGAAAAAGTTAACTGTAAAACAGCCTCAGGCAAGTCCTTCTGGAGATATTCCAGAAGAAGGCATTGTTATCATAGGAGATGACAGCTTCTTCTGTGTTATTGCCCCTGAAGACCTCCCAGTGAGACAAAATATGGAGGTAGAAGACCTATACTGACTCTGTATAGGCCTAGGCTGATACATGTGTTTGTGTCTTAGTTTTTAACAAGCAGTTTAAAAAGTGAAAACAATTTTAAATATAAAAAAGCTTACAGAGTGAGAATATAAAGAAAGAAAATATTTTGTACACTTGTACAATGAGCTTGTGTTTTAAGCTGTGTTAATACAAAAGAGTTCAAAAGTTAAAAAAGTTTATCAAGTAAGCTTTATAAACATTCACAGTAAGCTAAGGTTAATTTGTTATAAAAGCAAGAACATTTCAAAAATAACTGTAGTATAGTCTAAGTGTACAGTGTTTATAAAGTCTACAGTAGTGTACGGTAATGTTCTAGGCCTTCACATTCACTCACCATTTACTCACTGACATGCTCAGAACAACTTCTAGTCCTATAAGCTTCATTTATGGTAAGTGTTCTATATAGATGCGCCATTTTTTATCTTTTATACCATATATAAATATATTTTGAGACAGGGTCTCATTCTGTTGCCCAGGTTGGAGTGCAGTGGCATGATCTTGGCTCACTGTAATGTCGACCTCCTGGGCTCAAGCTATCCTCCCACCTCAGCCTCCTGAGTAGCTGGGACTACAGATGCGTGACACCATGCCTGGCTAATTTCTGCATTTATTTGTAGAGAGAGGTTTTCGTCATGTTGCCCAGGCTGTTCTCGAACTCCTGAACTTAAGTGATCTGCCCTCCTCAGGCTTCCAAAGTGCTGCGATTACAGGTGTGCACCACCTGCCCCCAGCATATTCTTACTGTTTAGAAATGTTTTTCTATGATTAGATATGTTTAGATACATGCATACTTACTATTGTGTTACAATTTTCTATAGTACTCAGTATAGTAACATGCTGTACAGGTTTGTAGCCTAGGAGCAATAGGCTATACCATACAGCCTAGATGTGTAGTGTGCTATACTATTTAGGCTTGTGTAAGTATACTATGATGTTCTCACAATGACAAAATTGCCTAATGACACATTTTTCAGAATGTATCCCATTGTTAAGTAATGCATGATTGTATAGGCACAAAATATATAAATAACTAGGTAATTGAAATGAATCTATGACATAGATTAATCTTACACACATGAAAAAGAGGTTGAGTGGTAATGAACTTGCTTAGCTTTTGTTTGGGAAAGCATTTATCTCTTCATTTTTGAAGGACAATTTTTCTTAATTCTTCCAAAAAATTGAAGAGGAGGGAGCAGTTTCAAACTCAATTTATAAGGCCAGCCTTACCCTGATATCAAAAATGGAAAATTACATGCCAATATCTCAGATGAACATAAATGCAAGAATCCTCAATAAAATACTAGCAAATTGAGAGGCCAAGATGGGCAGATTACTTGAGCTCAGGATTTCGAGACCAGCCTGGGTAACACCGCGAAACCCTGTCTTTGCAAAGAATACAAAAAATTAGCCAGGCATGGTGGCATGCACCTGTAGTTCCAGCTACTTGGAGGGCTGAAGTGGGAGGATTGCTTGAGTCAGGAGGTTGAAGCTGCAGTGAGAGGCACTCCAGCCTAGGTGACAAAGTGATACCCTGTCTCAAAAAACAAACAAACAAACAGAAAACCCTAGCTAATAGAATTAAACAGCATATTAAAGGGTTATACACAATGGCTAGCTGAGATTTACCCCTGGAAAACAAGGCTAGATCAACATGGGAAAATCAATAAATAAATGTGATATCACATTAACAGAATGAAAGACAAAAACCATATGATCATCTCAATAGATGCAGAAAAATCATTTGACAAAATTCAACATCCTTTCATGATAAAAATTCTCAACAAATTAGATATAGAAAGAATGTACCTGAACACAATAAAGGTCACATATGACAAACCCACCAGTAACACTACATTCAATGTTAAAAAACTGGAAGATTTTCCTCTAAAATCAGAAGCAAGACAAGGATGTCTCCTTTTACTACTTTACTCTCTATAGTACTGGAAGTCCTACAAGAGCAATTAGACCAGAAAAAAACACATCTGAATTTGAAAGAAGGAGATTAAATTGTTCCTGCTTATAGACAACAGGGTGATATATACAGAAAACCATAAAGACTCCACCAACAAAATCATTTGAACTAATAAACAAATTCAGTAAAGTTGCAACCTACAAAATCAGCATACAAAAATCAGTATGATTTTGTGTGATTTTGACTAATGAGGAACTAGCCAAAAAAGAAATCAAGAAAACGATCCCATTTACGATAGCTACCAAAAAATAAAATACTTAGGAATAATTTTAATTATAGAGACGAAAGACCTGTATTCTGAATACTATGAAACATTGATGAAAATGATGAAGAAGATCCAAAAAACAATATGAAATGTGTTTGTGGATTGGAAGAATTAATATTGTTAAAATGTTCATTCTAGCCAACATGATCTATAGATTCAATGCAATCCCTACCAAAACTCCAATGACATTTTTCACAGAAATAGAAAAACAATCCTAAAATTCACATGAAACCACAAAAAACCCAGAGTAGCCAAAGCAATCTTGAGCAAAAAGACTAAAACTGGTGACATCACATTACCTGACTTCAAAATACTCTGCAAAGTGATAGCAATAAAACAGCATGGTACTGACATAAAGCAGACACATTGACCAGTGGAACAGAATAGAGAGTCCAAAAATAAACCCACATATTTACAACCAATTGATTTTTTTTATTTTTATACTTTAAGTTCTAGGGTACATGTGCACAATGTGCAGGTTTGTTACATATATATACATGTGCCATGTTGGTGTGCTGCACCCATTAACTCGTCATTTACATTAGGTATATCTCCTAATGCTATCCCTCCCCGCTCCCCTCACCCCACAAGAGGCCCCAGTGTGTGATATTACCCTCCTTGTGTCCATGTGTCCTCATTGTTCAATTCCCACCTATGAGAGAGAACATGTGGTGTTTGTTTTTCTGTCCTTGTGATAGTTTGCTCAGAATGACAGTTTCCGGCTTCATCCATGTCCCTACAAAGGACATGAACTCATCCTTTTTTATAGCTGCATAGTATTCCATGGTGAATATGTGCCACAGTTTCTTAATCCAGTCTATCATTGATGGACATTAGGGTTAGTTCCAAGTCTTTGCGATTGTGAACAGTGCTGCAATAAACATACGTGTGCATGTGTCTTTATAGCAGCATGATTTATAATCCTTTGGGTATATACCCAGTAATGGGATGACTGGATCTAATGGTATTTCTAGTTCTAGATCCTTGAGGAATCGCCACACTGTCTTCCACAATGGTTGAACTAGTTTACAGTCCCACCAATAGTGCAAAAGTGTTCCTATTTCTCCACATCCTCTCCAGCACCTGTTGTTTCCTGACTTTTTAATGATTGCCATTCTAACTGGTGTGAGATGGTATCTCATTGTGGTTTTGATTTGCATTTCTCTGATGGCCAGTGATGATGAGCATTTTTTCATGTGTCTGTTGGCTGCATAAATGTCTTCTTTTGAGAAGTGTCTGTTCATATCCTTTGCCCAATTTTTGATGGGGTTGTTTGATTTTTTTTTTGTAAATTTGTTTAAGTTCGTTGTAGATTCTGGATATCAGCCCTTTGTCAGATGGGTAGATTACAAAAATTTTCTCCCATTCTGTAGGTTGTCTGTTCACTCTGATGGCAGTTTCTTTTGTTGTGCAGAGGCTCTTTAGTTTAATTAAATCCCATTTGTCAATTTTGGCTTTTGTTGCCATTGCTTTTGGTGTTTTAGTCATGAAGTCCTTGCCCATGCCTATGTCCTGAATGGTATTGCCTAGGTTTTCTTCTAGGGTTTTTATGTTTTTAGGTCTAACATTTAAGTCTTTAATTCATCTTAAATTAATTTTTGTATAAGGTGTAAGGAAGAGATCCAATTTCAGCTTTCTACACATGGCTAGACAGTTTTCCCAGCACCATTTATTAAATAGGGAATCATTTCCCCATTTCTTGTTTTTGTCAGGTTTGTCAACAATCAGATGGTTGTATATGTGTGGTGTTATTTCTGAGGCTTCTATTCTGTTCCATTGGTCTATATCTCTGTTTTGGTACCAGTACCATGCTGTTTTGGTTACTGTAGCCTTGTAGTATAGTTTGAAGTCAGGTAGTGTGATGCCTCCAGCTTTGTCCTTTTTGCTTAGGATTGTCTTGGCAATTGGGCTCTTTTTTGGTTCCATATGAACTTTAAAGTAGGCTTTTCCAATTCTGTGAAGAAAGTCATTAGTAGCTTAATGGGGATGGCATTGAATTTATAAATTACCTTGGGTGGTATGGCCATTTTCACGAGATTGATTCTTCCTATCCATGAGCATGGAATGTTCTTCCATTTGTTTGTGTCCTCTTTTATTTTGTTGAGCAGTGGTTTGTAGTTCTCCTTAAAGAGGTCCTTTACATCCCTTGTAAGTTGGATTCATAGGTATTTTATTCTCTTTGAAGCAATTGTGAATGGGAGTTCACTCATGATTTGGCTGTTTGTCTGTTATTGGTGTATAGGAATGCTTGTGATTTTTGCACATTGGTTTTGTATTCTGAGACTTTGCTGAAGTTGCTTATCAGCTTAAGGAGATTTTGGGCTGAGACGATGGGGTTTTCTAAATATACAATCATGTCATCTGTGAACAGGGACAATTTGACTTCCTCTTTTCCTAATCGAATACCCTTTATTTCTTTCTCCTGCCTGATTGCCCTGGTCAGAACTTCCAACGCTATGTTGAATAGGAGTGGTGAGAGAGGGCATCCCTGTCTTGTGCCAGTTTTCAAAGGGAATGCTTCCAGCTTTTGCCCATTCAGTATGATATTGGCTGTGGGTTTGTCATAAATAGCTCTTACTATTTTGAGATACGTCCCATCAATACCTAGTTTATTGAGAGTTTTTAGCACGAAAGCCTGTTGAATTTTGTCGAAGGCCTTTTCCACACCTGAGATAATCATGTGGTTTTTGTCTTTGGTTCTGTTTATATGCTGCATTACGTTTATTGATTTGCATATGTTGAACCAGGCTTGCATCCCAGGGATGAAGCCAACTTGATCATGGTGGATAAGCTCTTGGATGTGCTGCTGGATTCGGTTTGCCATTATTTTATTGAGGAGTTTTGCATCGATGTTCATCAGGGATATTGGGCTAAAATTCTCTTTTTTTTATTGTGTCTCTGCCAGGCTTTGGTATCAGGATGATGCTGGCCTCATAAAATGAGTTAGGGAGGAGTCCCTCTTTTTCTATTGATTGGAATAATTTCAGAAGGAATGGTACCAGCTCCTCTTTGTACCTCTGGTAGAATTCAGCTGTGAATCCGTCTGGTCCTGGGCTTTTTTTGGTTGGTAGGCTATTAATTATTGCCTCAATTTCAGAGCCTATTATTGGTCTATTCAGGGATTCAACTTCTTCCTGGTTTAGTCTTGGGTGGGTGTATGTGTCCAGGAATTTATCCATTTCTTCTAGACTTTCTAGTTTATTTGCGTAGAGGTGTTTGTAGTATTCTCTGATGGTAGTTTGTATTTCTGTGGGATTGGTGGTGATATCCCCTTTATCATTTTTTATTGCATCTATTTGATTCTTCTCTCTTTTCTTCTTTATTAGTCTTGCTAGTAGTCTATCAATTTTGCTGATCTTTTCAAAAAACCAGCTCCTGGATTCATTGATTTTTTGAAGGGTTTTTTGTCTCTCTATCTCCTTCAGTTCTGCTCTGATCTTACTTATTTCTTGCCTTCTGCTAGCTTTTGAATGTGTTTGCTCTTGCTTCTCTAGTTCTTTTAATTGTGATGTCAGGGTGTGAATTTTAGATCTTTCCTGCTTTCTCTTGTGGGCATTTAGTACTTTAAATTTTCCTGTACACACTGCTTTAAATGTGTCCCAGAGATTCTGGTATGTTGTGTCTTTGTTCTCATTGGTTTCAAAGAACATCTTTATTTCTGCCTTCATTTTGTTATGTACCCAGTAGTCATTCAGGAGAAGGTTGTTCAGTTTCCATGTAATTGAGCAGTTTTGAGTGAGTTTCTTTTTTTTTTTTTTTTTGAGACGGAGTCTCGCTGTGTCTCCCAGGCTGGAGTGCAGTGGCGTGATCTCGGCTCACTGCAAGCTCCGCCTCCCGGGTTCACGCCATTCTCCCGCCTCAGCCTCCCAAGTAGCTGAGACTACAGGTGCCCACCACCACGCCCGGCTACTTTTTTGTATTTTTAGTAGAGACGGGGTTTCACCATGTTAGCCAGGATAGTCTCGATCTCCTGACCTCGTGATCCACCCGCCTCGGCCTCCCAAAGTGCTGGGATTACAGGCTTGAGCCACCGCGCCCGGCCTTGAGTGAGTTTCTTAATCCTGAGTTCTAATTTGATTGCACTGTGGTCTGAGAGACAGTTTATTGTAATTTCTGTTCTTTTACATTTGCTGAGCAGTGCTTTACTTCCAACTATGTGGTCAATTTTGGAATAAGTGTGATGTAGTGCTGAGAAGAATGTATGTTCTGTTGATTTGGAGTGGGAAGTTCTGTAGATATCTATTAGGTCCGCTTGGTGCAGAGCTGAGTTCAATTCCTGGATATCCTTGTTAACTTTCTGCCTCACTGATCTGTCTAATGTTGACAGTGGGGTGTTAAAGTCTCCCATTACTATTGTGTGGGAGTCTAAGTCTCTTTGTAGGTCTCTAAGGACTTGCTTTATGAATCTGGGTTCTCCTGTATTGGGTGCATATGTATTTAGGATAGTTAGCTTTTCTTGTTGAATTGATCCCTTTACCATTATGTAATGGCCTTCTTTGTCTCTTTTGATCTTTGTTGGTTTAAAGTCTGTTTTATCAGAGACTAGGATTACAACCCCTGCTGTTTTTGTTTTCCATTTGCTTGGCAGATCTTCCTCCATCTCTCTATTTTGAGCCTATGTGTGTCTCTGCATGTGAGATGGGTCTCCTGAATACAGCACACTGATGGTCTTGACTCTTTATCCAATTTGCCAGTCCGTGTCTTTTAATTGGAGCATTTAGCCCATTTACATTTAAGGTTAATATTGTTATGTGTGAATTTGATACTGTCATTATGATGCTAGCTGGTTATTTTTCTCGTTAGTTGATGCAGTTTCTTCCTAGCATCGATGATCTTTACTATTTGGCATGTTTTTGCAGTGGCTGGTAGTAGTTGTTTCTTTCTATGTTTAGTGCTTCCTTCAGGAGCTCTTGTAAGGCAGGCCTGGTGGTGACAAAATCTCTCAGCATTTGCTTGTCTGTAAAGGATTTTATTTCTCCTTCACTTATGAAGCTTAGTTTGGCTGGATATGAAATTCTGGGTTGAAAATTCTTTTCTTTAAGAATGTTGAATATTGGTCCCCACTCTCTTCTGGCTTGTAGAGTTTCTGCTGAGAGATCCACTGTTAGTCTGATGGACTTCCCTTTGTGGGTAACCCAACCTTTCTCTCTGGCTGCCGTTAACATTTTTTCCTTCATTTCAACTTTGGTGAGTCTGACAATTATGTGTCTTGGAGTTGCTCTTCTTGAGGGGTATCTTTGTGGCGTTCTCTGTATTTCCTGAATTTGAATGTTGACCTGCCTTGCTAGGTTGGGGAAAATCTCCTGGATAATATCCTGAAGAGTGTTTTCCAACTTGGTTCCATTCTCCCCATCACTTTCAGGTACACCAATCAGACATAGGTTTGGTCTTTTCAAATAGTTCCACATTTCTTGGAGGCTTTGTTTGTTTCTTTTTACTCTTTTTTCTCTAAACTTCTCTTCTCACTTCATTTCATTCATTAGATCTTCAATCACTGATACCCTTTCTTCCACTTGATCGAATCAGCTACTGAAACTTGTGCATGTGTCACGTAGTTCTTGTCCCATGATTTTCAGCTCCATCAGGTCATTTAAGGTCTTTTCTATGCTGTTTATTCTAGTTAGCCATTCATCTAATCTTTTTTCAAGGTTTTTAGGTTCTTTGCGATGGGTTCAAACATCCTCCTTTAGCTCGGAGAAGTTTGTTATTACCGATCGTCTAAAGCCTTCTTCTCTCAACTCATCAAAGTCATTCTCCATCCAGCCTTGTTCCATTGCTGGCAAGGAGCTGCATTCCTTTGGAGGAGAAGAGGCACTCTGGTTTTTAGAATTTTCAGCTTTTCTGCTCTGGTTTATTCCCATCTTTGTGGTTTTATCTACCTTTGGTCTTTGATGATGGTGACATACAAATGGGGTTTTGGTGTGGATGTCCTTTCTGTTTGTTAGTTTTCCTTCTAATAGTCAGGACCCTCAGCTGCAGGTCTGTTAGAGTTTGCTAGAGGTCCACTCCAGACCCTGTTTGCCTGGGTATCACCAGCAGAGGCTGCAGAACAGCAAATATTGCAAATGGCAGATGTTGCTGCCTGATCCTTCCTCTGGAAGCTTTGTCTCAGAGGGGCACCTGGCTGTATGAGGTGTCAGTCGGCCCCTACTGGGGGGTGCATCCCAGTTAGGTTACTCGGGGTTTAGGGACCCACTTGAGGAGGCAGTCTGTCCGTTCTCAGATCTCAAATTCCATGCTGGGAGAACTACTACTCTCTTCAAAGGTGTCAGACAGGGACGTTTAAGTCTGCAGAAGTTTCTGCTGCCTTTTGTTCAGCTATGCCTTGCCCCTACAGGTGGAGTCTACAGAGGCAGGCAGGCCTCCTTGAGCTGCGGTGGGTTCCACCCAGTTTGAGCCTCCCAGCCACTTTGTTTACCTACTCAAGCCTCAGCAATGGTGGATGCCCCTCCCCCAGCCTCACTGCTGCCTTGCAGTTCAATCTCAGACTGCTGTGCCAGCAGTGAGCGAGGTTCTGTGGGCATGGGACCCTCCGAGCCAGGCGTGGGATATAATCTCCTGGTTTGCTAAGACTGTTGGAAAAGTGCAATATTAGGGTGGAAGTGTTCCGATATTCCAGGTACCATCTCTCACTGCTTCCCTTGGCTAGGAAAGGGAATTCCCCAACCCCTTGTGCTTCCCAGGTGAGGCAATACCCCGCCCTGCTTCAGCTCATGCTCCATGGGTTGCACCCACTGTCCGACAAGCCACAGTGAGATGAACCCGGTACCTCAGTTGGAAATGCAGAAATCACTCGTCTTCTGTGTCACTCACACTGGGAGCTGTAGACTGGAGCTGTTCCTATTCGGCCATCTTGGAAAACCTCTCCCTTGCCAATTGATGTTTTACAAAGATGCCAAGAACCCACGATGAAAAAAAGTCTCTTTAATAAATGGTGTTAGGGAAACTGGATATCCACATGCCAAAGAATGAACTTGGACACTTATCTCACACCATACACAAAATCAACTCAAAATGGATTAAAGACTTAAACATAAGACTTGAAACTATAAAACTCATGGGAGAAAACTTAAGGGAAAGGCTACAACACTGGTCTAGATAATGACTTTTTGATATGACCCCAAAAGCACAGGAAACAAAAGCAAAACTGGACAAATGGAATGACATTAAACTAAAAAGCTTCTTCACAGCAAATAAAATAATCAACAGAGTGAAGAGACAACTTATGAAAATATTTCAGAACTACATAGTTGCATGATTGCCCAACACTGTGAATGTAATAAATGCAACTAAATCATACACTTTAAAATGGCTAATTTTAAATTGTATGAATTTTACCTCAACGAAAAAGAATGAGCACAAAGAAAAAATAATAATAATAAAATGGAAGACATAAACCCTAGCACATTAATCTTTATTAAATGTAAATGTAAGTACATCTATTTAAAGTCACAGATTGGCAGAGTGGATAAATTAACAGGGCTCAACTCTATGCTCTCCATAAAAACTCACTTCAAATGTAGTGATATAAGGAGATTGAAAGTAAAAGAATAGAAAAGATATATCATGCAAACATCAATCAAAATAAAGCAGGGGTGGCTATATTAAAGTCAGATAAGGTAGACAGACCTCAGAACAAATATTACCAGATATAAGGAGGGACATCGCATAATGACAAAAGGTTTAACACACAAGAAGACACCTTGCTCCTAAATGTGTACATCACAGAGCAGAGCTTCAAAATATATGAAGCAAAAACTGGTAGATCTGAAAGAAAAAACAGATAAATCCATAATTATAGTTGGGGATGTTAATAACCCCTCTCAGCAATAGATAGAACTATTAGATAGTAAATCAGCATGTATACAGAAGAACAGAAAGACACCATTGTGGTAGGCAGAATAATATCTCCCCTAAAGATATCCATGTTTTAATCCCCAGAACCTGTATGTTTCTTACATTACATGGCAAAGGAAAATTATGTAGCTGATGGAATTAAGGTTGCTTGTCAACTGGCTTTAAAATAGGGAGTTAGTTCTTGATTACCTGAGCAGGCTAAGTGTAATCACAGTGATCCTTAAATGTGGAGGAGGGAGGCAGAAGTGGAAGTCAGAGTGATATAAAGTGAAAAAACTCAACCCATAACAGGTTTTGAAGATGGAATACAAGAATCATGAGCTGAGAAATGTGGGCAGCCTCTCAAAGCTGGAAAGGGCAGGGTAATGGATTTTCCCCTAGAGTCTCCAGAAAGGAATGCAGCCCTGCTGACAAACTGTTTTTTAGCCCAGTGAGACCCATTTTAGACTTCTGAATGACAGAACTGTAAAATAATGAATTTGTGTTGTTTTCAGCTATTAAGCCAGTAATAATTAGTTACAGCAGCCATAGAAAACTAATACAACCATTAATCAACTGAATCTAACACTCTGCCTAACAACAGCAAAACGTACATACTTTCCAAAAGTACATGGCGTGTTGACTAAAATAGACCATATCCTGAGCCATAAAACACACCTCTAAAAATTTAAATGAATGGAAATCATGTGTAGATTGTTTTCTGACCATAATGTTTTCACACTAGAAATCGGTAACAGAGAAATAAAAGGAAAATCTCCAAACACTGGCAATTAAACAGCACTCATGCAAATAATCTAATGGCTCAAATAAGTCTCAAAGAACATCAAAACCACATTGAACTGAGTGAAAATGAAAATGCAACATATTAAAATTTGTGGGATGCAGCTAAGGCAGTTCTGAGAGAGAAATTTGTAGCATTACATGCTTAGAAAAAAGAAAGAAAGCTCTAGAAGCAACAACTTAAGCTGTTGCCTCAAGAACCTGGAAAAGTAGAGCAAAATAAACCCAAAGCAAGCAGAAAGCAGAACATAGTAAAGATAAGAGCAGGCCGGGTGTGGTGGCTTACGCCTGTAATCCCAGCACTTTGGGAGGCTTAGATGGGCAGATCATGAGGTCAGGAGATTGAGACCATCCTGGCCAACATGGTGAAACCGCATCTCTACTGAAAATACAAAAATTAGCTGGGAGTGGTGGCACGTACCTGTAATCCCAGCTATTCGGGAGGCTGAGGCAGGAGAATCGCTTGAACCCGGGAGGCGGAGGTTGCAGTGAGCCGAGATGGCGCCACTGCACTCCAGCCTGGCAACAGAGGGAGACTTCGTCTCCAAAAAAAAAAAAAAAAAAAAAAAAGATAAGAGCAGAAATCCTCAACTAAATATTAGCAAATCGAATCCAGCAACATGTAAAAAGAATTATATACTACAACCAAGTGGGGTTCATTCCAGAAATGCAATACTTGTTCAATATTCAAAAATCAGTGTAATCTACCATATTAACAGGCTAGAGAAAAAAAAAAAACCACATGATCATATTAACTGATTCAGGAAAAGCATTTGACAAAATTCAATACTCATTCCTGATCAAAACTCTTGCCTAACTAAGAATAGAGGAGAATATCCTCGACGTGATAAAAAACATTTACAGAAAACCTACAGCTAACATCTTACTTTATGATGAAATACTGAATGCTATTCCCCTAGAACAAGAACACGGCAAGGATGTCTATGCTCATCACTTATTCATCATATACCAGAAGTCCTAGACAGTACAAGAAGGCAAGAAAAAGAAATAAAAGACATACAAATTAGAAAAGAGGAAATAGGCTTGGCGCAGTGGCTCACGCCTGTAATCCCAGCACTTTGGGAGGACGAGGCGGGTGGATCATGGAGTCAGGAAATCGACACCATCCTGGCTAAGACAGTGAAATCCCATCTCTACTAAAAATACAAAAAATTAGCCTGGCATGGTGGCACGCACCTGTAGTCCCAGTTACTCAGGAGGCTGAGGCAGGAGAATTGCTTGAACCCGGGAGGGGGAGGTTGCAGTGAGCCAAGATCACGCCACTGCATTCCAGCCTGTGCAACAGAGTGAGGCTCTGTCAAAAAAAAAAAAAAAAAAAAAAAAAAAAAAAAAAGGAAATTTCCCCTTATTTGCAAATGTTTTATTGTCTAAATATAAAATCCTAATGAATTTACCAGAAAGCACTGAGATCTTACATGCAAAGCACTTCACATGCACAAGATCACTAGACATATGATAAACACATAAATATCAATTGTATTTTTGTATTCTAGCAGTGAACAAGTGGAATCAGAATTGAAAATACAATACCATTTACAATTATCAAATTAAATAAAATACTTAGGTATAATTCTAACAAAACACATATAAGATCTGTGTGCTGAAAACTATGAATAAGCAAATAAGCACATGAAAAATGCTCAACATCATTATCCACTAGAGAAATGCAAATTAAAATCACAATTAAATAGTATTACATATATATCAGAATGGCTAAAATAAAACATACTGACATTAGCAAATGCTGGTGAAGATGTAGAGAAACTGGATTTCTCATACATTGCTGCTGAGAATCTAAAATGGTGCAGTCACTTTGGAAAATAGTTGGACAGTTTCTTATAAAATTAAACATACACTTGACATACAACCTAGCAATTACATTCCTGCGCATTTACCCCAGAGAAGTGAAAATTTATGTCCACATAAGTGAACATGAGAGAGGTTTTTGGTTCAAGATGCTTGACTAGAGACATCTAACACTTGTTCTCTCCAGAAAGAAGAACCAAAATTACAAATAGATAATCACACCTTGAATAGAACATCTTGGAGAGAACACTAGAATCCAATAGAAAAGTCACGAGAAATACCTGAGGCACAGAAGGAAGCTTTGTTCTTTTTGCTTAGAATTGCCTTGGCTATTCAGGCTCTTTTTGGTTCCATATGAATTTTAAAGTAGTTTTTTTTAGCTCTTGGAAGAATGTCAATGGTAGTTTAATAGGAATAACATTGAATCTATAAATTGCTTTGGGCTGTATGGTCGTTTAAATGATACTGATTTTTCCTATCCATGAGCGTGGAAGGTTTTTCCATTTGTTTGTGTTATCTCTGATTTCTTTGAGCAGTGTTTTATACTTTTCCTCATAGAGATCTTTCACTCCATGTTTAGCTGTATTCCTAGGTATTTTATTCTTTTTTGTGGTTATTAGGAATTGGATTGCATCCTTGGTTTGGCTCTCAGCTTGCATGTTGTTGGTATGTAGGAATGCTTCTGATTTTTGTGCACTGATTTTGTACCCTGAGACTCTGCTGAAGTTGTTTATCAAATCAAGGAGATTTGGGGCTGAGGATATGGAGTTTTCTAGATACAGGATCATGTCATCTGCAAACAGGGATAGCTTGACTTCCTCTCTTCCTATTTGGATGCCCTTTATTTTTTTCTCTTGCCTGATTGCCCTGGCCAGGACATCCAATACTACATTCAATAGGAGTGGTGAGAGACAGCATCCTTGTCTTGTGCCTGTTTTCAAGGGGAATGCTTCCAGCTTTTGCCCAGGATGAATGGGTTTTTTAAATGATCCAACTATGTGCTGCCTACAAAAAATGCACTTTGCCTGTAAATACATATATATAAATGGAAGGTAAAGGGAAGGGAAAAGATATTCCATGAAAACAGAAGCCAAAAGCAATCGGGGTAGCTATACTTATATCAGATAAAACAGACCTTAAGTAAAAAACAGTAAAACAAAAGATACAAAGAAGGTCATTATATAATAATAAAGTGATCAATCCAGCAAGAGATTATAACAATTCTAAAATATATTCACCCAACACTGAGCACCTAGATTCCTAAGGTAAATATTACTGGATCTAAAGAAAGGGATAAACTTCAACAGAAGAATAGTGGGGGACTTCAACACCCCACTCTCAGCATTAGACAGATGATCTAGACAGAGAATCAAAAGAGAAACATTGGATTTAAACTGGACTTTAGACTGAATGGACGTAACAGACATTTATGGAACATTTTATCAAACAACTATAGAATACACATTCTTCTCATCAGCATATGGAATGTTCTCCAAGGTTGATCATGTGTTTGATCACAAAAGAAGTCTCAACAAATTTGTAAAAAGTTGAAATCGTATCAAGTGTCTTTTCAGACCACAGGAGAATAAAAGTAGAAATCAATACCAAGAAGAACCTTGAAACTATAAAATACATGGAAATTAAACAACATGCTTCTGAGCAATTTTTCAGTCAATAAATAAATTAAGTGATAAATCAGAAAACTTCTTAAAACAAATGAAAATGGAAATACAACATACCCAAATTTATAGAACACAGCGAAAGCAGTGCTAAAAGGGAAGTTTATAGCAATACACGCCTACATTTTAAAAAAAAGATTCGAAATAAGCAATCTAACAATGCACCTCAAGGAATTAGAAAAGCAAGAGCAAACCAAGCCCAAAGGTAGCAAAAGAAAAGAAATAATAAAGATAAGAGCAGAACTAAATGAAATAGAGACTTAAAAAAAATACAAAGGATCAATGAAATGAAAGTTTGTTCTTCAAAAAGATAAAATTGATAAACTACTAGCTAAATTAACCAGGAAAACAAGAGAGAAGACCCAAATAAACAAAATCAGAAATAAAAAAAGGGGATATTACAACTGATACCACAAAAAACACAAACAATCGTCAGAGACTATTGTAAACAACTATATGCCAACAAACTGGAAAATCTAGAGGAAATGGATAAATTCCTAGAAACATACAAACTACCAAGATTGAATCAGGAAGAAATAGAAAACCTGAACAGAGCAATAATGAGTACTGAGGTTGAATCCATAACAAAAAGTCTCCTAACAATAAAAAGCCAAGGACCACATGGATTCACTGCTGAACTTGTATAAAGAACTAATACCAATCCTTCTCAAACTATTCAAAAAAATTGAAGAGAAGAGAATTCTCCCTAACTAATTCTATGAGGCCAACATAACCCTTATAACAAAACCAGACAAAGGTACAACATAAAACTACAGACAATGTCCCTGATGAGCATAGATGCAAAATCCTCAACAAAATACTAACAAACCAAATCCAACAGCATATGAAAAAGATAATACACCTTAATCAAGTAAGGTTTTTTTTTTTTTAAATTATACTTTAAGTTCTGAGATACATGTGCAGAACGTGCAGGTTTGTTATATAGGTATACACGTGCCATGGTAGTTTGCTGCACCCATCAACCTGTCATCTACATTAAGTATTTCTCCTAATGCTATCCCTCCCCTACTCCCAACCCCCAGACAGGCCCTGGTATGTGATGTTCCCCTTCCTGTGTCCACGTGTTCTCATTGTTCAACTTCCACTTATGAGTGAGAAGATGTGGTGTTTGATTTTTTGTTCCTGTGTTAGTTTGTTGAGAATGATGGTTTCTAGCTTCATCCATGTCCCTTTAAAGGCCACAAACTCATCCTTTTTTTACGGCTGCATAGTATTCCATGGTGTATATGTGCCACATTTTCTTTATTCAGTCTATCATTGATGGGCATTTGGGTTGGTTCCAAGTCTTTACTATTGTGAATTGTGCTGCAATAAATACATGTGTGCATGTGTCTTTATAGCAGAATGATTTATAATCATTTGGGTATATACCCAGCAATGGGATTGATCAAGTAAGATTTTTACCAGGGATGCAAGGATGCTTCAATATATACAAATCAAAAAACATGATACATCACATCAACAGAATGAAGGAAAAAAGCCATATGATAATCTCAATAAACAAACAAAAAGCATTTGACAAAATTCAACACCCCTTCATGATTAAAGAAAAAAACTCTGGACAAACTAGGCATACAAATATCATACCTCAAAATAATTAAGGCCATATATGACATATCTATAGCTAATATCATATTTATTTGAGAAAAAGTGAAAACCTTTTCTCTAAGAACTAGAACAAGACAAGGGTGCCCACTTTCACCACTCCTATTCAACATTGTACTGGAAGTCTTAGCCAGAGCAATCAGGCAAGAAAAAGGCATCCAAATTGGGAAAGAGGAAGTCAGATTGTTCCACTTTGCAGATCACCTGATCTTATATCTAGAAAACCAAAAGACTCCACCAAAAACTCTTAGAACTGATCAACAGATTCAGTAAAACTGCAGGATACAAAATCAACATGCAATAATCAGTAGTATTTCTATACACTAGTAATGAAATAGACAACAAAGAAATAAAGAAGGCAATCCCATTTACAATAGCTACAAAAAATAAAATACCTAGGAAAAAATTTAACCAAAGAGATAAAAGATCCCTACAAGGAAAACTACAAGACACTGATGAAAGAAATTGAAGATGACATAAACAAATGAGAAGACATCCCATGCTCGTGGATCATAAGAATTAGTATTGTTAAAATGACCATAGTGCCCAAAGCAATCTACAGATTCGTTGTAATTCTTACCAACATACCAATGTCATTTTTCATGAAAATAGAAAAAACAATCCTAAAATGCACATGGAATCAAAAAAGAGCCCAAATAGCCAAAGCAATCCTAAGCAAAAGCAAAACAAACAAACAAACAAAACCCCAAAACACAAAAAACTCACAAAAAACAAAGGTGGATGCATCACACTACCTGACTTCAAAATATATTACAAGACTATGGTAATCAAGACAACACGGTATTAGTATAAAAATAGACACATAGACCAATGGAACAGAATAGAGAACCCATATGTAAATCCACATATTCACAGCCAACTAATTTTTGACAGGGGCATCAAGAACATACACTGGGGAAAGGACAACCCTCTTCAATAAGTGATGCTGGGAAAATTGGATATCCACATGCAAAAGAATGAAACTAGACCCCTATCTCTCACCATATACAAAAATCAAATCAAGATGGATTAAAGACTTAAACATAAGACCCCGAACTATGAAACCACTAGGAGAAAATGTATGGAAAATACTTCAGGATATTGGTCTAGGCAAAGATTTTATGGCTAGGGCCTTAAAAGCACAGATAATTTTTAAAAAGGGACAGATGGGAGTATATTAAACTGATAACTTCTGCATAGCAAAAGAAACAATAGAGTGAAGAGATAACCTGTTGAGTGGGTGAAAATATTTGCAAACTATTAATCTGACAAGGGAATAATATCCAGAACAAGGAAATCAAGCAAGTGAACAATAAAATAACAAAAAATCCTACTGAAAAGTGGGCAAAGAACATGAATGGATAATTCTATAAAGGAGACATACAGGTCAGGCAGAGTGGCTCACATCTGTAATCCCAACACTTTGGGAGGTAGAGGATTGTTTGAGGCCTGGAGTTTGAGGCTGCAGCGAGCTATGATCAGGCAACTGCTCTCCAGCCTTGGTGACACAGCAAGACCCTGTCAAAAAGAAGAAGAAGAAGAAGGAGGGGGAGGGGGAGGAGAAGGAGGAGGAGGAGCAGGAAAAGGAGAAGGAAAAGGAGAAGGAGAAGGAGAAGGAGGAAAGAATACATACAACCGGCCAACAGGCATATTTAAAAATGTTCATCACTAATCATCAGGGAAATACAAATCAAAAACCACAATGAACTATTATCTTTCTCCAGTTAGAATGGCTATTATTATAAAGACAAAAAATAACAGATGCTGGCAAGGATGTGGAGAAAAGGGAACTCTTGTACACTGTTGGTGGGAATGTAAATTAGTTCAATCACTATGGAAAACAGTATGGAGATTTCTCAAAAAAACTAAAAAAGGAACTACCATATGATCTGGCAATCCCACTACTGGTGTCTATCCAAAAGAACAGAAATCAGTATAGCAAAGGGATACCTGCACCCAATTGTTTATTGCAGTATTATTCACAATAGCAAAGGTATGGAACCAACCTAAGTGTCCGTCAATGGATGAATGGATAAAGAAAATGTGTTATATATACACAATGGAATACTATTATATCCAGCCATAAAAAGAATGAAATTGTGTCATTTGCAGCAACATGGTTGGAACTGGAGGACATTATGTTGAGTGAAATAAGCCAGGCACAGAAAGACAAATATTGCACATTCTCATGCACATGTGGGAGCGATAAAAATTGATCTCATTGAGGTAGAGAATAGAATGATAGTTACGGGAGGCTGGGAAGAGTGTGTGGGTGGGAGGCGATAAAGAGAAGTTGATTAATGGTTACAAACATACCGGCAGATATACACTATTCTACGTGTATTGGATTAAATGAGTTAATATTGTTGAGAACTAGGCTTCTCATTTTAAGAAGGGAGATAAAATCATACAATGGGCGAAGGCAGGAAGTACCTTGTAGGGTTGTAATGGAATTGAAAGTACCACTATACACTTATAATTTCTCTGAAATTAAGGAAAAAAATGAATGTGAACTAGAAAGTATTAAATATATATATGTATGTAGATGTATATGTCTCTACATAGATGCATAGATAGAGACAGATTCTATCATACTAGAAAGTATACCTATGGAGAGAGACGAGGGGGAGGGAGAGAGAGAAAATTCTATAAAATTCCTGATTAGGAAATGATCCCTTAAAGGTTGTTTTAAAAATAACCCATAATTTGACTAAGTGCTCCTGCTTTTATTATTTATTTATTCATTCATTCATTTTTAAAATTAAAACATCCTTTCATTTTTGAAACCATACATGGTTTCATACTCTTGTGTTAGGAGCGTATTGGGTAACAGAATTTGTTTTGGAGTCAGTCTCTGTTTAAATCCCAGCTTTCCCACTTATTAGCTATATGGTCTCAATCTAATTATTACATCTCTCTGGCCACTGGATACTTCATCTGTAAAATGATACACACACATGCTTCACAGATAATTCTGTGAGGAAATGTACATAGAGTGCCCAACAGAATCTGGCTTATTATAGATGCTCAGTATCTGACAGGTAGTACTATTATTATTGCATGTAATTATTATTATGGGGTGACACAAGTAACATATTTATTATACATTGTTTCTTCTGCAAATAAGAAAATACATAGGGGTTAGTGCTCAATTCAGTTACCCAGATCAGACAATGATATAGCTTGTCTGTTCTCATGACACGTATTGGTACACATTCTGGGAAATCATAACTAAAATGTCAAAATATTTTAAAATTGTAGCACTTGCTATAACTCTTTCCATTGGAGTGGAGTTCAGCATAAGAAACATCTATTTTGGACTTTTAATCAGGATGGTTTAGTTACTGATGGAGCAATAGGTTGTTGCTATGAGGCCTAATGTATCCTTCACAAGGTAAAGCGTGGCAGCTCTGGTGCAGTAAAGGGACCAGAATCAGCAGACTTGTGTTTGAATTCTGGAACTGCCTTTTCTTATTGTGAGGCAAATGGGCAAATCACTTAAGTTCTTTAAATATTAGTTTCCTCATCTGTAAGGTCTGGATAATTTTGTGTATTCACAAGATTGTTGTGAGGATCAGATGAAAAGAGATGTGAACACTTTTCTAATCAGTGAGATGCTACACAAGTGCAACATATCAGATGGTATTATATATTTTATGGCACAAACCTCAAAGATGAGAGAACAAAATGATCCGGTGTGCTTTGACTTGGTTTTATCAGCTATGATTTTGTTACTCACTGACTGACAATAATATTCTCTGTAGCTATTCAAAAATAGACTTACAGAAGACAACAATTCAGTTCATAAAATGTAGAGTAATTTTGCCATGTACTGTGTATGCGTCCATTGTTTAACCTCTTCCTGGGAAGCATGTTAAAGACAAAATTTTTGGTAAGAAGATAATTAATGTTAGAAGAAAAGCCCCACAAACAAAATCTAAGATTTTTGTGAATTGGTTGGAAGGCAACTTACTTATAAACAAAATGAATTTAGCCAAATCAGTATACATTTTTTCAGGCTCCAGAATTATTGACACCATCTGTTAGCATCTAATCCAGAAATGGTACTACAGTCTATATTGTTGGCTTACATTTCAAGTTTTTTTCTGTATCTTTTAAGACTATCTCACAGTGCCAAGACATCTAGTTGTAAAATCTAAAACTGTACTTATCAACCTTGAAAAAAAATTTTTAGTGTGGTAAAATAGAGTGACTATAGTTAACAATAATATATTGTGTATTTAAAAATAACCAACAGGGTGGAATTGGAATGTTCCTACCAAAAGAAATGATAAATGCTTAAGGTGATGGATACACCAATTACCCTGATTTGATCATTACACATTGCATGCTTGCATCAAAACATCACATGTACTCCATAAATATATACAACTATTATGTACCCATAATAATTTTTTTAAAAGCGTATTGGGAGCACACTGTCTAAATGAGAATTATGAGGACCATTGAGGATACAGTAATATAAATTTAAGATATAAAATTGTTATGCAATTTTAAAGACTCAACTCTTTGAAACGTGGATTAGAATTTCTATTAAAATTCTGTAATGCTTAATTAAATCATGATTGTGATATCAAAAATATACCTCACATATGATTTAAATGCCTACATTTTTTTACATTGATAACAAAAATGAACATCATTTAATAAAAAAAAGTAACATAAAAAATTTCTTGGCTGTGCTAAGAACTTCTAGGTTGACAATTTTTTAGTTCTTACAACAACCCCGTGATAACCTCTTAAATTTTTAAGTATATAATACAGTTTTTTAAACTATAGGCACAATGTTATATAGCAGATCCCTAGAAATTATCATCTCGCATAACCAGAATTTTATACCCATTGAACACCCACTCCCTATTTCCCACTCTCTCAGCCTCTGGTAACCACCATTCTACTCTCTGCTTCTATGTGTTTGACTGTTTTAGATACCTCATACAAGTGGAATCATGCATACAAATTGTATATGTTTATTGTATACAATATGATGTTTTGAAATATGCATATATTGTGGAAGAGCTAAATTGAGTTAATTGACATATGCATTATCTCATATACTTATCATTTTTTATAGTAAGAACAATTAAAATCTACTCTCAGTGATTTTCAAGAATTCAATATATTGTTATTAATTATAGTCACCGTGTTGTACCATAGATCTCTTGTTTCTCCAATCTAAAATAAATTTTGTACTTTTGACCAACACCTGCCCAACCTCCCACCCCCAGCATCTAATATCCACCATTCTACTTTCTGCTTCTATGAGTTCAACAATTTTAGACTCCACATATAAGTGAGCTCATGCAGTATCTGTCTTTCTGTGCTTGACTGATTTCACTTAAAATAATGTCCTCCAGCCAGCACTTTGGGAGGCTGAGGCGGGTGAAATACGACGTCAGGAGTTCCAGACCAGCCTGGCCAACATGGTGAAACCCCGTCTCTACTAAAAATACAAAAAAATTAGCTGGGCATGGTGGCAGGTGCCTGTAATCCCAGCTACTCGGGAGGTTGAAGCAGGAGTATCTCTTGAACCCAGGAGGCCGAGGTTGCAGTGAGCCTATATCACGCCATTCCACTCCAGCCCGGGTGACAGTGTGAGACTCCGTCTTAATAATAATAATAATAATAATAATAATAATAATGTCCTCCAGGTCCATCCATGTTGTTGCCAATGATGGGATTCCCTTCTTTTCTAAGGCTGAAGAGTATTCCATTGCACGTATATATGTACCACATTTTCTTTATCCATTCATCCATTGATGGGCACTTAAGTTGATTCCATTTCTTGGCTATTGTGAATAATGTTGCAATAAACATGTGAGTGCAGATATCGAGTCCGCATACTGATTTCATTTCCTTCGGCTATATACCCAGTAGAGATATTGCTGAATTGTTTGGTAGTTTTATTTTTAATTTTCTGAAAAACCTCCATACTGTTTTCCATAATGGATGTACTAATTTACATTCCCAACAACAGTGTGCAAGGGTTCCCTTTTCCCCATATCCTCATCAACACTTATCTTTTGTATTTTTGATGATAGCTATTTTAACAAGTGTGAGGTGATACCTCATTGTGATTTTAATTTGCATTTTCCTTGCAAGATGGGTGAAGTTGAACATTTTTTAATATACCTGTTGGCCATTTGTATGTCTTCTTTTGAGAAATGTCTATTTAGGTCCTTTGCCCATTTTTAAATATCGTTATTTGATTTATTGCTATTGAGTTGTTTGAGTTCCTTATATATTTTGGATATTAATCCCTTATTAGTTATATGACTTGCAAATATTTTCTCCCATTCCATAGGTTGTCTCTTCACTCGATTGATTATTTTCTTTGTGGTATGGAAGCTTTTTAATTTGATGCAATTCTATTTGTCTACTTTTGTTTTTGTGGCCTATGCTTTTGGGATCATAGCCAAAAATCATTGTGTAGACCAATGTTGTGGAGTTTTCCACCTGTTTTCTTCAAACGACTTTTACAGCTTCAGAGCTTATATTTAAGTCTTTAATCAATTTTGAGTTTTTTTTGTATATGATGTAAGTGCCCAAGTTCTTTCTTCTGCATGGTGTATATCCAGTTTTCCTAACATCATTTATTACAGAGAATTGTTTTTTCCTCATTGTGTGTTCTTGGCATCTTTGTCAAAAATCAAATGGCTGTAAATGTATGGGTTTATTTTTGGGCTCTCCATTCTGTTCCACTGGTCGATGTGTCTGTTTTTATACCAGTACTAAGCTGTTTTGATTAATATAGCTTTGTAATGTATTTTGAAGTCAGGTAGTGAGATGTCACCAGTTTTGTTCTTTTTGCTCAAGATTGCTTTGGTTATTCGGGGTCTTTTGTGGTTTCATACAAACTTTAGAATTTTTTTCTGTTTCTGTGTAAAATGTCATTGGAATTTTGATAGTGATTGCATTGAATCTGTAAATCATATTGGGTAGTATGGACATTTTAACAAAATCAATTCTTCCATTCCATGAACACAGGATACCTTTCCATTTTTTAAATCTTCTTCAGTGTTTTCATTAATGTTTCATAGTTTTCAGCATACAGGTCTTAGATTTCTATAATTAAATTTATTCATAAGTGTTTTATCTTTGTAGTTATTGCAAATGGGATTGTTTTCTTGATTTCTTTTTTGGATAGCTGTTCATTGGTATATGGAAATGCTACTTATTTTTGTATGCTGATTTTGTGTCTTAAAACTTTATCGTATTTATCAGTTTGGTCTAACATTTAAGTCTCTAATCCATCTTGAATTAATTTTTGTATAAGGTGTAAGGAAGGGATCCAGTTTCAGCTTTCTACATATGGCTAGACAGTTTTCCCAGCACCATTTATTAAATAGGGAATCATTTCCCCATTTCTTGTTTTTGTCAGGTTTGTCAACGATCAGATGGTTGTATATGTGTGGTGTTATTTCTGAGGCTTCTATTCTGTTCCATTGGTCTATATCTCTGTTTTGGTACAGTACCATGCTGTTTTGGTTACTGTAGCCCTGTAGTATAGTTTGAAGTCAGGTAGCGTGATGCCTCCAGCTTTGTTCTTTTGGCTTAGGATTGTCTTGGCAATGCGGACTCCTTTTTGGTTCCATATGAACTTTAAAGTGGTTTTTTTCCAATTCTGTGAAGACAGTCATTGGTAGCTTGATGGGGATGGCATTGAATCTATAAATTACCTTGGGTGGTATGGCCATTTTCACGAGAATGATTCTTCCTATCCATGAGCATGGAATGTTCTTCCATTTGTTTGTGCCCTCTTTTATTTCGTTGAGCAGTCATTTGTAGTTCTCCTTGAAGAGGTCCTTTACATCCCTTGTAAGTTGGATTCCTAGGTATTTTATTCTCTTTGAAGCAGTTGTGGATGGGAGTTCACTCATGATTTGGCTGTTTGTCTGTTATTGGTGTATAGGAATGCTTGTGATTTTTGCACATGGATTTTGTATCCTGAGACTTTGCTGAAGTTGCTTATCAGCTTAAGGAGATTTTGGGCTGAGACGATGGGGTTTTCTAAATATACAATCATGTCATCTGCAAAAAGGGACAATTTGACTTCCTCTTTTCCTGGTTGAATATACCCTTTATTTCTTTCTCCTGCCTGATTGCCCTGGCCAGAACTTCCAACACTATGTTGAATAGGAGTGGTGAGAGAGGGCATCCCTGTCTTGTGCCAGTTTTCAAAGGGAATGCTTCCAGTTTTTGCCCATTCACTATACTATTGGCTGTGGGTTTGTCATAAATAGCTCTTATTATTTTGAGATACGTTCCATCAATACCTAGTTTATTGAGAGTTTTTAGCATGAAGGGCTGTTGAATTTTGTCAAAAGCCTTTTTCTGCATCTATTGAGATAATCATGTGGTTTTTGGTTTTGGTTCTGTTTATGTGATGGATTACATTTATTGATTTGTGTATGTTGAACCAGCCTTGCATCCCAGGGATGAAGCCAACTTCATCTTGGTGGATAAGTTTTTTGATGTGCTGTAAGCAAGCAATTTTAAATACCACAACACTCTTACTGCAGAGAAGCAGGGGTTTTAAAAAATTAATCATTTTCCTAGTCAAAGTAATTTTTTACTATATTCTGGAGTTCTGTAAAAGTTCACTCTGGCAGTTTTTGCCAACTCATTTGTTACTTTTGGGGTGTGGTAGAACCCTGGTTTCCTCTAGGCTGCCATTTTTCATGTCATCTTGTTTGTTTCCTTTTTTTTTCTCTGTTTTCTTCTGCATACATTCCTGCAATGTATCTGAACACTTTTTATAAGTAAATATTTATTTATCTATAGTGTTTTTGAACATATGTCTTTGTATAGTTTTTTTAGTGGTTATTCTAGGCTTACAATATACATACTTAACACTTTTAAAAAAAATGCTATTTTTACCTGACACATAATAATTGTATATATTTATGGGGTACAATGTGATGTTTCAATACACATATACATTGTGTAACAAATAATTGAATCGGGGTAATTAGCATATCTATCACCTCAAACATTTATCATTTCTTGGTGGTGGGAGCATAGAAAATCCCCCTTGAGTTATTTTGAGATAGGATTTTCTTCCCTTTTAAAGCTGAATAATATTCCATTGAGTGTATATACCACATTTTCTTTATCCATTCATGTGTCAATGGACATGTGGGTTATTTCTTTATATTAGCTATTATGAATACTGCCGCAATGAACATGAGAATGCAGAGACCTTTTAAAGATCTCTATTTCTCCACCCAGCCTGGGTTCATAAAAAAATGAAACATAAAAAATAAAATATTAAATATCTTTATTTCAATTCCTTTGTATATATACCCAGAAGTGAGAAAAAATTTTAAAGATCTTTATTTCAATTCCTTTGTAAGTATACCCAGAAGTGAGATAGCTGGGTCATATGTTAGTTCTAATTTTAATATTTTGAGGAATGTCCATATTACTTTCCATAGCTGTTGCACCATTGTATACTCCCAACCAACAGTGTACAGACTCCCAATTTCTCCACATTTTTGCCAGCACATTGTCTTATTTTTTATATAGTTTAACTATGAAAACAGGTGTAAGGTGAGATCTCCTTCTAGTTTTGATTTGCACTTCCCTGACAATGATGTTGAGCATCTATTTATATGCCTGCTGTTCATTTATATGCCTTCTTTGGAGAAATATATGTTCAAGTCCTTGGACTATTTATTTATTTATTTATTTATTTATGTTTTGATTTAGAGTTGAAGGAGTTCCTTATGTATTTTGGCAAATAATCTCTTATCAGAGATATGGTTTGCAAATATTTCTCCCCTTCTGTAGATTGCCTTTTTACTCTGTTGATTTTGGCTATTCTTGGTCTTTTGTGGATCCATGTGAATTTTATTATTGCTTTTCCTATTTTAGCATTAATTTTGTAGACTGCTTTGGTTAGTGTGCACACTTTCACAATATTAAGTATTCCAATCCATGGACACAGGATATCTTTTCATTTATTAGTGTCTTTAATTTCTTTCAGCAATGTTTTGTGGTTTTCAGGGTGCAAGTCTTTCACCTCCTTGGTTAAGTTTATTCCTAAGTATTTTATTCTTTTCAATGCTATTTTAAATTACATTATTTACTTAATTGCTCTTTTTTTTTTTTTTTTTTGAGACAGAGTTTTGCTCTTGTTGCCCGGGCTGGAGTGCAATGGCGCAATCTCGGCTCACGGCAACCTCCGCCTCCTGGGTTCAAGTGATTCTCCTGCCTCAGCCTCCCAAGTAGCTGGGATTACAGGCACCTGCCACCATGCCTGGCTAACTTTTGTAGTTTTAGTAGAGTCGGGGTTTTGCCATGTTGGCCAGGCTGGTCTCGAACTCCTGACCTCAAGTGATCCGTCCACCTTGGCCTCCCAAAGTGCTGGGATTAAAGGCGTGAGCCACCACGGCCGGCCCCTTAATTGCTTTTGGATGGTTTGTTGTTAGTGTATAGAAACACAACTCCTTTATTGAGCTCATTTATTAGGTCAAACAGATTGTTTGCAGAAGTTTTAAGGTTTTGTATATATAGAATAATATCTCTGCAAACAGAGACAATTTTACTTCTTCCTTTTCCATTTGGATTATTTTTATTTCTTTTTTAATATTTAATTGCTCTGGATAGGACTTCCAGCAGTATGTTGAATCAAGGTGGCAAGAGTGGGCATACCTATCTCATTGCTGATCTTAGAGGAAACACTTTCAATTTTTCACCATTTAGTATAATGTCAGCTGTGGGCTTGTCATATATGGCCTTTATTATGCTGAAATACAGTTCTTCCATACTGTTAAGAATTTTTATAATAAAGGGGTGTTGAATTTAGTCAAATGCTTTTTCTGCATCTATTGAGATAATCAGGTGATTTTTATTTTTCATTCTATTCATGTGGTGCATGCATAATTGATTTGCACATGTTGGGCCAACCTTGCATACCAAGGGTAAATTTCATCTGGTCATATGTATAGTCTGTTTTTTGATTTTTAAAAAATGTTTTTATTTTTTAATTTTTGTGGGTACATAAAAGGTGCATATATTTATGGGATACATGAGGTGTTTTGATACAGGCATGCAATGTGAAATAAGCACATCATGGAGAATGGGGTACCCATCCCCTGAAACATTTATCCTTTGAGTTACAAACAATCCAATTATACTCTAAGTTTTTAAAAAATGTACAATTATTATTGACTATAGTCACCCTATTGTGCTATCAAATAGTAGATCTTATTCATTCTTCTTATTTTTTGAACCCATTAACCATCCCCATCTCCTTGCCAGTGCCCCATTACCCTTCCCAGCCTCTGGTAACCCTCCTTCTACTTTTTATCTCCACGAGTTCAATTGTCTTGATTTTTCAATCCCACAAGTAAGTGAGAAAATATGATGTTTGTCTTTCTGTGCCTGGCTTATTTCACTTAACATAATGATCTCTAGTTCAATTCATGTTGTTGCAAATGACTGGATCTTATTCTTTTCATGGCTGAACAGTGCTTCATTGTGTGTATGTACATTTTCTTTATCCATTCATCTGTTGATGGACGCTTAGGTTGATTCCAAACATTAGCTATTGTAAACGGTGCTACAACAAACATAGGTGTGCAGATATCTCTTTGATATGTTGTTTTCCTTTCTTTTGGGCATACACCCAGCAGTGGGATTGCTGGATCATATGGTAGCTCAATTTTTATTTTTTTGAGGACCTTCCAAACTGTTCTCCGTAGTGACTGTACTAATTTACATTTCCACAAACAGTGTTCCAGGGTTCTCTTTTCTATGCATGATCACCAGCAGTTGCTATTGCCTGTCTTTTGGATAAAAGCCACTTTAACTGGGGTAAGATGGTATCTCATTGTAGTTTTGATATGCATTTCTCTGATGATTAATGATATTGAACTCCTTTTCAAATGCCTATGTGCCATTTGTATGTCTTCTTTTGAGAAATGTCTATTCAAAACTTTTACCCATTTTTTTCATAGGATTATTAGATTTTTTTTTCCTATAGAGTTGTTTGAACTCCTTAGATATTCTGGTTAATCTTTTGTCAGATGGGTAGTTCACAAATATTTTCTCCCATTCTTTGGGTTGCCTATTCACTTTGTTGATTGCATCCTGTGCTGTGCAGAAGTTTTTTTAACTTGATGTGATACCATTTGTGCAGAAGCTTTTTAACTTGATGTGATACCATTTTTGCTTGGGTTGCCTGTGCTTGTGGGATATTGCTCAATAAATCTTTGCCCAGACCAATGTCCTAGAGCATTTTCCCAATGTTTTCTTGTAGTAGTTTCATAGTTTGTGGTCTTAGATTTAAGTCTTTAATAAATTTTGCTTTGATTTTTGCATATGGTGAGAGATAGGGGTCTAGTTTCATTCTTCTGCATATGAATATCCAGTTTTCCAGCACCATGTATTGAAGAGACTGTCTGTTCCCCAGTGTATACCTTGGCACCTCTGTCAAAAATAGGTGTGTGAATTTGTTTCTGGGTACTCTGTTCTGTTCCATTGGTCTACATGTCTGTTTTTATGCCAGTACCATGCTGTTTTGGTTACTACAGCTCTGTACTATAATTTGAAGTCAGGTAATGTGATTCCTCCAGTTTTGTTCTGTTTGCTTAGGATAGCTTTGGCTATTCTGGGTATTTTGTGGTTCCATATGAATTTTAGGATAGTCTTTTCTATTCCTCTGAAGGATGTCCTTGGTATTTTGATAGGGATTGCATTGATTCTGTAGATTGCTTTGGGTAGTATGGAAATTTTAACAGTATTGATTCTTCCAATCAATGAACGTGTAATATTTTTCTTTTCTTTTTTTTTTTTTTTTTGGTGTCCTTCTAATTTCTTTCATGAGTGTCTTATAGTGTTTTTTTGTTGTTGTTTTTTTTTTTTTTTGACAAACTCTCACTCTGTCACCCAGGCTGGAGTGCAGTGGCACTATCTTGGCTCACTGCAACCTCCGACTCCTGGGTTCAAATGATTCTCCTGCCTCAGCCTCCTGAGTAGCTGGAATTACAGGCGCCCACCAACACACCCAGCTAATTTTTGTATTTTTAGTAGAGATGGGGTTTCTCCATGTTGGCCAGGCTGATCTCGAACCCCTGACCTCAAGTGATCTGCCCACCTTGGCCTCCCAAAGTGCTGGGATTACAGATGTGAGCCATCATGCCCAGCCTATAGTTTTTATTATAGAAATTTTTCATGTGTTGTTAATTCCTAGGTATTTAATTTTATGTAGGCTATTGTAAATGGGATTACTTTTTAAATTTCTTTTGCACATTGTTCACTGTTGGCATATAGAAATGCTACTGATGGCCAGGTGCGGTGGCTCACGCCTGTAATCTCAGCACTTTGGGAGGCCAAGGCGGGCGGATCACAAGGTCAGGAGATTGAGACCACAGTGAAACCCTGTCTCTACTAAAAACACAAAAAATTAGCCGGGCATGGTGGTGGGCCCCTGTAGTCCCAGCTACTCGGGAGGCTGAGGCAGGAGAATGGTGTGAACCCGGGAGGCGGAGCTTGCAGTGAGCTGAGATCACGCCACTGCACTCCAGCCTGGGCGACAGAGCAAGACTCCGTCTCAAAAAAAAAAAAAAGAAAAAGAAAAAGAAAAAGAAATGCTACTGACTTTCATATGTTGATTTTGTATCCTGTAACTTTACTGAATTTTTTTTTATCAGTTCTAATAGTTTTCTTGTGGAGTCTTTAGGTTTTTCCAAATATAAGATCATATCATTGGCAAAGAATGATAATTTGACTTTCCAATTTGGATATACTTTATATATTTCTCTTGCCTGATTGCTATAGCCAGGACTTCCTGTACTATGTTGAATAACAGTGGTAACAGTGGACCAGATCTTAGAGGAGAGGCTTTCAGTTTTTCTCTATTTGGTATGATACTAGTTGTGGATCTGCCATATATGGCTTTTACCATGTTGAGATATGTTCTTTCTATCCCCAGTTTTTTGTGGGTTTTCATCATGAAGGGATGTTGAATTATATCAAATGCTTTTTCAGCATCAATTGAAATGATCATATGGTTTTTATCCTTCATTCTGTTGATAAGATGTATCACATTGATTGATTTGCAAATGTTGAACCATCCTTGCATCCCAGCGATAAATTCCACTTGGTCATGATGAATGATCTTTCTAATGTATTGTTGAATTCGGTTTGCTAGTATTTTGTTGAGGATTTTAAAAGCATGAGTATTCATCAGGAATATTGGCCTGTAGTTTTCTTTCTTTGATGTGTCTTTGTCTGGTTTTGGTATAGGGTAATACTGGTCTCATTGAATGAGTTTGGAAGTATTCCCTCCTCTATCTTTTTTTTTTTTGGAATAGTTTGAGTAGTATTTGTATTAGTTCTTCTTTAAATGTTTGATGGAATTCAGCAATGACGCCACCATTGGGTCTTGGGCTTTTCTTTACTGGGAGACTTTTTATTATGGCTTCAATCTTGTTACTTGTTATTGTTGTTCAGGTTTTGGATTTCTTCCTCATTGAGTTTTGGTATGTTGCATGCATCTAGGAATTTGTCCATTTCCTCTAGATTTTCCAGTTTACTGGCATATAGCTGCTTAGAGTAGCCACTAATGATCCTCTGAATTTCTACAGTATCAGTCATAATGTCTTCTTTTTCATCTCTGATTTTATTGATTTGTATCTTCTCTCTTTTTTTCCTTAGTCTAGCTATAGGTTTGTCATTTTTAAAAATCTTCTCAAAAAACCAACTTTTTGTTTCACTGATCTTTTGTACTGTTTTATTCATTTCAATTTCATTGAAATGTATATGCTCTGATTTTTATTATTTATTTTCTTCTAATTTTTGGTTTGGTTTGTTTTTGCTTTTCTAGTTCTTTAAGCTGCATCATTAGATTGTTTATTTGAAGCTTTTCCTCTTTTTTGATGTAGGCATTTGTAGCTATAAATGTCCCTCTTAGTACTGCTTTTGCTGTATCCCATAGGTTTTGGTATGTTGTATTTCCATTATTATTTGTTTCAAGAAATTTTTCAATTTCCTTTTTAATTTCTTCTTTGACCCACTGGTCATTCAGAAACATATTGTTTAATTTCCATGTATTTGTATCTTCCCCAAAATTCCTCTTATTATTAATTTCTAGTTTTACTCCATTGTGGTCAGAAAAGTTACCAGATATTATTTTATTTTTTTTGAATATTTGAAGACTGTTTTTGTGACCTAACATATGGTTTATCCTTGAGAATGATCCATGTGCTGAGGAGAAGAGTTGTATTCTGCAGCTCTTGAATAAAATATTTTGCAAATATCTATTAGCTCCATTTGGTCTACAGTACAAATTAAGCCTGATGTTTCTTTGTTGATTTTCTGTCTGAAGATCTGTCTGATGCTGAGAGTGGGGTGTGGAAGTCTTCAGCTATAATGAGGAATATTTCTCTCTTTGGCTTTAATAATATTTCCTTTATATATCTGGGTGCTCCAGTGTTGGCTGCATATATATTTAAAATTGTTATATCCTCTTGCTAAATTGACTCCTTTTTCATTATATTGTGATCTTCTTTGCTTCTTCTTATAGTTTTGGTCATGAAATCAATTTTGTCTGATATAAGTATAGTGACTTCTGCGCTTTTTTGGTTTTCATTGGCATGGAATATTTTTTCCGTTCCTTTATTTTTAGTCTACGTGTGTCTTTGTACGCGAAGTGTGTTTCTGGTAGGCAAAAGATCAATGGGTCTTGTTTTTTCATCTATTCAGCCAGTCTGTGTCTTTTGATTGGGGAGTTTAGTCCATTTACATTAAATATTATTATTAATGAGTAAGGATTTACTCCTGCCATTTTGTTATTTGTTTTCTGGTTGTTTTCTGGTCTTGTCTTCCTTTTTCCTTTCCTTCCTGTCTTCCTAAATTTAGTGATGGTTATTTTCTCTAGTGATATGATTTAGTTTCTTGCTTTTTACTTTTTGTGTATCCATTGTATGATTTTTGGTTTGAGGTTACCATGAGGATTGCAAATATTATCTATACCCATTATTTTAACCTGATAACAACTTAACACTATTTGCATAAATAAACAAAAAGAAAACTAATAAAAATTCTATGCTTTAACTTAATCCCCCCATATTTTAACATTTTGTTGTCTCTATTTATATCTTATTGTACTGACTATGTCTTGAAAAGTTGTTGTAGTTAATATTTTCGATTGGTTCATCATTTAGTCTTTCTACTTAGGATAAGAGTAGTTTACACACCACAATAACAGTGTTATAATATTCTGTGTTTTTCTGTGTGCTTACTATTACCAGTGAGTTTTGTACCTTGAGATGATTATTTATTGCTCATTAGTGTCATTTTCTTTCTGATTGAAGTACACTCTTTAGATTTCTTGTAGAACAAGTCAGGTATTGATAAAATTCCTCAACTTTTGTTTGTCTGGGAAAGTCCTTATTTCTCCCTCATGTTTGAAGGATATTTTCACTACCTATACTATTCCAGGGTAAAAGTTTTTCTTCTTCAGCACTTTAAATATGCCATGCCACTGTCTCCTGACCTGTAAGGTTTCCACTGAAAAGTCTGCTGCCAGACATATTGGAGTTCCATTTTATGTTATGTTTATTTTCTCTTGCTGCTTTTAGAGCCCTTTCTTTATCCTTGACCTTTAGGAATTTGATTATTAAATGCCTAAGGTAGTCTTCTTTGGGTTAAATCTGTTTTCTGTTCTATAACTTTCTTGTACTTTGATATTACTATCTTTGTCTACATTTGGGAAGTTCTCTGCTATTCTTCCTTTGAATAAACTTTCTACCCCTATCTCTTTGTCTGCCTCTTTAAGGCTAATAACTCTTAGACTTGCCCCTTTGAGGCTATTTTCTAGATCCTGTAAGCATACTTCATTGTTTTTTATTCTTTTTTCTTTTTTTATCCTCTGACTATGCATTTTCAAATTCAAATACGAATTTCAAGCCTGTCTTCAAGTTCACTGCCTCTTTCTTCTGCTTGATTAATTCTCCTATTGAAGGACCCTGATATATTCTTCAGTATCCCAATTTCATTTTTCAGCTCCAGAATTTCTGCTGGATTCTTGTAAATTATTTCAACCTCTTTATTAAATTTATCTGATAGAATTCTGAATTCCTTCTCCATATTATCTTGAATTTCTTTGAGTTTCCTCAGTACAGCTATTTTGAATTATCTGTCTGAAAGGTCACATATCTCTGTTTCTCCAGGATTGGTCCCTAGTGCCTTATTTAGTTTATTTGGTGAGGTTATGGTTTTTTGTTTTTATTTATTTATTTTTTTGATGGAGTTTCACTCTGTCACCCAGGCTAGAGTGCATTGGCGTGATCTTGGCTCTCCGCCTCCTGGGTTTAAGCAATTCTCTGCCTCAGCCTCCCGAATAGCTGGGATTACAGGCACCCACCACCACATCCAGCTAATTTTTTTTTTTTTTTGTATTTTTAGTAGAGACGGGGTTTCACCATCTTGGCCAGGCTGATCTTGAACTCCTGACCTCGTGATACACCCACCTCAGTCTCCCAAAGTGCTGGGATTACAGGCATGAGCCACTGCACCCGGCATTGGTGAGGTTATGTTTTCCAAGATGGTGTTGATGCTAGCAGATGTTCTTTGGTGTCTAAATATTAAAGAGTTATGTATTTATTGTAGTCTTCACTGTTTGAGCTTATTTGTAGCCATCATTCTTGGGAAGGCTTTCCATATATTTTAAAGGACTTGGGTGTTGTGATCTAAGCTCTGTCCTCTTTAGGAGACACCCCAGTAACACTGTGGTTCTTGCAGATTCTTGAAAGTACTGCCTTGCTGGTCTTGGACAAGATCTGAGAGAATTGTTCTTTTCTCGTACTTTCTCCCAAACATACAGTCTCTCTCTCTGTTTTGAGCCACCTAAAACTGGGAGTCGAGTGACACAAGCACCCCTATGGCCACCACCACTGTTACTGCATTGAGTGAGACCTGAAGCCAGCACAACACTGGGTCTCACCCAAGGCCTGCTGTAACCACTCCCTGACTACTGCCTATGTTCACTCAAGGCCCTGGGACTACAATGAGCAGGTAAAAAAGCCAGCCAGGCTTGTGCCCTTTCCTTCAGGGCAGCAAGGTCACCCAGGACCCATCTGGGTCCATAAGTGTCACCCAGGAGTCATGGACTAGAGTCACAAACTTAGAAGTCTACCTGGTGTCCTATTGTATTGCAGCTGAGCTGGTCCTCAAACCACAAGATGCAGTCCTTTTCACTCTTCCCTCCTCTTTTCAAAATCAGAGCCTAGCCTCTTAGCCACCACCACCCTAGACTGTGAGGAGTACTGCCAGACTACCATAGATGTTCCCTTAAGGCTCAAGGTCTCTTAAGTCAGCTTGTCATGAATGCTGCCTGGCCTGGGACTCACACTTCAGGGCAGTGGGCTCCCCTCTGGCCTAGGCCAAGTCCAGAAATGCCATCTAAGAATCAAGTCCTGGAATCAGGGACCCCGAAAGCCCAATCAGTGCTCTACTCCCCTGTGGCTGTGCTGGTACCTGAAATCAGCAGGTCTCAGAGGCTCATGATGTAGTATTTGGGTATCACTGCTGGTTATTCAGGGTCCAAGGGCTCTTCAGTCAGCAGGTGATGAATGCTGACAGGACTGGGTCCTTTCCTTCAATACAGCAGGTTCCCTTCTGGCCTAGGATTTGTCTAGAGATGTCATCTGGGAACTAGGGCCTGGAATGGGGGCCTCACAACTCTGACTGGTGGCTGGCTTACCCTGCTGTGGCTGAGCTGATATCCTAGATGCAAGACAAAGTCCTCCCCACTCTTCCATCTCCTATCCTCAAGTGGAAGAAAGGGGTCTTTTATGGAGCCATGAGCTGTGCAGCCTTGGATTAAGAGAGGTGTGATGCCAGCAGTCCCTTGGCTGCCCCAGGTAGTGTCTCAGTATGTCATGTGCCCTGCCACAGTCCACTGTCTCTGAGCCTAGTTCAGCACTCACTAGGACTTACCCAATATTTGCAGTCCTTATGGCCTGGATTGCCTTTCAAGTGTACTTGGAGATACAGACTGCGGTAGCCCTTGGTCGCAAGGTTTTCAGGCACTCATGTTTGGACCACTGGGATGGGTGATTCCCCTCTGACTAGGGCTGGTTTAAATATTCCTTCCATGAGCAGACACCAGTTGAGTTTTGTCTGATTTTCCTTTCTGCTCTAACAGGACAGCACTATTAATAAGTTCAATGCTTCACAATTGCTATATTCTCCCTCCCACAATGCCCAGAGATGCTCTCTGCACCATGTTGGCACTGCCAGGGGTGGGGGATGAGTGGCATCAGCGATTTAGGGATTTTTTTTCTATCTCTTCAGTGCCTCTTACAGCAATATGAAGTTAAAACCAGGTACTATAAGTGCTCAGCAAATTTTTGGTTCTTATGAGGATGTCTTTCTGTGTAGATAGCTGTTAAATTGGTGTCCTTGTTGGAGGACGATCGGTGGAGCTTTCTATTTTGCCATCTTGCTCTGCCTCTTTTATGTATATCTTTTTAATGTGCTTTGAATTCAGTTTGCAAGTATTTGTTGAGGATTTTTACATCTATGCTCATCAGGGATTTTGTACTGTAATTTTCTTTTCTTAAAGTGTCTTTCTCTGGCTTTGGTATCAGGGTAATGTTGGCCTCATAGAATGAATTTGGAAGTGTTCCCTTCTCTTCAATGTTTTGAAAGAGTTTGAGAAGGATTGGTGTTAATTCTTCTTTAAATACTTAGTAGAATTCACCAGAGAAGCTATCTGGTCCTGGACTTTTGTTTCTTGAGAGGTTTCTGATTGCTGATTCAATAATATTATTTATTCTTGGTCTATTCAGATTCCCTATTTCTTCCTGATTTGGTCTTGGTAGATTGTATGTATCTAGGAATTTATCCATTTCTTTTAGGTTATCCAATATGTTGGCATATAATTGTATATACGGTCTCTTATGATCCTTTTAAATTCTGTGGTATCAGTCTTAATGTCTTTTCTTTCCTTTATGATTTTATTTATTTGACTTTTCTCTCTTTTTTCTTTAGTTAGGCTATCTAAATGTTTTCCCATTTTTTATCTTTAAAAAATCAGCTCTTGGATTCAATGATTTTTGTTTCTCCAGTCTCATTTACTTCTGATCTAATCTTTATTATTTCCTTCCTTGTGCTAATTTTGGGCTTAGTTTTTTCTTTTGTTTCTAGTTTATTGAGGTATAATATTAAGTTGTTCATTTGAGACTTTCTTCTTTTTTAATGTAGGTATTTATTTTTATAAATTTCTCTCTTGGTATTGCTTTTACTGCATCCCATAAGCTTTGATATGTTGTGTTTTCATTTACATTTGTCACAAGCTATTTTATAACTTCCATTTTAATTTTTTATTTTGCTCATTATATGTTGTTATATTTCCACATATTTGTGAGTTTTCCAGTTTTCCTTCTCTTGTTGATTTCTAGTTTCATACCATTGTGGTCCGAGAAGATACATGGAATTAATCAATTAATAAATTTTTGTAGCTATATTCTTAATGTTTTTATCTTTTAACTTTTATACTAAAATTAAAATTGATTTACATACCACTATTAGAGTGTTATAGTATCTCTATATTTGTTTATATATTTACCTTTACTATATTTTTCAGTCATTATTTCTGTAAATAAGCTTTCTGACACTTTCTTTCTTCTGGGATATTCATAATACATATATTGGGTTGCTTGTGTCTTGTAAGTCTTATAGGCTTTATTGCTCTTTTTCATTCTTTTTCTGCTCTGACTGGATAATTTCAAATGATCCATTTTATAGTTCACTGATTCTTTTTTTCTGCTTGATCAAGTCTTCTGTTGAATCTCTCCACTGAGTTTTTCAATTTGCTTATTGTATTTTTAGTTCCAGAATTTCTATTTAATTCTTTTTTAATGGTTTCTATCCCTTTGTTGATATTCTCATTTTTCATGTCTTGTTTTCCTCATTACGTTCAGTTGTCTATCTGTGTTCTCTTGTAGCTCACTGACTTTTTAAATACAATTATTTCAAATTGTTTGTCAGGCAATTATTAGATATCCATTTCTTTATGGTCAGTTATCAGAGATTTATTTTGTTCTTTAGTAGTATAATATTTCCTTGATTCTTCATATTCCTGGTACCTTTGCCCTGGTATATGCACATTTGAAGAAGCAACCACCTCTTCCAGTCTTTATGAACTTAAAAAAAAAAAAAATCAAGTAAAGACCTTCACCAATCAGCCTGGCTAGAGAGTCCGGAAGCCTCTCAAACATTCTCTATGGGTATGCACACTCCACTTTTTCCATTCCATCATTGGGGAGAAGCCTCAGGGATTTTATTGCCTTCTCCAAATGTTGTCATTCCATGAAGGCTGCTGTAAACCTCCATTCCTGTTCTCTAAGGCAGTGCACTAAAATACCAGGATGTTGGGTTCAACCTCCACTTCTCTTTCTTCCTCCTGAAGAAGATTCTGGGTTGTGTGCCTTTTACCTATCCTGAAGAATTATGCCTGCTGCTGAGAGCCACCCACCCCTTTTCCCTTGGTTAATACACTGGAATGCTGTGTATAAATTCCACTTATCTCCATTCTTCTTGAAGAAGAAGATTCTGGATTGTGAGCTTCCTGTCTATCCCACAGAGCTGTGCTGACTGCTGAGGCCCTCCTTCCCCTCTTCCTTAAGACAATGCCTAAAATGCCAGAGCATTCAGTTTAAGCTCCCCTTCTCTCCCTCCGTCCTAAAGAAGTCTCAGGACTATGCATGTTTTCTCAATCTTGCAAAGCAGGCTGCCGAGAGCTATCCAACCCCCTTTTCCTACAAGAAAACACTGGAATACTTGGAGGCTTGGTATAAACTCTACTTCTCGCTCTTTCTCCTGAGGGAGAAGTCTCAAGACTTTACACCTTCTCTCAATCTTGCAGAGCCTTTCTGGCCAATGAGACCTTTTCTTTTCTTTTTTAGCTTCCTTTAAGCATTCTTATGCTAGTTGTGTCACCATTGTGAGTGAGTTAAGACAAAAATAAGTCTCTTGGCAGCGCCCTGAAAGGCTGGGGATGTTGCACGTGTACTTCACACTTTATTTACCATGGGGATAAATCATGGGCTGAGCGGCTTTCTTGTGACACTGAGCTGTGCAGGCTTGGAGGATAGCGTGACATAGATAAGTGAAACTGCTCTTCTTTCAAAACAGTTTTACTTGGTTTTGTGCTCATCTGAGATGTTGTAACTTCTTGACTATGGAGTTCTCCTAAAGGTATCTTGGCCTAGATATCATAGCTTTTTGTTGTTTCCATGGGAAGATGAGGAATGGGACTTCCTAGTCTACCATCTTGCTAATGTCACCAATCAGACAGACGTAGTTTTGAATCCCCATTCTGCCACAAGCTAATTCTGTAATCTTCAGCAAGTATTGTGCCCTCTCTGAGCTTCACGTCCTCCAATATTAAAATGGTACTCATATTATCTACCTCATAGGGTTTTGTGTTAAGTGCCAAGTACCTACTACCTATTTAATAAATGGTGCCCATATTTGTTTTTTACTATTAGGTGTAGAGGCTTCACTAGTTGGAAGTATAGGGATAGCTGTCCTACAGAAACATGTGGAGAAATGAAGTTCAGGATGTGTTTATTATTCCCTAATTTCCTTTTTGTTGAATAATTCCTATATTGGTAGTTGCATACCAGTCAGCATGGAAATCTCGTGGCTCCAATACTGACAACCCACTTTTGGTATAAATAAGGCACACATAAAAAGATGTGATGGGAAGTAGGCTTAGAGGCAGACTTGGCCTTTAAGATGAGGTAAGTTACATCAGAACTTGGTAGTGTTGGGGGTCTAGGACCAGGCCATGTTTTGTAGTAGATCATAAGAATCCACACAATGCTTCAAATTCAGTTAAGAAATTTAGACAGCAGGAAGACTGCAGAAAGATAGGAATTTGAACCTGCTACAAAGACTGTCCAGTAATTTCTGAGTATGCCAGGAACAGACACTGTTACCCAAGTGTGTGTGCTGTTTGGGTTGGAGTTTATAGATGTTTCAACACATTTCTGAAGAAGGAGAGAAAAACAGGGCTGACAAAGTCTATGAAAGAAGACAAGAGAAAGTAGTCAGGGCAAGGGTCCCAGTGGCCCAAGCCACTACCATCCTTAAACAAGCTATCTAAACCTAAGACTGATTCTGCCCTTGTTTATTGACTACTACAGATGTTAAGACTCTTCAATCCCTGATTATTTCATCTCTTCTTTTGTTTCTTATATTAATTTATGAGGAAATCCATGTCATATTCCTTCTGTCTATCCACAAGGGGCAACAGAGAGCAATAAGTATTTAGCTTAGTCTCAGCAAACCCAAGCTTTGTGGCTTTGTTAAAAAACATTACATCCCAGTATAAAGACTTCATTCAGGAATTGGTGTTAAGAGGAGGTCAATTGCTTAAAGGAGAAAATAAAGAAATTGAGCACAGGAAGACCTGTTACTTCTAATGGGCTAACCCTCACTCTTGCCAAGCTTTTTTGGTCTGAACTCCTACATATCACGCCTTTGGCTAGGAATAAAGATAAGCCACGTTGATAAAAGGTCCATCATGCCACTGTCCATCTGCTTTCTGACATCTGACTTATCACTTTAATGATGATGGATTTAATTTCTTGGTGGCCATATTGTGATATAAACTATTATTTATGACCCTGGGCCCCCCATGAAAAATAAATAAGAAAAACACATCATTCATTAATTCAGTTCACATTTGTTCATAATCTATTATAAGTGGGATTCTTTTAGATGACAATGTGGGGTAATTGTTACTGAATTGGCAAAGAATCCAGTATCATTCATAACAAACGAGTGAAGGAAGAACTTTTCACTGACTGGCAAAATAGTTGAAATCATTACATAGAAATCTAACTATATTCTCCCATTTCAGTGTAAAAATAAATGTCATGATTTTAAAAATCTATGGGATTTAAATTACAAACTAGAGCATGCCACTTAACTGATATAGCATTAATCCTCTTCTTTCATAGACCAGCAAATTGTGTGAGATTCAGCTTCTTGTCAAAGGCATGATCAGCTCATTGACATGTCTATAGCCTCAGTGGATAGGAAAACTTCTTTCTATAACAACCTATGCATCTGATAATCTTTGGATAAAACTTGGAACAGAAAATACTGTGATTATAACAGAAATTGTTAGGAAAAACAAATCATATAGCACAAGTTTCTGAAGAAATTACTAAATTAACTATTACAAGAGTGTTATTAAAACTTTTCCTGCAGAATCCTGGAGCATAGCCATTTTCAATTATATACTGGTTTTATCAGGAGCCTGGCCTTCCTTTCATAAACAAAATAATTGGCAAGACTTTGAGATTTATGGAACACCATCAAGGGAGCTAACATTAGCAATATAGGATTTTTAGAATGAGAAGAGAGGGAGAAATGGGCAAAGAGCTCATTTAAAGAAATAATGGCCCTAAACCTTCAAATCTGGAGAGAGATCTGGACATCCAGTTACATGAAGCTCAAAGGTTTCCAAATCAGGTTCAACCCAAAGAAGTCTTCACCAAGACGTGTTATAATCAAATTATCAAAAATCAAAAACAAAGAGAGAATTTTGAAGGCAGCAAGAGAAAATATGTGGAAACCCCATAAGACTATCAACATGTTTCTCAGCAGAAACTTTGCAGGTCAGGAGAAAGTAGGATGATATATTCAAAGTGCCAAAACAAAATTTAAAAAAACCTTGTAACCAAGAATACTTTACCCAGCAAGGATGTCCTTCAGAGTTAAAGGAGTGATAAAGACTTCTCCAGACAAAGAAAAGGTAAGGGTGTTCATCACCACTCAGCCTGCCTTATTATAAATACTAAAGTGACTTCTTCAAGCTGAAATGAAAGGATGCTAATTAGTAACATGAAAATATATAAAAGTGTAAAATACACTGGTAAAAATAAATATGTAAACAAATAGAAATACTATAATATTGTAATAGTGGTGTATAAATCACTCATAACTCTAGTATAAAGGTTGTTAAAATGTTAAAATAAAATATTAAATAAAATATTAAAAATAACCATAGCTATAATAATTTATTAGTGGATCCACAATATGAAAAGATATAAATCATGATATCAAAAACACACAATTACATATACATACAATTACATTTGTATGTAGTAAAAATGTAGTTTTTGTATGTGACTGAAGTTAAGTTGTTATCAGCTTTAAATAGCTTGTTATCACTATATGATGTTTTATATAAAGTGTATGGTAATAAACAAAAGCCTATTGTAGATACACAAAAGAGAAGGAGAAAGGAATCAAACCATACTACTACAGAAGATCATCAACTCACAAAGGAAGGCAGCAAGAGAGAAAAAAAGAAACAAAAGTTCTACAAGACATTCACAAAAATGATTAACAAAATGGAAATAGCAAGTCCTTCTCTAGCAATAATTACTTTGAATGTAAATGGATTAAATTATCCAATTAAAAGACATAGAGTGGCTGAATGAATAAAAAAACAAGACCCAAATATATATTGTCTACAGGAGACTCACTTAAGCTTTAAGGACACACAGACTGAAAGAGAAGGGATGGAAAAACATATTCTATGCAAATGGTAATCAAAAGAGAGCATGGGTGACTATACTTACATCAGACAAAATAGACTTTAAATCAAAAACTACACAAAAAGATTCAAAAGTTCATTATATAATGATAAAGGAGTAAATTCATAAAGAAGATATGATAACTGTAAATATATATTCACCCAACTTTGGAGCACCTAAATATATAAAGAAAATATTAATAGATCTGAAGGGGAACATAAGCAGTAATAAAATGATAGTAGAGGACTTCAATACTGTACTTTCAGCAATGGATGGATTATTCAGACAGAAAATCAATAAGGAAACATTGGAATTGAACTACACCTTAGACCAAATGTATCTAACAGATACATATAGCAACATTCCATCTAATGGCAGCAGAATACACATTCTTCAAAAGTGCACATGAGGCCGGGCGTGGTGGGCTCACACCTGTAATCCCAGCACTTTGGGAGGCCAAGACAGGTGGATCACCTGAGGTCAGGAGTTCGAGACCAGCCTGACCAATGTGGTGAAACTCTGTCTACTAAAAATACAAAAATTAGCTGGGCATGGTGGTAGGCGCCTGTAATCCCAGCTACTCGGGAGGCTGAGGTAAGAGAATTGCTTGAACCTGGGAGGTGGAGATTGCAGTGAGCTGAGATTACACCACTGCACTGCAGCCTGGAAGACAGAGCAAGACTCCATAAAAAAAAAAAAAAAAAAGAAAGAAAGAAGGACAGAAAAGAAAAAGAAAGAAAGTGTACATAGAATATTCTCCAGAATAGGTCATAATTCAGGCCACAAAACAAGTCTTAACAAATTCAAGAAGACTAAAATCATATCAAGTATCTTTTCCAACCATAATGATTATAAAACTACAAATCAATAATAGGAGGAAAACTGGAAAATTCATGAATATGTGGAAATTAAACAACAAGTTCCTGAACAAGCAATGGATCAAAGAAAAAATCAAAGGGGAAGTTAGAAAATATCTTGAGAGAAACAAAAATGGAAAAAATACCAAAGCTTATGAGATGCAGCAAAAACAGTACGAAGAGGAAAATATGTAGTGATAAATACCTATATTAAGAACAAAAAAGATCTTGAACAACCTAATTGTATACCTTAAGGAAGCATTTAAAAGAACAATAAAAATATCAAAGTCAGCAGAAGTTTTCAAAGTCTCCTGTTATGTTAACTGTACCTGATCCATGCACGTGCAGGTCAAGGTTATGCCTAGATGTTCATAAATACTTTACTTGTCTCTTCTTCAAGCACTTTCCACTCCATGATCTCCCTGACACATTCTGGATTTCTGTGATGACCATTTTGGTCCTCCCAGCCAGAAACTGCCTAGTTTGACAATGGTGCACGGAAAAATCCATGGTGAAAGAATAGAATTTCTGTAAATGTACTTAGACAACTGGATGTTCACATGCAAAAAAAAAAAAAAAAAAAAAAAGAATTTGAATCCCTACCTAACATGATACACGAAATATGTCAAATAGATCAAAAAGCTAAATGTAAGATCTATAACTGTAAAAATCTTAGAATATAGGCCAATATCTTTATGACATTGGATTAGGCAATAGTTTCTTAGATACGATGCCAAGAGCATAAGCAACAAAAATATATCAAAGAACACCTACAATAAAGTGAAGAGACAGCCCACTGAATAGCAGAAAAAATTTCAAACCATATATCTGATATGTGACTTGTATCTAGAATAGATACAGAATTATTACATATTTGTAGCATAAAGACAAATAACTCAATTTAAAAATTGGATAAGGAACTACCACACAGATGGTTGATAAGGAAATATAAGACTTGAACAAAACTATAGACCAATTGTACCTAACAGATATGCATAGAACACTCTATCCAACAACTGCAGGTTACACATTTTTCTCAAGTGCACATGAATATTCTCCAGGATGGAACACATGTCAGGCCACAAAACAAGTCTTAATAAATTTAAAAAGAGTGAAATTATATAAAATGTCTTTTCTGTTCACAATGAAATGAAATTGGACATTATTATGCCAAATTAAAACTGTAAACATCACATATATAAGAATTTAAACAGCACACTCATAAACACCCAATTGATTAAAAAATAAATGATAGGGGAAATTGGAAAATATTTTGAGACTAGTAGTAGTAGACTATGAAAATAGTGGTTAAATAAAAGATAAGTAAAATACAGAATAGAAAAACAATAGAAAACTCAACAAAATTGTTTGTTTTTTTGAAAGATCAACAAAATTGAAAAATCTTTAACTACATTGACTAAGAAGAAGAAAAGAGAGACTCAAATAACTAAAATCAGAAATGAAAAAGTGGACATTACTATTGACTTTATAATAATAAAAAGGATTATAAGCATGTACTCAGAACACTTGTACATTCACAAATTGGATAACCTATATAAAACTGAAAAATTCCTGGAAACACACAGCCCACTGATAGGGTTTGGATACTTGTGCCCTCCAAATCTCATGTTGAAATATGATTCACAGTGTTGGAAGTGGGGCCTGGTGGGAGAGGTTTGGGCCATGGGGGTGAATTCCTCACGAATGGTTTGGTGCTCTCCCCATGGTAAAGAGTGAGTTCACACTCTATTGGTTTACATGAAAGTTGGTTGTTTAAAAAGAGCCTGGAAACTCCCCTCTCTCTCTCTTCCTCTCTCACCGTGTGATGTTCCTGCTCCTTCTTTGCCTTCTACCATGATTGTAAGCTTTCTGAGGCCCTCACCAGGAGCCAAGCAGATGTTGGCGCCATGTTTGCACAGCTTGCAGAACCAAGAATCAGAAGAAGAAACATCTTTTCTTTATAAATTACCCAGTCTCAGGTATTCCTTTATAGTAACTCAAATGGACTAACACAGTCACAAAGACTGAATTATAAATAAATAGAAAATCTTAATATGCTTATAACTAGTAAGGAGATTGAATAGTAATAAGCCACCCCCCACCTCCCACCACCACCACAAAAAGGAAAACCCAGGATGAGTTGGCTTTACTGGTGAATTCAACCAAATATTTAAAGAAGCATTAACACAAATCCTTCTCAAACTCTTCCCCAAAATTGAGGAGGGAACATTTTCTTTTATTTAATTTTTATTTTTTTATCATACTTTAAGTTCTTTTTTTTTTTTAATACTTTAAGTTCTAGGGTACATGTGCACAATGTACAGGTTTGTTACATATGTATACTTGTGCCATGTTGCTGTGCTGCACCCATCAACTCGTCAGCACCCATCAACTCGTCATTTACATCAGGTATAACTCCCAATGCCATCCCTCCTCCCTCTCCCTTCCCCATAATAGGCCCCGATGTGTGATGTTCCCCTTCCAGATTCCAAGTAATCTCATTGTTCAATTCCCAGCTATAAGTGAGAACATGCGGTGTTTGGTTTTCTGTTCTTGTGATAGTTTGCTGAGAATGATGGTTTCCAGCTGCATCCATGTCCCTACAAAGGACACAAACTCATCCTTTTTTATGGCTGCATAGTATTCCATGGTGTATATGTGCCACATTTTCTTAATCCAGTCGGTCACTGATGGACATTTGGGTTGATTCCAAGTCTTTGCTGTTGTGAATAGTGCTGCAATAAACATACGTGTGCATGTGTCTTTATAGCAGCATGATTTATAATCCTTTGGGTATATACCCAGTAATGGGATGGCTGGGTCATATGGTATTTCTAGCTCTAGATCCTTGAGGAATCGCCATACTGTTTTCCACAATGGTTGAACCAGTTTACAATCCCACCAACAGTGTGAAAGTGTTCCTATTTCTCCACATCCTCTCCAGCACCTGTTGTTTCCTGACTTTTTAATGATTGCCATTCTAACTGGTATCATACTTTAAGTTCTAGGGTACCTGTGCACAATGTGCACATTAAATTTTGAGATATGTTCCATCGTTATCAAGTTGAGAGATTTTAGCATGAAGGGCTGTTGAATTTTGTCAAAAGCCTTTTTCTGCATCTATTGAGATAATCCTGTGGTTTTTGTCTTTGGTTCTGTTTATATGCTGGATTACGTTTATTGATTTTTGTATGTTGAAGCAGCCTTGCATCCCAGGGATGAAGCCCACTTGGTCATGGTGGATAAGCTTTTTGATGTGCTGCTGGATTCGATTTGCCAATATTTTATTGAGAATTTTTGTATCGATGTTCATCAGGGATATTGGTCTAAAATTCTCTCTTTTTGTTGTGTCTCTGCCAGGCTTTGGTAGCAGGATGATGTTGGCCTCATACAATGAGTTAGGGAGGATTTAGGAGGGAACATTTTCAAAGTCATTCTATGAGGCTAGCATTACCCTAATACCAAAGCCAGAGAATGATACTACAAGAGAAGAAAATCCACAGAAAAATATCCACGATGAATATTGATGCAAGAATCTGCAACAAAATGCTATCAAACATTATTCAACAGCACATTAAAAGGATTATACACCATGACCAAGTGGGATTTATCACTGGGATGCAAGAGTGGGTCAATATATGCAAATCAATAAATGCAATAACCACATTACTAGAATGAAAGATAAAAATCACATAATCACTTTGATAGGTACAGAAAAAACATTTAACAATATTTAACACCCTTTCATGATAAAAACCCTCAGCAAACTAGGAATAGAAGGAAATTGTCATGGGATCCTTGGGGTGTCACTTTTCCAGCCAGAAGCCTCTGTGGCTGGTGGCACCTTTGTCTGAGTTTTGCTCAGGCCCACTGGGCTCATTCCACCCACTCGGCCTGGCAGGCTGTGCTCAGCTTGTGCTACCAGCCCAGATCCTGTGCCTGCCAAGGGTGAGCCAGGCATAGAGTGGTGAGGGGTGTGTGAATGAGCAAGCATAGGGTCTGGCTACTGTGCACAGCCAGGCACACCAGCTGCTGTGGTGGGGCAGGCGCTGGATCCCTGCTGCAGTTGGATTAGGTGTACCACATGCAGTTTCCACTGTGGGCACTGGGAAACATGGTGGCACCAGGAACCACAGAGCCCCAAAGAGGGTGTCATAGCCCTGGCTTTGGGAGTTTCTAAGTCTGGGCTTCCCGAAGGGCTGCACATCTTCTTTCCTTCTCTCTTCTCTCCTTCTCTCTTCTCTCCTTCTCTCTTCTCTCCTTCTCATCACCTGCAATGTGGTGGACGAGGGGTGTGTTTCAGCCCTGTTTGTATTACAGCTTTGTTACTCACACCATTTGGCAGGTCTCAAGTTCTTGTCCCACATCCAGGAAGAATGAGGTACATGGACATCTGGAAGGTGAGCAAGGTGAAGTGGTGCTTTATTGAGCAACAGTACAGCTTTCAAGAGACCTAAAGTGGGTAGCTCTTTTCTCCAGGCAGGTCCTCCTGATGAGTGCAACTCTCAGCAGAGAGGAGACCCAGAGTGGGTAGCTCCTATCTGCAGGCAGGTTGTCCCCATTGTCTTCCTGAGTCTGGCTGAGTCTGGAGTTTTCATGGGTTTCAGAGGGGAGGAAGTATGTGCTGACTGGTACATGAGTGGCCATGGGTGGGCCGAGAAAAAGCATCATAAATTCTCATTCTGGTCTGCGGAACTGGCAGCCCAGACCCCAGGCTTCAGGTTATCCCTGGCCTGAAGGTGGGGTTTCACCAGAGACTTGCCCCTTTCTGCCCAGGAGCCTGTCTGCCTCCTGCTGCTGTTCAGGGTGCCCAGGCTGTGTATGCCAAGGGGTGCCTGCAGTCCTGCACTGAGCCCCCTTCAGCCCCCCTCTGCCTCCTTCCCATGCTTGTTGGCACCCGAAGTCCAGAGAGGGCTGAGGTGGCAGGGGGCTGGTGTGTCAGTGCTGCTCCGAGCACGTGCACACCTAGCTGGGTTGTGACAATGCCCAGGTTCAGCCACAACTTTGCTCCAAACTTGGAGTGGTTGCTGTGAGTGGGGATAGACTAGGCAGTGGGAGCAGGCACTTTTGAGCCTGTGGGGGCAGGGGAGCTCCCTGGGCCCCTGAGAGCACACGGATGCCCAGGTCTGCAGCTGCAGCTGGGCTCCCAGCAGCTCCATGGAGTGCACAGCCCCAGCCACGCACCCCCCACTGCAGCTGGCGTCTTTGCAGCAGCTGCTCCAGACAGGACACTACTGCCATCAAAATTACCTCAACATAATGAAGGCCATAACGAAAAGTCCACAGCTAACATCACGCTCAATGGCAAAAGACTGAAAGCTTTTACTCTTTCAGGAAGAAGACAAAGATGCCCCATTCATTATTTCTATTCTATATACAGTATATTATATATAGTATTGGAAGTTCTAGCCAGGGCAATAAGGCCATAAGAAAGGCATTCAAATAGGAAAGGTAGAAGTAACATTATTTATGTTCACAGATGGCATGATCTTCTATGTAGAAATCCCAAAAGATTCCACACAAAAAAAATTGTTATAACAAACAAACAATTCAGTAAATTTACAGGATACAAGAGAAATATATAAAAATCAGTTGCATTTATATACACTAACAATGAACCATGTGGGTGGGAAATTGAGAAAACAATTCCATTTACAGTAGCCTCAAAAATAATGAAATACTGAGGGAAAAAATTTGACTAACAAGGTGAAAGACTTGTGCACTGTACACTGAAAACTAAAAAACATTGCTGAAGGAAATTAAAGACACTAATTAATAGAAACATACCCCATGTTTCTAGATGACTTAAACATTGTTAAAATGTTAATACTATCCAAAAGGATCTCCTGATTCAGCGTAATCCCTGTAGAAATTCCAATGCTTTTTTGTTTTTTTAGAAACAGAAAAATCCGTCTTACATTTTGTATGGAATCTCAAGGGACTTCAAGCATCCAAAACAACCTTGAAAAGGAAGAACAAAGTTGGAGGCCTCACACTTCCTGATTTCAAAACTTACCACAAAACTATAGTAATCAAAATAGTGTGACACTAGCATAAAGATAGACATATAGACCAATATAATAGAATAGAGGGCCCAGAAATACATCCTTCCTGTATGGTTAAATGATTTTTGACGGGGTGCCAAGGATTGCCTTTGCAACAAATTGTGTAGGGAAAATTGGATATCCACATGCAAAAGAATGAAGTAGGAGTCTCACATATTAGGGCTCTCCAGAGAAACAGAACCAGGGGAATGAATATCAAATATCTATCTATATAGATAGATATGTGTGTGTGTGTGTGTGCGTGCATGTATGCGTGTGTGTGTGTGTTAGCTCATGTGATATGTGATTATGAAGGCTGAGAAGTCCCATGATCTATCATCTGTAAGCTGGAGATTCAGGAAGGCCTGTGGAGTAGTTCAAATGCCTGAGAGCCAGAGAACTGATGGTATGAATTCCAGTCCAAGTCTGAAAGCCTCCTGAGGATTGAGAGCACTGAGGGCAGGAGGAGATTTATGTTAAAGCTCAAGTAGTCAAGGGGAGAATGAATTTAATCTTCCTCTACATTTTTGTTACATTGAAACTCTCAACAGATTGAAGGATGCCTAACTACTCTGAAGAGGGCCATCTGCTTTATTCATTTCACCATTTGAAATGCTAATCTCTTCCTGGAAACACCCTGACAGACACCCAGAAATAATGTTTAACCAGATAGATATCTGCACATCCCTTGGCCCATTCAAATTGGAAAATGAAATTAAATATCATAACCATATAAAACATTAACTCTAGAGAAAACATTGGGGGAAACGCTTCAAGACATTGGTCTGGGCAAAGATTTCTTGAGCAATATCTCACAAGCACAGGCAGCCAAAGCAAAAATGGACAAATGGGATCACATCAAATTAAAAAGCTTCTGCGCAGCAAAGGAAACAAACCCACGGAATGGGAGAAAATATTTGCAAACTATCCATCTGACAAGGGATTAATAACCAGAATACATTAGGAGCTCAAGCAACTCTATAGGAAAAAATCTAGTAATCTGATTTAAAAATGTACAAAAGATTTGAATAGATATTTCTCAAAAGAAGACATACAAATGGCAAACAGGTATATGGAAAGGTGCTCAATATCATTGATCATCAGAGAAATGCAAATCAAAACTATAGTGAGATGCCATCTTAAAATGACTTTTTTTCCAAAAGTCAGGAAATAACAAATGCTGGCAAGGATGTGATGGCTCAGGCACATTTGTCATTAATCTGCTAGCTGACTCTGTTGTGAAGGGGAAGCACATGGGTTGACCGGTCCCTCACCTCTAGCAAGATGTGCTCCGTTAGCTTCTCCAAGTCTTGGGCCAGGTATGTTGCAGCTCCATGGCAAAAAGCACCAAGTTCTTTAGCACGCTACCTACATGAATAAGGTTAGAGGAGGTGAGAGACAGACATAAGTTCTAGTATGGCCTGGGGAGATCCAGATTGTCATCATGGATTTCAGTGTGTCCTCACACTCCCCATTGTTTTTTTAAAAAACAAATTTATTGATGTAGAATTTACATCCCATATAATTCACCCACTTTAAGTGTACAATTAAATGATTTTTGGTAAATTGAGTTGTGCAATCATTGCTACAATCCAGTTTTAGAACATTTTCATCACCCCAGTAAAATCCCTTGTGATTTTTTAAACTTCATCTTTGTTCCCATCCTAGTCCCAGACAATCACTAATCTATTTTCTGACTCTAAAGATTTTTTAAAAGCTTGAGAAATAATTGACATACCATAAAATTTATTTATTTAAGCATACAATTCAGTGGGTTTTAAAACTTGTGGCAAGAACACATAGCATGAGATCTACCCTCTTAACAAAATTTCAAGTATACAGTACAGCAGTGGTCTCCAACCTTTTTGGCACCAGGGACCAGTTTTGTGGCAGACAATTTTTCCACGTACTGGTGGGTGAGTGGTGGGTGGTTTCAGGATGATTCAAGTGCATTACATTTATTGTGCACTTTATTTCTATTATTATCACATTGTAATGCATAATTAAATAATTATACAACTCACCATAATGTAGAATCAGTGGAAGCCCTGAGCTTGTTTTCCTGCAATTAGATGGTCCCATCTGGGGGTGATGGAAGACAGACAGTGACAGATCATCAGGCATTAGATTCTCATAAGGAGTTTGCAACCTAGATCCCTCACATGTGTAGTTCACAATAGGGTTTGTGTTCCTTTGATAATCTAATACTGCTGCTGATCTGACAGGAGCAGAACTCAGGCGGTAATGCGAGTGATGAGGAGCAGCTGTAAATACAGATGAAGCCTCACTCGCTTGTCTGCTTCTCACCTCCTGCTGTGCAGCCTGGCTCCTAACAGGCCACAGACCAGTACTGGTCCATGGCCCAGGGGTTGGGGATCCCTGTAGTACAGTATTGTTGAGTGCAATATACAATGTTTTACATCAGAGCTCTAGAACTTACTCATCTTGCATAGTGGAAACTTTCTACCCTTTAGCCATCATCCCCCCATTTTCCTCTCACCCTGCTCCTGATAGCCGTCATTCTGCCCTCTGCTTCTGTGAGTTTGACTATTTTTGATTCCATGTGTAAGTAAGATGATGCAGAATTTGTCTTTTGTGACAGGCTTATTTCACTTAGCATAATGTCCTCCAGGTTCATCCATGTTGTTACAAATGTCAGAATTTCCCTCCTTTTTAATGCTGATTAATATTGCATTGTATATTACATTTGCTTTATCCATACATTCATAGATAGACATTTAGTTTGTTTCCGCATCATGGCTGTTGTGAAGAAAGAAATGCTGCAATGAACATGGGAGTGCAAATACCTCTTGGATGTCCTGATTTCAATTCTTTTGGATAAATATACAGAAGTGTGATGGCTGGACCATATGGCATTTCTGTTTTTAATTTTTGAGGAAACTGCATACTGTTTTCCATAGTAGCAGCACCATTTTACATTTCTACATTTTACATTTCTACAATTGGAACTTTCCAACAAAAGTTACAATTTTTCTACATCTTCACCAATAATTGTTGTATTTTATTTTTTTAATAATGACCCTCCTAACAGGTGTGGGGTAATATCTCAATGTGGTTTTGATTTGCATTTCCCTGAAAATTAGTGACAGTGAGTACCTTTCCATGTAGCTGTTGGCCACTTGTCTTCTTTGGGAAAATATTTATTCAAGTCTTTCGTGCATTTCAAATCAAGTTATATATGATTTTAAACATTTTTCCTCATTCTGAAAGTTGCCTCTTTAACTCTTAACTCTGTTGTTTCATTTGCTGTCTAGAAAATATTCTGATGTAGTCCCACTTGTCTATTTTTGTATTTGTTACCTGTGCTTTTGGGGTCATATCCAAGAAAGCATTGCCAAGATCAATGTCATGAAGTTTTTTCCTTGTTTTCCTCAAGGAGTTATACTATTTCAGGTCTTACATTTAAGTCTTTAGTCCATCTTGACCTGATTTTTGTGTATGGTCTAAGGGTCTAATTATGTTCTTTTGCATGGGGCGCTCCAGCTTTCCCAACACCATTTGTTGAAGACATTATCCTTAACCCATTGTCTATTCCTGCCAACTTTGTAAAAGATCAGTTGACAGTATATGCATGGGTTTATTTCTGACTCTCTATTCTGTTCTGTAGTCCTATCTTTATGTCAGTACCATACTATTTCAACTACTGTAGCTTTGTAATATATTTTGACATAGGAGGTGTGATGTGGAGTCTTTAGGGTTTTCTATATACGCAATCATGTAATCTGTGAGCAGAGATAATTTTACTTCTTCCTTTCCAATTTAGATGCTGTATTAGTCCATTCTCATGCTGCTATGAAGAAATACCTAAGACTAGGTAATTTATAAAGAAAATGGGTTTAATTGACTTACAGTTCTGCATGCCTGGAGAGGCTGCAGGAAACTTAACAATCATGGTGGAAGGGGAAGCAAACACATCCTTCTTCACAAGGTGGCAGGAGAGAGAAGTGCTGAGCAAAGGGGGAAACGTCCCTTGTAAAACCAACAGATCTCGTGAGAACTAACTTACTATCATGAGAAGAGCATGGGGGGACCACTCCCATGATCTAGTCACCTCCCACGAGATCCCTCCCCTTACACATGTGGATTACAATTTGGATTACAATCCAAGATGAGATTTGGGTGGGGGACATGGATCCAGACCATATCATTCTGCCCCTGGCCCCTTCCAAATCTCATCTTTCTCACATTTCAAAACACAGTTATGCCTTCTCCTAACAGTTCCCCAAAGTTTTTGTTTGTTTGTTTGTTTGTTTGCTTTTGTTTCGAGACAGGATCTTGCTCTGTGGCCCAGGCTGGGGTGCAGTGGTGCAATCCCAGCTCACTGCAAGCTCCGCCTCCTGGGTTCATGCCATTCTCCTGCCTCAGCCTCCCAAGTAGCTGGGACTATAGGCTCCCGCCACCACGCCCAGCTAATTTTTTGTATTTTTAGTAGAGATGGGGTTTCACCGTGTTAGCCAGGATGGTCTTGATCTCCTGACCTCGTGATCCGCCCACCTCGGCCTCCCAAAGTGCTGGGATTACAGGTGTGAGCCGCTGTGCCCAGCCTACAGTTCCTCAAAGTTTTATTTCAGCTTTAACCCAAAAGTCCCAGTCCATAGTCTCATCTGAGACAAAGTAAATCCCTTCTGCCTGTGGTCCCGTACAATCAAAAGCAAGTTAGATACTTCCTAGATACAATGGAGGTATAGGCATTGGATAAATACACCCATTTCAAATGGGAGAAATTGGCCCAAACAAAGGGGCTACAGGCCCCATGCAAGTCTGAAATCCAACGAGGTAGTAATTAAATCTTAAAGCTCTGAAATAATCTCCTTTGACTCCATGTCTCACATCCAGCTCATAAGTGGGAGCTGAACAATGAGAACACATGACACAGTGAGGGGAACAACATACACTGGGACCTGTCTCGGGGGAGAGCATCAGAATAAATAACTAATGCATGTGGGGCTTAATACCTAAGGGATGGGTTGATAGGTGCAGCAAACCACCATGGCACATGTTTACCTATGTAACAAACCTGCACATCTTGCACATGTATCCCAGAATATAAAATAAAATAAAATAAATAATAAAAAATTAAATTAAATTAGAAAGAAAAAAGAAAATACGAATATCCAGCCCTAAAAACAAAAAACAAACAAACAAAAAACTAAGGAGGGGATGTTAACTCTCATCACTCCTATTCGACATTGCAGTAGAAGTCCCAGCCAAAACAATAAAACAAGAAAAAGAAATAAAAGTTATGCAGATGGAAAATGGATAAATAAAATATCCTTATTCACAGGTGATAGATGATTGTCTACATAGAAAATTCCAAGTAATCTACTCAAAAAGCACCTAGAATTAATAAGTGATTTTAGCAAGGTTGCAGTATAGGTCAACCCACAGAAATCAATTGCATTTCTATACACTAATAGTTAACAAATAGAAACTGAAAATTTTAGACAATAACATTTACAATAGCTGCCTCAAAAGTGAAATATTTTAGTATAAATCTAACAAAATATGCATGGGATCTATATACTGAAAAGTATAAAATCTGATAAAAGAAATAAAAGAGACCCAAATAAATGGAGAGAAATGCTGTGCTCATGTGTTGGAAGACTCATGATTAAATAATGAGTCGTGTGTTTTTGTGTGTGTGTGTGTGTGTGTGTGTGTATTAGTTTCTTTCTCCCCCTCTCTCTCTCTATATATATATATACACATACATATATGGAAATTATGTAAAATCTATAAATTGGGTTGGAAAAAACTGATTCTCTCTCTCTCTCTCTCTCTGTCCCAGAGAAATTTGATCAACTAGCTGGTCTCTCTCTATATGTGGGGGGTGTGGGGGGTGTGGGAGAGAGAGAGAAAGAGAAAGAGAAAGAGAGATACAATATCAGTTCTCCCCAACCTGATTAATAGATTTTATACAATTTCAATCAAAATCCCACATGAAATTTTGTAGATATAGGGAAGCTGATTCTAAAAGTTATGTGAAAAATCAAAGAAACTGTAATATTCAAAATAATTTTGAGAAAGAATAATTAAGTGGAAGATCTCACATTGCTTGATTTTTTTTTTTCTTTTGAGTTGGAGTCTTGCACTGTCATCCGGGCTGAAATGCAGTGATGCGATCTCAGCTCACTGCAACCTCCGCCTCCCGGGTTCCAGCAATTCTCCTGCCTCAGCCTCCCAAGCATTGCTTGATTTTAAGACTTACCATAAAGCTATAGTGATCAAGACAGGGTAGTATTGGTGAAAAATTAGACATATAAATCAAAGGAACAAAAAATAAAGTCCAGAAATAGACCCAGAGAAATTTGGTCGATTGATTTTTTGATAAAGGACAAAGAAAATTCAATTGAGAAATTATAGCATTTCCAACAAATAGTGTTGGAACAATTCTTATGACAAAAACAAACAAACAAACAAACAAAAAACAGAAAAAAAAACCCCTTGACTTAAACTCCCCTCATTACGCAAAAATTAACTCAAAATAGATTATACATCTCAAGGCCAAATGTAAGAGTATTAAACATTTATAGAAAAACAGGAGAGGCCAGGTGTGGTGGCTTATGCCTGTAACCAGCACTCTGGGAGGCTGAGGTGGGCGGATCACCTGAGGTCAGGAGTTCAGTTCCACTCAGGTGGATCACCTGAGACCAGCCTGGCCAACATGGTGAAACCCTGTCTCGACTAAAAATACAAAAATTAACTGGACGTGGTGGCACATGCCTGTAATCCCAGCTACTTGGGAGGCTGAGGCAGGAGAATTGCTTGAACCCCAGCCTGGGCAACAAGAGTGAAACTCTGTCTAAAAAAAGAAAGAGAGGAAAGAAGGAAGGAAGGAAGGAAGGAAGGAAAGAAGGAAAGAAAGAAAGACATAGGAGAAAATATTTTTGACCACAGTTATGCAAGGAGTTCTTAGATGTGATATCAAAAGCATGATCCACAAAAAAATCAAGAAATTAAACTTTATCAAAATTTAAACTTTTACCCTTAGAAAGGCACTGCTAAGAGAACAAAAGGACAAGGTACAATTTGAGAGAAAATAATTGCAAAGCACATATCTGACAAATACTTTATAATGTAAAGAACTCTGAGAACTCAACAGCAAGAAAACAAAAACCCAATTTAAAAAATGGTCAAAACACTTGAGCAGACACTTCACCAAAGAAAACACGCAATAGCAAATGAGCACATGAAAAGACATTCAACATTATTAGCCATTAGGGAAATGCAAATTAAAACCATAAGATTCCACTACACACCCATTAGCTTGTGATAAGTTAGATTCACATTGTACTCCCCAGAACCACTAAAAAACAAAGAGTTATAGATAAAAAGATAATAGAAGAAATAAAATGGAATATAAAAATAGTTCTTTAATCAAAAGAAGGCATGAAAGGACCATGAGGAGAACTGAAACCAGACGACACAATTAGAAAAAAGAAAGAAGGTATAATTAAATGAAATAATAATAATTACATCATATCTAAATGAAGCGAACACCCCAATTAAAAGCCAGAGATTGTCAGATTGGGTAAAAAAGTAAGACCCAACTATTTGTTATCTACAAAATATGTACTTTATTTATTTAAAAGACAAGGTCTCACTCTGTTGCCCAGGCTGGGGTGCAATCACACAATCATAGCCCCCTACAGCCTCTAACTCCTGGGCTCAAGTGATTCTCCCTCCTCAGTCTCCTGAGTAGCTGGGACTACAGGCGTGTGCCACCACACCCCGTGAATTTTTAAATTTTTTGTAGAGACAGGGTCTTGCTATGTTGCCCAACCTGGCCTTGAACTCCCAGCCTCAAGCAAACCTCCCACCTTGTTCTCCCAAAGTGCTGGGACTAAAGGTATGAGCCACTGTGCCTAGCCAGGATATGCTCAAATGCAAAGATATAAATAGTTTCAAAGTAAACTAGTGGAAAAAAATAAACCTTGCAAACAATAAGCCTAGAAATGCCAGTGACAATATTACCAGACAAAATAGACTATAAGACAATGAGTATTAGAGAGAAAGAAGAATATTTCACTATAAAAAAGAGGTCAATATATCAGAAAGAAATGTAGTTGTGAACAGATATAACCACATAGCTTCAAAATATATGAAGCAAAAACTGTCAGGCCAAAAGAAATGGGCAAGACCATAGTTAGAGATTTTAACATACACCATTCAGTAAATAATAGAGGAGATAGAAAAAGATCAGAAAAGATATAGGAAATATGAATGACATTATCAACCACATTGACATAACTACTACTTATGAAATAGTACACCCAACAAATGAGATTATACATTTTTTCAAATGCATACAGAATATTCATCAAGATAAACCAAACACTAGGCCATAAAACAACAATCGATTCCAAAAGTAACATCTCAGAATATGTTCTATGGCAACAATGGCAGTAAATTCAGAATTAAAAACAACAAGATATCTAGAAAGGCCTTAAGATTAAACAATATCCTCTGAGTAACCCATGGATCAAAGAAGAAATCACAATGAAAATTAGAATATATTCCAAACTGATAACATATTAAAATTGGTGGGGTGTACTTAAAGCAAAGCTTAGAGGAAAATTTATAGCTTGAAATGTTTATGTTAGAAAGGAAGTAATAAAACCATGATCTCAGTTCATCTTAAGAAACTAGAAAAAAAAGAGCACATTAACCCTAATGAAAGGAGAAGTAGGGAAATAATACAGAGCAATAGTCAATGTAGTGGGAAACAGACAAGCAATAGAGAGAATTAGCAAAGCCAAGAGATGAGTCTTCAACTTGATTAATACAATCCATAAACACCTAACAAAACTGATCAGGAAAAGAGGAGTTAAAACACAAATAGCCAGTACCAAAAATGATAGAAGGATTATCACTATAGATCCTATGGATATCTCACAGGAAATAGGAGAATGTTATGATAAACTTTATGTCAATAAATTCAACAGTTTAGATGAAAGAGCCAAATAATTTGAAAAAATAGTATTAAAATTGACACAAGATAACATAGTAAGTCTAAATATCCCTATGTCTATTTTAAAATTGAATTTGTTATAGAAAATTTTCCCACAAAGATAGTTCCAAGCCCAGATATCTTCACTGGTTAATTCTATCAAACTTGTAGAGAAGATGTATTATCAATCATACACAACTTCTTTCAGAAAATAGAGGAGAAGGAGACACTTCTCAACTCATTTTATATGGCCACCATAATCATGATACCAAGACCAAGAAAAGAAAATTATAGGCCAATATCACTCACAAACGCAGACATATAACTCCTTTAAGAATTAGTTGGAAACAAAAACTAACAATACATTAAAAAAATGCACCCTGACCAAATGAGGTTATCTAAGGAATTCAGGTACAAAGTTAATTTAACATTCAAAAATAAGTCAATACACTGTAGTCAATTCATACCAAAGTATTTACTTTGAAATAAATTAAAAATGTAAGATGGATGAGTAAAGGAATGGATAGAGAAATAGATATATGATAAAGCAAGTACAGTAAAAGATTAATGGTATAATGTAGTTGGTGTGTATATGGTTCACCAAAAAATCCTTTCACTTTGGCCATACATTTGAAAATAATTTTTCTTTTTTTTTTTTTTGAGGCAGAGTCTCTCTCTGTCGCCCAGGCTGGAGTGCAGCGGCCGGATCTCAGCTCACTGCAAGCTCCGCCTCCCAGGTTTACGCCATTCTCCTGCCTCAGCCTCCCGAGTAGCTGGGATTACAGGCGCCCGCCACCTCGCCCAGCTAGTTTTTTGTATTTTTTAGTAGAGACTGGGTTTCACCGTGTTAGCCAGGATGGTCTCGATCTCCCAACCTCGTGATCCGCCCGTCTCGGCCTCCCAAAGTGCTGGGATTACAGGTTTGAGCCACCGCGCCCGGCCGAAAATAATTTTTCGTAACAGAATTATGGAAAAAACAAATCAATTTAACCAACCATATTAATAGCATAAAGAAGAAAAAACATGACCACTTCAATAGATACAGAAAAAGCATTTGAAAAATCCAATACTCATTTATGATTTTTTAAAACTCTCAAGTAGGTATAGAAGGGAACTTCCTTAATCTGAGGAAAGACATCTCCCAAAATTTATATCTAGCATCATACTTAGTAATGAAATCGTGAATTTCATCATTAAATTTTTCTTCACCTTAAGATAGGAAAAAAGCAAGGATATCTACTCTCATCATTTCTATTCAACATTGTACTGGTGATTCTAGTCATTGCAATAAATCAAGAAAAGGAAATAAAAGGCATGCCAGTTTGATAAGAAGAAATACAGCTGTCATTTACATGTGACATTATTTTTACAGAGAATTTACAAAACAACTATTAGAACTAATAAATGAGTTTATCAACATCTCAAGATGCAAGATCAATACAGAAATCAATTTATTTTTAGATGCTACTAGCAAAATAGAAAAATAAAAATTTCAAAAATCAGTTTATAATAGTGTTTTAAGACATAAAATACTTAAGAATAAATCTACCAAAAGACATCTAATACATGTACATTGAAAATTATGGAAAAAATGATAAGAGTATTTAAAGAAAACTTAAAAATTGGAGAGCCAGGTGCAGTGCTGTAATCCTAGCACTTTGGGATGCTGAGGTGGAGAGGATCACTTGAGGCCAGGAGTTCAAGACCAGCCTAGGTAACACAGTGAGACCCTGTTTCTATAAAACATTTTAAAAAATTAGCCAGGCATGGTGGTGCACGCCTGTAGTCCCAGCAACTTGGGAGGCTGAGGCAGGAGGATCTCTTGAACCCAGGAATTCAAGGCTGCAGTGAGTTATGATTGTGCAATTGCACTTCAGCCTAGGTGGCAGAGTGACCCTGTCTCAAAAAAAAAAAAAAAAAAAAAAAAGAGATACGCCACGTTCTTGGATTGGAAGACTCAATATTGTAAAAAAGTAAATTCTTCCCCAAATTGATCTTTAGACTTTATGCAATCCCAAGCTCCTAGCAGGCTTTTCTGTAGAAATTCACAAGCTAGCTATAAAATGTGTGTGAAAATGTAAGTGACATACATTAGTCCAGTCTTGAACAAGAAGAACGAACTTGCAGAACTTACACTCCTCACTTTCAAGTTTGCAAATCTTAAAGTAATCAAAATGGTGTGGCATTGGTCTAAGGATAATCAACTAAATAGATGAACTAGAATAAGAGTCTGTAAATTGACCCATACTTATACAGTCAGCTGATTTTCAATAGAAGCAGCAAAGCAAAACAATAGGGAAAAAAAGGTCTTTTCAATAAATGTAGTGAAATAACTGGAAAAATAACCTGTGAAGAAAAATTTAACTTCAACTCCCACTCTTCACCATATACAAAATTTAATTTGAGATGGATCAGAGTCCTAAACATAGGCACTAAACTGTAAAGCTTTCAGAAGAAAGCACAGGACAATACCTTCAGGATGTGAGGGTAGACAAAGATTCCTCAGATAGGATACAGAAAGCAATAACCATTAAAAAATTTAACTTTTAAAATTAATTTAGTCGTTAAGTTTTTGAACTTTCATAATGAAATAATAGCTGACTTAGACAAAAATTGCAATATAGTAGTACAATGAGTTCCTGTATACCCTCCATTCAGATTCTCCAAATGTTAACATTTTTACTGCATTTGCTTTTTCATTCTCTTAATTGATAGAAATTATTATATTATTTTTAATATTTTGAATGTAAGTGGCATCCGTGATGTCTCTTGACTTCTAAGCAACATTCTCTTGTATAACTGTAGTTGAATTGTCAAAGTCTTATTATTAACATTAATATAATACTATCATTTAATCTATAGGCTTTGTTAAAATTTCACCAATTTTTCAACTAATATTCTTTATAGCAAAGAAAAATGTATGAATATATACATCAAAGTATCTGAAAGGTATTAATATCCTGGTTATAATATTTCTGGGTTCTATCATGCCTGTTTTTTAGTTTAGTCTTTTCGTTTATGTGTATTTTCTCACTTTTTTTTTTTCAACTTGTTGGTCAATTTTCATTAAAAACTTATTCCTTAAAGCTTTTTACAGTATTTTTTGAAAATTAATTTTTTTTACTGCATATATGGGTCTTCGTTTAGTTTTTCAGTAAAGACAACTTATTTAGTTATCAGTGTCCCATCATTTGATAAGACCAACGGAGGGTTTGGATAGCAGCCAGCTGTTTTTGAATTGCTTGAAGAGAATCTTGTAAATTTATAGTCCAGAGGTAATTCTGCGATTACTTCAATACTTAGAATTGCAATAGTGCTGTAAGTACTGATTCTCTTACAAGACCATGTATAAACCAAGGAGTCTTCTGTATTTTCCAGTCCCAAAACTGAACTAATAAAATAAAAAGATTCCCATTTTTTAGATGAAGTATTTAAAGGCTTTGGCTTTGGTCCCTCATATTTTCCTTTTTCTTTAGAGGCTCTGACTTCTCAGGCCTCTGACTCCTTGCGCCTTCATCCCTCTGAGTTCTTCCAGGATAAGGACTGTCTCGCAATTACTATAGTGACGAGCCGGAAAAATATCTGAATGCATGCTGTCACTGAAACAAACAACCTTGGGTTCAAGTTTGCCAGTGATTTTCTTCAGAAGCTTATAGAGGTGGACAGCGTTCCCTTGGGAGCACCAGCCAGGTTTATCCAGAGATGGCAGCGCCTCCTGCTCCTCATCATTCTCAAGCATCCGGAAAGGTCTCTGACTTGGTAAGTGGGAGAAGAAACCAGGCTTCAATGCATTTGTAATCACAATGTCAAAAAAGTCTGCAAAATCATTCCCAAGGATATATTCTCAGAGAAGTCTACAGTAATCACTGTGATAACTGGTAATTAACAGAGGATTTTTCCCAGCATTCTTTAGCTGTCGAAGCCATTTTTTCACAGATTCAGGACAACTGTGTAAATATCTGCCTGGATCTATTTTTATTTTTGGAAAATATATTCCACAGTTTTCCTTAAAAGCTGACATTTTATAATTGTGTTGTATAGCAGCAACTATATCCTTCCAAAAATCAAATGTTTTTTGACCATTGTTTGTTGTTAAATAGTCCACCACCCTGGCACATAGAAGAGTTCCTGGCAGGTCAAAGTAGTTGTAAAAATAATACTTTCGTGGGCGGCAAGCCATTCCAGTGTCCGACAAGAAGTGCTTCCACTCTTTCTTGCCATCTGTCTCTGCCAGCACCTCTGGAATCATCATCTTGGTGCCATGGCTTGCCCTGAGAACAGTGCCATTATCAGCAAGTTTAAGGAAGTTCCCATCTTCTAGATCCAATGCCAAACCCTTGCAACAGAAATTCCAATCCTCTGGGGTCACATTGAGCAATTCCTTATCATACCCCTTCTCCTTAACTAAGAACTGGGCAAAGCTATTATAAATGAGTGGGGCGCTCTTGGGCAGGTTGTAGCGACACAGGGTGTGGTCCAGGTAGAATCCGACCATGTCGCAGGCGACCAGGGAGAAGAGCCGAGCCATGGCTGCACTAGGAGCACCTCGGCCCGGGAGGGTGCAAGCTTTTCTCACTTTTTAAAACGAATATGTTTTAATTTTGTAATAAGAAGAAGCTACTATTAATAAATAAAAAATAAAGTGAAATGTGTGTATGTGAGAAGACACTATTAGGAAATCCACGGAATAGGCAAGCCACAGACAGAGAGAAAACATATGCAAACTATATATCTAACAAAATACTTATGTCCAGGGTGCATAATAAATTCCTACAACTCAACAACAGAAAAACAAATGACCCAATTAGAAAATGGGCAAAAGACTTTGACAGATATTTCACAGAGAAAAGGAATATTAATGGCCAATAAGCAAGGGAAAAAGTGTTCAATATCACTAATTATCAGGAAAATGCAAATTACAGCCACTGCATGCATTAAAAGAGTTAAAATTTTAGTTAAATCAATTAAGGCTGGGCACAGCGGCTCATGCCTGTAATTCCAACACTTTGAGAGGCCAAGGCAGGAGGATCATGTGAGGCCAGGAGTTTGAGACCAGCCTGGGCAACACGGCAAGATCCTATCTCTACAAAAAATTAAAATTTAAAAATTAGATAGGTGTGGTGGCGTGCATCTATAGTCCCAGATACTCAGGAGGCTGAGGCAGAAGGATTGCTTGAGCCCAAGAGTTCAAGGCTGCAGCAAGCTATGATGGCACTGTGCTCCAGTCTGAGCAACAGAGCAAGACCCTGTCTCAAAACAAAAAAAAAAAGGAAGAAAATTATTTCCTAACAAGAATCCCAAACTCAGCAAAACTATCACAAGCAAATATAAAAAACACATTTTTAATTTATATCTGCAAATTTTGAAAATAATATTTCCTATGCACTCTTTCTCTAATAGGAGGATTTGCTTTTTGCAATTAGGGAGTAAACAAGAGAGGAAGACATGGAAACCAGGGTAATTTAACACAGAATAGAGACAAAAGGGTTTCCATAACGACAGAGGAAAGAAGCCTCAAGACCATAACAATGAGCACGTAGTGAGAAACAAATCCAGAATGGATTATGTCCTCAACTACTGTAATAAAAAGTGCATAGGTAACATCTCGAATGGACAAATTGAGAAATAACAATATCCCTATATTATTTTTTAGAAACAAGATAAATATATCCAAGAATATATTCAAATCTTTTGAAAGTGGCTGCCTTTTGAAAAAGAAACACCCGGCCGCTGGCCGGGTGCTGTGGCTCACGCCTGTAATCCCAGCACTTTGGGAAGCTCAGGCGGGCAGATCACTTGAGGTCAGGAGTTTGAGACCAGCCTGGTCAACATGGTGAAACCCCGTCTCTACTAAAAATACAAAAAAAAAAAAAAAAATTAGCTGGGAGTGGTGCCTCACACCTGTAATCCCAGCTACTTGGGAGGCTGAGGCAGATGAATTGTTTGACCCTGGGAGACAGAGGTTGCAGTGAGCCAAGATCACGCCACTGCACCCCCGCCAGGGCCACAGAGCAAGACTCTGTCAAAAAGAAAGAGAGAGAGAGAGAGAGAGAGAGAGAGAGAGAGAGAGAGAGAGAGAGAGTCACCATAATTACATATTTAATTTTAAAAACTCAACAAACAAAATAATCCTTATCTCAAACAAAATTTATAAACCTTTACAGATATTCACTATCATACTCCCTCTCCATGATTCTTCTAAATGAATTCTATGACTCCTTTTGTTTTTGAAATATATTTTTAAGTCTTTTGTTAATCATATACTTTACCTGGTTTCTATGGGTTTCCATTACTCCTCCTGCTTTCAAAATGCTTTTCAAATATATATCGTCAGTCTTTTAAAGTTTGTTTACTTGTGAGTGCAAGGGCTTGCCTTTCTTATGGATCCTCAAACTACTCCTGAAAAGGTTTATGGGATAAACCTTAGATTGTGCTCAGGTGTGAAAGAGAATCAATTAATTACTTCTACCTGGAAGTTACTTGCGCCCCTTATCTCTTTCTGTAAGTATTTTTTATGTAAATGACCAAAGTCATATCTTAAAAATTGCCAGATGTATGATTTTATTTCCAAAACATTCTCTATTAAAAGACTGAAAACAATCCAAGTGTCCATCAGTCAGGGCCTGGTTAAATAAATTATGATGTATCTACCCAATGGAATATTATGTGGAATATTATGCAGTTATTAAAAAATCAGGAAGCTCTCTATGTACTGATGTAAAAACATATCTTGTTAAACGTTAAAAAGCAATGTGTAGTACAGTGTTTAGAGTGTTCTACTTTTGTGTAACAAAGGAGAAAGAGAGGAGAACATACATTTGCATAAACACTGGAAGAACATGCAAAAAAGCAGGTAAAATGGGATGGAAGGTGAGAGAGAATGAGACTTGTCAACGTACACCTTTTTTTTTTTTTTTTTGAGATGGAATCTCATTCTATTGCCAGGCTGGAGTGCAATGGTGTGATCTCGGCTCACTGCAACCTCCACCTCCCAGGTTCAAGCGATTCTCCTGCCTCAGCCTCCCAAGTAGCTGGGACTACAGGTGCACGCCACCACACCTGGCTAATTTTTGTATTTTTAGTAGAGAGGGGGTTTCACCATGTTGGCTGGGTTGGTCTTGATCTCTTGACCTTGTGATCTGCCTGCCTCAGCCTCTTAAAGTGCTGGGATTACAGGTGTGAGCCACTGTGCCTGGTCCAATGTACACCTTGGTATGTAGTTCTGAATTTTGAACCACGTGAATGTATTACCTTACTAAACAAGACGGCAGAAAGGACAAGGAAGTGGTTACCTTTGGAGGATCAGAAATAGAGGGAATGTATCAGGAGGCTGATGTTTTGCATTATAAGCATTTTTGGCACAATTTGAATTGTCAAATAATATGCAGATTATCTGGCATTCAGTGGATTACCATCAGAAGAATTAAAAAGAGCAATAGTTAAAAGTGGTTACTTCTAGGAAGTATGTCTGAAAATGGAGAGGAGTGAGGCAGGCGGATATTGCATTTCATTAAAAACCTGTGCTATTGCTTATTTTTAATCTTATTATGCCTGTGTTACTAGGATAAAAATCAAAATAGAACATCCCACTACCCCACCCCAGCAAAAAGAAGGCAGAAAATGGAAGCTTATATGGATAAAGAGAACGTATCTTCTAGTCACAAAGAGGGACTGTGTTTACTTTGTAAGCTTTCCTAGTCAAAACTGTCTCCTTAGTTCTGAGTTAAGACAATATATTTAACCAAAGCAACCAAGACGCAGCCTCTTCAACAGGAAAAGCAATGTCTGGTTATGATAAAGATACAATTAATCTTTTAAAAATATGTGTTGGAAATCATTCCATATCAGTTCATATAGACTAACATCATTTTTTAAAGCTGCTGCATAAATTCCATAGTGTAGAGAAATTATAATTAAATTATTTCCCTTTTAGTGGACATTTCTGTTGTTACAAACAATGCCACAGTAAACATCCATGCACTCATAAATCATTGAGCTTATATGCAAGAAGAGATTCCTAGAAATGGAATTAGTGGATCAAAGAGCACATTCTATTTTCTAGATTTTCCACAATGAATATGTATAGCTTTTATAATCAGAAAAAAAAGTAAGCTAAAAGAATTAACTGTAAGGTGAAGGTCCTGTTTTCTTAGTATTTTGTAGTCTGTCTGATACAAATTTTTACCCTTTCAGAAACAAAGGAAGAGGGCCTGGTTTGAAACAGATCATAGGGACTTGTCATGACTGGTTCATCGTAAACTAGAAAGTGTCACTGCCATCTCAGACACATGAAGACATATGTCTGGTAGGAAGCTGCTTTCTTTTTAATATTAAAACTTTGTTTTCATAGAATTTTGGCCAGGTGCAGTGGCTCAAGTCTGTAATCCAAGCACTTTGGGAAGCTGAAGCAGGAGGATCACTTGTGCCCAGGAGTTCAAGACCAGTCTGGGCAACATAGTAAGAGCCCATCTCTGCAAAAAATAAAAAATTAACTGGGCATGGTGGCGTGTGCCTGTGGGCCCAGCTACTCAGAATGCTAAGGTGGGAGGATCTCTTGAACGCAGGAGGTCAAGACTGCAGTGAGCTAGGATCGTGCCACTGCACTCCAGCCTGGGTGACAGAGCAAGACTGTCTCAAAAAAAAAAAAAAAAAAAAAAGACATTATTTTGAGATATTATTTGTTAAGGTTCACTTTGTTTTAATAGAATTCTCCGAACTATAATTCTAAAATGAAGTAAAATTCAAAGTAGAGCAATTATCTGTTATGTTTGTAAAACTTTGTTTTGCTTAACATCAAGTGGGATTTGGTAAAAGTCTTATTTTATCGGCAGGGTTCTAATTACTAAAAGACTTGAAGGCCCAAATTATAATGCCTCCAGTACGAATCCTAAGGACTATGGTATCATTACAATCCCTTGTATTTGGGTAGTATAGAGAATTAGAAAAAAACGAACACAAAAACTTCTTATTTTACGCAAGAACTGGGTGTTTTGCTTGAATTACCGGGATAATCGGTATAGCGCTCACATCTAATCATTGAGTTTTGCCTGTGTAGACACGGTTTAAAGAAACCTCTAAGATAAAACTTTAGTGAAATTATAGATCCCCAAAGATTAATTTCTCTCAGCAACAAGAAATGAGTACAACCTAAATGGTCTTACTGAAAGGTTGGAGCTAGGTGCTGGAAAGTTGAGGCAGGAAGCTATTCAAGATTCTCCTGTTGCGCCAACCCACCGCAGAATGGCTCTTTCATGTATTTCCTTCCACTTCCCCTTGTTCTTTTTCCACGGGTGGTATCATTGTGGGTGAACAGGGGAGGTTAGAATTAGAGTGAAGAAAAGGGTTGGTGTTTGATATGGTTGGGATATTTGTTCCCACCCAAATCTCATGTTGAAATGTAATTCCCAATATTGGAGGTGGGGCCTGGAGGGAGGTGATTGGATCATGTGGGAGGAATTTTCTCATGAACAGTTTAGCACCATCCCCTTGGTGTTGTCTTCCTGATAGTGAGTGAATTCTCGTGAGATCTGGTTGTTTAAAAGAGTGCTGGCATCCCCCACTTCTCTCCCGTTCTCCTGCTTTCGTCATGTGATGTACTTGTTCCCGCTTTGCCTTCCACCACGATTGTGAGCTCCCTGAGGCTCCCCAGAAACCGAGTAGATGCCAGCACCATGTTTCTTGTATGGCCTGTAGAACTGTGAGCCAATCAAATGTCTTTTCTTTATAAATTAAACAGTCTCAGGTATTTCTTTCTTTCTTTCTTTTTCTTTTTTTTTTTGAGACAGAGTCTTGTTCTGTTGCCCAGGCTGGAGTGCAGTGGCATGACCTTGGCTCACTGCAACCTCCACCTCCCAGGTCCAAGCGATTCTCCTGCCTCACCCTCCCCAGTAGCTGGGATTACAGGCATGCCCCACCACACCTGGCTAATTTTTGTATTTGTAATAGAGATGGGGTTTTACCATGTTGGCCAGGCTGGTCTCGAACTCCTGACCTCATGTGATCCACCCGCCTAATTTATCCAAAATATATATATATATACTTCTTTGTTCAATTTTATTATTTTTAGTTGCCTAATTCTGTTTAAGATAAGGTTAATAATTAAATTTGGTTTTGTTCTCGAAGCAGACACCCAGTGATTATGGCATAGATGAGTAACAGGAATTCAAGTGTGAGGATAGCAGGTTGCATATGATCGTATGTCCCTGGGAGACCTGACAGCGGAGGCTTTCCTAGAGATAGCCAGATCTAATGCTGAGCCTGTGAGCACAACTGGATTAAAAGGCCTCTATTCTCAGACCTGGGGTTTTGAAGGATCCACAGGTACAGTTGTCCAAGCACTTGAACGACTCTAGTGGTTTCAGCCTGTCATGGGCATAGGGAAACATCTTGAGCTGGGAGAAGAAGGATGCTCAGTTGACATGTCAATCAGCTGGATCTCCAGCCACCTAAGCCCATGGGTGGATGAACTCACCTATCCAGCAGGGAATACCAGCTAGGAATGAAAGTCACTGGGTCAAGTAGGGATGGTACCACTTGAGAAAAAGGCAAAACAAAAGGTAAGTGGAAAGCAATCCCTCACCTGAGATGCCCGTGAAATAAGAATGGAGATGATCAATAGCTAGGCCTGACTTAACTACACAATTATTCAGAAACTGAAAAATTATATGTGAAAATTTTATTCTACCTTAAAACCTATATTTGTACACTTACTATTCTGACTTAAGACTAAAGACTTTTCTTCAAGTGTGAACATGCTGATGAGCATTTCTCCTCATCCTTCTTGTATACACAGCACATATATGCTTCATCTGATTACTAGTTCCTGTTTATTTAAAGTGGATGAAGAACTTAGGAAACACGGGCAAAGAAATCTGAGAGCAGACTCCTTCTAGATTTTTATCTTTCCCTCATCCTTACCAATGTTTCAACCATGGCTAAGTTGACAGTGATGTTTTTAGCAACTTGAGTCATTTAATAATAATTTCTATAACATTAAAGTCCATTTTTATGAAACACTTTTTCATACCCATATCTAGTCAATTTATGTAATATTTAGTTATACAATAATGTAATTATAGTAACTGGAGTTATCAGTTTTGAGGACAAACTCAGCTGACTTGTGGAAGGCATATAACCTAAACGGAGGAGACAGAAGTACTCAATGCTGGCCTGAGAGAAGCCTTCCATCCTCCCACGTGCAGAAACTTTGAGCATTAGTGAGCACATTTCACAGAGAGAACAGAAAGCACCTGCTAGTCCACCTGATTGGGTTAATAGAGTTTGATCAAGAGACTTCTTATTGGACCCAGCTCACCTCTCTGCCACACTCAATCTTAGTAGAACCCTGCTCCTAAGTGACTGCCTCTTGCTCTGGAAAGCTGTTTTGAACCTGGATCTTATCTATCAGCTTCAAGCATGCCAAGTGTGATGGGTTGGCTTTTAGATGTCCCCAGTGATCCCAGTCTCCTGGAATTCACACCTTGTGTAATCTCTCCCCTCCATGTGGGTAAGACCTGTGACTTGCTTCTTACCAATAGAATGTGACAGGGGTGATGGGATGTCACTTCCATGATTATATTACATAGGATTGCAACTTCCAACTGGCTGGCGGACTTTCTCTCTCTCAACTTACATGCTTTGATGAAACAAGCAGCCATTAGGGAGGCCTATGTAACAAGGAAATGAGGTGAGACTCTGGCTAATAGACCACAAGGAACTGAGTCCTGACAGCAACCATGAGATCTTGGAAGTGGATCCTTCCCCAGTTGAGTCTCAGATGAGACCCCAGCACCAGCCAACACTTGACTGCAGCTAAGAGGACACAGCTAAGCTATGCCTGGACTCCAGAAGCATGAGATAATAAATACGTGTGTTCTTTTAAGCTGCTTTTTTTAAAAATGCAGGGCTAAATACCAATACTGCCTTGTTCAGAATATTTGATTTTATGTCTTCCTCAAGGGAACTAATATTGTTATACACACCAGTAAACAGTAAGATATGGTGAATACTTCCTTCAAAGGTTTTTATAAAGTGAAGCATTTATAGGTGAAATGATATGCTGTCTGGGATTTGCTTTAAAATCGTTCAGCAGCTGGGCATATTGGCTCACGCCTATAATCTCAGCACTTTGGGAGACTGAGGTGGGCGGATCACCTGAGGTCAGGAGTTCGAGACCAGCCTGGCCAACATGGTAAAACCCCATCTCTATTACAAATACAAAAATTAGCCAGGTGTGGTGGGGCATGCCTGTAATCCCAGCTACTGGGGAGGTTGAGGAAGGAGAATTACTTGAGCCCAAGAGGTGGAGGTTGCAGTGAACCGAGATTACACCACTGCACTCCAGCCTGGGTGACAGAGTGAGATTCTGTCTCAAAAAAAATAAAAAATCGTTCAGCAGGAGGAGGACAGGATGGGTTGGGGTTCAGAAGAATTGGGGGAATATCAATGAAACAAGTTTGGGAAGTTTGAGCAATGTATTGGTGTTTTTTTTTCTTTTTTTTTTTTGAGACAGAGTCTCCTCTGTCACCCAGGCTGGAGTGCAGTGGCGTGATTTTGGCTCACTGCAACCTCTGCCTCCAGGATTCAAGCAATTCTTTTGCCTCAGCCTTCCGAGTAACTGAGACTACAGGCGCACACCACCATGCCTGGCTAATTTTTGAATTTTCAGTAGAGACAGGTTTTGCCATGTTCACTAGGCTGGTCTCAAACTCCTGACTTCAAGTGATCCACTTGCCTTGGCCTCCCAAAGTGCTGGGATCACAGGCATGAGCCACCATGCCTGGCCTGTGTAGGTAATTATTGAAGCGATGTGATGTGTACATAGTGGTTCACCATCTTATTCTGTCTACTTTTGTATATGTTTGAAAATTTCCATAATAAAGCAAAACAATTTCTGTAATGTGACACTGTTCTGCAAAAATAACAATAAATAATGAGTGTTACTAAATTCTGTGTTAAATATTGTACAGTGTAATGGAAATTATTTTTTTCAGACACTGTTTATACATGCAAGTTAGGGCATTGTTAATTATCCAGTTTTGGAGAGGGAGGGGTCCAAGACTGAAGCTTTTTAAGTGCATTTTGGTTGTTCAAGCTCTATGCCATCAATGATGATATTAATCGGCAATGACTTTGTATGGAAAATTTATGTAGCCAGCTGGGCCAGTGGCTTGTGCCTGTAATCCCAGCACTTTGGGAGGCCAAGGCAGGCGAATCACTTGAGCTCAGGAGTTTGAGACCAGCCTGGCCAACCTGGTGAAACCCTGTCTCTACTAAAAATGCAAAAATTAGCCAGGTATGGGGGCGCACACCTATAATCCCAGCTACTCGGGAGGCTGAAGCAGGAGAATTGCTTGAACCCAGGAGGCAAAGGTTGCAGTGAGCCAAGATCACATCACTGCACTCAAGCCTGGGCGACAGAGTGATATTCTGTCTCAAAAAATTTTTTAAAAGAAAGTTTAAATAGAAAAAGTCACAAACATATTGACTATACGTAGACACTATACATGTATATATGTGTGTATATATAGCTATACTGTGTACATATACATAATATATAGGTATATTATGAAAATAAAATATTCTGGATTTATTATTTAATATAATTTTGCAGATAGTTCTTCACTTCTGATAACATTGTTTTTCTCCTATAAAAGTGGGCACAATCCTTCCTGTTCATTCATTCACTGAAAAAATATTTACTTATTGGGTGCCAAACTCTGTATTAGGCAATATTTAATATCTAAATATAAGCCACACATATATAAGGCTAGTAACATAAATAAAACAGAAGATGGTACTATAACGAAACAAACAGTTTCTGTGGAAAGTTTCATCAAACTTGGGGAAAGCCTAGAGTGAAAATTAAAGTAACTCAATTCTTCTCAGAACCAGCACATTCAATAGGATGGGGACAAATGAGGCCTTCCATTTAGCAAGAAAAGCCTCTCTTTTATTGCCTTTTAAAAGTATTTCATTCAGTCACTAAGTCATTCAACAAATATTATTGAATATGTGTACTATGATAATCAAGGAGCTTATTGTTTGGTAAGAAAGAAGTGGAAATTCCTTAAAGTCCAGCCTTCAGGAAGAAAGTGGCATTTTTGAGCAAGATCCTTAAGCACAGGACTTCTTTACAGAGGCTTGAAATTACCTTTCGAGAAGGAAATGATTGGGCAGGAAATGATATTAATGGAAATGAAAGCATGTGCACAGTCCGTTGCAAAGCTTCTTATGTATATGGTCTCATTTGATTCTCATTCAATATTCAAGAAATATTGTCTATCCACACAAAAGCTTACTTGAATGAAACTGATAGTAAAGCCACCAGTTAAATCTTGCTAACAAGCCATTCCTGTTATAAGGAAGCAAATGACTGTTGTCTCTGGCTTTGTAGGTCCCATATGATGGGGTGCAAAGCTCTGTATTAGTCACTATTAAATATCTAAATATAAGTCACACATAGATCTTCACATGAATGGATATTTGCTCCAATAGAGAAAAAATGAATAAACTTTATCCAGTGTATTACTTGTTTTAATGTAGGTGACTGAAAGAAGTGGAAATAGGCCAGAGAAGAGTAAAGGAAAAAAAAAGAAGCTCTATGAATGTAAATGTGCCCTTTTCCTGCAATAAAAACTCATGTTTATAACACACCTTAGAGTTACAAAATGCTGCTGCGTGTGCATTGCTTTATTTAATCTTCTCATAACTACCCCATGTGGAAAGTATTTCCTTTTCTTTTTTTTTTGAGACGGAGTCTTGCTCTGTCGCCCAGGCTGGAGTGCAGTGGCGCAATCTCCACTCGCTGCAAGCTCCGCTTCCCGGGTTCACGCCATTCTCCTGACTCAGCCTCCGGTGTAGCTGGGACTAGAGGTGCCTGCCACCGTGCCCAGCTAATTTTTTTTTTTTTTTGTATTTTTAGTAGAGACGGGGTTTCACCGTGTTAGCCAGGATGGTCTCGATCTCCTGACCTCATGATCCACCCGTCTCGGCCTCCCAAAGTGCTGGGATTACAGGCGTGAGCCACCGTGCCTGGCCTATTTCCATTTTTTTTACAGACCTACAATTTATTTTATTTTGTTTTTATTTTTTCCTATTTATTTCTTTTAAAAATTTTTCAATTTTTTTTTGTGGGTACATAGTAGGTATATATGTTTATGGGGTACATGAGGTGTTTTGATACAGGCATGCAAAGAGGATCATGAAGAATGGGGTCTCCATCCCTGAAGCATTTACAAATTGAGTTGCAAACAACCCAGTTACACTTTTTTATTTTAAAATGTGCGATTGTTATTGGCTATAGTCACCCTGTTGTGCTATCAAATTGTAGGTCTTATTCATTCTTTCTATTTTTTGTACCCATTAACCATACTCACTTCTCCTACCAGCCTCCTACTACCATTTCCAGTCTCTGGTAACCATCCTTCTACTTTCTATGTCCATGAGTTCAATTGTTTTGATTTTTAGATCTCACAAATAAGTGAGAACATGAGATGTTTGTCTTCCTGTGCCTGGCTTATTTCACTTAACATAATGATCTCCAGTTCCATCCATGGTATGTCCATTTCAAAATATGAAAACAGAGATTCAACAATGTGGAGCACTTTGCCCAGTGTCACACAGCAAGCAAGTGATAAGAGTCAGGACTCAGACCCTTGACTTCTAACTCTGTTGTAGACACTGAGATCTACCACCTGAATCCTTCCTTAAGGAAGGACATGCTGCCCAGTTATGGGAAGTTTGATTAGCAAACCTTACCCCAAGGTCACACCTTTCCTGGGACAGCCTGCTTCTGGTGAGTGAGAGAGGGAGGGCTATAAAGGCAAGGCCATTTTGGCTTTAGATGGGGCACTTGAACGAGCATTATTTGTTCCAGAGTTTCCTACTGGGTTGGCCAAGGCTTTGTTGGACCTGCACAGTAGTTCGTCTTCTCCCTCTGCCCAATAGTGTTTCTTCCCTCTTCCTTGCACAAATGTTTATCCCTAATAAATATCTTGTACCCCAAATTTCATTTCCATGCCTGCTTCTGCAGAACCCTGTGACAGTTGATACTGGGAGCGTTCTGAGAAAGCAGCCAATAGGATGGACTTTTGGAGTCAGATCACTCACCTCTCAGGTGAAAATGAGAACCCCTTATTCACTAGTGAGGAGTACAGATGGCACCAGGAAGCAGTCTGATTGTTTAAACTTTCACCTGAGGTGCATTGGAAATGCATTATGGGTGTGATACAGAAGGCATTTGAAATATAGGGAGGGAATATTAACTATGTAGCTGACAAGATCGGATGACTAAAGATTTAATTAACTGCTGAGGGTAATAGGCAATTGAAAGCCAGGTGCAAAAGCTGAGAAGGCCTCTGTGATTATATACAAAAGAGCTCTTTTGCCTGGTTCAGTGGCTCATGCCTATAATCCTGGCACTTTTGGAGGCTAAGGTGGGAGGATTGCTTGAGGCCAGGGTTTGGGGACCAGCCTGAGCAACAAAACAAGACCCTGCCTCTACAAAAAATTTTAAAAAATCAGCTGGGGGTGATGGCGCATGCCTGTGGTCCCAGCTACTCAGGAGGTGGCAGTGGAAGGATTGCTTGAGTCAGGAATTTGAGGCTGCAGTGAGCTAAGATCACGCCACTGCACTCCAGTCTGGGTGACAGAGAGACACCCTGTCTCAAAAAAAATAAATAAGTAAATAAAAATAAAAATTAGAAAGCTATTTCATCTCCTATGAGGAGGGCAGAGTACTCTGGGAACTAAACCTAGGACTCAATAGTCAGAGTGGCTGGACTTCTACTAAGGTTAAATACCCAACCAAGGCAAGGCCTGCCAAGACCAGCTTGGTGGGGGAGACCCTAACCCAGTGGCGCTAGAGGAATTAAAGACACACACACAGAAATATAGAGGTGTGGAGTGGAAAATCAGGGGTCTCACAGCCTTCAGAGCTGAGAGCCTTGAACAGAGATTTACCTATGTATTTATTGACAGCAAGCCAGTGATAAGTATTGTTTCTATAGATTATAGATTTAAAGTATACCTTATGGGAAACAAAGGGATGGGCAGAAATAAAGGGATGGGTCTGGCTACTTATCTGCAGCAGGAGCATCTCCTTAAGGCACAGATCGCTCATGCTATTGTTTGTGGTTTAAGAACACCTTTAAGTGGTTTTTCGCCCTGGGTGGGCCAGGTGTTCCTTGCCCTCATTCCCGTAAACCCACAACTTTCCAGCATGGGTGTCATGGCAATCACGAACATGTCATAGTGCTATAGAGATTTTGTTTATGGCCAGTTTTGGGGCCAGTTTATGGCCAGATTTTGGGGGGCCTGTTCCAAACAAGGCCCTTGGTTGGAAAAATCAGGCACTGTGACACATGGATGGAGTCATCTAGGTGAATGACTACAAAGATTTTGACTCCCCATACTCCCCTAAACCTTCTGAAGCAGTAGATGTGGCCCACCTCATTCCTATCAAGAGCTAGCACCCTACTAGCACCCATGGTAGAAGACTATGCAGAGGCCTCTTCCCACGTGACAACATATGTTCCCTGTTAGGGCCTGCTCCCACTTCCCTTTCAGGGCACTAGCCTCACAGTCAGGGATCAGTTTAAGCATAGCTGCTGGGGATATGCTGCGCTGGGGATACGCTGGGCCTTGCAAACGAGGAAAGGGATTACACTTCAAAGAAACTGCAATAAGTAGCTGACGTGTACTGGCAGGAGAAAGGGGAATATACACATGAGGCTGGGTTCTGAGGGGGCTTGATCAAGGCGGTGGGAATAGAGGCAGTGGGATCATACAATAGGAAAAGTTTGCTGACTTGGGAGTGCTTTCCTGAGATACGGGATTTAACATCCTGTCAAAGACCCCAGGAAATGGTGCAAATTTTCTACTAAGATGGCTCCTAGATGTAAGAAATACAGCCTATGCTGAGTGAAGTTGAAATGTCAGAATTGCTGCGGCAAATTGCAGAGGGAGGGATTCGAGGCTCAAGGAAGTGAGCATGCTGGAACTCATGTCACTATGTACAACCACAAGACCCACCAGAAGACTGTATTCTGTGGAAAGGTTCAGAGGACACACTGTTCAACAAGGCCATCAGGAATCCACTGGCAAGAAGATCGCCAGCAAGCATCACTCAAAATTTCAGTAGTGGCCTCCTCTGCAGGTCAGAACTGACAACAGGAAAAGCCCTTATAAACTTAGCTCACTGATAGCACTATGGATGATAAGACCCAAGACAGCAGAGGGCAGGTGGTGGTCCTTAATCTCCAGAAGCCAGGAAGTTGCAATTATTATAAGACAAAGTTAGCATGACAGTTCAGGAAGCCTGATCCAGGAGAGTTATGGAGATGGTTAATAGAACAGAGCATCTCCAGGGGCAAAATTTATTGAAAAGAGTATTACTCAGCTTGTAATAGCTGAAAATATCTGGGAGGCTGAGGGTAGTCACTTCAGTAAAAAAAAGTCATGATCTCTTGTAGAGTTTTCAGATTTGAGCCAGTTTTCAGTTCCAGAACTCACTAACAGAAGAGGTGATTGGGTCCCTAGGAGAAAGGACACTGCCATGATTCTTCTTTTTCCTCCTGCAGAGACCTCTGGGCATGCATTTAGGTAACTGTGCACTAGAGAAAGGGAATACTTAGATGTTTCAAGGAGTGTTGGACCTAGAGTCTGAGTTGACATGGACACTCAGAGACCCAAAGCATCATCATGGCCCACTGTGAGAGTGGGGACATATGGGAACCAGGTAAGAAATTGAGTCTTGGCCAAGATCCAGCTCACAGGAACTTCACTGGGTACAAGAACTCAGTGGTCATTACCCCAGTCTCCAAGTGTATGATCGGGTAGTTGGAGCAGCCATTACTTTGTGTCTTTGGCCAGTGAGATAAGAACTGTTACAATGGGGAAGGCCAAGTGGAAGCCTCTGATACTAAACCACCACCACCACCACTCCTGGCCAAGATAGTAAATTATCACATCCCCTTGGGGTGGTGGTATATGCAGATTAGCATCCTTAAGGATCTAAAAGATATAGAGGTGGCGATTCTCATCATATCTCCATTTAATTTACCAGTCTTGTGCCTGAAAAAACCAGATAGATCCTTGGAGATGACTGTAGGCTGCTGCCAGCTGAACCAAATAGTAGTTCTGATCATAGTTGCTGTGTCAGACCTGATATCTTTGTGGGAACAGATTGATATAGCCTCCAATATATGTTGTGTAGGTGTTGATTTGGAAAATTCATTCTTTTCTATTTCAATCATAAAAAAGAATCAGAAATATTCAAATAAATAGGAAGAAATATAAATTTATAGTTTTGCCCTGGGCCTATATTAGCTCTTCTACCTTCTGTCATAATTTAGTCTGAAGAGAGTAAAAACATCTGGACATCCTGCAGAATATCATATTAACCTATTACATTGATGATGTTTTGTTGATCAGACCAGATGAGCAGGAGGTAACTAGTGTGCTACCTCTTGGTAAGACACATATACTCTGAGGGTGGGAGATAAACTCTATAAAGATTTAGAGGTTTACCAGATCCATAAAAATTTTAGAGGTCCAGTGGTTCAGGGTATACTGGGGCATTCTCTCCAAAGTAAAAGTAAAAGATAAATTCCTGCACATTGCACCTCCTGGCACAAAGAAGGAATCATGACACCTGGTGGGCCTCTTTGGGTTTTAGAGGCAATGTATCCCACATCTAGGGATTCTGCTCCATCCCTCTATAACAGGTGACAAGGAAGGTTACTAGTTATGCCTGGGGCCCAGGAGCAGCAAAGGGCTCTGCATCAGGTCCAGGCTGTCATGTAAGTGCCCTGCCTGACACTTGGGCCATACAATCTAGCAGATCGTGTGGTGTTGGAGGTATGAGTGGTGGGAAAAGATGCAGAATGGATTCTGCGGCAACCCCCTGTTGGAGAATAATGATGCAGGCCCCTGGGGTTCTGGAGAAAGGCCATGTCACCTACAGAAGAGAATCACATGCCTTATGAAAAACAACTTCTGGTATGCTATTGGGCCCTGGTAAAGATGAAACACCTGGCCGGGAATGGTGGTTCACGCCTGTAATCCCAACACCTTGGAAGGCTGAGGCAGGCAGGTTACTTGAGCCCAGGAGTTGGAGACCAGCCTGGCCAATGTGGTGAAACTCCATCTCTACTAAAAATACAAAAATTAGCCGGGCGTGGTGGTGGACACCTGTAATCTCAGATACTCGAGAGGCTGAAGCAGGTTAATCACTTGAACCCGGGAGGCAGATGTTGCAGTGAGCCGAAATCATACCACTGCACTCCATCCTGGGTGACAGAGAGAGACCCTGTTTCAAAAAAAAAATTAATTAAAAAATATGAAACACCTGACCACAGAACACCAAGTGATCATGGAACTAGAACTGTTTATCATGAGCTGGGTCTTATCAGACCCACTAAAGGTCAGGCGGACCCAGCAACAATTCATCAAAAGACAAAAGGGGGCTTTCCAGGAGTGCTTATGAGGAGGACTACGGGGCACTAGTAAAGTGCAAGATCAGGTAGCCTAGACCACCATGGCATGCACCACTGTTATACAAGTGCCCTCCTTCAGCTCATGCCTGCAACTTTATGGGGATTCCATCAGATCAACTGAAGAAAAGAAGGAAAGGTTTGGTTTATGAATGGATTGGGTCAGTATGCGGGTGCAAGCCAAAAATGGACACTGGCTGCATTATAGCCTCTCTTGGGAGATTGGGGGTGCTTGAAAGACAGTGACAGGTGAAAATCCTCCCAGTGGGCCGAGCTTTGGGTGATGCACTTTATCACCCACCTTGGGTGGAAAGAGAAGTGGCTTGAGGTTAAAATATTTATGAAGCTATGGTCACTGGTGAATGGCCCACCTAGCTGGTAAGGCGTTTGGAAGGGAAAAGTCTGGAAAATTGGAAACAATGACATCTGAGGTAGAGGGATGTAGATAGACGTGTGCAAGTGGGCACTAAGCATGAAATGTTTGTAGCACATATTGACGCCAGTTAGAGAGCATCTAGCTCAGAAGAAGCATTGAACAACCAAGCAGACAAAATGACCTTGGCAGTTGACATCAGCCAGTATCTATCCTTGGCCACCTCAGTATTGGTGCAATAGGCATGTGAACAGAGTGGCCACTGAGGCAGAGAGGGAGGCTAAGCCTGGGTCCAACAGCATGGACTCCCACTTACAAAGACCAATCTTGCAATTGCCACTAAAGAATGTTCAGCCTGCCAGCTACAGAGACCAACAATGAGCCCCTAATATGGTGCCATTCCTTGAGGAGACCAACAGGTCACTTGGTGGCGAGTTCACAACATTATGCCCCTTCCATCCTGAAAGGGCCAATGGTTCATTCTCATAGGAATACATGCATATTTCCAGTACGAGTTTAACTTTCCAGCCTGCAGAGTCTCAGGCAGCACTTCTATTTCAGGACTTTGGTAGTATTAGATCCACCAGTGTGGTATTCCACGTAACACTGAGACAGACCAGAAGACCAACAAAAGAGATGCAGGAGTGGGCTCAGGATCAGGGGACCCACCAATCGTGTTACATACCACACCATCCAGAAGCTGCTGGTCTGATAGAGCATTGAAACAGCCAGCTGAACTACATTTCCCAGAATTCCCTCACTTCTATGTTTCCAATTAGAGTGGGTCACAGAGATCTTTTGGAGATTTGTTGGGCCTTAGTCAGTTAGGAGCCATATAGTTTCTACATTGGAAAATCAGTGCAGGGAAACCAGGTGCAGTTGTAGCTCATGCACATTGTCACTTATCTATTGGCTCACCTCAGTGGCGTGCAGCAGCAACTGGGTCAGCAGCGGCTGCTACACCTTCCTCCCAACCATCCTTTAGTGTCTCAGACTCCTGGATATAGGCCAGGTGTGTGTGTAGCTGTGGGCAAAGGGCACCAGCTTCCCCTGCAGGATACCCACATCACCCAAGTTGGAGATAACGAGAGACTGATACAGACCCTAGTTCATCCTCCTGTGTTCCAGCTCATGCTTCTGGGTTCTAGTTTGTCTCTGTTCTCCTCCACTTTTCATTCATTGTTCCCTCCTGACTGTCCTGCAGACTTCATGCTAGCATTAAATGTGAAGAAATGCAGAGGCTGTTTAACCAGTCCTGCTCCCACAATTAAGGTCAAATCTCTGATGGATAGATAGATGATAGATAGATAGATAGATAGATAGATAGATAGATAGATAGATAGATAGATGTAGATGGTATAGATATAAAAATAAAATCTCTTGCTGGGTGTGGTGGCTCACTCCTATAATCCCAGCACTTTGGGAGGCTGAGGCGGGCATATCACTTGAGGTCAGGAGTTTAAGACCAGTCTGGCCAACACGGTGAAACTTCATCTCTATCAAAAAATACAAAAATTAGTCAGGCATGGTGGCATGCACCTGTAATCCCAACTACTTGGGAGGCTGAAGTGGGAGAATCATTTGAACCCGGGAGGCAGTGGTTGTAGTGACCTGAGGTAGCGCCACTGCACTACAGCCTGGGCAACAGAGTGAAATTCTGTCTCAAAATAATAATAATAATAATAATAAATAAATAAAATCTCTTAATGGCCCCATTTCTCTGATTGAATCCTGACTAATATAGGAACTTTGTGCTCTGTAACTCTTGACAGGGTTCAGGACACGCTACCCCCAACTATGATACCTTGGCATTTGAGAAAACAGCAGAAGCAGTTTTTCCTGTTTCGCTGGGTCTTCATTTCTGAGGGTTCCCATGTCACTTAAAACTTGTGTTAAATAAATTTGTCTCCTTTTATCTTGTTAATTTGTGTTTTGTTATAGGGGTGCTAGGTATGAACCTCACAATGGGTGAGGAAAGAAACATTTTCTCCCTTACATGCTACAGGGCTAGAGGACCTGGTCTCCAAAGGAGACACATCATTTCCAGAGTCAACCTCTTACTGAATTATAAGCTACAGCTGCTGCCTGGACACTTTGGGCTCCTTGTGTCCAGAGACCAGTAGGCCAGAAGAGGGGTCACTGACTTGGTAGCAGTAATTCACTCAAATTATCAGGAGGAGATGGGGCTGCTGTTCCACAATGGGGAGAGGGAGAAATAGGTGTGCCACCTGGGCATATCTCAGTACTTCCTTGCCAAATTGTGACTATAAGTGGACAGATACAGCAGCCCCAGCCTGAGAAGGGGATAATGACCAGGCTGCTCTTAGCCCCTCAGAAATTAGGGTCTGGGTCAGGCCAACCAGGAAGCCATCATGGCCACCAGAGGGCAGTAGCTATGGGTGAGCGTGACCTAGAATGAGCAGTGGAGGCGGCAGGTGCTGAGAAACAGTTGCAGCCCCAAGACTAACTGTAGCAGTGGGGGCTGTAGTTTGTCCCACTAATACCACTCTTCCAAGGTTCCCTTCTGGGAGAGGCGTGAAGGAATTGAGAAAGAGATGCAAGCGATGGACTGTGGTAGAGACAAAGATGCACCACCTCAAGAAAGGATTTGCTGTCCAATGGTGGGGAGTGAGGTTGGCAGGCAGTCTCCAGCTGTCAGCTCCTGCAAGGCCTGCCTTACCTGCAGAGAGACACTCATACACTCGGCCCCAGGTTATATTCTTCCAGACAGAGGCAGCTTGCATCTGGCGACTCAATGAGGCAGGAGAATAAAAGCCCAGGGGGTAGGTGCGGTGGCTCACGCCTGAAATCCTAGCACTTTGGGGGGCCGAGGCGGGTGGCTCACTTGAGCCCAGAAGTTCAAGACCAGCCTGGGCAACATGGTGAAACCCCCTCTCTACAAAATATACAAAAATTAGCCGGGCATGGTGGCGCACGCCTGTGGTCCCAGCTACTCAGAGGGCTGAGGTGGGAGGATCGCTTGAGCCCAGGAAGTAGAGGCAGCAGTGGGCCGTGATTGCACCACTGCACTGCAGCCTAGGTGACAGCGTGAGCCTCTGCATCAAAATAAAATAAAATAAAGTAAAACAAAAGCCCAGGTATTTCTACCCAATTCGGGGCACTCTGATGAACAATACTCCAGAGGTCCCTGCTGGGGTTGCTGAGGTTTTGTCAGGCTTGCATGGCGATTCAACTTCTCTCTGCCCAGTCTTGCTTCCTCCCCCTTTTCCTTCACAGGTGTCAATCCCCAGTAAACATCTACCACCCAAAATTCCATCTCATTATCTTCTACCAGAGGAACAAAGTGGGCAAACTCCACGTCTCCTGCTTTTTCTAGTACAGCACTCTCCCCTGGCACAAACATAGGAACTGGAGCCCCTTTGCTCTCAGCGGTTTATTTATAAACATACCTTAATATATACCCAAAGGAAAAGATTCAAGATAACACATGTTTTGTGGGGAAAAAGTCCTTATGCTACATGCAAATATATTTTTGTACTCATTAAAACCACATAAAAGTGTATTATGCATTTTAAAAGGTTGATTACCTCAAAACCAGAAATGCCCTCCAGGCTCTCTGCTGACATAACCCACATTTACGAAGTCAAAAGCAGCTTTCCCGATTTTCTTCTCCTTCATTGTATGAAGGGGAAATGTTTTTTTGTACAATCTTGCATACATTTGTCCGTTTGAAAGAAAACATTTTGTCTTGTTATTGAAGATATTTTAGTAAAAAGATCCTGAAATATTTTTTCAAGGATTGATTCAGTTATGAGTGAGCAGAATATGATTCCTTTACCGTAACTTTAAGAAGATTGCCAGGGAGTCAAGGGAAGAAGAGGAAAACATATAAATCATCAAGTATAATTAACACTTTCTAAGCAGCAAGGTTCGGGGGTGAGGGTTCACAGCATTTATTTTTCTCAAAAATTAGTTAGCTTTCAATGAAAACACTTTAGGAGGCAAATAATCTAAGGAAAAAAATGAGTATTGGGTGAAATAGCATCAATCATTTTGAATTATAAAAGTCAGAGCCCAAAGCTAAAGTGAGTGTTCATCAAAGAGTCCTGGTTGTTTATTAATTTGGCTCCATCAGTGCTGGAGCTTTCTTTATTTAGAGAGCTGTTAGTTGGGCTTCATATTTCAATTGTTCTCGTTGATGTTACTGTTACCATCCATTCCATAACCATAGGAAGAGGATGCTGTGTCTTCATGTAGACCTACTAACCTGCCATCAGAAGACATGCACACGTCAGTCTTTCCAGTAATAAGCTGCATCTTCACTGCTCATCTCAGCCATTTAGATGACTGACTCAAGTTGAGTCCAGGTGGCAGTATTAAATGAGTCTGTCTTTGGGAAAGTTAAATAATCTCTACGATGATTAATCTTTGGCTCATTAATTTTAGCACAAAAGGTGACCTGATATAATGGGGCAAGCATCCTAATGGAGTTGGACAGGCTTGGTTTGAATCCCAGATCCACCACTTGCTAGCTCTGTGATACTGACTAAGTCATTTCATATCTCTGAGCCTCGGTTTCCTCACCTGTAAAAAATGAGTGGCAATCAAGGATTTTTGTGCAGACTACACAAGACAATGCATGTGGAAATGTGTGACACATGATAAAGTTTTGTTACTAGGCTCCAACCAATAGCCCAAATACAGGCTAGGGTGCTAGTGACATAAGGAGAATCTCTTAGGTATGCCTCCTGTCATGGTCTGAAACATACATGACAACACCTGTTGTGGAGTCAACAGGCATGGGCTGAAAGGCAAACGTAATTCTTTGAGGATACCCCATAACACATCCTCATAGAACCAGTAATAAGCCCAGTCTCCTGGGAAATGGCAACCTACACCCAGTGAAACATAGCAATCATCAGAAAGTTGAGTGTGATCAAAGGTGTCATTCACAGAGAGAGGTAGTGAGGTGGAGGGAGAGAGAGACCCTGTGAACAATAGCTCTGACCACTAAACAGGGGAGACACCACCTTGGTACTCAGTATGGAAAGGAGGGTACACCTACAATACATAGATAACTATAGCTTCAGTGTCTTATGAGTACAAAGGACAAGACAATGACTTATTTTTATCTGAGCAGCTGTAGTAGTGGGTCCCCAGCTGCATGGCTCCCTGTGCCAAGGGGAAATGAAAAATGCTATAGTAGCCTCTCTTGTCTCCATTCCCTTTTCCTAGATGAGATTTTTCCCTCTGGAGCACTATAGCAGGGCTTTCTTCCTCCTTCTGGTACTCTGCCTGCTAGACCCAGGGCCCAGTCGAACACAGACCTGATTGGAGGGGGGCTGGGTAGGCTCTAACCCAAGAAATTCCCTCTACAGGATCCTTCCTGAGGCCAGAAGAGCCATCACAATAGATTTGCTACTTTGCCTTAAGACTTCGTATACTAATAAAACCAACATGTCTTCTCTGCAACTTGCTCCACCTTCCCAAATATATACACACATCACTGATACACATATTATGAATTAGTTCATCATATTCTCTCCAGGGAACACAATAGGTATGAAAAGCTTGGTGAGAGTAATAGCTGGGAGGAGACAGATAGATTTGGTCGATTTCCCATTGTCAATTAGGCAATAATGATAATAACAAGGATGACATTTATTGACTGTATGTGATCTCATCTTACCTCTCAAAAACACTATTTATGAACCCTGTCTTACAAGATGAGGAAACTGAGCTACAGAGAATTACACAAGTTGCCCAAGGTCACACAGCTAGTAAGTGGATAACCAAAGTTTGTGCACTTAACCTCTATGCTCTATGCTTCTTTGGAGAGAGGAGCAACTGTGATGTTTCTCTTTCATACATCTCCTTGAAACCAGTCTACTCACGGCAGACTTGGCTTATGACAAAAATCTCTTAGGTCTTTTGTTTCCAAAACAAAAATGATAGCGTTCAAAGGTAGAGTAGCATCAGCAAAATGGTTTTCTGCAGTTTGTTGTCTGGAACCTGGTCTTTATGTCTTGAGAACATCATTCTCCAGTCTATCTGCAAATGACCAAAAATGTTGGAATTCCCAGTAGTTTTCAGGGTAGAACCTCAAACGAGACATTAAAAATCAGCAACATGGCTGGGCGAGGTGACTCACACCTGTAATCCCAGCACTTTGGGAGGCCGAGGCGGGCGGATCACCTGAGGAGGTCAGGAGTTTGAGACCAGCCTGTCCAGCGTGGCGAAACCCTGTCTCTACTGAAAATACAAAAATTAGCCAGGCGTGGTGGCAGGTGCCTGTAATCCCAGCTACTCGGGAGGCTGCGGCAGGAAATCACTTGAACCCGGGAGGTGGAGGTTGCAGTGAGCCAGTATTGTGCCACTGCACTCAAGCTTGGGCAACAGAGCGAGACTCCATCTCAGCAAACAAACAAAAAAAATCAGTAACACATAACATACCAGTGCTCTAATTCATTGCTGCTGAGTCCTCTTTGAAGCCAAATAAACCTTCCATATTCACATTCCAGAAATGTCCCTGCCTCCTACTCCCATGCTTTGTCTGGAAAAATCCTTCATATCCTTCAAGGCCCAGCTCAAATGTCACCTCCTTTACGAAGTGGTTCCCAGTCCCACAGGCAGAATTAATTGATCTTCCTTTATGCTCCCACAGCACTTTATATTAGCGTTGGTGTATAGCTCTTACCACATTGTTTAAGTTAATTGCATAAGTAAGCTCCTTGAGGTCAGAGACTTGTCTTATTCATAAACCCTTTGATTCCCATATTCCCAGCCTAGCACATACCTTATTTCATCAAATCTAAAACTCCATCAATTGTAAGACACACCATTATTTCATGAATTACTAAGAGAAACAAAATACTGACAATTATTCTATGACATAACATCAATTTGAAGATGTGTCCCAAATTCAGGAAATGTCAATAAATTTTTAAAAATGTGTTTTAGAAGGAATGAACTGTGGCAATAAGTACTCACCAAATGTTTATAGAACTGAATTATTAAACCAAGGTGGAACAGATATTTCTAGAGAACTGTGACAGCCCATGCTTCTTAATAAGTAAGGGATTAGAAGTTGGTGATGAATGGTGTGTGACTGCATTGCTGATTTCAAATATTTTACCCAACAGATTAGTTAAAGGGATGAGTGGCCTGATGTGCCATTCCTATTTAAAAATAAAATAAAATAAAATAAACACCTCCAAGGACCAAGCCTGCTGGCTCATGCATGTAATCCCACTCCTTCAGAAGGCTAAGGCAGAGGATTGCTTGAGGCCAGGAGTTTGAGGCCAGCCTGGACAACATAGTGAGACCCTGTCTCTAAAAATATAAAAAATTAGCCAGGCATGGAGGCAAGCCCCTGTAGTCTCAATTACTCAGGAGGCTGAGGTGGGGAGGATTGCTTGAACCCAGGAGTTCAAGGCCGCAGTGAGTTACTTGTGCCACTGCACTCCAGCCTGGGCAACAAGGCCAGCCCCCACCTCTAAAACAACAACAACAACAAAGACACCTCCAGATCTCCCATTTAATATACTAGAAAGTAAAGTGATTATATACTGATTCTAGTTCCTTAAACTAGTTCAACGCACTGCTGTTATCATCTGCCCATGAAGAGGAATAGTAGCTCAGCTTTCTCCCAGTTTATTCCAGCCCTGCTTTTATTTTGATGCAATCCCTTCCTAATTCCAAACTGTTGGTCTGTGACATTGGCTCCCGTTTCTCCTTGGCCCTATGAAGTTAGTGATCGTATATTACTTCTCTGGTTAGTGTCTGTCTGGACCTATGCTTTCCATAGGATCTTTCCATAGGGCAGGCCTTGCTGGGTCTTAGTATTTCAGGCTGTCTCATCAAGAATCTGAATTCTAGTTCCATCCTAGAAAGAAACCCCACCCCCTGCCCTAGACCTAGTCTAAGCCATACACTTAATGTCTCTTGACCTCCTTCCACCACTCTTTCCCTGCCCCCAAGCACGCATACACGCTCAGGCAAGATAAACCAAATTGTCACTGAAAACCTTAAATGTATGGTTGGTTCACAGAAATACTCCTGGAATAAAAGTTCCTCTTTGAAAATAGAATTATAGGCCAGGCATGGTGGCTCATGCCTGTAATTCCAGCACTTTGGGAGGCTGAGGTGAGTGGATCCCTTGAGCTCAGGAGTTCGAGACCAGCCTGGCCAATATGGCAAAATCCCATCTCTAAGAAAAATACAAAAAAAATTAGCTGCCTGTAATCCCAGCTACTCAGGAGGCGGAGGCACGAGAATTGCTTGAACCCATGAGGCAGAGGTTGCAGTGAGCTGAGATCATGCCACTGTACTCCAGCCTGGGCAACAGAGCAAGGCACAGTCTAAAAAAAAAAAAATGAAAAAAGAAAAGAAAAGAAAATGGAATTACACTAGCCAGACATGGTGGCATATGCCGGTAGCCCAAGTTACTGGGGAGGATCACTTGAGCCCAGGAGTTTGAGTCCAGCCTGGGCAACATAGCAAGACCCTGTCCCCCTCTCTCTAAAAATAAATAAATAAATAAATAAATAAATAAATAAATAAATAATAATAAAAAAAGAATTATACTGAAAGGATTGAGCCTAGTAGCTTAATTAATACATTATAAAATTTTTAAACATGTAAGCAGCTCTTCGCATTAGCATTCAGGGAATGAGAGTCTTTATGAGGCAAGTACAAAGGGGTAATTTTATAAGGGGGTGATGAAGAAGAGAGTAAAACAGGGCAACGAGTTCCTAGTTTGCTTTCATACTTAGACCCTTGGTGGGAAGCCAGTGACCACTAAAAACCTGAAAGTCATCTCCCCCTTTGAGGCAGGCTGCCAGTGCTTGGGTTAGGTTTATCAGGACTAAGTCAGAAAGCTCCAACGATTAGCATCTTCCAATTTACGGCAATCTTCCCAGGCAAGGCAAGACTTGTTCAGCCTCCAGGTCAGCTTAGTCAGTATCCATTCAGTGCCTTCCCCAGCCTTAATGAATAAAGAGGAAACAAGAGAAAGGTAGAGAAACAACCTCTATTGATTTATTATTGATAGTATTTGGAGATGTTCAATCTATATAAAGGACCCTGCTTATATTTTCTTTCGAAGGGGGTCTGCAAAGTAGGTCCCCCAAAGTATTAGAATTGAATGCATCCAGGCTGGGCGCTGTGGCTCACGCCTGTAATCCCAGTACTTTGGGAGGCCGAGGTGGGTGGATCATGAGGTCAGGAGTTCGAGACCAGCCTGGCCAAGATAGTGAAACCCTGTCTACTGACAAAAAAAAAAAAAAAAATTAATTAGCCAGGTGTAGTGGCAGGTGCCTGTAATCCCAGCTACTCAGGAGGCTAAGGCAGGAGAATTGCTTGAGCCCGGGAGGCGGAGGTTACAGTGAGCCGAGATTGCCCCACTGCACTCTAGCCTGGGTGACAGAGCAAGACTCCATCTCAAAAAAACAAAACAAAACAAAACAAAAAAGAATTGAATGCATCCAATGCCATAGGAGTTTTACTTCCTTACAGGTAGAGTTACACTTGCAAATAAAATCATTGAGGTGAAATCACAGAACATTAGAACTGAACAGAATCTTGATGATACATCTGCTGCCTTGTTTCATAGATAAGGACATTTAGGGGAAGAAAGTTAACTAACTAGTTACTGGCAGAGCAAGTACTAGAAGCCAAATCTTTCCCAACAGGGAAGATACCTAAACCCTTACAATTGTATCTCATCCTCATAGTCTGCAGTTACATTTGGTTCATTAGGCTTTAAAACACCATGCAAATAGAGCTCCTATTACAGGATATCTTGATAACTGATACAAACAAATGGTAAAGGATCAACTGGCCCATCACTTCCACCAAAAGATTGAGGCAGTACATTTTCACCACGTATAAGTGTAAAATAAATTGTCATCACCTGGGGCCCTTACAGGGCTGGATTACTGTAAAAATCAAGCCAGCTCACTGAAAGTTTATCCAGATGACATCCAACTTCACCACAGTCCCCACCAACTTGTGATGTAAGCCGGAGAGGAAGCTTCGAAATTTTCTCCTGGTAGAGTTTTGAGAGAACTGTGTAAACAACGCCCCTTACTGGTCAACATAAGAAAACACAAAAGCCACTGCTGACAAGAGCAGGGCTCTAGCAAAGGTCACAGCAATGTCTCTAAGTTGTCTTCTAGTCTATGGGAACCGTGGCCAGGTCAAAGGAGAAAGCCTGGGGAAAAACAGCAGGGGGAAGAAAAAAAACTACATTTTTTTCAGAGATGTTTATATGTACCGAATTAAAGTTAGACCCCCAAAGTAAGCAGATACATTTTTGGTATCCCACTGAGTTTGAACAGGCAGTTACAAGACCCACAGGCATATGTTAGGCTTATACACATAAACAAGATTTTTATTGTTAACATCAATGAACACAGATGGAAAAATATTCACGTTGCAAGGACATATTTGCTTACAAGATCACAAAATGGCTGTTGATTTGTATTCATAAATGATTTGGTGAATCAGTATGTGTTTTTGAGTGAATATATGAGATTTCCAAAGCTTCGTTTCCATTTGTACTCCTGGAATAACTTCATCAGAAGAGAAAGCAGAAGCTTGGAAACATGTATATGTTTTATAGATACTGTGATTTACCGAAAATGAAAATAACATCCTATTACATATATTTTAAGTAATACACAAAGCAAATACAATAAACACTGATTTGGCTCAATGACTTGTGTAATGGAAGGATATTTTTAAGTTTTAAAAAAAATCCCCAGTAAAGTGGTCAAAGATACTTGATGATGTTGCCATTGAAGAAGCATAGTATTTTCTAAGCAACTCCAAGGCTCTGTTATTTCTTGCTTGTAGGGTCTTCTCAGTTCTCAGTTCATTCTTGACGGCACTGAGCTCTCCGCGGATCTTTGCCATTTCTAATTCATAATATGATTTCATTTCTTCTTTTAGGAGCACATTTCCAAACTTGGTTTGATGTTTTAAGTTCCTAACAGCTTCTTTTAAATCTCTGTTCTCTAGGTTCAATTTGTGGATGACTTCTTTGGCTTGCTGGAGTTGTTCACTTAAGTTTTTTACATTTGTTGCTTTTTCAGACAGGTCATTTCTTAAAGCTTGAACTTCATAGTCGCTTTTTGAAGCATCCGTCTCTGTTTCTTGAAAATTTAGAGGTTTTGTGAATATTTCTTTTCTGTAGTACAAAAGTTCTTTTTCAGCGTTTTCAAATTCCTCTTCTATTTTTCTGCATTTCATATTAAGTTCTTCCAGTTCTTCATTCAAAATATTCAGGCAAAGTTTTGGAGACATTCTTTCCATAAGTTTCTTTCTTATGTCTTGTCTTAGTAGAGCTGGTAAGTTATCTGTACTGCAGGTAGAGCTATCTTCCGTGCTGTTAAAGCTTTCTTCGGTTGTAACATCCACATTAGATGATTCATAGGATGCAGAATTTGTGTCTGTCTCGTTCTGTGAAATGTTTATCTTGTTCTCTCTTAAATTTGATTCTTGTTCTATTTCATTTAGTTGGAAAATATATTTTTTCCTCCTAAATTTACTTTCTTCTTGAAACTTTCTACTGGACAAATTATAAATTTCTTCCATTCTCTTGCTGCTATCTGTAGTCGTTTGTTCAGAAGAAGATTCAGGCTGAGAAGTCTCTTCTAGAACATCCTGTGCACTAAAAAAAGGAGTAAACATATACTTCTTCCAGTGTTTTCTTCTAGCATCCATTTCTCCAGGCCCCTCTTCCAATATCTGAAAAACACAATTTAAAACCAAGGCAGGCACATTATTTACACTAGTAGCTAGCATAGTAGAGAGAAATAAGAATGCTGGCTCATGGGTGAAGAATCTAAATATTTGAGTGCTGGCTCTCTCTCTAACTCACTGAATGACTTGGGCCTCAGTTCCCTCATTTATAAATGGAAAGGGCTGAACGAGCTAAGTTCTACAGTTGCTTCCAGCTTTAAAAGTCTCTGATCCTATGAAATAGAACTGGTAAACTGACACATTTAGCTACTTACTGTACACACAGAAAGTGATTCTATAAGAAAACAGCTGTACACATAAAAACAGACCGCTTTAAAATAAAAAAAGTGATTTGAAATTAATAGGTTAATGTTGGTAATACCTGTGCTTTCAATGTGTCTGATGCCTTTCTAGTTCTTGTGGATTGGACTGTTGTTTATTCATTCTTTAAAGTGACTAAAACATCAGGGCTTAATGAGATGTGAGCTTTTGGTAAAGTATACCATGCAGACTTCCTTATGACTAACTCTGCCAAATGCCCTTCTATCTTGACCTATAAATTCCTGCTATTCCAGTCTTGGGCTTTGCTTTTAGGCAAGACTGCCAAGTGTACAGAATTCTATCTGTTTTGACAGCAATTTCTTGAGGAGAACCTAATGTCAACAATTGAAAATATTAATGCCACCAAATGTGTTTTTCTCAAGATATTGACTCTGAGTGTAGTTTTTAGGTGAAAATTCAGCATACTAAATCACAAACAACTTTCCAAGTTTATAAAAATATGAGGATGATTATTTTGTTTCAAAAAGAGTCTTCCCTACCCAAAGGGAATCCTTAATGTACAGCTTTCCCACAGCACTGAAATATTTGATAAGTGACTACTTCTGAGGGAAGGGAGAAAGAAGAACCAAAGCAGCATGTGGAGGGCCACTGGCACCTGAAGCCACCAACCGGTAGCTGAAGTTAGCCCTAAAGGGTGAGGAAAAGATGGAGAGGGTCACTTTATTCATTTTATATATTAATTTATCAAGACATATTTGTAGTATTACCATGGAGAAAAATCAAAGTATGCCTGCATCTCTTTTATCTATGCACTGAAATGTAATTTTCTGCTGGTAATGAGAAATGGCAAATGTTGTATTTATAACTTAATTAATATTTTCTTTGATTATTATAACAATTTTGGAGAATACAGAAAAGCACATAAAACAGAAGGAATCTCCTTCATAATCTCGTGGCCCTGAGATAACTACTTTTTGGTGTATGATCTTTTCTTTTCTTTTCACAAACAGTAGTTTATTTTAAATAACACAGGTTTTCCTTACTATAAGCAATGAAGGAATAAACTTGATACCTATAGGCACTGAACATATCTCTCCCCTTTGCCACACAAAAGATGGAAGGGACTCACCATCCCCAAGGGTACATCCCTACTGGCAACTACTTGGCTTTGAGGAAAGGAGAAGGTACACATATTCTTAAGATGAACTATTTGGAGAGTTCAGTGAAGGTACTAAAATCATTGGTCCAAAAGCCAGAAGCCAAGCTTTCTTGAGGTCAATCAGACCATAGTGATAAACTCAGACCTGAAATTTACAGTACGTATTTGCCATTGGAGTATCATCTTCTTTCTTTTGAAACAGTCCTTTCTGACTTTTATTATGCTATGAGTCACCATCCAGAAGCATCATTGATCAATCTGTTCTTAAAGGGAAACATCATTTCTTGGTTTCCCTCCTCTCTAGAAATATGAATGCAAATCAGTAGGAATTATTACAGCAATCATAGAGGAAAGGAACAGAGAGAGGAGAAAAGAGGGTGATATTAATTGCCAGTCACATTTTTTAGCAGTCAAATTTTTACCCAACAATTCTATAGATGATAAAAATGCTTCTAATCAGGTAGCAATGGCAGAGAGATTACTATTTCTCTTAATTCTGGATGAAGGGCAGTGGTGGGATTGATTAGGAAGGAGGTGAGCACAGGGGCAAGTAAAGTGTGGCCACTTTATATCTGGAGATAGCAAGAATGACACATCTGAGATAGAGGTCTGGGTATGGATAAAGGTTAAAATAAAAAACTCTTTTCATTAATAATTTTGCTCCTTGAAAAAGTAACTTCTACATCCAACCATCCCATAAATCTCTGGCAAAACACATACACACATGCACACACTTTTTAATTTTCACTGTCTTTCTTCCCTGAGCCTCTGTATAATTTCCTGGTGTCTGAAAGGAAATGCCTTTCAGTGAAGCCTATATAGTTACTGAAATGGGAAGAGTCCATTTATGACTAAGGCCCAGAGAAGTTAAGTGACTTGACCAAGGCCACACAGCCCATAGTAGTAAAACTGAGGACCCTGTCTCCCAGGTCAGTGCTTGTTCTAAAATTCTTCTTTATTCATCTGCTAGGTTTCATTCCCCACATTGAAAGAAAACAACCCACTATTTTCAGAGCTTAGGTATCTTTTAAAAGGCCACAAAAGAAGAGAGGAAAAGTGAAGGGGGGAGGGTAAGGAGAACTGCATGTCACATTTCAAAGAACAGAAAGAAAGGTTTGAAAAGCCTTTTGGAATTTCCCTCCCATGGCTTACACAGGGCAGGGTCAAGGGGTCTCTGAGCTGCTTCTTTTTTTTCTCTCTCTCTTTCATTGGCAAGATATCCTTTAAGGGCTTGTTCCCAAATCTAGTCACAGAATGTGGCAAAGCCCAGACTCGGGGTAAAAGCTGCCAGTCTCATTTTCTCTTCACAAATTGCACTGTCTCTTTTTATGCAGAACGAGTATGGCATTAGAATTCTCTGGTGAGAACAGGGAATATGCTTTAAGGCAATGACACTCCTTTACCCTGGGCTGGCAGCCATTTTGTTCTCAATAAACTTGACTAGGTAATTTGTTCCAGCATAAGGCAAACCAAACCATAAGCCATTATTGAAAGTGTAGGCATGCCTGTTAGTGGGTCAGTTGTGGACATTAGTGTAAGTGCCTACTCAACACTACAATGGATACTGAAGGTCAGAAGGGTAGGGGAAGGAGGCCTCGAGGGGATGAAAAACTGGTTTCTTTAGAAGCAAATAATCCAGAACACAGACAGGAAAACAATAAAAAGTCATAGGACAAAAACAACATCAGTAGTCCTCTAAGATAGCAATCCCCCAGAAGCCCGCAGGACTGCACTGTTAAGGCGTATGTGTCTACAATATGACTACATCTATTCATTTGTGTCTGACATGAATTAATAATGGACTCCTGATGGTTCTAGTTAGTGTCTCACTGAAAACATTATCATTTATCCTCGGGTGACTTTTTTTTTTGCAGTGGCAAAGTAATGGAACATTTTTGCGGAGTAAGAGATCACTTGTCTCATGCAAGTGGTTTGTATTCACCTAAAGAATTTGAGAACCACTGATAAAATAAATTGAAGATGAATTTATATATAACATGATGTAACATAAATGTCGAGAGCTAAGCAAAGAACAGTCATTTACAATGGACCTGTAGGTGCACTGTTCCATAAAAATCTTAGAGGAATGCACATTTATTCTCAAATAGCTCCAGAAAATAATACACTACTGTTTACTGTGAAAGGAGAAATCTACAAACCATCTCAGTTTCATTTTTGAGCTGGGGCCCTAGAGAATATAATCATATTAAAGTGAATGTGAAATTTAATTATTTGTTTTCTAAAATATTCATATTTTAAATCACAGGCTTTAGGGAAATTCGATGACATAAATCAAAAATTTTTTTTCTGTTGTCTTATCCCATTTACATGGGCATAGTGGCTCACATCTGTAATCCCAGTGCTTTGGGAGGCAGAGGCGGAAGGATAACTTGATGCCTGGAGTTCAAAACCAGACTGGGCAACATAGTGAGACTCGTGTCTACAAAAATTAAAAACAAAATTAGATAGGTGTGATGGTATATGCCTGTAGTCCTAACTGCTCAGGTGGGAGGATTGATTGAGCTCAGGGGGTTGAGGCTGAAGTGAGCTATGATCATGCCACTGCACTCCAGCCTGGGAAACAGAGCGACACTCTGTCTCCTAAAAAAAAAAAAAAAAAAGATTTAGGTTTCAAATTTTCAGGACCATCTCTCTTCACAAATTTAGATCTGCCTGCAAAATTCCATTATTCTTCCAGGCAGAGTAGGTAGGGACTGGAAAACAGTTCTGGAAGAATGCCAAAGGCTTTTTCCCATCTCGCAAGGGTCCTTCCTCTCAAACTTTGTAAACTGGGACTGATGGTTGGAAAAGGTTATCTCCAACCTGTGTTGAGTAACCTGTCATTACCCTTAGTCGCTTAGTAGCTTAGTAGCGCTCAAGAAGGGGCATGGCTTTTAGTCACTAACCAGGGGTAGTAAGGTGAAGACAAAGGGCTCCTCTTAGCATAAAGAACTTTCTCCCCTTATTCTTGGATAGTCTGTTCTCTGGACCCTTAGAAAAACTGCTCCACCAAACTAGGAAAAAAGTCTGTTACAAAGGAAATCACTAGTTTTGCTTCTTTCTCAACTGTCCAATTTACTCTCACTTCAGAGCAGTGGTTCTCAACCTTTTTTTTAAATTTTCTTTTTCCTGCTTACACTGTTGCCAGACACAAAAACACTCCCATCACTACCCTCTTTCCTCAGAAGATTCTGACCTGCCCCCATAGGGGAGATTCCCCATTCTCCACCTTCTTTCACTGACTTGCAGAAAACTATTAAATACCAAAAGAAGGACGCAAATGAACTGTCTGAAGTCAAGATGGATCAATATGTATTACCGTGCAAAATTGTGGGGAAGAAGGAAAAGGAAGTTCCTGAGAAAGGAACTGAGTGTGGACTATGGTGGAAAAAAGACTGAAGTAGTCAGATATCTTGGCCCCCACATTTTAGAACTGCGAGCCTCAGATTCTTCAGGTGTAAAATAGGGACAATATATTGGTTTCACAGGTGATTAAGAAAAACGAATGAAAATGGAAATGAAAGCAATTTTTAAAGTGTACTGTAAACAATGGGTTTTGTTCATTTTCAGGTTTTCCTTACCCTCCCTTTGAACATAAACCAGCCAGTTAAACAACGTAAACTTTCTCCAGAGATATGTACTCCAAAGTGGCCAGCCAGAAGTCATCAGACCTCAGAAAAAGTTAGTTTGAAAAAAAAAGTAGGTACTATTAAAACAAATATAAGGAAGCCTAAATTCCAATCTCAGATTGATTTAATCTGCATCCTCAGGGAAAAATTAGCCCTAACTTCTGTAAGTTAGTTGTTGATGTCCCCAAATTTCAGAAGCTGAATTGATTTTATCTAAACAAAAAAGTGGTAGTTTTTTCTACACCCTAATATATCAGCATTTTAAAATCACCAATTGCTTTACCAAGAGCTTTCCAAATGTCCCACTGTATTTCAGAGGCACCAATAACTTCTCAGAAATGAGTATTCGTTTGAAGACTAGCAAGGATGACTTTGCACTCTAGATTGTTCCTGTGCTTCTGTGGCATTTCACACAGACCTTTATTATACAAATATGCTATGATGGCCTGGCATTGTTACCTGATACATAGTAGCCCTGTATAAATATTTGTTTAATGAATGATCCTTAATATTCTTCCTGAAATCTCTACAATGCTTTGATTCTAAGTTACTTTTAAAAAATTTTTTTGACATAATTTCTCCTCTGGCTTATAAAGTTTTGGGGGTGGTATTTTAGGGAAAGCACTTTTTTTTTCCCTTGAAGTTTATTTGGCTTAGCTAAAAGTCTTTAGGACACTTTTCTTTTTCTTTTTTTTGAGATGGAGTCTCGCTGTGTCACCCAGGCTGGAGTGCAGTGGTGCAATCTCGGCTCACTGCAAGCTCCGCCCCCGGATTCACGCCATTCTCCTGTCTCAGCCTCCCGAGTAGCTGGGACTACAGGCGCCCGCCACCACGCCCAGCTAAATTTTTCTATTTTTAGTAGAGACGGGGTTTCACCGTGTTAGCCAGGATGGTCTCGATCTCCTGACCTCGTGATCCGCCCGCCTCAGCCTCCCAAAGTGCTGGGATTACAGGCATGAGCCACCGCGCCCGGCAGAACACTTTTCTTTTGTATTTTTATGAGGCCTTCCTGAGAGCTTACTGACAATGCAGATGATCAATTACAAGGCTGAAGAGTTATGTTGCGTAAGGCTCTGTGCTTCTAAACACTCCAACAAAATATCAGCTAACACGACTGTACTTACACTTCCTGGGGTCCAAGATCTTCTATCTACTGGATATCCTTGCCCTCCTTCTCCAGTTTGAACTGGAAAAATGAAAATTCCACCTCCCTCCGTGTAATCAGGAAATATGTTTAACCAGAATGACCAAACCTGTGTTTATATCTGAGATGTAAATTAAAATGACAAGTGATGGCCGGGCGCGGTGGCTCACGCCTGTAATCCCAGCACTTTGGGAAGCTGAGGCGGGCGGATCACAAGGTCAGGAGTGACCAGCCTGACCAACAAGGCAAAACCCTGTCTCTACTAAAAATACAAAAATTAGCCAGGCGCGGTGTGGCACGTGCCTGTAATCCCAGCTACTTAGGAGGCTGAGGCAGGAGAATCGCTTGAACCAGGTAGGCGAAGGCTGCAGTAAGCCGAAATCGCGCCACTGCACTCCAGCCTGGGCGACAGAGCAAGTCTCTGTCTCAAAAAAAAAAAAAAAAAAAAAAAAAAAAAGACAAGTGATATACTTAGAATGTCACTTGGTCTATCTGAAATGTGATACCAGGCACTAAGAGGTAATTTCTCTTTTTGTCAACCCATTTCCCCAACTATTATGCCACTAAGTCTTCCTTCCCCAAGCCATACAGATATCAAATGGGACAAGAATCATGAGGAAATTTTATCCAACACAGTACCTCCTCACTTTTAACACCTATTGGGCAAAGGAGGGAGCCTGGCTCGTTGTTAATCAGCACGCCACGAACCACATTAGCAAAAGGCTGGAACCCAGGCCTTGCCTCCCTCCCTCAGAGTGCAGTTAATTTGAAACAAACAAACAAACAAACAAACAAAAACATCGAAAAGGGAAGTCATCCTGATTTTTGCTTTCATCTGTCAGGGTCCTAATATATGGGCCAAAGTGTCCACTCCCCGGGACAAATTGTCTTCTGTATTGCTTTGCAGCTATGGAGTGGGAAGAAAAGTACCATTGAAAACTGGACCCAGTGAATGGTTATTACTCCCCAATTCTTTGTTATTAGTGTGAAGTTATTCCTTCTATAAGAAAAGATACGGCGAGTCACCTTAATTCCGAAGGCTGAGACTTTATTAGTATGGAAGTCACATTCTTGCCACAAAGCTGTATCTTTGTATGCATAGTTTGGGAGTTTTCTCTGTAAATTGTTAACTGAAACTCCTGCCATCGCTGCCTCCAGAGGAGAGAAGGTGGCTCAGGGTCGGGGCGCTGCTTCGGTCCCCATTGCAGGTGACACTTTCCACCTCCCCAGTTCCGACCTAGTCGCTGGCGGGCGGCGGGAGAGGCCTGACCCCACTCCTCTTTCCGCACTGCCACTCCCACGCCCTGGTCTTTTCCCTCCCAAACGCTTTCCAGTCCCGGCCTGAGCCTCTAAAGACAGAAATAACCTGCAGTGGGGGTCGGGGCGCGGACTTGGGCCCCTGCCCCTGGCTCTCTGCCCCTTCGACCCCTGTGTCCGGGAAGAAGAGGGGCGAGCCCGGGGGAGCCCCGGCTTTCCCGTGCGCAGACATACCTGGAAACGTGGTTGCGGTCTGGAGAGCCCGAACCTCTCTTCCTCAAAGCCAATCACCACCGGCGCGCGGCAGCCCCTCGTTCGGCTCTGGCCACCGCGACCCTGCCGGGCCGGCTCCGGCCTGAGCCACCGCAGTGCAGTGCCAGAGCGGGCCGCGCGGTTGCCTAGCAACGGACCTGCCAGATTTAAAGGGACCGGCACTCGGGACGCGCGCAGGGGGCCGCGCGCTGGCGTCCAGCAGTCAAAGCCTGGCCCGAGGACTGAGCATGCCGGGTGGAGCGGGTACCGCGGCGGCTTCTGCCCGGCAAGAAATAGGAGCTCATGGGAGGAGAGCTGAGTCAGGCTGGGAATCGGCCAGAAACTGCAAGGCAGCCCCACCCGCAGTGGGATTATTACGGAGGGTCTGGGTGACTCACAAAGCCACCTGGACACTGTGACTGTGTGGGGGTCAAGACTACGTAGCATAGGGCCATTTCCTAGGCCTGCTGTTATTAGCATGACATAGTGGAGGGTTTGCCCTGGAAGGTCGCCAGGATTTGGTGCAGGGTTGCTAACTATGCAGGAGTTCCATCCCACCCTCCATCCCCACGCACACCCTCACGCATTAGCACAATGGTCTGACTTCTGACCAAGGTTTTAAGGACGTTAGGTCAGGAGAGCATTGTGCCGTGGCTATGCCCCTACGGAAGACTGGACTTGTATCTCAGAGAGCCCATGGTTTCCTCATTTGCCGCTCAGGAATTTCTCTAAACCAGTCTTGCACCCTACTTGAATTTAAAACCCATTGGGGGCAACTAGTTCCACACTACTGACAGTGTAAAATTGTTTCCTTTTATTAGTCCCCAAAGTACTCTCTTCCTACTTCAAAGGTTGCTCACAACTTCCAGGATTTGGTTGGGTGACAAGTCAATGCTTTTCACTGTGTTATAGATTTTAAACATTGTATTTTGTTGAATCAACAAACGATCTTCTCAGACTTAGGCCAGGCGCGGTGGCTCACACCTATAATCCCAGCCCTTCGGGAGGCCGAGGCGGGCGGATTACTTGAGGTCAGGAGTTCGACACCAGCCTGGCCAACATGGGGAAACCCATCTCTACGAAAAGCACAAAAATTAGCCTGGCGTGGTGGTACACGCCTGTAGTCCCAGCTACTAGGGAGGCTAAGGCAGGTGAATCGCTTGAACCTGGGAGGCGTGAGCTGAGATCATGCCACTGCACGCCAGCCTGGGTGAAACAGTGAGACTCCATCTCAAAAAATAAATAAATAGGCAGGGCACGGTGGCTTATGCCTGTAATCCCAGCAATTTGGGAGGCCAAGGTGGGCGGATCACCTGAGGTCAGGGGTTCAAGACCAGCCTGGCCAACATGGTGAAACCTCATCTCTACTAAAAATACAAAAAAAAAAAAAAAAAAAATTAGCCCGGTGTGGTGGCACACATCTGTAGTCCCAGCTACGCAGGAGGCTGAGGCATGAGAATCACTTGAACCTGGGAGGCGGAGGTTGCAGTGAGCCAAGATCGCACCACTGCTCTCCAGCCTAGGCGACAGAGTGAGACTCCATCTCTAAATAAATAAATGAATAAATATCTTCTCAGATTTTGATTATCCTGGTAGGCCAGTATTAATTCTTCCGTCACCACGATGGACCTGACTCAGGCCATGGGACCTGAAACCATGGGTCTGGGGTGTCTGAAATAGTAGCAAGAGTGATTCTTAGGAAAGCTAGAATTTTCTAGGAAGCATGAGGGTGAAAAGAAATATTGGCTTTGGAATCTCAAGTGAAAGGAGATTTACGAATTTTTTAAAAGTGCTAGTCTAATTTATCAAGGACCTAGCAAGGGAGTGACTTAGGAACAATACCAGGATACATTTCAAAGCTTCAAAACTTCTTGGGAACTGGATGTAACAGGTGTTTGGGAGCTGGCAAAGCTTTATTTAGGTGCCCTGAGGCCTAGTTCTCAATCCCCTTTTTCCTCCTTAGAGAATCAAAGTCAAAAAGGGTTGGAGGTAGGAAGAGTCCTAATGTCAATGTGTGTTTTATTATTGACTGACTCCTTCAGAATTAGTTTGTGGGATTCTGACAGAACTTCTTTCCTTGACATTGAGTCTCCAAATTGCCGTGCATCTTGCATGTTTTTTTTTTCCTTGAGACAGTCTGGCTCTGTCACCCAGGCTGGAGTGCAGTGGTGTGATCTTAGCTCACTGAAACCTCTGCCTTCCGGGTTCAAGTGATTCTCCTGCCCCAGCCTCCAGAGCAGCTAGGACTACAGGCCCGCACCACCATGTCTGGCTCGTTTTTGTATTTTTAGTAGAGAAAGGATTTCTCCATGTTGGCCAGGCTGAACTTGAACTCCTGATCTCAAGTGATCTGCCCGCCTTGGCCTCCCAAAGTGCTGGGATTACAGCCATGAGTCACCGCACCAGGCCTATCATTTGTTTTAATTATTTTAAAAGGATCCCATTTATTTCTGCTTGAGGTAAGATCCCTTATAATAAAGGAATCTTTCTTAATTGCTCCATGCCTCACTTTCCTCATTTATACAATGGGAATACTAATTGGACTTAACTCATGAGTGTTGTGAGGATCAAGTGAGTTAATGTTTTGAAGACCCTTAGAACGGTACTTGACACAGAATAAATCCTATATAACTGTTTGCTATTATTATTATTATATTGCCTTATACGTTCCTTACTTTCCTAAAATGTAAATACAAACACACTGATGGTGATAATTCAGGGTGTGTTCTGGAAAATGGAGTCAGAAATCTTGAGACCCAGAATTCCAAGCCTCTATTTCAGGTAGAGTTTCAGATTCTCACCAAGCAACTCCACACCACCCCCAAATTAGTGAATAAAAGGCACAAAGATTGCCTTGGTCTTGCCGTAATTATCTTTTTAAATATGGTGGGTCACTCCTTGTACCAGAGGTATCATATGGCAGAGGATCAACAACGATGAGGACGGGGAGTTTTGTTATTCAAAGCTACTGCAGACTTGGAGATAGGTTTTCAAATATGTAAGTCAGAAAACGTTTACTATCCTCTGGAAGATTTACGAATACTAAGGCAACAAAGCACTTGATACTGTATTAATAGAATTATACAGTCATACAATGGAGCCCAGCCTTCTCATTTCACCACGTAGGAGACTGAGACCCAGAGAAGTAATGTGATTTTTTCTTTGATCATGCAGCAAAATAGGCTACTCTTGATTGCCCTGGAAAATGATCCTAGTTTCAGTAGCCTCAAACCCAAACTTGGGCTATTTGGGGCAATGAAAACATAAACATTTATAAGCATATATATATATATATATTTTTTTTTTTTTTTTTTTGCGACGGGGTCTCATTCTGTCGCTGAGGCTGGAGTGCAGTGGCGTGATCTCAACTCACTGCAACTTCTGCCTCCGGGGTTCAAGTGGTTCTCCTGCCTCAGCCTCTCAAGAAGCTGGGATTTAAGCGTGTGCCACCACGCCTGGCTAATTTTTTGTATTTTTAGTAGAGACAGGGTTTTACCATGTTGGCCAGGCTGGTCTCAAACTCCTGACCTCAGGTGATCCACCCGCCTCAGCCTCCCAAAGTGCTGAGATTACAGATGTGAGCCACTGCACCTGGTCTATAAGCATATATTACATGTGGATAAACTATTTGTGCAGATAATAATAATAGCTAACATTTATCACACCCTACATCGTATACATCAGCAAATCCTGTTGGCCGTACCTTCCTAACATGTCCGGAATCTGACAGCTTCTCACCATTTCCACCTTTACCATCCCTCCTCTGGTCCTCATAGTCTTTTGACTGGATGTTGCAATAGCCTCCTGCTTCTACGCTTGCCCGCTGTATTCTTTTCTTACAGCTGCCATAATGAAGTATCACAAACTGGGTGGCTTAAAGCAACAGACACTTATTCTTTCACAGTTCTGGAGGCTTAGAAGCCCAAAACTAAGGTGGTTTGAGGTGGGTTCCTTCTAGAGGGCCTGAGTGAGAATCTGTCTCTCCTAGCTTCTGGTGGTTGCCAGCAATCCTCAACTCTGCACGGCTTGCAGATGCATCACTCCAATCTCTGCCTCCGTCTTCCCATGGTCTTCTCCCTATGTGTCTGTGTGTCTTCACACGGCTGTCCTCCTTCTGTGTGTGTCTGTGTGCCCAAATTCCCTTCCTCTTCTCATAAGGATGCCAGTTGTTGGCCTAGGGCCCACCCTAATCCAATATGACCTCATCTTAACTTGATTGCATCTGTAAAGACCTTTCTTTTCTTTCTTTCTTTCTTTCTTTCTTTCTTTCTTTCTTTCTTTCTTTCTTTCTTTCTTTCTTTCTTTCTTTCTTTCTTTCTTTCTTTCTTTTTCTTCTTTCTTTCTTTCTTTCTCTCTCTCCTTCCTTCCTTCTTTCTTTCTTTCTTTCTTTCTTTCTTTCTTTCTTTCTTTCTTTCTTTCTTTCTCTCTCTCTCTCTCCTTCCTTCTTTCTTTCTTCCTTTCTTTCCTTTCTTTTATTTCTTTTTTGAGATGGAGTCTCGCTCTGTTGCCCAGGCTGGAATGCAGTGGCACAGCCTCAGCTCACTGCAACCTCCGCCTCCCAGGTTCAAGTGATTCTCCTGCCTCAGCCTCCTGAGTAGCTGGGATTACAGGCGTGCACCATCATGCCCAGCTAATTTTTGAATTTTTAGTAGAAATGGGGTTTCACCATGTTGGTCAGACTGGTCTCGAACTCCTGACCTCATGATCCACCCGCCTCCACCTCCCAAAGTGCTGGGATTATAGGCGTGAGCCACCGAGTCCAGCCCTGTAAAGACTCTATTTCTAAATAAGATCAAGTTAATAGGTATTTGGGGTTAGGATTTGAACATATCTTTTGGGGGGACACAATTCAACCCACAACACCTGCCCAGCGTCTATTCTCAGCACAGTATCCAGAGAGACCATTACAAAATACTAAGTCAAATCATGTTACAACTCTGCTCAAAAGCCTACAAAGGCTCTTGATTTGATTTTAGTAAAAGCCAAAGCCTTTGTAATAGGCCCTACGGGATTCGCATCAAGAATCCTCTAACTCCACACCCATACCCACAATACCCTCTGATCTCCTCTCCTACACCTTTGGCCCTTGCTGGTACCACTCAACAACAGTGGCTGCCTTGTTGTTCGGAGAATACACAGGCACCCTCCCACCATTAGGGGCTTTGCTCAACCTGTTCCCTTTGCCTTGAATGCTCTTTTCCAAGACATCTACACATCTTACTTCCTTACCTCCCTCAAATCTTTGTTCAAATCCTAGCTTCTTGGTGACACCTACTGCTACCTTATAGCCTCCCTAGCACTCCCACTATTCTTTACCATGCTCTAATTTTTTTAATATAGCACTTATTTTCTAAGATACTCCAGTATGTTATCTTCTGTTCTTCCTGCACCCCTTGCCCCCAGTCTGCACTACACCATAAACTCCAAGAGGGCAGGGATCTTTGATTCGTTCACTGATACATACTAAGCACCAAGCACATTGCTTGGCACATGGTAGGCATGGAACAGTTAATGAATGAATAGATGAATGGATTAATGAATTGAGCTCACACCATGTGCCAGGAGTGTTTCATTTAATCTTCACAACAATCTTGTGATGTAGGTACTATTATTACAGCCTCCCTCATGTCACTTTCTCTTCATTTCTCTATTCCTATATTTTACAGATGAGAAAACTGAAGCACACAGAGATTAAGTAACCTGCCTAATGTCACACAATTAGTAAGTGGAGCTGGGGTTTGAACTCAGGAAGGTCTGGCTCTGGAGTCTTTCAATGACTATGCAGCATTGACATATAAGAGAGCATCTGACCACGAGTGTCAGGGAGACCTTATATCCCAGCTATGTCTTGTTCTGACATTCACATTTTCTAACAGCAAGTGATGAATAGTAATAGTTTTCAAACTATTCATGCCATATTTTGCTAAGATACACTTTGATGATGTTTATACATTGCATCACACAAACTCTGGAAACTATATGGGTACAAATACCAGCTCCACTATCTAACTGATACATGTTCTTGAGCAATCTGCTTAGCTTCTCTGTATCCTAGGTTCTTCCTGAGTAAACTGGGAGTAATTGTAACACCTACTTCACAGGGTGGCTGTAAGGATAAATTAGTTACTATATGTAAAGCAATTAGAACAGTGCTTGGTAAATAGAAAGTACTGAATAGGTCTTAACTGTTAGTAGTTTTCTGTAAGTAACAAATTTTGATGTAGTCTTGCCTATAATATAGAAGTTGTTATACAAATTTACCCCTGATGTTAGAAGTCATAATAAAGGTTATCTTGTTGAGATATGGGTAGTAACTGGAAAAGAGTACAAGGCAGGTTTAGGGGTTATGGTAATGTTCTATTTCTTTCGTTTTTGTTTGTTTGTTTGAGACAGCATCTTGCTCTGTCACCCAGGCTGGAGTGCAGTGGCACCATCTCTGCTCACTGCAGCCTCCGCCTCCTGGGTTCAAGCAGTTCTCGTGCCTCAGCCTCCCGAGTAGCTGGGACTACAGGCGTGTGCCACCACGCCCGGCTAAGTTTTGTATTTTTAGTAGAGACATGGTTTCACCATGTTGGCCAGGCTGGTCTCAAACTCCTGACCTCAAGTGATCCACCTGCCTCTGCCTCCCAAAGTGCTGGGATTACAGGCATGAGCCACCATGCCTGGCCGGTCATGTTCTATTTCTTGATGTGGGCATGGTTATGTGGATTTGTTTACTTTGTGAAAAGCATGGAAATGTACACTTAAGTTTCGGACTTTTTTATTTGTTTATTTGCATACCTCAATACAAATTCGATTTAAAAACAACTGAAGGCAGCCTCCCTCATATCACTTTCTCTTAATTTCTGTATTCCTTTAAAAAAATTTCTCCAAATTCCCCCTTATTCAAGTAACATTTGCTGAGCACCTCAATGTGCCTGGAATTGGACTGAAAGCTAGAAGTATTTAAATAGACAAATGTAATAAATGCAGTGATGGGTGTATGCACAAATTAAGGAGGGCTCAAAGAAAGGAGTGGTCCATCAGATGGGAAAGGGGCTTGAGTCAAAGAAGTCTCAAGCCCCTTGGAAGTTGAATCATCTGAGCTGGGTCTTGAAAGATGAATAGCAATTCACATATACAAAGGAGGTAAATGCAGAAGGAACAGCACGTGTAAAGGCACAGAAGTATGAAACAGCAAACAGCATGACAGGTTAAAAATCTTTTTTTTGTTTGTTTGGTTTTTTTTGAGACAGAGTCTCACTCTCTCGCTCTGTCACCCAGGCTGGAGTACAGTGGTGTGATCTCGGCTCACTGCAATCTCCGCCTCCCAGGCTCAAGTGATTCTTGTGCCTCAGCCTTCTGAGTAGCTGGAATTACAGGCACGTGCCACCACGTCCAGCTAATTTTTTGTATTTTTAGTAGAGACGAGGTTTCACCGTGTTAACCAGGATGATCTTGATCTCCTGACCTTGTGATCTGCCTGCCTTGGCCTCCCAAAGTCCAGAGATTACAGGTGTGAGCTACTGCATCTGGCCTTGATAGGTTAGAAATCTTAAACTAATTCAGATTTACTGGAGCTTAAAGTGGAAGGCAGGAGTTGGGAGGGGATTGAGTGAGAGTAAGAGCCCACAGAAAAAGGTGCTACTTGTAGGTGAAGTTATTTTTGTTTAACAGATTAAAATATTTGAAAATCCAAATAGATGCATTTATATATTTGATTTGCCTTACTAAATCATTTGGTTGGATTCAGAAAACACTTTTTCATTTATTTACAACATATCAGGTAGTGTGCTAAGTCTGTGTATTCAAAAACAACTAAAATCTGGTTGGCTTGGTGGCTCACACCTATAATCCCAGCATTTTGGGAGGCTGAAGTAGGAGAATCACTTGAGATTAGCCTGAGCAATAGAGTGAGACCCTAGCTCTACAAAAATTAAAAATAAAAATAAATTTTCCAGGCATGGTGGCACACGCCTATAGTCCCAGCTACTCAGGAGGCTGAGCTGGAAGGATTGATTAAGCCCAGTAGTTTGAAGTTGGAGTGAGCCACGATTGTGCCACCGCATTCCAACCTGAGTGACAGAGAGACCTGTCTCTAAAAAATTAAAAATAAAAAAATTAGGAAAATCAACAAACCCAAGCGCAATAAATTTGAAGAAAATGACACCAAGGCCCATGATAATCAAATTGCTTAAAATCAGTGATAGAGAAAATCCTCAAGGCAGCCAGAGGAGAAAACAACACATTATATACACAGGACAGGAAAAAAAAAATGCAAGCCAGAAGACAGTGGAGCAACATCTTTTTTTTTTTTTTTTTTTTTTTGAGATGGAGTCCTGCTCTGTCGCCCAGGCTGGAGTGCAGTGGTGCAATCTCGGCTCACTGCAACCTCCGCCTCCTGGGTTCAAGCAATTCTCCTGTCTTAGCCTCCCAAGTAGCTGGGATTACAGGTGCATGCCACCACGCCCAGCTAATTTTTGTATTTTTAGCAGAGATGGAGTTTCACCATGTTGGCCAGGCTGGTCTCAAACTCCTGACCTCAGGAGATCCACCTACATCGGCTCGCCAAAATGCTGGGATTACAGGCGTGAGCCACCGCACCTGACTGGAAGAACATCTTTTAAGAAGTGAAAGTAAACAAACAAACAAACAAACAAAAAAAACAAAAAACTTTCAACCTAGACTTCTTCACCCAGCAAAACAAAAGCAAAATAAGGACTTTTTCAGGTATGTGAAAGCTGAAATAATTACTCATTAGAAGACCTGCAGTACAAGAAATGTTAAAGGAAGTCCTTCAGTATTGATACCAGATAAAAAATATAATATGGATCTACACTAAGAAATGCAAAGCACTGAAAATGGTAAATATGTGAGTAGGTATAAGGACTTTTTTCTTATTGTTTAAATCTCCAAAGATAGTCAACTGTCTTAAGCAAAAATGATTGATATTTTATGAGATTATAACATATGTCAAAATAAAATATATGAGAAAATAGCACAAATGTTGGGAGGGAAGAAATGGAAGTATGATATTATAAAGTTCCTGCACAGTATAAATCACTTGAAGGTAGAATCTAATAGGTAAAGCATATTTACAGGTAGTGCTCACTTTGCACGGTTTCAATATGCACAAATTTCAGTTACACAGTTTGGTTAAAACACCAGTCCCCCAATAACAGTTCAAATTTTACTTGCCATAGTATATTAACTATAATTACATAAAGTACAGACTTTGTTGCTAGCTCATCAGTTCACAGATAACTACATAAATAACAGATATGCATCATGATCAGTGGCCAATCACATCACTTCTTTCAAAGCTTGCCAGCTATTGGTCATTGTGCAGCTGTTATTCAGTTGATGCACAGACAACAAAGCATGTAGATATTTTGACTCCATGAATCCCAGTGATAAACCCAAGTGACATTTTACAAAGATCGATTAAAAAGAGAGAAAACTGGACAACAAAGATGAGGTTGCAACGAAGAAATAGAAAGTAAGAATATTGGAAATGAGATTTGAATACAATATATATGGAGTCACAGAACAAATTGTTGATCATGGGAATGTTGACATCATTCCAAAGACTCTAGATATGCAACCAGAGGAACCTAGTGAAGATAAACTCACCAACATAAAGGAGGAAACTGATTGTGGTGAAAAGAATGAAGATGCTCAAGGAGAAGTAATGCCAGGGGTAAAACAATCCCTTCACATTAAAGGAAATTTTGGAGACATTTAGTGATATCGAAAGCATAGAGAATAAAATGTTGAAAGTGGATTCAAACTTGGAAAGGACCATGATGGCTGCGTGTGATGGCTCATGCCTGTAATCCCAACACTTTGGGAGACTGAGGCAGGAGGATTGCTTGAGCCCAAGAGTACAAGACCAGCCTGGGAAACATAGACCCTGTCTCTACAAAAAATTTTTAAAACTTAGCCAGGTGTGATGGCATGCACCTGTAGTCCCAGCTAGTCAGGAGGCTGAAGCAGGAGGATCTCTTGAGCCCAGACGGTTGAGGCTGCAGTGAACCATGATTGTGCCACTGCACTCCAGCCTGGGCGACAGAGCAAGACCCTGTCTCTAAAAAATTTTTTACAAAATTAGCCAGGCATAGTCCTGCATGCCTATAGTCCTAGCTACTTGGAAGGCTGAAGTGGGAGGATCATTGGAGCCCAGGAGTTCAAGGCTGCAGTGAGCTATGACTGTGCCACTGCACTGTAGCCTGGGCAACAGAGCAAGACCTTGTCTCAAAATAAATAAATAAATAAATAACCATGACAATTTGCCAAGGCGTAGAAAAAATGCTTGCTTCAGATAGTCATGCAATGAGAAATCCTTACTGTTCAAACTATTTTGATAAGTTTTTCTTAATTAAACTTTTAAATTCTGAGATAACTGCACATTTACATGCAGTTGTAAGAAATAACATAGTGATTCTGTGTGTCTCTTTTTTTTTTTTTGAGATGGAGTTTCACTCTTGCTGCCCAGGTTGGAGTGCAATGGCGTGATCTTGGCTCACTGCAACCTCTGCCTTCTGGGTTCAAGCGATTCTCCTGCCTCAGCTTCCTGAGTAGCTGGGATTACAGGCAGCTGCCACCACGCCTAGCTAATTTCTGTATTTTTAGTAGAGATGGGATTTCATGATGTTGGTCAGGCTGGTCTCAAACTCCTAACCTTAGATGATCCACCTGCCTTGGCCTCCTAAAGTGCTGGGATTACAGATGTGAGCTACCTCGCCCGGCCCCATGTACCCTTTACCCAGTTCCCACCAGTTTCCATCACCACAAGAACCCCTCCTGTTGCTTTTTTATAGTTACACCCATTTTCCTCCCACATCCCCTTCACTCCTGATAATCACTAATCTGTTCTCCATTTCTATAATGTTGTCATTTCCAGAAAGTTATGCACATGAAATAATAAAGTATGTAACCTATTAAGATTGGCTTTATTCATTCATCATAATTCTTTGGTAATTCATCCAGGTTGTTGCACGCATGGATAGTTCATTTCTTTTTATTGCTGAGTAGTATTCTATGATATATACCACAGTTTGTTTACCCATTTACCTTTTGGAGGACATTCAGGTTGTTTAACATTTGGGGCTACTACAAAGAAAGCTACTATAAATATTTATGTAGCAGTTTTTGTATGAATACAAGTTTTCATTTGTCTGGCATAAATGCCCAGTAGTGCAGTTGCTGGATCATATGGTGGTTGCATGTTTAGTGTTTTTAAGAAACTGTCAAGCTATTTTTCAGAGTGGCTGTACCATTTTGCATTCTCAACAGCAATGAATGAGTGATCCAGTTTATCTGCATCATTTTCAGCATTTGGTATTGGCACTATTTTTTGTTTTAGTCATTTTGCTAGTTATGCAGTGATATCTCCTTTTTTTTTTCTTCTTTTTTTTTAAAAAAAAAAAAAAACAGAGTCTCTCTCTCTCGCCCAGGCTGGAGTGCCGTGGCATGATCTTGGCTCACTGCAGCCTCCGCCTCCCAAGTTCAAGTGATTCTTGTGCCTCTGCCTCCCGAGGAGCTGGGATTACAGGTGTGTGCCACCACGCCCAGCTAATTTTTGTATTTTTAGTAGAGATGGGGTTTCACCATGTTAGCCAGGCTGGTCTAGAACTCCTGACCTCAGGTGATCCGCCTGCCAAAGTGCTGGGATTACAGGCGTGAGCCACCGTGCCCGGCATCCTTTTGGTTTTAATTTGCATTTCCCTAGTGGTTGTCCCTAATGTTGAACAGCATTTCATGTGCTTATGGAGGATTAGTATATCTGCTTCAGTTAAATGTCTTTTTGTACTTTTTACCCATTTTCTATGTGAATAATTTTTGTTTTTGATTTTTGCTACTGAGTTTTGAGAGTTCTTTATATATTCTAGGTACTAGTCCTTTGTTGGATATGTGATTTCTCTCAGTCTGTACCTTGTCTTTTAATTTTCTAAACACAGTTTTTCAGAGTACAAAAAATGTTTAATTTTTATGAAGTCCAGTTTATCAATTTTTTCTTTTATGCATCATGCTTTTGGTATCAAGTGTAAGAACAGTGTCTAGCCCTAGATCTTGAAGATTTTCTCCTGCTTTTTTTCTTAAAAGACATGAGCCACCACACCCAGTCCACATTATATATTTAAATCTATGATACATTTTTAGTTAATTTTTTCCCTATCATCATGTTTGGTATTTAATTAATTAATTAATTATTTTTTTGAGACAGAGTCTTACTCTGTTGCCCAGTGAAGTGGCGTGATCTCAGCTCATTGCAACCTCCGCTTCCCAGGTTCAAGCAATTCTCCCGCTTCAGCCTCCCAAGTAGCTAGGATTACAGGTGAGTGCCACCACACTCGGCTAATTTTTTACATATATATATTTTTTAGTAGAGAGGGGGTTTCACCATGTTGTTCAGGCTGGTCTCGAGCTCCTGACCTCAGGTTGTCTGCCCGCCTCGGCCTCTTAAAGTGCTGGGATTACAGGAGTGAGACACCGCGCCCAGACTTAGTTAATTTTTTAATAAAAGATGTAAGACTTACATCAAGGTTCATGTTTTTGAACACATCCGTGGTAGGAGTCTTTGGTGTTCATCCCCTTACAGAAATGTCAATTTGAACAACTACCCAGGCAAAATATACCTTCATAAGAGCTAAGGAATCCAGGTGAGAGATTAGAGCACCTGAGTGTAGCACAGAAAATTTAAAAGGCACATCAAAGATAGTAGGACAGACAGTTTCACATTATTCATGTCACCTCTCTCCCAAACCCAGACAGTACAGTGTGGAGAGAGATACTCTCCACAAAGGGAAGGAGAATGAAGTGAGCATCTGACTTTGCTGTGGACCCCAGGGCTGGCCTGCTCCAGTGAGCCCTGGTGCCAGGTTGGCCCCTGAGAACCTAGGCTCCAGGCCTGCCCCAGTGCCTGGCCAGCCCTTTGTAGCCCCAGCTTATAGACTACCCTGCTTCCTACTATGACCCCAAGCTCCAGCAGCTCCAGGGTCCAGGCCTGCTTCCATGGATCCAGGCTCCAGACTTGCCTCTGCAGAACAATGAACAGGCCTCTCTGCATGCACCTAGGAACGAGGCCAGCCTCTTTGGGACTCAGGTCCAAACTTATCCCTGTGGGCTCAGGGAGGGGCCAGGCCTGCCCCAGGACCAGGCCGTCTCTAGAGACTCAGGCTCAAAGCCTTCCCCAGCTTCAGGTCAGCCCCCATGAACCCAGGCTTGAGGCCAGCCCCTGCAGACACAGGATCTAGGTCTGCCCCCAGAGCTTAGATTTAAAGCTCACCCCTGCAGACTCAGGCACCAGGCCAGTCCCTGTGGACTCAGGCACTGAGGCAGCCTGCCTGATGACTCCAGCAAAAAGCCTGCCTCCACAGCCCACCAGACAGCCCACCCAGAATCTATGGATGGGCTGACTAGTGAAGGGCCTTAAAAAAAGAAGGAATCCTGTCATTTACAACAACATAGATGAACCTGAAGGACATTATAAGTGAAATAAGCCAAGCACAGAAAGACAGTACGCATGGTCTCATTTACATGTAGCATTTTAAAAAGTTGAGCTCATAAAAGCAGAGAGTAGAATGGTGGTTACCAAGGGCTCGAGAAAGGGATGGGGAGATATTGGTCAAAGAGTACAAGTTTCAGTTATGCAGGATGAATAAGCTCTGGACAGCTACTGTACAGCATGGGGACTATGGTTAATAATACTGTATTGTATGCTTGAAATTTGCTGAGAGTAGATCTTAAATGTTCTCAACACACACACACTGCAACGGTAGACGAGTAAAGGATGGGTAGACAAATTTACTTGATTTTGGTAATTGTGTTGCAATGTACACATGTATCAAAACATCACATTGTATACCATAAACAGATACAATTTTTTTTTGAGACAGTCTCACTCTGTCACCCAGGCTGGAGTGAAGTGGTGGAAACTCGGCTCACTGCATCCTCCACCTCTTGGGTTCAAGCGATTCTCGCGCTTCAGCCTCCTGAGTAGCTGGGATTACAGGCACGGGCTACCACGCCCAGCTAATTTTTTGTGTTCTTAGTAGAGACGAGGTTTCTCCATGTTTCCCAGGCTGGTCTCGAACTCCTGAGCTCAGGCAATCTGCCCACCTCAGCCTCCCAAAGTGTTGGGATTACAGGCGTGAGCCACCACGCCTGGCTCAATTTTTATTTGTCAATTATATCTTATAAAGCTGGAAAAAAAGGTTTGCTGTTTTGCCTATGGATGTCTGATTGCTGCAGCACCATTTCTTGTAAAGGCTTTCTTCCATTGAATTGCTTTTGTTCTTTAGTCAAAAATTAGATGGGTATCTGCTGGGCATGGTGACTCATGCCTGTAATCCCAGCACTTTGGGAGGCCGAAGCAGGTGAATCACTCGAGGTCAGGAGTTCGAGACCAGCCTGGTCAATATGGTGAAACTCCATCTCTAATAAACATACAAAAATTAGCCAGGCACGGTGGTGCACACCTGTAATCCCAGCTACTCAGGAGGCTGAGGCTTGAGAATCGCTTGAACCTGAGAGGTGGAGGTTGCAGTGAGCCAAGATTATGCCATTGCACTCCAGCCTGGGTGACAGAGCAAGACTCTGACAAAAAACAAACAAACAAACAAACAAACAAACGAAAACAATAAAAACAAGGAGATGGATATCTTTTTGTTGGTGTATTTCTGAGTTTTATATTCTTTTCCCTTGATGTATTTGTATATCCCTTCTCCAAAACCATACATTCTTGATCACTATAGCCATATAAGCCTTAAAATCAGATAGACTGATACCTCTCAGTTGATTTTTTTCAACATTGTTTTATTATTCTACTTCCTTTGCCTTTGCTTATATTTTAGAATAATCTTATTTATGCCTACAAAATATTTTGCTTAAATTTCTGTAGGAATTGCACTCAACCTATATGTCAACTTGGGAACAATTGACACCTTTACTATGTTGGTTCATCCTATTCATGAGCTCATTTGCCTATTCTGGACATTATATACACATGCAATTATAAAATATGTGGCCTCTTAGTCTGGTGGCTTTAACTTAATATGTTTTGAAGGTTGATCCATGTTGTAGCCTGTATCAATACTTCATTCCTTTTTATGGTTGAATAAAATTCCATTGTATGGCTATATCACATTTTCTTTATTCATCCATCAACTGACAAACATTTGGGTTGTTTCCACTTTTTGGTTATTATGAGTAATGCTGCTATAAACATTTGTGTACAAGTTTTTGTGTGAACATACGTTTTCAGTTCTCTTGGGTATATATCCAGGATGGGAATTGCTGGGTTATATGGTAACTCTACATTTTCACTTTTAGGAACTGTCAAACTGTTTTCCAAAGGCACTAAACCATTTCACATTCACACCAACCATGCATGAGGGTTCCAATTTCTCCAAATCTACACCAACACTTATTGTTTTCCATGTTTTTTTTTTGGCGGGGGAGGGGGAGGGACACAGTCTTGCTCTGTTGCCCAGGCTGGAGTGCAGTAGCTCAATCTCAGCATACTGTAACCTCCCTGGGTTCAAGCAGTCTTCCCACCTCAGCCTCCTGAGTAGGTGGGACCACAGGTGCATGCTACCACGCCCAGCCATTTTTTTTGTATGTGTGTGTGTGTGTGTGTGTGTGTGTGTGTATAGATGGGGTTTCACTATGTTGCCCAGGCTGTTTTCGAACTCCTGGACTCAAGCAATTGGCCCACCTTGTCCTTGCAAAGTACTGGGATTACAGGCCTGAGCCCAGACTGTATTTTTTTGTTTTCTGTTTTTTGTTTTAATAATAGCCATTTTAGTGAGTGTGATATCTCGTAGTTTTGATTTACATTTTCTTAATGACTAATAATAATGAGCATCTTTTCATGTGCTTATTGACCATTTGTATATCTTCTTTGGAGCTATATCAATTCAAATTATTTGCTCATGGCTGCTCTGTCGATGGGGTAGCCATTCTTTTCTTCCTTTACTTTCTTAATAGACTTGCCTTATGAATTTGCCTCGAATTCTTTCTTCTACGAGATCCAAGAATCCTTTCTTGGGGTCTGGATCAGGACCCCTTTTGGGTAACATCTTTTTGGTGACCACAGAGGGACAATAGAGAAGAACCCCCACCCACACACCCAAAGGCTAACTTACAGTAAGTGGTGGGGTCTGGTAACATCTTTCTGGTGAACCATGGAGGGGATGATACTAAGGAGACCCCCCGACCCAAAGAAAAATCATCTGCGCCCACCAATTGGCTGACTTTGGGTAAGTGGGGTGGATATACCCAGGTAAAGGATGGGATTGGGTTAGAGGCCCAACTTAGGGGAGTTAAGAGTCTCTCCTAAGACAGAGAGGGTTAAAGGCCCCTCTTAATAAAAGGCAAGGATGATTGACCTAACTTGAAAGGTTAGAGCCCTTCCTATGATTTAGGGGGTTAGAGGCCCCTCTGGGTAAAGTTCCTCTCGGCTAAGAATGGGTTTGGCACTATGGGGTGTTAACTGCTATCCTCTTTGGGTTAATCTGCCTTGCACTCTTTGCTGATGATTATGGGTGGCAGAATTAGGCATGTACAGGACCATGGGACATGGGGGGCTTTTTCCTCCACAAAAGGGGAAACTTGAGAGCTGATGGGACTGCTGGAAAAGATCCCTTCACGACTGACAAGTGGCTGCCTGAACTTTTCAGTGTCGCTGCAATCGGTGGGTCTTTCTCTGGCCTCTGTGAGTTGCTTGCCTTCCGCACCCCACTGCAGGGAAGGCTCTTCTCCCTTTCTCTGCTTTTTCTTTCTTATTTTTTCTATTACTTAGAGCGACCATCTTGCCCAGAGACCACATGATGAAACTCCTAGTCCGAAGTTGGATTGACGATGACAGAGCCTAACTAGGGGCGAGTTTGAGCCTTGCCGGTTTGATATTGGGTGCTAAGCAGAGTGACTAATGTCTATGTTTTGTCACATGTATTTTGCTCTGGCCAGAACGGAAAAACATAATTTTCCTTTATGTTTTGGTGTGGTGATGCAGTCAGCTGGGTCACTAGGGCCACTCAGGGAAAGGGAACCCAGAAGCCTGGCATCACAGCAAAAGGATAAGAATTTCTTACCAGTCAGACTTCTGGCCTCTCTCTCTCTGTCAGAACCGGTGGAATGAATGGTAAAAATCACTGTTTATCTCCTCTGTAAAGTTTTGATTAATTTGAAAAAGGATTTGTAAGGCTAGTCTCAAGCTGTAGCAAATCTGTTGTACTTTGTGCTATGAATTTGTCTTTCTGTATCTTTCTGTAAGAAAGAGTGGTACCTTATGATAGAATACAGGCCTAGGACCCCATAAGCCTGCTGTTCAAGACAGCCCAGCAAACTGGTCAGTTATAAACTTTGCTGCAGGTCCCTGGGTGGTGGGGAGCGGGGTGGAGTGGAAACAGGATGAGGTTCTCCTCTCGTCTCCTTCTATGTCCTTGGGGAGCTTGACCTTGTAACCACGTGGCAGTACTTCCTCTTGGTCTCAGGGTTCAATCCCTAGCTTAGGGGATGAGCCTTTCTGATTGCTATTTGGGTGACCTTTGCCATGTTTTTATTCTCTTCCCCTCCACAAACTGTCTTGAATTTCTTTTCTCAGAGCACCTGTGAGGTTACTTTTCATAAAGTTCAAAAGCCAGAAATATTGGTCATTTGGACTGACTAGTTGGGCAATAAAAGATTTAAAAGGACTTTTTTTTTTTTTTTTTTTTTAAAGAGTGCTATGGTTAAAAGTCAGCTGAATTAAAAGTGGTTATTCAAGCTGTAACAGCCTGGGACTCCTTGAGAAAAACAGAGGAGGTGCCACAGACTCCATTTTGGGAAAAAACTCTGTTTTCTTCATGAAACTCCAGGAATTAAAAGTGGATAAATCCCTGTCAAAATCTAAGGCTCTGTTCTGGTTTGTGTTGAATTATCTGATGTTTTTGACTTTGGGGGTGGGGTATCAGAAATTGCTTCACATTATGAGAACTTTGTTGTGTAATAACCAGGTAAGAAATATACTTTGAGGGACAGCTAATAGTAGTTATGGGGAGATACTCAGTTCTGCACGTTTGGATCAGAGAAGCACACTCTTGGCCACCTAGGAAATATGGAAATGTCCCCACCCCACAATGAGAGATAAGACTCCTATGGGAGATGGATTAATTCTCTCTTTTGGGGATCCAGGATCTGGTATAAAAATGGGACCCTTAATTTCTGGAGATCTGTTTTGCCTTCCAGCTGTGCCTGCTTATTAGGCCCTACAAACTGCATACTTTAAAAAGAGAAACTTAAACATTGGCAAATGAAACATGTTGCTACTACTGGATCTTCTTCTGTCTGACTGTGTATTTACATGCATTGTGTAAGTGATATGAAATAGCTTTGATTAACTGGTTTAAAAATAGTAAGTGCTTAAATCAAATATTTTGTGAGAAAAGTAAAAAGTGTAATGCCTTTTAGTTCGTGTGAACTAAGTAATCTTTGTGAAATAAAAAGTGATACATATGAGGCGTGTAAAGAAAGTGAAATGTGTTTTTGGTAAAAGATTATAAGAAACCATGGAAACGTGGATTTTTTGGCCTAGACTAAAAGGTTAAAGGATTGTTTTAAGTTAGACAGAATAAAGCTGAGTGTTTAAGCAAGTTGTGGAAGGTTTGTGAAAAATTAATTGTAAAAGAGGTTCTGTGTAAAAACATATTGGCCAAAGTTAAAGGGGTATTACTCAGTTTTTCTGTAAATTGAACATTGGAATAAAGCACAACAGGTTTCCTTAGAGCACTAATCTGTCCTTTCACAAACATTTTTGTAAAGGGTTATAAAAGTTTTATGAAAATCTTACCTTATGGTCAAACATTAAAATTAGGTAAATATGTCCATAAGGTTTTATTAAGAATTCAGTTTAACAGTGATAGTACACTAATGCAAAGGGTGAAATTTGTCTTTCTCCCTTGAACAATATTTTCATGTTATATTAAAAAAAAGAAAAAAGATTTTGGCTGGGTGCGATGGTTCACGCCTGTCATTCTAGCACTTTGGAAGGCTGAGGCAGGTGGATCACCTGAGGTCAGGAGTTTGAGACCAGCCAGGCCAACATGGTGAAACCCCATGTCTACAAAAAATACAAAAATTAGCTGGGGGTGGTGGCACGTGCCTGTAATCTCAGCTAGTTGGGAAGCTGAGGCAGGAGAATTGCAGGAACCCAGGAGGCAAAGGTTGCAGTGAGCTGAGACTGTGCCATTCCACTCCAGCCTGGGCAACAAGAGCGAAACTCTGTCTCAAAAAAAAAAAAAAAATTTTTTTTGTCTGCCCTTTCAAACACATTGTAGGAAAAAGAAAGGAAAAAAGAGACGGATTGTTTGAAAAGCTAAGTCTTCCCTCTATTAATGAGTGAAGGTTTTTGCCTTTTTAAAATTTTTGAGTTGTCATTTTGGCTAAATGAATGACTTATAGTGTGACCTGGGATTCTATTTTGTGACATCCAGTGTTTTAAACCTTTGATATTTGACAAAGTTTCCAAAATCAAATTGTAAAATTTGTCTTTTTCTGACCTAATTAATCTTTTACATATTACATCACCTTAAGTCCAAAATGACATATTTGGTTTATGTGGTATAAAAATCATATAGGTGGTCTGCACATGTATCTCAGAACTTAAAGTATATTTTAAAAAGTATATAAAAAAAGAAATAAGGCGAGGCAGGGTGGCTCACGCCTGTAATCCCAGCAGTTTGGGAGGCCAAGGCGGGCAGATCACCTGAAGTCAGGAGTTCAAGACCAGCCTGACCAACATGGAGAAACCCCATCTCGACTAAAAATACAAAATTAGCCAGGTGTGGTGGCGGGCGCTACTTTCTGTGAGAAAGTAATCCCAGCTACTCAGGAGGCTGAGGCAGGAGAATCACTTGAACCCAGGAGGCGGAGGTTGCCGTGAGCTGAGATCACACCATTGCACTCCAGCCTGGGCAACAAGAGGGAAACTCTGTCTCAAAAAAAAAAAAAAAAAAAAAGAAAGGAAAAAAAATAAATATAAAATTACAGATAGATAATGCTATGCTTTCCTCCCTCTTTCTTTTCCTTTTTTTTCTGCAGAGGAACCGATAAAATTAAGGTAATGTAATATAATGTAATGTAATGTAATGGGCCAGGTACTTGTTTTACTTAAAAATGATATATAGAATTGCTTGTAAACTAGCATTGTCACTCAACATTAAATCATTTTTACTAATAAAAAAACCATACAGGAAGCATTGTCAAATATAAAATGGTATTTGGCTTTCTTTGGGCTCTATTTTTATAAATATGTTACTCATATGTGTTCCAAAATTATGGAAAACTCCTATAATTCTTTTTTTTTTCCAAGACAGAGTCTCACTCTGTTGCCTAGGCTGCAGTGCAATGGCACAATCTTGGCTCACTGCAACCTCTGCCTCCCAGGTTCAAGCGATTCTCCTGCCTCAGCTTCCTGAGTAGCTGGGATTACAGGCACCTGCCACCACACCCAGCTAATTTTTGTAGTTTTAGTAGAGACAGTGTTTCACCATGCTGGCCAGGCTGGTCTCGAATTCCTGACCTCACGTGATCCACCCACCTCGACTTCCCAAAGTACTGAGATTATAGGTGTGAGCCACCACACCCAGCTGGAAAACTCCTATAATTCTAATATGACTTAGTGTGTGTGTTATTAATAATTACCATGGTTATGTCAAATTGTTGTATGCCACAGAAGTAACCAAAATTCTTTGTCAATTGTGGCTTTAGTAGTGGTTGTCCTAAGACTTTTTGTCATTCACAGACAATTGCTATCTTGTTTTGATTCCCTTTAAAAGGTGATTTATAATTAACTATAGAACTCTAACGGTGTTCTTAAATAAAGGTTTCTGATAACTTTGGAAATTGTGATATTTGAATAGAGGGAAAAACTTTCAGGACTCCCTTGGAGAGCTGGAATGTTCATGGATATCAAGCAGAACAGGAGTTAACTGCATGGACTAAACTAGTGGAAGTCTGAAGTAATTTTTTTGATTTTGCTTAAAATGTTTCTGATCGTTTTGTTATTCAGAGTCAAGAAGACTTTTCTTTTGAGCTATATACAGCTTTTAACAACTGAGTAAGGGATACTCCTGTGAACAAAATTTGGAGCATATTTGTTTCTCTCTACCTGATTTCTCCAGAATTTGGGAACTACTTGTGAGTATTCTTAACTTATGGCAACATAATTATTTGCATGAGTGCAATAAGAATCTGTTTTTGCCAGGCGTGGTGGCTCATGCCTGTAATCCCAGCACTTTGGGAGGCTGAGGCAGGTGGATCACAAGGTCAGGAGTTTGAGACCAGCCTGGTCAATATGATGAAACCCCATCTGTACTGAAAATACAAAAATTAGCCAGATGTGGTGGCAGGCACCTGTAGTCCCAGCTACTCGGGAGGCTGAGGCAGGAGAATCGCTTGAACCCGAGAGGCAGAGGTTGCAGTGAGCCAAGATCATGCCACTGCACTCCAGCCTGGGTGACAGAGTGAGATTCCATCTCAAAAAAACAAAATCTGTTTTCTTTTGCAACAGGGCACAATTGGAGAAACTGGTTATCTTACCAAGGCTTTGACTGGAATGGTGTACTTTTCTTTAAGGAATCAAACTTGACTTGTAACACTAATAACAGCGCCTTGGGAAAACTGGCCTCATACCTTGTCTACACAGTCCCCGTGCACAGCTCCTGACCTATGGTAAGTAAAGAATGTCACTTTCTGACATGCCCAGGAGTCCCAGGTTATCTTGGGATCACAAGAGGAGAGAAATTTTCCCAACTCATAGGTATTTGAGGGTACAAATTGATGGCTGGGCCCAGCTTTTTAAAAGTCTTATCTGAGATTCCTTCTATGGAACAGAGTTCCATCAAAGCCAATTTAAAAAGAGCTGATGTAAAAAATAATTATTCTTGCTGCACTTTACACAAATAATCAGACCAAGTAAAATAAAGCAAATCGGTCTTACCATGATTTGTCTTTAGTAAAAATGGGAAACTGCAGAGAGAAATTATTTTTCAAGAACTATGGTACACTTGTTACTCGATTCTAGTCTCATCCGTTGTTTTTGAGGTTATCCCTGCAATTTACACTACCCCTGCTTATTCTTGTGAACCAACCAGTGATCTCTGGCTGCACCTCAGAAGAAACAAAAGGGTTGGGTAATGCAAAAATCTGGATCAATATTCTAATTCTGGGCACATATTGGAATTGGCTAGCAACTCCATATCTGTTTGGTTCCAACAGTTGCCCAATTCATGGAAAGCCTTCTTATTTAGCTTACTTGGGATCATTTTACTTATCTTGCTTTACTCTTGTGGAATATATTGTTGTTGTACTCTTTGTGTAGGAACGCACAATAAGCTCACTGAATATTTTCTTAAACTGAGCACTTATTAATCTTCCAGATAATTTTTTTTTGTTAGAACTTGGAGTTATGAATGGCCCTCACCATACTGGTGCTTTCTGACTGAGCTCCTCTCTACCTGCATACAAGAGACCCTAATAGTTAGGCAGGAATATCGTCACCCCTATTCAGCCTGAAGAAATTACAGTAGATGAATCTTCATTCTCTACAACTCTTAGGATTAAGCATTCTCTTATAAAAGGAAGGGGAGAAATGTCAGAGGTGTTTGAACCAGAGCAACCCCATCTTGAATAGGGGGTGGGTAAAATGAAGCTGAGACCTACTGGACTGCATTCCTAGATGGTTAAGGCATTCTAAGTAACAGGATGAGACAGGAGGTTGGCACAAGATACAGATCATAAAGACCTTGCTAATAAAAGAGGCCACAGTAAAGAAGCCAGCTAAAATCCACTAAAATCAAGATGGCGGTGAGAGTGATCTCTGGTCATCCTCACTGCTACACTCCCACCAGTGCCATGACAGTTTACAAATGCTATGTCAGTGTCAGAGAGTTACCCTATATAACCTAAAAAGGGAAGGCATGAATAATCCACGCCTTGTTTAGCATATAATTAAGAAATAACCATAAAAATGGGCAACCAGCAGACCTTGAAGCTGCTCTGTCTATGGAGTAGGCATTCTTTTATTTCTTTACTTTCTTAATAAACTTGCTTTCTTAAAAAAATTATTTGCTCATTTCCTTATTTGAGTTATTCTTGAGTTGTAAGAGTTATTAATATATTCCAGATACTAGACTCTTGTCAGATCCATTATTTGCAAGTATTTTCTCCTATTCTGTAAATTGTCTTTTCACTTTTTTGATAGTATTCTTGGGAGCGCAAAAGTTTTTAATTTTTATGATGTCCTGCTTCTGCTTGTGCTTTAGGTATTAGATCTAAGAAACTGTAGCTTAATCCAAGGTCATAAGATTTACATCTATAATTTCTTCTGAGAGTTTTACAGTTCTAGCTCTTACATTTTGGTCTTTAATCTCTTTTAAGTTAATTTTTCATTGTCATTTTTTTAAATTTGGAAGGCAGGCTTTAAAAAAATTAACACCTTTATTGTGGTATAATTCATATACAATATAATTCATGCACTTCGAGTGTAGAATTCAATGGTGTTTTAGTCCATTTTTTGCTGCTTATAACACAGTATCTAAAACTGGGTAACTTATAAGGAAAGAATTTTATTTCTTACAGTTATGGAGGCTGACAAGTTCAAGGTCATAGGGCCACCATCTACTAAGAGACTTCTTGCTGGTGGGGACTTAGCAGAGTCCCAAGGCAGTGCAGGGAGTCACATGATGAGGGGGCCAAGCATGCTCAAATGCTTGTTCAGGTCTCTCTTTCTCTTCTTAAAAAGCCACCAGTTCCGTTCCTATGAGAGACTGTTAATACTGTTACCCGTTAAACCGTGATCCGATCACGTCTTAAAAGCCCCACCTTTCAAAACTGCCACATTGGGGGTTAAGTTTTTAACAAATGAAATTTGGAGAACCTATTCAAACCATAGCAAATGGTTTTTAGTATAGTCATAGTTATGCGATCACCACTGCAATCACTTTTAGAATACTTTTATCACCCTAAGAAGAAATCCGGTACCCATTAGTAGTCTCTCCCTATTTGTTTCCAACCGCTCCCAAGCCCTAGGCAATCATTAATCTGCTTTCTATTTTTATAATTTGCTTATTCTAGGCATTACATATAAATGGAATTCTACAATATGTGGTCCTTTGTGACTGGCTTCTTTCACTTATTAGCATATGTCTTTGTTCACTTAGCATGTTTTCAAGGTTCATTCATGTTTTAGCATGTATCAGTAATTCATTTCTTTTTATTGCTGAATATTTCATTGTATCAATATATCACATTTTATCTATGCATTCATCAGTGGATAGATATTTGAATTATTTGCATTTTATAATGCTCTATAAACACTCATATGCAAATTTTTGTGTGGACATAAGGTTTCATTTCACCTTGAAGTGGAAATGCTGCTCATATGGTAATGCTATGTTTAACCTTTTGAGGAATTACTAGATTGTTTTCCAAAGAAGCTAAACCATTTTATATTCCCACCACCAATGTTTTAGGGTTTCAGTTTTTCTACATCCTCACTATCACCTGTCTTTATCTGTCTTTTGATTATAGCTATCTTAGTTGGAGTGAGGAGGTATCTCATTGTTTTGGATTATATTTCCCTTGTAGCTAATGATGTTGAGCATCTTTTCATGTACTTGTTGATCATATGTATGTTTTCTTTTGAGAAACGTCCATTCAGATCCTTTGGCTATTTTTAAATGGATTTACTTTCTTATTACTATTGTAAGAGTTCTTTATATATTAAATATACAGTATTATCACAGATATTTTCTCCCATTCTGCGGGTTGTCTTTTACTTTCATTATGGTATCCTTTGAAGCACAAAAGTTTTAAATTTTGATAATACGATTTTTTTTCCATTGCTTAAGTGTTTGGTGTCATCTAAGAAATGATTGATAATCTATGTTTACATAGGTTTACACCTATGTTTTCTTCTAAGAGTTTTATAGTTATAGGCTCTTAAATTTAAATCTAACATCCATTTTAAGTTAATTTTTGCATGTGATGTGAGGTAGGGGTCCAGTCCTTTTGCAGATATCCACCTGCAGTGTCCCAGCACAATTTGTCGAAAAGGTTTTTGTTTTTGTTTTTTGGTAACAGGGTCTCGCTCTGTCACCCAGACTGGAGTGCAGTGGCACAATCATGGTTCATAGCAGCCTTGACCTTCCAGGCTCAAACAGTCCTCCTACCTTGGCCTCCTGAGTAGCTGGGACCACAGGCACATGCCACAGTGTCTGGCTAATTTTTATTTTTTTATTTTTTATTTTTATTTTTATTTTTTGTGGAGAGGGTGTCTCCCTATATTGCTCAGGCTGGTCTCAAACTTCTGGGCTCAAGTAGTCCTCCTACCTAAGTCTTGGAAAGTGCTAGGATTGAAGGCATGAGCCACTGTGCCTAACCAAAGCTATTCTTTCCACATTGAATTGTCTTGCCACCCTTGTCAAAAATCAATTGACTATAAGTTTGAAGGTTTATTTTTGGATTCTCAATTCTATTCCATTCATCTATATGTCTATCTTTGTGTCAGTACCATAGGACACTATTACTATAACTCTGTAGTCAGTTTGGTGTGTAAGTCCTTCAACTTTGTTCTTCTTTTCCAGGATTTTTTTACTCTTTTGATTCCCTTGAATTTCCATATGAATCTTAGGATCAGCTTATCAATTTCTGGAAAAAAACATTTGAGATTTTGATGGGAATTGCCTTGAATCTGTGGATCAAGTTGGGTTTGGTTATATTTTGTGGTGTATATTTTTCTATTCTTTTTCTTTCAATCATTTTGCTTCCTTATGCTTTTTATGTGTCTCAGTAAATAACTGATTGTATTTTTCGTAGGTCCAATCTGAAAATCTTTATTTTAGCTACTTAAATATTTGGGTTATATCAACCACCTTATTTTTGTGCTATCAGTCCCTCTTTTTTCATGTTTTTCCCCTTCTTTCTTGCCTTTTCTTATTCCACAGTTTTTCTGTCTCCTAATTTCAAGGTTATGCCAGCTAATTCTAATTTTTGATGGTTGTCCTAGAAACTGCAATATGCAAACTTATCAAAATTTAATATTCTTTTCCCAGAAAACAGAAGGACCATTAAATACTAGATTTAATACTAAACTCCCTGTCAGTTTATGTTAATCACATATTTTAATTCTATATATGTATATACTTTAACCCTGTAAAATATAGTTAATTTTTTATACAGTTAGTATTCATTTAGATTTATCCACATATTTTTCTCTTGCTTTGCTCTGCTTCCCTGTCTGCATCCTTAGTATCTGCAATAACTTTTATTCTACCTTTGGAATTTCCTTTAATGAGGCTCTACTGCTGGCAATATCTCCCATTGTATTTCATCACCTTATTTGAAGGATTATTTTAGAAGGCATACAGTTAGGTGTTGATAGGTATTTTCACCTTGGCACACTAAAGTGATCATTCAATTGTCTATTGGGTTCCACTGTTGCTGTTGAGAGTCAGCTGTCAATTGGCTATCTAGTGTCTATCCTTTCTTTGAAAGTAATATGTTCCCCCCACCCCCTGGCTGCTTTACTCTAGTGTCCCTCCTTAGTTCTGAAAAGCTCTTAGATACTAATTCTTAAAGTATTGATTCTGCCCTGTTCTTCCAGTCCTTTCTTTCTAGAACTCTGATTAAATGTATATTTTGACTTTCTGACTCCATCACACTAAATTCCAAGTTTCTTTCTTTCTTTTTTTTTTTTTTTGTTTGTTTTGTTTTTGTTTTTGTTTTGAGATGGAGTTTTGCTCTTGTTGCCCAGGCTGGAGTGCAATGGTGAAACCTCCACTCACTGCAACCTCCGCCTCCTGGGTTCAAGCAATTCTCCTGCCTCAGCCTCCTGAGTAGCTGGGATTACAAGCATGGGCCACCATGCCCAGCTAATCTTTTTTGTATTTTTAGTAGAGACAGAGTTTCTCCATGTTGGTCAGGCTGGTCTTGAACTCCCAACCTCAGGTGATCTGCCCGCCTCAGCCTCCCAAAGTGCTGGGATTACAGGCATGAGCCACCATGCCTGGCGTTTCTTTCTTGTTTGCTTCTCTTTTCTTTCTTTTTTTTTTTATTATACTTTAAGTTCTAGGGTACATGTGGATAATGTGCAGGTTTGTTACATATGTATACCTGTGCCATGTTGGCGTGCTGCACCCATCAACTCGTCAGCACCCATCAACTCGTCATTTACATCAGGTATAACTCCCAATGCAATCCCTCCCCCCTCCCCTCTCCCCGTGATAGGCCCCGGTGTGTGATGTTCCCCTTCCCGAGTCCAAGTGATCTCATTGTTCAGTTCCCACCTATGAGTGAGAACATGCAGTGTTTGGTTTTCTGTTCTTGCGATAGTTTGCTGAGAATTATGGTTTCCAGCTGCATCCATGTCCCTACAAAGGACACAAGCTCATCCTTTTTTATGGCTGCATAGTATTCCATGGTGTATATGTGCCACATTTTCTTAATCCAGTCTGTCACTTTTCTTTTCTTTTCCTTTTCTTTTCTTTCCTCTTTCTTTCTTTCTTTCTTTCTTTCTTTCTTTCTTTCTTTCTTTCTTTCTTTCTTTCTTTCTTTCTTTCTTTTGTTTTGTGTTTTTGTTTTGTTTTTGCTTTTGAGACAGAGTCTCATTCTGTCACCCAGGCTGGAGTGCAATGGCATGATCTCAGTTCACTGCAACCTCCGCCTCCCGGGTTCAAGTGATTCTCCTGCCTCAGTCTCCTGAGTAGCTGGGATTACAGGCACCTGCCATGACCCCTGGCTAATTTTTGTAATTTTAGTAGAGATGGAGTTTTATCATGTTGGTCAGGCTGGTCTCAACCTCCTGACCTCAGGTTATCCACCTGCCTTGGCCTCCCAAAGTGCTGGGATTACAAGTGTGAGCCACCCTGCCTGGTATTTGCTTTATTTTATTCTTTTTTTTTTTCCCATAAACAACTTCATTAACATCTATTAGATACAACTTGAATGGAAACTTACCAAACACTGGCAAAGTTTGTCCAGAAAGTAATTTTGTACCCTCATTCATATATTGCCTTTGCCTCTCTGTGCTGATTTCTGAAATAATTTTTTTCTGAACTGTCTTTCATTCATTAATTAATTGTATCTAAGTTGCTGCTAATTTCTTTAGTTTATTGAGTTATTAATTCCCACCATGGTTTTTATTTTCACTTCCAGAACTTCAATGGGGTAATTTTTCACATGTGATTATTCTTCAGTTTTTTTTTCCTGCATATATTTTTATTTCTTTAAATTCAGCAAGCAGACAGGCATAGTGGTTCATCCCAACACTTTGGGAGACCAAGGGAGGCAGATCGCTTGAGGCCAGGAGTTTGAGACCAGCCTGGGCAACATGACAAAACCCGTCTGTAGAAAAAAACACAAAAATTAGCTGGGTACGATGGCACACACCTGTAGTTTTGGCTACTCCGGAGGCTGAGGTGGGAGAACAACTTGGGCCCAGGAGGTTGAGGTTGCAGTGAGCTGAGATCACAGTACTGCACTCTAGCCTGGGCGGTACAGTGAGATCCCATATCAAAAAATAATCAGAAAGTGTAGTTCTTCATATTCTGTGTTTAATAATTCTAGTATCTAAATTATTTCAGGGTATAGTTCTGCTCCCTGATACTCTTGTTGATTCTCATTTGGGGGTAATTTATTTCTTTGTTTGATTAACTTTGTTGTGAGCTGCTTAATTTCTTTATAAAATAATTTGAGTAAATTCTTTGAAGTCTAGGACAAAGGTGAATTCCCTCACAGAAAATTTATATTTGCTTTTGTTAGGTGTCTTGGAAAACTAACAGGCCAGGGTCACTTTAAACTTATGACTAGAGGTTTCTCAATTCACCTAGGGACTGTGAATTGGAGCCGAATGATTACAACTTCTAGGTTATTTTTTCCCTCCCTCTCCTGCTCAGCACCACCAAGGAAGTATTCTTTGTAGTCTTTTGGGGTCGGGGTAGTGGATAAGAAAGCAACTTAAGTTTTCCTTTACTGAGGATGTATCCTCCTGGGTACCAATTTAATAGAAAAAGGACTCTTGTTAGACTCTCCACCTTTAGTTGGACCCCAAGCTTGTGTCTTTTACCCTTAAATTTTGAGTGGCTTTTGCAAAGCTGAAATTCTCAACCTCTTCAAATTCTGCAGTTTTCTTCAGTACAAAACTGAAGTACTTCAATTCTCTATGTTCTCACAGTCTCTAGATTTATCCTGATAATTCCTTACCCATCTTTGAGATTTTTAAGATGTTTTCTTATCCATTAATTAAGTGATATAGTCATGCATCACTTAGTAACTAAGATATGTTCTCAGAAATGTATTGTTAGGCAATTTCATCACTGTGCAAGCATCATAGAGTGCACTTCCAGAAACCTAGATGGTATAGCCTCTTACACATCTAGGCTATATGGTACAGCCTATGGCTTCTAGGCTACAAATCTGTACAGCATGTTGCTGTACTGTATACTATAGGTAATTATAACACAATGGTAAGTATTTGTATATCTAAACATACCTAAACATAGAAAAGGTACAGTACAAGTATAAAATAATTTTTTAAATGGTACATCTGTACAGGACACTTACCATGCATGGAGCTTGCAGGACTCACTGGGTGAGTCAGTGAGTGAGAGGTGAGTAAATATGAAGGCCTAGGACATTACTGTACACTCCTGTAGACTTTTCAAACACTGTACACTTAGGCTACACTAAATTTATTTTTAAATAGTTGTTTTATCATCAATAATAAATTAACCTTACTGTGACTTTTTAAATTTATAAACTTAATTTTTAAAACTTTTTGGCTGTTTTCTAATAACACAGCATAAAACACACATTATACTGCTGTACAAGCTGTATATTTTATATCCTATCTTATAAGCTATTTTCTATTTTTAAATTTTTTTCTTTTTCTTTTTTACTTTTTAGACTTTTTTTGTTGAAAACTAAGACATTAACATACACATTAGCCTAGACCTACACAGGGTCAGGATCATCAAGATGGCACAAGGCAATAGGGATTTTTCAGCTCCATTATAATCTTATGGGACCACTGTTGTATATGCTGTCCATCATTGACCAAAATGTCATTATGTGGTGCATGACTGTATTTTTTTGTTGTTTTCAGCAGTGATCACATGCCAGAAACAGAAAGTCTATAATCCCTCTATGGTCCACTTCAACTTAGCTTTTGGACCCACTAAAATTCCTTTCACAGAGGTCAGAAAAGATCACCAAGCTGCCATATCAATTTGACATACTTTTCATTCCTACCTAATTCAACCACTCCACAGTTTCTGACAAATGATTATTCCCTTTCTCTCAGAACCAAGTTTTGGCTTCCACAGAGCCTCCTTTTCCTATACAATGCTTAAATGACTATTCCTCAGGGATCAGATCTAGGTCTTTTCATTTCTACACTTCTTCTGCCACCACTGAACTTTATGCTACCAATATCTATCTCTTATATCACTTCAATAACTTCCTCATTGGATGCTTTCTGCCCACTCTTCTCCTCAATCAATCCCTTCTCCCTCTAGCAACCAAAGTGCTCTTTTAAAAATGAAAATTCGAGGCCGGGCGCGGTGGCTCAAGCCTGTAATCCCAGCACTTTGGGAGGCCGAGGCGGGTGGATCACGAGGTCAGGAGATCGAGACTATCCTGGCTAACACGGTGAAACCCCGTCTCTACTAAAAATACAAAAAAATTAGCCGGGCGTGGTAGCGGGCGCCTGTAGTCCCAGCTACTTGGGAGGCTGAGTCGGGAGAATGGCGTGAACCCAGGGGGCGGAGCTTGCAGTGAGCCGAGATCGCGCCACTGCACTCCAGCCTGGGAGACACAGCAAGACTCCGTCTCAAAAAAAAGAAAATTCGAATGTGTCATTTTGCCTTGGTAAAACCCTTCAAGGTACTGCATTTGAACTTCAAATTTCAAACTACTTAACATTGCCTATAAAACCTTGTATGATCTAACTGCTGCCTTTATACCCCTAATTGTCCTCTTATACTATAGGTGAACTGACTTTATTTTTGAGACAGAGCCCCCAGGTTGAAGTGCAGTGTTCATAACAGTATCATTGATATATGCTATATGGATATGTGACATATTAATACATAATAATGATATTATTGATAACTTTAGCAAGTTAAGATTAAAATTCTTGCCCAAGACACGTTATTGTTGTTTGATACCCTCTAGGATGTTTTCTCATGTAAGGCAGAGTATGGATTAGAATAAAAATCTTTTCTGAATCTTGATCATAAATTTTCTAATCTGAATCATTATTAGACAAATCAGTAAATGTGTTTTTCATTCTTCTATATTTCAATTCTTCATCGAATAAAATATCAAGTTCTTCTCATTCTTATTACCTTACAGGATGTAGTTGACTTGTCTCATCAGATACAGGCATTGATTCTTTCTATTTCACTGGGGGTGGTTGATGATTCTTCCTTACTTCTTTTTTTTTTTTTTTTTTTTTTTTTTTTTGCGATGGAGTTTCGCTCTTGTTACCCAGGCTGGAGTGCAATGGCGTGGCCTTGGCTCACCGCAACCTCTGCCTCCCAGGTTCAAGCGTTTCTCTTGCCTCAGCCTCCTGAGTAGCTGGGGTTACAAGCTTGCGCCACCACGCCCAGCTAATTTTGCATTTTTAGTAGAGACAGGGGTTCTCCATGTTGGTCAGGCTGGTCTCGAACTCCCGACCTCAGGTGATCCACCCACCTTGGCCTCCCAAAGTGCTGGAATTATAGGCATGAGCCACTGCACCCAGCCGATTCTTTTTTACTTCTATCCAACTACTGTAGCCTGAATGTTTGTGCCCTTCTCAAACTCATGTGTTAAAATCCTAACGTCTAGGGTGATGGTATTAAGAGATGGGGCTTTTAGGAGGTGATTAGGTCATGAGGGTAGAGCTCTCATGAATGGGATTAGTGTGTTTATAAATGAGTTCCAAGAATGACCCCTCACCCTTTCCACCATATGAAGGCAAAATGAGAAGATGCCATCTATGAAGCAGGCCCTCACCAGACATCAAATCTGCAGGTGCCTTGATCTTGGACTTCCTGGCCTCCAAAACTGTGAGAAATAGTTTATGTTGTTTATAAGCCACCCAGTCTATGGTGTTTTATTATAGCAGCCCAAATGGACTAAGACACCAAGGCTCTGAGTCTAAATGGGGTAAATTGGTAGACAAACTTCTAGATATTTCTTGAAGATTACTTGTTTCAGTATTTTCTTTGGACTCAGTGGACTTCCAATTCTTGGAGAATATAGGACAGACTCTCTGTATGTTAGCCAAAGGCTTGGCCTAGTATGAATTCTGAACAATTGATCAGTTGAAAGAAGTCTGTGACATACTTGATAGAAGACAATCAGGAAAGGGCTATTTATCTTGTTCTATCTTTTTTCTCATGCTCTCATTCACAATTTCCATTTCTGTGCTATTGCTTAATGTCTCTAAAATAAGATTAAGCTTTATAGTGAGTCTGAATGTGGTGGAAACCAGCTGTCAGGGAAATAGGCAAGAAGCCACGTTCATACATCTTTTTTCTAAGATATTTCCACTCTGAATTTTTTTTTTACCAAAGTAACTTTTTAATTTGGTGCTTAATATACTCTTGATGCAATATTTCTTTTACAGGATATACCTGTATGTATGCCTGTAGTATCATCATAGTAATATAAAATCCTGATATTAAGTTCTGCTTGAAATGGTTGATCAACTTTTTTACCACGTTCTTGATAACTATATGAATAATGAAATAATCCTCATTTGAGGATTTCCTCTGCCTCATTTTCATTCTCATCTCTGTCTTTGGCCTGGCCTCGTCCCAAGTCTCTAAAGGAACTTGCCACCCTCATTTATACTGGAAAATTTATATTAATCATCTATTTTTGTCTCTCTTGCTTTCAATTTTGTATAACATTTTGCCTATTGTTATGTGTAATTTATTTGCTTCGGGTTTCGGAATCCTGTGAGATGTTTAGGATACTGGTCTTTATTGATTATGTGGTCCTACATCATCAAAGTGGAGTGGTACCCACTTGTGCTTATTAGTTCTCTTTCCTTAATTATTGACTGAGCCTCGTCTTCATTGATGTTTTCACCAGGGCCATCAAGTTTTCTTTTATGGTTTGTTCTCACTGTGGTTTCTCTCTTCAACCTTCTCTTCTTTTCTGTTTTGTGTCTTCTTTTTTTGGCTAATGACCCTCTGACATCTAGTGTTCACCAATTCTCTCCATATTGCTCAATTTGCTATATCACTGAAATCACTAGCCTCATTGTGTTTCTTGAGTTTCCTTTTATAATTTTAGGGGAACTGAGCTCAGCCCCTTCCTTTGCCAGGCCACCACCCATGGTAGCTGGCTGACAAGCCAATTTGCATGCTGCTGGCCTAGGAGCTGGCCCTACCCCTGAGTTAATTTTTTTATGTTGTGAGGAAAGAGTCTGATTTTATTATTTTGCATGTGAACGTTCAGTTGTCCCAGAACCATTTGTTGTAAAGATTGTTCTTTCCCTTTTGAATTGTCTTGGCACCCTTGTCAAAAATCAACTGGCCGTAGAGGTATGAGTTTATTTCTGGACTCTCTATGTTGTTTGGTTGACCTATATGTCTATCCTTATGCCAGTAACACAAAGTCTTAATTACCATAGCTTTATAGTAATTTTTGAAATCAGAAAGTATGAGTCCTCCAACCTGTTTTTGTTGCTTGTTAAATGTATTCCTTAGTATTCTATTCTAAGAATTGTAAATGGGAATGTTTTCTTAATTTCTAGTGTAAATGAGATTGTTTTCTTAATTTCATTTTTGGGGTGTTCATTGCTAGTGTATAGAAATACAAGTGATTTTTTGTATATTGATCTTGTATCCTGCAACCTTGCTGTACTGGTTTACTCATTCTAAGAGGTTTTTATTTTTCTGTTAGTTATTTAGGATTTTCTGTACAAATTTGTAATTTAAAAATTTCCCCCCACCAAAGAAACTCCAGGCCCAGATCGTTTCACTGGAGAATTCTACCAAATGATTAATGATTTAATTCCAATTATGCATAATTTCATTCAGAAAACAGAAAAGGAGGGAACCCTTCCCAATTTATTTTATGGAGCTAGTATTACCTCTGACACCATCCCAACAGGGAAGGGAAGGAGCACCTCACTACTGCTACAAGTGGCAAGTCTAAGCTCTCCATGTGATCTCCGTTGAGATCCTTGGGGGAAAGCTTACTATGGGTCAACAGAGATGACAGTCCTGGCTCCCGACTTAGCATTCTTTGACACTTCCCTGGTGGGGTTGTTGCAGCACCTCTTTACTGCCTTGTTAGCGTGGAATTCTAAGCTCCCCACCTGGCATTTGTTTATGCGGCTGGGGGTGGGACCGCAGTTTTTTTCTGTGGTGTTTGGCTGGAGTACAGTAGTTATTGCAAAATGTTTTCTTTTTTCTTAGGCTATCCCTTTCCTGGTACTTTGACTAGAGAGCACAAGTTTTTACTGGGGCTCTTTTTTATCTGTTCCTATTGGCATTTCCGGGTTGCCAGTTTCTTCATCACCATGTCTAGGATATATGAGGCAAAAAGAAAACCCAGGGAACTCAACACCGTGTTCTTTGTGTCTCAAGATCTCTAGCCAAAAGATCTTGCCTGTCTTCTCTTCAACTTTCAGAGTCTTCTTATGTTTGTTTTATATATAATGTATAGAATTTTTACTTGTACCTAGAGAGAGGAAGAAAGACAAGTGTGTCTATTCCATATTCCTGGAAGAGGATGTCATTTTGATATTTTTTAAAACAAAGAAACAAAACACTTTAATTCTCAATATTTCTAATATTGTGTTTAAAATTACAGTATACTAAAGTTTTAAATTATAGTATACTAAATAAATATTCATATATTATAGTTTTTTCATTTCCCTATACATTTATAAATGATAGGCAAGTTTTTAATATTTTGACAAAAAATTTCAGGGTCACTGAACAATTGTAACTTTTTCATTAATTATTAATATCTCTTTGCACAGTTCAGCTTGCATGGTCATTTTTACAGTTTAGCATTACCAAACAAAGAGAAGACTTCCTGTACTACATCTCTTTTGTTTTGTTTTGTTTTGTTTTTTTGAGACGGAATCTCGCTCTGTCATCCAGACTGGAGTGCAGTGGCGCGATCTCTGCTTACTACAACTTCTGCCTCCTGGGTTCAAGCGATTCTCCTGCCTCAGCCTCCCGAATAGCTGGGATTACCGGTGTGTGCCACCATGCCCAGCTAATTTTTGTATTTTTAGTAGAGATGTGGTTTTGCCATGTTGGCCAGGCTGGTCTTGAACTCCTGAGCTCAAGTGATCCACCTGCCTCGGCCTCCCAAAGTGCTGGGATTACAGGCATGGGCCACCACGCCTGGCCCTATATCTCCTAAAAAGCAACCACTCAGGCCAGGCGCGGTGTCTCACACCTGTAATCCCAGCACGTTGGGAGGCCAAAGCTGGTGAATCACCTGAGGTCATGGGTTCGAGACCAGCCTGGCCAACATGATGAACCGTTGTCTCTACTAAAAATACAAAATTTAGCCGGGCATGGTGGAGCTTGAACCTGGGAGGCAGAGGTTGCAGTGAGCTGAGATTGTGCCATTGCACTCCAGCCTGGGTGACAGAGCAAGACTCTATCTCAAAAACAATAATAATAATAATAATGATAATAATAATAATACATAAATAGTAAGCCAATAAGGATATAATAAATGAAACATAATCCAAAAGAAGGCAGAAAAAGGAAAAAGGAACAAAACAGAGAGGGGATAAAGAGAGATACATAGTAAGAAGGTAGACTTAAAGCTAAGCCTATCAATAATCACATTAAAAATAAATGGTTAAAACACCTGAATTTTAAAAAGTAAGATTCAAGTATATGCTGCATCCAAGAAATGCTCTTTAATCTAGACACTAATAGGTTAAATCTAAATGTATGGATAAAGATATGCCAAGTTGCCACTAATCAAAAGAAAGCTGAAGTGGTTGCATTAATATCAGACAAAGTAGGTTGCAGAGTAAAAACTATTATCAAGGGTAAGAGCACAATTTCATAATGATAAAGGGGTCAATTATTCAAGAGAATGTAATAAGCCTTAATATTTATGTGACTAATAACAGAACTTAAAATTATATGAAGCAAAAACTGATCAAACTATAAGAAAAAAATAAATCCCCAATTGTAGTTAGAGACTTCAACACCCTTCTCTCAATAATTAATAGAACAAATAGGCAGAACACCATTAAGGATATAGGAGACCTGAAAAACACAATCAGCTAACTTCACCTAATTGATGTTTACAGACCATTCCACCACCAGGAGCAGAATATATATATTTTTTAAGTACACACATTGACCAAGATAAGATATGTTCTGAGCCATAAAATAAGTCTTAATAAATTTTAAATGGTTCAAACAAAGTATGTTTTCTGACCACAATGGAATTAAACTAGACATCAGTAACAGAAAGACATTGGGGAAATCCTCAAATATTTGGAAACTAAATAATATACTTTTCAATGACACATAGGTCAAAGATCTCAAAAGAGTTTTAAAAGTCTTTTGAACCAAATGAAAATGAAAACACCAAACATTAAAATTGTAGATATGCAGCTAAAACAGTGTTTAGAAGAAAATTTAGAATGCTAAAGGCCTATGTTAGAAGAGAAGCCAGTTCTAGGTTCTCAAATCAATGAATTCAACTTCTACCTTAAAATTCTAGAAAAAGAAAAAATAAAGGCCAAAGTAAGTGGAATGAAGAAAATGAAGATTAAAGTAGAAATCAGTAATATAGAAAAGATAAAAACAATAGAGAAAATCAATGAAATTAAAAATTGGCTCTCTGAGAAGATACATAATATTGATAAACTTCCAGCCAAACTGATCAGAAAATAAAGACAGAAGACGCTAATTAGTAATATGGGATGAGAGAAATTATATTACTACCAAGTTTACAGGTATTAAAAGGACAATAAGGAAATATTATTAACAACTTTGTGCCAATAAATTCAACACCTAGATGAAATGAACAAGTTGTTTGAAAGAAACCTCCTGGTCAGGCACAGTGGCTCACACCTGTAATCCCAGCACATTAGGAGGCTAAGGAGAGCAGATTGCTTGAGCTAAGGAGTTCGAGACCAGCCTGGCCAAAATAGGGAGACTCCATCACTACAAATTTTTTTTTTATTATACTTTATGTTCTAGGGTACATGTGCACAACGTGCAGGTTTGTTACATATGTGTACATGTGTCATGTTGGTGTGCTGCACCCATTAACTCGTCATTTATATTAGGTATATCTCCTAATGCTATCCCTCCCCCCTCCCCCCACCCCACAACAGGCCCCAGTGTGTGATGTCCCCTTCCTGTGTCCAAGTGTTCTTATTGTTCAATTCTCATCTATGAGTGAGAACATGTGGTGTCTGGTTTTCTGTTCTTGCGATAGTTTGCTGAGAATGATGGTTTCCAGCTCCATCCATGTCCCTACCAAGGACATGAACTCATCCTTTTTTATGGCTGCATAGTATTCTATGATGTATATATGCCACAGTTTCTTAATCCAGTCTGTCATTGATGGACATTTGGGTTGGTTCCCGGGATTGTAAACTAGTTCAACCGTTGTGGAAGACAGTGTGGTGATTCCTCAAGGATCTAGAACTAGAAATACCATTTGACTCAGTCATCCCATTACTGGGTATATACCCAAAGGATTATAAATCATGCTGCTTTAAAGACACATGCACACGTATGTTTATTGTGGCACTATTCACAATAGCAAAGACTTGGAACGAATACAAAATTTTTTTAAAGAAATTACTGGGCGAGCCGGGCGCAGTGACTCACGCCTGTAATCCCAGCACTTTGGGAGGCCAAGGCAGGCAGATCACAAGGTCAGGAGATCGAGACCATCCTGGCTAACACGGTGAAACCCTGTGTCTACTAAAAAATACAAAAAGATTAGCCGGGAGTGGTGGTGGGTGCCTGTAGTCCCAGCCTTGGGAGGCTGAGGCTGGAGAATCGCTTGAGCCCAGGAGGCGGAGGGTGCAGTGAGCCGAGATCGTGCCACTGCATGCCAGCATGGGTGACAGAGCAAGACTCTGTCTCAAAAAAAAAAAAAAAGGAAGAAAGAAAGAAAAAAAAAAAAAGAAATTAGCTGGGCGTGGTGGTGCATGCCTATAGTCCCAGCTACTCTGGAGGCTGAGGTGGGAGGGCCTGCTTGAGCACAGTAGGTTGAGGCTGCAGTGAGCTGTGATTGCATCACAGCCTCGACAACAGAGGGACACCTTGTCTCAAACAGAAAAAAAAAAAATAAGGCCATTTCTATTGTAGAAAATCCTCCAATGTAATTGACCAAAAAGCTACTAAAACTGATGAGTGAGCTTAGAAAGCTTAGTAAGCTTAGTAAAGTTGTAGGATGCAATATCAATATCCAAAAATTAATTGTATTTCTACATATTAGCAATGAATAATGGGAAATTCAAATTAAAAGACAATATTTTTGCAATAAGATAAGAAATATGAAATATTTAGAGATAAATCTGGTTAAAAATGTGAAAGATCTGTCCACTGTAAACTACAAAATGGTATTGACAGAAATTTTAAAAGATCTAAATAGATGGAGAGATATATTGTGTTCATGGATTAAGACTCAATACTTTTAAATATCAGTTCTCCCTAAATTGATCTAGAGGTTCAACACAGTCCCAATCCAAATCTCAGCAGAGGTTTCAAATAGAAATTGATAAGCAGATTCTGAAATTCATATAGAAATGTAAAGGACCTAAAACAGTAAAAACAATTAAAAAATGTTGGAGGGCTAACACTACTTGATTTCAAGATATAAAGCTACAGTAATCAAAAGAGTGTGGTATTGGTGTAAAGACAAATAGATCAATGTGACAAAATGTAGACAGAAATAGATCCACATGTATAGGGACGATTGATTTTTTTACAAAGTGCAAATGCAACTCAATGGAGAAAATATCATCTTTTCAACAAATGGTACTGAAACATTTTAATATCCATATGCAAAAAATTTTATCCCTACTTTACTCAATATACAAAAGTTAACTCCAAATGTGTCACAGACCTAGTCTAAACTACAGTCCTAAAACTAAAATTTCCAGAAGGAAACTTTAGAGAAAATCTGTTTTGAACTTGGGTTAGACAAATATTTCTGAGATACAGTAACAAAAGCACATCTACGAAAGAACAAATTAATAGATTGGATTTCATCAAAATCTAAAACTTCTGCTCTTCAAAGTATACTGCTTAAGAGAAAGTAACAAGGCATTGACTAGAAAAAAATAATTGCAAATATTATATTTGATAAAGGACTAGTATAGAGAATATATAGAGAACTCTTACAGCTGAGTAATATAAAGACAAGTAACCCAATTAAGAAAAAAGGGACAAGTTTTTGTCTGTTTTTGTAGAGATGAGGTCTCATTGTTGTGTTGTCCAGGCTGCTCTCAAACTCCCAGCCTCAAGCAGTCCTCCCATCCCAGCCTCCCCAAATGCTGAGATTACAGGCATGAGCCATCACAACCGGCCAGGTAAAAGTTTTGGGTTTTTGTTGTTGTTGTTGTTGTTTTGAAACAGAGTCTCACTCTGTCACCCAGGCTGGAGTATAGGCTGGACCTCCCAGGTTTAAGTGATTCTCGTGCCTCAGCCTCCTGAGCAGCTGGGATTTCCATGCTCAGCTAATTTTTTTTTTTTTTTTAATTTTTAGTAGATGGGCTTTCACCATGTTCTCCAGGCTGGTCTCAAACTCCTGGCCTCAAGTGATCCACCCACCTCGACCTCCCAAAGTGCTGGGATTATAGGCATGAGCCATCGTGCCCGGCTCTGAGGCAAAATTTTTGAACAGACACTTTGCTAAAGAAAATATATAGTTCACAAATGAATACATGGAAAACATGCTCAATGCCATTAGCCATTAACAAAATGCAAATTAAAACCACAATGAGATGTCACTGCATACCTATTAGAGTAACTAAAACTAAAAAGACTGATTATACCAAATGTTGACTAGGATGTGGAAAATCTCTAACTGCTGTATACTGCTGACGGGAATGTAAAATGGTACAACCACTTTGAAAAACAATTTGGCAATTTCTTCAAAAGTTTAATGTATACTTGTTACATGATTCAGCCATTCTACTCCTAGGTATTTATCCAAGAGATATGAAAACATTCAAAGACTTGCACGTGGATAGTCATAACTTTGTTTGTAACAGCCACAAACTGAAAACAACTCAAATGCCCGTTCACAGGTGAATTGATAATTTCTGGAACAGTCACAAAATGAAATACTATTCAGCAAGAAAAAGGAATGAACTTTTGTTACATGCAACAGTATGGATGAATCTCAAAATAATTATCCTCAGTAAAAGAAACCAGACAAGGGGCTGGGCGCAGTGGCTCACGCCAGTAATCCCAGCACTTTGGGAGACCAAGATGGGTGGATCACGAGGTCAGGAGTTCAAGACCAGCCTGGCCAAGATGCTGAAACCCCGTCTCTACTAAAAATACAAAAAAATTTAGCCAGGAATGGTGGCACATACCTGTAATCCCAGCTACTCGGGAGGCTGAGGCAGGAGAATCGCTTGAACCCAGGTGGCAGAGGTTGCAGTGAGCCAAGATTGTGCCACTGCACCCCAGCCTTGGTGACAGAGCAAGAATCCATCTCAAAAAACAAAACAAAACAACAACAACGACAACAAAAGGAAACCAGACAAGATGACTAAATACTGCATAATTCCAATTATATGAACATTTTTAAAGATGCAAACTAATCTACAATGACATAAAGCAGGTCAGAGGTTTTCTGGGGATGAGGCAGGCAGAAAAGGGGCACTATAGAGGAGCAGGAGGAAAGTTTTAGGGGTGATGAATATGTTCACTATCTTGACTGTGGTGATAATTTCGTGAGTATATACTTATGGCAATAATTATGAAATGATATACTTTGTTTTCTTCAACTTTTTTTTGTTTTTGTTTTTGAGATGGAGTCTCGCTCTGTCGCCCAGGCTGGAGTGCAGTGGCCGGATCTCAGCTCACTGCAAGCTCCGCCTCCCGGGTTTACGCCATTCTCCTACCTCAGCCTCCCAAGTAGCTGAGATTACAGGCACCCGCCACCTCACCTAGTTTTTTGTATTTTTTTAGTAGAGACGGGGTTTCACCATGTTAGCGAGGATGGTCTCGATCTCGTGACCTCGTGATCCGCCCACCTCAGCCTCCCAAACTGCTGGGATTACAGGCTTGGGCCACCGTGCCTGGCCAACTTTTATTTTAAATTCGGGGGCACATGTGCAGGATGTGCAGGTTTGTTACATGGGTAAACAGGTGCCATGGTGTTTTGCTGCACAGATCATCCCATCTCCTAGGTATTAAGCCTGACATCCATTAGCTATTCTCCCTGATGCTCTCCCTCCCCACACTCCACAGGCCCTAGTGTGTGTTGTTCACCTTCATGTGTCTATGTATTCTCAGAAATGATACACTTTTTAAATTAACAAATAAAATTAGATATATTTATGGTATACAATATGTTTTGAAATATATATACATTGGTGGATAGTTAAATCAAGCTGATTAACGTATGCATTACCTCACATACTTGTCAATTTTTGTGGTGACAGTACTTAAAATCTATTTTTTTCAGCAATTTTCAAGAATGCAATACTATATTGTTATTAACCATAGTCACCACGTTGTACAATAGATGTCTTAAATTTATTCATCCTCTCTAACTGAACTTTTGTATCCTTTGATCAAAATCTCTCAATCCCTCCACAGCCCGTGGTAATCATCATTCTACTTTCTGCTGCTATGAGTTTGACTTTTTTAGACTTCTTATATAAATGAGATTATGTGCTATTTGCCTTTATGTGTCTGGCTTATTTTCTGTAACATAATGTCCTCTAGGTTCATCCATGTTGTCACAAATGACAGGATTTCCTTCATTTTGAGGCTGATTAGTATTTCATTGAATATGTATACCACATTTTCTTTATCCATTCACCCATGGATGGATACTTAGGTTGATTCCATACCTTGGCTATTGTGAATAGTGCTATAATAAACATGAGAATGCAGATATATCTTTGACATACTGATTTTGAAATGATAAACTTTTAATACATACAATTCATTTTATGTCAATTATACCTCAATAAAGCTGTTTTTAAAGTATTGTCGGCTGGGCGCAGTGGCTCACGCCTGTAATCCTAGCACTTTGGGAGGTTGAGGTGGGTGGATTGCCTGAGCTCGGGAGTTCGAGACCAGCCTGGGCAACATGGTGAAACTCCGTCTCTATTAAAATACAAAAGAAATTAGCCGGGTGTGGTGGCGTGTGCCTGTAGTCCCAGCTACTCGGGAGGCTGAGGCAGGAGAATTGCATGAACCCAGGAGGCAGAGGTTGCAGTGAGCTGAGATCATGCCACCGTACTCCAGCCTGGGCAACAGAGACCCCACCTCTAAAAAATAAAAAATAAAAAATAAGTATGTCAAAAGAGGAATAAGGATTTTGAACATTCTAGACAGCCTGATTCTCTTAAAGGAGATTGTAGGATAAGATAGTATTAATCCTAAGAAACATGTGTGTTTTGAAAAGAAAACATTGTTTTGTCACAGTACCATTATTTGTTTGTAGTAACAATATTTCCTTCCCTTCCCTTCCCTTCCCTTCCCTTCCCTTCCCTTCCCTTCCCTTCCCTTCCCTTCCCTTCCCTTCCCTTCCCTTCCCTTCTTTTTTATTCAGAGTCTTGCTCTGTCGCCAGGCTAGAGTGCAGTGGCGTGATCTTGGCTCACTGCAACCTCTGCCTTCCCAGGTTCAAACAATTCTCCTGCTTCAGCCTCCCAAGTAGCTGGGATTACAAGCACTGGCCACCATGCCCAGCTAATTTTTGCATTTTTTTTTTTTTTTTAGTAGAGACAGGGTTTCTCCATGTTGGCCAGGCTGGTCTTGAACTCCTGACCTTGTGATCCACCCACCTTGGCCCCCCAAAGTGCTGGGATTACAAGGGTGAGCCTCCACGCCTGGCCAACAATATTTATTTTCAAGTTTCAAACAGCACTAAAGGAGGACATGACATTTTTAGATGTATCAAAAGAGTGGCATGGGTTTTAAAGGTTACAAAATTAAAATTGAAAAGAACTTTTTCAGCATCTCTTTTTCTATTGTTTTAGATACATAGGTTTTTTTTTTTAAGTTAAGCAATTAAGGAGAAAGAAAAAGAAGAAAGTCTTCCTGTACCGTTTTCCCACTCTAATCTTACCCCTAGAAGTCACCAACATGAATATCCCCCGATTTTCTACAATATATAAGTAGCGAGAGAAAGAACTTTTTTATTTTTGTTTTTGTTTAGACTCCAATGGGATCACACTACACATAGGGCCCAATACATATAGATCACCTTTATTCTGCATGATATTCCAATGCCTGATGTACCATAATTTATTTAACTAGTCACTCATTCATGAATATTTAATCTGTTTCTCTCGGTTTGCTATTTCAATATTGCAATGGACATTCTTTTTATATATATACTTTAAATTCTAGGGTACATGTGCACAATGTGCAGGTTTGGTACATAGGTATACACATGCCATGTTGGTTTGCTGCACCCATCAACTCATCATTTACATTAGGTATTTCTCTTAATGCTATCCCTCCCTCGTTTCCCACCCCCTGACAGGCCCTGGTGTGTGATGTTCCCCACCCTGTGTCCAAGGGATCTCATTGTTCAGTTCCCACCTATGAGTGGGAACATGTGGTGTTTGGTTTTCTGTCCTTGTGATAGTTTGCTGAGAATGATGGTTTCCAGCTTCATCCATGCCCCTGCAAAGGACATGAACTCATCCTTTTTTATGACTGCATAGTATTCCATGGTGTATATGGGCCACATTTTCTTAATCCAGTCTATCATTGATGGACATTTGGGTTGGTTCCAAGTCTTTGCTATTTTGCTCATCCCAGTGATGATGAGCATTTTTTCATGTGTCTGTTGGCTACATGGATGTCTTCTTTTGAGAAGTGTCTGTTCATATCCTTTGCCCACTTTTTGATGGTGTTGTTTGTTTTTTTCTTGTAAATTTGTTTGAGTTCTTTATAGATTATGGATATTAGCCCTTTGTCAGATGGGTAGATTGCAAAATTTTTCTCCCCTTCTGTAGGTTGCCTGTTCACTCTGATGGTAGTTTCTTTTGCCGTGCAGAAGCTCTTTCATTTAATTAGATCCCATTTGTCTATTTTGGCTTTTGTTGCCGTTGCTTTTTGTGTTTTAGACATGAAGTGCAATGGACATTCTTAAACAATGTTTACTGTATTTATGGGCATATATTTGTAGAAAGTCATTTGAGAAGTGACTTTAGAAAGACTTTGAGAAAGTCACAAAGCCGGGATAGCAGGGCAATATAGAGTGGTTAAGCGCATGGACACTGGCCTCAAAGAGGTTGCAGGGATTTGCACTGCCTGTATCACCGTTTGGAAAGTGCCCTTCAGTTTCCCCACAACCTTGCCAGAATGGGAAGGTGAATAATATTGTTTGAACCTACATGTTAACTGTGAGTGAGGATGAACTTTTTTTAATGCTTTACTGGATATTTGTGTGTCTTTAAAGAAGCACTTTCCTCAAGTGAGCTGGAAATTCATAGAAATATATGCCACTTTAAGGGAATACAGCTATTAGAAAAAATAAAATATGCTTCCATGTTACTTGCATTTTAAAAAATAAAACTTTTCTATTGCAAATATATGTGCTAAATGTATAAAGACATGAACAATAGAAATACGGTTTTCTGTCATTTAAGAAATAGACCAATGATCTGTAATGTGCCATGGGCAGTAAAAACATATGGTGGGAATTAAGATTTGCAGAGGGATAGAAAGGATGGCTTGTTTCTTTCACTGGCTAAAAGGTTATGACCCATCATGCACCACGTGACCTGTCAAGACCTACTGACCCACCAATTATCCTGTAGAAAATTGAACTCGCTAACTCTTCCTAACTTTCGCCTAAATCTGCAGCTCTTGCTGTGTTCCTTCTCTGTTAAAGGCATCACATCTACCGTGTCGGCCCACGTCGGCCAAGCTAGGAATCGGGGGGTCGTCACCATTTCTTGCTCTGCCCATGCAGCTGTTCCCCACCCTCACCCCTTTCACTGAGTCTTTTGTGAGGAGGAAACAAGGTAACACGTCTAGAATTGCCCAGCATAACTATAGGGAGGCAGTGGTCAGGACAAGGGAAATTTCATTCTGTTACCTTTCACAACACACACAAACAACAGCAGCAACAACAACACATTTTTAAAAAGGCAATGCCTCCTTACCAGTGATCTACAGCTTTCTACACTGTCTACCTGAGGCTTCTGCCCTACTTGTTCAACTGTATACCTGAGTGAATTGGAGTACAGGACACTCACCATTCACTAGGCAGGAATAATGGAGTTGTCCATGTGGAATATATTAATTGAAAAATACCCTAATCTTTTTACTTTATAAATAGAGGATGCTAATGATTTCTTCTCTTCTTACAGATCAGTATTGTTATTTTAAACTTTGGCTTGGAAGGAAAATTAGATGGAATGCTCTCAAAGATTTTGGAGGGGAGGTCATATGAAGGCAAAGGCAGAAGGTCTAAATAGCAGTGGGAAGTGAAATAAAAATCTACAGTCACCACCTCCTGACCTAGTTATAGGTTATCAGAATCTCCTCTACCACAAAGCATATTTCTGGCCCATATGTTCCACCACCTTCTGTTGGTGGGTGCTCAGAGACTACAAATTCACTTTAATATGTCTATTATCCTCAGAAAAACATAATTAAGAACATAAATAGACTGCTTCTAAAAATAATATTGTGCGTTTAAAAACAAAATATTATGAGGTTTGGATTATCTGCTGTTTCAGATTATCTCTGCCACTGCTCTAGAGGGTCGAATTTCCTCTGCAGCTTAGTATCCCTTGAAAACATGTGTTTAGTTATAAACATAAGTCCCTCTGGGGAATCTCCAAATGGAAATGTTTCTCTCATTTGTGAGTGAGAAGTGCATGTCTTTCCTTTGACACAAAGGAGAGCATTAATGCTTGCCAATTTGCAGATAATTTCAAAATGTGTTTTAACCTCCAAACTTTTACTAGTCAGCAAAAATTTTTCTAGCGTCTATTTGGCAATTAGTATGAGCATGAGTCAACTCAAGAACCTCAGTTATTAACTACGGGTATGGGCTATATATTAAAGTGTTAATTAAATGAAAAGCATTTTTTTATTAGAAAAGTAATTAATGTCTCTTTCTTACCCCATTCTCCTATAACACCCAGCCCCTTCTCCAGGGGAAACCACTCTTAGCAATTTCTTTAAAACATTTTTAGAAATAACCTATACAAATCCATGTATACATGTGTATACTTATCTCCCTTTTTTACATAAATGGAAGCATATTATTCATACTGTTTTACATTATGTTTCACTTGCTCTATCTTGGAAGTTGTTCCATATCAGGAGATACACACATATAGCACACACCTCTTCTTAATAATATCATAATATTCCATTGTGTGGGTCTACATTAATTGATTTAGCCAATTCTTATTATAGATATATAAGCTGTTTTTAGATTTCTATTCTATTACAAGGAATATTGACATCAGATGTCAATAGACATTTCCCTTTAAAAGGGAAAATGCAAAAGATATACAATGGTAGAGCAAATAGCACAACTTTAACAATAACCACCTAACTCGTGGGCGAAGTTGTTTCATCTATAGCCCTCCACTCGCCCTAATAGATTATTTCGAGGCAAGCTTCTTCCATAGATATTTAATTATATATTATAAGAACCCTTTTCTTTAACAAAATATACCATTACCATTACTCAGAAAGTTAAAAATAATTCATTGATATCAATAACATCCTGTGTTCGGATTTGCCTTATGAACTATTGTTTAGAGCTGGTATATTAAAATCAGAATGCAAACAAGGTCCACACATTGCATTTGACCGATAATCCTTCTTCAGTTTCTTTTAGTTTATAAATCCCCTTCTTTTATTCCTTGCAATATACTTGTTGACAAATCTGTGTGGTTTGTCCTTCAGTTTTCTACATTCTGAGTTTTGCTGACTGCATTGCGTGGTGTTATTTAACATGTTCTCCTCTCTTCCCTGTATTTCCTGCAAACTAGTGGTTTGATCAGGAGACTATCAGATTCAGGCTTCATGCTTTGGTAAGAATACTTCCTAGATGGTGTTGTGTACTTTTCTCGAGAAACCATAGACATTCTTGTATATAGGTATGAATGTGATTGTACGATAAATTCCTCCAAGTAAAATTGCTTCTTGTATTTTTTATTTTGATAGGTATTAACAAATTACCAAATTGTCCTGCACAGAAATTGTACCAACTTACATTCCCACCTGAAATTAAATGAGAGTTTCTGTTTCCCCATACCGACATTGTTTTATCAAGCTCTTTTTAGTCTCTGCCAATCTGATACATGAAAAATGTTATCTTGTCAAGTACTAACACAGTTTAGATTTGACTAGAACTAGATTTCGTATTGCTGCAGCCCAATTTCTTTGTACATTAGCTCACATGAGTCAGTGTTGTGGGTCAACTTGTTTATAACTGTTGTAACACTGCAAATTATCTATATGAGCCAAAATGAATTGGCAAGGGTAACATATTTGTTACAGCTTAATATCAAAGCGTGTGTGCAATGCTACCGCCTTTGGTTTGTCAGAGCAGATGCAGCTCAAAGAAATCTTGTGTGTGTATATATTTAGAAAATTGGTAGAATTTCCTCATTTCAACACCCATGTCTTAAGCATTCGCTCTGTGCCAAGCATGTGGAGGGATCCAATGATAGACTAAGAACAAGGTCTTCGTGCCAATGAGCTTACAGTCTAGTAAGGGAGGTGAGACACTTAATCATAACGCAGTTACAGTTTAGAGAGGGGAGAGGTCACTTCAGCTGCAAGGATAAGGAGGTGGTATTTCAAATGGGCCTTGAAGGATGGCTAAGTCCCAGAAATGCTTATCAGATGGGGATAACATTCCAGATGGCAGGAAGGGCACACATGAAGGCTGGAGATTTACAAAAAAGTGCAGGACATAGTCCGGGAATCCTGAAAAAGCCATTTGGGCTGTGGAGTAGGTAAAGGACCCCTGAGAAATTTGAAGGACCACAATCCTGGGAAACAGAAAACTAACCTAATTAGCATAATTATTTATAAGACACTACGTTTTGAATGAGTAAAAGGAAGTAATTGTTACTATGAAAAGTAAAAGGCCCAACAGGTAGTTTAAAAAAAAATAGTATCACATGAGGCCGGGCATGGTGGCTCACACTTATAATCCCAGTGCTTTGGGAGGCTGAGGTGGAAGGATGACTTGAGGTCAGGAATTTGAGACCAGCCTGGGCAACATAGTGAGACCCTAGTCTCTATAGAAATTTTAAAAATTAGCCGGTTATGGTGACATACGCCTGTAGTCTCAGCTACTCAGGAGGCTGAGGTGGGAGGATTGCTTGAGTCTGGGAGGTCGAGGTTGCAGTGAGCCGAGATCATGCCACTGTACTCCGGCCTGAGCAACAGAACAAGACCCTGTCTCAAAAAATATTAAAGAATAAAAATTTAAAAATAGTATTATTTATGGATGTTTTGAATAGTAGTCACTACAACATGTTACTGTATCTTTTCTTAACAATTTTCAGTGGTAATTTTATGTGCATTTAATGAATGCCAACCAAATGCAGTTTCTATAGTGTTCTACATAGCCTGCTTAGGAAAAAAAAATGGAGGAAACCACATTTCTTCCTTGCTTAATCAAAGCTAAATGGCATTGAGACACAGAGGTTTTATTATTATTATTACAATTTAAAGTAACAAACAACTCTTGAAGGAGATTTTCAGAATTCTTAATAATTATGCCAAATCCATAGCCTCAGTTAATTTCTCCACATTGTGACTGGGGAGGCGACATCAATCATCTTAGAAAGCTGGGATTCTTTGGACAGCAAGTTATAGCAACAATCAGCGTTTTCTGCGCCAGATAGTAAGATTCATTTCCAAGAATAGGTATCCTTTGAAGCAGTGTTGTCCAGTACAACTTTCTGCAAAGACAGAAACATTCTGTATCTTCACTGTCCAATATAGAAGCCACTAGCTACATGAGGCTATTGAGCATTTGAAATGTGGCTAATACAACTGAGAAACTGGTTTTTTCATGTTATTTGTCATTAACTCAACTTTAAATATAAAATAGCCATATTCAACTCGTGGCTAGTGGTGTAGCATTTAACTAAAAATGGTTATTAACTTTTCCCTGAAAGATTGAGTTATGATTAAAATAACATACAAATACTTGACACAAATACTGCATAAACTCACAAGGCATTTTAATGTTCATGTTACAACAAGGAAAGATGTAGTCTGGAGCAACAGGACTTTTCACACCCAGAGAATTCCACATAGAGGCAATGGTGATTGACTTCTTTTTGCAAAGTTTACTGAATTCTATTCTTTTAACAAAGGCAAGCATGCACGCCTATGTTGTACAACACACTTTAAAGCACAGATAAAGTTTAAATTTTTAAGTGGCAATAATAAATGTAGTAATAATGCTGTTGAATTCTTTGAGTTTGAATAATTTGGGTTTTCTTTTTCTCCAAGTGCCTTGAAGGCTACCCCTCTGGATGCTTCATGCAGTGGAGATATGCCTTCAGTTATTAATCAAGGGTCTGTTTTGCAGACTTTTTAAAATGGAATTTCAGATTCATTAGAACAAAAGGATGCACTTTTCTCGACCTTGGGAGCTTGTGACTATTTGGAGATGAAAAGCATAGTGACACTAAGGAAAACTATTGTCCAGAAAAATAAGCCTCTCCAAGGGGGCACCAGGAATCCACAATAAAATCCCTGTTTCCAAGAAAATCCAGGCATTTCCATCAAAAAAGCCTGGAAAGATAAATAGAATGTCCTTATAAGCCACAGGTTTTTAATAATACAAAATGTCTAAGTCCAGAGTAAACAAAGAGCTAAGAAAAACTAACATCTACTAACTCAAGTTTCTCAAGACCCAGGTCGTGACCTAGAGCCTGATCACAAGGTATTTTCAAAAGAGCTGCTTTTCCTGCGCCTGCGATGAGTTTATTTTATGGAACTTATTTGGCTACAGAGCTCCACAACTGCACAGAATTTTAGAACCAGGTGAATTACGACAACTCTTCCAATTCACAACAATGAGAAGTGGGATTTGGGGGCTAATTTAAAAAGTGATGCCAATGTCCTCCATGTAGCAACCAAAACAAACCAGGCTGATTTGCTGAATCTGAAGTTAACACTTATTTTCGTCTTATCATTATCCTAATATATTAGTTCCTTTCTCACCTGATTTCCCAAAAGTGATTAGTGAAGCTTTTCAAAATGTGATGAATTTTTCATCTTCAATTCTTTCTGAATGAGCTATTCAAGTATTGTTCTTTCCAGTTTCAACCCTCTAGGAGGCAGAAGTCAACAGATCTCTCTTCCCTTTGTTGCAGGAGCTATTTAAATTTTCTGCTATACCACATCCTTTCTCTGACCGTGCTGACTTCCAGGAACTAACCTGTGGTTTTGCAAACAGAGTATTTTCCATAGCGATTGTATTAGTTATTACTGACATTCGTGTATTCTGAAGGTGTGCCCCAGGGGTTTTACAATGGGCTACTAAAAAAAAAATTCAAAGAGCAATAAACAAAAACCAAGAGTCTTGCTCAACCATCTAAATGTTAATTCATTTGTTTTTTTACTTAGCATTCTGTTCACTGACACAGGCTCAGCAAATGTGAAAAGAAAGAACAGAACTGATTCCCCATGGTCCCTAAAGTGTTTTTCTCATGACTTTTATAAATAATTCAAGAATACATAATTTTTCTTCTTAAAGTTCTGTTAACAGCTCCTGAGAATTAAGCTGTCACTACTGAGTCACTTTTCTGCGCTGGGACTAGCTCTGCTCTGTCTTTCAGTCCTTTATCCAACAATCAGTGAGACCATCTTCTTTTATAGTTGGGGATTTATTTAATGTAAACTATTTTGATTTTTTAATGATTTAGAATAAATTATGTAGACTGGTAGACTGGCAAAAAAAAATCATTAAAAAGCAGACTCTCGTCATGCTTATTAGAAGACCAGTTTTCTGGGCACTTTTAGAAAGTCAGGTTGAGGTTGTGTGTCAGGGCTCAAGTTTCACAGTCATCTCCACTTTGAAACATAATATATAAAAGCTGTGTTTTGTGTTTTTTTTTTTTTTTTTTAACAAGAATTCAAGTGTGTTTTGTACTTAAGTGGGAAACATTTCAACATTTCAACTGTAGTGAAGCTCTTCACTTTGAAATAGAAGGATCCGAGGAAAGAGTGATGGCTAGTTTGCTGCTGAAAGAAAGAATCTCTGTGAGATGTTACTGCTGTCCTTTTGGCTGAAATGGTGACCAGCACTAATCCTAAAGGTCACGCTGATAACAATACTTTTTCCAGTAGGGCGTTTTAATATCATTAAGAAAACTAAATCTATAAAATGAAAGGGCTAAGCTAAGCCCAACCTCTTCATACTGATAATTATGCAATTTCAATTTTGTTACTCACACATAAGGGCTCAGAATTAGGGCAGCAGGGCAGTTCAATTGTATGATAGTATCTTAACCCTCAGATAAGTTAATATGTCCTTGGCCTTTTGAAGCATTTGAGAAACAACGTAAATGCTTAGCCATAGGCATGAACGAGGTAAGGCAGGAGGAATTCACTTTAATTCCAAGTTCTCCAGTTTTAAATTTCTAAAAAGCATACATAGATTTTGCAAATGCTGACGTGCTAAAGGTGGTATTCTGGTAGGGAAGAGAAACACTTGATAAAGTGAGAACAGACGCTGCATTGTTCCATCTCCCACACTTCAACTAGGAAGCCCTAGGCATAAGAAGTATTTAGTACTAGCTGGGTGTGGTGGCACGCACCTGTAATCCCAGCTACTCAGGAGGCTGAGGCAGGAGAATCGCTTGAACCAGGGAGGTGGAGGTTGCAGTGAGCCAAGATCATGCCACTGCACTCCAGCCTGGGCGATGACAGAGTGAGACTCCGTCTCAAAAAAAAAAAAAAAAAGTATTTAGTATATACTAAATTACTTAATTTAGGATTATCTGGGTTCTAGTTCAGCTGTGTAACCTTGGGCAAGTCTCTTGAATGTGCTGTGCTGCACTGTTTTGATAAGATGGTCTTTAAGAGCCCTTCCAGCTCTACAATCCTATGGTTTTTATGAACACTTTCTGTAGTAGTTTGATCTTCTTCATGCGCACGTGTGTGTGTGTGTGTAGGCACAAACCCACACAGATACACACAAACCCTATATATGTGCTATGTACTAGTTGCTATGGGCAACCAACCACAGAAAAGGAAAGCAGTGGTGGCCAAATTTCTCACAGATTTGGAGGACCTAAGAGGAGCTGAGCCCAAGTTGTATCTATTCACTGACTCAAGTGAAACGCTACCTGGTCAGTTCCCTGCAGCCTTGGTTCTAGAGCATGGCAAGGGGTTGGGGTGGGATGTGCATTTGGCTCCTCCACTTGATCCTTGTGTGGGTTTGGTCAGTTAAATAACTTTAGTTTCCTCAATTGTAAAATGAGGAAATGGTAAAAAGCTTAGCTTTTAGGGCTGCTGTGAGGATTTTATGACTTTATATAAAGCGAAAACACTCAGAAGCATGCCTGGCACAAACACATTCAATGTTAGCTGATATCATGAGATGAATGTAGAGTGAACCCCTTACTAATAGGGATGGCTCGATGATCTGGAAACATTGGCAAAAGCAATATTAACAGCTAATAGCCACAGTGTGGATGCTTAATAAGAAAGACGGAGGTACTATTAATAGAAGTGGTTGGCGCCAGAAGACAGCAAAAATTCCGTGTTGTTCAATATGGTCGCCACTAGCCACCCACAGTATTGAGCACTTAAAATGTGCTTAGTCTGAAATGAAATGTACTGCAAGTATAAATGCACATCGGATTTTTAAACACTTAGTATCAAAAAGGTAAAATGTCTGTGTTTCTATATTTCCATTGGACAGTATAATTCTGAAGTGTTAAAGGAATCAACTGGGGCTGGGCGCTGTGGCTTATGTCTGTAATCCCAGCACTTTGGGAAGTTGAGGCGGGCGGATCACCTGAGGTCAGGAATTTGAGACCAGCCTGGCCAACATGGTGAAACCCTGTCTCTACTAAAAATACAAAAATTAGCTGGGCATGGTGTCAGGCACCTGTAGTCCCAGCTACTCAAGAGGCTGAGGCAGGAGAATCACTTGAATCCAGGAGGTGGAGGTTGCAGTGAGCCGAGATCGTGCCATTGCACCCCAGCCTGGGCAACAAGAGCAAAACTTCATCTCCAAAAAAAAAAAAAAGAGTCAACTGTTCCGTCTCTTACTGTCTCTTACTGGAGGTGAAACCACCACGTGACTCTGTCCCAGAAAATTCCATTTCCCTTCCTCTCTGTCACATGTCTGTGTCATAAGCTTCCCTCGGAAGCTCTGAGGGAAGTCACATTCAATTACTGACACCAGCACTGGGCTGTACTCTGACTTACTAATCCAAATGCTTCCACCATGGCTTTACTGTTCTCATTTGTGGTGAGAATAAAGATTTCTGAAACAGTGCTGAGTGACAGGCTGAACTGGCTTCAAGCACAGCCTCCATCATGTGCCTGCCATGCAATATTACTCAAATGACCTAACCTTTCACAGCCTCTGTTCATCATCTAGAACAGAAGGGTAACATTAATAATTACCTATTTAGTAGGATCATCATGTGAAATATATCTCACATATATCTCTCATATATCCTGTGAGATATATGAGACATATCTCATATACATATATATACACATATATGTGTGTGTGTGTGTGTGTATATATATATATAGAGAGAGAGAGGGGGGGGGAGAGAGAGAGAGAGGGAGAGAGAGAATTTACAGCAGTGCCTGGCACACAGTAAACACTCAATCAATGTAACAGATGATTAATCCCATTTTTGCCTGGAGGGTTTCGCAGGATGAGGTGGGTTGGATTGTTAAATCTCTTCTGAGTTTAGGTTAAAAAAAAAAAAAAACAACTACCCAGGCTATTCTGCTGATGAATGATAAAATGATGGAATCACTAAAGTTAGGATTTCAGGTACTAGTAGGGCCCTATTTAAGGAACTGATGGAGTAGAGATAGCAGCTAAACTCATTTTTAGAGGCCCAGTGGAAGTGAGGAGCAGGCTTCTTGAATGTGACATAATTGAAGGGGCAGGGTTTATACTGAATTGTGGTGTTTGGGATTGCTGAGAAGTGACAGATTGAACAAGGTAGGTGGAGACCTGAGTTGTTAACTCAACCTCTGTAGGCCTCATTTTCTGCCAGTGTAAAACAAGGATAACCTCAACCATCTACCTCACAGATTTCAGGTGAATGTCAAGCAAAATAATGTGCATGCTGATGTGCTTTGGAAACTGTCAATGACACCTGTAATCCCAGCACTTTGGGAGGCCAAGGCAGGAGGGTTACTTGAGGTTAGGAGTTTGAGACCAGCCTGGGCAACATAGCAAGACTTTGTCTTTACAGAAAATTTTAAAAATTAGCTGGGCATTGTAGTGTGTGCCTGTAGTCCTAGCTACTTGGTAGGCTGAGGTGGGAGGATTGCTGGAGTCAAGGAGTTCGAGGTTACAGTGAGCTATGATCATGCCACTGCACTCCAGCCTGGGTAACAGAGCAAGATCTCATGTAATAATAATAATAATAATAATAATAATAGCCAAGCACTGAAATAGAGGCTGCGGTTTATTATTCTCTTTCTAAATACCTGAGTATGCAATTGAAGCAGCATGAAACGCAAGTGCTATGGTAGTTCAGGGAAGGCAGAAATCACCATGTGCTGGACCTAAGGGAGCCTTCCTGTGGGAGGTAGGACTCAAAGTGGCCCTTAAAGAATGAGAGGAGAGAGAACTAGAGACCATTGATTTGCGCAAATCTCTGTCACGTGTCCACGTCATGAGGTAAATTACTAATCTACTTAGCACACAATCATAGTCAAAGAGGTTCCCAGAATTCTTCTGTTCACTTACATGAAGGCAAACCCAAACCCTTACTGATAGCATAGAAGATGAAGTAAAATGCAACCAGGGCTGCGGACTCTCATGGCACTTTTGTGGCTCATTTTTCTATATAGCAGGTCTATGTGGAATAATTTCACATTAATTCCTGATTGACTGCACTCTCTGTGACCAAATGTTTTGTGTTAACATGTACATCCACAAAAGAGATACCTTTTTGGCAGATTATTGGATACTTAAATAAGGACCTTAAATTTGTGAGAAATTATAACTTAGTAAAGAAAATGCAGGGAAATAAAGGAAAAAGTTCATGATACAGATAAAGAGCCACAGTCTAGTCTCCATTAATTCTCTGCACACCATCTCAGTTCTCTCTCCAGAGGTAACTAATTCATTACTACTATTATTGCCAGTTAAAAGGAAGACTGGAGAAGCACGGGGGTGAGGTTGCAGGAAAGAGGAACAAAGAGGAGGGGTACTGAGATAAAAAGCAAAGATTTATGGAGTGGGAAGAGACCTCAGAGGTAATCTAGTAAGTGATTTGCTTAAATGTCATTCAGCTTGTTAGTGACAGAGCACAGACTCAAGCTGAGATCTCCAGCTTCTCACTCCAGGTCCCTTTCGACACTACTGCATAGTTTTGGGAGAGGGAGGTTAGAACAGTCAGTGGGAAGGAAAAGGCCCAAATTCCCAGCTTCAGTCTTCTTAGATTCTCAACCCCTCCCCCTCTTTGAGATGCAAAAACCTCTCTCTGACACACACGTTGAACTGGCTTCCCTTAATCTTCCCCTACCCCTTTCTACTCCAAATCACCAAAAGGAACTTCTCTATGAGCTGTCTAGGTCTTTACAAAGAAACTCCCTGGAGTTATCTTTATTTACTAGGGGAACATTGCTTGATCTCTCAGTTACGTATTTTTAGAGAGGGTTAAATAATTGCTAATGTTATCGGGTACTTTACATATGGTTCCTGGTCGGTAGTAAACACTCAGGGTTGAAAAAGAATTTACAAAGTGGAAAGGAGCTGGCATTTCTGATATCCCTCAATGCAAATATTCAACCTAGTCACTAGGCCAACAATGGATGTGTCAACACACTCTGAAAGGGGTCTCATAAAACTACAAAGTTGAGGTTCTCTCCACCATCACAGAATTTACAATCTGGTTGGGCGGATGGACAAAGCTCGATTATTCATAATGACCTCAACAAAGATATGATAATACCTCACCTCATTAGCATGTTAGCATATGCTATCAAATATGATAATTGTAAACTCAGATGAACGATTTTTATTCTTTTTCCCTATAAAAGGCTGGGGTGGGGATCCAATTCATGACATTCCTAAACAACAATGGGGACACTGTTTCCACATTGCTCATTCCGAAAGGCATTTCTGAAAGCTAGAGATAGATGCCTTTTAGAAAGTAGACCACATTTTCTGGCACAATACTTAATTTATTCTCCTTTGATGACACGCCTGGTGGAATGAAGGAAATGGGGGGAGGGCATTCCATAAAACCTGATGAAGCAGAATTATAACACAGATGGTATAACAGTTTATACAATATTAACAGCTCTTTTAATGTTAAATTAGTACATATAAAGGCATCAGGGAGTAAGGTGTGTTGCTCCTTCTTATAGTTGAAGAAAAATCTAAGAAACAATTGACATGTGAGGAAATTGTCAACTTGCAGGTTATGAACGTGAACATAAAGTTACATTTTGATGATCAAATCTTCATTATTCGGTACTTTGCTCTGGGATTCCAGTCTGGACTGGGGATGTGAGTGGGTGAGAAACCAACAAGATCCCCTGTATGACAGCTAGGTTTCTCAGAACACTTGAGGGGGAAGATGGTCGTTACGTGTCTTTTCAGTTGGTACAATCAGATTGTAGTTAAATAGTGAGAATGACTAGATTGTTAAATTTTCTCCTGAAACCCTCTCTCTGTGCCTTGCTTGCACTGCTGGTACCCCAAACTTTGGCAGCAAGAAGTCAGGATCTTGGCAAGGAGTCTAAGAAATATGCATATGGCATCAGCAGGAAAGAGAAAAGCAGGAAAAGAACATTTATTGAGCATGCTGAAGTGCCAAGCATTGTGATCATTTTGTTATCTGTAGATTTCACACATGATCTCATTTAATTTCCTAATGGTCCTCCAGGAAAATCAAGCTTGAAAATAAGTCAAGGACCATTTAAAATTTCTTTTAAAATTGACCATAATAGTGTCTTTCTTTATCCTGGCTCTGTGACAATGAGTGAAGGCATTTTAGGCAAGTCATTTTTGGGGCTTCAGTTTCCTCATCTGTAAAATGAAGTGATTAGGTTAGATGCCCAGTGAGGACCTTGCCAAACCTAACATATTGGTTTAAACCATCCTTTAAAAGATACTCTGCTAAGTCATTTCCATGTTTGATGCTGTTATGTACAGTATTTTGCCACAAACTTAGCATTGAAAGAACCTAAGCACTTGACCAGGAGTCAGACAAAATGAAAGACAAGTTGGAATTTGGGATTCTTTTTGCAAATTGTGCTAATCTGTCTAAGGCTGGATATGTAGCTGCAAATGTGGTAGTGTTAAAAGCCAGCAACATTAATTTTAGAATTAATTTGCTGAGAGCTTTAGGTCTTAAATATCATCAAGACTTTTATGTAAACTTGGTAACACTGTTACTGGAGTTTTAAAAACATGCAGTGTGCACGCAGGGATTAATCAAGTGTAGAGATTAGTTTAAGAATGGTGGGTTTGAATTGTAAATGAAATAGTTGAAATTGCAGAAAACTAAAGGACTATACGCCAAAACAAGGATAAATAGGACACTTTGTTTATGAACCAAAATATAAAATGAATCCTCTCAACTTTTATATTTAAATTTCTGACACAAAAGTAAAAATTGACTAAATGTAGGACTCCCCCACCCAGCAGATTTTAAAGATGTTATAAACTACTATTTAAAGAAAATCCTTTTGAAACTTACCGAAGAGGGGTAATTAGTTGAGTGGGACAACAAGGACTCCAACCAACAGAGCAAATAAAAATTGGTTCTTGCTTTTGTTAGGTGATTAACCAAACTGATGGGGTCTATTCAATTTCTAGTTTGTTGATTATCTTCAGACAGATTTAATTTTTAAAAATGACTGGGGTTGAGGATATCTAATAAGTAATAAAAGATATAACATTCAGATAACACTGATAAATAATATGTCAGAAGAAAGATTATATTTTTGACAACTGGAAAAAACATGAAAGCACTGCAGAAAAGAACTTAATCAAAACACACAAAGGAAGAAAACAAATTTTATTTCAGATCAAATTGAAGAAAGCCCAGAGTAGTATGATTGGGTGTGAAGGCTATTAGTAATTGCAAGGTGTGTATCTTACTCTTATATATCACTGTTCATCAAGATCTAGTGGTTTCCATGCTTTTGTTTAAATGGTCTTTAAAGCAAAACTGCAAATGAAATAACTATGAAAGGATTTACAGATTAGTCAAGCATTACATTCTAAAAATATAATTTAACCCTAGATATTCACTAGAATTATTTGTCTTGCTGTTTCTCCAAAATCAACAAGCAGACTCTATATTTAAAATGGCTTTGTTTATTAGCCTTGATATCCTCCAAGGAAACACTGAACTTTGGTCTAGTTAATTAATTATAAAAAACATAAAAGTTTAACATGCTATAATGCAGTATTTTTTTGTAACACATACCAACATATAATGTTTGCTTCTTTAACCTTAAGTTCTTGAAAACTTAAAACACATCCTAGAATGATGTTTAGTTCAGCAAGTTTATCAATTTGATATCTAAACATTTTCACAAATATGCAATCCATACTTGATCATAACTTGCACAGTTTCTTCTTGCTTTTATCTACTAGCACATAAACCATTTTAATTCTTAAAGATGCTTTAATAAGTAGCAGCTATAGAAATGGGATCACTGAAAGTTATAAAGGATCCGTTTGTCTTAGGGATGTTAATCATTTTTTAAATTTAGGGAGTAAAGTTTCAAGTAGTAAAATGCATTAGGGTTTAAAAAAGTGAGGGATGAGATGGACAGCTCACTCTTTTCTGAAAGAATAAAAATATGCGCAGAGCTCCAAGTAGGGTCATAAATTATATGATTTTAAATAATAAAAACTGCATCTTTCCATCTTTGATTTTTAAATCAATAGTCTTCCTGTTGACTTAGACATCCTTTCAAAAATTTCAAAAGTAAGCTAGATTACATTTGTTTTGAGAAAATAAAATCTCCCCTTTCATTTTAAAAGTAGATGTCCTCTGTAGGCTGTATCTGTTGAAAGATTCCCTTTTACAGTGAGTGTTAGCCCTGTTATTTAGGTTGTTACAAGCTTTCATTGCAGTCCTTTCAGGCATCTGGATAATTCAACACATTTCTCTGCGCCTTCCTCCTCAGCATAAAAAAGGCCAGACAATAGTTCTACTTCCTTCAGCAATCACAAGTCAGGAGACAGTTAAAGAGAATCTCTAAGCTTGGCAGAGTACTACCAAGCTGAGGATAAATGTTATCTTCGAGGAGAAAAAAAAGAGAGAAGCTCCAAAAAATACCATGTGCCCTCTTTGCACATAGGTAGTGGAAGATTATCATGCTTTATTTTAGTTATAGCATAGAGAATATTAAATAACTTAAAACTTCCTAACTTAAAAGCGTATTTGTCATCTAGAGTTTTTACTTCTCAATCATGACATTGTCAGTAACAGACTTATTGGTGTAAGATTATTAAATAATGAGATAATTTTTAACACCATGATTTACTTGCTTTGGAAGACAATGTTATTATGGTGATGAGATTTTAGAGACTGTGTTTTGAATGTAAAACTTTAACTTTTATTGTGTTCCATACCATGATATATTTTCCACTTAGAAAATTTATAATGGTGCAAAGATGGACAAACTTAATCAGAAAAGTGATTGAAAAAAGTGATCTGTGTAAAACAATTCTGGTTTATAGCTTTTTCTTTGATTATAGTATTACAGTCTGCTAGCAATTTTATGGTTTGTAATACCAGAAGTTCCACTTCTAAGGTCTCATAAACAGGAAAATCAAAGTGTTTCAAACAGAGTGTAAAAATACCTTTAACACTATTTAATCTTAATAGTGAATCACTTTAATGTCTACTGAGTCTATTCTCAAGGTGGGAGAATTAATTTGAGAAATAATTTTTCTACTGATGGCAAGCAGGTTATTCTTGTATCTTTTCAATATTTGCACATGTATTTTGATGTAAAATATTCGACTAAAAAATACAGTTGTTAGTGAAAGTAAATTGTGTTTTAACATACTACTGAGAGAAGGAAAGACCCACACAACAAGGTAATTTTAAGGCATCACGTAATAGCAAAATTAGCTCCATGTTGTAAGTTCTAGTACCAACATATTTCAACTGAATTATGTGAGATGTAATTTAATTGTATTGTAATTTAATTACCCTTTTGATTAAAAATAAGATTAAATCATTACTAGAGATAAGAAATGTTTGTAAATAGACACTTATTCTAAAAGATCAAAGTTAGCAAAGACCAGCTTGTAAAAGTAAAGTTTACTTACAAGTACAATTTAGTAAAATGTGTATTTTAAATGTATTTGTATATCAGAAAAGTTGATCCACCTCTTGGTGCCATTTGGTCTTCATAAAATCCTTTGAGATTGGAATAAGTATATTTTTACTTTCTACATTTTTTAAACCAAGTTATATTAACTATGCATGTTCAATTAGTGAAATTTTCTGCTTCTTATCAAGTGGCAAATCTTTTGAAATTGATATTTAATTCACATGGACGCTATTTAGTTGAAGATGTATTTATTTTATTTACATGATTTATGTTGGCATATGCTATTGAAAAGAAATAACATTCAGAAATTCATTACTGAGTCTAATTTTTGTCTTTGTTCTGCTGATATAAATTTTCATAAACAAATTAAGGTCTGGTCCAAAAAATTCAAATTTCATTTTTTCAGGCTGATTTGTGTTAATATGATTGCCATTCAAAAGAAGATTGATTCATCTAAAAACTATGAAATGTTTGCAAATAAAGGAATACTTCGTTTAAAAAATAAAGTTAGTAAAGACCGGTTTTGATAGACTTCTAATGAAATCACAGTTCCTGCTCTAGGATCAAATGGCAAAATAGCATTTGAAATATTTCGTTTGGGACCCTCCACCCCTAGTCTGTTTAGTGAGTGTTCTGATCTGCTGGCTTTGTTTTAGGCCTCATGGGCATGCACATGAACACATGAACACACAACCACATAAATGTAGCAAAACACATATTTCAGTGGGACACTAAACTTCTCATCCTGAGCAAAGCCAGAGTGTAACAGACCTTAACTGCAAGTGTAGTTCAAAAATGTAGAGTAGTAAATACACATAGAACAAAAGCTCTATTCTAGTTGTGTAAGGAACATAATACTCTTAAATTACTTTCTGGTTTCCATGGGGACCTTTTTGTTCTAAGATACCAATCATCAGGTTTAACGCAGCCACTAAATATTATTTCTAAATCAAGTAACATGATTTCTCAACTGGGTAAAATGTCAATTACTAGTATTCTTAAAGGTGTTCAAATTCAAACTACTTGAGATTGCTGCTTTATATGGTATAATTAAATCTAGAGGTCAATACAGAAGAATCCCTTCATCCCTTATCAAGGCAGAGGAAAGCTCAAAGTGGGTCTATTTTGCAGGGAATATTTTGCTGGGGCATTCATCTGCTTTTCTTTGAATCCACCATAAACTCAAAATAGTGTGAAGAATTTAAAGTTGTGATGAGAATCCTTAGGCTCACGAAAGATAACAAGTTCTCCCTCCCTTTGGCCAGTTTCTATACCTTTCTTACACATTCTGATAGAACATCTGGGCTTTCATGTAGGCATGTATTCTATATCATATATACATATATATGTGTATATATGCACACTGGCCAGTCTGTTTGGCCATAAATGATGTGACTGGGGAATAGGAGTTGTGGCTCCTTTATTTTGCAGAATGCCTAAGTATTGTTTGTCTCACAATACTGGGAGCGAGCAGGAGCCCGGTGGGAGCCTGGAGCCTTAAGCCCTGGGCTGTGGTCTGGGGGAGGGGACGGGGTTGCAGGGTCACAAGCTCTTTGCTTTTAGCCTCAGCATGACCACAAGTTTTAAAGCATGAAGGGATCACGTGCTTTTCTTTGAGCTGTTAGTTATTCTGACTTTTTGGGGGTGTGTGTGTGAAATGCTTTGTTCTTTAGATTTTTTTTTTTATTCTCTAGGTATTTTGGCTGATGATTAAATTTTTTTTTCAAAAGAAAAAGACAAAAATAAATCATTTGGTGTATCAAAATGTCCCAGTTTCTCATAACCTATATCTTGTACTTAGTTAATTTTACCTTGTGCTAGACAGGTACTGAGATGGAATAAATTATTTTCGCCAGTTGGGAACTTGATCCAGGCATTCTATATGTTGCAAACCCTTAAAAAAATTAAGAACAAGAAAATATCCTGGTAAAGCAATCTCAAAATACCTTATTCCGGGTATTGTTCTAGCTTTAAAGGGAAGGAGGGCTGGGAGGAGGGGTGGGAGATGGGGGTGGCGAATAGGAAGACTGGGAGGATGTCTTGTTTAATGAACTGCTAAAACTTTTGGAAAATTTGAAGCTAGTGAGGTCCCTCAACACGGTATTTCCATTTGAAAACCTTTACTCAAATATGTCACTCTTGGGGAGTTACTTCTACTTGTTCCCTTTAATAGGATGATTTCATCTTTTCCAACCCTCTTCTGTCTCTCCAACCAAGACACATAGAGTCCGAATGCCAAATAAAGACTTTTGAGGATAATGAGATTTATTTGGGAACATTTTCCAAAATCAGGGTAATGGGTTTTTTTGTTCTGATGTTGAAGAGGTTGAGGATAGTTTACGCATTGACCCGGGAGCTCTGGCTGCAGCTGTAGGACACAATTAATTATGCTAATAGTTTGTGAGGAGCGGATGTAACTCCCCCAACCCCCCTTTTTTCGAGGGGAGGGGAGTTTGGCAAAAGGGGAAGGAGACGCCCTGGGGTCGGATCACATGATATTATCTTCGCGCCACTTTCGCAAAAACCCTTTTTTTTACTCCAGGTTTTGCTCCAGCTCAAAGGTACTGTTCTTATCTTGCTTTAATACAATGCTTCTTAAAGTCGGGTCTAAGTTCTCTTCCCTCCCCCTCCTCTTCTTTCCACTGCTAGTCGTTACCATTAAAGGTCGAAAGTTGCATTGCAGTCGGTGCAGTCTTACAGGAGGAATCTGGTTGGGTAGTAAACTTCGGGCTGCGTAGTTTCTAGAAAGTATCACGCAGACGTGCCAGGGTAGGCTGCAAGGTCTGTTGTATGAAAAAGGGGAGGAAGCCCACCTGTGCGAGTGATTCACGTTGGAGAAATGATTGTGGTTTTCGTTGCATCCACCACTGACTCCTGAGGGGCGCTGGCCCAGTTCAGGTTGGACTATTTCGCGGGCCAGGGGCGGGAGAGGCCAGTCTTTTGTAATCTGTTTGCCTGAGCTACTACTGTGCACCAGTGCACCAGGTTGAGAATCACATGGCGCCCTTGTCCTCTTCTGGGCTTTGGGCTGCCACAACCACCCTGGTAACAATAGTGGAAAGGGAGGGGTCCGGCTTCATTTTGCACCCCTTACCTCCTTCCTTACCAACTCTTGCCTTCCAGGGCTTTCCTCCTCCGACCTAGCGTGCTCACTGGTCTCTGATTTGTAACCTTGTCCCCACCCTGCACACCTCCGCCCACCCCCCCGCCCACGCTCCCCAAATCCCATCTTGCGCCTGTGTCCGTCAGGGACACGGAGAAAGTATTTAGCCTGTTTGTCTCTCATATTGCCCGGTGTTCCAAGTCTGGTATGCTTAATTCCATTTTGATTGTGCGTCTTAAACTAAGACATCATTTTATTCTACAGAGCGCTGTCGGGCTTTGGCCTTGAAGCAGCCCGCCCTGAATTGGTTCTCATTAGCGGTGGAATGAGAGGAGAAAGCAAGATAATTGCACCGTATCTTCCGCACATTTGCGCGTGTATTCGGTGGCTGCTACCGTTAACGATACCTGCCAAGAAACCCTGATTTAGTGGGTGAGGAGGGCGCCTGGCAAGGGCGAAAGACTTCCAACAGTAGCACAAGGTGCTAGGGGTTAAAACTTTCGCATGTGCATAGAGTAAGTCGTGTGTGTATTTCTTCCCTCCTCGGGCCTTAGGAACACTTTCAATCTAGCGGCGAGGTGGCGCGCATGCGCGCGCCGGGTTGGGGACACCCCTGTCCCACGGCTCCGTGGGCCTCGTCGTCTGTCTCCGGTGGGGGGCTGAGGCGAGCGACGCGGGAGCGAGACGGGACAAGGTGGTAGTGAGTGTGCCATCTTGGCCCGGATGCCGGTGGCACCCGCACCGGCTCCGGCCACGGCCTCTGCCTGGGCCGGTGTCCCAGGCGCGCCTTTAATTAAGGACTCCAGCCTGGGGGGAAGAGAGAAGGGAGAATGCCGACTGCGTTCCGCCCGTGGGTAACGGGGTGCTCGGTGGGGTTTTCGCTTTGGCGGGGTGGGGGTTCCGTTTCCTAATTCCTGTGCGGGCCGGGTGGGCGGGGGCGGGCTTTTTTCCCTGGGCTATTAAAGGCAGAGGGGCGGGCTTTTCCCAGGGATATAGCTACGGACAGAGGGCCGAGGGGACGGAGCGCTCCTCAAGTGGTGGCAGGGAGGCTCGTGGCCCCGCGTCGCTCTGGACAGGGGCACTTTGGGGTGAGATGTGCGCTCGCGGCCCTGATCCATTTAGTGGACACTTTTTCTCGCTTCTCTTCCCCCTCTGGCTCCGCGGGAGACTGCTCTCGCACCCGGCCCCGGAGCGCTCGGGCTGTGCGCTGGGACCCGGGGTGTACGTGGGGAGGGGACACCCGGAGAGGGTGGCCCGTGCGGGATCGCCGCGCTCTCCACCTGCGAGGGGCGGGCCGGAGCCGGGTCCCACGCACGGTTACCCGAGCGGGTGGCTGGGCAAGAAGGGATCCCTTCGTTGGGGCAGCTGTGATCCGGGAGAGTTGACTGGTTGGGTGGGAGGGGACGGAGCGGGCGGGACTTGAGAAAAGCAAAGTACCAGAGTGCGGTTGAGGGGTAGCGGGCAGCGCGCGGGAAAAGACTCCCCTATTTTTCTCCACCGTTGACCTTTAGGTTCCTGGAAAACTTTGCTGGTGGGGGTGTGAAACGAGGAGGTGCACGTGGAGGGAAAAAAGGGACTCCCCTCCCCCTTGGCTTCTCTCCCACCAACCCGGGAATGGAGGGGGAGGGAGGCGTGGGCTTGGCGCGTTTTTGGTGCTTTGAATGGAGAACTCCGTTTCCCATGATGCTTTGTTTCTTTCTCTTTAATTTCGGCGGTGGCTGCGGCAGCACGAGGACGGGAGCGCGTGGTGTGAGCAGCTGGAGCACACCCTGGACGCGCGGGCTTCTGGCGGACTTCAACGGGAGCATTAGGTAAGGGTGTGAGAGACGCGGGAAGAGGCAAAAGGGAGCCACAAAGGCATACAGGGAAGGACTTCTTCTTTCTTTTCCTTTTTTTTTTTTTTTTTGGAGAGTGACTGCCCAGCGTGCGCGAGGTATACCAGATGAACCGGTAATTAGCAAAAGGTAGTAATTAGAAGAGCACCCTGTCTGATGGCTGTGGGGCTCAGTTTGGCCAGGTTGAGTTGGCAAATACTATGCATTTTGAGTCAAGTTTGGCGTATTTTTTTTTTAATGGAAAAGAAATCTTTACAGGTGTAGAAACCCAATTTAAAGGGAAAAATGTTATTTTTCTCATTTCTATACTAAATCTATTCTTTCCTAATAGAAAATTGATTCCAGATGGATGTATAAGGTTTCTAAATCAGTTTAGTCTGTAAAGACTGTTAGACTCATTTAGTGGCATGAGGTATCGTGACGAAAGTTCAACATTTAAAATTCCCTCACTCGTTTAACGTATTACAAATTCTGTCCCAAACATTTTTGTTTTTCTTTTAAACAACAGTTACCCCATCATGGAAGAGTTAGGGGAGCCTTTCCACGTAGAGGCTCACCTCCTTGCTGTATGTTCTTAGGTAAAATAAGCACTTGGAAATGGGAGAAGGTTTTCTTATGGAAGATAATGACATGAAGAGAAGAAGAGCTAATCTGCCTACTTTGGTTTAATGGAGAAAATGGGTCCATAAATGTTTAAACAGAAGTAGAGCCCTTTGAAATAGATCAAAATGTGACATCTCTTAGCCATCTGTGCATTATGTGAAGACTGTAAGGCTGTGTTTCTTAAACCAGCTCTAAAATTTCTCTCATTTTCTATTAATGGGGTGGGGGCTGGGAATATTCATTTAATCTAATAGTCACTTTCCGAATGGAGCCCAAAAGCTCTGAATGATCTGAAGACTCGAATACTCACCCTGAGTTTTACATGCTCCTTTCTCTAGGTCCTCCTCTTATAAAATCAGGGTGGATAGAATGGGCCTGCAAATTACTGAGATACAGATAGCAAATTTTCTTAGATGGAGAGGGGGAGTCCAAAATCCTCTTATACGTAAGAATTGGACTTTTTGCAGTTGCCAGTGTTATTTGTGTTCAATTCTGTGTAAATAATTGAGATTATTAATATTTCTCAGGATTTGGTTGAAACCACAAAACCTAGCTTAGACTCTGTAAGCCAAAGGAAAGCCTGTTTCAGGAATATTAACTAGTAGTTTACTTGTTTAGTTTCTAATATGTGTGTGTGTGTGTTTTGTTGTTTTAACTAGGTGAGTCTGCTTGGATCTGTGAGGACGGAAAAGAAGAGCTCCTAGAAGACTTAAAATCTTGCTACAGGAATAGGCCTTGGCCATGTAAAAGTGCTTACAGTGCAGGTAGCTTTTTGAGATCTACTGCAATGCAAGCACTTCTTACATTACCATGGTGATTTAATCAATGGCTACTGAGAACTGTAGTTTGTGCATAATTAAGTAGTTGATGCTTTTGAGCTGCTTCTTATAATGTGTCTCTTGTGTTAAGGTGCATCTAGTGCAGTTAGTGAAGCAGCTTAGAATCTACTGCCCTAAATGCCCCTTCTGGCACAGGCTGCCTAATATACAGCATTTTAAAAGTATGCCTTGAGTAGTCATTTGAATAGGACACGTTTCAATGGTTTGTTTTTTGCTTTTTTATTGTTTGTTGGGAACAGATGGTGGGGACTGTGCAGTGTACAGTTGTGTACAGAGGATAAGATTGGGTCCTAGTAGTACCAAAGTGCTCATAGTGCAGGTAGTTTTGGCATGACTCTACTGTAGTGTGGGCACTTCCAGTACTCTTGGATAACAAATCTCTTGTTGATGGAGAGAATATTCAAAGACATTGCTACTTACAATTAGTTTTGCAGGTTTGCATTTCAGCGTATATATGTATATGTGGCTGTGCAAATCCATGCAAAACTGATTGTGATAATGTGTGCTTCCTACATCTGTGTGAACACACCTTCACGCGCATCTCCGGCACTCATGCCCATTCATCCCTGGGTGGGGATTTGTTGCATTACTTGTGTTCTATATAAAGTATTGCACTTGTCCCGGCCTGTGGAAGAAAGGAGGATTTTTATCGTCTTCTTATTTTAACTTTTAAAAGCTGTAAGTTCTGATATTTAGTCACTGTAATATGATCTGTTTTGCTGTTGTCGGGTGGATCACGATGCAATTTTGATTAGTATCATAGGAGAAAAATTGCACGGTATCCATCTGTAAACCGCAGGACCTTTGTTGGCAACATTCCCGATCAGCGCTACAGTAAGATAGATGATAAAAAATCCTTAGTTGCTGCTATTAAAAAATAATTTGACATATATTTGGATTTCTAAAAACTATGATAATTAATTTATAAAGTATGTGTTTTGGAACTTTGGTGAATGATCAGATTGTTACTGAATGTGAATGAACCTCAAAATAAATGAAATTTATAGATCTGAAAAAATGACTCTTTTTTTTAAAAAAAATAATTAGCAATGCTAGAGGAGTTTGTAAAATATCTCTCGAGAGGATCCTAAAGGAAAACTTGGACATAGCTGCTTTTCAAGTTTGCATCTACATAAAGCACCAAGATGCCAAATTTTAGGAATTTTATTACCATGACAATATTTGGATGACATGTACTAATTTTGTTTTAGTACATGTGCTCATTCTTAGGAAGGGAATGAAGAGTTGTAAACCAATGGGTCAACTACCTTTAAGGAACTAGGCGCATTTCGAGGTCTGACAGGAGAGAAGAATGAACTTGTCAATCAAACTGTTTTGGGGTTCTCAGAGAAGAGGATTTGGTGGCAGGGCTACTGAGAGGGATAATGGCTGCCTTGCTTTGGAGTCTAGCAGATGGAAACCTGGATGTGAGCCTACTGTTAATATTTAGGGTTCAGGGGGCTCTGTAGGGTGACTAACCTAAAGCAGAAATTTCTCATGTCCAGCTAATTAGTGGTTTGAGACTGATCACCTAAAAAAGGTGATTTGGATCCTCTAGTAGTTCTTAAAACTTTAGCACTTACTAAGACACAGCCAGCCAACCCCATCTCCAGAGATTCATTCAGCAGGTCTGGATGGGGCCTAAGGAATTGCATTTCTTTCTTTTTTCTTTTCTTTTCTTTTTTTTTTTTTTTTTTTTTTTTTGAGACAGAGTCTCGCTCCGTTGCCCAGGCTGGAGTGCAGTGGCCGGATCTCAGTTCACTGCAAGCTCCGCCTCCCGGGTTTACGCCATTCTCCTGCCTCAGCCTCCCGAGTAGCTGGGACTACAGGCTCCCGCCACCTCGCCAGGATAGTTTTTTGTATTTTTTAGTGACTGGGTTTCACCGTGTTAGCCAGGATGGTCTCGATTTCCTGACCTCGTGATCCGCCCGTCTCGGCCTCCCAAAGTGCTGGGACTACAGGCTTGAGCCACCGCTCCCGGCCTAGGAATTGCATTTCTTTATTTTTTTTCTTTTTGAGATGGAATTTCGCTCTTGTCGCCCAAGCTGTAGTGCAATGACCCGATCTCTCATTCACTGCAACCTCCGCCTCCCGGGTTCAAGTGATTCTGCCTCAGCTTCCTGAGTAGCTGGGATTACAGGCATGTGCCACCACGCTCGGCTAATTTTGTATTTTTAGTAGAGACGAGTTTTATCATGTAGGTCAGGCCGGTCTTGAACTCCTGACCTCAAGTGATCCACCCATCTTGGCCTCCCAAAGTGCTGGGATTACAGGTGAGGAATTGCATTTCTAACCTTTTCCAAGGAGCTGGTGCTGTTGATCAAGACACCATACTTGTAGAACCACTGCTGGAAAACAGCTAACGACCTCAGCTTCTAGGACAAACAAAGTTAACAAAGGAAGTTGTTTATTTTAAACTTCATAAAATTAAAATTACTCGAAGCAGGGACTGGCTTGCTTTCCAGTTCTATGTTTCATATTTTAATGTTAATCTTTAACATCATGTCTTTGGCAATTGAAGAAACAAGGCTTGTGGTAGTTTTACTGTCTGCCAACATGAACATTTAGTTCTCATCAAAAAGGTGCTGCCAAACTAAAAGATGGTATCAGTATGTGTCATTCTTATTTCCTGGTGCCATGGAATTTTCTAATTTTGAAACCCTTTTGATTTTTCCTCATAACATCAGTCCATTTTAATCAGTAAGAGGAACTCTCTCCGAATTGCATTTTAGTCTTGAGCTAGTTGCCTAAGGCTTCAATTTCCTCATTAGGGGAAATACAGTGATAACATTGGTCTACCTCAAGGATATGTGGGTTAAGTAAGTTCTCTTTGGTGGTGGCAGCTGGGGGGATGGATTTTAATTGTTAGTGATGAAGTGAAATCTTAATGAAAAGAGACTTAGGGTAGTAAATTCTGTCGTCCAGTATTAAGTATGTGTGTGTAATTTTTTAAAAGTGACTAATGCTTGAGGCAATTATACAAACATAAAGAACTACAGGTATTTCCTGTGCTGTCTAATGCTGACTACGTTGTTGGTGCCTAATCATAGTTAAGTTTGATGTGGCAGCAAAGAAAAGGGTCTCCCGCCCTTTAATAAAGTAGCTCAGTAAAAGAGGGGATTAAAGCTTATTTGTTGTAATCCTTAACACCACCAAACCTCCACTTTAATAATACAAGTTTATTGTCCTAGTGGTTCACTGGTGCTTTACCTAACGTGGCTAGTATGCAGACAGTTATTGCAGTTTCCACTTTTAATAGGCATGTGTGGAGGGGCTATGTTCCTTAGGGTAGGCCACTCTGCCCGCTAGAGTCGATTCCCTCATCTAAAGTTAGGGCTGACCTTGATGATCCGAGGACCCTTTCTAGCTTCAAAAATTCTGATCCTATACTTGCTCAAGTTAGACTTATCCAACAATTCTTCAAATGTTTTGCATTGAAGTCATTTGTCTACAATACTTGGGAATGGGTTAAGTCATTAGTTATGGGCAAAATTAGTAATATCTACACACTGCATGTATAGCTTACTCATTTTTAAATAATTACGATAAGTTCAGTAAAAGTACTGCTGGGTATAATTTCTGTCTTTGGTTCAGACGGTAGTTTAATATCCCATGGCTTTCCAAGGTCATCAGTATGGGCATTCATTCCCCTAGACAGAAGAGTCAATGTGGCACATGTATGAATGAGCATAACATATGTTGACTTGGAATTTGCTTTTTTGGCAATTGTCAGTCATACTAGTTTTGAAACAAGGGACATATAGCAAAAAGGGGGAAGTTATGGTATAAAACTGTAGCTGAAAGAATCCCGACTTACAGATCAGAGTCCAGCTTTATTCTTTAGTAGGTGAAGAAACTGAGACCCAGGAAGAAATGACTTGCTCAAGGTTTGAGTAAATAAACAAATTAGGGACCAGTATGACCAATGCCTGCTAGAAGTTTGGAGGCCTGGAGGATGGCAAGTAACCCAGACCAGGGATGGAGTGTGGCTGGGTCAGGAAGTACTTCCCAGAGGCAGTGTCAGGGTGCAGTGCCTGAGGGGTGTTAAGACAGGCAAAGAAGGCCTACGAAGGGTTTTTTAGGCAGAGTCCTTTTGCAAAAAGCGAGGGAAGGAAGACATCAGATGGGAGCTCTTCCAAAGAACAGCGTTTAGTTCGGAATGTCTGGTGCATGTGAGAGGACAGGCGGCCCAGGGCCAGATCACAGAACCTTGTCCCGAATGGAAAGGGTAGTCACTTAACAATTTCAAGCAGTGAACCCCCAATTTACCATTTTAATAAGATCTTTCTGACGACAGTGTAGAGTCTGACTGGGAGAGCACTGTCCTGGAAGCCAGTGAGGAGGCTATTTTACAGATGGGAGACGAGGATTTGCATCAGGACAGAGGCAGAGGGAGAAAGACAAGAGAGAGATTTCTCCTACAAATACATGGGCACATTTAATACAATTCCAATCAACATCTCAAAGGGATGGTTTCCAAACCACCGTAATTCTAAAGTTCATATGTAAAAATAAACAGGGAAGAATAGTCAAGAAAATACTGGGAGGCGGAGCACAGCCGCTCACGCCTGTAATCTTAGTCCTTTGGGAGGCCAAGGCTAGAGGATTGTTTGAGCTCAGAAGACCAGACTGGACAATATAGCAAGACCCTGTCTCTAAAAAAAAATGTTTTTAATGAAAAAGAAAATACTGACAAAAAAATCACAAAGAGGAACATGTATTAACGTTTATTAAAACTTATCATAAAGCAGCATTTAAAAAGTGATGCTATTGCAAAAAAAGTCTATTGTTGAGATTTCTGTTTTGATTGTAATATATGTAAGTATTTAGATTATCATTAAGGAGCTATTCAAAATTGGTAAAGAAAAGATGGATTAGTCGATAAAATTTGCTGGAATATTTGGTTAGCTATCTTTGAAAACAAACAAAACAAACAGCTAGAGCTCTCCCACATCCCACACATCAAAATAATTCCAGATGGATAGAGGGTTGAATATAAACAATGAAACTGCACACTGCACGTTACATTATTCTCTCTACTTTTCTTTTTTCATAATTTTTATAACATTTTTAAAAAGGATTAGACTATGAAAGATTAAGAAGAAAATAAGGTGAATATATGACCGTGAGACTGGGAAAAGTGGTTTCAAACATAACATAGGTGACAGAAACCACTGACAAAAATATTAATTTGAACAATAAAACTTCACATCAAAAACTATCTTAAAATTAAAAAGCAAAAGACAAACTAAAAAATCATGGTGTCTAACGTAGGACACAGAATGGTAAATATCCTTTATTCATTCATCCATTAGGAGATATTTATTGAGCATCTGTTATGTACCAGGCACCCTCTTTTTTTCTTTTTTTTTTCTTTGAGTCTCACTCTGTCACCCAGGCTGGAATGCATTGGTGTGATCTTGGCTCCCTGCAACTTCTGCCTCTGGGGTGTTCAAGCGATTTTCTTGCCTCAGTCTCCTGAGTAGCTGGGACTACAGGTGCATGCCATCACATCCAGCTAAGTTTTGTATTTTTAGTAGAGATGGGCTTCGTCATGTTGGCGAGGCTGGTCTCGAACTCCTGACCTCAGGTGATCTGCCCACCTTGGCCTCCTAAAGTGCTGGGATTACAGGCGTCAGCCACTGCACCCAGCCTCAGGCACTCTCTTAATGCTAGAGAATCAGTATGAACGAAGTCCCTGATCTCACAGATCTTATATTCTAATGAGAGAAAACAGATAATAAACAAAATGAATATTTAGCATGTCAGATGATAAGTGCTATGCAGAAAAATTAGGCAAGTGTATTTGTTTTCTAGGACTGCCATAACAAAGTACCAGAAACTGGGTGCCTTTGAACAACAGAAATATATTCTCTCACAGTTCCGGAGATGAGAAGTCTGAAATCAAGTTATCAGTAGGGCCATATTCCCTCTGAGAGCTCTAGAGGATGATCCTTCCTTGCCTCTTCCCCCTTCTGGTGGTTACTGGCAATCGTTGGCATTCTCTGGCTTGTAGACCTATCACTCCAGTGTCTGCCTCTGTTGTCACATAGCAGTCGCCCTGTGTGTCTGTATGTCATTGGGTTTAGGGCCTACCCTTACTCAGTGTTACCTCATCTTAACTGGATCCGAACTGCAAAGATCCTATTTCCAGATAAGTTCACATTTAAGATTACTGGGGGTTAAGATTTGGACATATCTTTGAAAGGCCACAACTCAACCCAGTTTCACAAGGTAGGGAAATACTGCTGGGGTTGGTTGCTGTGCGAAAGTTTGATGATCAGGGAAGTTCTCGCGAATGAGGTGACATTTGAATAGATGGGTGAAATTAATGAAGAAATGAGATTTGTGAATATCGAACAGTAATTCTTCTTAATCTATAATAATAATAATAGCAGCTAACATTCACTGAGCACTTTCTATATGCTCAGTGAACATACTTTCTATGTTTCAGCCACTATAATAATAAATGCTTTACAAATACTGTCTTATTATTTTCACAATCCATTCACAATCCAAAAAGATAGTACTATTCTGTAAGATTAATCTATTATTATTTCCACTTCAAAGATGAAGGAACTGAAGCTCAGGAAGGCTAAGTAATTTGTCCAACTTTGCACATCTAGCAAGCCAAAAACCAAGTCCACATCCTTCTGTCTCCAGAGCCTAGGCCAATAGAAAAATGGAGATAAAAGAAAAAATTTCTTAGGGATACAGTTTTAAAAGTTCATGCTCAGTAATTATCAATTCAAATTAAAACAACGGAGAGTTATTTTTCATTTATCAACTTTACCATGGTCAAAATGGTTGAGGTCTCATGCTTGTAATCCCAGCAAATTGGGCGGCTAAGGTGGGAGGATCACTTGAAACTAGGAGTTCAATACCAGCCTGGGCAAAATGGTGAGACCCCCGTCTCTACAAAAAATACAAGAATTAGCCAGGCATAGTTGTTTGCAACTGTAGTCCCTCCCATCTACTCAGGAGACTGAAGGGGGAGGCTCACTTGAGCCCGGGTGTTTGAGGTTATAGTGAGCTGTGATCACGCCACTGCACTCCAGCCTGGGTGACTGAGTGATACCTTGTCTCGATATAATCTTGCTGATAGTTCATTTAATTAGAACGTGGTAGCATCTGGAATAACTTAACCCTCAAAGACCACACACTTTATCCTTACTCCTTTCTAGAATGAATCCCAAATTTCTGGCAAGCACAGATGAAATAATGGAGGAGAAACAGCAGGTGGTGGTGATAGGTCTAGAGGGTTGTGGGAAGTGATGCGGGATAGTGGAGGTGATGGAGAGAGATGATAGATTCACATTGTACATGCAGGTACAAGCGGTCTTGGCTTTGAAGCTTTGGCAGTGAGAAGAGCAGAGAGTGCCCAGGACAGAATTTCATTTAAAGAGCTAATGAATAAAGAGTTATTCAGCCAAGCTGAGGGTAGAAGAAAAAGCAGAAGAGAGAGGTGTCATAGGGCTCAATATTTGTTGAGTATCCCAATTTCATGTCATTTTCACTTAGGAATATTTTTTCTTGCATTGGAGGATACTTGGATATTTCTATACCTAAACAGTTTTATATCACTTATCTTCTATAGGAACATAGGAAAATCTCTCCATGAGTTATAGTCACTATACTCAATGGTGAATATTTTTTAACAAGACAAAGGAAAGTGAGCTAATGTTGGGAACCATAAAATTATTTCTGTTCATAGTGAAGGAGGAGCTCTTCCATATTATTCCAGCAATGCCTCTTGTTTGCCAAAAATTTGTCCAGCCCTAGTTACTTTGATTATGTGCCAGGGCCTTTCTAATGTTTTAGGAGAACCAGGTTGCCAAACTGCGTCTGTTTTACAGTGACTCCTGTTCCTTTGTTACTTTAAGTGATTTATGTAGAATTGTGCTTAAAGGGACAATCCTATTTAAACACTGTATTGTATATTTTAAAGGTCTACGATGGTTTCTCAACTGATTTGTCAGAAGCAATTATAATTACTATCATATTGGCTTTTAAAGTATATAAAATTTGACTTTAGTACAGTCATTTGACAAAACCTTAAGCATCTCTAATTTGCTTAAATTGCTTTGGCCACCAAAGCAGGGATCTATTTCTATGAGCTGCTCGAAAGCATTGACTTGGGAAATAGCTGTTACAGCCATTGCTTCTAATTTATTTCAAGCATACCTCATGGTTTTCTGTATTGAATAATTTGAAAAGAACTATGGTTCAGCTTAATCCTAAGGATGTTATTTTAATTTTGACAGAGCTCTTAAATTTTCGGGTTAGGACTGACAGTATTGAGTATAGATGGAAATGAGTCTACCTGTTTTAGGGTGAAAACACATTTTCAACAATTTTTCAGAGACAAAACTTAGGTATGTTTAGGGGCTGATTTATGTTACACCATGGTTGATTTGGACAAAATTCAAGTTAGAGATTTATAATCTTTCATATGAATAATTGGAAGCAGTACTTGAATAAATAGTAATTCTTTCTTGATCATGAAAAATATCTTAAACAGAAACCAAGAATATTGCTTTTGCTTCATTAAATTGAGCAGCTTTCACTTCCTTTCTCCCTGGCTGAACAGTGTGATCCTCCTCACATTTCAGACCTTAGCTGAAGCATGGCTTAAACTTTTACTTGTAGGTACATTATTAACAATAAAAACTTAAAAAAGAGTTTGGCTACCTCAGTACTCTCTCTCTCTCTCTCTCTCTCTCTCTCTCTCTCTCTCTCTCACTGTGTGTGTGTGTGTAGCATTGTGCTTTTAAAATGTAGTCAGATGAGGTTCTACCAAATGACCTTAGGGACTGGTCTGTCATAATGATAATCTCTATCTTTGCTTTTAGTATAGATTATTTAGAATACTGAATGTCAATCACAAATGATCACATTATTCTTGACAAAATCAGCATCATTCTTTCTATTAATTTGCACTTGCGCGTGCGTGTGTGTGCATGTGCGTGTCTTGTGATAGGATAACCGGTCAGTAGGGGTTTTAGTTCTGCTGAACTGCCTTTTTAATCATCACCCCAGGCAACCACTGGTCTAAGCAGGAAAATAGTGGCAAAAGAATCCATAGCCTTGAGTTCTGGTCTGAGCTTGCTAGCAACGTTGTTATGTGACCTTGAATGTAAAAATTCAACTCTGCTAGTTCCTCACCTGTAAGTGGAGAGAACCACAGCATCCATTCCCTATCAAAGGTCTGTTTCCTTATTCCACCCTAAGGAGAAATCAAGGTGCCATTTCCTTGGGTAGTACAAAGATCCAGTAGTGGATATCTTCCATAACGATTTTGCTGAAGGTTGAGTCAGTGATAGGGAAATCTAGCTGATACCAATTTGGAAAATTGCAGGACATTAATCTGCTGCTTTGTTAGCTGATTATTTTAAGGGAAGGCTAAGCTAGATTTGATGATGGGCAGGCCATATAAATTGAAGGCAACTACGTTCAATTCTAAAGTGTGTGTATTTTTTTGCTAATTTTGAAATGACTTGATTTGTCCTTTAAATTAGCAACTTATTGAACTGATTAAGTAGGTAAATAGCTACCAAACCAGATTGTGTGACCTTAAGCAAATTTCAGGCTGGAGAACACCAACTGCTCCAGCTAGAAGGGGAAATGTATTCATGTTTATAGACTGTTTACTGTGTGTTGGATGTTTGCACATGTCAGCTCACTGGAGCATCACAAGGATTCTGGGAGGTAGGAGGTATGCCCATTGAAGCTCACAAAAGTCACCTATTATAATTTTTAAAAAATTTACTGTAATTTGGCCAAGGTCACAAATCTAGTTTTAAAAAATTGGCTTAAATGACACTTCTTTAGAAAAACTCTGTCTGATCACCCTGTGGAAAATAGTGCCCCTCAACACATACGTACCATTTCTATTATAGTGTTTACTGTGTCACTTATTCCAACTTATAATTACTTGTTTAGTTGTCTTTTGCCTGTTTTTCCAACCAGAATGTAAGCTTCATAAGGGCAGGTACTACCCCAATATCAGTCTTGTTCACCTCTGTGTTCCTAATGTCTAAATGACTGGCACATAATAGACACTACATAAATATTCCCCCCGCCTTTTTTTTTTTTTTTTTTTTTTTTTGAGACAGAGTCTCACTCCATCACACAAGCTGGAGTGCAGTGACATGATCTCAACTCACTGCATCCTCCGCTTTTGTAATCTTGGTAGAGACAGGGTTTCACCACGTTGGCCAGACTGGTCTCGAACTCCTGAGCTCAAGCGATCCACCTGCCTCGGCCTCCCAAAGTGCTGGGATTACAGGTGTGAGCCACTGCTTCAGGCCCATAAATATTCCTTTAGTGAATGAAAGAATGAATGAGAAAGTTTGTCTGGGCAGGGCACGGTGGCTCATGCGTGTAATCCTAGCATTTTGGGAGGCTGAGGCAGGAGGATCACTTTAGCTCAGGAGCTGGAGATCAACCTGGGCAACATAGGGAGATCTCATCTCTACAAAAAATTTAAAAAATGAAGGGGGAGGATTGCTTGAGCCTGGGAGGTTGAGGGTGCGATGAGCCGTGATCACACCACTGCATTCTCGCCTGGGTGACAGAGTGATACCCTGCCACACACAGAGAAAAAGAAAGTTTGCCTGACACAAAACACTTTTTTCTTCTGACTAAACAACATTGACTCATATGTTGATAAGAAGGAAAAGCTGAGACTCAGAGATGTTAAATGACTTGCCCAGGAGGCCTGATGTAGGTCAGACCACAAAGGCTTGTCATGGCCCAAGGACCTGTATTTATGGAGATTCACGGTGGGCCCAAGTTTCGTGTACCTTGGTTTACTGTAGAACCATTACATAAACAGCACAAAGGATCTGGGATCAAGGATACAAATGAAGGAGTGGATTCAGTCTCCAGTGACTTACTAGCTCCCTGCAAAGATCTGGTGGATGAGGCAGTCCTCCAGTGGTGAGAAACCTGCCAAGTAGGAGGATCCTTGACTTACTACCTTCTGAAACATTACACTGGGAGCAGCCACATCCTTCTACAGCAGACAATTCTTTGTTGCACTAGGGTCCCATGCTGAGAGTTTCTATTTTTCATCTGGCTTTCTATATGACACAATTGGTAAGTGGCAGAGCAAATTCAGCTCTCCTGGCTAAAAGCCAGGCTCATTTCACAATGCATACTGATACAGTTTGCTATTACTGCCCAGCATAGTAGGATATGATGTGATAATTATCTGGGAAATGCCCATGTAGGAGAAGGAGAGGGTCAAGTTTTGGGGCTACAAGGATAGAGTCAGAATCATGAGGTTATGGTCCAGAAATGGCCTACAGTGGGGGAAAGTGTGTGACCTTAGTCAATTTACTTAATCTTTCTGTGACTCAGTCTCCTTGTCTGTAAAATGAGAGTAAGAAGTGTGTCAAGGCTGGGTGTGTTGGGTCACGCCTGTAATCCCAGCCCTTTGGGAAGCTGAGACAGGAGGATCACTTGAGACCAGGAGTTCAAGACCAGCCTAGGCAACATGGTGAAATCCCGTCTCTACAAAAATTACAAAAATTAGCTAGGTGTGGTGACATGCGCTTGTGGTCCCAGCTACTCAGGAGGCTGAAGTAGGAAAATTGCTTGAGCCCAGGAGGTTGAGGCTGCAGCAAGCTGTGATAGCACCACTGCACTCCAGCCTGGGCAACAGAGTGAGACACTGTCCTCCCGGCCCCCAAAAGAAGTGTTTTATGAGGACTAAATGAAGTAATATCTGTAAAGCACTTAAAATAGTGTCTAACACATAGTAAGTGCCATATTAACTCTAGTAAATAAAATATGTACAAATAAAAGTAAAGGTGCAGAGGAAGAGTTTTATATAGGGCAGCTTGAGCCATCTCAATGACTTCATCATTTTAGGTCCCAAATTGGGATTTTTTTTTCCCTCAGTAGCAGTGTATCTCTGATTTTATCATTTTCTCCATAGGTTTTCAAAATTGACTTTATAGAAACATACTTTGTAGCCAGCTTTATTAAAACAAGTGATTTCTCCTGACTCTCACACAAGAAAAGTTCAAAGAAGCCGGGAGAGCCCAGGGGTTAAATACCAGAACATCCTGAGAGAGAACAGAGGAAAGCGGGAATGATATGTTTCAACAGGTGTTTGATGATGGAAACTCATTAAAATATATGAATGTGTGAAAATAATACCCTGCACTTGTATGGTACTTTTCACTTTTCCCCACAAAGTCCTTTCATGTCTAGTATTTTATACATTCTCATAATATCTGTATGTGGTAGGGAGAGCAGGTATTCTGATTTGACACATATATATTTAGAATACAGAGATAAATAAATATATATAATTATCTAAATAAAATATAAAATTACAATGTAATTATCTATATTATAACATATTTATATATTATTTCATTTATATAATGTATAAAATATATTTATATAAATATTTTATATTATTATCATATAATAATATTATTTTACATTATAATAATAGAATTATAGTATATAAAATAAATATAAATATTTACATTTATAAAAATAATATATAGATATATATATTATTTTATATATAAATATTTTATAGGAATATATCTTATATAATATATATAATATTCTATAGGAATATCTCTAAACTTGATCAAGTTGTTACAGAAATGAAATGAAATGAAGCTTGTAAAATAGGATCCCAGTAAATCAGAAGATCAAGTATGATGTGGGGAAGAAAATGAGTTTGTGTTTGACTTGAAGTGCCTATGGGATATCCAAGTAGAGATATCTAGTATGCCAACAGAGCCCTGGACATACTAATATTTAAAGGATAATTAAAGAAAGAGGGTCCAACAAAGAAGACTGTAAATGAGTGACCACAAAGATAGGAAAAGGACAAGGAGATAGTGATGTCACGGAAATCACTGCTGAACTTCTTAGCACCACAGCCTCACAGTAAGTTGACTTCAGTTCTGTCAATTTCAACATCTATCTTACCATTTCCCAACTCCCTTGTCCCTTTCTGGATACCAATAGCCCCCTTTTCTCTGCTCCTGCACTTGAGTGGCTACACGCTGCCAGAGAACATGACACAACCAAGTGGGAACTGATGTCACCATGGTCTCAGAGGAACCCAAAATGCCACTCTTTAACTGTCCACATCCTAATTTTCCCAAGTTTCTCATAACAGTGGTTTGGGAGAGCAGCTGAATTTTCCTGTAACCTCTAAGAAGGGCACGTAAGTGATCTGAGAGTGGAAGCTGGCAGATCTGAAGAAGTCTGCCCCTCATGATTGTATGCATTTAGGGCATGGCTGTAAGGCTGGAAATAAGATGAGCATCTTTTTATCTCAGTGCAGCACTGTTGAGGAGTAACGCTGGCTAAGCCCTGATGGAATAATACACTCAGAGTCAGAGGCTGATTTACCTTGAAGCTAATGAAGTTTCAGCTTCAGGGCCCCTCATTTGCACAAATGAATTACAAGGCTTTCTACTTAAATTTGTATTCCTAATTGTGTATTATTTTTCTTTAAAAGGTTCTCTAAGTTGCATAAATCGAGCCCCATCAAACCTGGATCAACCTCTGATCTAACTGTTACCAGCTCGAATAGCTGCTTCCCACTGTGGCTATGGGGCGGTGTAAGCCTGCTGGAACTGAGATACCACTCTGGGAGGAAGGAGGATGACAGAAAAATCCTGAACTCACTATGTTTGTTTGTTTATTTAAGTGAAATTTCATTTTTAAATAGGTAACATATGTGGATGGTAGATCATCTACAGTTCAGTAGATACCAAAGAGCATACAGTGAAAATCAAGTCTCCATCTTACTACTCCATCCCTTCCCAGGATACATCTGCTTGTTACCTCTTGTATATCCTTTCAGAGATATAATACATATATGATAATATATAATATATAAATGCATATATATCCATTTATATTAATAAATATAATATATCTGTATATTAATTAACACAATTAGTATATTTATATATAATATGTATTTATATAATATGTATATTATAATTATATATTAATATATAATAATGCATGTATACTATGTATGCATTTATATAATATATAAGTACATGTATTACAAATACATACATATTATGCATGCATTTATATATTAATATATAAATTAATTAAAATATAATATATAATACAAAATTAAAATATAATATCTTAATATCCATTAATATATAAATGCATATATATGCAAACATGTAGGTCCTTTGTTTTGCTTCTTCTTTTTTACACAAATTATAACATGCTATACCCCATGTTCACCTTGTGGGTGTTTTTTTTTCATTTACAAGGTGTTTTGGAGCTCGTTCTGTATCAGTCCAAAAAGGGCTACCTCATTCTTTTTAAACAGTTATAGTGTGTCCCATTGTGAAGATGGACCATAATTTATTACATCAGCCCCCATTATAGACATTTAGGTTTTTTCAATCTATTGCTATCATTAGCACTAACTAACGATTAGTGTTAACTCATTAGCACTAACTAATATTGACTTAATTGAAACCTTATTATGGCTTCAGATAGAGGCTAAACTCTTATTGAAATAATAAAGTCCCATTTTGTGCACAACTGAACACAAATTGTACTTTAAAATTGTACTTTCTATAATACCTACCTTAAAGTATTGTAAGGATTAGATTAGGTAGTATTTATAACAAATTTAGTACATAGAATGTGCTCAACAAATGTCACTTCTTGTCCTTTTCCTTAGAGCTCACAGAATGAGATGTCTCTGTTCCTATCTGAAGTAAATCCCTCTATCTGTGTCCCATGTCTCTATCCCTCCCATGCCCTCATTAACTTTCATCCATCAGCTGGGTCTTCTATTTCCCTTTTGTAAAAACAAACATAAATAATTTTTGATTGATACATAATAATTGTACATATTTAAGGGGTCTATGTGATACTTTGACACATGCATACAATGTGTAATGATCAAATGAGGGTATTTAGGATATCCATAACCTCAAACATTTATCATTTATTTGTGTTGGGAACATTCCAAATCTCGCTTTCTACTGATTCCTTCTAGCTATAAATATGACCTTACCTTCCCCATCCTAAATAAAACTACCCTTTGCATTTCTTAGAACTGGATTCTGCTATGAGTAACAGAAAAACCTGATTTAACAGTAGCTTAAACAAAATAGAAGTGTATTTCTCATGCAGAAGTCCTGAAGTGGGCAATCCCAGGCTTATGCGGCAGTTGTACAGTTATCAGGGACTCAGGCTTCTTCCAGCTTTTTGCTCTGCTGTCTCCAGAGTGTGCCTCCCTCAACCAGGCTCCAAGATGAAGTGCAAACCATTGTATCCATTTTTCATGCAGCAAAATGTTATGACACAACATTTTTGCTTACACCCCATTGGCCACACAGCACTGCAAAAGAGGAAATGCAGTCCACTGTAACCCAGATGATCACAAGTCAGCTTAAAAAAATCGGTCTTCTACAAAGGAGAGAATGAGTATTGGGTTAGGCAACTACCAATTTCTGTTATGCCTTCCACAACCTTTCTTTTTTTTTGGGGGGAAGGGGTCTCACTCTGTCACCTAGACAGAGTGCAGTGGCATGATCACAGCTCACTGCAGCCTTAACCTCCTGGGCTCAAGCAATCCTCCCACCTTAGCCTTCCAGAGTAGCTGGGACCATAGGTGTGCACCACCATGCCTGGTTAACATTTTAAAAAATGTTTTGTAGAGATGGGGTCTCACTATGTTGCCCAGGCTGGTCTCAAACTCCTGGCCTCAAGCAGTCCTTCCACCTTGGTCTCCCAAAATGCTGGGATTATGGGCATGAGCCACCATTCCCGGCCTTTCCTTTAACTCTTCTCCCTTTTCTTTCATTTCCTTCATAGCCAAACTTCTCAAAAGTGTAGTCTACACTCACCTTCTTCATTTCCTCCCCTTTTGTTTATTTTTTATCCCATTGGAAACCAGGCTTTCTCCTAAACTTGCTTTCTCAAGGTCACCATTTGTTTATAAGTCAATTAATTAATAGCTTATTCAATATACCTTTACTGAATGCATAGTATGCATCAGGCATTGGGATAAATATTGATGATGAAGAGATAAGTAAATTGCAGCTGTTCTTGCCCTACAGAAGCTCATGATTTTTTTGAGGGAAACAGAAAATAAAATGAATGTTTAAAATACAGAGTAGTAAGTGACATGACAGGGAAGGCATAAGAGCATCTGAAAGCACAGGAGTAGGTGGTAATGTGGAGTTGAAGAAAATTTTAGAAAATGATGCTTGAAGGCCCAGGGCAGTGGCTCACACCTATAATCCCAGCACTTTGGGAGGCCAAGGCAGATGAATTGCTTGAGGCCAGGAGTTCGAGATCAGCCTGGCCAACATGGGGAAACCCTATCTCTACTAAAAATACAAAATTAGCCAGGAGTGGGGGTGCATGCCTGTAATCCCAGCTACTCGGGAGGCCGAGGCAGGAGAATTGCTTGAATCAGGGAGGCAGAGGCTGCAGTGACCTGAGATCAAGCCACTGCCTTCCAGCCTGGGCCACAGAGTGAGACACTGTCCCCGCAAAAAAAAAAAAAAAAGAAGAAAGAGAGAGAGAGAGAAAGGAAGGAAGGGAGGAAGGAAGGAAGGAAGGAAGGAAGGAAAAATGATGCTTGAGCTTCTCTCTAAAGATAAGCAATAGTAAGATAAGGAAATAAAGGGCTCCTTGGAAGGGAGAGTATATTCTGGGAATTGCAGGTAGATTGAAATATTTAGGTTAGTGCAATAGTAATCGTAGTTTTTGCCATTGTTTTTAATGGCCAAACTGCAATTACTTTTGCACCAACCTAATAACTAGAGTGAGGATTTTTGTAGGAGTCAGGGTGAAGAAGAGTTAGGCAAGGGAGAGATTATAAAGGCCTTGACATATGTAATGCCTGCAAGCTCAGCGGGCTTTGTGCACCTGTCCATGGAGTTTTAACTTTATTGGAAGTATAAGGAGTAACATGGAAAGGTTGTAAATAAGAGAAGGACATGGTCAGATTTGTGTTTGGATAGGTTGCTTTCGCTGTTGGGTAGAGGATGGAGAGTGAGGCAGAAGGGGAAGCACAGAGATCAGTTAAGACTGTACAGCTATAGTCCAAGGGAGAGATGATCGTGGCCTGGACTAAGATGGAGAGAATTTGAGGAGTTTGAAAGACATTTAGGGGTGATAAGGGTAGCACGTGGTTACCTGTGCAAGTAAAGGAGGGGTCAAGAATGATTTTTTGCTTGGGCAAGTGGGTTCACGGTGGTGCCAACCCTGAGTGGTGGAACACTGTAAGAGTAGCAGTTGGTATGGTGAAACAATTAAGAATTCCACTTTGGTTATGTGAAGTTTGAGATCACTGTTAGACAAATAAGCAGAGGACTCAAGTAGGCAGTCACTTAGAGAAGTCTAGGGCTAGCAATATATAAATATATGGTTAGAGATATAAATTTGGGCATCCCTAACATCTAGAAATTGAGCCTTGGTCATTCACGAGACCTCCTTTAAAAGAATACAGACTAACAATAGAAGAGGACGTACGATCAAGTCTTCAGGGTCTTCAACATTTATGGTTTGATAGAAGATGACGCTGAGGAGGAGCAGCCAGAGAAGTGGGAGAAAACAAGGAAACTGTAGTTTCGCGGAGGCCAAGAGGAAGAGGCCAAGGAAACTGACTTTCAAGAAGGAGAAAGTGGTTTTCTGTCTTGTGTGTATAAGTGTGTATAAGATGATGACTAAAATCATGTCTATTAGACCTGAGGACATTTAAATCACTTGTGATCCTAATGAAAGTTTTTTTTTTTTTTTTTTTTTTTGAGATGGAGTCTTGCTCTTGTCGCCCAGGCTGGAGTACAATGACATGATCCTGGCTCACTACATCCTCTACCTCCCAGGTTCAAGCGCTTCTCCCACCTCAGCCTCCTGAGTAGCTGGGATTTCAGGCACCCGCCCCCATGCCTGGCTAATTTTTATATTTTTGGTAGAGATGAGGTTTCACCATATCGTCCAGGCTGGTCTCGAACTCCTGACCTCAGATGATCTGCCCGCCTCGGCCTCCCAAAGTGCTGGGATTACAGGTATGAGCCACTGCACCCAGCCGAGAGATGTTTTGGTGGAGTTATGGGAACAAAAGCTCTATTAGAGTGAGTGGAAGGTGAAAAATAAAGACTTTCAGTATAGATAAAACTTTTTAGAAATTTGATTTATGATCAAAAGGATAGAGCTAGAGTAGCAGTAGGAAGGGAATGGAAGGCACTATGGTTAGGATATGGTTTGTTTGTCCCCACCAAATCTTATGTTGAAATTTGATCCCTGGTATCGCTGTGTTAGGAGGTAGGGGCTAGTGGGAGGTGTCCAGGTCATGGGGCAAATCCCTCATGAATTGCCTGATGCCATTCTCGAGGTAGTGAGTGAGTTCTCACTCTGGCTAGATGGGATTAGTTCTGGAGGGAATGGATTAATTAGTTCCACTGAGAGAGAAAGTTGTGAGAAAGCAAGATTCCTTCTCCTGTTTAGCGCCCTCTTCCCATGTGCCCACTTCCCCATTGATCTTCTCCACCATGTTTTGACACAGTACAAAAACCCTTAACAGAAGCTGAGCAAGCACCATGCTTCTTCTACAGCCTACAGAACCACGAGCTAAATAAACCTCTTTTAAAAAATAAATTACCCAGCCTTAGGTATTCTATTATAGCAACACTAAACTAAGACGGAAGAATTCAGTTGAAAGATAGCTACTGAATATATTTACAAAGAAAAGATAGCTGATGGTGTAAGCTTCCTGAGAAAGCAAGAGGGAGGGGTGAGATCAGTGTTTCTCAAGCATGGTCCCTGGACTGGTAGCATCACCATCACCTGGAATTGGTTAGAAATATAAATTCTCAGGTATCACTTCAGACTCATTGAATCAAAAACTCTGGCAGTGTGGCCTAGAGTAAATTGTGTTTTAACAAGACTTCCAGGGGATTCAGATGTACACTTAAGTTCAATAGCCACTGTGCCATGGACAAAAAGAAGGATATCTCCTTACTGTACCAGGAGAGAAAGAGTATAGATATGGAGAGATGTATTCATTTGGTATGGGGAAATTCATCCATCCATCCATCCATCCATCCATCCATCCATCCATCCTACAAATATTTATTAATTACCTAATATGCACCAGGCATTAAGGATACAGACCAATAAATTCCTAACCTTATGGAATTTACATTTTAGTGGGTGGAGATACAATAAACAAACAGATTTGTAAAAATCTATTATAGTAAGGACGTTGGATTTTATCCTGAGTGAGCAGGGAAGTAACTATAAGAATGTAAGCGCTATGAAAGCAGGAATTTTTATCTGTTTTGTTCACTGCTCTGTCTCCAGAGCCTAGTGTAGTGCCTCGATTATGTTTATCAAATGAAAAAAAATTGAGGATTTTTTTTTAGCTGAAGAGTGACATGACTTGATTTATATTTTAAAAAGGATTACTATGTTGAGAATAGACATTTGGGGTCAACAGTGGAAGCATGACACCAGTTACAGAGGCTACTCTAAAATTCCAAGCTAGAATTGATCATGGTTTGCTATAGGGTTGTAGTGGTTGAGATGGTAAGAAGTGGTCATATTCAGAGTATTTTAAAAGTAGAACCAACAGGATTTGCTGACATACCAGATTTAGGGTAGGAGAGAAAGAGCAGAGTCAAGGATGATCTAAGGGTTTAGGCCTGTGTATCTGGAAGGTTGCCACTGACTGGGAGAGGAAGGACTATGGGCGAGACAGGAGTGTATATTGTGTGGGGAGGGAGTGAGGATCAGGAGAAGTAGATTTAGGTTAAAGCTAATGAAGCTTAGGTTTCAAGGCTTCTCATTTGCTTAGGATCTAACAATATGTTAATGAATTATTTTTGAGTTTTTTTTTTCCTAAAGAGTGATCCCCAAATTGTGTAAGTTTCAGGACCCAAACATTTGAATCTGCCCCTGATTAGAAGTTCCATTTTGGACATGTTAAGTTTGACATGTCTATTAGACATTTGTTATGGACTGAATTATTGTTCCTCTAAACTGTATACGTTGAAGCTGTAATCCCCAATGTGACTATATTTGGAGACAGGGCCTTTCAGGAGGTGATTAAAGTTAAATGAGGTCATAAGCGTGGGGCCCTAATTTGACTGGACTGGTGTTCTTACAGAGTCTCACTCTGTCACCCAGGCTGGAGTACAGTGGTGTGATCTCCGCTCACTGCAACCTCCGTCTCCTGGGTTCAAGCGATTCTCCTTCCTCAGCCTCCTGAGTAGCTGGCATTACAGGTATGTGCCACAACCCCCAGCTAATTTTTGTATTTTTGGTAGAGGTGGGGTTTCATCATGTTGGCCAAGCTTGTCTTGAACTCCTGACCTCAGGTGATCCGCCCACCTTGGCCTCCCAAAGTGCTGGGATTACAGGCCTGAGCCACTGCGCTCGGCCTGGACTGGTGTTCTTATAAGAGGAGACACCAGAGAGCTTGCTGTCTCTCCATATGCACACGGAAGAAAGGCCATGTGAGAACACACTGAGAAGGTGGCCTCGCCTGTCACCAACCCTGAAGGTATCTTGATCTTGGACTTCCAGCCTCCAGAACTGTGAGAAAACAACTGTCTGTTGTTTAAGCCAATTTGTCTGTGGAGCCATGTAGTGGGCAGAAAAATATGAGCCTGAAGCTCAGGAGAGAGGTCTGGGCTGAAGATATAAATTTGGGGGTCGTTAGTATATAAACGGTAGTTAAAGCCATGAAACTGAATGCAATAATCAAGGGAGTGAGGGTAGAGTTGAGAAGAGGTCCAAGGACAGAGCCATGGGGCACGCCAATATTAAAAGTAGGATTGATGATGAGGAACTGATGCAGGGCAGGTGAGCTCCAAAGTAGAGCTTAGCCAGTGAAGGTTCTTGGCTTTTCCCAGTAAAGAATTCAAGGGCAAGCAGGAGATAGAAGAAAACAGCTTTATTGAAGACACGGTGTTACAGTTCCAGCGGTATTACAGCTCCGTGACTGCTCCTGCAGAGCAGGGCTACTCTGTAGGCAGAGAGTAGCAGCTCAGGTCAGTTTTGCAGTCATATTTATACCCACCTTTAATTGCCTGCAGATTAATGGGCGGTTTATGCAGAAATTTCTAGGGAAGGGGTAGTAACTTTGGGGTGATTGCCATGGAAAGGGAAGGTAACTCCTGGGTGTTGCCATGGCAATGGTAAATTGACATCACACAGTGGTAGGTGTGTCTGATTGAAAGCTGCTTTCCACTCGGCCCTGTTTTAGTTAGTCCTCAATCTGGTCCGGTGTCCAAGCCCCGCCTCTGGAGTAGAGTCCTGACTCTGGAGTAGAGTTCTGAAGTCCTACTTCAGAACCAGCAATGGAGAGTGGAGAGCAGCAGCCACTAACGGAAGAGGGAAGCCAAGAGACTGTGGCATCCTAGAAACCATGGGAAGAAAGGACAACAAGGAGAAGGGAGTGACTGTGTCAAATGCTGCTGATAGGTCCAGAAAGATGAGGACAGAACATACTGCCTATTAGGTTTTGCAACATTAAATGACTGTTTTGCATCTGACGGCTTCAGTTTTCTCTGTGAAGTAGGAGGCATGGTCATCTGTTGAGGTATGGGGTGGGGTAGAGATAGTTGGGGAGTTGGCAGGGTGGGAGATTTAGGGAGAATGAAGAAAGTTTGAAAACATCGTTGGGGAAAGTGAAAGGGCAAGTCAATCAGAGAAAAGAATCAGGATTGCTGGACGGTATGGAAAGCCTATTTGACGTGTAGAAAAGGCAGTTGTATTCACAGCTGCAGCCGAGAAGACTGTTAAGAGTTAATAAAGTGCGTGCGTGCGTGTGTGTGTGTGTTTTAATTTAAAAATAAGAACAGCAGATCCTTGTTTAGGGCCTCAAAGACAGTTTCAAGATAAGAAAAAAACAGGATGCTGACAGTCCAGGAGAGGCCACTTGGACCTCAGGGGAGTGTCATGTAGCAATGTCCAGCTGTAAGAAATCACATAGCCAGAGATTGCTGAACAAGCTTTTATCCCCGCACAAAGAGCTGCTCCTGAAGCAGTTTGACACTGGGCTGCACCAGGTGACATTTGTTGTCCTGATGTTGCTTTCCATTTCCTGGCTGGCCTCAAGGAGCATGTATACATATGTCTTGCATATTGCAAGGGGGATCTGGAATGAGACCCAGATGGCTGTGTTCTGATGGGCTCACTAATGCGTTCCTTGCCTTTCTGAGGATAATAGTGACAATAACATTTAATACTTTATGAGTCCGGCTCTAAGTGCTATACATGTCCACTTATTGAATGTCTCGCACAGCTCTGTGTGGTAGACACTATTGTTATTGAGGCTCAGAGAGGTTAAATAACATGCTTTGAGCATACCAGTAGGAAGTGGTGGAGCCAGAATTCAGACCCAGGCAGACTGACCAGCAGGGTATAAAACATAGCAAATGTTTACCGTGTATGTGCCAGGCAATGCACTGAGCACTTTACATGGATTATCTCATTTCATCCTCACTACAACCCATTAAGGTTGACACCATTACTAATCCTATTTTACTAATGAGGCTAATTTAACCCAGACCACATAGTTAAGAAGTGGTGGAGGCCACTTTGGAACTCAGAAGAGGGGGCAGGAGCAGGAGAGCTTGTCCCAGACTGCCTGATATATTCCTTGCCCCGTGATAGGAACGTGAAAATAAATGCATGCTTCTTGTGGGCTTTTTCTTAAAGGGTCCTAAAGCGCCCTTCACCTGAGCTGTGATAAGGATAAGGTCTGCATAGTTCCAGAAGTCTAGTCTGGAGATAGATATTTGCAGATCACAGCACATAGCTGGGATATAATGAGATCTCACCGGGAGGGAGTGTAGATAGAGGAACTTAGAGAGCCCAGAGCTGATCTCTCAGAGACTTCAACATAGAAGGGGTGTGCCACAGCAAAGGAGGCTGCGATGGGGCCTATTTTCCTCTTGCCTGAGACTTGTACTGTGAAGCCAGGCGATGACAGAGTGTCAACAATGAGGGAGTGGTCACCAGTGTCAAACAATGTCAAGTGCGATGAGCACTGAGAAGTATTTGATGGCTCTAGCAACACAGGGATCATGGTGAACTCATGGAGAGCTGTTTTGGTGAAGCTCTGAGGGCAGAGGGCAGATTGCACTTGGGGGAGATGTCCATGGGAGGTGAAGAAGTGGAGACAGCGAATGCAGACAACTCTTTGAAGAAGTTGACTGTGAAAGGAATGAGAGATATGACTTAGAGTCAAGAGAATTTTTTAAAGATGGGCTAGATCTGACCATGTGTAGAAGCTGAGGAGCTGGGGAAGGGGAAGCATAAGATACAGGTGAGGAAAGGGATAAATTGAGCAGGGTCTCTGAGAAGAACACTGAAGGAGGGTGTAGCCTGGGAAAAGAAGAGCAGCCCTCATTCTCAGAGACCAGAGGCAAGTTAGCACAACTGGATGTGGAGCAGTTCAGTTTGTAGGTAGAGGAGGGCACGGCTACTCACCTGCCTTACACCTGATGCCTTCTCTTTTCTCTGTGAGGTAAGGTCATTTGTTTAAAGTAAGGGGGAATGAGTATTGTGTTAGATGCTAGAGGAGATTAGCAATAAATGGGGCATGTATTGAGGCATGTACCAATGGTCTGCAGCATACTGGGCCACTTACACACATGCCTCAGTTATTCCTCACAACAACCCTCAGATTAGGTATTATCACCCCATTTATAGATGATGAAGCTGAAGTACTCAGAGGCATAGAAAGTTTGGAATACCTGAGGAATGAAAAGAGAGGTAGCTTGTTAAGCTGATTCAGGTGAAAGAACTGAAGGGAAGCTCTCCCGGTAAGCCGAGGTGGGCTTTCTTAACTACGGACTGGCTCTAGTTGCCCAGCAGCTTGCAGCTGTGGTCACCCGACTGGCGAAAGAGTGGACAGGTGGTCAGATTGAGGCAGAGTTGAGGGCCAGGCCTTGCTGATGGATAGAGAGGGTAAAGAGTTTGGGTGCTAGAGCCAAAGTAATTTAAGTGAGCACGTTTGCGTGGTGGTGTGTGCCTATAGTTTCAGCTACCTGGGAGGCCAAGGTGGGAGGATCGATTGAGCCCAGGAGGTCAAGGCTGCAGTGTGTCATGATCATGCCACTGTACTCCAGCCTGGGCAACCAGAGTGAGACCCTGTCTCTAAAGAAAAGGGGGTGGGTTGGGGTGGAGGCAGGGAGAGCATTAGAAAAAATAGCTAATGCATGCTCGGCTTAATACCTAGGTGATGGAATGATCTGTGCAGCAAACCACCATGGCACACATTTACCCATATAACAAACCTGCACATCCTGCACATGTACCCCAGAAATTAAAATACAAATTAGAATTAAAAACGTGAAAAAAGTGATCACACTTGGAGTCCAGGCTGAAGGAAGGATGTGAACTCAGATGTGAATGGAGAAGGTGGGCAAACGCAGACTGCTCACAGTTCTGAAAGTCTACTGGAGGCTTAAGGAATAGACTCAGTGGGAGAGTGAGAAAGTAGGAAGAATGGGAAGTTGTAATCAGGTCAGAGATTGAGATTTTGGAGGAGGTGAACCCAGAGATGGCAAAGCCAAAGCAACATCCCTGGGCATGTGGCATGAGGTTGAGAGTGAGGCCCTGGAAGTGAGGACATAAAGGAATTATGAGGCCTGGTTTTGGAGGGGTGTCCACATAGGCTCTGAAGTCACTCAGGGTGATGGCAGCATGTGAGGTCTAGAGCAGAGGCAGATGGCAGCCTCATTTCTTCTCATGGTTTGGGAGAATGAGCAGCTCTGTTGGTGGGGATGGACACTACTTGGGAAATGGTGGATTCAGCATGAGAATTAGGGTACCTACTAAGGTTGATGACTAGGAGGGCATCCAAACCAGGCTTTCTCTACATCCAATGTCATCATTTAGTTAACAATATTTAAATGTACTTTACAGTTTATAAAGTATGTCTCCACTGAAATGTTCCACTGCATGAATTTTAGGTACAGTATCTTAATGCCTTTTCTGACCACGACAGCTTGGAAATTGAGATGATGCTGGCCTGCACAAAGTTACAAATGTGTTTTGAACCATTTTTTAAAACCTATTTTAACAATACTCTCTTGGCATCTGGCACATAGAGCTCATTTTTGTTTTCCTCCTCTGTCCTCCACCCAAACAAACAAACAAAAAAACTCCTAGCATCACTTCTTTCCAGATCTCTGAACTCTGTGGAGTCTTTTGCCCCAGTGAGCTGAAAGACCAAAATTAAGGCCTCTGGCCTAATACTTTTTTCCTGCCACATGAGGGCAGACTTCTAAACAAAAAAGGGGAAACAACTGTTTACGTTTTACTGTATAGAACTGAAAATAGTGAGAAGTAATGTTACTGCCAGATTTTGTGTGGTTTCAAGGTCTTGACAAATCTACCACTCTCTTTAAACCTGCAGCTTTTCCTGTTCATTGTGTACTGATGTATACACTGGCTTACTCCTTCCCCTCCTTTTTTATTTTCTCCCTTCCTCTGTAATTCCCTGACTCCCATAACTGTTTATTGAGCATTTACTGTAGGTACAGTTGCCAGATAAAATACGAAAAACTGAGTTGAACTTTAGATAATTTTTTTTTGTATAAGTATGTCCCATGCATATGCTTGGGGCATACTTAAATTTGAAATATTTATAGTTTGTCTGGAATTCAAATTTAATTGGATGGCCTGTATTTTTATTTGCTAAATCTGGCTACTCTAACCCTGGGCCAAGAGTGGTGCTGGAAACTGGTGTGCTGGGGCCGGTCACAGAGCTCTCAGGCTCCTGGCAGAAGCAAGCTTAAAAGAGTGATAAGTGGCTAGGCGTGGTGGCTCATGCCTGTAATCCCAGCACTTTGGGAGGCCGAGATGGGTGGATCACCTGAGGTCAGGAGTTTGAGACCAGCCTGGCCAATATGGTGAAAAGAAACCCCGTCTCTTTTAAAAATACAAACAAAATTTAGCCGGGCGTGATGGCGGGCACCTGTAATCCCAGCTACTTGGGAGGCTGAGGCAGGAGAATCGCTTGAACCCGGGAGGCATGGGTTGCAGTGAACTGAGATCGTGCCACTGCACTCCACCCTGGGCGACAGAGCAAGACCCTGTCTCAAAAAAAAAAAAAAAAAAAAGTGATCAGTGCAATGCTACAGCCGTACAGAGATGTGGGGCAGCTGGGGCAACCTACCAGCATGGGTAATCAAGGAAGACTCCCCCAGCAGCCTCATCTTCAGTGCTCCCTCTTAGCCCCTGTACTCCACCTTTGCACGTTCCATTCTTTCAGCCTGCGGCACCCATTTCAAGTGTCTCCTCTGGGAAATCTCTCCTGATTTCAGAGCGAACTGTCACTGTGATACTTTTTTTTTTTTTTTTTTTTTTTATTTTGAGACGGAGTCTCGCTTTGTCGCCCAGGCTGGAGTGCAGTGGCCGGATCTCAGCTCACTGCAAGCTCCGCCTCCCGGGTTCACGCCATTCTCCTGCCTCAGCCTCCCGAGTAGCTGGGACTACAGGCGCCCGCCACCTCGCCCGGCTAGTTTTTTGTATTTTTTAGTAGAGACGGGGTTTCACCATGTTAGCCAGGATAGTCTCGATCTCCTGACCTCGTGATCCACCCGTCTCGGCCTCCCAAAGTGCTGGGATTACAGGCTTGAGCCACCGCGCCCGGCCTGTCACTGTGATACTTTGTATCCACATCTCCAGTAACACTTACCACACTTTTCGTTTACATTTCTGTCTCATCCAACAAAACTAGAGGTCAGAGATTTGAGTCTTCCTCATCTCTGTTTCTCCACTGCTGAACATGGTGCCTGGCACATAATGTGCACTCAACATGTATACAATTTTTAAAATGAGGGATTTTAGTTCCAGACCTTAGGAAAGTCACTGAATTTTTCTTTGCTTCTGTTTGGCTAACATATATAAAAAGGAGGTCTGATTCAATGACCTCTAATGTCCTTGAAAGATCTAGAAAGAGTCCCATGATTCTAAGTTAAGTTGGAGATTGGCCAGGTATGTGCAGTAATTCCACTTCTAAAGCAGGCAGCAAACTGCTCTTTAGGGCTTGCTATGATCTGAAGCTTTATGTCTCCTCCAAATTCGTGTGTTAAAATCCCGACCTCCAAGGTGATGGTATTACGAGGTGGATTCAGCATGAGAATTACCTAATACCTAGCTGATCCCTGGGAAAACCAGACTCCTCCTATTCACAGGTAAAAGTCAAACACTGGTTAATTTTGCTATAATTTCCTGCTAATCTTGGCCAAGCCTCGACTACATGGCATACGGCAAGGGTCTGAGTTTTGGAGTCAGGCAGACATGGATTCAAATTCTGACTCCCCCATTTACCATCTCTGTGACCTTGGACAAGGTACTCACCATCATAAATCTTTTCCTTCTTCTGTAAAATAGAAGTAATAATATTACCTGCCTCCAAAGTTGTTGTGAAGACGAAAAACAATATAGGCAAAGTTCTTGGCATAGTGCCTGACACCTAATAGGTGCTCAATTATTGGGCTTTATTATCAAACACCTTTTCATTTATCGCAAGGTGAATGAATCCCCGTGGTTTTGTCTACAGGATCCACTCCAAACCTTTTCACTTTCCTTAGCCTTCAGTTCTCACTTTCCTTCCTTGCTTTCTATGTTCTTGCATTGGTTTTACTGGCTCCTTTTCCTTCTTCTATTTCCTAAGTGAAAGTATTCCTTCAAGATCCTGTGCTCTGCTGGTCCTAAGGTAGTGAGTTACTTCAATTGCTTGTTCACAGTCAGTTACAGGTCAAACTCCTTGTTCTACTCTTTCCACCCTTCTCACTACTGCACTTGACTAGGAAAAAAAAAATCCTGTGCTCAAAACTCTTTTTTTTTCTTGTATTCTCTCAGCAATTTCATTTCAGGCATATGTGAATAACTTTTTTCTTTTTCTTTTCTTTTCTCTTTTTTTTTCTTTCTTTCTTTCTTTTTTCTTTTCTTTCTTTCTTTCTTTTTTTTTTTTTTTTTGAGACTGTGTCTTGCTCTGTAGCCCAGGCTGGAATGCAGCAGCATGACCTTGGCTCACTGCAGCCTCAACCCTCTGGGCTCAAGTGATCCTCCCTCCTCAGTATCCCAAGTAACTGGGGCTATAGGCATGCACCACCTCACCTAGCTAATTTTTGTATTTTTTGTCAAGATGGGTTTTTTGCCATGTTGCCCAGGCTAGTCTCGGACTCCTGGGCTCAAGCGAGTTGCCTGGTTCTGCCTCCCAAAGTGTTGGGATTACAGGCATGAACCACCATGTCCAGCCTATGAATAACTTCTAAATGTGTATCTCTGGTCCCAGCTTTTCACTTGAGCTCCAGACCTGGTTTCCAAACTCCTGATTGGCCATTGTCACCAGGATGTCCTGAGGGCCCTGCACACCTAGTATATGTTAAAGTCATTATATGAGAGGAGAAATATCTTTTCCTCATCCATGGCTAGGTTCATGGCTGAGGTACCTATAAGAAAAGACAGATTAACAAGAGAAAACAGACACATTTATTTAAGAAGTTTTCCATGATGCGGGAGCCTTCCTAAGGAAATGAAGACTCAGAGAAACAGGTAAACCTGTGTATTTTTAATGCTAGATTTCATGAAGAAGTGGATAGTGGTGAAGGATGATTACATACAAAAGTATAATCTAATGGTAATCAACTGGCAGGGGGAATTTAACAAGGCCTGTTTATTCAGATTCTTCTTTGTGACCCTGTGTCTTCATAGAAAATGATGTTCCTTTCTTCCAGGTATGGAGAGGATACCTCTCAAATGAGAGTCTAATGACCTGCTTCAGGGGAGTGTCAGAAAATCCTTTGTACCTGTTTTAGAGGAGAAGGGCAAGGGGAAACTGAGAATGACCTTCCTGCTTCTGTTGTTTTCTCAAATGCCAAGCAAGGTGCTATATTTTGGGGTAGCATATCCTGAACCCCATCAACATCATTTCCAACTCTGCTCCCCATCCCCACCCTAAACCTGTTCCTTTTGACTGTCTTATATCTATTAATGGCTTCACTATCTTCTCAGATGGTGGCCTTAAAACCTCAACCTCTTAGGGTTCTAAGGAATTACCATGCAATTTCCACAACCCCATTCTCACTGCCATCAACCAGGTTCACACTTCAGCATCTTGTTCTCCAGTGGAAGCAATCTGTTTCCAGTGAATAGGCTATTTGGGCCCTCTGGATCTTTGCATATGGTATTTTACCCAGAGTATTCCCTTTGTCTGATATCAAGATTGCTGAGAAATACAATTCAGAAATCTGGATGTTGAGTGAGGATTTAAAGCATAGGGAGGAGCCGGGCATGGTGGCTCACGCCTGTAATCCCAGCACTTTGGGAGGCTGAGGCGGGCAGATCACGAGGTCAGGAGATCGAGACCATCCTGGCTAACATGGTGAAACCCCATCTCTACTAAAAATAAAAAAAAAAAATCAGCCGGGTGTGGTGGCACATGCCTGTAGTCCCAGCTACTCGGGAGGGCGAGACAGGAGAATTGCTTGAACCTGGGAGGTGGAGGTTGCAGTGAGCCGAGATTGCACCACTGCACTCCAGCTTGGGTGACAAAGCGAGACTCGGTCTCAAAAAAAAAAATAAATAAAAATAAATAAAAATTAAAATTAAAAAATAAATAAAGCATAGGGAGGAAAATGGTCTTGAGGGATATTTTATTTCAGCTATGATGAAGCCCCAGGAATGGACCCTGATCTGTAGCAAATGCTACCTTTCTAAGGAAAGGATTACATTCCCTAGATTCAACGTTTCTCTCCCCCATATGGAACAAGAAACACATTACCAAACTATGTTCTTGGAATACCTTTTTTTTTTTTTTTTCCCAATGCTAAGATTGACTGAGAAACATTATTGAGTGTGTTGACACAATTGGCTAAGCCACAGTAGAGTTGACAGTGTCTGCCTCCATTATGAGTTGATTTAATCAGCTGACATTTCAAAAAAGCAATTTTAATCCTACCAGACAATTCCACTCTTAGGCTGTTATACCCTAGGGAAACTCTTGTACATGCTCTTTAAAGACACGTAAAAGATTATTTACAGTAGCAAACTGTCCCAAACTGGAGACAACCCAAATGCCCATCAATAGTAGAAAGGATGAATACATTACGGTATATTTATACAATAGAATATCAACAACAACAAAAAAGATGATCTAGAGGCACATACAAAACCATGGATAAATCTCAAAAGCAATGCTGAAAAAAGTAAGTCAGAGAACACACGCAGTATACTTCCATTTATATGGAGTTCAAAGCCAGGCAAAATTAAGTCATACCATATTGGTTGGAGATAAATATGCACGTGACAAAACTATAAAGATAAGCAAGTAACAGCGCAAAATTCAGGAGAATGACTAGTCTTGAAGGTGGAGAGCTGGGGAGGGTAGGTGCAGGAGGGGCATAGAGAGCTTTGAAGGCGTTGTATTTCTTACGATGAATGGTGGGTACACAGATTTAATTTCATTGTTACTCTTTAAACTGTGTTGTTACATGAAATACACCATTATATGTGCCACATACTTCATGATTTTTAAAGCTTTATTTTAAAAATTTAATATTATCCCCCAGTTCTTTGAGATGAGAAGATAGGTCTTCCTTTTAGCTAGATTGCTCTTGTCCTCCTTCAAATTTCCCTTCAAACTTCTTTGGGTAGCATTCTCTGACTCCCCATGTTGATTTATTTGATATAGAACATTACAAACATGCACAGAAACAGAGAGAATAATATAATGAGCTACCCATATAACTGTCACTCACCGTCAACAATCATCAATATATAGCTATTCATGTTTCTATACCCTGGCACATTCCCCTCCTGTCAGGGATCATTTGAAAGGAAATCCGAGCCATCCTATCTTTTCATAGGAATTAAATACTTTAGTAAAATTAAATACTAAAACACTAAAATAAAGTTCATACTGAAGTAAAATTAAATACTTTAGTAGAGCACTTTAATACTAATTAAATACTAAAGTATTAATGCTTTACTACTTAAAGTTGGTGCTAAATGAGTAGGTGCTAAATGAATGTTTTATTGAGTGAGTGAATGATGTCGCTCTCTTGTATTGTTTATGTGCTCTTTCTTCTTTTCCAATTTGTAGAAAGATAAGGAATTTGTGAAACTTTGATTTAAACCCCCTGGGGTAAGGTATTATGCAAAATTCTTTTGATAGTTACTTTTCTTAAAAGGTTTTTACAAATTTCATTGTGGAGTGCACTTTATTTATTGTCTTTTCCTTTGTTGCCCATTTCCTGAGCCGCAACAGTCTTGATAAGCTTGTTTGAATTTAAACACAAAAGTTCCCTGTTCTGTAACTTGATGGGGGGCTCCCAGCAGCCTTGCCCTCAGAGGGAACTGTAGGTTAACGACTTTTGAGTAATACATTACTCACCGGAGCTTCTTAGAAATATCTTCTGACGCAAATTATTACTTTCTGAGATATCTTTGCTCTGTTCCTTGAATTTCACCTGTCATTCCCCTCTTGGGGACACCCTGCCCCCAAATGCATGAAAAACAACATCACTGAGAAAGCTGAGAACCAATTTCCTTCTGTGTACCTTACTCCAGCATTTCCTCCTGATTCTCAGTTGAGGCATATGTACTCTGCAGTGCCCAGGGCTAAACATCCCTTCCGTTAGCTCTGTAACAGGTACTTAGACTCTTATTTATTGTCTGTTCTACTATGTCCCAAACACAAAAGGTACCAAGGTCACCAAATAAGAAAACTTTTCTATATGTTATTGGATTTGATAATATTGTACTCCGTACCCATTTTATCCTGTGAATACCACTGATGTCCTTAGAATAGTTTTAGAAATACTTCCTGTTTTCCTGATTCCAGGAAATGGAACTGACTCATGGGACTTGCAATATTATTTTTGTAAAATTGTTTTGAACCAGACTCAATAATTTAAACTTCAACCAAACTTATCTTGCTCTCGCTCTAAGTATGTAGGGTTTATGGAATTATGTTGGAAATGGCAAATGATGAAGTCCCTCCCTCATTTTTTTAAATGCAGCAGTTAGATAATAGTGAATTAAGATTTCCTGGAGAGCCAATTTTAAGCCATCAACTGGCAGTGAAAGATGAACAAAGACTGGATGACATATTGAAATTATACCTAGTACATAAACTCCTATCAAACACTTCTAATCTGGCAAACAATGCAATGAGTGACAGCAAATGCAATAAAACAGAAACCTCGATCAATTATCTTGGAAAGATTGCAGTCAGCAGATAAAAACGGGACCATGGAGTCTTCTGAATTAACTAGCTCTGAGAACATGCATCAGTCTTTCATCCTTTATTATTTCATCCTTTTCCTTTGAAGTAAACTTAAAAATAGTCTTTTTGCCAACTCCTCAAAATGAAATATTCACTATATCACTCTTATTCCTTATTCAAAACTGGTATTAGTGTGTTTTTATACTGAAGACATCAAAGAAACTATGGCGTATACTTGTATAAACATAAGGAAGCCTGAAGTATATTGCTTATTTTTCTATGAAATAAATGCAAAATCATGTTACTTCAATGTGCGTTTACTGAATTCTACCTGGATTTTCTGAAAGAAATTTCCTCTTCCTTTTTGATACAATCCTTGTTGAATGGATGAAATATGTGGCAGTTTATTTCTAGCATTTTGCTATCAGCCACACCTTTTATCCATAATAATGCCCATCAAGAGTATTGTACTATTTTAGTTTTTCCAATTGGTTTGGATTTTAACAGTTTTGTTCCACTGTTAAATAGTATTTAACTTTTCTGTACATAATTATGCAAGTATATTTGGATGTCTTCTATTCATTCCACATTTTAAAATATCTGAACATACCCTGTTACATGTCATAGACACCATTGGCTGCTTAGCACCACTCCCTCTTACGTGATAGCGTAACCCTAATTTGTACTGGTATGAGGCACTATGGGTCTTAAGAGAGGCTAGACCTCTCCCCAGTTCCAACCCTTAACCAGGCTAAATGAGCCATGATAATTTCATCACTCTTGTTAATGACTGGCTTAGGCACAGACATGTAATATGATTCTGGTCAATAACACATGTGGAAAAGTTTATTGGAGATTTTCTCAGAAGGCTTTTTCTGAGAAAGGGATACCAGAAAAGGATGTCCTCTCTTCTTCTCTTTGGAAGTTGTTGTTTGAGGACATGGTGACTGGAGCTGTTGTGGTCATTCTGCAACTATGAGTAGAGTAACAGAAAAACTGAGAATCTCAGAGCAGAAAAATGGAAAGGACCCGAATCCTTGATAACATTGTCGAGACAGTGAATTACCAAAACTGCCTTATCTCAGTTCTCCTTGTCATAATTTAATAAGCTGACTTTATTGTTGAAGCCAGTTGGGGTTGGGTTTTCTGTTACTTGCATTCAGGCATCTTAACTGACATACTCCATAAAGCTGATGGTTCTTATATTGCAGTACGTGCTGTCATTCTCCCATTTCCTAACACTTCACTAAAATGTCTTAGATTCAGTCCTATTGGAGCCGAACATCAACATGAAATAATTAAAACTGAATTATAGATTGAAAACTGAATTTTTCTATTAACACATTTATTTTATTAATAGAAATGTGTACTTATAAAAATGATAGTTTATGTCATAGAAAATTAGGGCAAAGCATTTATCTCTCTGTTTTCAACTGTAGAATGATTGCGGAAGGTGTGCTCATTAAATTTGTGGTTGCCACAAAGATAGGAGAGCACTGACATGATAGGCAACATACAGAAATATCTTCACGGACTATAATCATGAGCCCAAAACAATAAGGTGAAATGGAATCGAGAGAAATGTAGGCTTTTGCATTTTGGTTAAAGAGACAAAAGCTAATGCTGTTTGGAATGAGGGTTAAAGGCTGTTTATAGGAACAGTGTCTGGGGATTTCAGTTAAATGCTAATTACATAAATGGCAGGATTAGGACAAGCCTACAAATTATGAAAAATGTAAATATATAAATCCTTCCTTTATTCCACAAGAATCTATTAACCTCTTATTCAGCAAATGCATATTGGTAGCTGGTTAAGAGAAGGGGCTTTGGGCTTCAACTGATCTTAGTTTGACCTTTGTGACTTTGGGCACATTACTTTACTTCTCTGTGCCTCTGTTTTCTTATTTGTAAAATATGATTAATAATAGTACACAGTGATTGAGGGGATGAAAATAAGATAATATGTATTAGTCCATTCTCCCATTGCTATAAAGAACTATCTGAGACTGGGTAATTTATACAGAAAACAGGTTTAATTGGCTCATGGTTCCACAGACTGTACAGGAAGCATGGCTGGGGAGGCCTCAGGAAACTTACAATCATGGTGGAAAGCAAAGGGAAAGCAGGTACATTTTCACATGACCAGAAGAGAGAGAGTGAGGTGGGAAGTGCTACACACTTTTAAACAACCAGATCTCCTGAGAATTCACCATCACAAGAACAGCAAAGGTGAAATCCGCCCCATGATCCAATCACCTCCTACCAGGCCCCCTCGCCCAACACTGGGGATTACAATTTGACATGAGATTTGGGTGGGAACACAGAGTCAAACCGTATCATAATATATGCAAAGGGCCTGGAACAGTATTTATAGCAATAATTTTAGTGTTTAGGCTAGTATTAGGTCAAAGGTGATAATTTTTCCATAATAATTTGTTTTTTTCAGCTTAAACTGGAGAAACTTAATTTTTGTACCGTATTTTGAGGTACACCAATAGACTAGAGAGTGACTGGATAAGCATGAAAAGAGAATCTGGAAACAATATCACATAAGGAATAATTTTCAAGAATTAAGCATTTGACCTGAAGAGAAAAGACTTCATATATTTTAAAGGGAGCCATGTGAGTAAGGTAATAAATTTATTTTGTGTTGCTTCAAGGAGAGCCCTAGAAACTAGAAAAAGCAACAGAATTCAGCTCAGAATACTGAAGACTTAAATCTGATTGCTCTGCAACAATTGTCGAGCCTAAATGAAAAAGCAGTGACCTCTCTATCGTTGTAAGTACTTGGGCAGATGCCAGTGATGGGGCAGAAGCCAGATGAGCATCTGTCAGGGTTGACACATGGAATTCAGTGAGTCTTGCAATTCTTACAATTGCTGTATATTTGACTTGAGTCCCTTATGCCAATAAGATTCATATTTAATTTCCATCCATGTTTCCTTGAAAGGTTTTCTTAACCACAAGGAATAGTAACACATCAACGAGGAAACTCTACTGTCTTGTATGTTTTGCAGAATCAAAAATTTCAGAGCTGAAATGCCCTTTAGAAATTAAACACATAGGTCAGGTGTGGTGGCTCATGCCTGTCATCCCAGCACTTTGGGAGGCTGAGACGGGTGGATCACTTGAGGTCAGGAGTTTGAGAGCAGCCTGACCGACATGGAGAAACCCCATCTCTACTAAAAATACAAAATTAGCTGGGCGTGGTGGCACATACCTATAATCCCAGCTACTTGGGAGGCTGAGGCAGGAGAATCACTTGAACCCGGGAGGCGGAGGTTGTGGTGAGCCGAGATCGCACCATTGTACTCCAGCCTGGGCAACAAGAGCAAAAGAAAGAAATCAAACAGATATATTTCTCAATTAATGGTCCATGAATCAACAAGGGAATTAAGAAACAAATTATCCTTATTTTTATATTTTGTTAATGTTTCTTTCATTATAAAAATAATATTAGCACATTAAATAAAATGGTAAAAGAGAAAGGAAAAACAGTTCCACCACATCATTTTTATATGTTTTTTCATAGATATTTGTATTATATATAGTGAGATTTTTTGGATGCTATTTTCAGTATGTAATGGTTGTATTGGTCTGCTAGGGCTGCCATAACTAAGTACCACAAATTGGGTGACTTAAACAACAAAAATTTGTTTCAGTTCTGGAGGCTAGAAGTCCAAAATCAACATGTTGACAGGGTTGGTTCCTTCTGAGAGCTGTGAGGAAACATCTGTTCAATGCTTCTTCCATAGCTTCTGGTGGTTTGCTGGCAATCTTTGGAATTCCTTGGCTTGTAGAAGCATCTCCTTATATCTGCCTTTATTTTCACATAGCATTCTTTATTTATCACCATATCTGCCTTTATTTTCACATAGCATTCTTCCTGTGTGTGTGACTGTCCCTAAATATCCTTTTTTTATAAGGACACCAGTCATATAGGATGAGAAGCCCGTCCTATTCCAGTATGACCTCATCCTAACTTAAATAATTACATCTCTGATGACCCTGTTTTCACATCAGGTCACATTCTGGTGTACCCGTAGTGAGGACTTCAACATATGCATGTTGGGGAGGACACAATTCAACCCATAACAAGAGTCAAACCAATTTACAGTATCACCTACAATGTATAAGAGTTCCTGTTCTCCTATATTCCCAACAATAATCCTTAATGGTATTATGTTACAAAATTACTTTTTGCTAATTACATGAAGAATTGCACCCTAGTGTTGTTTTAATATATATTTCCTTGCTAGTGAGTGTGAATGGTTTTCTGTGTTTGCTTCCTAGTTGAATTTCTTTTGTGAGTGGTCTGTTCCTGTCCACTGCCCGTATTTTTTTTAAATTATGAAAGTAATATATTATAAAAAGTTTGAAACACAGAGGAAATACAAACCACCCATACTCCAACACAGCTATTATCATTTTTATTGCCTTCTGGGCTATTTTCATATGCATGTTTTTCTCTTTTGTAATTGTAGTGCACATATAGTCTTATCTCTTACTTTTTTCATGTTATAGTGTATTATAACATGGAAATGGGTTAATCCTCAGTGTACCAGAATAGTTCATTCTTAAATAATTATGAATTCAGAACTAGGCTTCTGGTATTAGACAAAATAATAAGTCTTTTTAAGGGTATAATTACTTGGCTATTAAGGGAGTACAAAATAAGAAGACTCCTGGTTGCAAGAAAGTTAAAATTACATTTTCATACCATGGTCTATCTTTGGATACATGGCACACAGGTGTCCAGCACATGTTGAATGAATTAATAGTCTAGTTATTTGATGTAATTTGTATTCATTTTTCAGGTGATACAACTCAGTTCTGAGAATTTTCGGTTTTCTAGACCACATGCTTGAAATACAACATTAAGACTATCTTAATGTATATGTCATATATTTAAGAACCAGCACCATACTAGGCAAAATTAGAATAAGGTCTGTGATTTTAAAAATGTATTTTAGGCTGGGCATGGTGACTCATGCCTATAATCCCAGAACTTTGGGAGGTTGAGGCAGGAGGATTACTTGAGTTCAGGAGTTTGAGACCAGCCTGGGCAACATAAGGAGACCCTATCTCTACAAAAAGTTTAAAAATTAGCCAGGCGTAGTGGCATGTGCCTGTAGTCCCAGCTACTGGGGAGTCTGAGGTGAGAGGCTCATTTGAGCCAAGGAGGTTGAGGCCGTGGTGAGTTATGATAGATACCACACTCCAGCCTGGGCGACAGAGTGAGACCCTGTCTAAAAAACAAAAATTAAAATAAAATTTAAATTTAAAATATATTTTAAAAGCCATTAAGTGAAAAGTGAAAAAAGTGTTTTACAAAGGGTCTTTCAAAGTAAACTTGTATATATATTAAAAACTAGGGTTTCATAAAAACAAATTTATTGTGAACAAATAGAAGCATAGTATCTTTTTCTTCTTTGTAAAGAAAAAAGTTCTTGTTAGAACCAAAAGATGTTACAAGTCATCATTTGTCCCTCATCTGAAATAATTTAACTAAAAGATATATCTAATGGTATCTGTAATACTACTGGCAATATACATAATAATTTATTTTTCTATTTTTTAATTCTGCCTCTTATTTCATTGGTAATATTTTGCCAAAATTGTCACTTGTAGTTCAGTCATTCTCATTAAACTGTAAAGACTGTTCTTAAAGAGAAACTTAAAATAAAAGCTTCACATCTAAAGAAAAAGTGTTATAATAAGAATTGCTTCTCAAAATATGTAGTGAAGGACTTTTCTACAAACTTCCGATCTGTAGTGGGCCAATACTTGTATAAAATGCAATAAAAATGAAAATGTTATTTAAAATACTAGAACAGACACATGCACACGTATGTTTATTGGGGCACTATTCACAATAGCAAAGACTTGGAATCAACCCAAATGTCCATCAATGACAGACTGGATTAAGAAAATGTGGCACAGATACACCATGGAATACTATGCAGCTATAAAAAAGGATGAGTTTGTGTCCTTTGTAGGGACATGGATACAGCTGGAAACCATCATTCTCAGCAAACTATCACAAGAACAGAAAACCAAACACCACATGTTCTCACTCATAGGTGGGAATTGAACAATGAGATCACTTGGACACAGGAAGGGGAACATCACACACCAGGGCCTACTGTGGGGAGCGAGAAAGGGGGAAGGATAGCATTAGGAGATATACCTAATGTAAATGACGAGTTAATGGGTGCAGCACACCAACATGGCACATGTGTACATATGTAACAAACCTGCATGTTGTGCACATGTACTCTAGAACATAAGTATAATAAAATAAAATAAAATACTAGAACATTTTTTTAAAACCACTGAAATATAGAAAGTGTAAATCCCAAAATGTTTGTACATTATCCTGTCAAATTCCTATGAAAGTTTAAAAAAGTTTAATTTCAATTCCTATACTTACTTAGGCAGGAACTGGAAAACAGTTCACAGACCACACTTTGAGTAGCATTGTTATGAAAGACAGTCCTTGTCCTTAAGGAACTTAGAATCCTGTTAGAGTGACTACCAAAAGAGTACATGTAACAAAGTACCAAATTGTATTGTAACTCATGCTTCCCCAGACCACACCAGCCTGGAGTAACTTAAGAGCCATGTTCTTCTAGATAACCGTGGGTATAACATGGATAGGGGAGTACATACGTAAGTTCTCAATGAGGCAAACAAACGTTAACAGCTAAAATAACGAAAAGTGTCAAAAGTAAATGAAAACAGCTATTAATATATTAATGATAAAACACAAATCGGCTGGGCGCAGTGGCTCATGCCTGTAATCCTAGCACTTTGGGAGGCTGATGCGGGCAGATCACCTGAGGTCAGGAGTTTGAGACCAGCCTGACCAACGTGGAGAAACGCTGTCTCTACTAAAAATAAAAAATTAGCTGGGTGAGGCGACACATGCCTGTAATCCCAGCTACTTGGGAGGCTGAGGCAGGAGAATTGCTTGAACCTGGGAGGCGGAGGTTGTGGTGAGCCAAGATCGTGCCATTGCACTCCAGTCTGGGCAACAGGAGCGAAACATCTCAAAACAAACAAATAACAACAAAAAACAAACAGACAAACAAAAAACATAAGTCGTGGTTCTTCTAGTTGCGTGACTGAAATTCACAGATTTCATGGACAAAACTGCTGTTGTCTGAGTAATCACAGTGTGGTTAGAATAAGTCACACACATAATTTCTTTGCATTTGCTTCCATCCAGCCTTGAGGAATCTCCAGTTCCCTCTATACTGAGCCCCCACCCTGTTATTTCTGAGAATTCTCTGGAATGTTACTCGTACAATTATCAAGCTGACTCACCGATTCTCCTCCATTAGCTGGCCATCTGCTGCCAAGGCCTTTGATACTGATGAAGTAATTACTGCCAGGGGTTACTGTCTTCAACTTCCAAGTTTCAAGTATGGGAAACAAAAGTTTCATCAGTAGATCATTAGGTTTACTATTGAGAGGTGCTAGGAAGCTTTTCCGCCCTTTGGTTCCCAAATCTATGTATTCTGGTGATGAGAAAGTGGCTATATATATATGGAGAGAGCGAGAGAGAGAGCACTTTCAGAGTGATTCTACATCCTATAGCACAGCATCCCAACCTTGCAATGTGTTAGCTTCCCAGGTGGTATCATAACTGAGTCTTCAGTAAGCCTTTCCAACCAATAATGTATATGATAAGATCAGTGAATCTCATCGACTTTAACCCAATTCATCAGCAGCAGCAACAAACTCAGTTCCTCGTAAGGTACCATACTTTGAGGTGACAAGCCATAATCTAGTGGCAGGTTGATTGATTTAAACCCCTTCCATTATAGGTGGGGTAGTAATTTCCCCTCACTAAAATAGAAACTATTTCTGGATTTGCTCTTCCTGACCTTGCTGGTACCAATCCTCTGCAATGGACACTAGGGCCTTTTGGGAAGCATTCTACTTGAGATATGAAAATTCTCACTCTCTAGGTCCATTCTGAGAAGTTCTTTTCATCTTACAAAGCCTTTGATAGTCTGGCAAAGACTATGAATCCCTTCTCAGAGTAGTATTTTATGTGTAACATATAGAATACGTAAGATTATTAGGGAAATCACTATTACATAATATTATATAGTTCTATCTTCAGGCCACTTAGGGTTCTATGAATCTGAAATTAAGAGATCAACCTTGTTTCCAATTATCCTTTTCACTTCTTCCAAATCCATAACCATCTGACCAAACCATTAGCTCCTGCCAATGGATTGGTATAGATTAGAGATTGGCAAACTCCAGTTTCTTGCCTGTTTTTGTAAATAAAGTTTTATTGGAACACAGCTACACCAATATATTTACATACTCTCTGTGGTGGTGTTTGCACTCCAAGGGTAGAATTGACTAGTTGGAACAGGGATTGTATGTGACAAGCAAAGCAGAAGATACTTACTATCTGGTCCTTTAGAGAAAAAGTTTGTTGATCTCTGGTATAGATCCTGACCTAAAAGTCAAGCAGGCAATGTGGACCAGAAGTTGTACTCTTTGAACTTCTGCCCACTGGGAAAATTTTACTTCTCCACTCTCCTTCAGGGATACCCTTCAGGGCTATAATTCTAGAACAGTTCACTTCTGGGTGCTGCAAGCGTATTATGCAGAGCTAGCTATAAACACAACTTGAATGCCCCATGAGGTTGTAGGGTGAGCCATTGGAAGAATGACTGTGTGGCAGGAGTAGGTATGCTGGAACTTTTACCTTCAAGATCTGCTTAGGTCACATTCCAATTACACAGCTTCCATTGGAGATGAAATGCTTCAAGGCACACCCAAGTTTACAGTTAGGTAGCTCTCAGCACCCAATTTATGATGGACAGTTTGGGTTACATGGTCATTTGAAGTTCTGTTAGAAATTCAATCTAGACTAGAAACTGAAAGCAAGACAGGAATTGGTGTTTAAAGGACAAAAGTTATTTCCTTTAAGGGAACATGGGTTTGTTTCAGAGCTCTAGGTGCTTCTTGCTGTAATTCTGCTGTGTGGGCTTTACACAAGCTGTCACAATATCCCAATCTGCCACAGATGTTCTACATACCATTGGTTTTATTGGATAATAAGGGCCACATGGCACACTCATACCCACTATAGCCTGGGGCTGCTGGAGCACCATCTCTTGCTCTGGGTCCTCGTAAAGATAGAAGATTTTAAAAGTACCCAGTAAATGGAAAGAAGCAACCAATCAAATGTGATAAATGTTTTTTTAACACCCATTGAAGCCCATTAAATGGTAAGGAGTCTAAGATACAACTTTTTGTGCACTTCGGAAGGTATATCCAGTATGTCCCAGATCACTAGACATACATACCCCTTCCACCATTGCACCACTGAGACTACTGCAGTTTCAGCAGGCTCCTACATATTCTAGAGGATTGTTTTCTAACATCTGGGAAACCTGCTAATTTTTGCTCTCTGGTTTCAGTCAACATGATGTCATCAATGGTAGACTAGCACTATGATGTTTATGATGATAGTGGAATGGTAAGGAGATGAAGATTCCCTGCAAGTGAGTGGCATGTGGCTGATGAGTTGACACACACTGTGGCAAGACAATGAAGGTGTGTTCTGCTTCTGGTGTTCTGTGTTTATTGCTGGTCCTGTTTCTATTTAAAATTTTGCTATTTTATGTTTCATAGATTTTTTGCATAAATTTTGGTTTTATAAAATATTGCATTGAATATTATTTATCTTGGTGATTGAGTTTTTTGGTACTCCCTTAAATTTTGTGCCTTAGGCAAGTGCTTTACTTGCCTTACCTTGGTTGCTTAGTTGATATATAGAGAAAATGCCTTCATTAGATCAACAGCTACTTGTCTAGTGCCTATAAGATCATAGCTGAAATAGTAGCCACATTTAGAGTTGACATACAATGAATGGCAACCTAAGGTTACTTTGAAACCTACCTGCTTTTTAAAGTAGCCAAATATGAATTAAGTCATCACTCTAACATCTTACAAGTCATTGCTAATGACATTTACTTCTGCAGTTCTACAAGGGAGGCAGTATTGCTTTTTTATTAGGCAGGTGGAGGTCTGGGAGATTTCACTTGGTCCTTTTGCCAACATAGTCTTAAAAGCCCTGTCTGTGGCTCAAGAAGCCCAGGGAGGCATTCTGTAAGTTGCTGTATATGCATTTTATTTATACCTTCAGTAACTGAAGATGTTTCCACTAGATTGGGTTTGGCAGTTTCATTGGTCTAAGTGAGACTGACTAGGGTCAAAACTGAATTGATATCTTGTCAATCCCTATCCTAAAAGTCTGACTGGTGACCATAGTATTCTGGCAGTCTAGGAATTAGTATTAATTCAGAGATAGGCTCTACTAATTTCCAAACTTTTGGGGTATTTCTTCTTCCCCAGGGAAAATGGCTGTAGGTTCACTGGGGGAAAAGCAGAGAGGAAAATGTAACAGGAATGCACAGAGGAATGATGCAAATACTTGTGGTGTTCTTCCTCAAGGTAACTCATCCTCCCTTTCATTTGCTCAGGTCTGGTATTTGGCTAAAAGGCCATGCCTTTCTGTTGTGGCAAATCGAGTCAGGTCTCTGTCCACTAAACCAGGAGTTTTGTCAGTTGTAAAAGGACCTCAGCAGGCTGCCTGGCTATTTCTGTGCTTGGGTCCCTGTTCAATTATACAATGCCAAAGATCCCTGTGAAACACATTCCTGATTACCATACAGGCCCTGCTGCCTATTCTAGCATTCACAACATCCCCATGTCTACGCTGATTCAGTGTCCTCAGCTAGTCTTTGCTATCCAAGACTCAATATTCCAATTGAAATTGGCAAGCTCATTGTGACATAGTATGTCATACTAGCATCTCCACCTAGAAAGAACAAGCCAATGAAGTTGTTTTAAAATATAATGGGTATTGAGTATCATAATTTTCCAACCATCGTAGTAAAGATTGGATCATCAACTGATGCTAAGACAAAGGGAAAATTTTGATGAGGAGCAAAATATTTGCATTGTTCTTAAAGTGTGTCTCCACAGACTGCTTATTAGCTGCTAGAGAAAAAACAATAACTATAAAGTGAAAAAATCAGAAAATAACTTGATTGAGTGATCAAAATTAACATTGCCCATGGCAGGAGGCTGGTAGACATCATCCTCTGCCTTCCAATATAATGCCCCAAGAAGGACGCAGCATCAATTATGTAGTTTTCTAGCCAAGAATGCATAATATGAATCTTAAAATGAGGAAATAGTGGACAAACTCCAAATGAGGAATACTCTATTAAAACAGAAGGAATGGAGACTGTATTCTTCAAAAATCTCAATGTTTATGAGAACACATGGACACAGGGAGGGGAACAATCACACACCGGAACCTGTCGGGGGTTGGGGAACAAGGGGAGAGAAAGCAGTAGGACAAATATCTAATACATGTGGGGCTTGAAACCTAGATGACGGGTTTATAGGTGCAGCAAACCACCATGGTGCGGGTATACCTATGTAACAAACCTGCATGTTCAGCACATGTATCCCAGAACTTAAGCTAAAAATAAAAAATAAAAAAAAGACCATTAGAGATGGAAAAAAAATCTCAATATTCTGAAAGAAAAATTGTTTAAATGTTCTAGACTAAAGGAGACTAAAATGACATGGTACCTAAACACAATACCTGGTCCTAGGCTGGATCCTGTGCTAAAGCATAAACAAGTATTGTAAAGGACATTATTGGTCAATTGGCAAAATTGCAATATGAATGTTCAATTAGATCAAAGCTTTGTATTCATGTTAAATTTAATGAAGTTAATAGCTATACTATGGTTATGTAAGAGAATATTCTTATTCTTAGAAAATACACAGTGGGGCCAGGTGTTGTGGCTCACTCCTGTAATCCCAGCACTATGGGAGGCAGAGGCGGGCGGATCACAAGGTCAGGAGATGGAGACCATCCTGGCTAACACAGTGAAACCCCATCTCTACTAAAAATACAAAAAATAAAATAAAAATTAGCCGAGCGTGGTGGTGGGTGCCTGCAGTCCCAGCTACTCAGGAGGCTGAGGCAGGAGAATGGCATGAACCCGGGAGACGGAGCTTGCAGTGAGCCGAGATTGCGCCACTGCATTCCAGCCTGGGTGACACAGTGAGACTCTGCTAAAAAAAAAAAAAAAAAAAAAAAAGGAAAGAAAATACACAGTGAAGGACTTATGGGGTATGCAAAGTACTCTTAAAAAGTTCAGAAAAATTATGTGTGTGTACATGCACACACAAAAAGAATATGTGTACAAATGATAAAGCAAATAAGGTGAACTGTTAGCAATAGATACATTTGAGTAAAGGGCATATGAATGTTCTTTGTGCCACTCTTATTCTTGCAACTCTTCTAAAAGTTTTACATTACTTTCAAAGAAAAAAGAAGATATCTGAGGTTAACTCACCAATTTGTCTCAAGTCATCTGGTCTTTCAGAGGACATTATTAGGGGATGAAAAGGTGAATCACAGGTGATAAATTTATACTAGCACTTTTTTTCTAAAAGTCTGTGAATTCCTTCCTCTGTATCATGCTGAGGGATTTCTAGGATCCCAGCATCTAGTCTAGATGTGAGTTAATGAGATCAGTAAACTAATAAAAGTACACCCTGGACTGGGCACAGAGTGGCTCACACTATAATCTCAGCACTTTGGGAGGCCAAGGTGGGAGGATCACTTGAGCTCAGGGGTTTAAGACCAGCCTGGGCAACATAGTGAGGTCCCGTCTCTGCAAAAAATACAAAAATTAGCCAGGCATGGTGGTGCTTGCCTGTAGTCTCAGCTACTTGGGAGGCTCAGGTGGGAGGATTGCTTGAGCCCAGGAGTTCGAGGCTGCAGTAAGCTATGATTGCACCACTGCAGCACTCTAGCCTGGACAACAGAATGAGACCCTGTAATAAAGAAAGGAAAGGAAAGGAAAGGAGAGGAGAGGAGAGGGGAGGGGAGGGGAGGAAAAAGGAAGGAAAAGAAAGAAAAAAAGGAAGAAGAAAGAAAAAGAAAGAAAGAAAGAAAGAAAAAGAAAGAAAGAAAGAAAGAAAGAAAAAAAGAAAGAAAGAAAGAAAGAAAGAAGACACCCTGATGCTCCAGTTAGCAAGCATAAGGACAAACTTCATTGCCCTTGGTACAGCATCCTTAATACTCAGGTTTCTGGTACATATAATGTAACAAATTCTTGGAAGTCTTTTGGAATCTTTGACACTGACTCTTCAGTTTGCCCACCCCAGGTATGCTGAAGCTTAATGCTGGTTACAGGTCTACTGTGAATGAGGGGTGGGACATGAAGATAATTGTTTTCCTCTAGAAAGGGAACACCTCCAGGAAAGGAGGAACAGTTTTATTAGCCCAAGGGGTGTCAGGGAAAGAGCTGCTTCCTCTGTCCAGGAATGAGTTTCTTTCAGCAGGGTCCCTCTTCAGTTTCAGGTTAATGAAAATAGTGCTAACTTCTTAAAAATACTTTGGAAATATTAAATGTATACAAAGAAGGTAGCAGAGACCCCTTTAATCCATGTGAAATAAGTTTTGGGAAACCAAATCACAACATGATGTCTAAACTCAAACTCAAAACTTCTCTCTTTCCTACCAGTCTTCTCTCTCATTGTTTGTTTCTGTTGATGATACCATTATTCTTTGCTTACTGTTCTTCCCCTCTGCTCCCACCTCTGGTTGTACACTCCACCCATACTCTGAAGGCTGGAATCACTTTGCCACATGCATACCTCTTCAGTGGGGGTCATTCAAGAAGCTTCAAGTGTGGATACCTCTTTTGGCACATGATAAACATTTTGTAATTTTGCCCCACCAAATTTAAAGTGTAGGCTGCTCCCAATGCAACCCTCTCTGTGCTTTGCAGTCATGGGCAACTCCAACCAGTCTTTAAATTATTTTTTTAGGTGTGCCTCAGTCACTACCCTTGGGCTTTCTTAGCATCAAAGGGCACATATCAAGTGTTGTCCAAATTCCAGAGAACACATATCAAGCTCAGAATAGTTAGTTCTCTTGATGGCTTGAAGATTGGGGGAGTGGGGAGAGAAATGCACAGTATTAAAACAACCTTCAAAGTATTTCTCACTCATCAGTTATCCTTCCTGATCACTCACAGCTTCCCTTGAATACGCTGGAGGCTGGTAGTGGGCTAGGACTTACAGAACCTTTTTCCTAATGTATTAAACATACCCTCCATTAGAGAATCTAATATTTCCATTTAGAATGATGAGTATTTGCCATGTATATTTTTCAGTAACAATTTTGAGATAAAAATTCCCATGTTAACATGATGCTTCATGGGTAAAAGATACAAACACAAACAGTGAAAACACAAAACAACAGGGGTCCTGGCTCACATAGCCTAATCTTCTGAAAGTTCCCACAGTTTTATACTGAGTTATAATGCATGTGACAATTTGTGATATTGTTATCTATTCAATTAAAAAAATAGCACAAGTTGGTCTACCAACATTTGGTGCAAAGGAGGAGATAGTAGTGGACATTAAAATCTCAGATCTAGATGGCTTCAAGATGGTGGAGTAAGGAACTAAAAAAACCCACTCCTATATGAAAATAATAAGAACACTAGCCCAAAAATTTCGAAAACAACTTTTTTAGAAACCTGGAAATTAACCAAAAGATTTGAATATTTATTTCCCTAGAGAAGATACACAAATGGCCAATAAGCACATGAAAATATGCTTAATATAATTAATCATTAGGGAAATGGAAATCAAAACCACAATGAAATATCACTTCATACCCACAATAATGATATGATGATTATAATGGTTAAGAAATGTTATATATCTATATCTATCTATCTATCTATATGGACAACAATAAATGTTGACATAATTACCCTTATCCACACTGGTGAAAATGTAAAATGGGGCGGCTGCTCTGGAATGCAGTCTGACAATTCTTGAAATGGTTAAACACAGAGTTATAATATGATTTATCAATTCCCCTCCTAGATACACACACACACACATATATCTCCACAAAAAAAATTATACACAAGTGTTCATAGCTGCATTATTCATAATATCCAAAAAGTAGAAACAACTCAAATGTCCATTGACTGATAAATAGATAGAATGTGGTATATTCACACAATTAAATATTATTTGGCAATAAAAAGAAATGAAGTACTGACATCTGCTACAACATTGATGCACATTAAAAACATTATAATTCATGAAGAAAACCAGTCAGAAAGATGACATATTGTATAATCCCGTTTATATATAATGTTCAGAATAGGCAAATCTGTAGAGGCAGAGAGTAGATTAGTGGTTGCTATTGGAAGGGAGGAATGAGGAGTGACTGGTAATGAGTATGGGGGTTGTTTTGGAGTGATGAAATGTTCTAGAATTAGGTAGTGGTGATGGTTGCACAACCTTGTAAATACATTAAAAACCACTAAATTGTATACGTTAAAATGATAATGTTTTGGTATGTGAATTATACCTCAAAAAATCTCAGATCTGTAAAACTACTTACTGTTTCATTGCAAACAAATACAAACAGAAGTTTTAATGATCTAATGATCAAGAGCTCCACTTACCAAGTTAGGGACTAAGATGTAAATGCAACTCACTTTCTTGGATTTACAGCAAGAGGCAGAAACACTATGTCCTGATGCCTCTCAAAATTATCCTTTTCCCTGCAAATGAAATTCAAATGGGATAATAGATGATGTTTTTTGAGAATATGCTTAAATATTGTTTACAAATTTGCCATTCATCTTCTCAAGCAGGAAAACGGTGTCACTCTCTTCAAAATTTTAAAAATCGAAAAGCCTCTTTTTTTTTTCTTTTTTTTTTTTTTGAGACGGAGTTTTGCTCTTGTCACCCAGTCTGGAGTATAGTAGTGCGATCTCGGCTCACTGCAACCTCTGCCTCCATGGTTCAAGCGATTCTCCTGCCTCAGCCTCCTGAGTAACTGGGATTACAGGTGCCCACCACTGTGCCCAGCTAATTTTTTTGTATTTTTAGTAGAGACATGGTTTCGCCATGTTGGCCAGGCTGGTCTTGAACTCCTGACCTCAGGTGATCTGCCCGCCTCGGCCTCCCAAAATGCTGGGATTACAGGCGTGAGCCACCGCGCCTGACCAAAAATGGAAAAACCTCTTTAAACAGAGCTGCAATTGCTTAAAATTCCCCAGTGTCTACATATTTGAGAATTTTCACTGCATGTTAAAGGTTGATTCATTTGAAAGAAAATGGAAGCAAAAGAATGAATCGTATAGAAAGGAGGGAGAATAGGAGCTTTTTACATAGAATCATAGTTACCCAGGTAACCATATTCTGATTTTACAAAAGCCATTACAGGATCTTAGGATACTGGGGTAAAAGAAGGGCATTGTAACATATTATTCGTCTTTGTTCCTTCGATGTTTGTTCAGTGTAGACAATGAGATAGGTAGAAGGTAAATTGAAGTTATGGAGAAATTCAAACATCCCTTTGGTAAAGTGTACCTTCACCTTTGAAGTATTATGGTACAGTAAGGTAGTAGTGAAAGGATTCTGGAAGACCAATCCTCTGGGAGCACCTAAATGATGAGTCATCAAAGAAAAAGCAGAAAACACCTTAATCAAACACCTTAATCCAATTATGTGTTCTTGCACTAGTCTATTGTTTGAATTAATACTACTACATAGGCTCAGCAGGAATACTTTGAGCACACCCCCACCTGAGACAACCATAGTGAATAAAGGCCAACAATATGCTGAGAAACACAGACAAGTCTATGGGTAAGAAAACCAAAATATTTTCCTCTTCCTGCACATAACCAAGATATTTCTGTAGCTGGAACACTATTGCAAGCTCTGATTTCTTCACCTTGAGAAGAACTGAATGGAGCTAAAGAAAAGCCATAGAAGACCGGGTGCAGTGGCTCACACCTGTAATTCCAGCACTTTGGGAGGACAAGGCGGGTGGATCATGAGGTCAAGAGATTGAGACCATCCTGGCCAACATGGTGAAACCTCATCTCTACTAAAAATACAAAAATTAACTGGGCGTGGTGGTGTGTGCCTGTAGTCCCAGCTACTCGGGAGGCTGAGGCAGGAGAATTGCTTAAACCCAGGAGGTGGAGGTTGCAGTGAGCCGAGATCACACCACTGCACTCTAGCCTGGAGACAGAGTGAGACTCCGTCAAAAAAAAAAAAAAAAAAAAAAAAGAAAAAGAAAGAAAAAAGAAAAGCAAAGGAAAGAAAAGGAAAAGAAAAGAAAGAAAAGAAATGCCAGAGAAGAAAATTTAAAAAATCAAGCAAACAGAGGGGATGGTTATGTGAGACCATGGTAAATAAATAACATCATATAATTTTCAGGCTAGAAAAATGAAGGCCAAGAAGTGATATTATTGTTTACTATGAAATCAACAGGGTGACTGTAGGCTTATTTGGCACCTCCTAATATTAGAATTTTTAATTCCTGACCTTCTCCAGCCATGTTGTAACATATATTGATGCTTTTGAACTTGAAAGCTCAGCCTTATCCCATATGTAAGGCACTCTGCAAGTAGCCAGGCTATCAAGAACTCCCAAAAGCCAGCAGGTCTGGCTTCCCTAAGCCTGTCATATAGTAAATGAGCTCTAAACACTTCATTTCTTCAGTTCCTCATGTTTTTTCTGTTTCCTTACCATCTTTTGCTAGTCTGCATGTCTGGGATTGTGCCTTGATTTCCTGGATTTGCCCTCCTACTTCCTTCCCCAGCTCCTTCCCCCATTCTCCATATTCTGAGTTGCTGATTGGAGTTTTGCTCTAAACTGGATGGGCCACTCCAAACCACACTGCTGACTCCAAACCACATTGCTGACTCTCACTTTATTCACAGGCTCATTCATTTCAGTTGGGAGGCGCTTGCTGCCATTCTTCACCTTCTAGACTGACTCCTTTAGATGCTGATGCTAGTATAGATCAAGACCTAGACTATCTTGAACTTTTGGCCAGTAATTTAAATTGTTAGCCAGCGCCTTTAGGAGTAAGTCCAGCAATGGATTTAGTTTTCCCAACCTGAGCCCCATTGTTCACAGCTTCCTCCTTTCCCTGTGGTCTTTCTGCTGAGTTACTACTTCACATATATAGATTCACTTAAAGTATAAGCACAATGAGTTGTGTTGCTCATTTCCCACTTTACTTTTGGTTCAGTTTCACAATTTTGAAAAGATTAGACTTAAGAGAAAAAGGAGGTAAATTAGACTACTTTGCAATAGCCAAAAAGTGGAAACATCCCAAATGTCTATCACCTGGTATATAGATAAATAAAACATAGTATATCTATACAATGGAATATTATTCATCAAGAAAAATAAGTAGGTGGTTACTAGAAACTGGGAAGGGCAGGGGGAGAGGGAGATGATGAAAAGTTGGCTAATGGTACAAAAATACAGTTAGATAGAATAAATAACTTATAGTGTTTGGTAGTACAGTAGGGTGACTATAGCTAACAATAATTTATTGTATATTACATAATAGCTAAAGAGAAGATTTGAAATGTTCTCAACACAAGAAATGTTTGAGGTGATGGATATCCCAACTGTCCTGATCTAATCATTACACATTGTATACATGTATCCAAATATCACATGTATCCCATAAGTATGTGCAGTTATTATGTACTAATAAAAAAGACATACAGTCTGATATATACTACAACATGGATGAAACTTGAAAAGATGAAACATGAAGTGAAAGAAACCAGTCACAAAAAAACACATATTATATGATTTCATTTCTATGAAATGTCCAGAATAGGCAAATTTATAGAGAGATAAAGTAACTTAGTGGTTGTTTATGTCTAGGAAGACAGAGGAATGAATGAGGAATGCCTGCCAATGGGATATGAGTATTTATTTTAAGAGGTTTTAAAATGTTCTAAAATTGTGGTGATGGTTGCACAACCCTGTGAATATATTTTAAAATATTGATTTCTGTTCTTTAAGTAGGTTAATTTTATGGTATATTAATTATATCCCAATAAAGCTGTTAACAGTGAAAAAATAAAACATTTAATTGTACTCTTTGAAAGCGTGGAGTTTATGGCATGTGAATTATATCTCAATAAAGCTATTTTAAAAAAGAGAAGACACAGCCGGGCGCGGTGGCTCACGTCTGTAATCCCAGCACTTTGGGAGGCCGAGGTGGGCGGATCACCAGGTCAGGAGATCGAGACCATCCTGGCTAACACAGTGAAACCCTGTCTCTACTAAAAATACAAAAAAATTAGCCGACCGTGGTGGCAGGCGCCTGTAATCCCAGCTGCCCGGGAGGCTGAGGCAGGAGAATGGCGTGAACCCAGGAGGTGGAGCTTGCAGTGAGCCGAGATCTCGCCACTGCACTCCAGCCTGGGAGAAATAGCGAGACTCTGTCTCAAAAAAAAAAAAGAGAGAGAGAGAGAGAGAGAAGACACAAATAAGTAAAAAAAATCCTGTGTTCATGGATTGGAAGACTTAACATTGTTAAAATGTCAACACTATCCAAAATAATCTACAGAGTTGATGAAATCCTTTTTTAAAATCCCAATGATACTCTTTGCAGAAATAGAAAAATCTACACTAAAATTCATATGGAATCTCAAGGGATCATGAATAGTCAAAACAATCTTGAGAAAGAAGAACAATGCTGGAAGTCCCAAAACTCCTGATTTCAACATTTATTACAAAGCTACAATAGTCAAAACAGTATGGTACTGGCATAAAGACAGACATATAGAACAGTGCAATAGAATAGACAGCCCATAAATAAGCTCTTGCATATATATTCAAACAATTTTCATTAAGGATGCCAAGAGCATCCAAAGAGAAAAGGGCAGTCTCTTCAAAAAATGGTGTTGCGAAAACTGGATATCCACATGTAAAAGAATGAAGTTGGATCCTAACCTTAAACCATATACACAAATTAACTCAAAATGGATCAAGGACCTAAACATAAGGCCTAAAATTATAAAACTTTTGGGAGAAAACATAGGGGAAAATCTTCATAACGTTGGATTTGGCAATGATTTATTGGATATAACCCCAAAAACACAGACGACGAAGGAAAAATAGATAAATCAGACCTCATCAAAAGTAAAAGCTTGTGTGCACCAAAGGATGCTATCAACAGAATAAAAAGGCAACTCATGGAATGGGAGAACATATGTGAAAGGCATATGTCTGATAAGGGATTAATATCCAGAATATATAAAGAACACTTTCAGGTCGCAACAACAAAACAAACAACCCAATTAACAAATGGGCAAAGAAAGGACTTCAACAGACATTTCTCCAAAGAAAATATACACATGACCAATAAGCACATGAAAAGATGTTCAACACCATTGATGGTTAGGGAAATACAAGTCAAAACCACAGTGAATACCAGTTGACATTTATTGGGATGACTATTATTTTTTTAAAAAAACAGAAAACTGTAAGTATTGGTGAGGATGTGGAGAAATTAGAACCCTTGTGCATTGCTGGTGGGAATGTAAAATGGTGCAGCTGCTGTGGAAAATGCATGCAATTCCTCAAAAAATTCAACATAGATGAATAACTATATGCAGAAGAATGAATTCATACTCTCATCTCTCATTGTATAAAAAATCAAATGAAATGGATTAAATACTTAAGTCTTAAGACCTGAAATTATAAAACTACAGGAAGAAAATATTGGGGAAATGCTTTGGGACATTGGTCTAGGCAAAGATTTTTGGGTAATACCTCAAAGCCCAGGCAACAAAAGCAAAAATAGACAAGTGTGATCACATCAAGCTAGAAAACAGTCAACAAAGTGTAGAGACAACCTACAGAATGGGAAAAATATTTGCAAACTATCCATCTGACAAATGATTAATCATCAGAATATATAAGGAACTCATCTCAACAGCAAAAATAATCTGATTTTAAAGTGTGCAAAAACTCTGAATAGACATTTCTCAAGAGAAGATATACAATGGTTAACAGGTATATGAAAAAATGTTCAATATCACTAATCATCAGGGAAATGCAAATGAAAACCACAATGAAATATCATCTCACCCCAGTTAAAATGGATTTTAACAAAAAGAAAAAAAATAACAGATGCTAGCGAGGATGTGGAGAAAGGGGAACACTCATACACTGTTGGTGGGAATGTAAATTAGCATAGCCACTATGGAAAACAGTAGGGAGGCTTCTCAAAAAACTAAAATTAGAACTACCATATGATCCAGCAAAATCCCACTGCTGGGTATATACCCAAAAGAAGGGAAATCAGTATATCAAAGAGATATCTGCTCTCCCATGAATCACTATTCACAAAAGCCAAAATATGGAATCAACCCATGTGTTCATGTATAGACGAATGGAAAAAGAAAATGTGTACATAAACACAATGGAGTACTATTCAGCCATAAAAAAGAATGAAATTCGGTCATGTGTAATAGCATGGATGGAACTGGAGGTCATTATCCTAAGTGAAATAATCCAGATATAGAGAGACAAATATCATGTTCTCACTTACATGTGGGAGCTAAAAAAAAGTGGATGTAATGGAGGTAGAGAGTTGAGTGGTGGTTATCAGAAAATGGCAAGGGTAGGGGATTCTGGAGATGAAGAGAGGTTGGTTAATGGGTACGAAAATACAATTAGCTAGAAGGAATAAGATCTAGTGTTTGATAGTATGGTAGGGAAACTATAGTTAACAATAATTTTTTCTATATTTCAAAATAGCTGAAGGAGAAGAATTAGAATGTTTCCAACAGTGAAGAAATAAATGTTTGGAGTGATGGATATCCCAATTGCTCTGGTTTGATCATTACACATTGTATGCATGTATCAAAATATCACATGTACCCCCAAAATATGTACAACTATTGTTTATCAATAAAAGAGTAAACATAGGCTTAACATATGATCCAGAAAATATACTTCTGGGTATATAACCAAAATAATTGAAAGCAGGGAGTCAAACAGATATTTGTACACCTGTATTCATAGCAGCATTATTTACAATAGCAAAAAGATGGAAGCAACTCAAATGTTCATTAATGGATAAATAGCTAAGGCAATTGTGGTCTATTCATACAGTGGAATATTCTTTGGTCATAAAAAGGAGTGAAGTACTGATACATGCTACAATATGGATCAACCTTCAAAACATTATACTAAGTGAAATAAGCAAGTCATAGAAAGACATATACCTACTTATCTGAAGTATCTGAAGTAGTTAAGTTCAAAAAGACAGAAAGTAGAATGGTGGTTGCCAGGGGCTGGGGGGAAGGGAAAATGAGGTGGTGGTAGTCCAATTTTGCAAGATGAAAATGTTCTGGAGATTCCTTGCACAACAATGCAAATATACTTTACATGAATAAACTACACTTAGAAAGAGTGAAGGTGGTAAATTTGATGTTAAGTGTTTCTTTTCAACCACAATTTAAAATTTTTAAAAGGAAAGAGAAAATAAATGGAGGTTCTACTTTACAGGCAGCAAACTCAAGGACATAATTAGCCACTCAAGAGCTGGTATAGATTCAAAATGTAAATAAGTTTAAGAAAGGTCTATCTACAATTATGAGAGATTTTTAACCAAACTTGGGATGTTTTGGTTGACACCTCGGATCTTTAAAAGGATTACTATAGAGGGGATCATTAGGCTGTCAAACAAACTAGCTTCTGTTACATGGAAAAGAGGGAATATTCTAATAGAATGAGACTATTCTTATCTTCCAATAAAATTAAAAGTCTGCAGCATGCCTGTTTCAATATTTGATTGCTTAAATAGCATGACTTTAATGGAGATTTGTTGAAGCAAAATGATACTGCACAGAGCTTTGTCAAACAACCAAACCAAAACAGTGCTATATATGATGTATTTAACTAATTGAAAGGACTTTTATTCATTATAGTTTTATGTTTTTATGGCAGATGTTGACAGTTTACTATTGTTTCAGAATCAAATGTCAAGTTATTCCTGTTCAGAATTTTCCATTTCCATTTCGAAAGAATTCCATCTACAGCTGTATTTATAGTGAACTCTATGATTGCAAAAACCCAGCATTTTTAAGCAGGTTTGTCAATAGGCTTGAAGGAGTACATGCAAGCACTGGAGACCTGCCTGGGTTAATTAATTCTCTTTTCAGGCATTAGAACCTACACAAGTAGGCCAGCTGGAGGTGAATGTTTTCTTTGAAAGTGATAATTGTATGCCTTACCAATTGTTTGCATTTCCACATCTCTCCCAGTCAAATTTCCCAGAACTCAGAAACTAAGTATCAGGAGAAGCTTCCCCCCCAACCCGGGAAAATGAATATGTAGATGAACTAGGATAATAATTGTGAATAATACAGATAGTTTGAAGGTCTGGATGATTCATACAAATAATAACAAAGATGGGACTACAGGCTTCTGCTAAATATAGCATATAGAAATTGCTGTGGCATGGTGAGTATGTTATTGTGCTTCAAATCACATTTTCTTTCCTTCTTTTGTTGCTTCACTCTCCACTTTCCTTTCAGCAGAGTGAGGAGGAGATGAGCTCCCTGCATCCCCTAACACATGTAAAATCCAGGGAGCCGGCCCTTTTCCATCCCCAGTGGGGAGCACTTTGTCTTGGCATCAATAGAGTCGTGGGGGTTAGGAAGATCTACGACTAAGCTGGGAGTTTCTTGCATAACTGGCCTTTATCACTCCAAAGCCAACCTCACCCAAGAGTCGGCTTCCCAGTGCAGCAAAACACCAACGTTTTCTATCTTTCTTCCTGTTTTCATTCAAGTATGTCTGATACACCCTTGGATCAATTGTCCAGGCCTGCTGCTTGAAGTGCCGTGAGGCCAGGGAGGCAGTTCCATGTTCCACACTATTCACTGGGCCGGCTGCATGGATTTAGGTGCCAGTCTGAGTCTCATAGCCCTTAGCTAACTAGGGGCCCAGCGCAGACCTGAGGTTGGGATACAGAATTCCCTTGTTTAACCTGAAGTTGGTGAACAGAGCTGGAATGAGAAAAAGGCTGCCAAAGTAAGACCCCCCTGCCCCCACCAACCCATCACCACCTCTTTCCAATTTTCTTTGTCTTTTAGACTAGGGAAACAAGTTTTCCTACAAGTGCAATGAAATGAACTGTTTTAGAGACTTCTTTCACACACACACCCCAGATGCTTGAGTGCACAAGTTATGCAAATGTTACATAATCTCAAAGATGATCTCTTGGCAGACCTTGAAAGATTATATCGTCTCAATAATCACGAATATGGAAGGAGGACAAGTTGGTCAAAGTGGGACAATGTTTGCCAACATAGCAACTCTAAACACTTCAGACCAGAGGTTGGCAGACTGTGGCCTGTGGGACAAATCTGGTCCATAGTCTGCTTTTGTATGGCCTATGAGCTAACAATAGTTTTTACATTTTTAAATAGTCGAAAAAAAATCAAAAGAAGATTTTTTTATGATGTGGAAATTATATAAATTGAAATTTCAGTGTTCATAAATACAATTTTACTGAAACAGCCACGTTCATTAGTTTATACATTTCCTGTGGCTGCTTCTGTGCTGCAGTGGCAGAATTGAGTAGCTGCAACAAAGACCATACATGGCACTGTCATTGCTTTGCACTCTTGATTTATACACTGCAAATTGCAGTGCCATAACTATAACTTGACAGTGTTTTGAGTGCTGCAAGTATTTACTGAAATGTAAGATATTTTCTCTTGCTAGCGTGTACCAATCGTGTCAAAACAAGACAAGAAAAGCAGACTTCTGATGTTGCACTTTTAAGGCACAATAGAGTAGGGATTATTTTGTTAAATTAGATGGCAAAGCACTGTGTATACTGTGCAACAACATAATAGTAATAACATTCATGAGGTCAGAAGATCGAGACCATCCTGGCCAACATGGTGAAATCCCACCTCTACTAAAAATACAAAAATTAGCTGGGCGTGGTGGCACGTGCCTGTAATCCCAGCTACTTGGGAGGCTGAGGCAGGAGAATCGCTTGAACCTGGGAGGTGGAGATTGCAGAGCAAGACGCCGTCGCCAACAAAATAATAATACAAATAGAAAATGACCTCTAAGGGCTATAAGTTCCATGTGTTTTTCTCCTGCCATGACTAGTGTATAATTTATACACTGCACATTGCAGTGGCATAACCATAACTTGACAGTGTTTTGAGTGCTGCAAGTATTTACTAGAATGTAAGATATTTTCTCTTGCTAGTGTGTACCAATCATGTCAAAACAAGACAAGAAAAGCAGACTTCTGATGTTGCACTTTTAAGGCACAATGGAGTAGGGATTATTTTGCTAACAAATTAGATGGCAAAGCACTGTGTATATTATGCAACAACATAATAGTTGTGCTAAAAGAATACAATATACATCACCATTATCAGACTAAGCACTGATAACAATATTCTCAAATCGCATTAGAGAAAATTTAGAAAATTTAAAACAGAATATCTAATCACAGCAGAACTTCTTCACAAACATGTTGTCTGGTAGCACCCTGATTGAGACACAAGTTAACAGCTTTCTCCACAGTAAAAGCAGCAGGGACAAAGGAACAGGTAACTTCATAGCCTTGTTCACAGTAGTTGCTGCTCCACAGGTCAGTGTTGCTCTGTGCCTCTGGTTCATGTGGATTTCCTCTCTCATTTCATCAGCAATGCTGTGTTAGTACCTCTATAGAGATAGGGGGCTCATGGTGTCTAATGTCTCCTTCCCTGTCTTGCCTTTCAAGAGAAAGTGTGCCATGGTTCATAAAAGGAATAGGCCAAAGTCCCCAGGCTTGCTCATTGGGATGGAAGTTAGTCCAAAGTGAGAAAGAGTTGGGTGGGAGGTGGGCCCTGATGGGGACCTCGGTGTTGGTGCACAGTGTGGCAGATGAGGAATGAAAGCCGAACTGCCCTGTTCACACCAACTTCTTCCTCACAGACCTCTGGCCCTACGGACCATGTCTTATCACTTGATACCTGGTTTTTCTGTTTTAAAAATATTGTTCTAGTAGCCCCTTTACAGAATTAGAGGCCTAAAGTTCCTGATGACTTCTCTTTCCTTTTTTTCTCTTGATATGTGCAAGGAAAATCTATAGAAAGGGAAATTGAGGATGACTGAATTTTGCCTTAGTTGGTACAATGACAGGTTTACAGAGGGAGAATTCTTGGGACAGGTATTCAGAGTAATTCTATCTATGTTGGTTTGGAGCAGATAAAAGCTGGGCTGTGCTATGGTTTGGATATTTGTCTTCTCCAAATCTCATGTTGACATGTGACTGTATTAGGCCATTTTTGCATGGCTATAAAGGAATACCTGAGGCTGGCTAATTTATAAGAAAAGAGGTTGAATTGGCTCATGGTTCTGCAGGCTGTACAGGAAGCATAGCGGCATCTGCTTCTGGGGAGGCTTCAGAGAGCTTTTCCTCATGGTGCAAGGCAAAGTGGAAGCAGGCACTTCACATGGTGAAAGCGGGAGCAAGAGAGCAGGATGGGGGGTGCCATACACTTTTAAACAACCAGATGCTGTGAGAACTCACTCACTGTCACGAGAACAGCATTGTGGGGATGGTGCTAAGCCATTCATGAGAAATTGGCCCATGGTCCAATCATCTCCCACCAGGCACCATCTCCAACATTGAGGATTACAATTCAACATGAGATTTGCGGAGGGACACACATCCAAACTGTGTTACTGACTTCCAATATTTGAGGTAAAGCCTAGTGGGAGATGTTTGGGTCATGGGGGTGGATTCCTCATGAATGGCTTGGTGCTATCCTGGTGGTAATGAGCAAGTTCTTGCTCAGTTCTTTTCCTTGAGAGCTGGTGTTAAAAAGAGTCTGGCACCTCTACCGTCTCTCTCTTGCTCCTTCCCTGACCATGTGATCTCTGCATATGCAGGCTCCCTTTCACCTTCTTCTATGAATGGAAGCAGCCTGAAGCCCTCACCAGAAGCAGATGCTGGTGCCATGCTCCTCGTGCAGGCTGCAGAACCATGAGCCAAATAAACCCTTTTCTATGTAAATTATGCAGTCACCAGTATTCCTTTATAATAATGCAAACAGATTCAGACAAGCTGTAAAGCTTTCCCTAAAGTTTTCCCAGTTGACACCAGCATCTCCTTCACAGACCTCTACTACCCTGGGCCCATCAGTTTTGAAGACCTTGCCTTTTCTCCTTTTGAGAGACTAAAAAGTTGCCTTAGTGTTTTCACAGAAATGAGGAACTGGAAATGCTGTCAGATTTTGCATTTTCCCTGAGTGCCATCTATTTTCAATAGAAACATTTGTGCACTGACTGCAAGGGAGATGGATCAAGAGTGCTGCACCCCTTGCTTCATATGCTGGAAGACAGCCCAAAAGGAGAATTTGGGCTCCCACATACCAGAGCTCTGGTATGTGTCTAGAGAGAGGAAGTAGTGGTGGAGGAAATGTTGCTGCCCTGAGAAATCCAGAATCTTGTTCATAGGCCTCCGCTGCCCTCCTTTCCCAATTTTTTTTTTAAATAAGCATTTAATTTAAGAATAGTTTTATTTGTGCTTTTTTTTTTTTTTGAGATGGAATCTTGCTCTGTTGTCCAGGCTGGAGTGCAATGGTGTGATCTTGGCTCACTGCAACCTCCACCTCCTGGGTTCAAATGAGTCTCCTGCCTCAGCCCCCTGAATAGGTGGGATTACAGGCACCTGCTGCCATGCCTGGCTAATTTTTGTATTTTTAGTAGAGATGGGGTTTTGCCGTGTTGGTCAGCCTGGTCTTGAACTCCTGACCTCAGGTGATTCACCTGCCTCGGACTCCCAAAGTGCTGGAATTACAGGCGTGAGCCACCACACCCAGCCAAGAATAGTTTTAGATGTATAGAAAAGTTGTGAAGATAGCACAGAGAATTCCTAGATACACTATATTCAGGTTTCATTGATTTTTCCCAAAGATTCTCTTTCCTTTCCAAAATCCCATCCAAGAGGCCACCTATGTTGAAAGTTTGTGAAGGCTGCCATAACAAAATACTGGAGAGTAGTGGCCTAAACAACAGAAATTTAATTTTACACACTTCTGGAGGCTAGAAATATGAGATCAAGGTGTTGGCAGGTTGAGTTTCTCTTTTTAAAAAAATTTTATTTTACTTTAATTTCTGGGATACATGTGCTGAACGTGTAGGTTTGTTATGTAGGTATACATGTGCCATGGTGGTTTGCTGCACCTATCAACCCATCATCTAGGTTTTAAGCACCGTGTGCATTAGGTATTTGTCCTCATGCTCTCCCCACCCTTTCCCCTGACCCCCTGACAGGCCCGTGTGTGATGTTCCCCTCCCTGTGTCCATGTGTTCTCACAGTTCAACTCCCACTTATGAGTGAGAACATGCAGTGTTTGGTTTTCTATTCCTGTGTTAGTTTGCTGATGATGATGATTTCCAGCTTCATCCATGTCCCTGTAAAGGACATGAACTCATTCTTTTTTATCGCTGCATAGTATTCCATGTTGTGTATGTGTATATGTGCCACATTTTCTTTATCCAGCCTTTCACTGATGGGCATTTAGGTTCATTCCAAGTCTGTTATTGTTCTCTTAAAGCCTCTCTCTTTGGTTTACAGATGGCTCTTTTATCCCTGTGTCCTCAGATGGCCTTTTCTCTGTGTGCGTACATTCCTGGTGTCTTTTCCTCTTCTAATGAGGACGATCGTTCCATTGAATTAGAGCCCCACCATTATGACCTCATTGAACCTTAATTATCTTTTTTTTTTTTTTTTTTTTTTTGAGATGGAATTTTGTTCTGTTGTCCAAGGTGGAGTGCAATGGCATGATCTTGGCTCACTGCAACCTCTGTCTCTTGGGTATAAGTGATTCTCCTGCCTCAGCCTCCCAAGTAACTGGGATTACAGGCACCCACCATCACACTGGGGTAATTTTTGTATTTTTAGTAGAAACAGGGTTTCACCATGTTGGCCAGGCTGATCTTGAACTCCTGACCTCAAGTGATCTGCCTGCCTTGGCCTCCCAAAGTGCTGGGATTACAGGCATGAGCCACCATGCCCAGCCTAACTTTAATTATCTTTTAAAATTATCTTCAAATAAAGTCACATTGACAGCTACGATTTCAACAAATTAATTTTATATTAAAAAAACCTTTTAGGTTCAGGAGTACATGTGAAGGTTTGTTATATAGGTAAACTCATATCATGGGGATTTGACGTACAGATTATTTCATCAGTCAGATACTAAGCCTACTACCCAATAGTTATTTTTTCTGCTCCTCTCCCTCTTCCTACCCTCCAACCTCTGTTAAGCCCCCATTAATGTTGTTCCCCTCTATGTGTCCATGAGTTCCCATCATTTAGCTCCTACTTACAAGTGAGAACACGCGGTATTTGGTTTTCTGTCCCTGCATTAGTTTGCTGAGGATAATGGCCTCCAGCAAATGGTTTTCCAGCAACAGCGTTCATGCTTTCTCCACAGCATGTTTTCTTGTTTTTTGCAATATAGATGGATTTAATAATTATTTCAATGTATCTTTTTTCCTCCTGCATTTTACCATAAACAGTAAAGAGAAACCAGACCATGCCTTCAACAGTTTGCTTTGAAATCTCTTCAGCTAGATACCTGAATTCATCACTTTTAACTTCTAATTTCCACAAACACTAGAATGCAATTCAGCCAAGTTTTTAAAAATCACTATATTTATTTATTTGAGACAGGATCTCATTCTGTTGCCTAGGCTGGAGTGCAGTGACACAATAATGGCTCACTGCAGCCTCAATCTCTGGGGCTCAAGCCATCTGCCCCCCTTAGCCTCCCAAATAGCTGGGAACACAGACTCTTGCCCTTAAGGTCAGCTAATTTAAAAAATTTTTGCGTAGAGACAGGGTTTCACTGTGTTGCCCAGGCTGGTTTCAACTCCTGGGCTCAAGTGATCCACCCTCCTAGGCCTCCCAAAGCTCTGGAATTATAAGCATGAGCTGCCATGCCTGGCTTAAAAATCACTTTTATAACAAGGATCATCTTTCCTCCAGTTTCCAATAACATGTTCTTCATTTCTGTCTGATACCTCATGATAATCACTTTTAACATCCATATTCCTACCAAAAGTCTCTTCCAGGCGATTTTCTTAGACCATTTTGGCTGCCATAAAAAATATCAAACTGGGCCAGGCACGGTGGCTTATGCCTATAATCCCAGTACTTTGGAAGGGCAGATCACCTGAGGTCGGGAGTTTGAGACCGGCCTGACCAACATGGAGAAACCCCTTCTCTACTGAAAATACAAAAAAGTAGCTAGGCATGGTGGCACATGCCTGTAATCCTGGCTACTCGGGAGGCTGAAGCAGGAGAATCGCTTGAACCCAGGAGGCAGAGGTTGTGGTGAGCCGAAATTGTGCCATTGTACTCCAGCCTGGGCAACAAGAGCGAAACTCCGTCTCAAAAAATAAATAAATAAAATAAAATAAAAGAAAGAAAAATCAAACGGAGTAGCTTAGAAGCAACCAAAATTTATTTCTCACAGTTCTGAAAGCTGAGAAGTCTGGGATCAAGGCAGATTTGGTGTCTGGTGAGGGCCCGTTTCCTGGTTCATAGATGGTACCCTCTCACAGTCCCCTCACATGGTGGAAGGAGTGAACAAACTCCCTTGGGCTTCTTTTATAAGTGCAACAATTTTATTCATTAAGGCTCCACCCTCACTGCCTAATCACTTCCCCAAAGGCTCCACCTCCTAATACCATCACCTTGTGGGTTAGGATTTCAGCATATGAATTTTGGGAGAGACACAAACACCGAGAACATAGCAGCAATCTAAACATTTTCTAACATGAACCTCAAAACTCTTCCAGCCTGTATCCATTACCCAGTTCCAAAACTACTTCTACATTTTTAGGCATTTGTTACAGCAGCACCCCACTTCTTGGTACCAAAATCTGTATTAGTCTTCTAGGGTTGCTGTAACAAAGTACCACAGAGTGGGTCACTTAAACGACAGAAATTTATTTTCTCACACTTCTGGAGGCTGAAAGCCCAAGATCAAAGTGTTAGCAGGTGTGTTTTCTCCTGAGGCCTCTTTCCTTGGCTTCCAGATGTTATTTTCCCTCTGTGTCCCCACATGTCTTTTCTCTGTGTGTATGCACTCCTGTTGCCTCTTCCTTTCCTTATTAGAACACTAGTCTTTTTGGATTAGAGCCCCATCCTGATGATCTCACTTAAACTCAATTTCCTCTGTAAAGACGCTATCTGCAAACATAGTCACATTGGGGGTTAGGACTTCAACACATGAATTCAGGGGGAAATAATTCATTCCACAACACAATTTCTCTTCTCTTTTTGATAGGTCAAGACTGACCATCTATATTTCTACCTTTACTGAGATTGAAGACTGGAAATACCATTAGCTTTTTCATTTTTCCAGAAATTCATTTTCTATATCAAAAGGAAAAAATGGACTGGTAGTCATTTTAAGGTGAACAGATCATGATAGATAATTGCCTTGTTTGGTACTGGAAAGCCATTTGCAGGTACCTTTAGAGGATTGACCCAGACAGGCACCTCTGCTTATCAGGCCACAGTATTTGAGAAACACTGGTAGAAGAGGAACTGTCCTGTTCACATTTCTCATTCTTCACTGGCCTTTGCTGCTCTCTGCCTCTGGTCCTGTTAATGCTATCCCTCAGCAACATGCATGACTCTACCATTTTGAGAACATTGCCAGTAGCCCCTTTATGGAACTAGAGGTCTCAAGTTTACAGTGGTCATGATCACTTCTGTAGTTCAGTTTATGCCCAAAGAAAAGAATGTGTGAAGAAAAGGCACAAAAGTGACTGTAAGAGAATGATGTCACCAAAAATGGCAGAGTCTCTGCCAGGGATTTCTGAAAGATCTCTCCTCCTTAAAAGTTATGAGGAAAATATCCAAAAAAGGTGAGAATTGGCTTTTTTTAGAACACTGGAGATTAACCAATGGTTTGTGCAAATCAGGGAGCACTTATTCAAGAAAAACGGCTGACTAGGTAAGAATGATGAGCTTGACGTCCTCTTAATTTGCTTTAGTCCCATCTCCCTTTATCCAGCTCCCTAATATCTTTGAAAACTGCTTCCTACTTTCTCATCTTAGCAACTAACAGAGGGGGCAGAACAAGTCTAGAGCTCTTTCAAACACTCCTTCCAAAAGAATTGTCATTATTTGACCTGTCCAGTTGTTCTCTGGAAGAACCCACTTGCAAAGGTGTCTGACACAGGGCTCACCTAGTGTGGAAAGTGTTTCCCCAGGAGGTGTTTGTCAAAAGCAATTTCAGGCAATTGTTAAACACCTGGCTGTCTGAGAAGGTGATAAGTTGGGAGAAAGCAACAAGCTAACCAAAATACTTTTTTTTTTTCTTTTAAGAAAAAAAAAAAAGCTGGGAAATAAAATGTCCTTAGAGGCTTTGAAAATCTCTGACATATTCCTGGGACTCTACAAGGTCAGGTGCATGCCCATGGTGGTGCATGTGCTTAGGAAAAACTTGAGAAGGTCCTAAACTTTCACCGCTGGCTGACCTTGAGTGTCTGTAAAAGCAGAATGTGAAGGCTAATGCAAGGATTTTAAACTACATGCTGGAGCATTGAAAGAGTGCCCAAATACAGACACAGAGCCCCTCAGCAAAGGTTGGTAGGCTTATTAATTCCAGGAGTTTAAGGAAACTTCCATCCAGTCATTAATGAACCACTAAGATAACTGAGAAGAGAGTTTAATGGTCACACAAGAAAAAAAAATACAAACTTTTACAGAATTACTTCAGGAAAATCACAGGAAAAATTAGGGTTCTACTGAGAAAAATCATCAATAGGCAATATATAGATATACAGAAAGATATTTATTATAAGGGGTTGGCACATATGGTTATGAAGGCTGAGATGTCTTATGATCTGCTGTCTGTAAGTTGGAGGCCTAGGAAAGCTGATGGAGGCTGAGGCATCTTATGACCTGCTGTCTGCAAGTTGGAGGCCCAGGAAAGCTCGTGGTATAGTTCCAGTCCAAGTCTGAAGGCCTGAAAATTGGTAGAGGGTGGGGACAGAGGGCAGTTGTGTAAGTCTAATCTGAGTCTGAGGGCCTGATAACCAGAAGTTTTCATGTCCAAGGGCAGAAGAAGATGAATGCCCCAATTCAAACAGAGACAGTGAATTCACCCCTCCTCTGCCTTTTTATTCTATTCAGGCCCTCAATGTGTTGGATGATAACCACCCACAGAGGTGAGGACAATCAACTTTTTTTTACTCAGTCTACTGATTCAAATGCTAATCTCTTCTGAAAATGTCCTCACAAAGACACCCAGAAATAATGTTTTATCAGCTATCCGGGCATCCCTTAGCTCAGTGAAGTTGACACGTAGAATTAACCATCATAAGTCCACCCTTGTCAAATTGGCACCCATACACATTCCTTAAACCACATGTAATCACTAAATAAAGACAATAACAAGGTGATAATTCCACCAAACATGATACAACTATCCTGCATACAACCAAAAATGCGTAATTCCTTCCCCAGAAGAGGAGGTAAAGTCTCTAAGTGATGTTGACTCTTCTTTTGATACTGTTACTTTAATCCTATGATATAAAGTTAACAATACTTAAAAACTGATATTAAGTCAATACATCTTATGTTACATGAGAAGGAAATAAGAGAAAAAAAAGATATTTGCTTTATATAGATTGATTGATACACACAGATGTATTTATTTAAAAAAAAGAAGAAATATTTATGACAATTACAGTCCTTGTTTCTGTAACTTGTATTTATTACTACCTTTTCCTACTACCCATTCTGCATTCCCTTTGCCTTCAGCAAGCACCTCAGCTGGTCATAATTCTTTACCTGGCAGGGTGACCCAAACCTTCATTTCTGAAGAGTCTAGGCCATTGGTAATCCTCCCTGGATTGGATTGGTGTAGTTTTTCTTTGACCTTAATCACAGGACACATACTAAGAGACATCCTAAGGGATCTCCTGTATACTGGGCATACTCTTTTTTATCTCCATTGTGAAGTAGTAGTCCAATTTCCCCTTGGTAGTACCAATCACCCCACCCAGCATAGTAACTCTCTTCTTCGCCTGTTGACTCAGAGGAGCCCAAAGTGGCCAGGCGGCAGTCTGTTTTTTTTGTTTGTTTGTTTTTTCCTCCTACTTTAAGTTCTGGGTTACATGTGCAGAACGTGCAGTTTTGTTACATAGGTATACACATGCCATGGTGGTTTGCTGCACCCATCAACCATATTAGATATTTCTCCTAATGTTATCCCTCCCCTAGGCCCCCATCCCCCGACAGGACCTGGTGTGTTATTTTCCCCTCTCTGTGTCCATGTGTTCTCATTGTTCAACTCCCACTTATGAGTGAGAACATGTGGTGTTTGGTTTTCTGTTCTTGTGATAGTTTGCTGAGAATGATGGCTTCCAGCTTCATCCATGTCCCTGCAAAGGACACAAACTCATCCTTTTTCTGGCTGCATCATATTCCATGGTGTATATGTGCCACATTTTCTTAATCCAGTCTATCATTGATAGACATTTGGGTTAGTTCCAAGTCTTTGCTATTGTGAATAGTGTCAGGCTGTAGTCTTAATTCCAGTGCAATGGAATTATTGTCATGTATCTTGGAGGAAATATTTTTCCCACTGAAGCCAGATCTCTAGGTCAGATCTCTAAGCCAGCAGAGTATAAAATTGCAGGGAGAGGAAACAGAATTTGGGCTACTGAGTCACTAGGGATAATAGTGACTAGTGCCAATCCTATTTCTACCCCTTGATTCCTAGACATGAATCCTGGCTATCAGAGAAATGACAACTTGTATTGGATGCCAATTCAGAACATATATAGCCTTCTGGAGAACCTTGCAGGTCTGGGTTCAGCTATTACCACCTAGCTGGTACTATATAACTGAGTTTTCAAAAGGCCAGTCAAGAGGCCTATCAAGTCAGTTGCTTCAGGATGGTAGGGGACATGGTAAGACCAGTGTATTTCATGAGCATGAGCACCACTGTTGCACTTCTTTTTCTGTAAAGTGAGTTTCTTGATCAGAAGCAATGCTGTATGGAATATCATAATTGTGGACAACACTTTCTGTAAGTCCGCAGACAGTAGTTTTGGCAGAAGCATTGTGTGCTGGGAAGGCAAATCTGTATCTAGAGTGTCTATTTCAGAAAAAGCAAAACAATGCTTCTTCCATAATGGAAGCAGTCCAATATAATCAACCTGCCACCAGGTAGTCGGCTGATCATTCTGGGGAATGGTGCCACATTGTGGGCTCAGTGTTGGTCTTGGCTATGGCAGATTGGGCACTCAGTGGTGGCTATAGCCAGATTGCCTTTGGTGAGTGGAAGTCCATGTTGCTGAGCCCATGCATAACCTCCATCCCTGTCACCATGGCCACTTTTTTTTTATGAGCCCATGGGCAATGACAAGGGTGGCCAGGGAAGGCAGCTGAGTGGTATTCACAGAAGAAGTCATCCTATCCTTTTGATTATTCAAATCCTCCTCTGCTGAAGTCATACTTTGGTGAGCATTCACATGTAACACAAATATCTTCACTTTTTGGCTCATTCACAATGGTATATCCACATACCTCTTCCCCCAAATTTCTTTGTCACCAATTTTCCAATCATTTTTCTTTGAAGTTCCTGACCATACAGCCAAACAATTGTTTACAGCCTATGATTTGGTATATGATCACATGTCTGGCTATTTCTCCTTCCAAGCAAAGTGCACAACCAGGTGCACTGCCCAGTATTCTGCCCACTGGGATGATTTCCCATCACCAGTGTCCTTTAGGGATGTCCCCATAGTGTGGCAACTTTCCACATTTGGACGGTGCCTGTATATGGTGCAGAACCATCTGTAAACCAGGCCTGAGTCTTCTCTTCCTCTGTGAACTTATTGTAGATAACTCCCCCATGAAGCCATAGGTGCAGGCTGGGAGAGAGAAGTGTAGCAGGAGTGGGGACCATGGGGATTTGGGCCTCTTTCTCATGTAACTTACTTGTGCCCTCAGATCCCGCTCCAGCCCAATCACATATATACCACTTCCATTTGATGATGGAGCTTTGCCATGCATGCCAAACTTTAAGGCTTGGTGGGTCAGATAACTCCTAGTTCATGATGGTCAACTCAGGCTGCATGGTAACTTGGTGACCCACGGTCAAGTGTTCAGTCTCTATTCAGGCCCAGAAGCATGCCAAGAGCAATTTCTTAAAAGGACAGTAGTTGTCTGTGGGGGATGGCAGGGTCTTGCTAGAAAATCCTAAAGTCCTGTGCTGCTATTTCCTATAGGGGCCTGACAAGGGCTCCAAACAGCATCCCTATCTGCCATTGAAACTTAAGGCACCACCGGATCTGCTGGATCATATGGCCCAAGTAGCAGAGCAGCTTGAACAGCTGCCTGGACCTGTCACCAAGCCTTCTCTTGCTCTGAGCCCACTCAAAACTAGCAGCTTTTCAGGTCACTAGGTTAAATGGGTCTGAATAACACATGCAAAGGAAAACTATGTTGACCCTAAAATCCAAAGAGGCCGACTAAGTGCTGTGGCTCTTTCTTAGTTGTAAGAGGGACTGATGAAACAAGTTATCTTTCACCTTACAGAGCATATCTTGACATGCCCCACATCACTGGATCCCTAGAAATTTCACTGAGGAAGAAAGCCCTGAATTTTAGATTTATTTCCCACCCTCTGACACATAAATATTTTCCAGTGAAGTCTAGAGTAGTTGCTACTTCTTGCTTACTAAGTCCAATCAGCATGTCATAAATGTAAGGAAGCAGTGTGATATCTTATAGAAGGGAAAGGTGATTAAGATCCCTGTGAACAAAATTATGACACAGGGCTAGAAAGTTGATATAGTCCTGAGGTAGGACAGTGAAGGTATACTGCTAGCCTTGCCAACTGAAAGCAAACTGCTTCTGGTTGCCTTGTGGACAGGAATGGAGAAGAAGGCATTTGAAAGATTAATAACTTGCATACCAGATACCAGGGGATGTGTTAATTTTCTCAAGCAATGAAACCATATTTGGCATAGCAACTGCAATTTGAGTCATCAACTGGTTAAATTTATGATAACCCACTGTAATTCTCCAAGATCCATCTGTCTTCTGCACAAACCAAAGAGGAGAATTGAATGGGGATGTAGTGGAAATTACCACCCTTGCATCTTTGAAGTTCTTGATGGTGGCATTAATCTCTGAAATCCCTTGAGGAACATGATATTGCCTTTGGTTTACTATTTTCCTAGGTAGATGCCATTCTGGTGGCTTCCACTTGGCCTTTCCTACCATAAAAGCCCTCAGTGCACAAGTGAGAGGACCAATATTAAAGATTCTGCTAGCTACTGAGTATATCTATTCCAATTATGCATTCTGACACTGGCGAAATAACCACCACATGGGTTCATGCAACCCACTGTGAAATGGACCTCAATTAAAACTCCATTGATCACCAGACCTCTGTAAGCCCCTACTCTGACTGGTAGGCCACATTATGTTTTGGGTCTCCTAGAAGTAGTGTCAGTTCAGAACCAGTACCGGTTCAGAACCAGAGTCCAGTAGGCCCCCAAATTCTGATTATTTCCTTTTCCCCAATATAAAGTTACCCTGGTAAAAGGCTGCAGGTCCCTTTAGGGAAGGCTGGGAGCAAAATTAATAGTATAAATTTTTGGTAGTGTACTGGGGTTCTTCCTTGAGGCAATCCAACATCCCCTTCATTAAAAAAGTACTGGGTCTATAAACTGGCTCAAGTCTGGAAATTGATTGAGGTGCTATAACTTTCTATTTTTATGATTTGAGTTAGGCTTTTGTTCCCTTGTCCTAGAAATTTTCTGCTTATAACAGATCAAGTAGATTTCCTGTCTATTTCACTTCTAGGAAATGAAGCTTCATGACTAACTAACCAATGCCATAGGTCTGCATGAGTCAGACTATCTTGATTGCTGCTTTGACTCTGCTGTCCATTATGATAACTATGCTCACCTTGCCTCTGGTTGAGCACTCAGCACTTGGTTGAGTGCTGCCACTTGGTCTTTTCCACTCCATGATCCAATTACTCCCATTGCATTTAGGTTTACCAATTCAGTAACTGCAATTCCCAGTGTGAGGTTTGGTCTACAGAGAAGAGAGAATACAGAGCACTTCAAGGATCCTGGAGTTGCCCTCATACATTTATTTCTCATGGTATTGGCAATAGGTATGTCTTCTGAACCCTCCCAGTGTGGATGAGTAGATCCTAAATGACAAATCCACTCTAATGTTCCAATCTCCTTAAGCATTTGAATCTGTTCCTCTGCATTAAACCAAGGCATATTCAGCATTTCTAATTTGCCCAGTGTGGGCCACCTTTTGGCCCACGCATCAGCCAACCAATAAAACAAACTTTTAGAGCCCTTTCTGATTCCCCAAGCTGTAACATTAAATGCAGAATCTGTGCTTAGTGAACCTGTATCAATAAATTCAGCCTGATTCAACTTTATATTCCTTCCACCATTACCCCAATGCCTTACAATCCATTTCCATACATGCTTCTTGGATTTCTGTCTGTATAAATTAGAAAACTCTAGTAGTTCTTTTGTAATGTAGTGGACCTGCTCATGGGTCACACATTGTATCTCACTTTTAGGGAACTTCTGAGACTTGAGTCTAGTTATAGGTCTAGAAGCAAAGAAGGGTGGTGGGGGTGGGTCCTGGGCAGGCTCAGCATGGTCTTTTATGGCAACTGCTTCAGGGGAGGGCTTAACAATGTCTTAAGGCAATGCAGGGTTAATCCTCTCAGAGGAAGGTGGTAAGACCAAGACTACTATCGGTGGAGAGGCTGACAGCACCAAGGATATGGATGCAGCTGCCACTCGCAGGGGGAGGCCACTTACACTAAAGTTAGGGAGACCACTTTTGGTTGGGGTGAGGTATTCTCTTCCACAGGCAAAGAAGACTCAGAATTTAGGAGCTCACTTTCCCCAGCTTCTTCGGGGTCTTCCTACACATCTCCATTCTGATTTACAAGATCCCATTCTTTCCCAATTGATGTCCTCCCTTTAACAGGAGACACCCTGCAAGGTTGAGAGTTTAACTTGTACTGTAATCCAGCCAATCACAGGATGAGGTTCTGTGTTTGATTTGCAGCAATTTTAGCCCTACCACTAGAGGAGACAGAGGACTCCTTCAGGACACACATAGAAGCTCTTAGGTCATTTATGCAGCACTTGAGCTTGGAATTTGAATCCCTGAGCTCATCCTTTTCTTTCATCAGTTTGTCCAGCAACAGTAGGAGTAACCAACCATTGTCTTTATATTTCCTAGTTTTAAAGAATTTTGAAAAGGATTATATACAGAGTCACTCTGCTCCTTGCTTCTTACAAGTGGTTGATTAAATCGGAGTATCCAATGCAGATATTTTGCATATCTCTATGAACAGTTCATGCTATGTTATGCTATGCTATGCACTATCTGTACTCTCTTTACTACTTGAAAGAGAGTCATTAGTATCTTTAATTCTAACTATATGTTCCATGAAAGGGCCATATGTGCAAAGTGACCCTCAAATCCGGAAGGAGCCAAGATGAGGCAGACAAATCCAGTTTGTCAGTACAGGGTGATGTATTAGCGGAATTTATAGACAGAGTATGGTCTTGGGTGGCTGCAAGATAGATCTCTGCACCGCAATCCTCCAGACCCAGGGCTTATATCTCGGGGGAAATGTATAAATGCTGTGGAAGAAATGTGTAGGTGGCTACAGGTGTCACAGCCTATGATATATGCAATTATCCTTCATAAAATAAGAAGACATTAAGACATTCTTGGCCAGTCGCGGTGGTTCACACCTGTAATCCCAGCACTTTGGGAGGCTGAGGCAGGCGGATTACCTGAGGTCAGGAGTTCAAGACCAGCCTGACCAACGTGGAGAAACCCCATCTCTACGAAAAAATACAAAATTAGCTGGGCATGGTGGTGCATGCCTGTAATCCCAGCTACTAGGGAGGCTGAGGCAGGAGAATCACTTGGATCCGGGTGGTGGAGGTTGTGGTGAGCTGAGATCGTGCTATTGCACTCCAGCCTGGGCAACAAGAGCAAAACTCCATCTAAAAAAAAAAAAAAAAAAAAAAAGACATTCTTAGATGAATAAAAACAAACAAATACTTCATCCCTAGCAGAATTGCCCTCCAAGTATTATTAAAGGGAGTCCTTCAGGCTGAAATAAAAGGACACTAGACACTAGACAGGACACTCGAATCCACATGAAGAAATAAAGAGCACCAGTAAAGGTAGCTACATAAAAGACAGTATGGATGTATTTTTTGTTTGTAACTTGTTTGTTCTCCTGTCTGATTTAAAAGACAACTGCATAAAGCAATAATTATTTCCATGTTCATGGGCATACAATGTATAAGGATGTAAAGCATAAAGGAAGGGAGAAGAAATGGAGTTTTATGGGAACAACATATTTGTGTGCTATTGAAATTAAGTTGATATTAATTCAGACTGGATTGTTATAAATTAGGGTGCTAATTATAATCACCAGGGCAATCACTGAGACTATAGCTTCACGTCATTATGCCAAGCAAACAATGCTGGATTTCTCTCTTTACCCTGCTGTCCACCTGTGGCGTGGTTTACTCTCTCCTTTACGCAGTTCCTTGTGTTTTCCTACAGTGCGGCAAAGTTAGAGCGTTTACAGGGCTGGGGGTGTGGAGTGAGGGAAATGATGTTTAATTTTTCTTATGCACATCTAAGGTAAAGGAACTCATTATGCTCAATCCTGTATTAGTCACAGGCTATCTTCATCAGAAGTGAATTGAAGTAACAAGATAATTCTTTTGTAGAATTATCTTTGATTGGCAAGGCACTTCCAGCTGAAGGAGTCACCTTCCGGGCCCTTCTTCCCACCTTGGTCAGGCTGGCCACACGCAAGACACCTGCAAACTATGAGTCTATCATTTATATACAAAGTTTATAGCACATCTGTGAACGTAAGCATTCACTTGAAGGAGCCTGGGGTTAAAGAGGGATTTTTCAGAAACAGCATCTGTGTAAGGTATCCACTGAGTCACAGTACAGCTTAGGAGGACAAAATGAGTTGATGAAAAGATAGGAATCAAGATTTTTCACACCAGCTTCTTCACACACCTTAGTTGATTTGTGCCTACAACGTTTGTTAATTTCTCCCCATTCTATGTTTTTCCCCCTTACTTTCCTGTGCCCTCTCCTCAAAATGCTGTGATAGGCCAGGCACAGTGGCTCAAGCCCGTAATCGCAGCATTTGGGGAGGCCAAGGCAGGCGGATTGCTTGAGTCCAGGAGTTCAAGACTGGCCTGGACAACATTGCGAAACTGTCTCTGCAAAAACAAAAATTAGCTGGGCATGGTGGTGTGCGCCTGCAGTCCCAGCTACTTGGCTGGCTGAGGTAGGAAGATCACTCAAGCCAAGGAAGTCCAGGCTGCAGGGAACTGTGATAGCACCACTGCACTCCAGCCTGGGCTACAAAGGAAGACCCTGTCTTGAAAAAACAAACAAACAAACAACAACACGCACACACAAAAACTGGGTTAGTGATTTTGGAGATTTGTTCCTCCTAAAATTAAATGCACTTTCTACCCTAAGTCTGCAGTATTTACATGCTGCCCTACAGTTTGAAGGGAAAGGGAAAAAAATTGTGTTCCTTCCCTCTCATCTCTCCCTGTCATCCTTCCTTTCTTTTCAAACTTGTGAGATTGTCTCAGCCTTTAGAAAAACAGGGTGTAGCTCAAATTTAGGTAGTCTGGCACCTTTCCAGGGATATGAGGGTCTGAGGAGCACCAGGAAGAAATCACACCGGGATCAGATAGGGCCAGAGACAACTAGGCAGCAGGTAATACTTGCAAGTGTTTGATGTGAAGATGTCTCCTTTTCTTTAATTCAGATCTGGTGCAAAGACCAGAACAGCAGCACAAGTGTAATAATAATTGGCAGTCAGTGTGGGTAAAGGGATGGTCAGTACGTGTACCCAAAGAAATGGGAGGCAACATCAAATAGGTGGGTAAATGTTGCAACGACAAATCTGGTTAGATATGTGAGAAATCAAGGTAGGCTGACAGTAGGAATCTGTTAACAGGTATCAAAGTCTGGAGGTGAATAAGATTTCAGTTCCTAGGAGGGGAGCCAGCAAGGCTAGTGTTGTGAGATCAGAACCAGGCACAAGGAAGGGCTGGACTTTGGGATACAGTGTGTGAAGAGTGATAAAGAACACAGCTTTGCAACCGTTCATTCACCCTGAACTTTCACAATATGCCTGGAGCAGGCACTGGGCTAGGTGCTGGATATAAAATGTGGTATAGTTTAGATGTTTGTCCCCTCCAAATCTCATGTTGAAATGTAATTGCCAGTGTTGGAGATGGAGCCTACTGGGGGGTGTTTGGGCCATGGGGTGTATCCTTCATGAATGGCTTGATGCTATTCTCACAATAATGAGTGGGTTCTGACTCTTAGTTCACATGAAATCTGGTTGTTTAAAAGAATGTGGCACCTCCTCCCCCTTCTGGCTCCCTCTCTCACCATGTAACCTGCCTGCTCCTGCTTCACCTTCCACAGTGAGTAAAAGCTCCCTGAGGCCTCATCAGAAGCCAAGCAGATGCCAACACCATGATTCCTATACAGCCTGCAGAACCAGGAGCCAATTAAACTTCTTTTCTTTACAAATTACCCAGTCTCGGGTAGTTCTTTATAGCGAAACAAAAATACACAAATACACAATGAAACTTAACACCGGATGATCCCAGCGTTTGCAAAATTTGGGAATAAAAGTGGCTGCAGCACTACTGCTAGCTGTGTGACTTTCGGCAAGTTGCTCAACCACCCTGTGACTCCATTTTCTCAACAGTAAAATTTTTTATTTCTTATCTTGTTTTAGATTTGGGGGTACATGTGCAGGTTTGTTACATGGGTATATTGTGTGATGCTAAAGTTTGAGCTTCTAATGATCACATCGCCCAAGAAGTGGACAGAGCACTCAATAGGTAGTTTTTCAACCCCTGCCTCCTCCTTCCTTCCTCCCTTTTGTAATCACTGGTGTTTATTGTTCCCATTTCTGTGTCATTGTGTAATCAATGCTTAGCTTCTGCTTATAAGTGAGAACATGGTATTTCATTTGGTTTCTACACTGACTTGCTTAGGATAATGGTCTCCAGCTGCATCCACGCTGCTGCAAAGAACTTAGTTTCCTTCATTTTTATGGCTGCTTAGTATTTCATGGTGTATATGTACCACATTTTCTTTATCCAGTCTTCCATTTATGGGCACCTAGGCTGATTGCATGTATTTGCTATTGTGAATAGTGCTTCAATAAACATATGAGTACTGGTATCTTTTTGGTAGAATGATTTATATTTCTTTGGGCATATACCTAGTAATGGTTCAGATGGTAATTCTATTTTTAGTTTTTTGAGAAATCTCCAAACTGTTTTCCACAGGGGGTGAACTAAATTCCATTCCAACCAAGTGTGTATAAGCATTCCCTTTTCTCTACAACCTCACCAACATCTGTTATTTTTTGACTTTTTAATCATCGCCATTCTGACTGGTGTGAGATGGTATCTTATTGTGGATTTCATTTGCATTTCTCTGATGATTAGTGATATTGAGCATTTTTCATATGCTTGTTGGCCACTTGTATGTCTTCTTTTGAGAAGTATCTGCTCATGTCCTTTGCCCACTTTTAGGGCTATTTATTTTATCTTGTTGATTTGTTTCAGTTTCTTTGAGATTCCGGATATTAGTCCTTTGGTGGGTGCAGTTTGGAAATATTTTCTCCCATTCTGTAGGTTGCATGATTTCCAGGTTGATAATTTCTTTCGCTGTGCAGGAGCTTCTAGTTTAATTAGGTCCCAATTGTCAATTTTTGTTTTTATGCATTTGCTTTTGAAGACTTAGTCATAAATTCTTTGCCTAGGCTAATGTTTAGAAGAGTATTTCCTAGATTTTCTTCTAGGATTTTTATAGTTTCAGTTCTTACATTTAAGTCTTTAATCCATGTTGAGTTAAATTTTGTATGTGGTGAGAGATACGGGTCCAGTTTCATTCTTCTGCATATTTTCTCAACACCATTTATTGAATAGGGTATTCTTTCCCCATTATTTATTTTTGTAAACTTTGTCAAAAATCAGTTGGTTGTAAATGTGTGGTTTTATTTCAGGAGTCTCCATTCTGTCCCATTGATCTATGTTTCTATTTTTGTACCAATAGCGTGCTATTTTGGTTACTGTAGGCTTGTAGCATAGACTGAAGTTGGGTATTGTGATGCCTCCAGCTTTGTTCTTATTGCTTAGGATTGCTTTGGGTATTTGGGCTCTTTTTGGGTTCCATATGAATTTTAGAATAATTTTTCTAATTCTGTGAAAAATGGCATTGATAATTTGATAGGAATAGTGTTGAATCTGTAGATTGCTTTGGGCAGTATGGACATTTTAATATTGTTTCTTCCAATCCATGAGCATGGAATGTTTCTCTATTTGTTTGCATCATCTATGATTTCTTTCAGCAGTGCTTTTTAGTTCTCCTTGTAGAGCTCTTTGACCTCCTTAGTTAGATGTATTCCTAGGTATTTTATTCTTTGTGGCTATTGTAAATGGGATTTCATTCTTGATTTGGTTCTTAGCTTGAACGTTATTGGTGTATAGAAACACTACTGATGTTTGTACATCAATTTTGTATCCTGAGACTTTGCTGAAGTTGTTTATCAGGTCTAGGAGTCTTTTGGCAGAATATTTAGGGCTTTTTAGGTATAGAATTATGTCACCAGCAAAAGACAGGTAATTTGACTTCCTACGTGGACGCCTTTTATTTCTTTCTCTTGCGTGATTGCTCCGGCTAGGACTTCCAGTATTATGTTGAATAAGAGTGGTGAAAGTGGACATCCTTGTCCTCTTCCAGTTCTTAGTGGAAATGCTTCCAGTTTTTGCCCATTCAGTATGATGTTGGCTGTGGGTTTGTCATAGATGGCTCTTATTATTTTGAGGTATGGTCCTTAACGCCTACATTGTTGAGGGTTTTTTTATTTCATGAAGGGATGTTGGATTTTATAAGATGCTTTTTCTGCATCTATTGAGATGATTGTATGGTTTTTGTTTTTAATTCTGTTTATATGGTGAATCATATTTATTGATTTGTGTATGTTTAACTATCCTTACATCCCAGGAATAAAGCCCACTTGATTGTGGTGAATTAACTTTTTGATGTGCTGCTGGATTCGACTTGCTAGTATTTTGTTGAGGATTTTTGCTGAGGATCCAAGATATTGGCCTGTAGTTTTCTTTTCTTGTTGTGTCTTTGCTAGATTTTGATATTAGGGTGATACTGGTTTTATAAAATGAGTTAGAGAGGAGACCCTCCTTGAATTTTTTGAGTGGTTTTAGGAGCTAGCTAGTAGGATTGATACTAGTTCTTCTTATATCTGATAGAATTGGGCTGTGAATCCATCTGGCTGAGGGTTTTTGTTGTTGTTGTTGTTGTTGTTGTTTTGTTTTGTTTTTGTTTTTGCCTGGTAGGTTGTTTTTTTTTTTTTTCCAACTACTGATTCAATTTTATTACTTGTTATTGATCTATTCAGGGTTTCTTTCTTTTTTTTGTGTGTGGTTCAATCTTGGGAGGTTGTGTGTTTCCAGGAATATATCAATTTCCTCTGGATTTTCTAGTTTATGTGTTCAGAGATGTTCATAGTAGTCTCCAAAGATCTTTTGCACTTCTGTGGGATTGATTGTGACGTTACCTTTGTCATTTCTGATTGTGCGTCATTGAATCTTCCCTCTTTTTCTTTGTTAATCTACTTAATGGATTGTCAATCTTGTTTATCCTCTCAAATAATCAATTTTTAATTTCTTTTGTTTTTGAAAAATGAAATGTATGGTTTTTTGTGTCTCAGTTTCATTTAGTTCTGCTCTTATTTTTGTTATTTCTTTTCTTCTGCTAACTTTGAGTTTAGTTTGTTCTTGTTTTTCTAGTTTCATTAGGTACAAGGTTAGGTTGTTAGTTGGAGATCTTTCTATCTTCTCAGTGTAGGCATTTAGCACTATAAAGTTTCCTCTCAACACTGCTTTTGCTATATTCCAGAAGTTTTTGTATTTTGTGTTTCCATTTCCATTTGTTTCAAATACTTTTTAAATTTCTGCCTTAATTTTGTTGTTTACCCAAAAGTCATTCTAGAGCAAGTTGTTAGGTTTCCATATATTTCTGTGGTTTTGAGAGTTCCTCTTGGTATTGATTTGTTTTTATTCCACTGTAGTCTGAGAAGATGCTTGGTATGATTTCAGTTTTTAAAATGTATTAGAGACTAGCTTTGTGTTCAAGCATGTGGTCAATCTTACAGTATGTTCTGTGTGAAGATGAGAAGAATGTATATTCTATGGCTGTTGGGTGGAATATTCTGTAGATGTCTGTTAGGTCTAATTGGTCAAGTGTTGAATTTAAGTCTAGAATTTCTTTGTGAGTTTTCTGCCTTGATGATCTGTCTAATGCTATCAATGGGTGTTGAAGTCCTTTAGTATCATTGTGTGATAGTAGAGGCTGTGAAAGTCTTTTCTTAACTCTAAGAAGTAATCGTTTTATGAATCTGGGTGCTCCAATGTTGGATGCATATATATTTAGGATAGTTAAATTTTCTTAGTGAATTGAACACTTTATCATTATATACTGCACTGCTTTGTTCTTTTTTACTGTTGCTGGTTTAAAGACTATTTTATCTGATATTAGAATAGCGACCCCTGCTCTTTTTTGTTTTCCATTTGCATGATAGATCTTTCTCCATCCCTTTAATTTGAGCTTATGGGCATCATTATATGTGACATAAGTCTCTTGAAGACAGCAGGAGGATGGGTCTGTTTTTCTTTTTTTCTTTTCTTTTATTATTATACTTTAAGTTCTAGGGTACATGTACACAACGGGCAGATTTGTTACATATGTATACAAGTGCCATGTTAGTGTGCTGCATCTGTTAACTTATGATTTACATTAGGTATATCTCCAAATGCTATCCCTCCCCCTACCCCCGACCCCATGACAGGCCACGGTGTGTGATGTTCCCCACCCCATGTCCAAGTGTTCATATTGTTCAATTCCCATCTATGAGTGAGAACATGCGGTGTGTTTGGTTTTCTGTTCTTGTGATGGTTTGCTAAGAATGATGGTTTATAGCTTCATCTATGTCCCTACAAAGGACATGAACTCATCTATTTTTATGGCTGCATACTATTCCATGGTGTATATGTGCCACATTTTCTTAATCCAATCTATCATTGATGGACATTTGGGTTGGTTCCAAGTCTTTGCTATTGTGAATAGTGCCGCAATAAACATATGTGTGCATGTGTCTTTATAGCAGCATGATTTATAATCCTTTGGGTATCTGCCCAGTAATGGGATGGCTGGGTCAAATGGTATTTCTAGTTCTAGATCCTTGAGGAATCGCCACACTGTCTTCCACAATGGTTGAACTAGTTTACAGTCCCACCAACAGTGTAAAAGTGTTCCTATTTCTCTACATCCTCTCCAGCACCAGTTGTTTCCTGACTTTTTAATGATCACCATTCTAACTGGTGTGAGATGGTATCTCATTGCGGTTTTCTTTCTTTTTTTTTTTTTTGAGACGGAGTCTCGCTCTGTTGCCCAGGCTGGAGTGCAGTGGCCGGATCTCAGCTCACTGCAAGCTCCGCCTCCCGGGTTTACGCCATTCTCCTGCCTCAGCCTCCTGAGCAGCTGGGACTACAGGCGCCCGCTACCTTGCCCAGCTAGTTTTTTGTATTTTTTAGTAGAGACGGGGTTTCACCGTGTTAGCCAGGATGGTCTCGATCTCCTGACCTCGTGATCCACCCGTCTTGGCCTCCCAAAGTGCTGGGATTACAGGCTTGAGCCACCACGCCCGGCCGCATCACATTTTTTTAAAAAATCATTTCTCAGGCTCTAGAGCAGTTATCCCAGGGACAGTTATGTCCCTAAAACCCAGTATTTTATGTTCTCAAATACTCTAAGTTTCCTGAGTAAGAAGTAGAAAAAGGAAACCTTCTTTGTTTTAATGTCTCTAAAACACAAGAAGGTCAATGTCAAGCTTCCAGAATCCTCTTAACAATGCAAGCTGTGAGCCAAAGCCGAGCAGGGAGAAATCTCCAAGAGAAACTATTATGACCTTGTGTATCTACCATATCTTGGAGGAATATCCACCTATACATCCGTTCTCCTTTCCAACAGAATATTATTTGAGGCCTGGCGTGGTGGCTCATGCCTGTAAACTGAACAATTTGGTAGGCCGAGGTGGGCAGATAATGAGGTCAAGAGATTGAGACCATCCTGGTCAATGTGGTGAAACACTGTCTCTAATAAAAATACGAAAATTAGCTGGACACAGGTCACACACGGGTCACAGAGGGGTCAGTCATGGGTCAGTCATGGGTCACACACAGCTCACACATGTCACTCACGTGTCAGTCATGTGCCACACACATGCCAGCCAAGTGTCACCCACGTATCAGTCATGTGTCAGTCACTTGTCAGTCACGTGTCACACACGTGTCAATCATGTCAGTCATCTGTCACGCATGTCAGTCACATGTAAAGCATGTGTCAGTCGTGTCACATAGGTATCACTTGCCACACACCTGCCAAACAAGTGCCACACATGTGTCACACATGGGCCAGTCATGTGTCACACATGTGTCACACGTGTCAGTCACATGTCAGTCACAGCCAAACACGTGTCAGTCACCTGTCAGTAATGTGCCACACACACGTGTCAGTCACAGGCCAGTCACGTGTCAGTCACACACCACATACATGTCATTCACACGCCACACACATGCCACACACATGTGCCACACACCACACACGTGTCAGTCATGTGTCAGACACCTGTCAGTCACAGCCAAACATGTGTCAGTCACCTGTCATTCACCTGTCACACATGAGTGACATGTGTGTGACCCGTGTCTGACAAGTGACTGGCACGTGTGTGACATGTGACTGACACATCACTAACACATAACACGTTTCTGACACGTGTGATATGGGTGTGACACGTGGATGACGTGCATGACATGTGACTGACACATGTCTGACATGTGTGGCACATGAGTTACACATGACTGACACGTGTGTGACAGGTCTGTGACACTTAAGTGACAAGATGACACGTGTGTGACATGTCTGACTCATAACTGACGTTTTTTGCACATGACTGACATGTGACTGATGTGTGTGACTCATGACTGACACCTGTGTGACATGTGTCCCACACGTGTGTGACATGACTTTTTTGACAAGCTCTTTTTCTGTCTCTCAGGCTGGAGTGCAATGGTGCTCAAACCTCACTGCAGCCTCAATCTCCCAGGCTAAATCTATCCTCCCACCTCAGCCTCCCTAGTAGGTGGGAGTACAGGCATGTGCTACCACACCTGGGTAAGTTTTTTAAAACTTACTTTTAGTAGAAACAAGGTCTTGCTATTTTGCCCTGGCTGGTCCCCAACTCCTGGGTTCAATTGATTCTCCTGTTCTGGCCTCCCAAAGTGCTGGGATGACAGGCGTGAGCCACGGTGCCTGACCTGAGGCATGCTTTTTAAAATAGTGATGAATATCTCCACAAAACACAGACATGTGAGAAAATCGCAAAAATTAGATAAATTTTAAGGAAAAGCAAAGTATGTTCAGAGATATTTATCTTTTCAAATCTGATTTGAACTATACCTGTAACTAGTCTGCCAATAAGAGTCCTTTTCTTAGGGTAGTTTGGAGGAAATTTTTGAGAAGCATTGGGTGAACGGGAAGTACTCAAGAGGTAACCTGATAGGAATGTTCTAAAGAGGATTTCTATACTGAGAGGAGAGGGAATGATGAGCTCTGAGCTCCCTTTCGGGTCTAAGGTTTTCCAAAGGCCTTTATGAAGGCAGAGCCTTTATAAAAAAGCAGGGAGGAATCTTAGATTTCTAGTTTGGAGGTGGTTCTACTTCAAGAGAGGTTGTTTGTGTTAACTAGCATTTATTTATACAGCAACTTTCTCTCCTTCTGTACAAGATCAGATCATAAATTGAATGATGCTTTTCAAGGGCAAAATACCCCTTCTCGAATTGCTACAAGAAATTCACCGGCCAGGTGTAGTGGCTCACGCCTGTAATCCCAGCACTTTGGGAGGCTGAGGTGGGCAGATCACCAGGTCAGGAGATCGAGACCATTCTGGCTAACACGGTGAAACTCCGTCTCTACTGAAAAAAAAAAAGACAATAAATTAGCCGGGCGTGGTGGTGGGCACCTGTAGTCCCAGCTACTCAGGAGGCTGAAGCAGGAGAATGGCATGAACCCAGGAGGTGGAGCTTGCAGTGAGCCGCGATTGCGCCACTGCACTCCAGCCTGGGCAACAGAGCGAGACTCCGTCTCAAAAAAAAAAAAAAAAAAGAAAGAAAGAAAGAAAGAAAGAAATTCACCATGTTTCCCCACTTGTCCAAGACATAGATCAGCTCTCTAGTTGGTGATTATGGAGTTCAAACTTTATAGTTAAATTTCATATTTTTAGCTCAATTTTTGTTAGTTTTCTGGCCATGACCCATCTATTTATATTCCCAGCACACAGAAAAGCAAAAGTGCTTGTGTCAGTGGATTCCCCTGGTCTGCTCCTGGTTCCACGATCCCCTGGAGGGACTCACAGGACTCAATGTATAGTCCTACTCACAGCGATTATTTATTACAGTGAAAGGATTCCGATAAAAATCAGCAAAGGGAACAGGTGCATGTCCAGGGTAAGGTGCAAATTTCCAGGGGTCCTTTCCTAATGTCACAGAGGACACTCTTAAATTTCCCAGCAATGAATTGTGACAACACGTGTGAAATGTTGCTCATCATGAAAGCCCATTAGAGACTCAGTGCCTAGGTTTTTTATTGGGGCCTGAGGGTATGCCCTCTCTACCTGCCTCTGCCTGGCATGTACCCAAATTCCAGACTCACAGAAGGAAAGCAGGTGTTCAGCATAAACCATATTTGCACAGTTTAGGTACAGTGAGTCATTCTTGCCGGTGAATGGTGAGAATCTTCTGAAATCTAAGTTTCCAGATGCCAGCCCAAAGGCCAACCTTGTAAGCAGGGCTTTCTAAGAATAGCAGTTTTCAAGTCTGCTATGTTAACTCTTTTCTGAACTGTGATAGATGTTTTCTGAAAAAGGGATCTAGTCTTGCCAGAAGAGGAAGGGCCTCTGACTCTTCTCTTGTAGATTTTGGAGAGATCCTAACCACTGAACAAACCTCCCTCCCTTTTAACGACAGAAAGAATAGGAATAATTATAGAGGGAGAATCAGTAGGAAAAAAAAATTTTTTAATACTTCAAATGAGACCAAATAAGTAGAGGCTTGTCTGCATGGGCATAACAACTTGGCCCAAGTAAATAGCCACAAAAGAGATCCCTTACCACAACCCAGTGTCTGCCTTAAGTATGTGTTGGAGCAGGAAAATATATATATGCAAGAGCCCCAGTAAGTACTTAGAGGCATCCTGCTGGCTTACCGACAGGGGCTAACTGCTGACTTCAGGTTTAGTACACAGTCATCACATTAAACAATGTTTACTTGCCAGGATCCTATTGTGTCTGGCTGTTACAGCTCCTTGATGTTTTTCTACTCTCCTTGCCTGGATGTACTATCTAGCACATCATCTGTCAGCCCTTTTAATTGCCTTCTTGATAGCCCTAGGTTCCCTGTGTGTCTCCTAAGGTGCCACCATTGCAGAATCAAGAGAGTTGCCAGTCTCCTTCCTTGCTTACTTACTAGTGTCTCTTGGTAAAATATCACTCTCCTGGTTATCCAGTAAAGGAATGGTGGTAGGAGGAAGAAGAGTTAATGGGGCATCATCTCTGAAAAGTTGAGTGGATTGGACTAGACAAAGAATGGCAAATATGTGACCAATCCCCTTACTCCAGCCTCCTGGGCCTATGGTGCACAGACAGCATGGTGTTATTTCTTGTTGTGTCCAACACAGTCTTTATTCTGGGCAGCCATTGTCAATTCCTCAAAATTGGCAAAAAAATTGAAGCCTACTGATTCCTGGCATAGATTGCTTTTAAAGTCCTTTTAATTTATAAGTTAAGTGATTACTTTATTCTTGTGAAATGCATATAAGTAAAAACAAGCTAAGCAAATGTGGCTCAGTACCATGTACTGTGGAGTATGTAATATTTTTACTAATTACTGTGGAATATCTGATATTTTTAGGTGAAATATGGACAAACATTTAACAGTTGTAAACTTATTTTAATGTGAATAAGGAGAATTAGTGAACACATCAAACTTACTTGTGAAAATGAAATGAAGTTTAGATTTATTAATATATTTATTTAAAGGGAAAGGAGCCAAATTAAAGGCTATTTAGTAAATAATAGTACAGGTATGGCAAAAACCACATAAGTAGATTCAAATCCTTGCTTCAAAATGTCTTGACGATGTGAATTTGAGACAGGTACTTAATCTCTATGGGCTTCAGCCCTTTCATTGGTTGAAGGAAGAAAGTACTGCCCGCTTCCAGTGTTGTAAAGATTAGAAGTAATGATACGGAAGGGGGGAAGGGAAGTGCTGGGAAGGGAAGGGCATGGTCCCTGGCGAGGGCTCCACCCTTGGCCTATGCCCACTGACCTAGGTGAGGACAGACACTCCTGCCTTCCCGCCCTAATGTTGCATTTCCCAAGACCACCCTGGCCTGCCACGCCCCCATCCTGTGCCTATAAAACCCCCCGAGGCCCTAGCAGGCAGACACGCAAGCGGCTGGAAGTTGAGAGAAATACATCGGTGGAAGAAGACACGAATGGCTGGACATTGAGAGGACACTGAGGGGAGCATACCGGGGAAGGAACATATGACAGATGCTGGCAGGCCGGCAGGCCATCGACAGGTGGAACAAGGCAACAGTTGGAGGAGAGCCTAGGCCACCAAGCGGCCCAACTCCAGGGGAAAACCCTCTCTCTTCTGGCTCCCCCATCTGCTGAGAGCTACTTCCACTCAATAAAACCTTGCACTCATTCTCCAAGCCCACAAGTTATCTGATTCTTCTGGTACACCAAGGCAAGAACTCTGGGATACAGAAAGCCCTCTGTCCTTGTGATAAGGCAGGGGTCTAATTGCGCTAACACAAGCTGCCTACAGATGGCTAAACTAAAAGAGCACTCTGTAACACACGCCCACTGGGACTTCAGCTGTAAACATTCAACCCTAGACACTGCTGTGGGGTCAGAGCCCCACAGCCTGCCCATCTGCATGTTCTCCCTAGAGGTTTGAGCAGCAGGGCACTGAAGAAGCGAGCCACTCCTCCACTGCACGTTCTGTGAGGAGGACAAAGGAACTTTTCCCATTTCAGTAATATATGTCAAGTTTGTAGCATTGTGGTTGACATATAGCAGACACTCAATAATAATCAGAATTAACTAAATGCTTACTATGTGACAAGGTTGTTCCGGAGCTTTATCTATATCAATCTAACCCTCCAAAAAACCTTTATGAGATAGGTACTATTATTGGCACCTTTTTTTTGCCAGGGAAGAAACTAAGACATGGAGAGGTTAAGGTGATATAATTTCCCAAGTCACAGTTAGTAAGTGTAGAAGGGAGATCGAACTAGGTGGCCTGACTCTAGACCCTCCAGTTAACTATATTCTAACATCTAACATTTTAAGTACTATCTGCCATCATGTACTAAACGCTACCATTTAGAGGCCTTTCTCCAGGACCCTTTAGGTGTTCCCAGACATGTGCTAACAGGGGCACCGAGGGGCACTCAGCTTGGATGGGAGTGGATGGGACATATGGGGGACTGATGAAGGGACATGCTGGGGACTGTTAATGACAGAGCAAGAGGCTCAGATTGTTTTTGATAGGTAATAAGAACCAACTATAGGTATTGGTATGCTGATGAAAGTCAGGTACTTTTTAAGGTACTGGACATAAAAAATGACATGATCCAACCCTCAAGGCCTGCTAGTCTAGAGGTGAAGCAGCTGGCTAACAATTCACTGCAGTAAAGAGGAAAAGATGGTATGAGATGAGTCTACATGAAGCACAGCAGAGACACAAGGGGGAGAGGGTCAATTCTGCTCTGACAGGCAGGGGGCAAGGAAGGCTTCATAAGGAGATGACATATGCTGGTTTTACAGGGTCCTTGGAAGGTTTTGAGCAGAATGTCATTGCCAGAAATGTGCATTTCATTAAATAACCTATTTCTCATCCAACAACTCAGGAAAAGGAGGGCCTGACCCTGGGTGGCAGCACTGAGAAAGGGAAAGAGGAACACAGAGGCAGGCTTGAGGTAAGATTATCAGGGGATGATGATTACATATGGGGCCCAATGGGAGTACTGATCTGAAGTCCAGGGACTGGGGTGCCCCTCTTAGGGACAGTTTATGGAAGGAGAGACTGCATTTACTTCCATCTGAAGCACCAACGAGACCTAAAGGTGTAGATAGAAGACAACAGGAAAGAGATGCTAGGTTTTGGGAACAGCTTTCTCTCCAGAAGGACTCTATGAAAAGGCATGTCATTGATAAGGAAAGAAAGGGGTCACTCTTGACTTTTACCCATCATCTCAGGCTAGTTTATTGTCACTGAAGGCCCCAAGAATATAGGAGATAAGATGTGATTTCCAGAGGTGGGGAGTGGGGAGCCACCTGAAACTTCAGCTCTGTATCAGCAGGACATACACCGTCTCTTGTTCACTTGCAAGAGAAGATGTGGGGAGAGTGGGCCACTTGAGTCTCAGTCTCACAGTAGCCTACAGCAGGGCATTGGGTATTGTTCTGGGTATACATAGAAGAGTCTGGTTTCCCTGTCCCTCCTTGGCTAGGCAGTGGCTACAGTTGTGTCAGCCCAAACTCAGGCTGAGGGTAGGATACAGCTCAGCATTAAACTCTCAAATGACACCTTAGGCCTGTGACCAAGGAGGGCAGGGTATTGCCCAGGCAAGCAGCATGGGCAAAGAGCTGTTGGGAGTGTGGTTCACTCGCATCTCAGTCTCACAGCAGCCTGTTGCAGAGCTGTGGGTATTGTTCCAGATATTCATAGGATAAGCTGTAGCATAGGATATTCATAGGATGAAAAATTAATTTTTTAATTTGGTGAATATGGCCAGTACTGACAAATGTGTGCAGCATATTAAGATGAAACACCAAAGTTGTTGCTTTAGAACAATTCTGGAGTCCCTGAAGGACCCATACTCCTGCCAGCGAGAGGAATCCCAAGCTATAGCATAGGATATTCATAGGATGACCTAGTCTCCCTATCCCTCCTTGCCCAGGCAGCAGCTACAGCTGCATCAGCCTGAACTCAGGCCTTAACTGTAAAATGTTTTGAGGCAGTGGCAGCTTCTGAATTTCTTGCCTGGTTGGAAGGAGCAGAAGTGTGGTGGGATAAGGAACTTGTCTTGAAGATGCTTTCACATAGCAAATAGTTTGTGTTTTTCTGTAACATTTTATTAGAAAAACTTTCAAATACATAAAAAGTTGAAAGACGTGTATAGCAAACACCATACACCCATCACCTAGATTCTACAGTGGTTAATATCTTTCTGTATTTGCTTTGTGACATATCTATTCGTCCCTCCATCCATCAATCAAACTAAGTTGCAGACATCAGTCACTTCACCCCTAAACACTTCAGCCTGCATAGTGTTAAATAGAACTCAATATTTATTTATGGAGCTTTCTCTTTTTGAGATAAACATACATACAGTGACATGCATAAACTTGTGTACTATTAGATAAGTTGAGACAAATGCATACATTCATATAACTCAAACCCCTATCAAGATATAGAATATTTCCTTTACCCCAGAAAGTTCTGTAATGCTCCTTCTCAGCCATCCCTAACCCACCCATCCTGTGTTAGTTTCCTAGGGCTACAGTAACTAATTACCACAAACTGGGGTCTTAAAACAACAGAAATTTATTCTCTCACAGTTTTGAAGGCTAGAAGCCCCAAATCAAAGTGTCATCATGGCCATGCTGTCTCTGAAGGCTCCAGGGAAGAATATGTTCCATGCCTTTCTCTTAGCTTCTGGTGTTGCTGGCAATCTCTGGTGCTCCTTGGGTTGCAGACACACCATTCCAAGCTGTCTCTGTCATCAATGGCATTCTTCTCGTATGTGCCTTTCTCTGTGTCTCTTCCCTTCTTACAAGGACTTCAGTCATATTGAATTAGGGCCCACCCTAATGACATCCTCTAAACTTGATTACATGTACAAAGATCCTATTTGCAAATAGGGTCACATTCACAGATACTGAGGGTTAAGGCTTCAACGTATCTTTAGAGGGGACATAATTCAACCCATAACACACCCCTAGATGCAGCTGCTGTTCTGATTTTTTTCCACCACTTATGTTTGCATGTCCTAGAATTTTATGTAAATAGAATAATGTTGTTTACTTTTACTTACGTATTTATTTTTGAGGCAAGATCTTACTCAGTTGCCCAGGCTGGAGTGCAGTGGTGCAGTCATGGCTCACTGCAGCCTCAAACTCCTGGGCTCAAGTGATCCTCCTGCCTAAGCCTTCCTAAAGACTACAGGCATGCACCACCACACCTGGCTAATTTGATTTTTATTTTTGTAGAGACAGAGTCTTGCTGTGTTTCCCAGACTGGTCTTGAACTCCTAGCCTCCAGTGATCCTCCTGCCTTGGCCTTCAAATGTGCTGGGATTACAGGCGTGAGCCACAGCACCTGGCCTATCATAGAGTCTATACCGTTTTGTGTCTAGCTTCTCTCACTTAGCATGTTTTGAGATTCATTTATGTTGTTGCATGTATCCATTCTTATTTACCTTTTTATATTCTTTTTTTTTTTTGAGACAGAGTCTCGCTCTGTTGCCCAGGCTGGAGTGCAGTGGCGCGATCTCGGCTCACTGCAAGCTCCGCCTCCTGGGTTCACGCCAGCTAGTTTTTTGTATTTTTTAGTAGAGATGGGGTTTCACTGTGTTAGCCAGCATGGTCTCGATCTCCTGATCTTGTGATCTGCCCGCCTTGGCCTCCCAAAGTGCTGGGATTACAGGCTGAGCCACCGCGCCTGGCCCCTTTTAAAATTCTTTAAGGCTAGTCAAGTGAAGCGGTTGGAGTAGAAAAGGAACAAAGAGATTGTAACTGGTTGTGATTATTTCCTGTTAGTTGCTGACAAGTATTCCATTGTATGATGTACCACAGGTTGTTTATCCAATCTTCTGTTGATTGATACTTGGACTGTTTCTAGGTTTTAGCTATTACAAATAAAGCGGCTATGAACATTGATATACAAGTCTTTTTATGAAGATATTTCTCTTGGGTAAAAACCTGGGAGTTAAATTGCTGGGTGATGGGGAGGAAGAAAAGGAGGGAGAGAGAGAGAGAGGAGTTCCTTTTAAAAAACTGGGCCACAAGGATAGGACTTGTAACAAGTTGATGTTGAGTCTTAGAGTGTTGGAATGGAGTTTCTTAAAATTCTGTTGACAAAGTTGTGTCTGAGACTAGCACTGAGCTTGCAATTGAGATCAAATTGTTGTCTCAGCTGTGGGTAGAGAGGAGACCTACAGAGACTGGAATCAGGCCCTTGTAAATTATTTTAGAGCCAAGTTAAAAATTGGGCTTCATTTGTCTCAGGCTGTACCTATTCTATCAGCCCTCTCCTAATTTTTATGGATACTGCCTGTAGTGACTGGAGTCCATGTGTTTCAGTTTTTAAAAACAAAACAAAACAAAATACTATTACTGTTTCTGTGTCATACATTTTTTTAACCCAAGGTCCTTGGGGCTTAAAATAAGTCATATTCTGATTTCCAGATTTCATATTAGTGGCCCTATTGTGGCCATATTCTTACAGAAGAAAAAAGCAGATAAAATTAAGCAGAATTAGAGAGCCCAGTTCTCCAGCAATCACTTCTTGGTACTGTCTGGCCACACTGGAGTTGAGTGATCTCTATAGATGATTTGGATGGCTGGCCTATGCAACTGGCTGGGATCCAGTTGTTTGGCTGCAGCCAGCCCTTGCTGCAGACCATGTTTAGTTCATCCATATGTCTGGGTAGCATTCCTCTGACTCTATTCCTGGATTTATTCTGAGCGGGCATCTCTCTTGTTCTTAATGAGTTCCAGGAAAAGATATTCCACAGCCTCCTTTGACAGTTTATATTACAGTGCTTTATGATATTTTCAAGAAATGCCTTTCCATTTCTACTACAACTCATTCCCTCTTTCTCTGAATTAGTGAAAATAGAGGTGAGGCTGCCACTGCCTTTTCCCATGTCCTATGAAGGCAGTTTAGTGTATTATCTTTCAAACTTCTTTCTAGAAAGAGTAGATAATATATCTTATCATGCTCCTAATCTGAGGCACCACTAAGGATGAGTGAATCAACTCCCTTGAGGGCTGAAATGACTCTTCTGGGTACTTGTCCCAACTGAACTGTTATCACACAAATAACTTTTTCCTTCCCTTTGTTCACATTCAATTAACACTTTTGCACAAAACTGAGGAGGGCAGCTAATTTATTTCTCTGATGACTGGTTAAAGCACATTGTTTTGACACTAATCTGTCTGTTCCTGCTTAATCCAGTTCTCTGGACCCATGTCCGATCCCTAATTCTGAAACCCTGCCTGCTGTCTACAGTATAGTCACCTCAATGTCTGTGGCTTATACTGTCAATGGCTTTTACTTTGTCTTTCATTTTTCTGTGAAAGGATCTTTTAGATTATTAGAAGAGAAGGACCATGATCAGCCTCCAAGGCTAGACTATGACAAGAACTAATATGTTGTTGGCCATGAAGGAAAAACATATTTGGTTTAGACTACAGCTAGGTCTTTTCAGTTTGGAAAGACAGTGTAGCATAATGGTTAAGAATATTGATTCTAGCACCGCACAGACCTGGATTTGAGCCAGTGCTATCACTTACTTGCCCGTGATTTCAAACAAGTAAGTTAACTTTTCCCCATATTTCACTTTTTCTTATTTGTAAAATGAGTGTGACTATAGTATTACCTGTCTGAATGGATAAACAAATTGTGGTATCAATGGAATACTATATATCAATAAAGAGGAAGGGACTAGAATAGCAAATTTTATGTTATATACATTTTACTGCAATTCAAAAAAATGTAATATATCAAAAACCTTTGAATTGTACATTTTAAATGGGTGAATGCCATGGTATGTGAGTTATCTCTTAATGAAGGTATTTTAAAAATGGACTGTTCATACGTGCAACCACTCGGATGAATCCCAAAATAATTATGCTGAGTGAAATAAGCCAGACAAAAAAGAATATATACCATATGATTCCATTTATATAAAACTCTAGAAAGTACATACTAATCTATAGTGACAGTAGGCAGATCAGTGGTTGCTTTGAGAGGCAGTGTTGGAAGGGGTAGCATGGGAAGGGTCAGGAATGAGGGGTTGCAAAGAGGGGCAAGGAAACTTTTAGGGATGATGGACATGTTAATTATCTTGAATGTGGTGAAAACGTGCTTACATATGTCAAAGATCATCAAATTTACACTTTAAATATGTCTGGTTTATTATATGTCAATGATATCTTTCAAATGTTGTTTGAAAATAGTATTTTTTTCAAATGGTTGGTAAGAGCCATTTGAAACAATGAATGAAAAATGCTCTGTTATATGGTAAATGCTTAATAAATTGTAACTTAAAAACACAATTGGCAGGGAAGAGTTGCAAGGAGTAAAGTTATCTGAAAATCATTCAGGCACTCATCCAGGTTTTTCTGAATAATGATTTATCTGGCACTTGCTTTCCCCATTTCCCAGAGGGAGAACTACACCTAAGCTCAGTTACCCACCAGATTGATGAAGTTCTTCCCCCATCAGGGAAAACTGCACCTTCTCATGGTTCTCAAGGTCACAGGCTCATGTTAGCTGGCTTTCTCAGACCAGTACCCTAAACTGGTGCCACACCAATTCTAGGCAACCTAGTGCCAAGTAGCCCTGTATGTTCCCCACAGACAAGGCCTATCCTAAAAATGAAGGAGATATAAATAGGAAGGGGTTTGTCTTAGTCCATTTTGTGCTGCTATTACAGAATACCTGAGACTGGATACTTTATAAAGAACAGAAATTGATTCCTCACAGTTCTGGAGGCTTTAAAGTCCAAGATTGGCTGGGCACAGTGGCCCACACCTGTAATCCCTGCACTTTGGGAGGCCAAGGCAGGCGTATCATGAGGTCAGGAGATGGAGACCATCCTGGCTAACACGGTGAAACCCCGTCTCTACTAAAAATACAAAAAATTAGCTGGGCCTGGTGGCGGGTGCCTGTAGTCCCAGCTACTCGGGAGGCTGAGGCAGGAGAATGGCGTGAACCCGGGAGGCAGAGCTTGCAGTGAGCCGAGATCGCGCCACAGCACTCCAGCCTGGGTGACAGAGCGAGACTCTGACTCAAAATAAATAAATTAATTAATTAATTAAAAAAAAAAAAAGTCCAAGATCAGGGTACCGGTGGGTTTGGTGTCTGATGAGGGCAGCTTTCGGCTTCCAAGACAGAGCCTTTTTGCTGTATTCTCCAGAGGTGGGGAAACATTGCTACTTACATGGCAGAAGAGAGGAAGAACCAAGAGAGAGAACTCACTCCTGAAAGCTCCTTTTAAAAGGCATTAACCACACCCATGAAAGCAGAGCTTCCATAGTATAATCACATCTTAAAAGTTCCAACTTTTACTACTGTTAAAATGGTAATTACATTTCAACAGGAGTTTTGGATGGCAAACATTCAAACCATAGCAGGGTTTCACTATAGGAATTCAGCCCTACATTGACCCAATGAAAACCTGAATTCATCATTCTTGTATTTGTTTTCTGTGTTGCATAGATTCACAAACTTAATGGCTTAAAACAATACCCATTTATTATTTCATCATTTACATTTGTCAAAAGACAGCACAGCTTACCTTTATTCTCTGCTTGAGGTCTCACAAAGCTGACACCAAGGTGCTGACTAGATAGCATTCTCATTTGGAGGCTTGAGAAAGGGAAAGATCACTTCTAATCTCCCTGGAGTTGTTGAAAACATTAATTTCTTTGTGCCTCCACTCCTAGGGACTACCCTTTCCATAGGCAATTCACAGTATGCTACAATATGCTATTTGCTTCTTTGAGATAGGTAATTAAGTGCTTTTCTTCCTTTTCTATTTCAATTTTATTTATTTATTTATTTATTTATTTATTTGTTTATTTTTAGTGAGACAATGTCTTGCTATTTTGCCCAGGCTGGTCTCAAACTTCTGGGCTCAAGTGATCCTGTCACCTTGGCCTCCCAAAGGGCTGGGATTATAGATATGAACCACCATACCCAGCCATTAAGTGCTTTTCACCTCAGGTAGAGTCCATGCCATCTGATTAAGTCAGGCCCACTCTCAAATTACCTTTTTGATTAACTGAAAAATCAACTGATTTGGGACATTAATTACATTTGAAAATCCCCTCACCTTTTCCCTGTAACATACCTAATCACTGAAGCAACACTGCATTGCAATTACAGCCTTTCACCTATACACAAATGGAGGTTGTAAAACAAGAGGCAGGCATCTCAGAGGCCATCTTAAAAGTAGGCCTAGTTCAATGCTTTTCTGTGGTAGAATGGGCAGATTGGGAGCACTCATGCCTTCTTTCTCTTGCTGCCTTTTGACTTATGTGTCTCCTTTCTGCAATAGACCTACTTATTAATCTATTCATTGTGAAATTCAAACAGGATCCTGATAGAGAACCATGTGGGCCCCATATTGTATGGTAAATTGACACCTTGCCCAACTAGGAGGTTCATAGAATCTTCTCACTTTGTTTCAAGAGGGGTATGTACTAACAAAAATAATGTTTACAATATTTTTCTCAACTGCATCTGCCTTATAGATTGGAGAGATTAAAGTATAGCAATATAGATTGTAAGGAAAACTAATTAGATAGGCAAATGGCCAAAGCACATGAAAAGATGCTAAACATTATTAGCTATCAGAGAATGCTAATCAAAATCACAAATGAGATACCACTTCACACCCACTAGGATGGTTATAATGAAAAACAACAAATAGTAACAAGTGTTGACCAGGGTGTTGACAAATTGGAACCTTTGTCCATTGCTGGTGGGGATATAAAATGGTGCAGGCAGTCTAGAAAACAAGTGGTTTCTCAAAAAGTTAAACATAGAGTTAACATACAATCCAGCAATTCCACTCCTAGCTATATACTTCAAAGAATTAAAAAACATACATCTATCAAAAAACGTATACAGAAATGTTCGTAGTAGGATTATTCCTAATGGCCAAATGTAGAAACAACTCAATGTCCATCACCTAATGAATGGATAAACAAATTGTATATATCTATACAATGAAATATAATTGGCCATAAAAAGGAAGGAAGTACTGATACATGCTGCAATATAGGTGAACCTTGAAAGCTTTATGTGATGTGAAAGAAGCCAGTCACAAAAGACTACATGTTAAACAGTTATATCCTTAGGGACAGAAAACTGATTGGTGGTTGCTGAGAGCTGGAGGGCTTAGGGGGAAATGGGAAGTGACTAGTAACGAGTATTAGATTTCTTTTTGGAATAATGAATATGTTCTAAAATTAGAGAGTGGTGATGGTTGCACAAATTTGAATATACTAAAAACCACTGGATTGTATACTTTAAAAGGGTGAATTTTATGGTATATTAATTATATTTTAGTATATCTGTTATTTTAAGGAATCAGCCAACAAGTGTTTATTATCCTCTCTGTGTTTGATATGGGGTTAGCATTCCTAAAGTCAGTATCTAATATGCAGCAATGTGAATGAAGAATATTTCCACCTAGAAGGAATACTTTTCATTTTTGTTGAAACTGTTGGAATTATGAATGAAAAAAGTAGAGTCAAAAACATATTTGTTATAAAAATTTCTTGCAGAATAAAGTTTCTTATAGTTTAAAGCCTTGCTACTCAAATTGTGGTCCAGTAGCATTAGCACCACTTGGGATCTTGTTGCAAATGCAGAATCACAGGTCTCATTGAGACTTACTGAATCAGAATGGGCATTTTAATAAGATTCACAGGTGTTTGGCATGCACATTGCAGTCTGAGAAGCACTAGCCTGAAGGTTAGCAGTATGACTTCATGACACTTTAATTTGCCCTTTAATCAGTCTGAGAGTGAGGTGGTGGCAGCATATTTAATATTGTATTATGTTGACTGTTCTCTATATAGACTCATCATAGATGTAATCACAATCCTAAAAAGTGAAAGTCAGTCCATTTTAATATAATTTCTTCCCTTACTTATAATCTATTACTTTCCATAGCCCTTTGTAAAATCCTATGATACATGTCTTTTCAGTGATATTTTAATGTTAATTTGCATTATTATGAACAGTTTTATATATTTCAAGGAGACAAACCTGCTTAGTGCACTTTTTTAAAAGTATTGAAGTTTTAATTAAAAGTATGGGTACAAAGATAACTTGTAATTTTTAAGTTAAATTCAGTAGTAAGGAAAACTATTTAGTGTATTATTTGATTAATGTGCCAAGTGGGTAAGTTATGCTACTTAGTTAAAAGCTGTTTGTTTTCAAAGGATTGTTATGTCCTTGTTAGAATGCTAAATTACATTTTCAATTTTATGGAACTGCTCTTTCATTTATGTAAAAATTAAGATAACACAACACACCAGTTTCATAAAACAAAACTGTTATGTACATTAATTTCAGCAATATTTAATAATTGTATATTGCATGTATTTTGGGATTATCGTATGATAAACTTTGAAAGCATTTTGTGGAAATAATTATATATATGAATTTAGTAAAACCCAAATAACTCTATTCTTGCCTTTCTAAAGTAATATTATGTCCTTTGAATATCCATTTTGATGATAAAATGGTTTTCTTGATCTTCCTATATAGCTAGGGATTTTATTTTGCAGTTCAGTTTCAGATTCTCTCAAGTATGGGTTTCTGGCCATTAATAATCACCAAGTTAGCCAGAACCCGTGTTCATTTTCTTCCTAAGTCATTGTGGCATGAGTAAAATGTAGTTTATTTGTGGTTTATTTAGGCATCCTTCATTAACATGACTTGATAGTATATATGGTTCCATTTCTTCTTCCTGCCTTTTTTTCTCTTCTGGCCTATCACTTTTCAAATGAAATAATTTAAAAAACCGGACGACTTACTCTTTATAAATTTTTATAAATTACTCATACTCAGGAATAGAGAAAGCAATCTCATTTACCATAGCTACCAAAACCACAAAATACCTAGGAATAAATTGAACCAAGGAGGTGAAAGATGTCTACAGTGAAAATTGCAAAATGCAGATGAAGGAAATTGAAGAGACCATTAAAAAATGGAAAGGCATTCCATCCTCATGGACCACAGGATTTAATATTGTTAAAATGACCATACTAACCAAACCAATCTAGATTCAACACAATCCCTATCAAAATACCAATGACACTCTTCACAAAAATAGAAAAAAAAAAAAAAAAAAAAAAAAGGCCAGGTGCGGTGGCTCACGCCTGTAATCCCAGCACTTTGGGAGGCCCAGGTGGGCGGATCACGAGGTCAGGCGATCGAGGCCATCCTGGCTAACACAGTGAAACCCCGTCTCTACTAAAAATACAAAAAAATTAGCCGGTCGTGGTGGCGGGCACCTGTAGTCCCAGCTACTGGGAGGCTGAGGCAGGAGAGTGGCATGAACCCAGGGGTGGAGCTTGCAGTGAGCGGAGATCGCCCCACTGCACTCCAGCCTGGGTGACAGAGTGAGACTCTGTCTCAAAAAAAAAAAAAAGAAAAAAAGAAAAAAGAAAAATGTGTATGGAACCAAAAAGGGACCCTGAAGAGTCAAAGCAATACTGAGCAAAAAGAACAAAGTTGGAGGTACCACACTACCTGGCTTCAAAATATACTACAAAGCTATATAGTAACTGAAATAGCATGTTATTGGCATAAAAACAGACATGTAGACCAATGGAACAGAATAAAGAACCCAGAAATAAATCCATGTATTTACAGATAACCAGTTTTCAACAAAAGCACCAAGAACATATATTGGAGAAAGAACAGTATCCTCAGTGAATGGTGCCCGGAAAAGTGAATATCCATATGCAGAAAAATGAAGCTAGATTCCCTATCTGTCACTGCATACGAAAATTAACTCATGCAGATAACATGATTATATATTTAGAAAACCCCATTGTCTCAGCCCAAAAAGTCCTTAAGCTGATAAGCAACTTCAGCAAAGTCTCAGGATACACAATCAATGTGCAAAAATCACAAGCATTCCTATGCACCAATAATAGACAAGCTGAGAACCAAATCATAAGTTAACTCCCATTCACAATTGCTACAGAGAATAAAATATCTAGAAATACAACTTACAAGGGATGTGAAGAACCTCTTCACAAAGAATTGCAAACCACTGCTCAAGGAAATAAGGGAGGACACAAACAAATGGGAAAAAAATTCATGCTCATGGATAGGAAGAATCAATATAGTGAAAATGGCTATACTGCCCAAAGTAATTTATAGATTCAATGCTATTCCCATCAAGCTACCATTGACTTTCTTTGCAGAATTAAAAAAAAACAAAAACAAATAAAAAAACTAAATTTCACGTGGAACCATAAAAGAGCCTGTATAGCCAAAACAATCCTAAGCAAAAAGCACAAAGCTGGAGACATCATGCTGCCTGATTTCAAACTATACTATAAGGCTACAGTAACCAAAACAGCATGGTACTTGTATGAAAACAGATATATAGACCAATGGAACAGAACAGAGACCTCAGAAATAACATCATACATCTACAACCATCTGATCTTCGGCAAACGTGACAAAAACAAGCAATGGGGAAAGGATTCCCTATATAATAAATGGTGCTGGGAAAACTGGCTAGCCATATGCAGAAAACAGAAACTGGACCCCTTCCTTACACCTTATACAAAAATTAACTCAAGATGGATTAAAGACTAAAATGTAAAACCCAAAGCCGTAAAAACCCTGGAAGAAAACCTAGGCAATACCATTCAGGACATAGGCATGGGCAAAGACTTCATGACTAAAACACCAAAAGCAACTGCAACAAAAGCCAAAATTGACAAATGGGATCTAATCAAACTAAAGAGCTTCTGCACAGCAAAAGAAACTATCGTCAGAGTGAACAAGCAACCTACAGAATGGGAGAAAATTTTTGCAATCTACCCATCTGACAAAGGTCTAATATCCGGAATCTACAAGGAACTTAAACAAATTTACAAGGAAAAAAAAAGAATCCCATCAAAAAGTGGGTGAAGGATATGAACAGACACTTCTCAAAAGAAGATATTTATGCAGCCAACAAAAATATGAAAAAAAAAAAAGGCTCATCATCACTGGTCATTAGAGAAATGCAAATGAAAACCACAATGAGATACCATCTCATGCCAGTTAGAATGGCGATCGTTAAAAAGTCAGGAAACAACAGATGCTGGCGAGGCTGTGGAGAAATAGGAACGCTTTTACACTGTTGGTGGGAGTGTAAATTAGTTCAACCATTGTGGAAGACAGTGTAGCAATTCCTCAAGGATCTAGAATCAGAAATATCATTTGACCCAGCAATCCCATTACTGGGTATATACCTAAAGGAATTTAATCATTCTACTATAAAGACACATGTACATGTATGTTTATTGCAGCACTATTTACAATACTGAAGACTTGGAACCAACCCAAATGCCTATCGATGATAGACTGGAATAAGGAAATGTGGCACATATGCACCATAGAATACTATGCAGCCATAAAAAATAATGAGTTCATGTCCTTTGCAGGGACATGGATGAAGCTGGAAGCCATCATTCTCAGCAAACTAACACAGGAACAGAAAACCAAACACCACATGTTCTCACTAATAAGTGGGAGTTGAACAATGAGAACACATGGACACAGGGAGGGGAACATCACACCAAGGCCTGTCAGGGGGTGGAGGGCAAGAGGAGGGAGAGCATTAAGGACAAATACCTAATGCATGTGGGGCTTAAAACCTAGATGACGGGTTGATAGGTGCAGCAAACCACCATGGCACATGTATATCTATGCAAAAAACCTACACGTTCTGCACATATATCCCAGAACTTAAAGTAAAATTAATAATAATAATAATAAAAGAACTGCTCAGTTTGGGCCTTAATAAGATCAATTAAACTTTCATGGAAAAGGCAGAACTTAACCTTGTCTTCATCTATGAGTAAAATTTGTAGCCAAGTATAAAGAAAGGGGAGGTATTTTTCGATATAAGATTGAGGGTAGAATGAGCAAGTGTGTCGTGATGCCCATGAAACCTTTCTAGCCATAAGAGAAGTTCTATCTTGGAGAGTTGAGGAGAAGACTTTGGATAAATAGGATGAGATTTCTGTGCAAGGGTCTGAATTCTAGGTTTAGAATATAAAATTTATTCATCATGCATGAAAATCTCCAGAGGTTTATGAGAAGGAAGTACATAGAAAACCATCGGATTTTTTTTTTTTGAGATGGAGTCTCGCTCTGTTGCCCAGGCTGGAGTGTAGTGGTGCCATCTCAGCTCACTGCAACCTCCACCTCCTGGGTTCAAGCAATTCTCTGTCTCAGTCTACCGAGTAGCTGAGATTATAGGTGCCCGCCACCATGCCTGGCTAATTTTTGTATTTTTACTGGAGACAGGGTTTCACCATGTTGGCCAGGCTGGTCTTGAACTCCTGACCTCGTGATCCACCTGCCTCAGCCTCCCAAAGTGCTGGGATTACAGGCGCGAGCCACCGCACCCGGTCAACCATTAGAAATTTTCAAGTAGGAGGTAAACTGAGTTTAAAGATCAGTTCAAATTATCAAAGACTACACTTTCTAAAATAAACTATTTGTAGCGTATATTGGGTTGTCTCAGTTTAAATAAAGACCAATTACATTTTCAAACCAATATTTCAAGCAATTTTACAACACACACACATATTTAGAATTAAAAGTATTATGTACAAGAGGGTAAACTCTTTTCTGGTAAGAATTGATACAAATTAGTTTAGTTTTTAACTATCGCTTTTGAACTGAAAAAGACAATTCCAACAGCTGTTAGTCCATTTTCAGACTGAACCTCTATGATGACTGCTTAGTCACTCAGAAAAAAAAAAAGAAATATTTTGTGTGCTTATATGCACAGCATACACACATATAACAATGTTTATACTTGATTCTACATTTTGATGGAACTTATGCCACTGTTGTCAATTATCATGTCTTGCAGAGACTGCATAAGCATAATTATATTTTAAAATAAACTCTTGAATTATCTGGCTAGAAACACAAATAGCAGTCGTGAAATATATTGGTGAAGGTTTGAAGTCAAAAAATACCTGTGGATCAGAAAGCACAAAACAGAATAATTTAACCACTGAGTTTCTAAGTGATATGCATAGGCTTAATTAAGTAACTTCTATTAAGATAAATGGGAGCCATGCAGCTAAAGCTAGTTTAGAGAGAAAAAGAGAGGGAGAGAAACAGGGGGTGCTGGGGGAGAGTGGGAGGAAGGGGCTCTCTTTGATCAGAAAGAAACCAAACCAGTATTGAAACCTTATAGTGACTTGGGAGGTCAAAAATCATTATAAAGTTACTCTTTCTTGCAACTATTCATTGATTCCCTATTGTTAACATGGAGTGTTATTTGTGTTTGTGATATTTTAAGAATATGGTAAAATCTAGCTATAAAGAAACTCATTTGTACATACAGTGGGGAAATGACAAGCCTAATCACAATTCCTTTAATATAATTTTCTATGACAGAACTTGTTATACAGATATTTATTCTGTCAACAACATAATAAAAGGATTCAAATTTAAAAATAATTAACTCAAATTGTATTAAAGACCTAAGTGTAAGACCTAAAACTATAAAACTGCTAGGAATAAACATAGGGGAAACTGCTCCAGAACATTGGTCAAGGAAAAAGTTTTATGGGCAAGACTTCAAAAACACAGGCAACAAAAACAAAAAGAGACAAGTGGGACTATATCAAACTTAAAAGCTCTGCACAGCAAAGGAAGTAACATAGTGAAGCAATAACCTGCAGAATGGGAGAAAATATTTGCAAACTCATCTGACAAGGGACTAGTATTTTCAGAATATACACGGAACACAACTCAACAGCAAAATACTACTACTACTAATAATAATAATTCAATTAAAAGATGGGCAAAGGATCCGAATAGACATTTCTCAGAAGAAGACATACAAATGGCCAACAAGTATATGAAAAAATGTTCAACACCACTAATAATCAGGGAAACGCGAATCAAAATCACAATTAGATATCATCTCACCCCAGTTAGAACAGCTATTATCAAAAAGACAAAAGATAACAAACGCTGGTGAGGATGCAGAGAAAAAGGAACTCTTATACACCGTCAGTGGAAATGTAAATTAGTGCAGCCATTATGAAAAACAGTATGGAGGATTCTCAAAACACTAAAAATAGAATTAACATAGGATCTAACAATCCTACTTCTGGGTATCTATCTAAAGGAAAGGAAATTGGTATGTTGAAGAGATACCTGCACCCCCATGTTTACTGCAGCACTATTCACAAGAGCCAAGATATGGAAGCAGCCTATATGTCCATCAGTAGATGAATGAATAAAGAAAATGTATATATACACAATGGAATACTATTCAGCCCATAAAAAGAATAAATTCCTGTCATTTGTAGTGACATGGATGATCCTGGAGGACACTGTGTTGTTTAAAATAAGTCAAGCACGGAAAGATAAATAACCACCTTCTCACTCATCTGTGGGAGCTAAGAAAAGCTGAGCTCATAAAGGTAAAGAGTAGACTTGTGGGGCCGGGCGTGCTGGCTCACACCTGTAATCCCAGCACCTTGGGAGGCTGAGGTGCGCGGATCACAAGGTCAGGAGATGGAGACCATCCTGGCTAACACAGTGAAACCCGTCTCTACTAAAAAAATACAAAAAATTTAGCTGAGCGTCGTGACGGGCGCCTGTAGTCCCAGCTACTCGGGAGGCAGAGGCCAGAGAATGGCGTGATCCCGGGAGGCGGAGCTTACAGTGAGCCGAGATCGTGCCACTGCGCTCCAGCCTGGGCGACACAGCGAGACTCCGTCTCAAAAAAAATAAATAAATAAAAAGAGTACACTTGTGATCATTAGAGATGAGGAACAGAACAGGGAGGAGAAAATAAGGAGAGATTGGCTAATGCACACAAAATAACAGCTAGATAGGAGGAATAATTTCTAGTGTTCTCTAACACTGTAGAGTGAATGTATTTAACAATGATTTATTGCATACGTTCAAAAAGCTAGAAGAGGGGATTTTGAATGCTCCCAACACAAAGAAATGATAAATATTTGATGTGATGGATATGCTAATTGCCCTGATTTGATCATCACACACTGTATACATGTATCAAAATATCACTCTGGGCTGGTCGTAGTGGCTCACGCCTATAATCCCAGCACATTGGGAGGCTGAGGTGGGTGGATAACCTGAGGTCAGGAGTTCGAGACCAGCCTGGCAAACATGGTGAAACCCCGTTCCTACTAAAAATACAAAAATTAGCCAAGACTGGCGGTGGGCGCCTGTAATCCCAGCTATTTGTGAGGCTGAGGCAGGAGAATTGCTTGAACCTGGGAGGCAGAGGTTGCAGTGAGCCAAGATCATGCCATTGCACTCTAGCCCATGACAAGAGCAAAACTCCATCTCAAAAAACCAAAACAAAACAAAACAAAAATAAAAAAAAAACACTGTGTATCCCATATATATGCACAATTATTACATGTCAACTAAAAATTTAAACACGGAATTATGACCATGAGTGGTGGCTCATGCCTGTAATCCCAGCACTTTGGGAGGCTGAGGTGGGCGGATAACAAGGTCAGGAGATCGAGACCATCCTGGCTAACATGGTGAAACTTCGTCTCTACTAAAAATACAAAAAATTAGCTGGGCGTGGTGGTGGGTGCCTGTAGTCCCAGCTACTGGGGAGGCTGAGGCAGGAGAATGATGTGAACCCAGAAGGCGGAGCTTGCAGTGAGCCAAGATTGCGCCGCTGCACTCCAGCCTGGGTGACAGAGTGAGACTCCGTCTCAAAATAAATAAATAAATAAAATAAAAAAATAAAGACGGAATTACTCTGTTGGGGTAATCTATGGAGATTGTGAGGTAAGAGTTCAAGTGTGAAAGAGAATGGCCATCCCAGCCGAAGCAAAATTAGAGTTATCCACTAGTGTTTGATTGTTGTAAACATTTCTCTGCATTGGGAAGACCAAAATTCTTAATATGCCCTACAAAGCCCTGCATCATGTGGTCCCTTCCTAACTCATTATACTTCTAGCCACATTGGCCTATTTTTATTCAAGTACCTTTCCACCTTAAGCTGTTTGCATGTGCTATCCCCTCTAAATGGAAAACTCATTCCCATCTTTTAAACTGATCAACTCCAAGTCATCCTTCAAACCTACCTTAAATGTCGCCTTCTTAGGAAAATCTTCCTTCCTTTGAAACTAAGTTAGACTCACCTATTATGTCATCTCATAGTAAAGAAAAACTTGTGTTTTCCTTTTATAGCATTCATCACAATTCTAATGCATTTTTATATAATAATTTGAAGGGAAGGACCATATTTGCCCTTTTCACTGCTGTTCGTCAAGTTCCTAGCATTGAGTTTAGTACATAGTCATTAGCAAATATTCATTAAATGATTGGAGGGATAAATAGGATTCTTAGAAAAATGGTGAAAGCTACATGTTCAAAAGACTGCATAACAAGTGAAATAATAACCTACATGCCTCTAAATATTTGAATGCTCAGGTATATAGAGGGAAACACCCATATTTCAGGTCAGGGAGATGGGTCTTCCCTTGCCCTTCTATTCACAACATAGGCTATGGTCTACTCTGCCTCTGATGGGCCTTACAGCTCACTGCATGGTTATTTCACCTCACTCAGCAGAAATCCACATCACTCCTGCCTTCCTGGGACCTCTATTCTTTTGTGAACAAACTTCCCTTAATAATGAATGTTTTCCTGGAGTCTTCACTGTCATAACTAAAATCTGGCCTTCTCTTGCAACTCTCAAAATAGAAACCACTTTTTCTCTCGCCTCTAAACTCAGAGTAAGGATTTGGGGTTGACTTCCTTTTTACTCTCATTTGGCATGTTTTCCACTGTCTCTCATGAGCCCTTCCTCTTTTGAAGTCCACACTATCCACTTATACCTTACTCTTCCCATTTTGTAGCTGTTATCTATAATCCCCTGGGATACACTGATTAATGACATTAGCACAGAATCCTAATTTTCTTTTTCACTGCATACCTTGTCCTTGGGGATTTTAACATTTAACACAGCTAACTCTTAAAACAGGATGGGCTCACAGTTACTTGTTCTCCTCTTGATGATCTTTATTTCCTACTCACTATATTTACTCATACACTATACTTCATGCCCGGTTCTGGCCATCTCTCTAAAGTTTTTCCACCTTCGCCAGGCACGGTGGCTTATGCCTGTAATTCCAGCACTTTGGGAGGCCATAGCAAGAGGATCACTTTAACCCAGGAGTTTGAGACCAGCCTGGGCAACAAAGTGAGACCCCCATCTCTATTTAAATTTTTTTTTTTAATTAGCCAGGCGTGGTGATGTGCACCTGTGGCCCCAGCTACTCAGGAGGCTGAGGCGAGAGGATTGCTTGAGCCTGGGACGTCGAGGATGCAGTGAGCCGAGATTGCACCACCACACTCCAGCCTGGGCGACAGAGCAAGACCTTGTCTCAAAAAAAAGAGCTTTTCCATCTTTAAGATCTCACATTTTTACTAGAACTCCTTACCCTTTAACCTCTTTCATTCCCTTACTTCTATTCTTCTTCCTTACCATGACTTCTATTATACTTGGGAGGAAATATAATTTTTTTCCCTTAAACTGGAATACTTTTGAAGGCGAGAGGCAGATTATATTAACAATTACACTAAGAAAATAAAATAAACTGGGACTATATTAGGAATATCAGAATGTATGTTCGCTTTACTTTTAGTCTCTCAACTCTTCCTGTTTTGACTGTCAGCACTTTCTGGTCCTACTTGCTTCCCTCCCCAAGCAATTTTTAATAAAACTTTAACCCTGTTATATGATTTTTAATTATTTCATATACACATAAGATACAAAAGAGTATGTAGCATGCATATATTCAATTTATGTTGTATTTATACATAATACAACAATACATGTTGTATAAACACAAAAATAAAACAATAATGTACTATACATTAACATGTAATGTTATTAACATGTAATTAACATGTATATGTTTAATTTTTAAACTAATAAAGAGAATAATTGTGTACCCATCATTTTGCATGTTCTATGCAGATAATCGTATCTTTTTAATACGTATCTTTTAAAAATTCTTGAGACAGGGTCTCACTCTGTCACCCAGGCTGGAGTACAATGGCGTAATCATGATTCATTGCAGCCTAAACTTCCCTTGGCTCAGGTGATCCTCCCTCCCCAGCCTCCTGAGTACCTGGGACTACAGGTGTGCACCACCATGCCTGGCTAATATGTTTTGTATTTTTGTAGAGTTAGGGTTTTGCCTAGGCTGGTCTCCAACTCCTAGGCTCAAGTGATCCACCCACCTCGGCCTCCCAAAGTGTTATGTTTACAGGCGTAAGCCACTGTGCCTGGCCAATAATCACATATTTGAATAATGACAATTTTATTTATTTCTTTCTAATCCTTATAACTTAAATTTCTGAAATTACTGTGCTAGCTAGGACCTTCAGTACATGTTGAGAAAAACTGTTAACAGTTTTTTTCCCCGTGATGATTTTAAAGGGAATGCTTCTAAAACTTTCCCATTAGGAATATTGTTGCAGGTGTTTTGTAGTTACCCTTTCTCACATTAAGGAAGTTCCATTATTGACATAATCATGTTTTTCTCATCTAATCTGTTAATGTGGTGAATGATATTTATAGATTTTTCTAATGTTGAACTAAACTTGCATTTCTGGGATAAACACATTTAGTCATAGCATATTCTTCTACACTGTCTTTGTCCATTTCTGCTGCTATAACAAAATACCTTAGACTGGGTAATTTATAAGCAGAAATTTCTTGCTCACAATCCTGGAAGCTGGGAAGTCCAGGATCAAGGTATGGGCAGAATTAGTGTCTAGTGAAAGCTATTCTCTGCTTACAAGATGGTACCTTCTTGCTGCATTCTCCTATGCGGAAGGGCAAAAGGGATGAATGCTGTGTCTTGACATGGCAGAAGAAATGGAAGGTCCAGGCAGCTCTCTAATGCTTCTTTTGATAAGAACATTAATCTCATTCATGAGAGTGGAGCCCTATGGCCTAATCACTTCCCAAAGACCCCAGTTCTTAATACCACCATGTTGGGGTTTAAGTTCCAACAACTGGATTTTGGAGAGACACATACCTTCAAATCATTGCATGCACTTTTACTGATTTTCTTTCTGCTTGTCTTATCAGTTGAAACAAGTATGTTAAAATATTTCATTATTTTGTTGAATGTATAAATTCCTCGCCATAGTTTTATAATTTTTGCTGAATTTGTAAACTCCTCCTTTTCATTCTGTAATTTTTGCTTTATGTAGCTTGAGGTCACTGTTTTATGTGCATGCAAGTTAGGAAAGTTATATCTTCCTGGTGAATTAAACATTTTCTTGTTATATAAAGACTCTAAGGATGCTTTTTGTCTTAAAGTATATTTTAATAGTAATTCACTGCTTCTTAGCTGGTATATCCTTTTCTATCCTTTTACTTTCAACTCTTCGGTCTCTTGTAAATAGCATATAGCTAGCTTTTGTTTATAAATCCTCCCTGCCAATCTTTTAGATAGTTTAGTTTATTTATATTTACTGTGATAATACTTTGCATTTGTCTCTTCTATCTTACATATAATTTCTGCTCATCTCACTTTCTCTGTGTGTCTTTTTTATTGTAAGCTTTTGGATTGTTGTTCTTTGGGTTTTATTTCCTATTTCCTGTTTTTCTATCTGTGGGTTTAGAATTTATACAGATTACCCTTGAAATTTTACTATGCATATTAATCTTATGTGAATAAGTATAATGTTTTTTCTAAACAGTACAAGGGCTTTAGAGTGCTTTAAATACAATCACCCTTTTTTTTTTGACTTGCATACTATTTTTGCCCCATATTTTAGTTCTGTCCTTTTTGTAACCCCACAAATTAGACATCATTATTATTTTTATTTTATACAACCAGTATTTATTTAGGTTTACATGTGATTGCCATTTTATATACTTATCACTTCTTGCATCTCAGAAAGACCATTAAAGCACCTATTCTAATAAGTTTTTATTTAGTTATTTATTTTTGTAGAGACAGGGTCTCTCTATGTTGCCCAGGCTGGTGTCGAATCCTGAGTTTTGTGTGTGTTTTTTTAAAATTTAGCTTTCATTTTAAGAAATTCTATTTTTCCAAAATCTACCTGTTTATTCCTAGTAGCACCTTATTGCTTGTTCAGCTTCATTATCATCCTTTGTTCTATAATCTGTATCTAACAATTTCAGTATCTTTTTTCTTAGGTAGCTAGAACTCTTTTGTATTTCCTTGTTCCTAGTTGACCCTCCCTTATAATGTCTTACCTTCTTGTGTAATTTTAATTGTGAGCTCATTGATTGATCTTAAACTGTGGGGGTCCAATGAATTTAAATTTGGAAAAGTTTTCTCTGGAGTGGATATGATTATCCTTCTGCATGTGGTCATTGGGCACTATTCTCCCAGAACAATTCAGCCCATTGGATCTCAGCTCAGTTAAAGAATTTCAGGCTCAAACTTTTCTACTTGCGCTGGCCAAGGCTTAGTATCCTGATCACAGTTCTGCTGTAGCTATCTTCTCTACCAGGAATGCCATAAATCCTGGATGTCCATCACTCAGGTCCAAGTTCCCAGTTCCTTTGAATAATCTATTGGCTAATCTACCAATTATGTTTAGTTTTGATTCTATTGTGTTTTTCATTTCTATGTGCTTCTTTTTCAAATCTGTTTATTTCCTTTCTTTTTTTTTTTTTTTTTTTTTTTTTTTTTTTTTGAGACGGAGTCTCGCTCTGTCGCCCAGGCTGGAGTGCAGTGGCCGGATCTCAGCTCACTGCAAGCTCCGCCTCCCGGGTTTACGCCATTCTCCTGCCTCAGTCTCCCGAGTAGCTGGGACTACAGGCGCCCGCCACCTCACCCGGCTAATTTTTTGTATTTTTTAGTAGAGACGGGGTTTCACCGTGTTAGCCAGGATGGTCTCAATCTCCTGACCTCGTGATCCGCCCGTCTCGGCCTCCCAAAGTGCTGGGATTACAGGCTTGAGCCACCCACGCCTGGCCCCTGTTTATTTCCTTTCAAACTTCTCTTTTTAAAAATAAATAAAACATTTTCAATTGTCCCCCTTTTCCTTTCTTTCCCCAGGTCCCTCACATTTATTATGACAGTTTTTTAAACCAGTCTCCCTATTTATATGTTCAAGGAATGACTAATGGAAAATAAGTTAGGTAAGATAAGTTGTGGTTAGATGTTTTAGGAAGTTTTAGAAATATCATAATAAGTTTATTTTGCTTTGTCTATGTCTAAAGTCTAAAAGAACTCTTTCAATAAATATAGAATAAAAATTCTGAGTGAATAGAAAGCATTGAGTTGCTGTTTAATTGGCAATCTTTATCTTTTCTTGTGTTACATAAAGTAGCAATGTGTCTTATAATCATGGATGTCTTAGATTATCTGAAATTTAGTACTTGCTATTCTTGTATACACCTCAGTGAATTTTCCATGCAATTGCCCTTGCCTGGAACCCTGATTCCCTTTCTATACATACTAAAACCTTTCTTATCTTTCAAGCTCTAGAAGTACTATCACCTTCTTCATGAAGCCTCTCCTAATATCAACAGCTAAAAATAATATTCTGTTTTTTATTTTCCATATCATTTAATCCCATTCATGGTACTTATTTTCATCATTTTATTATAGTTGTTTGCATACATGGCTTACCTTTTTTAAGTCTGTAATTTTTACTCGTATTTATATCTATCACAATGCTTTGAATTTAGTAAATAAATACATTTTTAGATATTAATAGACACATGACAGATATTGTCTCTTTTCTTCTCTTCCATTTCCAAACTGGCCTGTCGTTTTCCAGCCCTGAGATTGAACTGGATCAAAATATCTATTCTCATCTATTTATTTCTTTGGGTTAAAATTTGCCACCCCTACCTGACTTCTCTCTCTAAGTTCTCGTACCAAGGAAGTTCAGTGTAAGCGAGTTTCTAAGATCTTTCTCATAATGACTGGAGGTTCTAATAAGCATGGAGATCAGTGGAGGAGGAGATGTCAAAGTGGGAAAAAAAAAACCAAGAAGGAAATGGAAGCTTTGGTGATGATGAGAGGCAGGCATGTTGAAAGCCAGCTTTGCCCAGGGCTTTACAGAACTGTTGGTTTAGCCTAAAATCTAATTTTTTTAAAGTGGAGACAAGGTTTTACCATTTTGACCAGGCTTGTCTCGAACTCCTAACCTCAAGTGATCTGCCGACGTCGGCCTCCAAAAGTGCTGGGATTACAGGTGTGAGCCACCGCACTGAGCCCTGAGAATTTGATTTTATTCTTAGAGCACACATACTTCTCAGAAATTTCTCAGTTGTCTTTGGATTGTAACCCTTTGATTTTAAAATTTATTGTAAATACTGTAAAAGATTAAAGTCAATTTTAGAAAGGAAAGTAATGACTCTTAATTCTCCTGCCTAAATATGACAGTTTTCATCTCTTCAAGTTCCATTCCAGGATTAGTATACCAGAATTTTATATGATTACAGATTATATTATGATTACTATATATCATAATATAAAATATAATATATATATATCCTCCTGTCATTATATATATTTTTTTATTATTACTCTTAATAGTTACATCATAATCCATGGAATGTTGATTTACATAACATACTTTAAAAATATTTCTCAGTATTTGTGCATTTAAGTTTTTACAATGTTTATTGTTATAGGTAATAAAATTATTCATATAATGCAGAGATAAAGTAAAAATTGATGCATGTAGCATTACTTCATTTGAATCTGTTCCTTAGGATAAATTCTCAGAGGGTAATTACTAGGTTAAAGGCTCTTGATAGGTATATCCAAATTGCTTTCTGCAGTGGACATATCTCCCAAGCAGCCTGTATTAGTCCATTTTCACCCTGTTAATAAAGATATACCCGAGACTGGGTAATTTATAAAGGAAAGAAGTTTAATGGACTCACAGTTCCACATGGCTGGGGAGGCCTCACAATCATGGCAGAAGGCAAATAAGGAGCAAAGTCACATCTTACATGGTGGCAGGCAAGAGAATGAGAGCCAAGTGAAAGGGGGAAACCCCTTATAAAACTATCAGATCTTGTGAGACTTATTCACTACCACGAGAATAGTATGGCAGAAACTGCCCCCCCATGATATAATTATCTTCTCCCACCGTGTCCCTCCTACAACATGTGGGAATTATGGGAGTTACAATTCAAGATGAGATTTAGATGGGGACACAGCCAAACCATATCACAGCCATTTGATGGGTGGAATTGATTCCACCACTGCCACCTCCAATCATGAGCCCTCATTAGTCTTAGCAAATCTGGGCAATCTATTCCTTTGCCATAGTATTTGGTTGAGGTAACCCAGGCTTAAGCTGTTCAGCATATAGTATTCCCCTGGTCAAAGAAATTTGTTTAGTGGTGGTCTAGTCAGTGTGGAGCCCAGAGCTTCTTTCCTGGTTTTAGAAGGCAGCATAATCTTTTCCCCAGGATGTTCAAGAGGAAGAGAAAAGTTGCTTTAGCAGCCCTTTTGCAACAATGAGGGTGGCAATGTGAGGATGAAGGGAACACAAAGAGGCAGGCAGAGCTGAAGGAGTTACAAGGAAACAGAGCTAGAACCAGGATTAAATTGTGCCTTGAATCCTCCTTACTCAAATCCCTTAGTTATATGATTCAATAAATCCCCTTTGTTTGAGTCAATTTAAATTGGACATCCTGTTACTTCTAAGCAGAAGCATACTGACATATTTTTTAAAGAATTCTATGAATTTATATTGCTATTAGTTGAATTGAAACTTCTTCATTAAGTATTTTAAATTGCTAATTCAATAAATACCTTATTATTGCCTTAATCTTGTTTTAGTTGAATACTTGCCCATATGTTTGCTTCCTATTTTTATTTTCTCATATGAATTGACTGTTCATGTCCTTTATCCATTTATATGCTCATTTATTTGTTCATTTATTCATTGAACAAATTTTTCTTGAATGTCTACTATGAGCCTAGTCTTGATGACATTTTAAAAATAAATTCAAATAAACTCTTTATACAGACTAGCCATTAAAACTTTGCCTATCATAGTTGATGCAATTTTTTTGTAGGGCAGAGTTTCCCACTTATTTCAGCCTTTTTGTTCATTCATTAACTTAGCAAATATCTATTGAGCTCATGCCAGGTTTAGTTTCAGGTCCCAGGCATATAGCAATTAAAAAAAAAAATGCCCTGCCTTTATTGTGCTTAAATTCTAGTAAGGTCAACATATAAAAAATAAATAAACAAGTAAATTTATGGTAGGTTAGATGATGATAGATGCTATAGTTCAAGAAAAATAGTTGTCAAAATGAGGTCAGGGAGTACTGGGTAGAGGTGTTGCTATTGCAAATAGGCTGGTAAGGAACATTTGAGCATGTAGCTACCTGGATGAAGAGCATTTGGGGCAGAGGAAAATAGCAAGTGCAAAGGCCCAGAAGAAAGAGCTTGCATGATATGTTGAAGGAACAGCAAGGAGGCCAGCATGGTTGCAGCAGAGTGAGTAGAGAGAGACAAGGTCAGAGGAACCAGGAAACCAAATTATACAGATCTTTGTAGGTCATTACAGGATTTTAGATTTTATTATACAGAGGTTTGCTTATGTCAATAGTGTAATTTAGAATAGCTAATCAGCCTAGGTGTGGTGGCTCATGCCTGTGATCCCAGCTACTTGGCGAGGCTAAGGCAGGAAGATTGCTTGAGCCCAGGAGCTAAAGACAAGCCTGGGCAACAGAGTAATACCCTGTATCTTTAAAAAAAAAAAAAAAAAAAAAAAAGATAACAGTTAATCATGTCCTTTGAAATTTCTTTTCCTGGGCTGGGTGCAATGGATCATACCTGTAATTCCAGCACTTTGTGAGGCCAAGGTGGGAGGATTGCTTGAGCCTAGGATTTAGAGACTAACCTGGGCAACATAGTGACACTCAATCTCTACCAAAAAAAAAAAAAAGCCACAAAAACTAGCTGGGCATGGTGGCATGCACCTGTGGTCCTAGCTACTCAGGAGGCTGAGGTGGGAGTATAGCCTGAGCCTAGCAGGTCGAGGCTGCAGTGAGCTATGATGGTGCCACTGCACTCCAGCCTGGGGGACACAGCATTTAACTAAATACATTTCCCTGATATACATCACCTTTTCAAAGACATAATGCACATGTATTCTCTTTGTTTCCGTCTTTTAATTTTCAATTTTTTTTGAAACAAAGTTTCGCTCTTGTTAATCAGGCTGGAGTGTAATGGCACAATCTTGGCTCACTGCAACCTCCACCTCCTGGGTTAAAGGGATTCTTCTACCTCAGCCTCCTAAGTAGCTGGGACTATTGGTGTGTGCCACCGTGCCTGGCTAATTTTTGTGTTTTTAGTAGAGCCAGGGTTTCACCATGTTGGCCAGGCTGGTCTCAAACTCCTGACCTCAGGTGGTGAGCCCACCTCTGCCTCCCAAAGTGCTGGGATTACAGGCATGAGCCACCATGCCCAGATGAATTTTCAATTTTATATTTATTTATTTATTTATTTGAAATGGAGTTTCACTCTTGTTGCCCAGGCTGGAGTGCAATGGTGTAATCTCAGCTCACTGCAACCTCTACCTCCTGGGTTCAAGTGATTCTCTTGCCTCAGACTCCCAAGTAGCTGGGATTACTGGCGCCTGCCACCATGCCTGGCTAATTTTTTTGTATTTTTAGTAGAGACAGGGTTTCAACACGTTGACCAGGATGGTCTTGGACTCCTGACCTCAGGTGATCTGCCCGCCTCGGCCTCCCAAAGTGCTGGGATTACAGGCGTGAGCCACCGTGCCTGGCCAGAAAGAACATTTTATTTTAATTTCTGTGTTAGTTAGTGGCAGGGGAAGATGTAGCACCCCAAAGTGTAAAATTGAGGAGGCTGTCATTCTTTCACTCAACAAATATTTGTTGAATGCCTCCTATGTGTGCTAGGTCCTAGGAGCACAACAGTGAACAAAACAGACAAAAATCCTTGCTATCTTGAAACTCATAGTCTAATAATGTTCATAGGATGCAGCAGATTTTACTGAAAAATGCTAGATGATTGCTTGTCCATAATTTAGTGTGCTTTCTGCTTCTTTTATTTGGATCTTATTCTGAAGTTTTGCCAATGATGGCTGGGAATGACTTGTAATGATACTGGGTAGTATTCAGAATGTAATGTGAACATGGAAGTGTCATTGAAATATGCAGCCCCTGTACCTGTATTGCAGCTGTACCCATGAATCTATTTTGAGAGGAATGGGTATCTTGTTTGGCCTTAGAAGAATTTGTGATCTCATGCTCATTGACCTAGGCAATATTGTGAAGGTTGTATTAAGTTTATGGAACTTGTTTAACCTGAACTGCTTGATATATATTTTCCCTAACTGTTTTTGATATTTGATTTAGTTCTTTAGTCTGAAAGTCTTGACTGGCTATTTTTAACTGCTTAGGGACTTGGGGGTAGTTGAAAACAAAGGACAAAATCTGAAGGCAAATATTAGAAGTCTTTATGGAAGGGATTTGAAGAACAGATGGCATCCTTATGTAGTGATAGCTGGTATGAGGACATAGGAAGGTTGGGAGAAGACAGCAAAGAAGTATAAAGTAAGATAAATGAAGATTTCCTAAACCTCCAGATCACTGATGAAGTTAGACCCAGTCTAGAAATTAATTAGGGCATACTCAGTGGTCTGAAAGAATTCCTTTTGGCATGAGTCTAGTCTGAACAGTTTGAATTTCTCAAAAACAACAGTTGTGGTAGAACAGCTGTTATTTTACATCTGAAAATCTCTGCAGCACACACCCTGTGCCCTGGATTTGGCTATTTTTCATTAATAAAGCTGGAGCTCCTGGAAAAGAAAGCAATCTTGGATCTTGGGATGGGGAAAAGCACTGAGACGACACTCTGGTGCTTTAATAGCAGCTTGCAAAAGGGCATTTTGCAGGGAGGGGAAGTTTGAAGAGGCTATAAGAAGAGTCAAAGAAGAAGGAAAGGAGGGAGGGAATCAGCAGTGAAACGGCCTGTGACAAAAGGACAAGTAATCAAATCAGTGCAGGAAAGAATGAAAGAAGCAACCATAGGGTTTCTGGTAGGGGAGGCTGGGTTTGACGAGTAATTATTGTTAACAGTGTATCTACCATCTAATACATATTATCTTATTTAATCTTCACAGCAACTCTATGATATAGTTTCTATTATTACCTCATTTTACAAATAAGAAAGCCAAGGTATAGTGAACCTGAAGTAATTTATCCAGTTACCCAGTTAGTTAAGTGGCAGAGCCCATACTCAAGTCCTTGCTCTCAACCATTACATTACATAGTCTTTTACAAGCCACGTAAAAAGAGCTAAAGCAGGATTTTGACATCATCCCAAGGCTAAAATTTTTCTTTTGTTGTAGTTCTTATTATTCCGCGTTTAGTGTATGGGGATTTATTTTGTAGTATGAAGTGCTTTAAACCGTTTGGGGCTCCTCCATGAGTGAGGGCTAATTTTGCTCTTTTTTTCAGGTTATCCAGTGGAGAATGGTTGAATCTATATATTCCTGAGCCAATTCCAGGATTAAATCCATGATCACTCAGCTAGCCCATGCTTTTAATGCTCTGTGTTTTATTTGTGAACCCCCTCCAATCTCGCAGAAGCCCAGCCTGTGTGGGGGGAATGACTGTCTTGGGGTGATTTAGTCAGTTTCAGTGACCTCCATCAGCAAAAAAAAAAAAAAAAAAAAAAAAAAAAAAAGACAGGCTTATAAAGCAAATAAAAAGGGTAGGAATATTAAAAGTGATTAGAAAAAGGAGAAAATTCATCCTGAGAAGAGAAAGCCTTGAGAAAAGATGGAGAAAGCAGAATCAAAACTTACCAAGGCCTTTGGATTACATTCTTGTCTCTTAAGGAAAAGGGAGTTGAGATATGAGTGACGGGGCCTAACTGAGCCAAGTACAAGGATCTTGCTATATTCTGATGAGCTCTGGCAGGATGTTATCAGGGGAGAAACTAGAGCCTTGCAACTCTCTATGTTTTGGGCAGAGTTTAGAGGAGACAGCATCCCTACTGTACTTTGAAGTGTCCCTTTTAAGAATGTCAAGTAAAATATACAATATTAATAATAATAGACTGGGTAAAGAAAATGTGGCACATATACACCATGGAATACTATGCAGCCATAAAAAAGGATGACTTCATATCCTTTGCAGGGACATGAATGAAGCTGGAAACCATCATTCTCAGCAAACTATCACAAGAACAGAAAACCAAACACCACATGTTCTCATGCATAAGTGGGACTTAAACAATGAGAACACATGGACATAGGGAGGGGAACATCACACACTGGGGTCTGTTGGGGGGTGGGGGGCTAGGGGAGGGATAGCATTAGAAGAAACACCTAATGTAGATGACAGGTTGGTGGGTGCAGCAAACCACCATGGCACATGTATACCTATGTAACAAAACTGCACGTTCTGCACATGTACCTCAGAACTTAAAGTATAATAAAAAAATTACCTAAGGATTTTCTTTTCATAAGTAACCTAGATTTTCTGCCTCTCTGGAGTTATTTTTACCCTGGGATATGGTGCTGAAAAAAATGATAAATTGACTCAAGGAAAATTGATATCTTTAATATTTAGCATTCCATCTATGAACATGGCATGAATTTTATTTATTGAATGTGTCTTTTATATCTCCTGAAAGGAAAACTTCTACCTTTGGTAAGTAAATTACATCTAGAACCCTTAACTCCTGTCCCCTAGAATTTTCTCCCCCTGGGGTCTCTTGGAGTCGCTAGTGGTTAAGAACACGGAGTTCGGAGTTGAACAGAGCTGCATTTCTACTCAACTTCTGCCATTTTCCTTGCTGTGTAATGTTGGATAAACCAGTACACCTCTTTTAGCTTCAAGTTTCTCACTTGTAAGTGGAGGTGAGAAATAAAAGTGCCTACCTCACCAGGTTGTTGAGAGGGTTGAATGAGATAATGTGTGTAAAGTAATGCTGTGCCTGGCTCAGGCACTCAATTATTAATAATTACTGACAACCCCACTTATGCCTACCAGTGAAGAAAGAGGTCTCACCCTCCCTTCAGCACTTTGGCCTAAATGTAGACACAGTAACCTTTCCTGAGTATCTTTTAGTATAGTTGAGGTAAGACTGGAACATTGGACAATATTGTTCTAGAGACTAGGGAATAACAGTAAATAAATAAACACAGAAAAATATGAAACCAGAAAACTGCTTTATAATGTAAGTCTTGCTTTTCGGAACCCCATCTTATCTAGGTCTCTACTTATTTCCACCAGGTGGATATCATCTTAGCGACCCACCACCACCCAGGAGCCTAAGGTGAGAATTTATGAATCCCCCGATGTCTGAATCCAAGACAGCTAGACTTAGAGAAAGACAAGCAATTCATTTCTTGCCAACTTAAGATCCTGTCTTTTTTGTTCAAAATGATTGATAATCTGGAATAATTATGTTTTCCAGGGAAACTCCATCCATGCTTCACCCACATACGTGTGGCCTTTCCCTACAGTTATAATTTGACAAGGATTTCAGAAAATCACACACTATATCAATAGTTACACAAAACACACATATATGGGTGAGAGTGGAGGCTTTTTGTTACATCTTCCAATAGTTTTGTAGTTTTCTTTATATGGATACCATACCTCTATTGACACATTCATTCTTAAATTTTTTTTTGTATTTTCCGTGGTAACTTATTTAATACTTATATCTTATTTCTTTTTCATATCTTATTGAATTGACCAGAAGTTCAAAATGATATTAAAAATGATAGAAGATGCCTATTTTGCTTCCTTTTTTAAAGAAAGAAATGTTTTTCTTTCTTTCTTTTTTCTTTCCTTCTTTCCTTCTTTCTTTTTTTTTTTTTTTTTTTTTTTTTTTTTTTTTTTTTTTTTTGTTGAGATGGAGTCTCACTCTGTCACCTAGGCTGGAGTGCAGTGGTGCAATCTCGGCTCACGGCAACCTCTACTTCCGGGGTTCAAGCGATTCTCCTGCCTCAGCCTCCTGAGTAGCTGGGGTTACAGGCACACACCACCACGCCTGGCTAATTTTTGTATTTTTAGTAGAGACGGGGTTTCACTATGTTGGTCAGGCTGGTCTTGAACTCCTGACCTCGTGATCCGCCCACCTCGGCCTCCCAAAGTGCTGGGATTAGAGGCATGAGCCACCGCGCCTAGCCTTTCTTCTTTCCTTTTCTTTTCTCTTCTTTCTTTCTTTTTTTGATACAGGGTCTCACTCTGTTGCCCAGGCTGGAGTGCAATGGTGGGAACATTGCTCACTGCAGCCTTGATCTGGGCTCAGGCGATCCTCCCACCTCAGCCTCCTGGGCACACTGAGTGCCCTCTCACTGACCCAGCTATTCCCTGGGACACACTCCCAGAATCCACCAACTAAAGTGATAACACCTAGCACAGCAGGAGACCATCAGGACCCTGGGACTTCAGGCATGCACCACCATGCCCAGCTAATTTTTTTTTTTTTTTTTTTTTTGAGACATGAGGTTTCACCATGTTGCCCATGCTTGTCTTGAACTCCTGAGTTCAGGTGATCCTCCTACCTTGGCCTCCAAAAATGCTAGGATTACATGTGTGAGCCACCAAGCCTGGTCATTAATATTTCTTTAGTTACATAGAATTTTGCCTTGTGTTTTAAATCAATGTTCTTAATCATGTTATCCTTATTATTTTCATGGATATCCTTATCATGCTTATCCTTCCATCCCTAATTTTACAGAGTGTATATTCAATGTTATGATTTGCTCTTTTGGATATCTCTTGGAAATGATTCTTGATACATCGGGCAAACATTTATTAAGCTTCTACAGTGTGTCAGATACTGCGTGAGAGTGCTGGAGAGATGAGGATGAATAGTGTCACAGGCTAGTCAAAAGAAGGACAAGATGGCAACCATGACAATACAGCATGACAAATGCTAAAACAGACAGAATGCAGTTTAACCAAGAGCTTCCTAACTGATCCCACTGACAGATTGAGTCGGGGTTGCAGGCATTGCTGATATTCAGCAGGTACACACCAGAACAGCTACACCCTTAAAATACTGAAATACTTCCATAGTAAATCACTATTGCCCTGAGCGTGCCCTCTCACTGACCCAGCTATTCCCTGGGACACACTCCCAGAATCCACCAGCTAAAGTGATAACACCTGGCACTGCAGGAGACCATCAGGACCCTGATGTAATGCTGCTGCCCAGCGTCTTTGGTCCATCCCTGTGCTTTGCCACTTGGTAAACACTGTGAATAGCATACCTGGTTATAGATCTGCCAATATATCCATCCCCTCAACTATTAGGGTGGCCAGTGGGCTTGGGACAGCCAGAAACCCTTCTTTCCACCTCCAGCTAAGAACAGCCTCGTTTTCATACCTCAGTGGCCCTTACAAATATTTTTATTTTATTTCTTTCTTTTTTTTTTTCCTCTTGAGGCAGGATCTCGATCTGTCTCCCAGGCTGGAGTGCAATGGCAGAGTCATGGCTCACTGCAGCCTTGACCTCCTGGGCTTAAGTGATCCTCCCACCTTAGTGCCCCTGAGTAGCTAGGACGATGGGCACAAGCCACTACTCTCAGCTAATTTGTATATTTTTTGCAGAGACAGGGTTTCACCATGTCGCCCAGGCTGGTATCAAACACCTGGACTCAAGCCATCTGCCCGTCTCGGCCTTCCTAATTGCTGGGGATTGCAGGCGTGTGCCACCGAACCCAGTCTCATTTTCTATGTATGCCACAAAAATGTTGAGAAGGACTGATTTAACCTATGGTTAGCATTATACTAGTAGACTGCTTTAGGCTGAACCATTGTTGCTTTCCGAGGATTAATTCTTTTTGATTGTGATGTTTTGCTCTATTCAAGCTTTGCTAAACTATGTTTGCTTGTATTTAGGCTAAATTTTTTGGACCTGTCAACTATAATATAGTCTACATTTGGTCTCCAGTTTTCATGTTTTATGTTTATCAGGTTTGGGGATCAGGACCATATTTGTTTCGTGGGATGAAAGGCACATGCTTAACTTTTTCTATGTTTTCTCCTTTGAAGGTTTAAAACTACTTATCATTAGGTTTAGGAACTTTGTGTGACAGTTTCTGAATTTATTCTTCAGTTATTAATTTATCAGCTTTTCTACTTGTGGTATGAATTTTAGTATTTTACATTTTTGTAGACAAAAAGGATCTATTGCACTATATTTTAAAAATGTATTAGCATACAATTGTGCATAGCATTTTCTTACAATTAAAAAATATTGTTTATACTGGTTGTTATATCCCCTTTCTCATTTCTAATTTTATGTGTTTTTCTTACATAGATTTGCCAGAGTTTTATCTACTTTATTAGCCCTTTCAAGCAGCCAGCTCTTGAATTTATTTATTAATTCTATTGTTTTTACAACCTCTAATTTATTTATTTTTGCTTTTATCTTTATTATTTCCTTCCTCCTATTTTCCTGCGCGACTTTTTGCCATTTTTGGAAAAGGTTAAGCTCAATGTTTAGTTTATTTTATTGGCCTTAAATTTTAATAAGGAGAGGTAAAGACCACGTCGTTGTATGTGTGTCAAAAGCCTCTTTCTCTGAGCTTGATAGATGCTGGAGGAAAAAGGGAATGAGAACTGCCAGGAGTCCAAAGTCAAAAGAGTATGGCAGTGAATGCTCCTCCACAAGTCGCTCATGTCAACATTTTCCCAAAGCATTTCTCCACAGTGGGGCAGTAGGGAGTAAGAAGTGTTGCAACTAGCTTTCCAGAGAGGCAAAGGTATTCTGCGGTGCTCTGAAACCTGTGCGTATGTTACGTTGGGAGTCCTCCACCCAGCCTGTCTGCTGCGGGTGCCGATGCGTGCTTGTAATTCTTGTTCTCTGGTATTGGCTTTTTCTGAGTCTTGTTTTCCTTTCTGTTTGTCACAGTAGTTAGGTAGCTCAGCTCTCCAGACTGCTTGTATTAACTAAGCCAAAATCGCCTGACTCCCTTCAGGGGTCAGACAGAAGAAGCCTTTGAGCTTTGAGCTCAAGCTGGGACGACATGGCTGCTGCCACTATCACCACGGCTCCCTCCTCTTATCTGGCTCAAAGGTTTTGGCGTTAGAGGCTTAAGGCATAGATTGGCTGTCTCATGGTCCCAGGAGGAGTTGATGGGAAATGGCCTGTGTGCTTAAATTGTTTTAGAGATGTGGGGGTTGGGGAGGAAGAAAAGGAGGAGGAGGAGAAGGGGGAGGAGGAAGAAGAAGAAGGGTAAAAAAAAAAAAAAAAAAAAAAAAAAGGGAGTAGCCTACAAAGGAAGGGATTCCCAGGGGAAGAGGAAGCAGGTGCAAGAAAGGCCCATGCTTTTCTTCCCAAAGCTCAGGCATCCTGCCTCTGAGTCTCCCCCTTCAAAAACATATTTCTCCCACCCTGGCTCTTGTTATGAATCAATAGGGGGCAGCAGTCCCAGTTTTAAGTGTAATTATAATAGGAGGTACCCATGTCCTACAAGGCCCTGTAAGATCTGATACCTCCCATAGGCCTCTTCACTTCCTATGCCCCACCTACATTCGTCTTCTTTTTGATCCTTAAGCCTGCCAAACCCTTTCCCACCTTTGTACTTTCTAGTACCTCTGCTTGAAACTTGCTTCCTCTGACTTTCTCATGGTTGGTTGTTTCTCATAGTTTAAGTCTCAGCTCAAATGAATTGTCACCTACTTGCAGAAGCCTTCCCTGAGCACCTTAGCCTAACAAAGCACTGCCCCCAACCCCAAGCTACTCTCAATCCCATTCTTTTTGCTTTTTTTTCTTCATAGAAATTCTTGTTTTCTTCTCTCTTTTTTTAGCAACCAGGTCTTGCTCTGTCACCCAGGTTGGAGTGCAATGCCACAATCGTGGCTCACCACAGCCTTTAACTCCGAGACTCAAGCAATCCTCCTACCTCAACTTCCCAAGTAGCTGAGACCACAGGTGTGAGCCACCGCACCTGGCTAATTTTTGTACTTTTTGTAGAGACAGGGTTTCACCATGCTCCCAAGGCTGGTCTGGAACTCCTGACTGCAAGCAATCACCCCATCTCGGCCTCCCAAAGTGTTAGGATTATAGGCATGAGCTACTGCACCTGGCCTTGTCTGTCTCTTTCACCTAGTTGTAAGCTTTACTAGGCCAGGGAATCTTAACTGCCTTGTTCACTGCTGTATGCCCAGGTGCTCACAACCAGTGGTTAGCACATGGTATACATTGGATAAATCTGTTTTGAAGGGACGAATGAATCAATGTGCCAAGCATTAGGCTAGGTGCTGGTGGCACAAACCCAAAAGGAGTTCATAGAACAGCGGGAGAGAAATATATATAAGTGAATAATTGTTAAATAATGGGAGGCATGTATACTGTACCAATATAGGCTTCACCTCTGTATTCAGACCTGACTGGTTTAAATCCTGGCTCTACTATTTACTAGTCACATGACCGTGGGTGATTGCTCAATCTCTCTGTGGCTCACTTTCCTTATTTATAAAATGAAAATAATAATACCCCATGGAATTGTTAGGAACATTATATGAGATGATATAAAGGGTCAATACAGTGTTTGATAAATGGGAGTTACTGTTACTGAATCCCTAGAGTGGTATACATAGAGTATATTGAGATTCTTTTTTTTTTTTTTTTGCTTCTGCCTATCTTTGGTTCCGGCTTCTCTAATGGAGAGCAGTCCAGATCTAGAGCTGGAAAGTGCTACTCTGAGAGGGAATGGTGCCTCCTACTTTCCGTTCCATCTTACAAAGACAGTCCAGTGTAGGGAAATTAATTCAGGCCTTTAAAAACTGATAAATGAAGAGGCACCTACTGCTAATATTTCAATCAAGTGTCAAGATTGAACTGATTAAAAGAGGATTCAAAAACTTCTAGTTGATGGAAACTGTATTCCTTTACTATTGTCATGTAAGACATCATATTTTTTTGTTTATTTGACCCCAGCTAGTCCACATTGCTAATACTTTAAGGGAAAAAAGTCCTATTTTGTACACAGTTATTATGCATTAATTTGAGAGAAATGTATTTCAATGCACTTGGCATCCTTTTGACTCTCCTTCATAATTATGGGACTAATTAAACATATACTTGTAAGTAATCAGTGTTGGGGCTGAAAAGGGATTATAGGGATTATTCAGGTGGATCCTTCATTTTTTAGAGGAGAAACAGGCCCAGCATCTCGCTTGAAGACATATGGCTTGAAGAAAGCAGTGTTTTAGAAAGTTTAGTCTGGTAGCACAGCAGAAAACCTCCATTGGCCTGCTACCAATTGAGCCTCCTCTTTTCTGTGCTGGCCCTGCTCCTTCTGTTCCTGTTTCATAATTCAGCAAAGTAATTGAGTGCCTAGTGGTTGCCACATCCTCTGCTAGGTACTGGATATGAGCAGTATATAAATATGGCTGCAGTTGTTGTTCAGCCAGCAGTTGAGGAGAAAGACAGATAAATAAATAAGCAATAGGGGACATACAGGATACTGGGGGGAGCACCTAGAAAGCTTACTTAAACAGTTCTAGGTGGGGAGGGATGGGAGAAGGTGATCATCAAAGGCTTCCAGGAGGAAGTCTTGTCATTCCATCTAAACTACAGGGCTGAAGTTTGAATGAGACTTAATCATGTGAGTAGGGGGTGGAGAAAAGGGATGGATTACTGACAGAAGGATTCCCTGTACAAAGGCTGGGCGATGAAAGAGAACGTGGTGCGGCCATAAAAAGGATGAAGCACTGATCCATGCTACAACATGGATAAACCTTGAAAACATTATGCCAAGTGAAGGGAAGTCAGACACAAAAGACCACATATTGTATGATTCCAGGTATATGAAAAGTCCAGAATAGGCAAATCCTTGGAGACAGAAAGTAGATTAATGGTTGCCTAAGGCTAAGGGGTGTGAGGCTTCTTTTTGGGGTAATGAAAATGTTCTAAAATTGATTGTGGTGATGAATGCACAATTCTGTAAATATACTAAAAGCCATTGAATTTTACAGTTAAATAAGAGAATATGGCATGCTGTAGAAATTTAAAAAAAAAACAAATTATGTGGCTAGAGAAGGGGGGGACAGAGAGAGAGAAGCAAGAGATAAAGTTAAAGAGAGAATACTACTACTAAAAGCTAATATTGGCAGGGCGCCGTGGCTCAGACCTGTAATCTCAGCACTTTGGGAGGCCGGGGTGGGTGGACCACTTGAGGTCAGGAGTTCAAGACCAGCCTGGCCAACATGGTGAAACCCTGACTCTACTGAAAATACAAAAATTAGCCAGGCATAGTGGTGGGTGCTTGTAATCCCAGCTATGTGGGAGGCTAAGGCAGGAGAATCGCGTGAACCTGGTAGGCGGAGGTTGCAGTGAGTCAAGAGTGAGTCACTGCACTGCAGCCTGGGTGACAGAGTGAGACTCTATAAAGAAAAAAAACAAAAGCAAACAAAAAACAACAACCCCGGAAGGTAGGCATTGTAATTACTTCATTTTATAGATCAGAAAACTCAAGTACAGGGAGGTTAACTTGCTCAAAGATACACAGCTACTAAAAGCGTTAAAGCTGAGATTCGAACCCAGCCAGTCTTGCTCAAGTCTAATCATTACACAGAACTGTCAAAGCAAGATCTGATTATGAAGGGCCTTGAAAACCATGTTAAAGAGTTTAATTTTTTTCTTGAAGGCCTTTGAAGTGTTTTAAACAAAGGTGATAAGATCAGATCTGTGTGGAAAAAAATCAATGGCATTCTTTTGCAATGTGACCAATTGAATTGGAGATGAGAGAGGGTGGCAAGATTAGAGGCAGGGAGTTCAGTAAGTTGGTCTGAACTTGGGGGCCTGAAGTAAGAATGGCATTTGCAATGAGGATGGAGAGAAGTGAATGGATTTTAAAAATTTTTAGGAGAATTAATTGGCAGGACTTGATGACTGACTGAATGTGAAGTGGGAGAAAGAAGGAATAGAGGTTGACTCCCAGAATTTTCACTTGGGCAGCTGGGTTGATGATGGTGATATCTTCTGAGATCAAAGAAGGAGGATGAGTTCAGCTTCAGGCATGTTGGTACCCATGGGACATTCAAGTCTAGATGTTGAATAGAAAGTTGGATATAGTGATCTGAAAAAGAGAAAAGGCCATGCTATAAATACAGATTTTGGGGAGTTATCAGTCTATACATGGCATTTAGAAACTGTGGAAGTAGATGACAGTGTTCAGGATGATGTGTCAGGTGAGAAGAGAATGGGGCCTAGGACATAGACCCAGTGAACACCCCAGTGAACACCTTAAGGATTGGCAGATATGAGGAGACAGAGCTAGAGGAGCCAGAGAAGTAAGACAAAAAACAGGAGGGTATGGTCTTATTGAAGCCCAATGAGAGAGTTTTTCAAGAATGAGGAAGGGGGCCGGACACGGTGGCTCACACCTGTAATTTCAGAACTTTGGGAGGCCGAGGCGGGTGGATCACCTGAGGTCAGGAGTTAAAAACCAGCCTGGCCAACATGGTGAAACCCCGTCTCTAAAAATACAAAAATTAGCCGGGTGTGGTGGTGGGTGCCTGTAATCCTAGCTGCTTGGGAGGCTGAGCCAGGAGAATTGCTTGAACCCGGGAGGTGGAGGTTGCAGTGAGCCAAGATCACACCATTGCACTCCAGCCTGGGCAACAAAAAGAGAACAGTGCATCAGATACATCTGAGAGCTAAGGACTGAAAAAATGTCCATTGGGTTTTGCAATAAGGAGTCCATTGGTGAGTGCAATTTCAGTGGAGTGTGGGAAGAAAAAGACTGATTATAGTCATTGAAAGGATGATTCATAAGAAGCTTGATTTTTTCCTTTTCTCATAGATCCCACTACCTGATTTTTCTCCTTGAGTTTCTCTTTGCCTGAGCCCATCTCTCAAGTCTTTTACCCAACCCCAATTTTAGTACCTCCCTCAGGGCACTCAAGCTCTTTGCCCTTAAAGCTCTATTTTGTTTTAAAGATTTTGCTGGCAATGACTAAAAGGAAGTAGTCAAAAGGAAAGTAATTTCTAAAAAAAAAAAAAAAAAAAAAAAAAAAACAAATCTGGGGAAGTGATTTCAAGCTTTTAGAAATCTGATAACATTCTCATCATGGTTATGTCCTAGACTAGTATTTTCTAAAATATTTACAGCAGGTATTATATGATAACAGGGTTCCGTAATTAAACTAGTTTCTTTACTATCTGACATCCCAGAGCCTTTAATATGCTAATATACACTGCAAATCTTTGTGTGCACTGAGTGTGGAGTTAATCATGCAGTGTTTCTCAAACTTACTTGACCACAGAACCCTTTTATTGAAAAGTATTTGTAGGATTAGCTTTCCACAGAAAACACTGGGAAAGTCTACTCATGTTTTATCACTTCTAATATACTTTTAAAGATGGTTCTAGACATTTTAAGACCTCTCACTATTACTCTTCCACTCCTGTGGGTGGAGCTCATGCCCCTTCACCACCTTTTCAAAGTCTATATCCCCTTACTCTTCCTACTACCCAGGTAAAGCTTGATAGGAGGGTGCATACAGGATTGGAGAGACTGGGGGATGGAATCTAAGCAAGGAAGCCACTATAGATGTTCACCAATGCATTCATTTATTCATCCATCCATTCATTAAGAGATTTACTGAATGCCTGCTACGTGTCATACATGACGAAAAGTACTGGAAATATATTAATGAATTTAACAGTCAAAAATAAAAAAACCCAAACCAAAAAAAAAAAAAATCTGTTCTCATGGAGCTTACATTTATAATATGGGTGACAGACAGTAAACAAGTAGACAAAAATATAGAGACTGATTTTAGCCCTAAAGGGGTGAACATCTAAGCCAGGTAAAGTAGGGGAAATAAGAATAGAGTAGCTAAACCTCAGAAGTGGGTTTAGGAAATAGGAAGATAAATTTAAGTTTTGCAAAGCTGAATGAGAAACCCAGTTCAGAGCTTGGCTTCACCAGCCCTTTTTTGCTTATCTTTTTTTTTTTTTTTTTTTTTTTGAGCTCTTGATCTGTTGCCTAGGCTGGAGTGCAATGGTGTGATCTCAGCTCACTGCAACCTTCACCTCCTGGGTTCAAGCGATTCTCCTGCCTCAGCCTCCCAAGTAGCTGGGATTGCAGGCGCCCACCACCACACCCAGCTAATTTTTGTATTGTTAGTAGAAACGGGGTTTCACCATGTTGACCAGGCTGGTCTCGAACTCCTGACCTCAGGTGATCTGCCCACCACAGGCTCCCAAAGTGCTGGGATTACAGACATGAGCCACCGCACCCGGCCTGCCTATTCTTTTGTTTTGTTTTACTCAGAGAAGCTTTGGGCAGCTGTTTCTCTGCCTATGTATAAGACCAGTTCAATTGCTTCACATCTGTTGCCTGGGCAAGGGTATCAGGGAGTGCAGAGAACACTCTGAAAGGCATCAGAGAGGTAGTTTTAGACTCCTTTAATGACACAAGTTGAATAATAATAACTGGTCAAATGTTTTGTAGTTTTCAAAATGCTTTCTCACCCAGGGCATGATTTCTTGCCCCCATTATATAGAACAGAAAATTGAGGTCTAGAGGCTGACTTGCCTAAGATTGCGTAGCCCTTCAATGGTGGAGCTGAGATTTGAATTCAGGTCTTTAGCTGGCACAACATCCACACATCGGTCACATTATCGCTTGATTTTCAATTCTCATGCTCATGGGCATGATGATTCTTGCATGTGTGTGCTGGGGGGAGGGGAGAGCACAGAGTAGGAGGTTGGAGTAATGATTAACTCTCCTTAGGGAAAAAAGTGGTCCCTGTTAATGTTTTTGGATTGAATGAAAGAGTTTTCAGGGCAAGGGCCAAGTAGCGATTAGATCTTTTTCCCTCCAAGTAATCCCCATTCAAGGCTGCATAAATTGGAATCCTGAGGGGAGGAACTGTGAAGCAACAAGCCCGTTAGTCTCTCTCCAAACTAGTCAGTCCCATTCGAATTAGAGAATTTGGATGGCTTTTGTGTGAAGGTTTGGGTTTTCAGCTTAAAGGCAGATGTAGCGAAGTTGAAGAAGGCTCAAAGGAGATGATAAAAGGATAGAATAATATAACTTGCATTCAACAAAGGTAGAAGGGGGGCAAGCACAGTGGCTCACACCTGTAATCCCAGCACTTTGGGAGGCTGAGGTGAGGTAGGTGGATCACCTGAGGTCACAAGTTCAAGACCAGCCTGGCCAACATGGTAAAACCCGTCTCTACCAAAAATACAAAAATTAGCCAGGTGTGGTGGCAGGCACCTATAATCCCAGCTACTCGGGAAGCTGAGGCAGGAGAATTGCTTGAACCCAGGAGGCAGAGGTTGCAATGAGCTGAGATTGCGCCACTGCACCCCAACCTGGGTGACAGAGGGTTAGACTCTGTCTCAAAAAAAAAAAAAAAAAAAAAAAAAAAAAAAAAAAAAAAAGAAGAAGGAAAAGAAAAAAAAGAAAAAAAAAGTTTGAAGTGGTTGGAATTGTTCAGTTTGGGACCTGCCTACCTCTCATATGATTTCTCATCACTTCCTGCTTTGCACTTTGTTACAGCAATACCAAAATGTTTGTAACATTTTACATTCCTTCCAATCTTTCTATGGTATTTCTCACATCATGCCTGTGTATCATGGTATCACTCTACTCATAGCACCTCTTTCCCCACATATCCATCCTTTACTAAGAGTTGGAACTTCCTGAGCTCTTACTTGCTATCCAGCACCACGCTAAATATCTTAAATCCAGTAGTTCATTTAATGCTCATAACAACCTTCTAAGGTGGATGCCATTACCCTCATTTTACATATGAGTGAACTGAGGCTTAGAGAAGTATGGTAACTTGCTTAAGGCTGCACAGCTAATAAGGGGAACCAGGATTTAAATTCTGATGTTTCTGATTTCAGATTCTAACCTCTAATGTTAGTTTGGGTCCTCTGAGAAGCAGAAAGCAAAAAGGAATTAAATGTTCAAGGATTTCAGTAAAGGAAATATCAGTATGAGAGCAAATGGTTGGGGGAGCCAGAGAAGGCGGAGACAGCCATCAGACTGATGTAAGTCTGACCCTTGGTGAAGGAGGAAGAAAGAAATGGTGGGTGGGGGCATCCTAGCCTGTCATGCAGTCAAAGAAAGGTTTGGTAAGGTTAAGTCCTTAAGCTAAACTCTGCATCTCCCCACAATAGTACTGCCTTAGTGTCCCTGCTGTGCTCAGTCCCTTGGCTAGAAATAGCCCATGGAAAGTGTGGCATTGTACAAAAATGGTGATGAATTTCAGATCACAGCAGTTGGGGCTCTTGATCAATGATGATCCTGTAATTTAGTGGTTCTCAACCAGCTGATTTTGTCCCCCCAGGGGACAGTTGGCAACAGCCAGAGACACTTTTGCTTGTCCCAAGTAGGGAGAGGATGGCACCTGGCATCCAATGAGTAGAGGCCAGGGATACCGCTCAGTATCCTACAATGCACAGGCCAGCTCCCCACATCAAAGAATAATCAAGAATAATCTGGTCCAAAGTGTCAATAGTGACAAGGTTGAGAAACCCTGCCATAGTTGGAGGCTTGCATGGTGTTCTCAGGGCCACTGTAGTTCTCCACCTCTCTGTCATATTGCTCCTACCAGTAAGCTTTCCCTTCCTTTCTCCTTTACACTCATTCCATTAGATGTCCTTCCTCTCTTGTCCTCATAGCACTGTACATACATCCACCATAACACTTGTCAAACTGCATTATTGCATATTGACTTGTCTGTCTCCCTCTGTGGATTGTGAGAACCTTAAAGGCAGGAGCTTTGTCTTACTTTGTATCCCTTGCACCCAGCCTAGGCGCTGGCACCTAGTAAATGCTTATTAAATGAATGAAAGCGAGAGAAGGCTCTGAAGCAGTTTAATACCTTTCTACCCTACTGGCTCCAATGACCCTCTGCTTAATCCCCACGAGTAGAGAAAATTCCCTACTGACATTTTCACTCGAAAGTCCCATAGTAGCTCAAACTCACCATGTTCCTTATAAAATGTGTGGTTCTCCTCAAATCTGTGGAGACTTGTCATGTTCTCTTTATCTGTGAATGGTCCCATAATTTATGCTATTATTGATACTAGAGGCCAGGCACAGTGGCTCATGTCTATAATCCCAGCACTTTGGGAGGCTGAGGTGGGAGGGTCACTCAAGCTCAGGCATTCAAGACCAGCCTGGCCAACATAGTGAGACCCCAAGTTTTTTCAAAAAAATGTTAAATAAATTAGCTGGGGTAGTAGTGTACACTTGCGGTCCTAGCTACTCAGGAGGTTGAGGTGGGAGGATTGCTTGAGCCCAGGAGTTCAAGGCTGCAGGGAGCCATGATTACACTTTTGCACTCCAGCCTGGGTGACAGAGTGACACCCTGTCTCAAAAAAAAAAAAAAAAAAGAGAGAGAGAAAAGAAAAAGAGGCTGGGCATGGTGGCTCATGACTGTAATCCCAGCACTTTGGAAGGCCAAGGCGGGTGGATCACCTGAGGTCAGGAGTTTGAAACCAGACTGGCCAACATGGTGAAACCCCATCTCTACTAAAAATACAAAAAAAAAAAAAAAATAGCTGGGCATGGTGGTGCATGCCTGTAGTTCCAGTTGCTTGGGAGGCTGAGACAGGAGAATTGCTTGAACCCAGGAGGTGGAGGTTGCAGTGAGCCAAGATCGCACCACTGCATGCCAGCCTGGGCAACAAAAGCGAAACTCCGTCAAAAAAAAAAAAATAAAGAAAGGAAGGAAGAAAGGAAGGAAGGAAGGAAGGAAGGAAGGAAGGAAGGAAGGAAGGAAAGAAGGAAGGAAGGAAGGAAGAAAGGAAGAAATTACAAATCTGAGAGTCACACTTTTTTCCTTATTCCCTAACATCCTTAAATCACTAACTCCTAAGCATTTGGCTTTTCCTAATATCTCTTAAACCTTCTTCCTTTGCTCCATTCCCACTGCTATTGCCTTAACACTGCCTCTCATCTTCTTTTATAGATGATTTCAAGAGTCTCCTAACTCAGCACCCTGTTTCTAGTCTTGCCACACAACCCCTTCAAACTTATACTCTATACTGCTGCTAGAGTGATATTCCTAACACACATCTGAGTACATTATCCTCTTGTTTGAAATCCTTCAAGGGGTCCTTGTGAGCTTTAGGATAAAGTCCAAAATTCTTATCACAGCACACATGACTCCCATGACCTGGACCCTGACTGGCTTTCCAACCTTGTTTTTCATCACTTTCTCACACATACCTTTGGCTCTATTTCTCAACTGGGGGCAATTTTGTCTCCTAGAGAACATCTCGCAATGCTGGTGATATTTTTGGTTGTCACAACTCAGAGAAGTAAGGTGCTACTGACATTTAGTGGGTAGAATTCAGGGATACTGCTGGTAAACATGCTACAATACACAGCCTCCCACAACAAAGAATTATCCAGCCCCAAATATCAGCAATAAACTGTATTAACTACTTTGGAAGCATCATGCTGGTTTTACTTGTATGCACCCAAAATGTGTTTGGAATGCCTTTCTCCCCCTTTTTCATCAGACTCATACCCACTTGCCCTTCAAAACACCATTAAATTCTCACCTCTTTTGGGAAGCATTCCCTGACCTCCCAGTGTAAATTAGATGTCCCTCCTCTGTCTCTCATGGTCCTCAGTGCCTGCCCTCTCATAACAATTATTAGATAGCATTGTAATTATTTTATTGTCTGTTCCCTGGAGAGACTGAATTCCTTGACAGCAGATATCAGTTTATTCACCATTGTATCCCCCGTATGTGGCACATGGTACGTGTTTCAATAAATGTTTTTTAAATGAATGGCCACAGAACCCATACAAATTACTGTTTAGATCCCAAAGAGTAGAATTTGTTGCCTGTCATCACCGTCACCACTGGTCTTCCTTTAAGATGGTGCCTCAATAGCAAAGACTTGGAACCAACCCAAATGTCCATCAGTGATAGACTGGATTAAGAAAATGTAGCACATATACACCATGGAATACTATGCAGCCATAAAAACGGATAAGTTCATGTCCTTTGCAGGGACATGGTTGAAGCTGGAAACCATCATTCTCAGCAAACTATCACAAGGACAGAAAACCAAACACCGCATGTTCTCACTCATAAGTGGGAATTGAACAATAAGATCACTTGGACACAGGGCAGAGAACATCACACACCCGGGTCTGCTGGGGGATGGGGGGCTGGGGGAGGGCTAGCATTAGGAGAAATACCTAATGTAAATGATGAGTTGATGGGTGCAGCAAACCAACATGGCACATGTATACCTGTGTATCAAACCTGCACATTGTGCACATGTACCCTAGAACTTGAAGTATATTAAAAAAAAAAAAAAAAAGATGGTGCCTAAAATATTTACTGTGTTGCTGGGTGCAGTGGCTCATGCCACCAGCACTTTGGGAGGCTGAGACAGGCAGACTGCTTAAGGTCAGGAGCTGGGGCAACAGTGGAATAATGAAAAGCTCACTAGTGCGAAACAGTTAATGTTCACAGAAACAGTTAACATTAACTTTGGCACTGTGTGTCAAGCGAGGCCTAGGCCTGTTATCTCGTTGCCAAGAATCTTTCAAACTCAACTGTAACACTAAGATATCCAAATGCAAAGAGGTAAATCTCTACATTTTAAAAAGTGTTCTGTTTTATTTTATTTTTATTTTTCGGAGTTTCGCTCTTGTTGCCTAGGCTAGAGTGCAATGGCCTGATCTCGGCTCACTGCAATCTCTGTCCCTCAGGTTCAAGAGATTCTCCTGCCTCAGCCTGCCAAGTAGCTGGGATTACAGGCACCCACCACCAAGCCTGGCTAATTTTTGTACTTTTAGTAGAGCTGGGGTTTCACCATATTGACCAGGCTGGTCTCGAACTCCAGTCCTCAGGTGATCCACCTGCCTCAGCTTCCCAAAGTGCTGGGATTACAGGCGTGAGCCACTGCGCCTGGCCAAAAGTGTTCTAAAGATATTTATTCTACCTAACTGAATAGCTTTAGTCTGAACCCATGCTAGGAAAAGACTCATTTCAACTACGATTGGAAAAAATGCTAGGAGAAAGATAAACTTCTAAACTCTAGTATGAGAGACAATGGAAGGACAGTATCCTCTGGAGGCCCAGAGAAATATCCAATTGAGATAACATCAGGAGGCCAGGCACAGTGGCTCACGCCTGTAATCCCAACACTTTGGGAGGTCGAGGCGGGTGGATTATCTGAGGTCAGGAGTTTGAGACCAGCCTGGCCAACATGGTGAAGCCCTGCCTCTACTAAAAATACAAAAATTAGCCAGGCGTGGTGGCACGTGCCTGTAATCCCAGCTACTCAGGAGGCTGAGGCAGGAGAATCGCTTGAACCCGGGAGGTGGAGGTTGCAGTGAGCCAAGATCGCACCACTGCACTCCAACCTGGACAACTGAGTGAGATTCCATATCAAAAAAAAAAAAAAAAAAAGAGAGAGATAACATCAGGAGTTTTTACGGAGTCTCTGGGCAGCAGAGGAAACCTCCCACTTCATTGATCTATTCACTTAACAAGTATTTATTGAGCACCAACTAAACACCAAGCACCTGCGTACTAGAAATGCAGTACCGGAGATGAGAGGAGCAGACAAAAATCTCTAATCTAATGGAGATTACATACTGTTAGGTACGCATTTGGTGAACAAAGGTAAACTGCTCTGCATATGTGTGGGAATGCCTACTCTGCTTATGTTCAGCTCCCCAAGGAAGGTCTGGCAAGTAGAGACGCTGGGTTCCTTCCAGATTCTGTAATTTTTGTGGGGAGCTGTGCTAGATGGATATATCAAATCACTGATGAAACGGCTTTGACCCTTAGGAGCAGTTTGAGTTTTCCCCCAAACACCTACCTTGCCTTTCAGGACTTAATGGCTGTAAATGGAATCATTCTAGTTCTCAGGAACCATAATTAAGCTCCTCTGGTTGCATGTTCAAATCTTGAGGGTGCCCCTTGGGCATTTGGAGAGCATTTAGCACACTCAGCAGCCTCTGCAACAGAAGCCAAAGTGGCAGCAGGAGGGCGTTCCATAAAAGCAGCTCTCTTCCTACAGCCCATTATTAGAATGTGTTAACTACATCCTCTTTGCATCTGGTACATGGCAATTCAAGGGTGACAGAGGCAGAATGGAAATGGGACCCATAAAAATGTTCTGCTATCTGTTAAGTTAAGAAGTTGGTCTTTATTCTCACTTCACCCCTGGAAATCAGGTTTTTTCCTGCCTGAGTATTAGACACTTGAGGAAGCCACACTATTCTCAGAGTGAGGCATTATATGCAAAACACTTACTACAGTTTCTGGCGAATCATAAGAATTCAACAGATGACAGCTATCATCATCATCATCAGCCTTATACTAGCACTTCACCACCTTACAGAGAATAAGGCACTATAGGAGAAAACACTTTGGATTGAGATTTAGAAGTTCAGATCTGTAATCTGGTTTTGTGAGTAATTAGTCATGGGATCTATGGGGAGCTCACTTAATTTTAAGACTGGGATGACTCATGTGGCATGATAACAAGCTGAGTCTTTGGCAGTATGAGTTAAGGAGGAGGGGGGAAGTAGAAAGAATCATGAGTGGGGCAGATTGGGGCTAGGAAGTAAATCATCCCATTGCATAGTGTTACTGGATATTCAGAACCACTCTTCAGCCTGCCCTGTGCCACTGCAGGCTGACCTGTATGGATTACATTAATGGGCTCCCTTGCTTTCTGCCCCCTGATTATGTTTGGCACCAAATGGAGATTGGTAGGTAGGAAGAGAATGCAGTTGGACTGTTTATTCCCCAGGCTCTTTCTTGATGGCCAAGTATTGGCAGTGGCTGTGTCCCTCTACTGAAGACCACAGCTCTTATAAAGCCACTCTCTTCATACTGTTCCCTCTTCTTGGCCCTTCAGGCCTAGAGGGGTAATGGCTCCCTGCTGTTACTATCTCTAGGGTGCGACCCCATCTCTTGTTCCTATACTCTACCCACACTTTTCTAAATAGGCTCTTTATGAAATGCTCCCCAGATTACTCAGTTTGAGTGTGCCATCTGTTTCCTGTCCAGACCTTGATGGATAAACCTTGGTGTTTTTAAACTATATCCTAAGCCCCTAGCGCAGAGATTGGAACATTCTAGGTACCCAGTAAAGGTTAGTTAGATCAATACATTAATGAACTTTGATTAGGATAGTGGAGTGGTCCAAAGGACATAGGTAACTCAGGTATAAGTCTGAGTATCATTAGTTCTAGGAGGACCAGTCTGGTAGATGGAACACCCTAGGGCAATGGGGTAGGATTTTGGGAGAACAGGATTCAGCTTTCAGAAAAGAGCTGGCAAAAACTGAGTAAAGATAGTATTTAAGATCCTAGTCACAGACTAGGGTTCAAGCAGGGCCCAATTATGTGTATTTAAGGCCAGAAAAAGCAGCAACCCAGAGTTCAACTTAACCATTGGGGTTTTGAGGGGGAAAGAGTATCCTGACTGGTCAACTTAATGTTTGGGATCTATGGTGAAGGGATGAAGGAGTCTAATTCACTAGGCTAGCATAGTTTGAGGACTCTAAAGTATTCATTCATGTATGATATTTATTGAGCTCTTTGTTCTGATTTTGGCACTCATTAAGCAATCTTCAGGATCTCACTCAGTTTCCATCATCTTCCTTCTTGGGGAAAGAATACACAAAGTAGCCAACAGCTCTGTTTTTCAGTATAAAGCAATGAGGGGCTGTGAGTGTGGGTGTTAAGGACACTGGTATTAGAATCAGACATACTTTATATAAGAATCCCAACTTGACCAGCTTGGGCAAGTCATAACCTTTCAGAGCCTCTGTTTATTTAAAAAATGAAGGTGATGATACTACTTTACTCACAGTGTTGCCATGAATGTCAGATAATTCATGTAAAGTACTTAGAATGTCTCTTGGCATATAGTAAATATATAGTAAATCATTTTTAGTTTGTTTGTTTATTTATTTATTTATTTATTTATTTATTTAAGACAAGGTCTTGCTCTGTCACCCAGGCTGGAGTGCAGTGGTGCCATCACGGTTCACTGCAGCCTTGACCTCCCGGGCTCAAGCGATCTTCCCGCCTCAGCCTTTCAGGTAGCTGAACTACAGGTGTGTGCCACCAGGCCTCACTAATTTTTGTGTTTTTGGTAGAGACGGGGTTTCAGTATGTTGCTTTGACTGGTCTCAAACTTCTGGGCTCAAGTGATCTGCCTGTCTCTGCCTCCCAAAGTGCTGGGATTACAGGCATGAGCCATGGCGCCCAGCCCCTAGTTTATCATTTATATGAACGTATATCTTTTTGATTTATCATGGGTCAATCCCTTGGAGTCTGATTAGTCCTACAGCAACACATAAAATTAAGTTTCTAAACGTGCAGAACTGAGAAGGAGCCCCACGACCTGTGGCAGCATCTTCATGGTGCTACCGCAGTCTTTCCTTGCCACATTTCTGGGCCAATCACTAGCACTGGCTAGTGGAGAACAGTTATCTATCCCCTGGGCTTCCCCAGCCTTTGTGTCTGTAACAGTGCTTATCACTTTTTACGTGTCTGTTTTCCCTACTGGACAGTGAATTATGTGGAGGCAGGGCTAGGCATAAGAGTAAGGGCTCAGAAATACTTGATAGTTTTTTAAAATAAAATTTCATTTGCACACATCTTCCTAGGACCTCAGCTTCTTATGAAGAATAAGCTGGGCACTTCATTCAGGATGTTGGGGCACCTGCTTTTCTCCTCTTATTCCAGTCTCTATTTCTTCCATTCCCAGACACCTGCCCCCTGCTCTGAACAAGTGTTGGAAAGCAAATATGGCAGAAATAAATACCATTCAAGCAGTGCCTACACTGCAGGGAGCCCATAAAAGGAGAAGTCCCCTCTAAACTGGAGATCTGTTTATTCTGCAATTAGCAAAAGGTCAGTAGGCCTGGTATAGAATCCAAGTGTTACTCTGCTGTGTTAGCAAGAATTGTGGGGTTGAGACGTTATTGCTGGGGATTTGGAACTTTTATTATGAATTCCAGGAAACCAGAGGTTTCTGGGTAATACGTGAATCACAGGAAAGTACTCTGCCATCCTTTGACCAAAAGTTAGCTCCTTTTTGGCGATATAACAAGGTCAAGAGGTCATGGGAGCTCTACTGGGTTACCTTAAAATGACCTCTTTTGAGGATGTAACAGATTATTAATCGGGAGCCATATCAAGGAGCTATGGCTAGGGTGGGGCAAGCCTTCAACCTTTGATTTAGGAGCTGGGAATTTACAGTTCTCTTTTGTCTGCAGAGCCCTAAATTTGCTTAACATAACTCTAATAGGAACATTTGTTTAGCTGTTGCTCTTTTTATCATAAGGAATCATGGGATATCATCCATTCCAGAAAGTTTATTGAACACCTACTATGTACCAGGTATTGAGCTAGGGTGCATACACACAAATAAATAAGACTCTGTCCTCAAGGTACTTAAAGTCTAGTGGGGCACACAGACATGAAAACAAAAAGATACAATCAATTGTCACAGGTGACATGATGGAGTATGTTTGGGGCATAGTGAGACCTAAAGATAGGAGTAGCCCACTGTAGCCAGGTAAAGAGTGAGGAACAGGAAAGGCTTCATAAAGGAGGTGGCCCATTTCAACCGTACAAATAAAAAGAACCATTTCAATAAGAAAAGTGCCTCCCTAAGATTCACTCACACTTGTTTTGGCCACAGCATCTTTGATTCTGCATTTATTTGAGCCCTCTTCTACTGACTTAGATCTATCTACTTGTACTTTGAAAATTCGTTTTGAAGTCTTAGTTGTAAGATTGTGCATCTCAAATTCATTGAATTTGCCTTTGAAGCTAAAATGCTGATGCTCTTCTATTCCTCAGTTAATGTACATATTTGGTTGCTTGACAACGGAACATTTCTGTACTACCTGTGTCATCCCAGACCGGAAACTTCTTGGAAGAGGAATCCCTTTGTTTTTACAAACTGCCTGATAAGCTTTGAAAGCTTATTTCAAGAGATGCATGCTGGGAGGTGAGGGATGAGAAAGTATTTGGGCTGCAAAGCCCAGTTCAGAATATCTTCCTCCTAGCACCAAACTGCCTCAGACTCTCAGTTGCATTTCTTACCTGCTGCAAGCCAGGGAAGTTCATATTACCACAGCCTTGACATTCCCTCTCTATTGATGAGAATGAAAACCAGAGCTGCATCTCTGTTTCTATTTTTATTCCTGGGTCTCTCAAAATGTTTTCTCAACAGCAAGTCACAATTCCTGTGATGAAGAAAGCAAATGCAACTGTCTGTCTATCTATCTATCTATCTATCTATCTATCTATCTATCTATCTATCTATTTTTCTATCTGAAGTCAAAGACCTTTTATAGTTTCTGAACCTAGCTTGATATCTTCCTTAGAAACTAACCATTCCACACAAGCTGGAACCCTCGGTGTGATGGACTTCTACAGGCCTTTACAGCTGAAGCGCTCTTTGTCTGATTTGAAAAACTAGATTATCATTTAAATATTCTCTTTACACATGTCCCTCAAATAGATCATAGCTATATTTTCTTTAGCATGTGGCTTATAGCTTGATGATCTTGGAAAATATTCAAAAGTAGCACATAACAGGTATTGCAACCGAGGGATGTTTCCAAGAGAGTGACTGGCCAGAGCATCTTCTAGGATACTTCCTTTTTAAAAAAAGTTTTAGAAAAAAACTTAATTGACAAATAAAAAAAAATGTATGTATTCAAGGTGTACAACGTGAGGATTTGATATACATTTACATTGTGTACTGATTACTGAAGTCAAATTAACACATCCATCACTACCTGTAATTGCCATTCTGTGTGGGGAGGTAGGGTGAGGACACTTAAAATCTGCCCTTTTACCAAATTTCAAGTAAACAATCCAGTGTATTATTAACTATAGGTACCAGGCTGTACATTAGATTCCCAGAGCTTGTTCATTTTATAACTGAAGGTTTGTACCCTTTGAACAACATCTCCCCATTTCCCCAACCCCCAACCTCTGGCAATCATTGTTCTATTCTCTGCTTCCATGAGTTCAACTGTTTTAGATTCCACATATAAATGCCATCATACAATATTTGTCTTTCTGTGTCTGGCTTATTTCACTTGACATAATGTTCTCCAGGTTCATCCATGCCGTGGCAAATGGCAGGATCTCCTTTTTTAAGGCTGAATAATATTTCATTGTGTGTGTGTGTGTATGTATATATACACACACACACATATATATGTATACAATCTCATATATATATGACATTTTCTTTATCCATTCATCCTTCAATGCATGCTTAGGTTGTTTTCGCTGTTGTGTATAATGCTGCACAAACATGGGTGTGCTGATATCTCTTTGAGATACTGATTTCATTTCTAGGATCCTTCTAAGCCATCCCACTGATGAATATTTGTGCTTCCTGTACATGTTGAATGTAAGCTAATTTAATTTTACATTAGCCTAATAATGACTTTCGTGATAACAAAAGAGAGTCAGTGTAAGGAAAACAAAGCCGTTGAGCACTAAGCAAGAAAGTCAGCGTCCATTCTTGTTGTAATCTAACTTTGTAGTGAGTAACAAGGTAAATAATAAATCGAGAGAAATTGTCACCAATTGATCCTAATAGTAAGATGTCAAGTGATATGTTTCAGAGAGAGAGAGAGAGAGAGAGAGAGAGAGAGAGAGAGAGAGAGAGGCAGAGAGAGAAAGAGATCCCCTCTTTGTGTTTACCATTTGCAAACTACTTGAAAATCTGCCTCAGCAAAATCTCATCTATTTGGACTAATGGGGGTGGGGGCAGGCAGACCAATCTGAATTAGTGACAGGTTGGAATTCTGGAATGTTTTAAAACATGCCCTTTTATTAGTTGAAGTCTATGTGTACCATAACTCAAACTAACTGCTCACAGTGGTTCCCAAGAGAGATACTCAGAGACTTGCTTTCATGAATAGATAAGACCCATTTGTTATTAGCAGTATTTACTGACTCATAAACAACATGCTAAAGTCCTTAGAAACAGTTTGTTCCTTTAAGATGAAAAGACATTTGTGATGTGATTTAAAGAATCCTGCCCAGCAAACTTTACCCTCATGGAGAATGCAAAGATCTTTCTCTCTAGAATCTCACACACACAGTTGGTGGCACCTGAGGGACTGAGGTATGACTACTGATGGGGTAAGGTAAAGGCGGTTCACCCTGATGTCTCTATTAAGAGATGCATAGAATGTAAAGTTGGGAGAAACATCCTATCCCCACCCCAGCCTCTACTGGTGTACTTCTGGCAGCAGGAATGGAGACCACTACCTCTGGAGGCTGGTCAGTACTAATATTTGGAAATGGTTTTCCTTGACTCTCCATTACTTAATGGGCAGACAGCTCCTCTAAGTCTGTGAGTGTGGACTTGCTACATCAATATGTGTTGTCTCCCCAGCCTCCTCTACTTGGGTGTGAAAGGGGGAAGTTGATCTTTGTTACCCACCCATCTCCTTTCTTCTCCCACTGCTTCCTCTCTCATCTTGGACCCCCATAATAAAAAAAAAAAAATGCGAGGCTAACTGTTAGCTAGAAAACAATCTTGTCTGTTTCTGGGTTCTTTGTCTATTCATAAGGAATTGCGGAAGTTCCTAATCCTTAAAGAACCAAAAGAAAGAGCTAAAATTTCAGAACATATGACAAGCAATGGAGTTGATACATTTTTGAGAAATGAATCACCAACAATATTTAGTCAAATCACACCGTGTGGACAGCCTGCCCTCCGTCCATCCCAAAATGCACTCACCTTTGCTCTGTTGGGTAATGTAAATATTCAGCTGCCTCTCCATATCTAGGCTGAATGTTTGTCTTCTCTTGTCTGTATGGCCTTGACATGCCTGGCCACATCATGAAGGGTCTGTATTACAATGTAAACTCCAGCAAAGGGTTCGCGTTTGTTAATCTTTGTACAATTCTCGAAAAAAGAGAATGTTTAATAAGTGGCTTTAAAAATTTTCTAATTGTGGCAAAATACACATAACATAAAATGTATCATCACAACCATTTCTAAGTATACGGTTTAGTAATGATAAGTATATTCACATTATTGTGCAACCAATGTCCAAAACTGTTTCATCTTGCAAAACTGAAACTATACTCATTACACAGTAACTCCCCATTCCTCCCTCCCCTCAGTCCCTGGCAACCCCCATTCTACTTTCTATCTCTATGAATTTGACTACTCTAGATAACTCATACAAGTGGAGTCATATAGAATTTGTCTTTCTGTGACTGGCTTATTTCACTTAGCGTAATGTTCTCCAGGTTCATCCATGTTGTAGCATGTGTCAGAATTTCCTTCCTTTTCAAGGCTGGATAATATTTCATTGTATGTATATACCATATTTTGTTTCTCCATTCATCTGTTGATGGACACTTGGGTTGCTTCCACCTCCTGGCTACTGTGGTTAATGCTGCTATGAACATTGACATACAAATATCTATCTGTTTAAGTTTTTGCTTTCAATTCTTTTGGTAATATACCTATGAGTGAAATGGCTGGATTATATGTTAATTCTGTTTTTATTTTTGTTAGAGACGAGGTCTTGCTATGTTGCCCAGACTGGTCTTGAACTCATGGGCTCATAACTCTATTTTTTAATTATTTGAGGATAATGATATTTTTCAATGAGACTGAGAAGGAGAAACATAAACTATATGCATTATTATATTACAGTGTCTCCCATTTCCCCACGTATCTATTGAGTACCTATCATGTACTTAGTGCTGTTTCTAGCAGGACTTGGGACCCTACGGTTCCTTCTTTTCTGTCACTAGACTCTGACCTCCATGGGGGTAGATTTATTTCTATTTATTTCTTCTTTACTGTTGCATGTCCAGGACCTAGGATAGTGCCCAGCATTCAGTCATTCCTTTGTTCAGCAAATAATTACTGAGTATCTAGTATGTACCACATACAAAGTGATTATGAAAGTGATTATGAAAGTCAATTAAGAAACCAATGTTTCTTTTCTGCTTGGCTAATGGGCAGAGTTGATGAAAGGAGGCAACAAGGTCTTTTCTGATCACTTTGTGCCCCATCAGCTAAATGTTAACAACCCCTTTACTTGCAAAGGAGGATGGGGGTAAATTTAGGACTGGAAGAGAGCAACTCAGCTAGAAGAGAAGATCAATGGAGGCAGAAGCCTTTTCCAACTGATCCTGGATGGACAATTGCTTATTCACCAATACTGAAGACATTTTTTAATTTGGAGGAGAGCAGAAAGTAGCGCCTGGTTATCCACATCAACTGTTTATTTTAACAGGCCACAATCAACTCCTCCCTGAATTTTTTCTTTTCTTTTTTTTTTTTTTTGCTTTTTCACTTTTGCCTCAAATTTGGGTGCAAAGGTGGGGAACCACTATTGTCTAAGCAGCAACTTCAAATTAGAAGACTGAACAAACTCACCCAAATGTTACCTGGTACCCAGTTAATCCCACTTAGTTCAATAAGGTGGTATTTACAGAATACTCTCAGGACTCTCTGGAGTTCACAAAATGGTGCATTCAGTTAACAATGTCCATTTAAGTCTCCTCCTTTAAACTGGCATGAGATATGCTATTGGAGAAATTCAGCAGGTTAAGGGGCTGGCAGGAACTATCTAGGATTCCTTCCAGTTAAGCCCTCAAAGGCATTTTGCAGTCCCACGCTGGCCCCCAATATGCCAGTGTGGGACTGCATGCTGTGAACATATGACAAGCCCTTCTGTGAGCCCCAGAGATTGTTTTTTTCTCCCTTCTCCCTTCTGAGCCCCAGAGATTGTTCATGTCTATCTTTCTACTTTAAAACCACTGCCACTTACCATTTCTTAGGGTCCTTTTCATCTCCAGACTGGCCTATGTGGTAGGATGTAATCTTGCCAGCTATCCTCTTCTTGCTGTCCTCCCAAATAACACTGATACGATGGAGATAATAAAGTTACAAATATGGGAAATAGTTATACACACTTGAGACATTTCACAAAAGTTCCTGTAATCAATGTCTGTGCTTCTTTTGATTGAAGGTACTCTGAAGCTGGAGTAGTCTGCTCTCTTTTATCAGTCTTCTAAGGAGAGTGGTGCTTCTTATTGCTTATAGGCTAAGGCTACACTAATTAGCCTAGCATTCAAGGCCCTCTACAAGCAGACTATGGTCTACCATTCCATTATTATCTCCTACTCATCTTCCAGTCCACACAAACTGTCTGCTCCCATCAAATGGTCTACTAATTATTTTCCCCCAAACTATTTTCATTCCTATTTCCTGGTCTTTGTTCACATTAATTCCCTCAAGCTCTCTACCCTTTCTTTGGGGCCTGGAGCCCTACCTTTTGTGACCACCCCAGCCCTTGGAGCAGAATGGCTCCCTCCTTGGAATTCCAATAATCCTTCTAGTCTGCACCACTTCTCTAGATTTAACACATGGGAGTATATGTGTGTGCATGTGAGCCTAAAAGCAGGCACAGTTTTATATATCTAGGGCTAACACGTGCCACACACTGAGTAGGGACTCAGTAAACATTTATTTTTTAATGATGATGTCATGTTCTTGAGGCCTGTTCTTTCTTTTCCTAGGTAATGTTTACTAACGTGAATGAAATGCTGCTGAGACTTGCTCATGTTTTTTAAAAAGATGAAGATGGTGATGACTCAGTGGCAAGACCTTTTGGCAGAAAATTAATCTTGAAAATACTTGTACTATCCTAGCAACACACGTGTAACAAGGGGAAACTGCCAGAACAGTCCTAATATAAAAGCAGGGCAGATTGTAGGATTTTAATAGGCAGGATTCTCTTTTCTCCTTTCTCTCTCTCTTTCTTTCTTTCTTTCTTTCTTTCTTTCTTTCTTTCTTTCTTTCTTTCTTTCTTTCGTTCTTCTTTCCTCTCTTTTTCTTTTTCTTTCCTTCCTTCTTTTCCATCCTCCCCCCTTCCCTCCCTCCTTTCCTTCCATTCTTCCTTCCTTCTTCCCTTCCTTCCTCCCTTCCTTCTGTCAAAGTAATTAAACACTGGAATGAGCTACAGAGGGAGATTATTGAGAAAATTTGAACAATTTACTCATTCATTCGAAAGAAAACTGGGAGGCAAAGTAAAGGAAGGGGGAAAAGTTTAAGTATGAGGGATTTGGCATTTATCCATAGAAAACAAAGGAAGGCAGATAAAACCTTCCTTCTTTCCTTTCTACCTTCCTTCCTTCCATACGTTTTGGTCTCAACTCTGTGTGGCTTCCCCAGCAGGATGAAGAACCTTGTGGTAGGTGGGGCTCCTTCTTCACTGTGTTGTGGAGCTGTCAAGCAGGCCAATAAAAATTTAAAAAGGCACAGATGTTTTTCTCTGTGAAGAAGTGGTTGAAACAGTTACTGAGTAACTGTTTCTCTTAATGTGGATATACCTTCAGTCCCCAATAGACCCAAACAGGCCAACAAATTTAGCTCTTAAATACTTTACCCAAAGGAGTGCTGGGGTGACCGGTGGGAAAAGACCTGCTATTGCCTCAGGAGTTGGAAAAAGACAGACTCACACAAGTGGCAGGACAAGACATAACAGAACAACCAAAAAAAAAAAAAAAAAAAGCATAAAAAGTTACTGAAGGGAAAACAAGGAAACAAAAATTGAAATAGTAAAGAAACACTAACTACAGAGGAAGCAAGTATGGAAATTTGTCTGTGATTACGTTCTTGGAGAAAAGTATAGAAAATGTGGTATAAAATACTTTAGTCCCAGAAACACCTATTCTAGAGCTATTCACTTATAAAATAATTTTAGGTGTTTAAGACTAGAAATCTGGGCTGGGCGTGGTGGCTCACACCTGTGAACACACTTGAACCCAGGAGGGTGGAGTTTGCAGTGAGCCGAGACTCTGCTATTGCACTCCAGCCTGGGTGAAAGGCCAAGACACTGTCTCAACAACAACAAAAAGACTAGAATTTTTTTTTTTTTTTTTTTTTTTTTTTTTTTTTTTTTTTTTTTAGACTGTGGCCCAGGCTGGAGTGCAGTGGTGCTATCTCGGCTCACTGCAAGCTCTGCCTCCCGGGTTCACGCCATTCTCCTGCCTCAGCCTCCCAATGTAGCTGGGACTACAGGCACCCGCCACCACGCCTGGCTAATTTTTTGTATTTTTAGTAGAGGCGGGGTTTTACCATGTTAGCCAGGATGGTCTTGATCTCTTGACCTCGTGATCCACCCACCTCGGCCTCCCAAAGTGCTTGGATTACAGGCGTGAGCCACCGTGCCCAGCCAGAAATCTGTATTTTTTTAAAAAATAGAGACAGGGTTTCATGTTGTCCAGGCTGGTCTCAACTACTGGCCTTAAGCAATCCTCCCACCTCAGCCTCCCAAAGTGCTAGGATTACAGGTGTGAGCCACCGCACCCAATTGAAATTTGTATTTTTAGTAAGTGCTTCTGCTGATTCTTAAGATCTAGTAAGTTTGGGAAACACTAGCCTGTAACATAGTAGAAGGAGTTTCATTAAAGTGCAGAAACAGCAGCAAATAATTTGCTTGAAAGGCAATTCATGCAACAGGAAAAATAAGAGGGGAGATAAAGATTGAACATTTGAAATAGGAGAATAAATAATTATATTCTCTTTTGCACCTCTTGCTCCTGAAATAATTTAAGGCAGCAATGTTATAATATTAATAATGAACATATCTTGAGTGCTTACTGTTGGCTTGACACTACACGTGTATTTTCTCATTTAACCCTCACAACAACCCCATGACTACTATTGTTTTCTCCATTTTACAGATGAGGAAAATGAAAGGTTAAGATAGGAAAGGGTAGAGCAGGAAGCCAAGCGTTAAGTATATTAGTCCCCAGAGTCTCTGCTCTTGCTTCACTATATTGCTTCCAAACATCAAAACAAACCAGAAAACCAGAAAGCCCAGAAACAACATGAAAGCCAAAAAGCACAACTAAGTGTAGAAATTTGGATGATGGAAAAATAAAGGAAGACAAACAGGTGAAGCTGGGGTGAGGTCCTGTGCATTGATTAGAAGGGAGGGGACACGCATTTGGCTGTGGGCTTTCCAACAGCCAAAGCAAAAAAGGAAGCGTGTCTTGATTCAGGGTATCTGCAAGATAAAAGCAAACCCGCTTTTTAGAAGAAACATAGCAATTTCTGGCAGAATTTTCTGGGAGAAATGACCCTTGTAGTACTTCAAAAAGAGGAGAAATGATTCTATTGAAAGGATTTGAAAGGATTTTTTTTTTCAAAGAACTTTACTGTTCATTAATTTTTTTAAAAATTGGGCAAGCAAATGTTTTGAAAAGGAAATCATTTAAATATGGATGATAATATTATTCCCTTGTAAATATGTTTTACAGTTCACACTTTTATAATAAAATAACTGCATGTGGAGTTTTTGTCCTTGGAGATCTTAAAGAAAAGAGTGGCTATTCCTCTGGCTTAGATGCCTGAAGGCAAGGACGGGCTTAAGGGGGCCCCTTCCAACTCCGGGGCTGCGATTCTATACTTCTGTAGCTGTGCAAACACTTCTACCTGGGGCAGCTTAACTAGTCTTAAACCTAAAGACTCAGCCACAGCGATGGCAATGAATGCTTCCATTGTGGAAATCCTTTCTGATAAAATAAATGTTTAAAAAACACACACACAGACAATAAAACAAAACCTCCTCAACACTTGGGATTAAGACACACCCAAGTAAGACATTCGCAGAAACAAAAGTTGTACTTAGTAAATGCTTGTCACTGGGGATGGAGAGTCAGCACTTAGGCACCACTCATTTAACTCTGAGCGCGTTTGCTGAAGTCCTTTGTGTCTTAGATGTCAAAGAAATCTTTTCTAAGGGCGCCATCAGCACCACCTCAGGGGTGATGTTTTAAGCCTAATGTGAAAAAGAGAGCTTCGCTAAAACTTCTTATATGATTAACACGGCTGAATGCCCTTTATGACAAAGCATGAGGAGTGCAAATAAAATTCTCTTCAGGAGGAGACCTTCTCCCCCACTTTTTTTTTTTTTTTTTTTTTTCTGAAATCATTTCTTAGTAATGTAGCACAAGAAAAGAACGTTCACATTTAGGGTTGGGGGAGGAAGCCCAGGGAGGTATAACTGTGCAGTTGAAACTGACCAAACTCATTACCAATTGGGTCAAATGGCTCAGAGGAAGCTCCCTTGCTGAATGTTGTCAGACTGCAACCCATAAAAGGTGAGAATCAAGTTAACATCATTGTGTGCATTAGGAAATGTGGTGCGGCAATAGGTAATACAAGCACATTGGTCCTTTATAGACTCTGTTGGGATCTTTGGCCTTCTGGCTAGCATAGGGCGTCCAGGAAGAAGGCATACAGGCGGCTTCTCTAAAAAAGAACTGGCCGGGTGTGGTGGCTCACACCTGTAACCCCAGCACTTTGGGAGGATGACCTGGGTGGATCACCTGAGGACAGGAGTTCAAGACCACCTTGGCCAACATGGTGAAACCTCGTCTCTACTAAAAATACAAAAATCAGCCAGGCATGATGTTGGGTGCCTGTAATCCCAGCCACTCAGGAGGCTGAGGCAGGAGAATCACTTGAACCCGGGAGGCAGAGGTTTCAGTGAGCCGAGATCCTGCCACTGCACTCCATTCTAGGTAACAGAGCGAGACCCTGTCTTAAAAAAAAAAAAAAAAAGTAAAACAATTAAAAGAAAAAAGAACCGAGGTGCTTGCCTCTGCAAAGAGGGGCATGGTTATGTCACTGTCAAGTGAAAGACTTCATCCTTGCCACAGAAGGCGTCACCCTCTAGAGGGCTTGATGGACTGCTACCCGACCAGGTTTCCCCTTTATAAACAGAGTCCAGCCTTGGCCTTATCTCCTTGATTCTAAAATAGCTCGTCAATTTAATAGCATTCAGGTTGTTTATGCACACACAAGACCCTTTGAAAATAACCCTTTTGATGTCGCCAAACAGGCATTTTGAAATCAACTAATTGGATGGTTGTCTGAATTCAACTCGTTGTTTTAAAAATAACCAGTTGTTCCACTGAATTACATTTTTTTACCCCCAAGCCAATTGGTGTGTGTAGACAGAGTTTGAGTCAATCCAGATGGCTGGCTGCATTTTTGACTTGAACTGACTGACTGGATGTTTTGTGGTCAGATATATACAGCTCTTGATAGCCACTGGGGAAATGGAGTAGAAGGGAAGGAAGGTGTAGGAAAGTTAGGAGAAATTATATCAACAAAAGTTTCCATCTTGAGTGCTGTGGATCAAGACATTTTCTGCAATCAATCCTCCCCCCTCCTCAAAACACACGCACGCGCACGCACACACACACACATGCACGCACACACACACACATAGTTAAGAAAACAGAAATAAAGTAATAACATCCCTCCCAGCTGGCTCTGCTCACGGCTGTGGGTCTTTTCTTTCTTTCTCTCCATGAATTTCTTCGCTGCTTGGGTGGCCTGTGGAGGGATTCTGGCAACTCAGCTTCATGGATTTCGCTCCCTCTTAGGCTGACTTTTCTTTCCTGTGGGGAGCTCTCCTTTGAGGGGCTCAGTGTTCCTCTCAGTCTGCTAAAGGCAAAGCAGGAATGAGAGGGCTTCGGTCAGACCTGTACCCCATAATTCCAAGCATAAGGCCTGACGCTCACCCATGTAACCACTTTTCCTAAGGGAAGCTGGGAGTTTCCCATTATGTGTGTCACCAGTTCTCTCTACACAGACAATTACTGGTACATTTTGAGAAATTCAGAGTTTTGTACTATCTATAGTTCTCATAATTAGCTGTCAAATTCCACTGGCCTGAGGAAGTGCAATTCAGATGCTTTCAAAGGCTACTTCTTTCAGACTTACATTTTGATTTCTTCATTTACCTTACTGATATCATGATGAAAGTAGAACAGAGACAGACTTTCCTTAAATGACTTATCCTCAGGTTTTTCACTTGTGAGCAAGAAAAGATTCCCTGAACATTTAAAATTGAACTGTAAGGGTGATCTTGAAAATGTCTTCCACTTTTATTTTCACAAATTCTGAATGAACCGTATGACACAAACTCATTTTTCTGCTGCCCACATTGTACCTTTTCTATCTGTGCAAAGGTCACTGTTTGCAGTGAAGAGAAGAGCACAAGAAATATTCCGAAGTTTGGCCTGTTTATATTGTTCTCAACTTTTCTCTCTCATCCAGTAAATCTCAAATTGGCATGTTTTTCATAACGTGTCATTTTTCCTGCCTGGCTTTTTAAGGTGAGTATTGATTCCCATGAGCCTTCCATAGACATCTGGATAACATTCAAAGTTTTTGCCTATGACATTTACGTTTTAAAGCACTGCCACATGGCTTGTTGGGATTTTTTCTTTTCTTTTAGACTTGGGGCATGGTCCTGTCTTCATTGCTGACCTGCTATGCGACCTTGGGATCATCACTTCATCTCTCTCAATCTCAGAGGCTTTCCCATCAATATTATGGGGGTAATAATACTTGCTTGCCTGGTCTATCTGATAGGGCTGTTGGAAAGAACAATCTGATAAGGTATGAGGAAGTCCTCTGTGAGAAATAGGAAGTTTTAAACAAATACAAGAGGTTCTGAAAGGAGACAATTTAACTGGGATTATTAGGTAGTCCTGGAAATTTGGTTCTTCCTTCTCAGATTAAGAGGTTTGTTATCAGGTCCCCAAATTTGACTATGTGTAATCATTACTGTAATCCCTGTTTGCTGAATTGAAACACACCAAAAGATCAAATTCTAAGGAAAAAATGGTATGAGTAGATATACTGCCTAAGATTTGAGAATCAATAATATTAATATAGGGATAAGGACACTTGGCAGGCTTGATTTTTTTAGAGTTAGGGATACTATGAATATGTTAAAGTGCATCAGTATAATGCATTCTATTTGCAGCAAAACTAGGGTGAGAAATAGAGATCTCTGGATTTTAGAATTATGGCTGCTTCAGGTGTGAATACAATACTGCTCATAGGCTGGGTGAGGTGGCTCACACCTGTAATCCTAGAACTTTTGGAGTCCGAGGTGGTCGGATCACTTGAGGTCAGAGTTCGAAACCAGCCTGACCAACATGGTGAAACCTGGTCTCTGCTAAAAACAAAACAAAACAAAACAAAACATAAAAAAAATTTAAAAATATTGCTGGGCATGGTGGCAGGTGCCTGTAATCCCAGCAATCCCAGCCACTCAGGAGGCTGAGGCAGGAGAATCGCTTGAATCCAGGAGGTGGAGGTTGCAGTGAACTGAGGTCACGCCATTGCACTCTGACCTGGGCAACAAGAGCAAACTCTGTCTCAAAAAACAAACAAACAAACAAAAACAAAACAAAACAAAACTGAACTGCTCATAGAACGATATTCTGATCTTTTTATCTTAATGAGAACTAAACCTTTTTTTGGGTGAAAATACACAGAAGAACAGTAGGTGATTCCATCCTTCATTCTTTGATGTTTCTCTTTAACTGACTCATCCTTGAGTGGTGTAGGGCATTTGATAAACCCCAGATGGTTTAGAAGCACACAGATAATATATCTGCTTTATATTATCATCTTGTCTAGCTGCTTGCATGTGACTAAATGACCTCTTTGCCATAGGAGAAGTTACACCAAGGAAGATGAACTTTCCCTTCCATATGCGAGATAATTGTTTTCCCTCCACGCCATAGAGTATTAGCTGAGAGACTGACATTGTTTCTTTTTACTGGGAAATCATTAGCCTTTTGCCTCTGAAGAAGAGTCACTTCATTACCTAGTACCAAGCAGAAGAAAAGAAAGTAAATATGGCATGATATTTCCGTAAGGTGATAAATTAGAAAAGGTATGAATATATGAGTTTGATGGTAAAGTTGAAAACTGGGGTAGATCTGGCTGTAAGCTCAAGTTTGAAAACGTTTTTTCAGAGGTGAATTTGAGCTCCTGTAGTTACGTCCAGGAAATATGAGCCATTACTAAGATCTGGGAATTGAGGGTAAGGCCAAAAGAAAAAAAAAAGTCTGGAAATGTAATTGTAATTGGGGAGGCCAAATGACAGAGGTTAAGCCCTGGGAAATGGAAAGGCAAATTGGTGTCTGAGAATTCCTGGGCCCGTGGCAGGTCTCTTGCTGGACCCAGGCCATCACTGAACACTGCTTAGCTCCCGTAATCTCCACATGGACCTGTTTTAAGGAGAAGCTGGAGGAAGACTAAGCAGGAGTCAAGAGTGTGAAGTTAAAGGAGACCCTTTGAGGGCGTATGCCTGCCTTCAGACTTACAACTCTGCAAACCTTTGGTAATCTGGAACTCCCAAAAGCTGGCATTGTGGCAAACCTGGCAATGAACTCACAACTAAAACCTCAAGATCTCAGTCATGTCTGATCACTCTGGAGGTTAAAATCAAACTTGGCTAAGGACCATGAGGAGGAGAATTTTGCCCTCATCACTGTATCACCAGTGCTTAGAACACAGTGACTGCTGAATAAATGTTAGTAATAAATGACAAAGAAAGAAACAAGTAAATAATGTTTGTTAAAACAAACAAAAACCAAACCTGGCTTTGACGGCCTTTAAAAGAAGTAGCCTTAAGGTTCACACAATAATGTGAATACCTGCAATGTGCCAGACACTTTACCTATATGATCTCTAGTTCCCTCAAAGATGTTGCAAAGTTGTATTTTTCTTAGCATACAGAGAAGCTGTACAATGCATTGTAATATATGTGTATTATCACATGGATATATATATATATCCATCCATTCATTGACCAAGATTAAGTTTAAAAAAATTGTGGTAAGAACACTTAACATGAGATCCCGCCTCTTAACAAAATTTAAGCATATTATACACTATTGTTGACTATGGGTACAATGTTGTACAGCAGATTTCTAGAGCCTATTCATCTTGCTTGACTGATACTTTATGTCCTATTCTTTCTTACCCCCAGTCCTTGGTAAACACTATTCTACTCTATGTATCTATGTATTTGACCATTTTAGATACTTTATATAAGTGGAATTGTGCAGTATTTGTCCTTCTGTGCCTGGCTTTTTTCACTTAGCATAATGTCCTCCAGGTTCATCCATGTTGTCACAAATGGCAAGATTTCTTTCCTTTTGAAGGCCAAATAGTATTCCATTGCATGTATATACCTCATTGTCTTTTTTTTTACAACTTCTATCATAACTTCAGGGTTACATGTGCAGGATGTGCAGGTTTGTTACATAGGTAAACGTGTGCCATGGGGGGTTGTTGTACAGATGATTTCATCCTGTAGGTATGAAGCCTAGTATCCATTAGTTATTTTTCCTGATCCTCTCCCCCCTCCCATCTTTCATCCTCCAATAGGCCCCAGTGTGTGTTGTTCCCCTCTGTGTCCGTGTGTTCTCATCATTTAGCTCCCACTTACAAGTGAGAACATGAGGTATTTGGTTTTCTGTCACATTGTCTTTATTCATCTGTCCATTGTCATTTAGGTTGTTTTCACATGTTGGCTATTGCGAAGAACTGCAGCAATGAACAGGGGGGTGTTAGTATCTGTTTAGGATCCCGATTTCAATTCTTTTAATGAATACCCAGAAGTGGGATTGCTGGATCATATGACAGTTCCATTTTTAATTTTTTGAAGAGCCTCCATACTGTTTTCCATAGCAGCTGCACCATTTTATATTCCCACCAACAGTATGCAAGGTTTCCAATTTCCACATCCTCACTAATACTTGTGGTCTTTTTGAAGGTTAAGTTTTTAATCCTCATTTTCTAAGTGAAGGCTTAGACCGATAAGGCTGCTTGCCCAAGGTTATCTAGCTGGTAAGTAATAGAGTTGGAATTTGGACCCAGGACTATCTGACTGTGGAACTTATGTCCATTCCACAACACTGTGCTGGCTCTTGTGATCACTGTGTTGCAACATAAGTTAAAGCAAGTCAACTGGAGAGTGAGTTGAAATAGCTGTTATTGAAAATGATTGCTGTTTAACTGAGGTTAAACCAAAGGAACGACCTAGGAAGGGCTACTTTGGCCTTTGATTCCAGAATTACAGTTTTTAAAAAGCAGATTAATGCAGGAGAGCATGAATCTGTATATGCTGAATCATACATTAAAGAGGAAGAGAAAACTCATTTCAGAGGATTTGTTGTTATTTTTTAAAAATCAAATTTCATGATGTATAGTAGGCCCAATACAGACTCAGCTCATTGTCTCACCATTTTTGTATATTTACAACATTGCACAAAAATTGAATATGATAAAACAGAGCATCAAGGATAGGTTATATTAGATTTCATATGTATGCTTTGTTTACTAAGGCAGAGAAATAGGCAATACATTTCGGAAGGCTTTCCATAGAAGGGATTGACACAGGTTTTCCAATAGGAAAAAGTTAATAATAAATCTTCCTAAAACATTACTATAATCATTTCCAAACAATAAAATAATCAATTAGACCCCTCATACAGTGAGATTTAGATAAATATAGTATCTTACCTTTAGTATTTTATAATCTTAAAAAATCAATATCAAAGCCTTGGTTATTTAAAAATGTTAATGAATTAATTTTAAAAGTATTTGACTTAGATTTCTAGAGATAAACAAAATATGATAGAGGTATGTCTGTTTATATCTCCACTCTTGCAAAACTGCTCACAACAAAATTACTATCTTGCTTATTAGGAGAAAATTTATTTATTTATTTATTTATTTATTTATTTATTTATTTTGAGATGTCTTGTTCTGTCGCCCAGGCTGGAGTGCAGTGGCATGATCTTGGCTCACTGCAACCTCCTCCTCTTGGGTTCAAGCGATTCTTGGGCCTAAGCCTCCTAAGTAGCTGGGATTACAGGCACACGCCACCATGCCCAGATAATTTTTGTATTTTTGTAGATACAGGACTTCACCATGTTGGCCAGGTTGGTCTCGAACTCCTGACCTCAAGTAATCCACCCGCCTCAGCCTCCCAAAGTGCTGGGATTACAGGCATGAGCCACCACGCCCAACCAGGAGAAAAATTAAATTTTTAATGTTATTATACGGTACTTTGATTAAGAAGAGCACTGATCAACAACTAATATTTCTTGAGCATCTCCTATGGAGCCATTACTGGGGTCTGTGTCATGAGGAATACATTTTGTCATGTCTTCAACAATGTGTACTGGGGGCCTACTGCATTCTAGGCAAGGTTCTGGAGGCTATATACAGAAATGGAAGATTCCTTCCCTCAAGGAATTCACTAACATAGAAACACAGATGGTCAAAGGTAGAAGGAATTTTAGAAAGCATGTAGTCCACCGTTCTCAATTTATAGTTAAGGAGGCTGTAGTTCAGAAATGTTAAGTTACTGATTTAGAGTCGCAATGCTCAGAGTGGCAAAACAAGAACTAGAAATGAGCTCTTTGACTGCTGGTCTGCCGTTCTTTTCATTATTCCAATCTACTTGGGAAGATGGGATACTCCCACATGAAACAACTGCTAACTTCAAAACAATACCAGACAAAAAACTGCTAACAAAACATATGGTATTAACCATACGTTTAACAGGAGTTAGGGAAGAACTGGAGACATCCAAGAGAGCGTAAATCTTCTGAGTAATGACATGCAATTTATTTACGGCAGGGGAGACTTGCTATGCTTCTGACATGTTGTAAGGATGAATGAGATGAAGGCATTCCAAGGAAGCAGTACTTCCCTCTGGATCTTATCATCTTGCTCTTAAAAAGATATGTTTTGGTACTCAGGCTGGTATCTCTTTCATTTACAACAGAAAACATGATATAAATTAGGAAGGAAATAATTGATAAAATAAAATACAAAGGTTATGGAGTTCAACCTCTGTTTGTAATTTATACTAAGATCTTCTGAGATGCACAACCTCATGTAAGCCACATTTACTCTCTTCTGAGTGTTTCTTGAATAAAAGTGAGCTGAAGAAGAAAAGCATTCTTATGTGATAATTTTTATAGCAGGAATATTTTAGCTAGAAATTTATCTTTAAATAAGTCACTTATTATTAGAAAGTTTTTATATGTTATGATCTTAATAGGAACTCTCCATGAATCGGGATGTGTGGACTTATTTTTGTAAAGAAAAGCATCACAGGGCTTCACTGAAAAACATTTACTAAGGGACTACTATGGACCAAAGTACTGTGCATATACTAGGGCGATGCTTCTCAAACCATCTGTAGTAAAATCAGCTTATTTTATATTATTTTTATTTTCTGACATGGACAAATACTTTGGGAAAACATCATGAAAATGATTTACTGGAAAAACTGAAAAAGAAATACAAAATATAAGGCCATTTTAAAACAATTATTTGACTCAACAGTGTGACCAACTCTTCATGTGCTTACAAGTGGCAGCAATATAAAAATGCTATAAAAGTTTCTAGGGGCCAGGTGCAGTAGTTCATGCCTGTAATCTCAGAAATTTGGGAGGCTGAGGTGGAAGGATCCCTTGAGTTCAGGAGTTCGAGATCAGCCTGGGCAACATTGTGAGACCCTCATCTCTGCACAAAATAAAAAAAAAATTAGCCAGGCATGGTGGTACGTGTCTGTGGTCCCAGCTAGTTTGGGAAGGGTGCTGAGGTGGAAGGATAGCTTGAGTTCAGGAGGTCAAGGCTGCAGCAAGCTAGGATCATACCACTCCAGTACAGTCTGGGCAAGACCCTGTCTCAAAAAAAAAAAAAAAAAAGTTTCTAAATGTTTACTTGGTAGCAGTAACAGATTCACAGACTGGTAGGAAACAGGGCACTGACCAGCACAGGTACACGGACTGCACTCTGAGTAGCACTGTACTACAGGGAGTACAGAAAAGAAGCATATGAATCCCTACTCTTTTAAAGCTCTCAAGTTATTGTGAGATACATAGGAAAACATACATTTGCTGCACAATTTGGCAAGTGTAGTGGTCACCCCAATGTTGGTACCGCAAGTCAGGCAGCCCCTGGGCCTGGTTGGTAGGGTATGGAATGGCTTGGACCTGCTCTCTCCCTCTCCTTTAACTGCAGGTCTCAACCATACTGCCTCTCAAGAACACAGTTCTTGCCAGGCGCAGTGGCTCACGCCTGTAATTCCAGCACTCTGGGAGGCTGAGGTGGGCGGATCATAAGGTCAGGAGTTCGAGACCAGCCTGACCAACATGGTGAAACCCATCTCTACTAAAAATACAAAAATTTGCCAGGCGTGGCGGTGTGCACCTGTAATCCCAGCTATTCAAGAGGCTGTGGCAGGAGAATCACTTGAACCTGGGAGGTGGAGGTGGCAGTGAGCCGAGATCGTGCTACTGCACTCCAGCCTGGGCGACAAAGCGAGACTCTGTCTCAAAACAAACAAACAAAACAAAACAAAACAAAACAAAACACACAGTTCCTAAGGGATAATCTTTATGGTGACTATAGAGTTACAGGTGGTGCTGGGGATGGGGTTTTCTTATGATATGCTACTTTTGAAATTCCACAAGACTTAGGAGTGTGGATAGGGTTTGAGAAGGGGAAGGGAGAAGTTATCAAAAATATGAGTTGTTATCTGTGATGGTGGCTGTTGATTTCCCATGATAAGTTGCTTGAAATTCATGGAGCTCTGGTGAGAGGAAAGGACCTTAATGGAAGCAAACACGTGAGATGTCAACTGTTGAATGCCAGTTGGCTTACTGGGGACCCAGGCTCCAGAGCATAAAGACCCAGAAAAAATCTTAGTGAAATTATTAGAGGTTCTACACATCGTACATCAAAACAGATATATTACATTACCTGAACCACTGTGTTTTTTGGTCCAAAATGATTCAAAGCAAAACAAAGTATGTGTGAATTGCCATGTGGCACATAAAGCCATGCCTCAGGCATCACCAGCATTTGGATTTAAAGCTACTGTGCTCTCAATCACCAAACTAAAACCCCTTAAATTTTTATAGAAAACCAAATATCCTATGCAAGAGACACAAAATGTTAGATTTACATACAGTGCATCTGCCCAATCAAAAAGAAAATCAATGGACTGGGATATGAAGAAATATGTTAGAAATCTAGGTCAATATCCCTTATACAAATAAACACAGAATAGAATAATTTTTTATTTGTGGTAATCAACATGATGGTACAAATAAAATTTTCAGTAGTTTTTTTCAAGACTTGGACTCTGACTTACAAGAAGCTCAGTATATTTTGTGGATTTAGTGAGGGCAAAGCATAGTCCCTGGTCTGAGGAGAGGCTATCCATCCACAACTCACAATGCAAGCATCTCAGCAGGGTCTATTAATTTTCCATACACATGGAGCCAAATTCTGCTTGGGATTATTATGCAATTTTCAAAATGGCTCTAAGTCTTTCAACTTACAAAGTTACCATTTACATTGCACTGGCCTGCTGGCTGGGATGGATGAATGAACACTCTTTCCCAAAGGACCATAATTCATTCTCTGATCATAGCTTATACATTTGGGAGCATTGGGATCAGTGTGCCTGGCGCCTCCCCTCCCCTCTGCCCCACAAAGGAGTCATACACTGCAAGAGAAGGGGAGACAAAGTGGCTGTGTGCCATAGAGTGCAGAGGTGTGGCCAGGGAGGTGTTGACTGTGAGCAGCACCAGTCTAACATATAAGCAACTGTCTACATGATGTGATTTCAGGTGCACCAAAAAAGGCCTCATTGCCCCTCAGTTTAAACACTCCCTTCCCACTGGCGGATGCCTGGAATTCCACTGTTTTTAGAGCTCTGTTCCTTTGGTTTAAAACTTTGATCCTGTTAAAATACTTGTACCCCTGGGTGGGCAGCCCCATTATAACCTATCAACCATATACACTGTAAACGGATGAGTTTTAAAGTTTCTTTTCTGAAAGCAGGTTTTGAGAGTGGAGTTCAGGGCAGAAGATACTGTGTACCTGAGGGATATGGGGAAAGGAGAACATCACCTGGGGGGCAAAGGAAACTGGGCCCAAGACAAACAATGTGTGCGTGTGTGGCCGCGTGCACGGCTGTGTATGAGCTCCTCCCATGGCGGCAGCTGTTGAACACCCTTTCTTAACCCTCTCCCAGAAAACTTGATTTATGCTGCTTTTGGAGCCATGGAACCAGACTCTCCTCCCAGCTACAGCAAGATAATAGCTGCTGGCTACAGCTGGGAATTCTCGAATTCTTTCAAACTGGAGACTAGGAGCGAAAGGTGAAGAAAAGTTCTTCTGGGCCTGCTGTGCTAGGTAGCCTTCCTCTGGGGTCCAAAGAGAAAGATGGGGCCCAACGATGTTATCTAAATGCTTCCAACTGGGCCTGAAAGCACAGGATCATGAATTGTCAAAAGTGAACACTGGCTCAATCAGCACATCCTTTTGTGTTTCTAGACTGATTGTTTCTCTTTGTCTCTACTAGCTGAAGAGTAAGGATGAATCACTGGCCTTACTTCTAACACAAGGAAGGGAACCTTGAAAGATAAGACAGTTGTTTATGTAAAAGAGGAAAAGACAACCCAGTCTTAATTCACAGTCGCCCATTTGGGCAGTATATAGTATGTGATGTAACAGATTGTATGCTTTGGTTAAGGAACTGGATTTTCATCAGTAAAATTCCAAGTTACTGGGTAGGCAGGGTGGACAGCTGCTCATAGCTTTCCTGCAAGCTTTCCTCCATGTCAGTTTCAGTGCCTGAAATTCTGCTATTAGAGTCATCGCTTAGGGAGTAGAAGGTTAGAAAGTCTTTGAGAGGCACTTATAAAAATGGAACCACTCCTTAAACCTAGCAAGTTTTATTAACTCTTACCTTAGGTTGGCTAAAAGCTCTGAAGTAGCCACTTGGAGGGGCAGCAGAAGCTTTTAGGCCAAAGAAATATTTTCCAAAACCTCAGGGCCAGCTTGCCTATGACAGCCCAAAGCCTAGTCATTCACATATCACCCCACACATTTTGTTATATCTTCATATTCCCATTACAATTAAATATTTTTCTTCAAACCAGTTCACATTTTTATTGAAATAAATGTATCATGGCACCAGCTACTTAGTTTTGTCCTAACAAAATCATGGGTTGGATGTACTAGTTACATATATTTTTTCTAATCCACCATTAAAATAAATATTTATTAAAATGAAAAGCAAAAACTTCATTGGTCCACTTCAGTTAACCCAGGGATTCACACACTTCACTTTGGAAAGCACTGACCTAGCTCATATAAAGTATATTAAATATAAAGGCATGTATTAAAAATAAGTCACATTCCCCTTTTTCCAGGTACTCAATACCCAGTAGTTGAAAACAACTGTTGCCTTTGTAGTTAGTTGCATGAGCTCTGGAAGATCATGAATTTATGGGAGGTCATGTCTTCCTCTGCAAGGTCATGAAATTCAATCAATGCTTGCCTTCCAATCTGCCCTTTGGTCACAGGGCTCCACAGGTGGAACATATCAAACTCACCAGCCAAATTATGACTCTTAATTGGTGTTTCTTTTAAAGTGGATATGTCATTTGTCAAATGTTCAATGCAGGCGCAGGCCTAGCCCCAGGCAAAATTATGAAGTAGGAGAAGAATGCCAGATACATTGGCCGCACTCAAATGTTTGTTGAAAAAAGAGTGAATGGGCCCTCCGTCCTTGACTCCTTCTCTCCCATCCCCCATATCCACTAGGTCATTATACCCTTTTAACGCTATATGCTAAATATCTCCAGTAATTTTTTTCCATTTCCAAATCTTCTCTGCTACAGGACTTTATCATTTCTTGTCTGAATTATTTTCACAGCCTCTGAACTGGTCTCCTTGCTTCCAATCTTTTTTCTTCTCCAAGCCATTCTCCACAGTGCTGCTGGAGAGATCTTTTAATCAGGCAAATGTGATCATGGCGCCCCCCTCCCCCACCGTGCTGAAAATTTCCTTAAGTGGTTCCCCAGGCTCCTCCACATGGCTTCAAGACTGCATAATCTGGCCCTCGCTTACCTCTCTCACCTTAGCTCTTCCAACTCCCCAACATGAAATCATTACTTGCACCTCCCACCTTCCAAATGGGCCATGCCAAGCCCTCTCCCCTCAGTGTCTTTGTTTACACTGCTTTCTTTGCCTCAGCACCCTTCTCCCCATCTGCTTGTCTCACCTAAACTCCTACTGGTCTGAGTTTAGGTCATCATCTCCGGCACGCTTTCTCCGATTCCCCCTCTTAGTAACCCTTAGAACTTTCTTATCTTAGCATTCACACAGTGGGTTAACATTCGACTTGGTTGTTTTCCCCATTAGTTTGCAGTTCTTTGAGGTCAGGTACCACGGGTTGGTTAATCTTTGTATCCTCATTGTCTGTTTGTAATCTACAGTGCCTGGAACACAGTAGGAGTTCAAATATTTGTTACCGAATGAATAAATGGATAAATGAACTTCCACCGTGACCTTCCTCTCTCTTTGTCTCCCTTCTCAGCCCATGGGTCCTGGAACACAACCTCCTCTCCCCTGACCTTGCACACCCCAGACAATTTCCTGGTGCTGAGGTTATCCCTCAAAACCTACTTTCACCTAGGTCGGAAACAAAACCTCAGATGACAAACTAATTCATGCAGAGGTGTTAAGTAATTTCATCATACAAATACTTATTGAGTTCTCTAGTGGAGTAGGGTGTGGAGGATCATGAAAAGAATCCATGCTAAAGATCCCTCCTTACCAGCATATAGGTAATGACCAAAATGTATTCCTCCTCGGCGAGATATTTGATTCTCAAAGAACTGGATTTCTAATGGTGAAATCTAAGCAGGAGAGGTGGGATTTGGGTGTAGAAGATCTTTCAAATAGCCTTCTACTCCATCTATGAAATAGGCTAGCTTTGGCTCAATAAATTTGCTGTGTAATGATTTTCTAATGAGTTAGGCTAGCTTTAAGCCCCTGGTTATTTCGTTGTAACTAATTAGGCTTTGCCTCTTGAAGGGCCACCTGGGACTCTCGTGCAGTAGATTTTCTTTTAACGCCCCAGAATCAGGTGCTTTCTCTGACTTTGTGTGGCTCTATTGAATCAAATCTAGCAAGCCACAGGGGCTTTCAGACTTTTAAGATACAGTATTCAAAGGTGAGGCAAGCTGTGAAAAGCCCAGTGGTCCCTGGCTGTCCCTGAACGTGACTATTTGCGGGTTGGCTTTGAGAACCTGGTCAGAGCTGCGTTAGGAAAACTGTTCGCGGGAAGCTCCTCAGAGAGTAGAATGAGGAGGTGGATTTTGTGTGAAGGAATACCTTGTGTGGCTCTGGTGGCCAGGAAAGAGCTGGCACAGGCTGAAAGAAGGCCTGTGGCGAAGCGGAGGGGCACTTAAGCCAGGGACCCCCACCTGCCCCCAGGAAGGATGAAAAGGAGGCAAAAATCCTAAAGGGAAAAGCCCTCCAGGCTGTAGGCCAATGAGCGGCGGGAAGGAGGAGTGAGGCTGGGGAACTTCTCCCAGAGCCAGTCAGAGGGGACGGCTGCTGGGAAGCCAATCAGCGCGCTCGAGCCTGCAGCCCCTCTGCAGTAGTTATGCCAGAGCGCCCTGTGTAGAGCGGCGGCGAACGGGCAGCTTGGCTCGGCTGCCGGGAGCCACCGCGCGCGCTCCGCACCCTCCTCTCGCACTGTCTCCGCCCGGTCCCCGCACGCGGTGCCCTAGTGGCCCCCGCCGCCCTCCACGCCGCGCCCCCGCACCCCGCAGGCTACCGGCTGCACAACCGCCGCCGCCCCCTGGCCGCGCGGCTCGCCTCGCCCCGCCCCGTCTCTCCTCGCTCCGCCCCACCCCAGTCAGCCCCGCCCTGCCCCGCGCCGCCAAGCGGTTCCCGCCCTCGCCCAGCGCCCAGGTAGCTGCGAGGAAACTTTTGCAGCGGCTGGGTAGCAGCACGTCTCTTGCTCCACAGGGCCACTGCCAGGCTTGCCGAGTCCTGGGACTGCTCTCGCTCCGGCTGCCACTCTCCTGCGCTCTCCTAGCTCCCTGCGAAGCAGGATGGCCGGGACCGTGCGCACCGCGTGCTTGGTGGTGGCGATGCTGCTCAGCTTGGACTTCCCCGGACAGGCGCAGCCCCCGCCGCCGCCGCCGGACGCCACCTGTCACCAAGTCCGCTCCTTCTTCCAGAGACTGCAGCCCGGACTCAAGTGGGTGCCCGAAACTCCCGTGCCAGGTGAGGAGGGGTCCCTTGAGCGTTCCCCGCACTCAGCGGGGAGCAAGGGGCGCGTGGTGGCCCCGCCGGGCTGTAGTCGTGCGCCCTGCAGCTGGGCACTTGGGAGTGGTCGGTGTGCCTGGGGCCTGGCTGGATCTACTGAGGGAGGGAGAGAGGGTGTGTGTGGACGGAGCCCACATACCCCAGTCTCACGCTGCTGTCAGGGAAGGTGTGAGCGGGAGGAACCGTGGGGATCGCCCTCTCGTGAGCGCCTGTTTTTTTGGAAGGGCGAGAAGGTGGGAGCTATTTTCCCGGGTCTTTGCGAACTGGCGCCCCGCAGCCGAGCTGGTGCCTCGGGAATTTGCCATCCTTGCTCGCACATACGTGTCAGAATTTCAGCCTTAGCTGGACCACAGCTCCAGCCGTCCCTTCCCCAGCGTGCCCCCCATGCCCTCCTTTACCCAGCCTGGGTTTCCTAAGCCTGGGCCCAAGTGCAAGCAAAGTTGAGGACAGATTTCTGAATTTGCAGTGGCGGGTGAAGACACACCGAGGCAAACTTTTGAATAAGAGGGTCCCCAAAATGAGGAGGACTGAACCTTTTCCTTCAAAACAGCATCCCTTATATAGGTTAGCGAAATCGCTTTAAAACCGGTGCTGCTGGCCCAGGGAGCCGGAGTCCAAAGAAATTTAACTCCTCCCCCTCCCAAATTCATCTGCCTTCTTGACAGGCTGGATCCTAAAGGGGAGATGATTTTAGGTGGAGGAAAGTTTCTGAACGCCTGCCTTTTGTTCTGCACAATCAGATCGTGCCGTAACGACGTATTTTAACATTAGCGGAGGGCTGCCGCTGTCAACAGATGAATATTAATGGCCCTGCGTGATTGACTGTCCAGCGGTTGGGCTCCTAACGCCCGCCTTAGAATCCAATTAGACCAAGTTGCTACACTGACAATGCGGACAAGAAGAGTCGGTTTCAAACAGGTTAATTTGTCAGGGGTGCACTGAGAAGAAACGGCCAGTTGTATTCCGTAACCGTGAGACGTTTGTGGCCTCCGGGGTCTCTTCTCAACTCAGGCATCCAGTGAGGCGCGCGTCCCGCGCTTCCGAGGGATCGGGGAGCAGCCCTAGCCAAAACTTGGCTGGTGGCTCTCAACAAGTCATGGAGGCGGGCCCGATGGTTGGACCAAGTTGTGAATGCGGATGCGCGCCCCGTGGGCGCTACCAGCCAGCGTTCACTGGTAGGAGGTTACCTAGGCAGCCAGCGCGCCCTCAGCCTTTTCTTTAGGTTGATGAAAAGAGCCGAGTGAGCCTGCTGTTTAGTTGCAAAGGTAATTGGTCACCCTTTTTGGTGACTGAAATGCATTTGCGCATATGTTAAATATTGCATTGCAGGATTTCGCTCTAAGGGAGGGTCGAACTACCTCATCCACTGTTAAGTGTTAATAATGTACCACGTGGGCATGTGCAGGAGCTGTAAGGGGCAACCTATGAATCAGTTCCACAGAACTGAAACAACTGGCGAATCTCTCTCCCCTGGAAGTGCCATGGTAATTAGATTGTTAAGGCTAGAGAACATGCTTTTGTTGGTAATGTAAAAATTGGTCCTCACAGGCTGAGCCCCCACAAGACGAATGGGTCCAGGGTTGGGGTTGGGGCCACATTTGGCTGATTCAAAGCCAGGAGGTAAAGATGGTGCCCAAAAGAAGAAAAAGGCCAGAGGAAAGCACAGATAGTCATTTAGCAACCCCCCTCTCCACACACACTCCTGCAGGCAATCGCCCTCCCTCGCTCTCCCCCAGCTCTCTGGCTGCCTGCCTCTTTGCAGCATCTGTATAAAAGTATTGGGAGGGCCCACACACTGTGTGTATGAGATTTGGCCTGGGCTCCTTCCCTCCCTTTAGGCCTAGGGATAGCCATACACTTATAGAGAAGAGGGATTTGTAATAAAGGTTTTTCATTTTCCTCTGCTATTTCACAAACTCTATAGGAGAAATCACTTTTCAAGGGTTTTCATCATATAAACCCAACATTCCCTGCTTCAGTTCTATTTAACAAACACAAACACTGTTGAGCACCTTCTACATGGCAGGCACTGTCCTGACTTGCACTGGCCAAGCCAAACTTCAAATATGGTGATACCCATACAGCTACCATTATATATCCTGGATTTTCCAGGGGCAGTGCAGGTTTCTAATACTCTGCCCTGGCATGAAACCATGTGTCCTGAATTTTAGTGGGACAAATATGGTCACTGTAGATATGGAAAATGTGAAAATCCTAATGTTCGTGTGTGGAAAGAACGCATCAGTATTTTAGGGAAGAGACAATAATGGCAGACTAAATACAATGGTAAGTGCATAATTTTGAAGTGAATGAATGTATAATTTGCTGCTGTCGTTCAGTGGTTGGAAATTGAAAGAGAGCTGAAAATTATTTGATAATTATGAACCATCACGATGACCGCTTGACTTTCCCCCTCCACATCCATATTTTAAGCCACGTTCAGTTTGCCTGCTGTACTATATTAACTGCATTAAAGCTTTCTTTGTCCCAGATCAAATGAGATTCAGTCACAGTAAGGAGAAATCCTCAAGAATGTCCTGTTTCACTTAGGGGGAGCATTTGGGATTGACGGCTAACTTTGGCCATTAGCAGAATTGGGTTAGCCTGAATAAGGTACATTTCTTATGCGGATATGGATGAGACTAAATGGCATTTGAGACAAGCCAGCCTAAAAAATAAATCACTGGTGCTGAAGGACTACACTAGACTTCCACAAAGCTGATCTAAAGCCTTAAAATCTCATGTTCCCATTTCTTTTGGAGTGTTCAAGTCACAGGATAGCAGTTCTAAATAGCATGTCCCCAAAATCCATAGATCTCTTCATACCCCACTTATTTTTTTAAGGATTTGTAACTTGGAAAGCACCACAGATGGAAACCAGGCGCACAGAGTTAGCATTTGGCAGAAAAATCCATATAACTGACTTTCAGTACAGCTCTTTTGCCCTTATTTAATTTAGAAAAATTCAGAAAAAAGCCAATGAGCTCATAAGTCTAGATGTTTATTTTGTTTTGCTTAACCTACCCACAGGCGCAATCAAGAATGGATACAATTTTAGGCAAGGAAAGTGAGCTAGTAATCAGACAATGATGTTTCCAATTGTCTCAAGGGAATGTTACAGAAGTCTAGAAAAAAATTCCTCTAAACAAAAATCAAGTGTAATTCACTTTATGAATGCCATACACCACTTTTGTCAGGGGAGGGGGGTAGCGTAAGGGATTGATGGAAATGAGAAAATCAAACAAACCGTGGTAGTGTTGCAACTCCCAAAAGATTGAGGGATCTTGCCTTGGAAGGCCTTGGAAAGTGCGAGAACCAATCCAGAAGGCCAAATGCCTGTATGGGTAAAAGGCAGTCTTGAACAGCCAAAGTTGACTTGCAGTTTCTTGAAATAGATGAAACAACATAAAAATAAAAAGCAACGTGCTTGAAACAAAGAGAGAGTTTGGTATTTGTTGTTGTTGTTTTTACTGTGAGAACTAGCCTCCGTATCTGGGTTGCCAGCTGCGGTTCCCCAATTAGTTTGAAGCAGTTAGCGGTCCTAATATCGAGAGAGAATAATAAGTGAGGTATGGAAAGGTTTTCTCTCTTCTGAGATTGCACTAGACATTTGGGTGACCAGGTGATTTGTTAAAACTTTGAACAATACAGAAAACTTTGTATTGTGTGCTAACTTGGAACAGTTAGAGAATTCTTTCAAATGTGGTCTGAATAGTACACGAATCCTGATACTGATACCAAGCTGTGCTTAGAGGGAGCCATCAATCTGATGGAGGACATGGCTGATGATTGGTGGGGCACCTTGGGCTGAAAGGAGTCTAACACTGCCAACTCCTTGGCAGCCTCTGTAATAGGTGCTGGGGGTGCAGAGAGGAGTGAGACGCAATCCCTTTTGTCAAGGAGCTCACAGTCTAGTGGGGGAGCATACAAGTAAACAGGCTTCCCAGGAAACTTGTAGGATTAAAAAGGGTGAAAAGGGCTAGAAAATACCTCCAGGAAATTGGCTGAAATGGTCACAATAGCCAGCCTGGGCAAGGGAAAAGAACTGAAGAGATGAAGTGGGAGATAGGGAGAAGTCTCTTAATAGGGCCGCCATCTTAAAGAGTTTCTTAATTCTTGGAGCAAATTCCATTTTGGAAGCATTAGGAAATACAGCCATAAGAATTTTGATGGATGCTAAATGACACAGATGGTGTCAGTTTTGCAATGTGTTTTTTCCTTATAGACTGGTAGGTTGTATCCAATATTTTGATGCAATATTTTTGAGCATTCTGCTACTTCCATCTTTAGAGTTGCAATGTTTGCTGTTCACTGTAGCCTAGAAAAAGGCGGCTTATTACCGATCTGGGATAAAAGAGTCCTGGATTTGTCTGGTATGAGAAAAGACAGAAAATATGTTTTCTCCCTAAATGACAGCTATCAATGACCACGCCAACTTCAGTGTTTGATGCATATACAAAAGCATGGGTCTTAAGAGGTATCTTATTACTCATTTCTAAGAAAATTGAAGATAATCACTTATAACTTGTGCACACGATACATCATTTGGAAAGAATTTCACTGGGGATCATGTTGCTCAACTGAAAAGTTCTGGCATGCTGAATTTGTACATTTTTTTGTGAATGCTTCCTTTTACTCTGATCTCTAGCTTTTTTTCTGCATATGGTTATTTGTATGTTTTAGATTATAAGCCTCTTAAAGGGAAAGCACTACATTTGAGCAGTGTTGAGCACAAGGCCATACAGCATTTAGTAAATAATTGACAAAAATAGAGTTTCTAGATCATTATGTATTCCCTATAAACTCTCACATACTTTCCTAAGCCATATGTCATCTTACATATTTTAAAAGTCTAAGCCCAAATTGTTACGATACATTATTGGGGCATGTGGACAAACTTTTCAGCCTACATATATTTTGGCTGGAGACAGATGCAGGCTTACCTCAGTTAGCTGGCAACTTTTACCATCAGCGGGGCTTATTAAATTGTTGAGCACCCAAATAACAAATTGAAATTAGCAGAATTGTTATGACTGGCTTAGTATCATTAACGATCAACAATTATTACAGCACATAAATTGTAGGACATCTCTTAAATCAAGCCCTCTTTGATTTAATGTCAGCTAGACCTTTCTTGCTAAGGTCGATATTACCATATTTGGGAGTTGAGCTATATAACACATGCATGGACCTGTTGAAGTATCTCACAGGTTTTTGTAACCTGGAATCAGAATTCGTGTGCAGGCTCAATTCAAGAGCCAGGAGCCAATATCTATTCAGTCCTAGCCAATCTTGTAAATGGGTTAGATGTTTTTGGTAATCTAGGATCTAATGGAAAGTGTGGGCAGAAAAATCTCCCACTCATCTGCCCATATTTAGCAAATTGTCTGGCTTGAAACAGGATCCCTGGCACTCCATTAGGAAATGAGCGTCAGAAAATAGAATCCAAGTTACAGGCCCCAGACTGGCTTTAGAGACAGCATAAAGTAATGGGAATTTACCTTCTGAGACATAATGACAGGGAGAATGCTGTTAAAAAATCAAGGTAAAGGTGGGTATATTAGCAGAGAAAGTGTGTGTTTTGAAATGCTATGTGTATGGGGGTGGGGGTGGTGAGAATGCTCATTGGAACATTGTAGCCTTACTTGAATATCTTGTTGAATATACAAAGTAAAGAAGATTTAGTTCTGTACTTCTAATTAGGGCAATTCAAGATCAATTAACCAAGTGTTAATTATTAGAAATACTTGTTTGCAATTAAAAAAAATGAATCAAGATTGATTACTAGGAGAGGCATTTTCACTTTTCCCTCTTTTTGTGCGTAGCTGGACAAAGCCTAATTTGAGGGTTTGTATTCTTCCTCATGAATAAAAGGAAGTCAATGTTATGACCAAAATGCATTGCTAGTGTTCCGAACAGTTAATTACTTCTAGTAGCTGAAATTGTATTTATATGCTAGATTAGTAAATCTACTAAGCTCTTTGAAGCGTACTTAATAGGCTTATATCGATAAATAATTGATAGGAAGGGAGATAAAATACAAGTGGGAGTGGCAATAAGAAGAGAAGTCAAAAGCTATTATAAAAGAAACTTCCACTGTCTGGCCACCTGAAAGCTGAAAAATGTACATGTCTCAGTAGAAGTGATGTTTTTGAAAATATTCTGTATTTTTCAAAATTTCCACAGTGAAACATGTATTTATTCCTTATAAATCCAGAAGAAAGCACAACTTTAGAGTAAAATTTTAAATGGCCTTTTTGTCTGCCTTTTGCAACTAAATTTATTACTGGAAAATTAGAAGTCCCCGATTATGGCAACTTTGAAGTTCATGTTTCTAATGATGTCTTCCCTACTAGACTGTGATCATCTTGAGGTTAGGGGCTACATCTTATTCATCTTTGTATCCCAGTGTCTAGCACAGCACAGGGTACAAATAATAGGTACTAAATATATATATTTATAGACTGAATGGAGTTAGAAATGTATTACAAACATAAAATTTCCATAAAGCCAATATTTAAGTAGTTGATTTATTTTTACCAATATACTAAGCCTTCTAAAAAAGTAACCAGTTTTTTTTTTAGGTCAAAAATCCATTTGTTTTCTATAGGTAAATGATAAAGGATATTAGTTTAATTCATTTGGCTATACTATAACTCTCTGGAAGAAATAGACTAGTCAAATCTTATAAGAGGTAAGTATTTTGTGCTTGTTTATAAGGATATTATAAGTAATTTCAAGATAAATTGAAGATATATTATACATGTATATATAAATGCATATGTTTATCTTCACCTTACAGATCTGTGGTATTTAGGTTTGTGAAAATAATGCAACTTGGTGCCAGTTATGGAAACATACACTGAATGTATGTAAGTTTTTCCTCAGTGTTTGGTGTTTCTTACCTAAGGTATCAAGCTTCATAAATGTACATTTAAAAGGACATAATCCAGACTGGCCATGGTGTCTCACACCTGTAATCCCAACACTTTTGTAGGCCAAGGCAGGTGGATTGCTTGAGGCCAGGAGTTCCAGATCAGCCTGGCCAACATGGCAAAACCCCATCTCTACTAAAAAATACAAAAATTAGCTGGACATGATGGTACATACCTGTAATCCCAACTATTCAGGAGGCTGAGGCAGGAGAATCGCTTGAACCCGGGAGGCAGAGGTTGCAGTGAGCTGAGATCATACCACTGCACTCCAGCCTGGGCGATAGAGGAAGACTCTGTCAAATAAATAAATAAATAAATAAATAAATAAATAAATAAAATTTTAAAAAGAACATAATACAGAGTGGGTTTTCAGCCGTGGAAATTTCATTTGGGTAGGATAAAGGGCCTCATTAGAGTTCTCTTAATTTCTGTCTGCATTAGGCCAAACTTTCAATTAGTTGCCTAGGTAAACTAATTGAAAGTTGATGGGAAGTTCTTTCAAATATTCAAATAGAGGCCCAAGTAGGAAAAAGGATAAAAAACAAAGGGATGATGTTCATTTGAAAACAAAAATCAGAATTCTATTTGCATATTCTTCTTAATCTCAGCTCACTGCAACCTCTGCCTCCCAGGTTCAAGAGATTCTACTGCCTCAGCTACCCGAGTAGCTGGGATTACAGGTGCCCACCACCACACCTGGCTAATTTTTGTATTTTTAGTAAAGATGGCATTTCACCACATTGGCCAGACTGGTCTTGAACTCCTGACCTCAGATGATCCACCTGCCTCGGCCTCCCAAAGTGCTGGGATTTCAAGTGTGAGCCAATTTTGTTCCTGGCGAGTTGCCCCTCTTTTAAAACTTAAGATTGAAGAGGAGGTGACAAGTAAAGAAATATTTTTTAGCTATAGCTTTACCTAAGTGTAGTGTTTGGATATGTTTTATATATTTGTATTCATAGATTTTATGTATGTATAGAATGATTTCCGTTATTTAGACAGCAATAATTAATAAATATTTCTGTTACTTAAACTGTTTGAAAGTTAATTGTTACTCTAAGCAGTAGGTGGTCTTTCACAGTCATACCTTACATTTGTCTCATGAAAGCCTTGCTTTCATATTATCTCATGTACACACAAGGCAACCACTCATAAAGTATCTGTCACTTCCGACTTCCAACAACTTGCCTGGTTCCAGCACTCACACACACACATATTTGTACACTCATACATACACACATATAATATCCCTAGATCTTTAATAATCTAGAGACTAAGCCTAATTTATGCTGGGGGAGATCTAATGGGTATAGCTTTCAGACATTGAGTAAACCCTTTTCAGTTGGATTGGCCTGAAATTGTAGCAGAGCTAATCGTCACTGATATCATAGAGGTACCACTCTTAAAATCAAGTTCCATCATTTCCCCAAGTACACAGATGTTATCCTTGTTAAGCAGTGACAGTCACCAATAATATGAGTTTGGCCCACTTTGGAGAACTACTTCTAGCACTGGCAGCTTTGCATGTTGAGCACCATAGAAATGAGAATATGACTCAAGAAGCAGTTTCCAGGTTAGGTTTCATGGAGTGATTGCACTGAGGACCACAGTTATCTGATTTGGAAAACAGATGGAAATTTGCAGAATAGGAACTCACTTAACAATGAACTTTATATGCCATTTCTGCATAAATATTTAAAAGTTTAAAATGTATTCTTTACTTCAACCAACATTTATTGAGCACTGATACTATGCCAGATACTGAGCTAGGAGCTGATGAACAAGATAAAATCACTGCCAGCAAGGAACTCGCTGCCTAGCAAGGGATCCAGGCAAGGAAAAACATAGATGTCAAGGCAGCATGACTATGGCCTGCCATTGAGCTGGGCACCATGTGGAGGCCTGAGGGCTCTTGAGCTATGGAGGAAGTTGCCTAGTTGTCTTAAGAGGGCTGAGTTCAAGGCTGCATTGAGCTACCATCATACCACTGCACTCCAGCCTGGGTGGCAGAGAGAGACCTTGTCTCAATAAAAAAGCGGGGGGGTGGGGTAGGTGGCTATCATATAAGGCATGTACAAAGGTACAAAGTTAAGAGACAAAATGACACATTTGTTGGACTGGAGTAGTTGGGATTTCTTGGAGCACAGATGAAGAAGATGAATTAGAAAAAAAGGAAATGATGAGGAGTTTGGGTTATATCCAAGGATGATGAGGAGCCTTAAAAACATTTTAAGAAGGGAAACATTATTCAGTTGGAAGATGACTGGAGAGTGAGCAGTGGCAGGGAGTTTTAGTAACACAGGTGATAGGGCAGGGGACCATAAATAGGAGAATAAAATCTAAACTTGAGAGAATAGAGGGAATAGAATAGACATGACTTAGTGACTGGATATGAGGACAGAAGGGAGAATCTAGAACTTTTGGTTTTTCTGGGTGGTGGTGCTGTGGCACATAATAGGTGCCTGGTAAATATTTGTTGAACAAATGAGTGTGCTTGAAATATAGGAGGAACATGTTTTTAAGGGCTGAAATAGTCAGTTTGGTTTCAAACAGATTGAGTTTGAAAGGTCCTTTGATGATGGAGGTAGAAAATGTCTGCTAAGTAGTTCAAGTTGCATTTTGGATTACAAAAGAGGGAGAAATCAGGGATGGAGATGTATACTTGGAAATTATCAGCATATAGATGGTAATTGAAGCCTTGGGAACAGATGAGATCACTGGGAAAGAGTATATATATTCTTCTGGAGTTAAGGAGAAGCACATAGTTGGGACTCATCAGCATATAGGCTTAAGTTGGAAGTCATGAGTGTGGATGATATTTTCCAGGCTTTTGCATGTGACATGTATTAAAATGTATTTTGCCAACATCTGATGATTAAAAAAAAAAAAAAAACCTGCCAAAGACTTCAAGAACCCTCTTGATTAAGAGAAAGTATGAGTATATGTTGTCATGATCCAAGAGTCTGCAAATGAAATAATGTACTACCAAACACATACACGTGCATGTGCACATGTGCATACACATACATTCCATGTAGAGGAATATATTAGAATCAAAGAGTCAGACTTCTATTATTCTTAATAGTAATAATGAATAATTATGCATGTTATTTAAACAGAAAGGCTGGACACGGTGGCTCACACCTGTAATCCCAGCGCTTTTGAAGGCTAAGGTTGGAGAACTGCTTGAGCCCAAGAGTTCAAGACCAGCCTGGGCAACATAGTGAAACCCTACCTCTACAAAAAAATACAAAAATCACCCAGGCATGGTGGCATGTACCTGTAGTCTCTGTGACTCAGGAGGCTGAGGTTGGAGGATTGCCTGAGCCCAGGAGGCAGAAGTTGCAGTGAGCTGAGATCACGCCACCATACTCCAGCCTGGGTGACAGAGCGAGACTCTGTCTCAAAAAAAGAAAAAACACACACACACAAAACAAAGAAAAACAAAAACAAAACAAAACAAAACAAAAAATCCCTCACAGTTGTTAGCTGTTACTCTTAGCAGTAGGTGGTCTTTCACAATCACACATTACATTTGTCTTGTGAAAGCCTTGTCCTCATATATCTCATGTGCACATAATGCAACTACTCATAAAGTGTCTGTAGCTTCTGAGTTCTAGCAACTTTAGTGCTTCCAACATGGTGGCTCCTCTGTCCCTTCCCCAGGGGAGTACTCTCCCAATGTAAAGAATGAAAACTGTAACAATGTGTAGCTTTTGGAGCTGTAGTCTGTATTCTGTTTCAGACTTGGCCCTGATGGCTGGTCTCTGAAACATGTGGTTCCAAGTAAACGCTAGGAATACTTGTGTAATTGGGCTGATCTTTCATAAGTGTCTATGGAGATGTATTATTTTTTGGTTTGGGGGTTGGAGAGGGTTGTATAATTTTCTGTTCCTCTGGCATAAATGGTTTCTTTAATTTGTCCATTGTTTACGAGATTGCCTTCATCAGTGTTTCTTTCCACATAAGCTTGAAACTCCTTGTATTCCAGTCGATTTTTTGACACCACTTTCAGGTTGGTGGAATAGTTTAGAAGGACCATGAGGGAAGATTATGGAAAATAACCTTTACTGAGTGCCTACTATATGTCAATTACTTTATATGTAACCTCTCATTTAATCAACACAGGAAACCTGAAAGGTAGGTGGTATCAACTCCATTTTACAGATGAAGAAACTGAGACTCAGAAAAGTTTACTTTCCCAAAGGTTGTGTAAGTGGTGGAGCCGGAATTTTCACCCAGGTTTGTCTTACTCCATAGCTCATGCTGTTTCCAGAATACCTACTGGAATATGAGAGGAAGGGATATAGTCTGGATATAAAGTATTTGACTTAAATTCTCATACTCTATCAACTTCTGTGACACTGTGTACTCTGGGTTCCCTTCCTACTCACTTCAATCTTTGCTTGTTTGCCCTCTTCCTCCTACATTTTAGATGTAAGTGTCCCAGTAGTGTTTGTCTTTTGCCCTTTCTGTTCTCTCTTTGCTTATTCCCAAATCCATTCCCATGACTTCATTATCTTTGCTCTTTGAATGATTCCCATATCTCTTTTCAACCTGACCTCTTCCTTGCTCTTCAGTTCAGTATTTCCCAGTTGTCTGCTGGACATGTCCATCTGGAAGTCCTGCCAGTGTTTCATTTTCAGCCGAGCCAAAAATTAGTCCATTATCTTCTTTTCCCATCCACACAAATCTGCCTCTCCTTAACGTTCTATATTTCTGGTGATGGTATCTCTGCCTGGCACAACTCGAAACCTTGAAATTGTCTTTGATTTCTCCTTTTACACATCCCACACCCAAATTAAGTGACTAAATCTTGCAAGTCTACCTCTGTCTATTATGTCTCTCACTCTTATGGCCTTGGCATGCATGGCCTCTATTTAAGCATAACAGACTGAGCCAATGAATGAGAATGTGATATTGAATGGGCTAGGGAGAGCCAGTAGGATCTCTACTCAGTGGCTAATAATTTGTAACTAGTTGGAAAGTACTGCCTTTGCTGCCTTAGATGGGTAGAACGTCTAGTCTTGGTCTTGGCTTAATTTAGTGTGGCCAGAGGCAGCTATCTCCTGAGATCATTTGGCTCTTCCCATAGGGAACCAATGGTTTCCCACTTTTTCTTTTGCTGGCATTCTGGGGTATATCTTACTTGGCCATCTCCAGAAGTCAGAGTGGAACTGTTGAAGAGTTTCAAAGAGCTGTAGAAGAACTACGCTCAGTGTTTCCCATAGTCCTTTCTGTTTCAGAAACAGGTTTTCTGCTTTGTTTTCAAACTTCAAAGTTTATTTCTGAAATAAAGGTTTATTTTCTCCATGGTATTCTGAAGGTATTATACAAGTGTTAATTTCTAAAACCTAAGTCATTTCTTGGCTTTAAAACTTCAGTGCTCTGGGTCAATTTAAGAACGTTGCCTGAAGGGTTTTTTGGCCTTCAAAAGCTGTCAGATTGCTTTTTCTTTGTTCTTTGAGAGTGTAAGGTTGCCTCATTTAGGAAGCTTGAAGGAGATGTTGGAACCAGCATTTATTCAGTCATTCAGAGTCTTTTCCCAACAATATCCAGTTTTATCTTCAAATTAGATCCTAGTGGCAATGAAATTTACTACCAACTAATAATTCTAGGTAAAATGGGTAAGATTCTTGAAAAGCTCCTCAACATTTCATAGAAGTAGCCTAGGTTACTCTAACACCCACAGTTAAGGGGAACAATGGATGTTCTGTGCGTTCTTATCACAGCCCTCCTGGGGCTCAGTATACCTCTGAAGCTACTGAGGGCCCTCCTTCATCTGTCTGTTTGACTGTTCTCCACATCTTCCCTTTTCCCCTTCCTCCTACCCTCACGCCCTCTCTCAACTGGTTATAATTTAGAACAGAAGGTGCTTTATGGTTTATTTATTAAATGGTTTTGTGTTTCTTGTTCTCTCTTAAAAAAAAAGATGAGTGAAATGTTTTATATTTTCCTCTACATTTTAGTTTGAAGCTGTGTTTCCTTTCCCTGTAGCTTCTGATTTCCATCTCTCCTCTCTCTTCCTCCGTTTTCCTCTGCCTCCTCGGCTTCTGTCTGTCCTCACTGGAGAGAAAACAGGCTTTCCATTTCTGCCCACGTATTTTGTTTGGGTACCTGGTTTACTTATCTTGGGATATTGTAAAATTCCATTCTTTAGTTTGAAAATGAAGAGCTCTAAAAAAAATACACCAATGAATTTACATTCCATTTTCTAAGAACTGAGTATTTAAAAAGCTTTCTATACAGATAAAGACTAGATGACCTGACTTGTGTACCTCAGATCATTGCTATGTAGTTTACATTCTCTCTCACCTTGTCATAACTCTAAATACATGAAAATTGCATCTTTGTTCTTAGAAATCTCTTTTCTTACATTGAATGCTTTCCTTTTTTCTAAAGATAAGGGAGTCCCTTTGAAACAGCGCTAGTGTGGGTTAGAACTGACACCTACCTTGTAAGCTAACCAAATTATAACCTGCTGTTCCCTGATGAAGTTATCACACTTCAGGGACATTGTTTTGCTTGTGGGGTCTTATTGTCCCAGTTTCAATTTTGACTGCAGGTTAGAGATTGTATTCCAATTGGACTATTCCTTGGTATTTTTTCTCTTTGTCTTTATACTTATGGGGCTCTGTTGTTTGTCCTGTATCTATTATCTCTTCCAAGCTTGGCCAAGGTTGTTAGGTTATGCACTTATGTATAAATATTTAACAAGATAAGTTAGACAAAATGTGCTTAAAGACATTTTAGCCCTGCCCCCGACCTTTCCACACCCCCCAACCCCAGCTCATTTTTTTGCATAGAGTCGCAGATGGTTGCTTTATCTCAGATGTTTAGATTTGGAGGACATTCCTTTGCACTTTGCTTGATGGACAAAATTAAATGGAAGTCTTTGAGTCAATCTTGACTACCAAAATAGTAGCACCACGTAACAGATAACATTAGGTTCTTCTTCCTATTTTTTTTTTTCTAACTGGTTATCCAAACTCCCTTAAGCCAGAGAGTTTTAGGTATGAGATTGTGTGTTTTTTAAGAAAATATTATGGATAAAGACTAATGTTCTCAAGTCAGGAATAACAATTAGTACCATTCATTAATCAGGGGGCATGTTTTGACTTTGGGTCCTGGCTAGGAAATATAAACTGTGAAAGTCACACATATATATGAACCTCAAGCAAATTTATGACTTGTCAGCCTTTTAAGGTTAAATTCTTAACCCCAAATCGGAGCTGGCTTTATATGTGGAGCCTGGCACATTCCTTTGGGCCACTGAGCACGCCCCTCCCCAGCCCTTTGCTTAACAGCAGCTAGTGGCCTAATGAGCAAGAAGGATTTCTGTCTCTTATCAGCTGCCTAAACAGCAACAGGAAGGCTGATATACGGAGTACAGGTCAAAACCTGAGTTCTTGAACCAAAAAGCTACAAGGTCAGTTTAAAACTCTAGATATGTGGTATCGCTATAGTCATTGATACCTGTCAGTAAAGGAGTTAGACACTTGAGTTCAAACAAATAGTAATAGTTGTCAAAAGTATGAATCGTCTAATTAATTTTGTTAATAGTTCTTTCCTTCTTTGTTTAGTTCTTCTATAAATAGCCTTCATATACTCTTTAATGAGCTTTTAGTTTGTGCCTGGAGGTTGTTATGGTCATGTAGGAGTGTTTGATTGTCATCTAGTGATGATGATGGAGGTGAGGATATTTATATTTTGGCCCAGATTTTGGAAGGGGCTGCCAAATTAAGGTAAATAGATATCTACTACTATTTTTATTTCTTTTTAAACTGAGGTTTTTTTTGCATATGCATTCAACTTGCCATGGAGTCAGAGAAACCTTTGTGCCTCCTCATATTGCACTCAGATGTTTTTTTAAAGGAGAAATCCTCGTTGCCTGTTTCTTAGATCCACTTGGAATCCAGGCTCAGATTCACGTAGAATAAATATTTTAGGGTATTCAGTGCCCATCATAGTGAAAGCCCCTTGACTTTCATCTTCTGCATTTGCATGTTTTCAGAGACAATAATGAAAACATTTTTTTCAGATTCCGTTGTGTTATTGAAAATCCTATTTACATAAACAGGCATTGTTGTGGCTTAGGGAAGAATGTGGGGTCCCATTCTTTAGCTCCTTGTATGTCTTTGCTAAGGCTCTTCTAAATAGAAGTAATGACGCTTTAGTCTAAGCAGCTTTTCTCATTTAGGTAGGCAGGGTGGTTTGAAATTTCAGTTTACTAGATAATTGAGCTTCTTCTTCTTAATTATGTCAGGCATGCAGGTTGCTCTCTTTATAGTAAAGACCCTAAAAATCTAGTAATCTCCTCAGACATCCATTTGGTAATAAAGTCCTGTGCATTTTCAGGGGTTAATTTTCATGACAATTGTGTGTTGCCTCTCCACCCCCACCCCTGAAGAAATTCTGCTGTTTTAGAGCGTTGGTCTCCTCACATTTGCAGAAACACACTTAAAAATATATTAGGATGTTGCTGGAATTACTGGCTCTAGAGGACATTTAAATGTATTCAGATTCATGCTCATTATACAACTTTAATTTAGGATTTTTAATAGCCTTGTCATATTTCTTGGAAAATCATGTGCCTGACTTTGCCAGACTTGGTTTTCTGCCCTGAATGAAAAATGGGTATCAGTGCAAAAGTGTAGCCTAAGTATCCCCTATTCTATCCGTTTTCTATTTCAAAAAAAAAAAAAAAAATTCACAGAGGTCATCTGGTGCAGTGAGTGCAGTGAGGAGGGAAAAACTAAAAAGCAAAAAAAACAAAACAACAACAACAACAAAAAACCCAGGTCGACTTCACATCTGCTAGTCATTCCCACTAGTGTGACTTTAATTCAGCAAGCTTTTATTGAGCACCTGTGGTGGGGGCGGTGCTAATAATCATTAACATTTATTGAGCCAGGCGCTGTGCTAAGCCCTTTATGGGCAACATCCCACTTAATCCTCACAACAGCACTACCAGGTGGGTAGCATTATTTTCCCCATTTTACAGATGAGGAAACTGATGCTTAGAGAGGTTTAATGACTTGTTCAAGGTCAAATAGCTATGAAATTAATCAAGCCCAGTTAGTCTGGTTCCAGAGCCATGTTCCTAATGATTACTCTTGTGATGGGTTCAGCATTTGTAGGAATTACTCGTTAAATCAGTTTTGAGAACCCAGTATGTGTGAGATGCTAGGGATTCAAATTCAAATACTCCCCTCTCCCTGCTCTTGGTGGGAGAAGCAGACATGTAGACAGACGACGGCCATTTATGGAGTGGTCCCCACGGTGGTTGAGGGGGAAAGAGGAAGAAATGGGAAGACCAGTACAGTGGCTTGAACCTGTGGGAATGCTACATCACGAAGGCAGCCCAGCAGCCAGGGGTTACAGGTATTTCTTTTCCTGTTTGGTGAAGGTCATCCTTTGAATTGAATTGTCTCAATGATTGTATTGACCTGTTTCCATCATTGCCTCAACCCAGTGTAGCATCAGCTACCTTGAACCCAGCACTCCTAAGACATGCACGGTCAGCACAGTTTGGGGCAATTGGCCTCATAGTGTCACCATTTCCCTTTCAGTTTTCCCTTAAAAAAAAAAAAAAAAAAGTAAAACGTAGGCTGGACACAGTGATTCACCCCACGCAGTACTTTGGGAGGCTGAAGTGGGCAGATGGCTTGAGCTCAGGAGTTCAAGACCAGCCTGGGAAACATGGCAAAATCCCCCATCTCTACAAAAAAAATTAGCTGGGCAGGGTGCTGTGCACCTGTAATCCCAGTTACTTGGGAGGCTGAGGTGAGGATCACTTGAGCCTGAGAGGTGGAGGTTGTAGTGAGCCAAGATTGCACCATTGCACTCCAGCCTGGGCAATGGGAGTAAAACCCTGTCTCAAAAAAAAAAAAAAAAAAAAGTAAAAAATAAATGAGGCATATTCCTGAACCAAACTGCTGTCCCCTCAAGAGCTGGTGGTTTTCTGAAGACAAGTTATATAAGACTGGCAAGCCACAGGGAGACTCTGGATCCAGGCTTGGTTCATTCAGCTTGATCTAGAGCCCTCCTGGTGCTACCTCTTGGAGCCCACACTGGGATCTGGAGATCTCTGTATCTGGGTCACCCACGATTTGATGGGAGAATGAAGTTACTCTTACCGTTTTTGAGTTTTTCAGTATAACTATAGGAATGGAAGGGAAATCTCCAAATCACCTGTTTGGATAATTTGTGTTTTTCATAGTTCCTAAAGAAAGCAAGAAGTAAAAAAGTTATTACTGAGCATCACTTAAAAGTCTTTTATGTGTTACATTCATAACCTAAGATTTCCCTCAATTTTAGGAAACATTTGGTTCAGAGAAAAGTGAATTCACTAATGTACGTGTGGGTGTTTTTGAAACAATATCCTCTAGCTTCCAGCGTCAGCTTTCCAAGAACTCTTGTGTCTCCAAGTTTCTTATAGTTGCTCTGCAGTGCTTTGCTTGCCAACTCCCCTCCTGTGCATTTTCTCCTCCATTAAATCTCTTCCATAGAAAAGGGTTGCCACCAAGTCTAGACTTTAGTAACATGCAGAAGGAGGGCGAATTAGTGAGGATTCGCATTACATGAGGGTAGGAGGAGGAGGAGGAAAATCTGTCCTTCCCAGTCCTTCAGATACTCAAGTTATAACACAACAGTATGTTGAAGATGTGTGAAATTACTGGAGCATTTACACAGCTATTCCCCAAGATGGCATAAATGCCACAGCACTAGAGCACGTTCGTGTAGACACTCAGATAAGCTGAAGAATGGGAAAAAGGAAAAGATCAATAACAGCGCTTCTCACTTGGGGATCAAGAGTGAGTGATTTTCTTTTGGTTGCATTTTGCTCAGGTGCAGTGTGTATGTTGTACTAACAAGGCAACTGACTCCTTTTTCCACAGGTTCCTATCATAGGGAAAGGGGAGAGATATAATAGAGGGCACGGATTATTTACAGTGGCTGAGAATGTAATTACAAGGTGCAATGGCTTGAAACTGAAATTTAAGTTAGCCATTAAAGCTAGGAGAAGCATCTTAACAGTAAGGGCAATTGGGCATCGGAAAGATTTGCCTGGGAGCTTGTTAAACAACATCTCCAGGAATGCTGAAGACCAGGACGGGGGAATGTGAAGAGAAGCTCATACCAAATTCAGAGTTGTGCTGGAGGCCCAGACTGATCTTCATCTTTCATTATTGCCTAGCTCCCTTTGTGATTATTCAATTGCTAATAGCTTGAAACAGTTTTTTTTCATGTATTCAAAATATGCCTAATTTGGTAAGCGTAACAAAAGAAATGCCTTTGAGCAGTGAGAATGAGGCTTTTAGATTGGCCTGAGCATTCTTCTAACAGACTTTCTGGAATATGGGCCAACGAAGACAATATTATTAGTATTTTTTGCTTCTACAAGACTTTTTCCTTCTTATTATATGGGACTATGGCTGTTAAAGTAATATTCGGCCTCTGTTAATATTACTTCCTCAGAGCTGACCTTACAGAAAATTTGGTTTTGGCCCCTGTTTATCTTTTTCTTGATCTTTCCCTCCTTTTTAATACTTCGCCAGTACTATCCAGGTGTTCTGGATTGCCTCTCCGGCCCGCCGCCCCACCCCCTCCTTCTGTCCTGTGCTAGAGGAAGATTGCTAGTAAAGTCTTTAGCCTGAGGTATGAGGGCATTACTCACAGAGTATAATACATGAAGACAACACCTGACGAAATGGCTTAACCAAAGTAGTAACTCAGCAATGATGAAACATTTAGGTTGGGTAGAGGAAGAAAGAGAGTGTATTAATTTCCTAGGGTTGCCATATCAAATTACCTCAAATTGGGTGGCTTAAAACAACTGAAATTTATTCTCTCACAGCTCTCGTGGTCAGAAGTCCAAAATCAAAGGGTCAGCAGGGCTGTGCTCTCTCCACAGATTCTCAGAATCATTCCTCGCCTCTTCCAGCTTCTGGTGGCTCCGGGCATTTTTTGGTTTCTGGTTGTATCATTCCAATATCTGCCTCCATCCTCACATGGCCTTTTACTCTTCCTGTATCTCTCCTATGTGTGTCTCTTATAAGGGCACTTGTCTTTGGATTTAGGATCCACCTAGATAATCCAGGAGGATTGACACCTCTCCAGCCTAGTCCTATCCAGGTGTTCTGGGTTGCCTCCCTCCCCTCTACTCCTTCTGTCCTGTGCTGGAGGAAGATCTCTAGCCTGATCCTTAATTACATCTGCAAAGACCGCTTTTTCCAAATAAGGTCACATTTACAGGTTCCAGGGATTAGGACATGGACATATATTGGGGGAGCAGGGGTGGGGATTTACAGGTTCCAGGGATTAGGACATGGACATATATTGGGGGAGCAGGGGTGGGGTGGACACCATTCAACCCACCATATAGAGAAGAGCTTTCTGGGGCTTTCTGAATCATACCAGTTTACCAGAACTCTCTACTGTAAGGAGGAACTTGTTTGAAGAAATCTTAAAGTTAGTTGTAAAGTGTCAAAAATGTCAGTGTGCTTCCTGAGGGGGATGTGGGTGGCAACTACTGTTAACTCATTTTTTAAATGGTTAAATTGAGGACCTGGGAAATAAAATGACTTACCCAAGTCACTGGATCAGAAGAAGAATTCTGAGACAGAAGAGTTCTGAACAAGATCAGAAGAAGAGGTCTGAAACAATGACTCTTACCCAAGTCCCTGGATCAGAAGAAGAGGTCTGAAACAAGACAACTTTACTTCTGGCCACCAGAGCTGTGAGAGAATAAATTTCAGTTGTTTTAAGCCACCCAATTTGAGGTCATTTGATATGGAAGCCCTAGGAAACTAATACACTCTTTCCCCCTCTACCTGACCTAAATGTTTCTGCCTATTAATGTCTAAATATGTCATCATTGGTGAGTTACTACTTTGGTTAAGCCATTTCACCATGGGCTTTAGGTCTTACCTCATCATTCTTGTTGGACTTTTTTTCTGAAAAAATATAATATTTTTTCTAAGCACTTTTGCCATGGGAAGGCAATTGTTGCTTATTATGCACCTGAAAAACCTTTTTGCGGGATCTGTAGGATCAAGGCGGTGGTGCACTTGCAATCTACTGCAGCTTTTCACCTGGTCTTTGTGGTTTGCTGAAATATCAGCTACAGGGAATTTTAGAAGTCAGAAACATCTGTGAGGCAAAAGTCTTCCTTTTTAGATTCAGGAATACTGAGTTTTAGGTACAACTTGCATGTAAAGTGGTAAATATAGAGTTTTCACAGATGAAATATTCTCTGAAGAAATGCTGTCACACTTGTTTATGACCAAAAGACCAGTTCTAACATTTATGGCTGTGGGGCATCTCTCTTCCGATTCATTATCAGAGCATACCAGTGACAACTGTGGTGTGTCAAGAGATTAGTGAGTTAGAGTGTGGCCTTCAGGGAAACAGAGAGAAAGGAACCCTGGGGGTCATCAGATTCAGCCTCCTACCTAGTGTAGGAGTCCATTCTGTGGTATATGATATTGCTACCCAAATTATGCCTGAAAGCCTCAAGAGACAGGGAGATTACTATGTATAGGAAGTAGGCTGTCATTGTTGACTAATATTTGTTCATTAATTTAACAACCATTTATTGAGTGTGTACTATGTACTGAACCACTATGCCATGTCAGGGAATACAGAGATGGCCAAAATATAGCTCTTGCCCACAGAAACCTACAACTTAATAGTAGGGATAAGAAAGGTACACCAATGACTACAAAACCTAGATTGCAAAACACATTTTTAGAGAAGTACAAAGTGTACTGAAAATTCTGAGAGATAGCAGCTCAAAGAGTTCGTTTGGAAGGGAGGGGGAAAAAACGTGAAAGACACTTGAGAGAGACCTTACGGATGAGAAGATTTTAATAGCTGAAGCTAGGGAAAGAGCACTCCAGAGACAGGAAAAGCATGAGCAAAACGGGGAAGCAGGAAATGGAGGCATGTGTTTGGAAAACATTAAATAAGAGTTTAATTTAATTCTCACAACCACCTTGAGAGTAGGTGTTATTGTCTCCATTTCATAGGTAAGGAAGCTGAGGCTCAGAGATTAAGTAACTTGCCTAAGATCACACGGCTAAGTGGGTGGCCAAGTTGAGGTTCACATTCTGGTCTGATTTCAGAGTTTTTCCCTTTGCCACTGCATGCCATCCATCAGGAGGATATCTGCCATTGGTTGGCCTCTGGAGATACAAGGGCATATATACAAAAGGACATGTGGTTATTACTCGGGATACAGTGCTATAAAGGCCATCTTGTTGGTCTTTGCCTTAGCCCCATATCCGTATTCATGTGTATTCAAGTGATATTGACAAAACCTTCCTAAAAGGGCAAAAGCAAGTCCTTTGCTTCTTTTGTGTCCTCCCAATGCCCAGTTGAGAATGGGCTCAGTGAATATTGATTACTCTACAGTTGGGAAACTTAGACTTGCTAGTCCAATCCCTTTGAGGAAAACAGGCCCAGATTTGGGAACACACTTGATTAAGTCACACAGCTGATTTGGTAGCAGAGCAGATAATAACATTTTAGCTTTGATAGGGAAGAGCTCTTTTCTCTCTGATGTGATTTCATACATGGCGGGGAGGGACCTTGCACTTAGATTGGACCTAAGGTGTTGAAATTCTCAACTATGCCTCAGGTCTGCATATTTAAAGATTGTATCTGAAAAATAAAAATTATACATCTTCTGAAAGACAGGATCTCAGCTACTTATCTGAGTAGAATAACAATTAGTGAAGAAGTGACTAGGGGAGGCAGGAAAATTGCCTTAGCTTAGTCCCTCTGGCAGAATTCTAAACTAAAAGATTCTGCATCCCAACTCCAGCATAGCTGGCATTGTTCTCCAACCCAGTTTTCTTTTTATTAGGGTGTTTCCCCTCATCTAAATAATCAATGATGTGTATGTGTGTGAATACTTTCGCTTTTCTAAAAGTTGCTCTAGTAGCATCAATTAATCTGATCCAGCTCCTTTTAAACTGAACTCTCTTAAAGTTGTGACATTACCTCCAAGTGAAAGGAGAGAACATCAAGCCCAAATTACAATGGGCCCCTTGAGATTCAAAGATGAATCAGTCAAGGGTCCTTCCCTCAAGGAACTTAAATCTAGTGGAAATAAGGCATGCATATATAACTTCGTTGCAATTTACAGAGTGTGAGAAGTGTCTTTATAAAGACTGGAGAGTTTCATGGGAATTCAATGGATAGAAAGTTTTTGGAGTTCATCTCCTTCTGCTCCCATAAACATTCTTTCCCGTGGGAATCCAATCCAAAGATAACAAGTAGTCATCTTGTAGCAGGGTTCACATAGCTCCTTGTCATCTGGCTTCTGCCACTCTCCATCACTTCAGTTTTCCCTCTAGCCTTGCCAGGTTTCTTGGCAGTGCCTGAAGATGCCACCCACTTTCACACCCCTGTGCCCTTACTCCATTTTCTTGGAGGTTTTAAAAGAAATAGAATGACATAATCAGATATGTACTTTAGAAATATCTCTCTGGGAGTTGGGTGGAGGAGGGTATAGAGGCAGGCAGGCCAGTTTGGAGGCTGTTGTTAGTTGTCCAAGTGAAAGAAGGTGAGGTGATGAGGCAGCAATGGAAAGGAGGGGAATGATGACATTTAGAAAGCAAAATCAGTAGCATTTGGTGACATTTGGCTATAGCAGATGAGGGTGTGAGTGAGGTATCCAGAATGAGTGAAAGGTTTCTAGTTAATTTGAGAGTCCATTTTCTACACCAATTCATGAACTCTGGGGCAGGGACCATGTCCTGTTCATTATTATATTCCTTGGGCTGGGCATAGTCCTTGGCACAAAGTAGGCATTCAGTAAATGTTGGATGAATGACTTGTTCACCACTTTGGCAAGCTGGATATAATCAGTGAATTTGTATTCTCAGAGCACATGTTGACCACTGGTTGGGAATGTGGTCCAGAAAGAACCTCTTTATGGGAGAGTGTAGTGATCTGGGGATTCAACCTTTACTGGGCATGAAATGATAGGCAGTTAATTGACAGTTGGCAGTAGAGATAAAGGTAATTCATTCTTTAATTCTCGGGCTTTAGAGAATGGCTTATCTCCAGGGCTGCTTTAAACTCCCAGTACTCCAGTGTGGTAGCGACATTTTGGCCTGCCTTTTACAGAGGCAGAGTCCATGGTGGCCCCAGGCACGATCTTTGATTTAAAGTCTGAGCTCCTGATACCCAGGTGCACCTTCTGCAAGGTCATGTTCTTTCAGGCTAAATAACAGAAGGGTAACCTTCAGCTGGGTTCCCTAAGATGATTTCTTTCACCAGCAATCATCACTTTCCCCACCGGTTTTTAATGCAACCATTTCTTTCATCTGTATTCCTATCTTGATTAGTGAGAAATTAAATGAGCATGTAAGATTTGATTTAGATAATGATTAATTAGGGGAAAAGACGTCATTCTAATAGCATGTCACTATTATATGCTAAGGAAATTAGTTCATATTTTTGGATGGCAAATTGACTTGTCCTGCGTTTAAAAAAATACCTTTTTAAAAATGCCTGTTATGGCTTTTTTTGGTTCATTAGTAGAGCAATCTGCACTTAATCCTTTGAATGATTTTATTAGGCATCTATTATTTTCCCTATAAGTCATGAAGCAACCAGTTTGCGATATCATTAATTCCTTTGTTTAATATTAATTTAATGATAACATTGCATTATTATTTTCAGCACAAAGTACCTTTGTTAGCAAATAATATAATCTGCCATTCGTAAAGCAGACCTTGGCAATGAAATGTGTCAAATCATCATATATATATAGAAAAGATTTCAATTTTCATTGTTACTGAGCCCTGACGATTCATTCTCTTCTGTTGCTGTTTGAATATGCTTTATCTGCTCTTAGAAAAGTGTAAGGATCAAGGTCTACATTAATATTTCTTCTGTTCTTTAATGTGATTTTTGACAATTTGTAGTCATTAACTAAAATTGCAGTCTAGTAAAATAACCAACATATAGAACATAATAAAGGTAATTAGAGAATCAGAGACCTGGAAGTGACCTTGAGGGATTATTTAGTCCATTTCCCAATTTCAAGCTATATGACTAATCTTCCTAAACAGCACTCTTCATCATATTATGTCTCTGCTTGAGAACCTCCAGTGGTCCATTACTGCCTAGGAGTCAAGCCCACAGGCCTCTGCCTGCATTCAAGGCCCTTCAAATTTGAGCCTGTCTTACCTGATAAGCTATTACGCCCTAGGGTCTAGCCTGTCTCCAGTTATGTTAGCTTTGCCCCATTATTCCACTGTTTCCAAACACATTTCACCCATTGGCCTTTCCACATATTTTCCATTCTTTGTGGTCTACCTCAAGCCTCACCTTCTCCTGGAAGTCTTCTTTGACCCCTAGAGCCTCTGGTAAGCATTCCCTTATCCGCAAATGTTGTCTATATCACGTATTTTAAAAGTCAACTTTACTGAGATATAATTTACAAACAATAACATGCACTCATTTTAAGTGAAGAGTTCAATGAGTTTTGACAAATGTGTACACCCATGTAACCACTAACCTAATTAGAATGTAGACTATTTCTTCTACCTCAGAACATATACTGCATATTTTGTCACATAACCATATACCAACTTTTACTGTTCTCTAGCTATTATTTTGTGTGAAAGTCTAGTCTCTCAGCATGAATTTATCTTTGGTTTACTTTTAATACATATCGAATATTTACTTTGTATCAAAAAGACAAAGAGCTTCACATGCATAATCTCACTTTTTGTAATAACTCTATAAGTTTAAGTATTATTGATGATCCCATGTTATAGATAAGGGTAAAAAGTCAGGTAGAGGTTGAATAACCTACCCTTGCTTGTGCAGCTAGCAAGTGATAGGGCTAGGATTAAATTGTAAACAACTTGACCTGAGGAGTCATAAGTGTTTTGTTATTTGCTGCCTACTAGTGCCTGTGATGATGCTAACCTCGGAGCCATTAATGCTGACTTGGAATAAAATCCAATAGAACTGACACATTTAAACAGCCCCATACACACTGTTGGCTTTCCTCTTCCAAGTATGGATGGGGATTAAGCCTGGAATGGGGTCTACAAGTGAATGTGGTAAGCATAGGACTTCATGGCAAAGAGCAGCTGAAGTCCCACTCCTGGGGGAGGTGGCTAAAGAAAACCAGGAGCAGTCTAAAAGGTCAGATATTTAAATGGAGCCAACAAAGAGCAAGAAGTAGGCCCAAAGGAAAGAGCCTGTGATGGAGGTCAAGAAGGCCAAGCCACAGGTAGTCAGGCTTGAAAAGATCTTCTGTCACAAGAGTATGCCTCAGGAGAGAGCCTTCTGTGGACCATCTGTGGTTGGCCTCTAGGAGTGGAATAATCCCCCAGAGAAAAAGCTTCCATAGCTCAAATATCTCCTTTTACTTATATGACCCAAAACTGGACCCAATGTGTGTGAGAAGTTGTCTTAAAATAATTAGTAATAAATTACATCATAGTTCATTCAAGCGAAACATCTATTTATTGTATCTTCAAGATGTTCGGATTTTTTTTTTTTTTTTGAGACAAAGTCTCACTCTGTCTCCCAGGCTGGAGTACAGTGGCCCGATCTTGGCTCACTGCAACCTCCGCCTCTTGGGTTCAAGCCATTCTCGTGCCTCAGCCTCCTGAGTAGCTGGGATTACAGGCGCATGCCACCATGCCTGGCTAATATTTTTTTTTTTTTTTTTTTAGTAGAGATGGGGTTTTGCCATGTTGGCCAGGCTATTGGTAGTTTACTTTTTTGGTATTTTAAAATATTTTTCCAAGATTGAAGTTAAGTGTACAGGTGCCTCCACTTGATATTTTTTCTTTTTTTTCTTTTTTTTTTTTGAGACTGGGTCTTAACTCTGTTGCCCAGGCTGGAGTGCAGTGGTGTCATCATGGCTTACTACAGTGTCGACCTCTGAGCTCAAGTGATCCTCCCTCCTCAGCCTCCCGAATAACTGTGACCACAGGCATGCACTACCATGCCTGGCTACATTTAAAAACTATATATTTTATAGAGATGGAGTCTCACTGTGTTGCCCAGGCTGGTCTCAAACTCCTGGGCTCAAGGGGTCCTCCCACTTCAGCCTCCCAAAGTGCTGGGATTACAGGTGTGAGCCACCACACCCAGCCTCCACTCGCTCTTCTTAGATACAGACAGACACAAAGTTCTTTGTTAGTATTCTCAATCTGCAGCCCTCATTAATTCAACACTGTGTGCACAGGGCTGAATGGGAGCGAAGGAGTATCCCAAAGGAGATGGGAGTCATTCTCTGCTCTTCAGGAACTTACAGTCTAGGAGAGGAGATTATAGTATGAAGGTACTTTTTAATCCTTCAATGTAAATGGGAACTAGCAGCCATGTAATGACTTCAGTTAATTTTTTTTAGCGTCTGGGAATGCAAGTTATTAAGCCCTAAAGAGCTGAACATTTCTGGCTCATTTGAATAGTCAATTGCTAAGTCTTCTCCTTATCTCCATCCCAGGCTATATTGCTTGCCTCTATTCCCTTTTCCCAGCTGAATTCCATTTTTACAATAATAATAATAATAATAATAATAATAATAGAACCCCTCTTTGATAGCTGGGCTCCACGATTACTTGTCCCTTATATCTAATAAAGGGGTTATTTTCTTTTAACTTTCCTTTGTCCCTCGTATATTTAAAGAGTGCTTTTGTATTTAGTATGTCTTTTGTAGGTGGCATCTTATTTCTTGAATTTACCTTTCTGCTTTTACTCATGCAAGTACGTACCAGTTCTTGGCTTATCTCCTTAGTCATCTGCTTTTGGTTTTACTTTTTTTCATTCCATTTGGGATTCAGTTCTCAGGCTAATTCTTTGTTTACTTGATGAGGATTCCCTCTAAATTCTTTTTCTGTTTCTTTCTGTTTTCTGTGTTCTTTCTATTTCTTTCATGCACATGTCCATACATTGAAATAGTTATATTTCATTATTGTCATTTCATTTAGGCATGTCTAGCTCGCCTAGGCTTCTTTGTTCCTCATGCTGTCGTGCGATGGGGCTTTTCTTAAAAGCTGGGCTGTGAAATTTACTGAAATTTATATGAAATTTACTTAATACAAAATATCTTTTCCTTTGGCATGTATTTCTCTTCTTCCTGGTTTGGAAATTCTGAATTCTTAATCAGTTTATGGGTGTTTTATTTCCTTAAATATATGGCTGACTTTTAGCCCATAGATCAATTGTACCAGTTCACTGATTAACCAAGCAGTAATAACTGGGAAGGAGGGTAAATATTGCAACATATCCACTTATATTTGGATATAACATATACCTTTCTTCATGACATCTGACATGTTTTCCCAAAAGTTCTCATTTGAAGTTTTATTCTTTTAAAGATTTTTGACTTAACTGATTCTTCAGGTGGTGGGGGTTTATAAAATGATGAGACTTGCCCAACTCAGGGAAGAGACATACTATATGCAAGCTCTAAATTACTATATGAATTATCATATCAAAGGCAAACCAAACTGGTGTCATGGTAATTCAAAGAGTCATTCCCCGACCCATGTAGGTACATCAAGCAACAACTTGTTACCTTCTAAAATCTGAACCACTCATAGCACTTCACTGAGAAAAGAGCTGAGCCCTTTTATTTGACCTAGAACTGGTGGAAATAGGACCAGTACTAACAGTTACCCTGCCAAATAAACTCAACCATTCCTGAAAACTGGAAGTCATTGTCAATGCAGATTTAGAAACACAAAGGATTTTATCTATAACAATTAATTTTATGAACTTATTTAAATATGATATTTTGCACATGTGCTACTTAGGCATTGGTTTACCAAGAAAGTAAATAAAGCCCTGCTAGATGAACAGGAACTTTGTATGTGAAAGTACCTGCCGCATAGGATTTTTCATTCTACATATTTGTCCCAACCAGCATTGTTTAAATTTAGATTAGCCACTCTTACACAAGGGGACTCTTTCCCTTCTTGGTCCAGTAAACCGTATCAGTTCCTGTTCCTAGAATAGCATTACATTTTGTAACTTCATGTAGTAAGAACACAGTGAGCAAGAACTAGCTGTTTCTGTACTTTTTCTGAAGATAATCATAAAGTTTTAAGCTTAGACCGTATTGAAAATCAGTCTAAGGCTTGTATATGAGATTGACATTTATAGGAGATAAATCTGAACTCTTATGTCTCCAGACCCCAAATTGTATTTTGACATTAAATATCACCTTTCCGTCTAGTACTATAAATTACAGTGCTGTGTTCGGTTTGGTGATATGTATTATCTGTGATCTCCTTTACTGCTTTTGTTAGCAGATCCCTTGAGAAGGGTGAAGTGGAGAGCTTGGAGTCAATACCCTAGACCCCAGCAGTGATGTCATGTGAGGCAAAACTTGATGAATTTTGTTCCTAAATTAAGAAAATCTGGACACATAAATTAAGGACATGATCAACTGAAATTCCTAGGGAAATAAGATGTTGTAATAAAAATAAATTTTCTGGTGACTTAGGGCTAACTAGTCTCCCCTCCTTTTTTAAAAAAATAAAACCTCCAGTTATTGAAAAGCTGTCTAAAATGTCTGAATATGTTTTCTAGTATGACTTCAGTAAGATTTATTGAAACTTGCTTTTCTGAGAACCTTGTAAAACTTTAGGGGAGTCATCCTTATATCCCATATACAGATTTTTTTTTTCATTCTACCTTGTTAGTTTGCTTTATTGCACTCATTTACTATGTACTAGCTATTTATCTCTGCTAGTCCCTTTAGACAGTGAGCTTCTTTGGAGAAGGGATTAAATTTCTCTTGTTCAAAGTTGTACCTCCAGCATGTAGCACAGTGCCTGGCATATAGAAGGTATGTTAGATTGGGTACTCTGAGAAGCAGATGCCAGTTGGATTCATATCTAATCCAATATGGAATAGATGTGCAAGGGATTTATCGGGGTAAAACACTTATGAAGGAAAATGAGGAGGGAGCTGAAGGAGGCCAGAAAAGCCATCAGACCATGGTGCAGGTCTGACCCTTGTGGAAGAGAGAGGAAAGAACGGAAGTTTGAGTAGGAGGAATCTTAGACTGCAGTGCTGTTTTAAGAAAGTTTGGCAGGGTCAACAGGGAGTCTTTAAGTCAAAGTTCCCTGTGAGCAAAGTCCTGTGTTACGTGACTTTGTCATGCTCAGTATCTTTGCCATGCTCAGTCATTGGCTGGGAGCAGCCCCCAGGGAATGTGGCTTAGGCACAATGTGGTGGTGAATTCAAAGGGCAGCAGCTGGGACCCTTAGTCAATTACATTCCCCACAGTAGAAGATCTGAGATGCCCATATTCACAGCCACCACAGAAGGAGATCAACAAATGCTAATTGGAGAAAGAGTTTGGCAGTGGCTCATGCCTGTAATCCCAGCACTTGGGAGGCCGAGGTGGGTGGATCACCTGAGGGCAGGAGTTTGAGACCAGCCTGCCCAACATGGTGAAACCCCATCTCTACTAAAAGTACAAAAAATTAGCCGTGCGTGGTGGCAGACACCTGTAATCCCAGCTACTTGGGAGGCTGAGCAGGATAATTGCTTGAACCCAGGAGGTGGAGGTTGCAGTGAGCGGTGATAGCACCACTGCACTCCAGCCTGGGCGACAAGAGCGAAACTCCATCTGAAAGAAAGAAAGAAAGAAAGAAAGAAAAGAAAGAAAGAAAGAAAGAAAGAAAGAAAGAAAGAAAGAAAGAAAGAAAAAAAGAGAGAGAAAGAGTTTGAATAAGACAGGAGTTGAAGAGAGGAAGGAGATTGGTCTTAATATTCACCAAGCCCTAATATTTGCTAGTATTGGTGGAGGATATAAAATCGTGGGATTCACACTCACCTCCCTCATCTCTCCTCAAACGTTACCTTATGGAAGAAGCCTTCCCTGACTACCATATACAAAACAGAATAGTCTCCGCAATCATTGCATTCTGTGTCTCCCTTACTTTACTTTTTAAAAATTAAAAACAAGCCAGGAGAATCGCTTGAACCCAGGAGGCAGAGGTTGCAGTGAGCTGAGATCGTGCCACTGCACTCCAGCCTGGGCAATAAGAGTGAGACTCCATCTCAAGAAAAATAAAAAATAAAAATAAATAAATAAATAAATAAAACAATTGACACCTTTATTGAGGCATAATGGATATATAATAAGCCATACATATTTTGAGGGTACAAGTTGATAATTTTGACACGCATATACACCCATGAAACCATTACCACAATCAAAATAATGAACATATCTATCACTCCCTGGAGTTTCCCCACTACTCTTTATAAACCCTTTCTCCTACCCCTCCTGCCCACCATCCCCCCTTAACAACCACTGAACTGCTTTCTGTCACTCTAGATTAGTTTCCATTTTTTAGACTTTTATATAAATGGAACCATAGAGTGTGTGCTTCTTTTTGATCTGGCTTCTTTCACATAGCATATTGTTTTTGAGTTTTGTCCCTAAAGTAGTATGCATTAATGGTTCATTCCTTTTTATGGCTAAATAGAATTCCATTTTATAGATATACCACAGTTCGTTTTCCTTTCCTTACTTTGTTTTACTTTCTCTATAGTATTTGTCACCTTTTGACATTATGTTTCTATTTTTGTTTGTTTGCTGTCTCCCAGAATGTAAGTTCCATGAGGGCAGGGACTTTGCTTTGTATACTGTTACAACCACAGTGCTTGGCATATAGTAGGCACCTAATAAATATTTGTTGAACACCTGTATCTTACTTCAGACCTTTAGTTAACACAGCAACAACACAGCTTTGATATGATATTGATGTTTTGATCATTTATCCTGAAAAGCAGTATTGGGTTGGAAATCATAACTGGAATTTTGAAAATTGTTTCTTGGTTGTCTTCTCATTCATATATTATAATGAGGAAAAATAAATTATAGGAGTGAAGATTGATCTTTTAAAAGACAAATTAAATATCGGTGTTCAATGATGTGTTTTTGGTGCTATAAATTAGTTTATGCAGAATTTATGAGTCAAACCTAGGCAATTAATTCTGATGGTTATTCAAAAAGAGTCAGCCATAAGGACAATTGGGAGAAAGCAGGGATTAGTTAAGATGAAATACAATTTTGAATAATCAAAATTTTACTGTGTCTCAAAAGAAATGCATTGTTTGCCCTGTTTGCCATGTGTGAGTGTGTGTGTGTGTGTGTGTGTGTGTATGTGTGTGTGTGTGTGTGTATGGCGGGGGGGTGGTGTGGGTGTGGGTGTGAGAGAGATCCTGCTTACTGAAACATGAAAACCTTGTTTGTTTCAGGATCAGATTTGCAAGTATGTCTCCCTAAGGGCCCAACATGCTGCTCAAGAAAGATGGAAGAAAAATACCAACTAACAGCACGATTGAACATGGAACAGCTGCTTCAGTCTGCAAGTATGGAGCTCAAGTTCTTAATTATTCAGAATGCTGCAGTTTTCCAAGGTGAGTTCTGGGGATTATTTTAGATGTGCTGCTCAATGGCATCATTATTTGGGCACTGGGCTTTCAAATGCTAAGTATAATTTATAAATTACCATTCCAGCATTAATGCTTGATATTAAAAACCTCCTAGTGAGAAATTCTGGTTTAAAAAATCACATTTTCAGAGAAGCTTCATTTCAATCTTTGGAAAGGTGAGTATTGTCAAAAAATCATTGTTCAAGGACATTCTATTTATCTGTATATAAAGGTTATAAATCTCTACAGAAATAATAAATAATATTTTATCTCAGCTGGGTTCAAAAGCAAAAAAGTTTCCTTAAATACTGAGCCTGGTTTTCTCCAGGAATGAGTCAGATGCTTGTGGGACACATGTGAACTCCTTCTGACCACTAGGACCATTTCCATTTAAGAGGCAGACACTGGCTTATTGGCCCAGCATTTTCCCATTTGTGTGAGTGGTGACCTCTCCTCTCTTTGTGATTCTCACTTCTTACCATGCCTGTGAATGATTGCGAAAGAAGCTGTTGTGGCATTGCCAGAATGGGTAGGAAATGACACTTCTCCTTGCTAACTTGTAGGACTATCATAGCAGGATGGGGAGTACCTCCCTCAATTCTAACACCCAGCTAGGAAGATGATGATGATGGAGGTGGTGGTGGTGGTGATGATAGCAAACACTTATATGGCACCATGTACTAGGTACTCTTTTAAGTGGTTTACATGTATTCATTCTTTTAATCCTCACAATGTAATTATGAGTACATATTAGTATCCTTATTTTGTCGATGGAAATCTAAGGCACAGAATGATTAAGTAACTTGCTCAAGGCCCCAAAATTAATAAATAAATGGCAAAGGCAGGATTTGAACCCAGGTGGCATGGCTCTTAGAGTCTATTCTTTTAACTATCCCCATAGGCTGTCTCCTGTGACTGGGAAAATTAATTGTGGATATCCACAATTAATTAGTAATTAATTAATTATCAAGCTTTCTTCTATCGTTCTTCAAGCAGAGGGAATCAGCCACCTTTTTCTTGCCTCACCAAGAGAGTATCGAGGTCAGATAGAAAAATAACACTCTGACTGCCTGACATAGCAAAGCTTGAGATTTATGACACTGTTACAAGAATTAACCTCTTTGAATTATAAGGTGGGTTGATTATAGCTTATTTTTGTATTAGAATGAAATCTTTAGAATTAGCTAAGAAAATTGTTTAGATTAGTGAATAAAGCCTACATTCACAACAGTTTCTTGGGTCAAAGCCTCAGGGGATGTTAGGTTGATTATATGAAATATAACATATAAGCTTGAAGTATTTGTTAACCTATTTATGCAGTCAAACTCTTGTGAAGAGTTCGTTGAGACTAACAATTTGGTGATAGAATGAATAATTTAGGCAGATTTTAAAAATACATGTAGCATTCATGAACTTCTTAGATTGGTTTTGGAGTTGATCTGTTGGATGAAAGTGGGGTGAGAAGAAATGATGTGACATGAGAATTGAGTTGAAGCAGAGAGCTGAGTCTTACTCTTTGGGGAATCAAGGTCCCTTTTTAGAACAGAGTATTAGTGATTTGTTTAATTCCCAGAATATCCAAGCTCACAGATGTTACCTTATAATCCTTGTCTGATTGGAGCGGAGTGGTAGAGTGATCATACTGGTATTTTAACATGCATAGTAGCTGACATGGTTATCTATCTGAGGGCTTGGGCTGTCAGTATTTACACCTCTGTCCAGTTCTGCACTTTGCATACTGTGTTTTCTAGATCTGCAAAAATGTGAGACTAGGAGAGAAAAGAAGTTCTGACAAGATTTTAGTTGGATTAGCTTCCAGATAAGCCTGCTGTAGCTTGGAGGCTGAATACTAGTACTGCGAACAGAGGGTAGAAAATGGAGCAGCATCTACTAATTGTATCTCTCTCTCCCTTTCTCTCTGTCTCTCTTTCACTTACACACACATACACTTTCTTGAATTGTGGGGATAGACAGAAGGACAACCCTAGCAAAGGAACTTGGAGACAATGAAATGATGTCTGAGCTCATTATTGCTAGTGCCCTTTACCTTGTCACCATCTGTACTCATTCTTTATCTTGTTTCACTCCCTCTTCTCATTCTTTTCCTGCCTCACTTTTAGAAAAAATAAACCTCACAAAGATAAATAAACCATGATCCCAGACCTCAAGGCACTTGTACAGTGTTGCAGAAGACATTGCACCTAAATCCTTTTGTAACAAACATTTGTAGAGACAGGACTTCAAACTGGGGACCACTACAAGATAATGTATTATTAATTGCTAAGAAAAAGAGAGCATCCACTTTTTTCTTTCTTATGATCGTTTATTATTCCAATGAATTGAAATTAAGAGACACAATTGTTTTTCCCCTAAAATACATCCCCTCCCCAATATTCTGGTAGACCAAATTAGTGAGAAAACCATCCCAGTACTTCACTCATATGAAATTTGATATGACAGCTTTTGCTAGCTATTTTCTTCATCACATGAAGTTGAAGAAAGCTCATCTTGATCTTGGCCTAGATCCACAATCTCTTTAGTATTCCTTCACTAGTCCACATTGAGGGTATTTAAGCAGTGAGTGCTTTCTGCAAATATGTGCACAGTTGCACGAGCAGTCCTTACTGCCTCGATTTGGATTTGATGTCTTCATTTGCAGGAAGCCTTTGCCCTTATAAATGTGCCTGGGGCCCTTTGCTACAGTGGTGGGAGTGCTCTATTGCTAATGTTGTTTTGATAATGATTGAAGCATTTAAAAAAGTTGTTCTTTATTTTCAATCTTTGCATTGCCTCGTTTCCTAAATTTAATTTACTTAGATGTGCTTAGTAAAATGAGGCAGCACAATCACTTTTTGTTTCTGCTTAATTAATTCTTTCTGAAAAACTCCACTAAAAGTAGATTTTCCTTTCTCTTTTTCTTTTTCTTCTCCCCACCTTATAATAATGATGATGATAATAATAGTGAAGATTTATTAAGTGCCTACTATATGATGCTTACTTTTACATAATTATCTCATTTAATTTTACCAGTAGCCCTACGAGGTCTGTACTGTAATTATCTCCATTTTACAGACGAGGAAACTCATTGATGCCACAGCTTCTTCTGAGCCATCATATGACATGGCTTTGCTTGTTCTGAATGTACTTGAGGTAAAACAAAATTGAGAAGTTGAATTTATGGTTCTTGTGAAGAAAAATGGAATAGAATTCTGAATTTTTCATCATCTCACTACCACCTCTATACCTTCAAACCTTGAGTTCTATTTTCTTTGTAGAATTTTATTATGATTTTCAGCCTTGTACTATCAAGAAATATTTGGGGTACATCCAGGTCTTTTCCAGATGTTGGATAATTCTAGTCTTCCCCAAGGTACCACTGACTTTGAGTGATAATAGACTCTTTTATATGCAGCAATACCTTGCTTTTTTTGGAAGTTGCCTATCCCACAACTTGAACTCTCTTCATCAGAAAGGAAAAATAGTGGTTAAGCAGGAAATCACCTCATCTGAAAGGTTTTTGGGTCCTTGCTTAGAGCCTACTACTGTTCCATGTTTATGTGTAGTCTTCACACACTTGATTTTCTGGCTTTCTAGTGGGGGATCCAAGAACTCACTAAATGTGGCACTTGGGGACATTTAATAGAGGACCATACTCCTGCAGGCCACAGTGGCTCTTGTATTACATTAGGTCCAATGTTCACAGTGTGGTTACAAGTAAATAAGGAAAGTTCAACTTACATTCACCGTCCTTTTCTTAATATTTCCATTTTAAATGGCTAAAATGAATTTCCTCAGTGCTTAAGATCAGTGAAAGAAACACTGGACTTGGAGTCAGAAAATCTAAGTTCAAATTCTAGATCTGCATTTATGAGCTTTATGATTTGGGGCAGTTATTTAGATTCCAATAGCCTCAGTTTTCTTATCTGCAAAATGGACATAAAAATTGCAGTCCTGCTTACTTTTGTAAAGTAGAAATAATGAATGTGAAAGTATCTTGAAAACTGTAAAACACTATATGCATGCATTATCTAGACAGCTCATTTATGTGGACCGCTTCACCCCAGGTGGTGCCAAATAAATGATGCATTATCATTACAGACATTAACCTCGACAAGGCTGGAGTTCATGATGTACTTCAACAACTTTTGCCACTTATAGATGATATATATGCAAACAGCTCCAGTGTACAGACGAAAGAGTACTTAGGCAAAACACTCTTTGAGAAAAGGGTTTATTTTATGCACTCTTGGATGTGAAGCTGTACTGTTTGAAGTGTCAATACTGCCAGGAGTAATCCTTTTTTCAGCTTCCTGAAGCTTCTCTTCTGGCTAGTATCTGGTGTATTTCATATACGAATAAGCGGCTAGATCAGGAAGGGTTTGTCGGTTCAGGCCATATTTTAATTGCATTTTTTGGTCCACACTGTTATGGCAGAGAGGAGGAAAAGGTTGGTATAAGTCTGGAGATCTTCAGTTGATCCTCACTCAGTATTGGCAAGCTTGCTTTCTTCTACCTGCTTTCTGTGGAGATGAAAAAGACATCTCTGAATGCGGGGGAGGGCAATGTTTCTGTGCTTCTTCTGTTGTTTCTCTCCCTTATTTTCTGTTTCCATCAGCTCTTGGCAGTTTTTAGACTCTCTTCTGTCAGATTCCTGTCTCTCCCACTCCCCCTAAATAAAATTGACCTTGGTTAGAATACCCTTTTCTGTCAGCTCATAGCAATTTCTCCAGTCATTTCTGCTTGAAATAACTGTTTAGGGACATTATTCAAGCAAAGCTTTTTTCCTTCACAGTTAATATGTGACTCAATAATTGCTTGAATGTTGATAAACATGTTTTTGAGATTCAATCATTTGCTAATTTAGTTTTTATTATGTAGTGGGGATTTTAAGTGAGTACTGAGCCGTTTTTCTCCATTTCACAATTCTTTCCCCCTGACTAGCCTGACAGTTCTGCCCACACTCCAGCTCTGTGCAGGCTGAGCCCCATTGCATCCCCAACTCTAACTGCCCGCCAGTCTGTCACAACCCTTTCTTGGTTAAAAATAATGTATGGGAGAGAATAATTACATTGATGTCTAATCAAAACTTAATTCATTTGCCGGAGCTAAATATAATAGCATTAAACTAAATAGAATAATTTTAGGAACTCAAACCACGGCCATGAGTGAAGTTATATATCCTCAAAAATGTAAATTATTAATCAAACTGCTCATCTGTACAGCAAAGCTCTAGTAATCCCATTATAAAAGAGTGAATTTCTCATCAGAGCCCAGAAGATGCTGGCTTTAATTAGTGGACTTTTATGGCACCAACTCAAAGGCATATTTTGGTTACAAAGTTTTTAAAAATGCAATTCTTTAATTATTAGGGTTATTGGAAAACCAACTGGAAACTGAGTGTTTAAAGCCATTTCAGTTTTAAAGTAAAAACTTTTGGATTAAATTCGGTCTCAAAATTCTGTGGCTTTAGTAGAGCCAGAGGCTGGGGGAGCTATAAACCTTTCCTGGGCCCTCTATTGATTTAGAAGTCAGTCATTAGGCTGAAAACTGTTTAATGAAAAGAGCTTAGAAAAACGACTCAATGTGCAGCCGGAGACCATTCTGGGGCCAACCATGAGGTGAGGAGATTATGCAGATGAACTCTTTTACCCCAGCCCATCGCCCCTGATTGAACAAGGTCCTGAACTCATGCCCTTGATTTAACAGGGCTCTGAACTCACCTCCTCTTGCTGTCATCATCACTGCCCACCTTTCTCACTAGTGGGATCAACAAAGCACATTAAAGGACAGTGTCCCTGCCCTCTAGAAGCTTCCAGGAAAAACACCACTTTTGCCTAGAGTGCTTACTCTCTACCTCCCCACCAGCCCCCAAAGTGGGATTTGTTTGCTTTCTGAAAACATATGTTCCTCCTCTTCTTTCTGTCTCACTGAGTTGAAGTACCTGATATTGGAGTAATGAAGCATATGTTTGAGAGATTTGAATTCTCTTGTCAGTAGAGTGGAGGTAGAAACAATTTCCCTCTAAGCTGGAAGTGGTAACATAGAAATTAAAAGCCTCTTTCCTTCTATTGACTTGAGATGCTTCCAGGGGCTGAGGCACCTGTATTGCTCCTTTTCCTTCATTGTACTTTTTAGTCACCAGCTCTCATTTCTTCCTGCATCCTTCCCACGTCATTTTCCTACATTCCAACTGAGACCCCCTATGGGTCTCAGTTATCTCATTTATCATATGCAGATACCTTTTGACTTTAGTTCCTCTCTGATTTCAGTTCCAGGCTCCATCAGCTAACATCTAGACTACCAGCAAATGTATACCTGGGTTACATGCCTTTAGCCTCCCTTGCTTCCCAGTTCAGCAATGGAGTGTAATGATTAAGAATGCAGGCTCTAGGGGGCATTTTGACAGGGTTTGAATGAGTCTGGGTGGGGGTAGGCAGGCTGGTATGGAGAGAAGAAAGCTGAGGGCTTGGGTGAGGATTAGAAACCTCCTTTCTGGGGCCAGGCGCGGTGGCTCAAGCCTGTAATCCCAGCACTTTGGGAGGCCGAGACGGGCAGATCACGAGGTCAGGAGATCGAGACCATCCTGGCTAACATGGTGAAACCCCGTCTCCACTAAAAAAAACTAGCCGGGCGAGGTGGCGGCGCCTGTAGTCCCAGCTACTCGGGAGGCTGAGGCAGGAGAATGGCGTAAACCCGGGAGGCGGAGCTTGCAGTGAGCTGAGATCCGGCCACTGCACTCCAGCCTGGGCGACAGAGCGAGACTCCGTCTCAAAAAAAAAAAAAAAAAAAAAGAAACCTCCTTTCTGAACATGTACTGTATTGGAGAGAGATGAATGAGAAGTTTTCTGTTCTCAAGTGTTTTACTTATCTCATTTAAACCTCACAACAACCCTAGGAGGTGGGTACTTTCGTTAGTCTCATTTTATCACTGACAAAATGGAGGCTTAAAGAGATTAGGTGACTTGTTTAAAGTAGCACCCAGTAGATGGCAGAGACAAGAACTGAATGCAGGAAGTACAACTCCATAGCCTGTGCCCTTAAAACAGTGCTGTATGTGTTATACAGCCTCTGTGTATTTTATCTCATGGTCATAAGCAGTCTCCTCAATTCTAGCTGTCTTCCTTGCAAGGGAACTCTATTGTATTTAATTAAAAAAACATTGGCTGAGCATGTCTAAAGGCAGGTACCGTGGGGGATTCAAAGAGAAAACTACCTCATGCCTATCTTCAAGTAGATCAAAATTCAGAAACCCAGACATTTGTATACAAATAACTTGGGTACAAGACATCCTAAGAGAAATGTAAGAGAAAACCTTAGCAGTTTTCTAAGGGGAGTACAGGTGGATCCAGGTTTTGTAGTGCTCAAAACTTATATAATTGGGGGACCTTCTTTAAGAAAAAGAAGACAATAAAAAATACAAAATGCTCATGGCTCTTCTGTGACAGACTGTACAAGTTCAGGGTCCCTATAGCTGAAGTTTCATTGTTTAACAGAAAAGTAACTTTTTTTTTCTTTTTTCTTTTTTTCTTTTTTTTTTTTTTGAGACGGAGTCTCGCTCTGTCACCCAGGCTGGAGTACAATGGCCTGATCTCAGCTCACTGCAACCTCCGCCTCCTGGGTTCAAGCGATTCTCCTGCTTCAGCCTCCTGAGTAGCTGGGAGTACAGGCGCCCGCTATCACACCTGGCTAATTTTTGTATGAAAATTCACATAAAGATGGTAGTGTGGGGTTGGAAGACATTAACTCCAACCAGAGGGTAGAGGTTCTTGGAGGAGACTGGCTGTATGAATTCTCCAGATAGACACGCTGTTGATCAAGGAGAAGAATGGAGGAGGGAGTTGGGTAAATCAGTGCACATCTTTTTCTCAATTAAACTCAAACTCATTATTATTATTATTATTATTATTATTATTATTATTATTTGAGACAGGTTCTCTCTCTGTTGCCCAGGCTGGAGTGCCGTGGCACTATCTTGACTCACTGCAACCTTCGCCTCCCGGGCTCAAGGGATCCTCCCACCTCAGCCTCCTGAATAGCTAGGACTACAGGAACGTGCCATCACACAGGGCTAATTTTTGCATTTTTTTGTAGAGATGGGGTTTCGCCATGTTGCCCTGACTGGTCTCAAACTTCTGGGCTCAAGCAATCTGCCCGCCTCGGCCTCCCAAAGTGTTAAAATTACAGGTGTGAGCCACCATGCCTGGCTGGCCAAATTCAAATTATTAATTGCCTATTAGATACCAGCCTTTCTGGACTCCTTGTCTATACCTGTAGTCTCTCACTTAGACTTCTCTCTTGAAAGGGCCAAACACCTAGGAGGCAGCAAGGGGCATAGTGTGATGGCCATGTGATCTGGCTTCAGGCAGGCTGGTGTCTAAGTCCCAACTCTGCCCTTTCCTCTCTTTGTGACCAAGGGCAGGCCACTTCTCTCTGAGCCATTCATTAAAGAAAATTAAATCAGATGAGTGCTGTGAAGAACTCAGCTCTATGCTGGCCCATAGGAATCAAACGCATGGTAGCCATTGTTTTCATTATTCCCTCTTGTGTATTTATAAGCATACTTATGTATGAAATATAATTTTTTTTTTTTTTTTTTTTTTTTTTTTTGAGACGGAGTCTCGCTTTGTCGCCCAGGCTGGAGTGCAGTGGCCGGATCTCAGCTCACTGCTGCAAGCTCCACCTCCCGGGTTTATGCCATTCTCCTGCCTCAGCCTCCCGAGTAGCTGGGACTCAGGCGCCCGCCACCTCGCCGGGCTAGTTTTTTGTATTTTTTTAGTAGAGACGGAGTTTCACCGGGTTAGCCAGGATGGTCTCGATCTCCTGACCTCGTGATCTGCCCGTCTCGGCCTCCCAAAGTGCTGGGATTACAGGCTTGAGCCACTGCACCCGGCGAAATATAATATCTTTGCTTTACAGTAATGAATGTCACATATCTGGCATATATACATTTTAAAATAATTTTTTATGTTTTATTATAATTAATGTCAAAATGTGCTAAATACCCACTCATGATCCTATCATTCAGAGATAACCACTTGTAACATTTTTGTGTGTTTTCTTTTCTCTCTCTGTGTGTATGTGTATATTTAAAACCGTACAGTATACAGTTTCTAAATGGTCCCCTAGTGGTCTGAATGAGTTAATGTAGCCTTTAGATCTAACCAGCAAAGGGAGACTGATTCCACTGGATTACATCAAGAGAGGAAGGAGAACAAAAATGTTGAAAGGAAATTGTTATGCTTATGACACTCCTCTCCTTTGGTAAAAGTTCTTTAGCATATAGTTCTGAACCCAATTAACTGAAATGTCATTATTGGATTGCATTTCTTCCCTCTCCTGGGAACCTGTGCTTTTCCTTTCTAGCACTCATCAGGTTGCAGTGGTACATGAGCATGTATGCTTATTTGATTAACATGGGTATCCTTTACTAAAGAATGAGCTTTCTGTGGATAGGCCTTGTGTCTATTCTACCATATCCCTCTGTTCCCAGGTGAGACAGTAAACTCTCAGTAAATGTTTGAATGAACACATATATATATACATACACTCTCACACAAAATTAGAATAAGTAGTATTGATAGAAATAGATTCCTAACTGTTCCCCTTCCCCTGCAACAACTGCCAGTATGACCAAACAGAGAAGAAAAGATAGGTCCTGTTGCCTGCAGCATTTACTTCTAGGTTTTAAAAGCTGCTCATACATAAGATCTTAAAAGTCTGGATAATGGGGTTTTTCTTGCCCATTGAGATGGAACATCTGTTTCTCTAAGCCTCTGCCTCAGCTTCCGGCCTCATAACTCCGAGGCTTGCTGGTTGTCTTTTCTTCCAGCATGACCTAGGCTCTTCCCAGAACGCTGTGAACAAGATTCAGTGCCACAGATTTGCACCTTGTGAATAAGAACCTGTCAGCTTGTCCAAATACATTCTTGTGTGTCCTACCACCCTTTCACAAGAACCTGAAGGGAAGAGAAGCTCGCTTTTCTTGAAAGCCTTGTAGCAAGCAGACATACTTGTATTTACTTGGATCTTGACAGCTTCCCTTCAAAAAGGTGGTATTAATCCCATAAGGAAACTAAAACTAAGAGAGTTTAGTAATGTAGGCAACTTAACCCAATGCTAAATAGTTGAGTTGCTAGATCCAAGACTGCTGAAATTAAATTGTGCTATTCTCCTATAGTGCTATGTGTTCTCTCTCAATATTGTTGCTAGTGCATCAAATTTGGAGACTAGTCACATAACCTTACCTTTCCTTAGAGTTTTATATTTGATATTTTAGTGGAAGGCACAATGTCAGAATAGATAGTCTTTTGAGTCAAATAGTCCTGTATTCAAATACTCTTGTTACTCACTAGTTATGTAACCCCCTTTTACAAAATGAGGATAATAATTACAACCTTACAGCACTGCTGTGAAAGTGAGCTATAAATTGTGTCAAACATTTACCATATTGCTTGGTATAGAATAGGTGCTTAATAAATGGCAACTATTGCTACTCTTCAAAGTTAAAAGTTAAGGTACTCATTCTTATATCTGTTTATAGTTGTTCTTCCTTTATCGACTCTAATAAATTGGGATTTGACATGGGTGTAGGAATTTGGTCAGACACAGGTGGGACTAAGGTTGACTCAAGTTTAAAAAAGGACTTGTCAAATCAATGAATAGTTTAAACAAAATTGTAGAGAGGAGTCATTAACCAATTTAAAAGAATAAGTTTTTAAATAAAATTTTTAGTGTGCATTAAAAAAACCAATAATCATAGGTTCATTAGAAAGTATTGTTATCTATTTGTTAAGGCAGGTTTCTAGAGACCAATGGATTGTTTATTTATTCCTGATTATGTGAGACCTTGAAAGTAGTACAGCAGTATTTATTTCAGGATAATCTTTTTTTAAAATAAGTTTTTACTACACAAATAAGTATTTCTTTTTTAATTAGAGAAAATGAAGAAACCACAAAGAAATAAAAAAAGTGGAAAATAAAATGACCCTGATTCTACCCACTAGAGGATAACTACTGTTAACATTTTGACATATCATCTTGCATACTTTTTATTCATACATATGTGTACGTATAGTTTTTAAAAAATTGACTATACTGCTTTTTCATGTAGCCATCTTTCCATGTCAATAATATGCTTCTGTAACACAATATAAATATAGTATCTAGGGGCTACCCTTTACTTAGTACTGTGGATATTTCATATGTTATTAATCTAACCCTCTCTATTGTTGGAAATGTAGGTTGCTTTCCGTAAGCCACAGTGAACTAAATAATGTCCATGTAATTAAATATTTATGCACATCCTTAATGATTTCCTCAGGATAAATTCCTGGAAGTGAAATCACTGGGTCAGAGGCTATGCAGTTTTTAAGATTTCTCACATTTATTGCCTATTTGATTTCCATAAAGTTTGTATGTGCTTTCACTTTACTTCTTTTTAAAAACTTTTTAAGTTTTAATTTTTGTGGGTACATTAGTAGGTGTAAATATTCATGGGGTACGTTACATGTTTTGATACAGGCATACAATGTGAAATGGAGATTAGCAGTGTAAGAATGTCCATTTTCCTATTTGCCCCTTGCCATTTTATCATAATCCCAGTTTGGGTGAAAAAAATAGTACTCTTTGGTTGCCAGTGAGATTTGTTGATCATTTGTACCTTTTATTTTGTGATTTTTCTCACTAATATTCTTTCATTTGGAAAAATTTAAGTATACCGTGTCCCTTACTAGTTGTCCTTTTCTTACTGATTTGTAACAAACAGTTCTTTGTATATTCAGAATGCTAGCCCATTTTGTATAAGTTGCTTTAACTGATTTGTTAATTCAAGTTTTTGGTTTTTTGTGGGGTTTTAAAAATACTTTCAGTCAAATGTATCAATATCTTAATTTGGTTTCCAATATATTCTTTGATTCTTTACTAATTGATATTGGCCTTAGCATGAGTCAAAGATGTGTTCTATTTCCTATTCTGACACCAGCTGTGTGGAAATAGGTAGGTAATTCAGTCTCTAAGTTTGTTTTCTTATATGCAAGACACCTGACCTGCCAACCTGCTGGAGTTCTTGAGGATCAAAAGAGGTAATATATATGAAAATACTTTGAAAGTTTTAATGACTATTGTAGTTGTTATTCAGTTGTCCCTTGAGACTTATCAGTCTGTACTATATCAGCATTGCCTTTCTTCCTCTGGATCTGAAACCTTTCTGGCCTTTTAGTAGGAAGTAATTTGGTCTAGAAATGCACTGGAGCCTGTGCCCTGGTAGCTGGAAAAGTGCTCTAGAGGGTGGTGAAATGTAGCCTGCCACCAGTCTCTGCCTGGAGTGTGGATTCTGGGCATCCTTCCCAGCTGGGGAAATGGGCCCTGGAACTATTCTTTGATGTAATGTGTGTGTTTACTCCTACATGCCCCAGTCCTTGAAGGGTAGCTTAAGAAACCCAGTCAGTGAGGCCAAAGTGCTTGTTCTACCAACAGAGTAGTAGGTGGGGGAAAACCCCAAAGATTGCTATCCACGCTCCTCTTCTTTGGTGCCTGGAAAAACAGTACTCTTTCTAGCAATTAACATTTGAAACAGATATACTGGCCTGTCAGATAAATCAGTGGCTTAGCATTGTTTCGTGGTACAATTTCTGGAAAGAGTTGTTTATTAGGAAAATCTTTTTAAAAATTGTGAGATGACCATAGTTCTCCCTCTCTAAATGCCAGATTAAAAAAAAAAACAAAAAACAGAGAGACAGGAAAAACAATTAAAGTATCTCATGCATCAAAGTAATCATTAGTGGAAAACAAAGTATGTTCTTTCTGGCAATCTCTGCCAGATGGTTGAGATGGCTTATAGTGGAAGAAGAGGCTTAAATGACGCACATATTATTTCAAATATAACCTTGAGGTTTTTTGTTTTTGTTTTGATGGGAGGAGAAGATAGTGTAAACTTGCAAAAAATTAAGCCTTCTTGAAGGTCAGAGACCTCTGGAAGTTTGGTGAGGTTAGACATTTTAACTTACCCGGATTACTTCAGTGAAGGAGAAATAAAGTTAACTAATCTTACTAAAAGTGTACTATGTGCTAGACTTGAGTAATCTTCGTAATGGTAATAACACAATTAGGTATTATTATCCCCATTTTACAGATGTGGAAACTGGGGTTAAGAGCTATTAAGCAATTTGTCCAAGGCCCATGTAACCAGCAAGTGGCAGCATTAAGTTTCTAACTTCAAAGTCATTGCCTTTTTCATTGAGCCACATGGTCTCCCTTGGAGTTAGAAGATAAAAATAAGCTTTAAAACTCCTTAAAATGATCATAGATGGTTTTGAAAAATCGAAAGTGCTGTTAGGAATCTGTACAGTAATGGAGAAATAAACAAAACACCCCAAGAATGGCCCCAAACTTTTATTTGGCAGAAGGCTTCAAATTCCATTGATATGAAACAATTCTCTGTAGGGACATACTAGGGTGAGTTAATTGTACCCTGAGTATTCTATGGCAGGGTGGCAGCCTTTCCTATTGCCTCATAAAGAATCGCACACACACCCTTCAGAGTTCATTTTAGTACTTTTCAGCCTGACATCTAAAGGGGCTGCTACCCTGACAAACACAATCTGGCCAGATGTTATTATTTTGCACTACATTTAATTTCTTCCTGCCAAAGATTTAGGCTTCTTTTCCCTGATAAAGATCAGGGGAAATTGTCTGGTATTTACAAAATCCCATCCAGGCGTATCTGTTACAATGTTCACTTAGCAAAGTTTATTAGATTATTAGGGCTTTAAACCCTTGGGCTCTTTCGTTATTGAAATTAAAAAAAGAAAAACCCAAACATCTTCAACAAATTTAAGTGGTATAATTAGACCCTGGACTTGTCTTACAGGCATTTTAGAATTATGAAAATGATTTAAATAGTATTTGCTTCCTGAGAAACTTGCAGCATTCGACAGGGATGAAAGGAAAGCAGTTATGCTCCTTTGGTCTCCTAAGTTAATGGGGAAAGTGATATCTGGAACTGAAATAAATTTGCTATAGTCGTATGGAGAAATTACTCCCATAAGTAGTTAGCCATACCACACAGGGCCTCTCTTTCTTGGCCTAGTTAAAATGTAGCCACTGTAATGTTAGAGGAACATGTGGGTCTGTCATTTCCTTGCTCATGAAGTCTACTTAGAGTAAACACTGAACTAGACTCCTGAAGCTCTAATTTTTGCTTATATACACTATACTAGACATGTAAAGAAGACAGTAATAGAAATATTCAATATTTTCAAGGTATAATCAATTATAATTTATATACACTGCAGTTTTCCTTAAAGGATTTCAATGTGCCTCGCATGCAATAATTGTATTTTCAATCATTTCCAGTTGAAAATTGGTGGCACGATTGTTATTTTCTCTACTGTCTGAATGTAGACATGGAAGAATTTAGACAGTGACCTGACCTAATCAACATAAGGAGCCAGTAGCTGGTCTGGAACTTGAGCTAGTAGGATGTACATGAGAGAGGTGACCTAGTAGAAAGCAATGTAATTATGCTTATTTGTTTTGGGGAGTGAGGTGGGGGTAGCTACTAATTCAGGCACCCAAATCCTGTAACATTAAACTTTGCTTAAGAAAGGAGAATTATTTAAGAAAATTGAATGGAAGTTTTTGTTACATACGCCAACTTGAGTATTTTCTTCTATTGTACATTTACTTGGTGCCAGACGAGATTTTCAACAAATTGTGAAAGCCCAGATCTTTAGAGACTATGTTAGAAATGTCTCACAATTAAGCAGGACCATTTTTCTTCTTCTTTTGAAGGCGGTCAGAAGTCTTTTATGTGAAAACTGTAACAATGCAAACATATGTTTGTACATTAACTATACAGGCAATAAATGCTGAAATGGCAGAAGTGAACTCAAGGCAGGAGGTAAATATTTTGTAAAAATTAATGATCTAGAGTGAACTCTCATTAACTTGGGCTCTGTTAATTTGAATATTGTGATAGTTTGACTTGGGCTGAAGTTTACTTTCATCCCATTTATGAAGAAAGAATCTGCTAACAAATTAATAGTGTATATAAGATTGCAGGAAGTCATGTTTAACTTGCTTGAAGGACTTGAGCAAGCCCATTAATTGAGGTTGCTAATTACAATGAGCTTTGCTTATTAAAGCAAACCTGATAGAACCTCTACTTGCAAACACTTTATTAGCAGTGAGTTTAAGTTACTCTAGGTATGGAAAAATAATAAAAGGCAGTGTAGTGTTTAAGAGAACAGATTCTGGAATAAATTGACTTGGGTTTGAATCTTGTTACCTGGGGGAGTCTACCAAACCTCTCTAACTCCCAATTTGTTCATCTCTAAAACAATAATAGGACCTAACCTTACATGGTTTTTTTGTGAGGAATAAATGATATGATGCATATAAAACTGAATTTAGGGTGGTGCCTAGTATATAGTGAGTGCTCAATGAATGTTAGCTTGTGTTTGTTATTTTTGGAAAGTAGTTATAAATCCCACTTCACCATCCTTCCCTTCATCAATTTGGCTTAGTGAAGATCCAGGAAAACATCCTGTTTGTTGAGCTAGTTGTTCCTGAATTTGAATGAGCAGCCATCTGGGGACAGTAACTTCATAAAATGGTCTACCTGTTCTGTGGGCCAAATATGCACATGGAAAGAGATGATCGTTGGGTCTATAAGTCTTTTCAGTTTCCCAGGAGGGAAATTTGTATTGAACATGTTTTATGTTATAAGCTTAGTTGACCATGAATTGATATTGTGAAGTTATTATAGAGCCTGAAAAATACCAAGAGTTTATATGTCTAAATATTTTATTACAACATTTCTAATATTGTTCCTCTTCTGCTATCCTGCTGATAAGGACACTTTACTACATAAATAATAGGTGTTTGTTTTAGAAGAGAAGTTACTAAGTTCTGATAAATATAAAATAGAACATAAAAATCACCCAGAATCCTAACATCCAGAGATCACTATGGTGAGCGTAGGCTTTCTCATTTTTTTCCTGCATATTTCATACATGTAGGTTTTTTTTTACAACAATAAAATTGTACTGTACACATTCAAAGCAATGCTGATGATAAACCAAAGAGTGTGTGCATACTCTCTACAGTTATTTTCAGATGTGGTTTAAAATAGGGGTATTAATTTGTAATCACAAGATGGACTTGAAGTTGAAAAAATGCATATAATTTTCTATCTGAGAGTCTGCCTCAAATCTATTTCTATTGACACCAATAGAAATTTAGCCCAGAGAATATAGCTTCAATTATCTTTGTAGGTTTATTATAATTAAGAATGGATGCGTGTGTGTGTGTCTTTGTGTGTGCACATGTGCTGTGTGTGTCAGGTGGAGACTTTTCCCTGTTGTGGGGTCTGGTGACAAGAATATTAGACTGGGAGTAAGAGGACATGGATTGTGGCTCCGATGCCATCATGACTCACTGGATGACCTTGGACAATCAATTTCATTTCTCTGAGCTTTGGTTTTCCCATATATAAGATGTGGGGTTAGACCAGATAATTTCTACAGCCCCTTGCAGCTCAAAGAGTCTGAGTGTTTAAAAAAAAAAAAATCAAACCTGTCTGTCTGTCTGCCTGGAAGAACCCGAGGCTCTGTGGATATCTTCCTAAAGAGAGGAGGGGTGATGAATTTCAGCAGTTTCTTTGGCGCCAGATAGACCAAAGGCTGTAATTTTTAGCCTATCAGGCGTTTGACTTTTGAAAGTGCTAAATTCTCCATTAGGAGTAAATGTGGAAGCTCCAGGTTATTTATTGTTATTTACACTTTCCATTCATAACTGTCAGTGTCAGAGGCTCTGTCAACATCACTGCGTCAATCAGGTTAGCTTTAATCAGTTTAGTGGTGGCTAAGTCACAAATATATCAAATAGCCAATCAAAATGCAGGAGCCCTCTAAAGCCCGACTGAATTATTTATTTTGTTATGATGAAAATGTCTGGGCTTTATTGGGTTTTCTTTGAAGAACTTGATTCAGCTTGAAGTCTAGAAGATAAAAGATCAGTGATTGTCTCTCAGATTTTTATTCTGCCTTCCTTCAAGGCTTTTCATTTTTCACAAGCCGTTGTTAGTACTTTTAAGTCAAGGTGAGAGAGCTGTGATATTTTTTATCCTAGGGGTTTAGGCACGTGTGGAAAACTTTTACCTTTGATTTCTTGTCCTGTTTATGTCATGTGCAAGGTGTGTGACCTTGAGCTAACCACTTAACCTGTCTGGGCCTCATTTTCTTCATCTATAAAATGGAGATAATTCTAATCTTACCTAAATCTCAAATTGTTATGAGACTCAGGCCAGGCATGATGGCTCATGCCTGTAATCCCAGCATTTTCTGAGGCTGACGCAGGTGGACTGCTTGAGCTCAGAAGTTCAAGAACAGCCTGGGCAACATGGTGAAACGCCATCTCTACCAATAATAATAATAATTAGCTGAGCACGGTGGCATATTCCTGTAGTCCCAGCTACTTGGGAGACTGAGGTGGGAGGATCACTTCAATCTGGGAGGCAGAGGTTGCAGTGAGTCGAGATCATGCCCCTGTACTCCAGCCTGGGTGACAGAGCGAGACCCCATCTCGAAAAAAAATTGTTATGAAACTCAAATAAGATAATGCTTTAGTTGTCATATAAACGTGAGGTTTTATTATTATCATTAGCACTGTTATTTAGGCCTTCTGTAGGTAGGTCTGACATAGTATAACATATATAGTCCTGAAAAGTTACTTGGAAGTCAGTTTTGTAAATCAAAACTCTTCTGTGCCTTACATGATACTCTCATATATTATCACAGAAAATTACATCCTGCAGACGTCATGAAAAATTAAAGCATTCAACAAACTTTAAAAAATCATATTGAACTGAAAACCGAATGATTTTCAAATATAATGTGAGCACTGCAAATCATTAAATACAATGCTTTAAAAAATAGCTCTAGAGACTCTGAAAAGGGAAATAATTCATCTTGCTTCCAAAATGCTCAGGGCCTTTTGGGGGGTAGAATGGATGGGGGAGTGGGCGGTTGGCAGTGGGAGGTCAGAGAGAGAAGAAGACAGAAGAGAAAGACATTTAAAATATAGCTGTCCTGCACAATTCTTTCTGTGTCAGTCCAAGTAGCTGTTTCCAACCCCCACCACACACTTATTATTCCTTTCCCAGACATCTTTAATACAGATGGTGAAACTGTAGTAGAAATGTGCCTTTGTACTTACAAGAAAGTTGTATGCCCCCTCTAAGAATCACTTTTGTTTTCTTTATTCTGCCGAGCCATTCAGAGGCCCTGATTACCAGCATAGCAGGAAAGAAAAGAGATAAATACCTAGCTCCAAAGCAAAACACAAAGGAAGCAAGATTAGAAAATTGAGAAGTGTGGAGGGGGAACATGTGAGTATAGTAACATGATCACTAGTAGGAAGGAAGTGTTTCAGATTTACCTACTGAATTATCTCATGTTTAAGTTGAGTCATGGCTAATTAACTTTCATGTGCTAAAGCAAATTTGTATGTACTGAGCATGTTCTGAGAGTGACTTTTATTAAAAATGGAAGAGCTAGACATTTTCTATATTCCTGATGTGATTGAAGCTGTGTCTCCAGGAGTGATTTTTCAGCCCTGTCTAGTTGCAAGGCTGTATTAGGTCATTCTTGCATTACTATAAAGAAATACCTGAGACTGGATAGTTTATAAAGAAGGCCAGGCATGATGGCCCATGCCTGTAATCCCAGCACTTTGGGAGGCTGAGGAGGAGGATCACTTGAACCCAGGAGTTCGAAAACCAGCCTGGGAAATGTGGTGAAACCCCGTCTCTATTAAAAAAAAAAATTAGCTGGGTGTGGTGGCACACGCCTATAGTCCCAGCTACTGGAGAGGCTGAGGTAGGAGGATCTCCTGAGCCTGGGAGGTCAAGACTGCAGTGAGCTGTGATCGCCCCACTGCACTCTAGCCTGGGCAACAAAGTGAAATCCTGTCTCAAAAAATGTATGTGTGTGTGTGTGTGTGTGTGTGTGTGTGTGTGTGTGTATATATATATATATATATATATATATATATATATATATATATATATATATATATATATATAAAGTTTGGCTGGGCTTGGTGGCTCACACCTGTAATCCCAGCACTTTGGGAGGCTGAGGCGGGTAGATCACCTGAGGCCAGGAGTTCGAGACCAGCCTGACCAACATGATGAAACCCCATCTCTACTAAAAATGCAACATTAACCAGGTGTGGTGGTGCATGCCTGTAATCCCAGCTACTTGGGAAGCTGAGGCAGGAGAATCGCTTGAACCCAGGAGGCAGAGGTTGCAGTGAGCCAAGATTGCACCACTGCACTCCAGCCTTGGCAACAAGAGTGAAACTCCATCTGAAAAAACAATAATAATAATAATAATAAATAAAAATAAAATTTATAAAGAAAATAGGTTTATGCTGGGTGCAGTGGCTCACGCCTGTAATCTCAGCACTTTGGGAGGCCAAGGTGGGTGTATCAGGAGTTCAAGACCAGCCTGGTCAAGGTGGTAAAACCCCATCTCTGCTAAAAAGAAAAAAATACAAAAATTTAGCTGGGCATGGCGGCACATAGCTGTAATCCCAGCTACTCAGAAGGCTGAGGCAGGAGAACTTCTTGAACCCGGGAGGTGGAGGTTGCAGTGAGCTGAGATCTCATCAGTGCACTACAGCCTGGGCAACAGAGTGAGACTCCATCTAAAAAAAAAAAAAAGAAGAGGTTTAATTGGCTCACAGTTCTGCAGACTGTACAGGAAGCATAGTACTGACATCAGTTTCTGGGGAGGCCTCAGGAAGCTTTTACTCATGGTGGAAGGTGAAGCAGGAGCTTGCAACATCACGTGGCGAAAGCAGGAGCAGGAGAGAGAGAGTGAGCGGGAGAGGGGCCACACACTTTTAAGTTATCAGATCTCCAGAGAACTCGCTATTGTGAAGACAGCACAAAGCCACGAGGGATCTGCCCTCAAGATCCAAACACCTCCCACCAGGCCCCACCTCCAGCATTGAGGATTACAGTTCAACATGAGATTTGGTCCGGGACAAATATCCAAACTATAGCAAAGGCCTTTGGGAAGCTCAGCCCATAGAGAAATCTTAGAATACTTAGATTCCGGTTCCTAGTTGGTCATTTTCAGGCTCTGGGTCCTGCAACAAGCTATCTGAACACCTTGGGGATCCTCTTCTAAACCCGCAGGTGAGGCTAGGTCTCCTTGCCACCCTGCCTAGTCCCCATCCCACCTGCCCCACACCATGTTCCCTTGCTCTATGTTGGCATCTCTAGGTTTCTAGTAACCTAGAAATGATGTGATTTGGATGGGTTGGAGAATGTCTGTCCCCTTCACAGGACTGAAAGCAACTCAAGGGTCTGTTTTGAGTTCATCTCTGTATCTCCGCCCCCTTACTCAGTGTTGGTAGGTAGATATATATAGTAGATTTTCTAAATGTTTGTTGAGCTTTAATTTCCCAAAACCTTGGATTTCTAACCTATAAAATGGAGTTATTACATGTCTAGTCCATATTCTTATATTAGTTATAAGAATATGAAGATGTATATGTAAAATTGCATATTAAACCAAATAGTGCTATATGCACACTTGTATAAGGGGCTCTTATTAATTAGGGTTATTATGCATAATTCACATTTTAAAATATAAGGCTGTTTTCCAACAGGAAATCAGGCAAATTAATTTTCTTTGTCCAGCACATTGGTTCTTAACTTGGGTCCATTAATAGGTTACAGTGGTTCTTTGAAGCCCCTGAAATTTTATGTAAAATTTTTTTGTATATGTGACTTTTTTCCTGGAGAGAAAGCACATAGTTTCATTCAGATTCATAAAGGGGTCTATGCCTCCCAAACAGTTAAGGACCACAGGGCTAGCTAATCTCTAAAACTCCATTCCACTCTAATTTGGTTTTATGAAAAATCCCAGTCTGAACAAATAGATTCAAATTATTATTATTTAATGGACTCAAATAAGCAGTCTCAGTTATTTTAACAGCAGTAAACTCAGGATTCTTAGATTTAATAATATCCATCTGGGTACTGATTGCTGGCATATTCTGCTACCATTCAGATTTCTACTTGGCTTAAGGGAAGAACTGTTATTTTACATGTTGCCTCCCATGTTCTTTCTCAAGCATAGTTATTTTGACCTCACCTATGTTGCTTTTAAGAGGGGCTGGTTTGGGGCCTGCAGAATTAGAAGCTTTACCCTTGTGTTTGTCAACTGAGTATAATAAACATCTTTTAAAGAAACCCAACAACAATAGCAAAGGTATAGCCCAGTGGAGGCATTAAGGGAGTTGCACCATTTAGAAATCCAGCTGTGTTTGTTCTGATTATAATCAGGCTACTGTCTACCATTTAGTTCTCTTGGGAAGTGATACAGTTAAAATCCCAGCATCTGTAGAAATAGCAAGTTTATTCACTCAGTTATGTACACTGAGCTTTCTGTTTTAATAAAGAGAGTGGGGTACAATGATCAGATTAAGGAATATGGGCAATTTTTACATTGAGCAGAAGGAAGCAGTCCTCCAGTGTGTTTTAGAATCCTATTCATTGCTGACACTGGGAGAAGACTGCTGACAATATGGGTAAGCTAACCTTGATCTTTTGGAGGGGAGCCTCTTCCAACCATTTAGAACAGTACGGTGGGAGGAAAACAAAACAAAACAAAAAAACATACCACAGAGTAGGAGGTGGAAAATAGAGTTTATATTCCCGGCTCTGCTATGAAGCCAATAGTGTGACACCAGGCATGTCTTCTCCTGATGCTGAGCCTTGTGGGCTAGCTGTCGTTTAGGGCTTAGTCCTTAGTCCTTAGTCCTTCCAGGGCTATTGTAATTGTTGTTAATAATAATTAGGAATAATAGTGAGAGTTTCCATATATTGTCTACTATGTGCCACTATGCTAGAGGGTTTTAATACATTTATTTAATCCCTGCGGTAATCCTGTTAAATAGGTAACATTGTCTTCATTTGATGTATGAGGGAAATGGAAGCTCAGAGAGGGTGAGCAACTTGTTCATGTCCTATCTTCTGCCCGCTCCTTCCTGGGTCCTTCTACTCCCATAGCCAGTGGTCACCAAGTCCTGTTGGTTATCACTGCCCTGGTTTCAGCCCTCAGCTCTATCCTGAGGATTTAATTGCTTACTAACCAGCCTCCCTGCCTCAAGTTTTATACCCTTCCTTTAACATCTGTCAGGTTTTAAGACGTAACTGAAGTACAACGTTCTCCAGGACACCTTCCCTGACTACCCCATTCACTGGATTAGGTTACCCTCCTTTGTGTCTCATAATACCTTGTATATCTCTTGTGTGCTTCATTAAAAATAACAATAGCAAATATTTAATGAGTATGTACTATGTACTGAGTATCATTAGAAGCTCATTATATGCATTAACACAACGAATCCTCACAACAACCCTATATAGTAGGTACTGTTAGTACCATGTTTTACAGATGTTCAGTAACTTGCCATGATTTGAACCCCAGACACTCTTATTTGAGTGCCTGGTCTCTCAGTCTCTGCTTGATACTATCTGTTGCCTCAAGTACTGCTTTCACCAGGAAGATGTCTATGGTTCATTTCTAAATTACTTTAAAAAATAATTTGTGGTCGGGCACGGTGGCTCATGCCTGTAATGCCAGCACTTTGGGAGGCTGAGGCAGGTGGATCATGAGGTCAGGAAATCAAGACCATCCTGGCCAACATAGTGAAACCCCGTCTCTACTAAAAATACACAAAAATTAGCCAGGCGTGGTGGCATGCACCTATAGTCCCAGCTACTTGGGAGGCTGAGGCAGGAGAATCGCTTGAACCCAGGAGGTGGAGGTTGCAGTAAGCCAAGATCGCACCACTGCACTCCAGCCTGGTGACACAGCGAGACTCCATCTCAAAAAAGAAAGAGAAAATTGTATTTGTAAAACTCTACATTAAAGTTTGAAGCTGAAAATGATCAGTTCTCAGGCATTTCTTATAGACTTGAAGTACTAAAAAATAATGGTAAGATCAGATCATTCCACACTTACATAAAACTAAATATTTTAAAACATTTCTGCTTCCATGAGACACATAGTCCCTATTTTCCAAGTAGGAAAACCAAGGATAGAAGATGAGAAGTGATTTGTCTAAAGCGGGGTTTTCCAGTATTGGCATTATGAACATTTGAACATTTGGGACAAGGTAATTCTTTGTCATGGAGGTTGTCCTGTGCATTGTAGAATGTTTAGCAGCATCCCTGGCCTTGACCCACAAGATGCCAGGAGTATCTCCCTCCAGTTGTGACAACCAAAAATGTCACCAGACAGTGTGGCATTCGAGGCAAACAGTCTCTGGGGCTGGGGCAGTTGGGGGGGTGCTCAAATTCATCTTCCATTGAGAACCACCAGCATAAAATCTTGTGTTGGCAAGTCACAGTTTGAAAACTGGCCTTCTAGCTCTAAATCTAATTCTCTAATTTTTCTGAGTTGGTTCACATTCTAATTCTGATGGGGAAAACTGTGGTCCATGAGGCATGTTTGTACATGAACCTTTTTTTCATGGAATGCTCTTTGTAAAGTGTGGAAATTATTTGGTGACTAACCAAAGAGGAGTTCAGAAGTGGTTTATAGGAGTATTTTGTTGATTGAATGTAGTTATTCAGTGTTGCCCAATTTTGTTTTCCTAAACAACTTTCATGTGTGCATGGTATCTGAATGGATTTGATAGAAAAGAACATGTGTGTCAAGGTTTTTATTGTCTTTACGCTTATGTGAATCAGCACTTTTATTTTACTAAGTTTCTGTTTGCCTCGAATGCCATATTTTCTCCATCAGAAGTATTTGGCACATAGATTGTATAATTTTACCAGTGGGCACTGCTGCTGTTTCTTATGAGAAGGCTTTGAAAAGGTTGTTGCTTCTCCCATAGTTTTGAACTTCCGAGAGAATTGCTTATTAAGAAATTTTCTCTCCATTTAGGGCAGTGTACTACCCTAAGAACTAGTCTCCTTGCAACCTGTGACCACCTGCCACCAAAAAGAAAGAGTAGGAATGTCTTAGATGGAGCAAGGAAAGCAGGGAAGCTAAGCAGGCCTGGCTGGACTCCTTCACCAAGTCCCTCTGTGGATTCCCAGAAGGCTGGGTGAAAGGGTAGGGGTTTCTTCTTTTTCCATTTTTGATATTTTTTCAAATTACAAAGGTAATTTTCTAAGATGGAGAAATGCATACAGTGTTTAGACATGCTTAATGAAAAAAAAGAAACAATACAGAACTATATGGAAACCCAGTGGAACAGAATCGAAAACCCAGAAATGAACCCAAACATATATGGTCAACTAATTTTCCACAAGGGCACCAAAAAAGACACAATGGAGAAAGAATAGTCTTTTCAATAAATGGTGCTGAGAGAACAGGATTTCCACATGCAAAAGAATTAAATTGGACCCTTATCTTATACTGTACATAAAAATCAACTTAAAATGGATGAAGACCTAAAAGTAAGACCTGAAACCACAAACCTTTTAGAAGAAAACACAGAGGAAAAGCTCCTTGGCATTGACCTTGGCAATGATTTTATGGATATCACACCAGAAGCTCAGGCTACAAAAGCAAAAATAAGTAAATGGGACTACATCAAACTAAAAAGCTTCTGCACAGCAAAGGAAACAATCAGCAAAATGAAAAGGCAACCTACAGATTGGGAAAATGGTTGCAAATATTTGCAAACCTTATATCTGATAAGGGGTTAATATCCAAGATTTATAAAGAACTCATACAACTCAATAGCAAGAAAACATATAACTTGGTTTAAAATGGGCAAAGGACTTGAATAGACATTTCTCCAAAGATGACATAAAAATAGCCAACAGGTACATGAAAAAATGCTCAAAATCACTAATCATCAGGGAAATGCAAATCAAAACCACCATGAGATATCACCTCATACCTGTTAAGATAGCTATTATCAAAAAGACAAGAGATAACAAGTGTTGACAAGGGTGTAGGGAAAAGGGAACCCTTGCACACTGTTGATGGAAATGTAGATTGGTGCAACCATTATGGAAAACAGTATGGAGGTTCCTAAGGAAATTAAAATTAAAACTACCATATGACCCATATGACCTAGCAATCCCAGCAACTTTTAGCAGGTACGTACCCCTCAAAATGAAATCAGTCTGTCTAAGAGATAACTGCACTCCCAATGTTCATTGCTGCATAATAGCCAAGATATGGAAACAACCTGGTTGTCCATTAATGGATGAATTGGTAAAGAAAATGTTTCATGAATAGAAACATGAATAGAAAATGTTTCATGAAACATTATTAAGCCTTTAAGAAAAGGAGGAGATCCTTCCTTTTGCCACAACATGGATGGACCTGGAGGACATTAAAGGGGAAAAAGGTCAAATATACAGAGATATACAGAGATATAGAATAAAACAGTGGTTACCAAGATTGGGGCAGGGGAAAGGAAATGGGGAGATACAGGTCAGAGGATACAAAATAGCAGATATTTAGGTTAAACAAGTCCAACTAATATATAATACATGAATATGTGAGGACTATAGTTGATAATAGTATATTATATGCAGGATTTTTACTAAATGAGTAGATTATAGCTGTTCTTGCCACAAGGAAAGTGGGGAATGTGTACGTGAGATGATGGAGATGTTCATTTGTTCCACTATAGTAAATATATATATATATACATGCACACACACACACACATATATATACACACATATATATATTCATTACATCATATTGTATACCTTAAATATACACAGTAAAATTTATTTTATAAAAGAAATATAGAGAGTAAAAAGTAAAAGTAACCAGGCATGGTGGCTCACACCTGTAATCCCAGCACTTTGGGAGGCTGTGGCAGATGAATCGCTTGAGGTCAGAAGTTCGAGACCAGCCTGGGCAACATGGCGAGACCCTGTCTCTACAAAAAATACAAAAATTAGCCATGTTTGGTGGTGCACACCTGTAGTCCCAGCTACTTGGGAGGCTGAAGCAGGAGGATTATGTGAGCCCAGGGAGGGTGAGGCTGCAGTGAGCCATGATTGCACCAAGGCACTCCAGCCTGGGTGACAGAGGGAGACTGTCTAGAAAAAAAAAGTGAAAGTCCCCCCTTTATTCCTCACTCTATCTTATTGATATTGTCAGCTGGATACACTGTAAAGAGTTTGATGTGTGTATCCTTCTGAACTTTTCCCCATGTATTTGTGTATATGTATGCACACACTCACTACTCACACAGTTTTTTTCCCTACATAAATGAGGTCATGCCATATATACTGTTTGGTAACATACCTTTTCACTTTATATATCTCTGGCATCTTTTGAAGCAAGTACTTAAATACTTTGTACTTAAAAAAAAATCTGCTGCATAATATTCCCATCTATCTGCTTCCCTACTGGCAAACATTTAGATATGTTCTTTATTTTTTCTTTTCTCTTACAGTGCCAAAGGGAATATTTAATTCCTATGTTTCATGTACTAGAGCTGAACCCCTTAGGGTTTCCAGGGACAACGGGCCAGAATTATACTCTCTGCTGCCTCCCAATGTGCAGAAAGAGCCAGTCCTTTCCATAGTTCACTAGGGAAGTGAGTGTAATTGGTGGTTCCAGAGGAGTGACCCTGAGCAGTCTGCCTAGGAAATTGTGTTCTCCCTTTCATCGTTCCAGAGGCCAAGGAACACCAAGCTCCAGGCCCAGTCTAGTTAAGCTACCTCGAACAAAAGACCTGAATCCTGCTGTCGTATTGCAGGCTTGAATTTGCCACGGCAGTGGGTTGCGGGGGGGTGTATTTTTGGTTAGATGCCTCAAACACTTTAATTTTTCTGTTACTGTCAGCCAACTATTTAGTGAACACTTACTGTGTGTCAGGCACTGCTGGGTAGTTTCAGACATGCACATGGTAGTCTATTCAGCTAAATTCCTCAAACATTTAGGTTAGTCTGTTATGGACATGATATCCATGTTATTTTTATATCTCAAATAAGGGCTCATAGAGGAAATGCTTTGCTTTAGATTCTGTTTCAATTATATTTCACAAATAATCCACATTTGGAGTGTGGTTTAGTTCGTTGTTTTGTTTTTGTCTCTATCCATATAAATCACTCTATAGAAAAACATCAGATTCTGTTTTCACAGAAGTCAGGGAAATAAGTTGTTTACACATCACCATTTGACTCCCTTCACCCATGTCCTCATTACAAACATCTCAGCCACCCAGTGAAGTTTATTTAAACTCCCAAGCCATCCATGCAAATAAGACCCCCACAGCTACGGAGTTTGGAGGAAGAAAGGACTAGGATTGTCTGTCACTTCCTTATTCTATCTACTGGGTTCAGAACATTTCTTTTCATGAGTTAATTTACTACCCAGAGGCTTGGCTTTAGTTGTGTGTCATTTTTCAGTTTTGTAAATTAGGAAGGTGGTTCCATAGAATCATAGCATATCAGAGTTGTCAGGGAGCTTTAGAAACACCATCAAATGCAACCCTCCTACCTCTGTGTGACTCTTCTGTACAACATATTTTGGGTGAGTGGTCATTTGGTTTTGGAATAAAAACCTCTTCTGAGCAAGAACTCCCTCCCCTAAGAGGCAGCCATTTAATTTTTGGTTAGCTTTAGTTGCTAGTTCTTACGTTTGTTGGCGCACAATCCATCTCCATGTAACTCTTTTACCATATCAGTTGCTCTCATGTGGCTTCTACTCAAGTAGGTTTCTACTTGGTTATTATCCTTCTAAATTGTGGTATTCAGAATTGCCCAGTGTGATGCACAGGGTAGCAATTACCTCCTATTATCTATATAGTGTTACTTTTATTGAGGCAGCCAATTTAACAGTCACTCATGGTTGAGTCAGCAAGTGTTGTATTTATAATCAAGCAAAATTCTCCAAACTTTTGTCACTGGCCTTCATCTCACCTTTGGGGATTTGGTCCTGTATTGATATGACATCTTACTAAATTTGAGCCCAGATTTTAGGGTTTCAAAATTAGTTAACGGTTCTTCCAGCTTTAGTAATTTGTAAATATGATCAGTGCATCATTTATGCCATCACACCAGTCATTGATTAAAAATACTGAGCAGAGAAGATACCTTAGGATCCTGATTAGAGACTTCCTTTTCAATTGACATTAATCTATTAACTAGTACCTTTAGTACTGCCATTAAATTAATGAGGGAACCAACCAGTGGTATCCTTTGCAGTCCAGAGCAGTCTCTCTTGGACATTACTGTTCACTTTGTCCAAGGCCCTCTTGAAATCCAGAATCAGTATATCCACTGGATTTCTCTGGTTTTCAGCCCAGTACCCCCATCATAAAAGGAAATGAGGTTACTCTGGCATGACTTGTTCTTATAAAACTGTGCCAGTTTCTTTTGAATGTCTCTTCCTTCTTGAAATGCTCACACATCTTCTGCTTGATGACATGTTCTGAAATCCTGTTTGGGATTGATGTTAGACTGGTGGGATTATTATTTGTGACAGCCACCTTCTTTCTCTTTGAGACAGGGTCTCACTCTGTCACCCAGGCTGGAGTGCAGTGGTGCAATCCTGGCTCATTGCAACCTCTGCCTGCTGGGCTCAAATGATGACAGCCACATTCTTTTCCTCTTTAAGGAATATGGAAACTAGATGGGCTTTGTTTTCAGTCACCTTACCCACCTCTTCTAAACCTCTGTTTCCACGAATACTTTTTTCTTTGTCACCTTTCCCAGAACTGGACTGACTCTCTCCTCCTTCCCATTTACTCAGAACACTGCCCTCAGTTTTCCTAGGTGAGAGCTACTTAGTGTGGTAATAGGTCCTAATGGGCTAACGTGTTTTTGACAATGAGTTTCTTTTTCCTATTCACTTTTTGAGCAGGGCCTAAGTCCCAATGTGTGATTAGAATGGTGGTAATTTGGGACACCATGGCAGGTTATTAATGTAGTGTAGGTGGTGAAAACGTTTCTCTCAAATAGGTGGCTGCCCATTTCGATTTCATGTATGGCTTTCTGCCAATTGTGTTGGGGGCGATTTCAAGTCAAATTGATTGGCTAATTGCTTGTGATCATCTGGCTTTTTAGCTGCTTGTGTAGCATCCCTGGAGGTAATTAGCACTTCCAGAATTGGGGGTGAATTGGAGTTATTCATGGTCACTGCTTTTGGAGTGTGAGCAGGGGCTGTACTCGCTTCTAGTTATGAGTGAATCATTTTTACTTTAAAATGATTACTGAGGATTGATGAGTTTCTTTAACAATTTAAAAAATCCATTATGGAGGAGTTTGATATACAATTGCCTTCTATAGTCATTTAAAGTGGCCAGTTGGGTTCTATATATTGTGCGATAAACTCATTGGTAGGAAATAGCTTCAAAAGTGTTGAGCATTTTCTAAAAGCAATTGGAATTTCAATTGCAGCCCTGTACCAGCAAACATAGTGGAATATTTTTCAGCCAAGTGTTAATGTTAAAGAATATATAATACATTTTTCATTTAAACATTTCTTCGTATGTAAATATTGTGTAAAAGCCACTGGTATCTGATAGTGATTCCCAAATTTACAATCATCAGAATGTCAAGGTGATTTCTCCCTTTTAAAAACAATGTCCCTGGGCGATTTATAGGACAGAGAACAACCAAGCAGAACATCTCAGGACTCTGCCATTTCCTCACGTACCTGGAATTTGTCAGTGTCAATCAGCACTGAAATTCAACCTGTGGCAGTAAAGCAAGGCCGAGAGTCATCTGCTTATTTTGACTTTTCCTTTTTCATAGTTAAATGGGAGCTGATGTTATCATCTTTGGAAGATCCAGCTTGAGGGTGACTTGCTTTTGCAATGCAAATAAACAGTAGGCCTGGGCCACTGCCGAGCCTAGGGCTGAGAAGCCTCGGCCCAACCAGCTGTTGTATTCCAGTTGTTCCCGTGCTGTTCAGGGTGGTCCTCCAATCCTTTGACCTGCTGGCTGGGTTGTACAGCCCTCATCTTAGAGGTTCTTCCAGTTTTCCCTCTTTCTGTGTTAGGTTCTCAGCCTTGACTAATGACTGGAATTTATGGAAGGCTAGAAGGGAAAGGCAATAATTTCTCTCCTCTGTCTTCCCAGTGATCAGGCAAGATCTACCCTCCAGTTCAGGATGGGGGTGGGGTGGGGATTTAGAGAGGACATGTTTTAGATTATTCTCTCTTGAATTCTTGCTTTAGGGCATCTCATAAATGAGGGAGCAGTGTCTGAGACCTACCACGTCCTATCTGTCTGATCAGAGCTTCCAGCCTGCCTCCTCCACTTCCTGTGTTTAGCAAGTTTGGTTTTTACTTTCACTTGCTTTTCTCTTCTCAGCCTGTCTCCTCTCCCTGACTAAATGGGTCAGATTTTGTTTCCTAAAAGGAGATTAAATTGCTCTTTGCTGGAAAAGAGAAACAAACAGTCGCTTGGGATGCTGTGTGTGTGTGTACACGCGTGTATCTGTTGGTAAAGTGTGCTCACATGGGGAATGTAAGGCTTCTTGTCAGAAATCTGTTTTCAATCCTAATGGCTCTTTTCATCCTAAAACTGGGTTCAAATTCTGGCTCTGCCTCTATGTGACCTTGTGCAAGAGCCTTATCCTCTTAGACCGTTATGTTCCCCATCTTTAAAATGGGGCTAATAGAAGACTCTACCTCATATAGTTATAGTCAGGATCAAGTAAATAAGTTGGGAAAAGGTGGGATGGAGGAGATGGTGGCTGTGGTACCTTTATTGTCACCCCCTATCATCCTCACCAGCAGACAGAACTGAGGAAAGTTTTTTTTTTTTTTTTTTTTTTTTCTCTCCTGAGGATCCAGTATTTGATCCAGAGGAGGTTGCACAACCTATCTAACTCCAAACTGGTTCTGTCCCTGGAGACCAAGCTAGATCTTCTGGGGGCAAGGGGCAAGGGGGCAGTTGGTGGTGAATCAATCAAAGAGCTGTCTTCAGCAGTGGGAAGTGTCATGAGAATAAACAGCTGCTCCTTCCACCCTGCACCCGCTCCTGCTGCTAAATGACTCTAGGGAAGAGGAAACCAGTCATCAAAGACTTCTGCCACCTGTGCACAGCTGGTAGTTCCTGAGGTCACCCCTATAGTGGCTAGAGGAGTTTAGAAAGTATCCACTGGGTCAAGACACTGATATATCCATTTCCCAAAGGCCCAAGGACTTGCTGCCCCCTCTGTCCTCCATTCTCAGAGCTGCAAAGCTCCTTTGTAAGCTGGGACCACAACTAGTACAAACACACTTTGTAAGTGTGACACACAAGGTCTTCCACAGTGCCATTTTGGGAACAGCATCCCTTGAGAGATTCTCAGTGGGAAAGGCGTAGGACCAGGCTTTCTTCCTCCTTTCCGTCTAGCCTTCTCTTAAAAAGGAAGAAGAGAAAGTCATTATTCTTGAGCTACTTGCTGCCAAGTGTCATTCTCCCAGGGGATCCAGGCTGTTTCAGCCGGACTTCCCTTTTCCTGGCTTTAAGGTTACCACGCCAAGTGGATGGAAGTGCACAGAGCCCAAATGTAAAGTTCCTGTTCCAGATGGGGCAGAGTAGCTGGTGACTGCTAGAGGGCAGCAGAGGGCCAGGAGCAGGTCTAGAACTGCTTAATGGCCAGATGGCAACCAGACTGCTGCCAGAGCAAAGGACATCAGAGGTCCCTCATTGTTGCGGGGAGAAAGAAGTAGGATGGTCTCTAACTAAGAGAGACAGGCACATCCAGGAAATGTTAACAGAACATGGCGGAGACATATCACAGAGCAGGCAACTGGGTTGGTATACAGTGCAACATATCAGGGTAGGCAGGGCCAATGTTTTTGTAGAAGAAGAAAGAAAGCATATTTGCCATAAAGATCAAGTCAGAACCAGTGCTATGGTCAGTGTTCAATTCAAGGTTGGAAAAATCAAGGCTCAAAAGCTAGAATTGGACTGATTCAGCTCAGTTATTTATTGAGTATATTTCAAGAAAGGCACAATAATGGAATAGTTAAAGATCATAGACTTTGGAATCACATAGGAACTGGGGTTTGAATCACTGCTCTGCCATCTATTAGCTAAATGACTTTTTGTCAAGTTACTCAGCCTGTCTGCACCACTTTGAAATCATATGTACAGATGCTAAAGAAATGTTTGTTGAGCAAATCACTTTTATCCAGAGGTGTTTCTAGAAGGATTGGGGTTACTGATTGTAGCTTCCCACCTCAAAATTCTATTCCATTTGGTTTAGTACTCATTTTTGTCCCTTGTTTAAGATGAGTGGAGCGGCTACCGGTGCTGCCTTGGTTCCCAGCCAGCAAAGACCTGATTGGTAGTGGGGCATGAATAGAGCTAAGAGGGGCTCAGAGACCAGAGGAGAGAAACAATACCAAAGTTTCTGGGAAGAATTCTGAGATCAGTTAATTCGTGTGCAAATCAGGAAAACAGAATATTCTGACTTATTCTAAAATGGTGTTTTCTCTATATTTTCATAACCTTGTAATAGAAAAGCTAAGCTAAAAGAAAACCTGATTAAATGAAATGGCATTTTATGAGTCTTGAGTGAGGCAAAAATTTGGATTATCTTGTTAAACTTAAGTGAGCAAGTAAATGCAATGTGGTATTCTGAATTAGAGCCTGGGACAGATAAAGGACATTAGTGGAAAATCTGGGGAAATCCAAATAAAGGTGGTGTTTAGTTAATCATATTATACCCATGTTGATTTTTAAATTTTGACAAATAGTCCTTGGTTATGTAAGGTGTTAATATTAGGGAGAGCTGGATGAAACTAATTTTGCAACCCTTCTGTAAATTTAAAATTATTTTAAAATTTAAAGTTTTAAAAATTAAGTGGCTGAATTTCTTACTATCAACATTGACGAGCTCTGTTTTGGTTTTTATTTAATTGCACTGTGTCTGAAGACGTTTCAAAAATACATAGGATTGGGATAGGAATTAGCATATTTCTACTATATACTCAGTTTTGAACTCTGCCCTTTTCCCTCTTAACAATATGTGTATTTTCATATTCCAATAAAAGCTCACCTAAATGTGATTGTTAATATGTATAATGTATTTAACCAGCCCCTTATTGATATATGCGTAGGTTGTTCCCAATTTTATGCTAGTGTAAATAATGCTGCAGTTACTACCTGTGTACACATACTTTTATGCTCATTTCTAATGTTTCCTTGAGGGTAAAGACCTAAAAGTAAAATAATTGTGGAATATGAACTTTTAAAAAGATTTTGATGCTTAATGTTAAATCATCCTCCAGAAGAATTTGACCAATTTATATACCTGTGAGCAGTGTGTGGTGACTGTGCCACTACCTCTTTTTCCTAATTGAGTCTATTAGGAAAAGGCATCTTTTTGCTTCATGTACTTACTTTTAACTTAGTTCCCTTCTGGGAATCTCAGTCTCTCTCTCTCTCTCTCTTTTTTTTTTTTTTTTTGAGACAGGATCTTACTCTGTTGCCCAGACTGGGGTGTAGTGGTGTGATCAAGCTCATTGCAACCTCGATCTCCTGAGCTCAAGTGATCCCCCTGATTCAGTGTCCTAAGTATCTGGGACTACAGGCATGTGCCACCATGTCTGGCTAATTTTTTTTTTTTTTTTAATTTTTAGTAGAGATGAGGTTTTGCTGTGTTGCTCAGGCTGGTCTCGAACTCCTGAGCTCAAGCAGTCCTCCCACCTCAGCTTCCAAAAGTGCTGAGATTACAGGTGTGAGCCACTGTACCTGGCAGAATCGCAGTTTCAACTCAGATTTTTTTCTTTTTTCTTTTTTCTTTTTTTTTTTTTTTTGAGACAGGATCTTGCTCTGTCATTCTGGCTGAAATGCAGTGGCGTGAACACACACATCGAGGTCGAGGCTCACTGCAGTCTCGACCTCTTGAGCTCAAACAGTCCTCCTGCATCAACCTCCTGAGTAGCTGGGACCACAGGGGCAAGCCACCTATGCTTGGCTAATATTTTTTTTTTTTTTTTTGAGACAGAGTCTCGCTCTGTCGCCCAGGCTGGAGTGCAGTGGTGCGATCTCGGCTCACTGCAACCTCTACCTACCGGGTTCACGCCATTCTTCTGCCTCAGCCTCCTGAGGAGCTGGGACTACAGGCGCCCGCCACCAGGCCCAGCTAATTTTTTGTATTTTTAGTAGAGACAGGGTTTCACCGTGTTAACCAGGATGGTCTCCATCTCCTGACCTCGTGATCCACCCGCCTTGGCCTCCCAAAGTGCTGGGATTATAGGTGTGAGCCACCGCGCCCAGCCACTTGGCTAATATTTTAAAAAAAATTTTATAGAGATGGGATCTCCCTGTGTTACCCCAGGCTGGTCTTGAACTCCTTGGCTCAGGCAATCCTCCCACCTCAACCTCGCAAAGTCCTGGGATTACAGGTGTGAACCACCATGTCTGGCCAACCCAGACTCAGTCCTCTCTTCCTTTAACCTTTTACCATTTTTATCTGTAGTTCCTTAACGTGATAGTTATGTGGGATATTATCTTTTTAAAGACTATAGCTTACTGACATGTAACAGGAGATTCTCTTTGTCTTTTACATTATTTCTGGTAATATTATGAAATTCACAGACAATGTTTTTGTATTTACATACACACACTTTAATGTCACCGAAGGCAAGGGGTTGTGCAAACAAGTGAAAGTTGAAGTTTAGGGAACCACTACCTACTGGAGTTGGAGAGCACTAACTTGGCATGACTTGGATTTACTAAATGTACCATTGCCTAGCACTGTGTGCTACTCACAGGTAGTAAGTACCTTCTCAATAAACAGGATGAACAACTGAAATCTGCCGTGGTGTAATGGAGGCAAAAGGGTCTAGAATGTTCTTGGTGGTGGGAATGCCGTTTCTGCTCCTAGTTCACTGTGTTGGGTCTCATTTGAATTCAGGGACCTCGCTTAGCACCTGTGCTTCTGGAGGAGAGTATTCTAGCCGGGATGCTGGCCTCTTCTGCAGCAGGGGCTGCTCTGTCAGAAAATGAGCTGCCACCACAAGGGAGGTGGTTCCTTCCACTTCTGTCGCCCTTCACAGTCTCAGCTCCTCTCGTATTTATAAGACTGCTTTAATAGTCTTGTCTTGTAATTACATCTGGAGACAGGAGACAGCATCTTTTGATAGTTCAAGTCCTAACACATTTAAATTGCCCTCCTAATGCTATAAAAGAGTCAAATTATATATTCTGGTTTGCACTAGACAGCAATAAATGTCAAGGTGCCATCCGCTCTGGTATTTAACTCCTTGCTGCCATCTGTTTTGGTGCTCCTCACATGGACCATACACTAGTGTTTTCCTGTCTCCTGGCACGAATGGATCAAGTTGGGAGATAAATCTCACTATTCAAAATATATTAAAAGGCAGAGGCAGTTTGTAAACATTGCTTTGGAAAGCTAGGCGTAGCAATAAAGTCAAGGACAGGAACCTGATTTAGTAAAGGAAACATTTCACTAGATTGTCATCTACTTTATTTTTAAAGCTGCAATAAGATGTAACGATAAAAAGGCCAATGATGCATTTCAGCCCAGTGATACGAACTCTTGCTAAACCAATTAAACTGTCAGTATACTATGGTTTCACAGTTTCTATAACATACTAGGTCACCTTAGAACACTTAGTCAAGTATGACTTTTTACCATTGATGCAAAATCAATTTGGCAATTTATAATCTTACATTTCATTATGAAAGCATATTATTCTGCAGGAATGCTGCTGGAAAAATGAGATATTTCTGAAGCCCATTCACTCCTCTCCTGCTTAAGTAGTCATAAAAGAATAAAACCAATCATGTTATCTGATGTTTTGAGACTTCTAGGTAGTTTTTTATTTATATGATTAAAAAAAAAAAGATGTATGAAGTATACAGTTTATAACCCTGGATACAATTTTGAATGTTGGATAAAATTATGGACATTAAAAAGTAAAAATTTTGATTAAAGAGCTCACTTTTTCATCTACCTTTTTAAATTTTGTAGTTTGTGGACAGAAAGAAAACTTTGCTTAAGTATGCCAGAGGATAGGCTTTTTTAGTGTCCTATATTTGAGGTTTTGAGCTCCAGCTCTCCTCAAAGAGATAAAGCAGATGGTTATTCATATTTAATACCATCACATTTTTCAATTTGGTGTTTGGAAATTGTGTGTTATAGAATGATGAACCAGTAGTATTGGAGAGGTGGTGGGGAAACAGAAAAAGGAAGAGTTGGAGACTTTTACTGTGATTACTGTAACTTTTTTAAAAAATATCTTCCCTTTTTCTCTCTAGGACAAATATAACACTGCTTTTTGGAAAACCAATGACAGTCATAAAATACACATGACAGATCCTTAGTTTTCAGTGCTTATTAGTACAGTAGGAGACAGATCTGTTCTTATACTCTCATATAGCAAACAAGAACATAACTAACATTGACTGTATAGCCCTTTACTTCTGTTACGAACTCAATGAGGATTTTCTTTAACCCTCCCTTATGACTATTAATCATATTTGCAAATACATTTCCCACCAAAGCTTAAATCAGATCTGTGCCTCTGGCAAGCATGGCTGCATTAACACTGGACTATTTAAACTTGAGGTTTTCTTCTTTTTTGGTATAAGTCATGGTTACAGAATTGGTAAGGTTTCTACTATATTAATTTAGATTCAGTTTGGGATCAAGCATGTCTAATTTACATATGGTACAAGGACTGTGGGCCACTCAGGCATTTGCCTGCCTCCATTGTCTCAGGTAATTCCACTCTCATTGGTATATCTCCTATTTGTATATTCTTTCTCAGACTCCAGTCTGAACACATTGAACAAAAAGAGAAACACAGAGCAGGAATTGACTAATTAAAATGAGACTCATTTCACACTTACTTTCTTCCTGAGAAAGCAATAGAATGACTTTCCATGTGTTAAGTATGGAGATAGGTAGTTGCACCTGCACTGTCTCATTTAAACTCACAACAACCCTGTAGGGTAGGTAATATTATTCTCTACTTTAGAGATGAGGATTGAGGCTCAGGGAGATTAAAGAATTTGCCATAGACATAATGCTAGGAAATGGTAGAATTTAGTTTCCAATTCAGGACTTTCACTCTAATTTCAGTGTTCTATTGGCTCCATTGGGGTTATTTATTATTATTATTATCATTATCATCATCATCATTGAGACAGGATCTCACTTTGTCACCCAGGTTGGAGTACAGTGGTGTGACCACGGCTTATTGCAACTTTGATTTCCTGGGCTCAAGTGATCCTCCTACCTCAGCCTCCTGAGTAGCTGGGACTACAGGCATGTGCCACCACACCTGGCTATTTTATTATTTGTAGAAATTGGGTCTTCCTGTGTTACCCAGGCTGGTCTTGAACTTCTGGGCTCCAATGATCTCCCTGCTTTTGCCTCCCAAAGTCCTGGGATTATGGATGTGAGCAACCATGCCCAGTCTATTTATTATTCTTGATACAATGAAGTCTTGATAAGCCAGACTACTTAGGGAATGGTAATATACCCTATGCGGAGAGGTTAGACAGTGGGAAAATTAACAATGTTGGCTGTTTTTTAAAAAATTAATAATGTATTGGTATAATACCTGTTAACTTTAGAAAATTGAAAAACACAGATACGAAAATTATTCATCCATAATACTAAGACCTAGAGATAACTACTCTTGACAGCTTAGTTAACAGACTTTTTAATAGAAAAAAGTGTATATATACTTTTTAAAAAGGCTTGTAGTATACGTACCATTTTATACCCTGCTTTGTAAACAACCTAACAATATATTGTGAAAATTTTTCCATATTATGTTGATGCCAATGCCATTGTAATGGCTATGCAATATTGTTTGAGTGTACTGTAAAAACAATCCTTGTTTTTTTTTTTTTTTTTTTTTTTTTGAGACAGAGTCTCACTTTGCCACCCAGGCTGGGGTACAATGGTGTGATCTTGGCTTACTGCAACCTTCACCTCCCAGGTTCAATCGATTCTCCTGCCTCAGCCTCCCAAATAGCTGGGATTACAGGTGCATGCTACCACGCTGGCAGTTTTTTTGAGTTTTTAGTAGAGATGGGGTTTCACTGTGTTGGCTAGGCTGGTCTTGAACTCCTGGCCTCAAGTGATCCACCCACCTTGACCTCCCAAAGTGCTGGGATTACAGGCTTGAGCCACTATGCCTGGTCAACTAATCCATCTTAGCCATCTTAATGAGAATCTGTCTGCTGGCTTGAGAGTATCCCTCTGATGTCACAATGTCTGGCAAAGTAGTGGCTTCTTAAAATGTTCAGAATATGCATTTCATTATTAGGTAGCTATGATTGAATGTACATAATGTTGCAGACTTCTTTTTCAAGATGGTGGTTTCCTAGGACATGACCCAAAAGCCTAACTTCTGAAACTTTTGCTTAGACATCCACAGGTAACACTAAGCCAGAAACCTCTGACAGAGGGAGTTAAATGCATGATGACCAAACATGATGTATGTATTAGGGGAAACAGAAACACTTTTTTCTCTTGAATTTTCATTGGAAGTGTCCTCTGGGTTGAAGTACTAAAGATTCAGGTTAAAAGACAAGTATGACCAGGCACCGTGGCTCATGCCTGTAATCCCAGCACTTTGGGAGGCTGAGGTGGGTAGATCGCCTGAGGTCAGGAGTTTAAGACCAGCCTGGCCAACATAGTGAAACCCCGTCTCTACTAAAAATATAAAAAATTAGCCGGGTGTGGTGGTGGGTGCCTGTAATCCTAGCTACTTGGGAGGCTGAGGCAGGAGAATTGCTTGAACCCAGGAGGCGGAGGTTGCAGTGAGCTGAGATTGTGCCATTGCACTCCAGCCTGGGCAACAAGAGTGAAACTCCATCTCAAAAAAAAAAAAAAAAAAAGACAATTATTTTTGTTAAATTGGTGTCATGACTATTAATCAATTATGGTACATCCATACAATGGAATATTATTATGCTGTTAACAATTATGCTTTCAAAGAACACTTTATGATAAGAAAAATAATCTTTTATGAGCCAGATGATGATACTTGTTAAAATTTTATAAAGAATACAAAATTATATATATGTTATATGTATTTATATTTCCAGTTTGATGAAAGAAACACATGCTGCAGTATCTGGTTGTGTTTTTTTGGACATGGTGGACTAAGAGTTAATTTTTGTTTCTCTTTATTATTTTCTGAACTTTTCAAAAAATTACAGTGATATATATCTTTTGCTATAAAAAAGATAATCATATTTGAGTGAGGGAAATATGGAATCATTAATGCTAAAACATTTAAAAAGTAACATTTTTGATTGTTAACTAAGTGCTAACTATACTGTACTAGCATATTAGTCTTTACAACACCTCGAGGAAGGTACCATTATTATCCATTTGAGGAAGTCATTTGCCCAAGACCACACAAATTGGATGGGGCAGAGTCAGGATTTCAACTTGGGTCTGTTTATTTCCAAAGACTGTGTGAGATAAAATATAGTGGGGTCAAGAGACAGGAGGCTTATTTTTTCTTAACCAGTTGCAGACCAAGCAGTCTAAGCAGTACTGGGACAAGAAAGTACAAATTGAGAGCCAGGGTATAGGTATAGGGCATTTATGCTGGTGAAACCTGGGAGGTCCTTTGGCGCCAGAGGTTAGCCCAGGGGCTCTGAATCCCTGGGGCTGATAATATCTAGCCTCATAGCTCTATTGTGAGGATTAAATGAGACAATTCATGTAAAGGGCACATGGTACAGGCTTGCTCAATAAATAGTAGCTAGTATTATTATTTCTCTTATTTAGGACCTTGCTTGTTATAGGGATTAGAGGCTCCCAGAAGCCTGAGGCAAGACATGTTTACCCTAGTGAATCCTGTCACATCTTAATAGTCCTCAAACATTCCTCACCATTGAAATGCCTTTTATTTGAACCTTTCAAATAAACAAGCCCTAATCAGCTTTGTGGGCCCTACCAGCTTTTTTAGAAAACCTCTCTGCTTTTGGGGTGGGGTGGTATTTATTTACTCACTGAAAATAGGGACTTTGTGTAATACAAGGGAAGCAGGAGGTGATTGGTTTGGAGTTAATAGGCAAGTTTTTTTTTTTTTTTTTTTTCCTTTAACTTGAGGAGGCTTGATTGGGTTATGCTCCCTAAAGACTCTTGGAGAGTCTGGGAATTTTGAGAACAAAGGCTCTGCAGGGAGGCCACCAAAGAGAGCAGGCTCTCCACCAATCTTTGTATGTTCTTAAATTTTTCATTCTATTTCTTTCCTCTCTTCAGTCCCTAGAATAGAGTGGCATTATCTTGAAGCCATGGAGATTTACGAAACAACCAAAGTTGGCCTCCCTTTGTTGAGCTTATGAAAGCCATATTTAGATTGAGGAGGAATGTGTTTTTCCCTTGGGAGGCCCCTCTATACCTGCAGTCATCAGAAATTCCATATTAAAATCCCACATTTAAGTCTTTACAGCTAAAGTCTGTTCTTGCATGTCTGGACCAGGTCCAGCTGTCAGACTGAGATATTACTGACTTTTTCTTCTCGAGTGGTTTACATCTGTTGGCTCCATTTCTTTACCACTAATTCTGAAACACCTTGTAATCTGACTTCTGCCACTGCCTCTCTGCTAAAATTGTGCCCTTCCAGGTTACCAGCAACTGACTTTTTGCTAAATTCATTGGGACTTATTTTTCCTCATCCCTTTCTTCTCCATGGATGTTTCTCTTCCCTTGGTTCCAGACACTACATGAATTTAACTCTCCTCCTACCTTTCTGAGTATTCCTTCTCTCCTTTGTGATGGAAAGTCTTCTTCCTCTGCCTCTCCTATGCAAGTGTGATTGTTCCCCAAAGGGGTGCAGTGCTCCCTTGTCCCTCTACTCTGCATTCATTCCCAGAGCTTCAACTGCTACCTCAATGCAGTTAACTCTCCAGTTCTGACTTCTTACCCATGCCTAGTCCAATTTTTTTTGTTTGTTTTTTTGAGATGGAGTCTCCCTCTGTTGCCCAGGCTGGAGTGCAGTGGCATGATCTTGGCTCATTGCAACCTCTACCTCCAGGGTTCAAGCGATTCTCCTGCCTCAGACTCCTGAGTAGCTGGGACTACAGGCATGCACCAACACGCCCGGCCTAGTCCTGTATTTCTTACGGCCTAATAGTAATTAAAAGTATCTTTTATAAGCCAGATGTTGTGCTATGTGCTTTATATACATTGTCTGTAATCCTCACAACAGTCTTCAAAGCAGATAGTCTTAAGTCCATGTTACAGACAAGACAGCCAGTTCAAATAAGTTATATATGCTTTTATTTTTCCATTTCAGTCTCCTGACATTAATTGAAACTCAGCAAGTCCAAAAGAGAATTCCTCCCTCTGTGAGTCCTAACTAGCTGTCCTTCTCACTTTAAGGCAGTGTCATTCTCCCACCTTCTGTTGTGTCACTCACAGGCTGAGAGGATTGAAAATCAGTCAGGCGATTGCTTTGGAATAACACGCACCCCCCACCAAAACAAAAACAAAAACAAAAACAAAACCAATTCCTTCAAAACCCCCCAAGCCCAATACATTGCAACCCCAAATCTTGAAAATTAAAGTTTAAGCTATCATACAGATGAGCAATCCTCAACCATTATGAGAGCTAAATCTGATAGCTTTCATAAACTGCATACTCTGGGCTGCCTAGGGTTAAGCATAATTCTCAGGATTTAGCTGTGCTTTCTTTAATTCTCAGGACTTGCTCTTCCCAAACAGGACCTTCCCATAGGCAGGACTGCCCTAGATTCTGTGTAGTTCCCCTTGCACAGGCAGTAATCCCACCCCTCCTGTGTAGAAGCTAGAAAGCCTATTGGAATGTGAGTGATTTAGCAATGGTATTTCTATATATAGGTGTGACTTTCAATTCACTTTTTTTTCTTGTAAAGAAAATTACTTACAAATGATGGTAGTTAGTATTCATAATAGCTGATGCAGAATACATATTCACAGCTGATCTGGACATACCAATGTGTTGAGACAATGATTTTGAAAACCACTTTCACAGATTATTAGGGAAGGCCCAAATGCCCATCATTGAGGGTCAGCTTTCATTTCTGTGTGGTATATTTGCCTAATGCTACAAAATTTTAAACTTGATACTACTCAAGAATCAGAGAATTGAGAAACTGAACATTTTTTTGAAGACTATGACAGGATCACCAGGTGACAACATCTCATTGAGATGTTGCACATGCCAAACCAAATGCTTTACTTGGGCTGTTTTTACTCCACTAACATTTCTGTGACTACTTCATTTTTTAAAGCGGAAATCTACCATAGCTGCCATCATTTTCAATGGGAGGAGTACAGAAGGTCAAAAGTTCAGTTATATACTGTTCTTGTGAAGTCAAGCTACAAGGAAGTATAGCCCCATTGAGAAATTTTGGTTATCTATTTGGTATGTCAGTTTCTTCTATTAGTAAGGTATCCGTGCCCCAAATTGTAGTGACACTACTATTTAATTAGACTTGACTTGGATGGCAGCATGGAGTTGAAAGAGAAACTCAGATTAGCCTTTGGTGACTTGTCTTCTTAATAAGGAAATTAGAACATACCTTTTTAAGAAAATCTGAGTGCCTGGATATTTAATCACTGTCATGAAAGGAAGATAAAAGGCTGATGTGTTTCCCAGGATGTTAACCTGTATCTAGTTGAACAAATGTGTAAATTCGTCCTATATGTACTGCATATAGATGTGATTTGTTCACAACTAGCACAGTGCCTAACATGTATTTGAGGCTCAATGAAAATATATAGAATATAAATTTGTAACTTTAGCAAAACAAAGATTAAAAAGTACTGAATTATTAAGAAATGGCTCCCATAGTAGTTAGCATAAATAAAAGTTTGATCAGAGCAAAATCTAATTTGCAAAGAAGATCACAGAAATGCTTAGGTTTTAAGGAAACCTTTATGCTAAAATGTAAAATATTAACAATATCTTACAACAGGCCACTTTTTTTCTTCCTGAACATAGTACAGAGAGTGTTTTCACATTTAGCATGTACCAATTGGATGAAAGACAGTGGGGAGGAGGTGAGGTTGAACACAGGGTTGCTTGGAAGCATGACTTCATCTGGACACAGATCATGGAGGACCCTGCATCAGATTCATTCGGGGACTCAATATTCTCTTGGACTGTTCCTGAAATTCTTGTCCTTCAAGCAAAGAGTTAGGCCTGATGCTAGTTAGAATCTGATCAGCAACCAGGGTTACATGTGATGTTCTACGCTTCTCAGAGAGAAGTAATTGAATAGAAGCCTACTAACAACTAGCTTTCCTCATAAATTGGTAGTCAGTGCAATTGACAAATGATTGTAAGTGCCTACTTTGTGCTTAGATTGTGTGATGCCTTCTGTGAAAGTTTGAGATGCGGTCCTTGTCGCAGAGATGCTTAAAGGCAAGATACTCACAAATGAAATAGTTAAATGACAGTACAAGGTAGTGTGAAAATCATAGTTTGAGAAGGAACTATGAAGATCATTTAGTCCAAAATTTCCATTTTCAAAAAGGTTAAGCTCAGATTAGGAAGTAGAATTTCCCAAGGTCTGGAAGACAACTGGTAGAAGTTGGAACTAGCACTCAAGTCTGCCCCCCCGCTTTTTTTTCCATTCTGTTATATAGGTGGTTATATGATGTTTTCACATGCTTATATTGATCCACCATTTTGATGCTGGGAACTTTCTGATGAGACTGTTTTGATATGGGGGTGCTTCTACAACAGCTGCAAAACAAACCAATAAAACATTCCACTATTTTTTTTTTATTACCAAGTAATGTGCAAAACAGACAGATATGCCCCATCCCTCAGTTTCACCTCATCCCCCAGCCATGAGGATGGAGATCAGGGATAAGGTGGGAGTAGGGGTCAAAAATGGAATGGGTGTCATGGATGGGGTGAATCTCAGAGAAGAGATGAGGGATGGAGTAGGAGGTCAGGCACCATCTGGCAAGCAAAGCACACATCTCCTGGAGCCATATGTTTCCCACACTTGCTCATCTTTGAAAGGCCATTAATCATTTTGGGCATAGTATCTGCTCATTCTCTGAGAATTCTCTTATTTCTTGAATAGTCTGTGTCTTAAAATTTCTGATTCCAAACCTTCAAGAGACAAGAGTCTAGAGTAGGGGAGAATGTTTGCGTCATAATATGGTCTCATAGACTCAGATCCAGGCTTTACTGGGAGTCCTTGAGTCAATGTCTGTCAGTTCTATCATTAATATTCCTTGTAAAATCCCATGAAAAAGTAATATGCATCTGCTATTTTTAAAATCATAAAACTTAGATTTTCTGATGGTTTGAGGGAATAGGTTTATTAGGCTCTTTAGAGGTTTATCTTTTTTTTCAATACCAAACAAACTTAAAAATACATCGGTTTCCTGATTATACATATATGAATTTTTCACTTTCTCAAGGCAGTTTTTCATACGAAATTATTCTTTAAAGTTTACTTCTGAAATATGGAGAATCTAAAGGCAAAAAGGAATGTGTAATCCAAAAAGTTCATATTGAAAGTAAAAAGTGAGAGTTCCCCATAATTTGGATAAGGGTTGAGGAAAAAATGTCAGATAAATGATAAACAGCTCCTAGTAGTCTGTTTTTGTCATGGCTGCATCATGATGGCTGAATCAGAACAACCATGCCAGAATGTCAAATATAAATATAAGATGTCTTGATTTTAGCAGAACATTTGAGAGTCTTCTGTAATATCCTTATGCATAAATTGTGAAATTTGACTGCATAACTAGTAATTAGGCAGATTCACAGCTGGTTGATCAGTGGATTCAATGTCAACCTGGAAGATGTTTTTAGTGAAGGGCCACAGGAACTGTTTTTTTGGCTCTGTCCAAGTATTCGTTTATTTAACAAATACCAGACACCTACTATATAGAGGGCACCCTACTAAGCACTGTGAGGAATACACAGCTGTCCAGATCAGGGCCCCTGCCCTAAAGAAGCAGATTGTTGGTCATAATTGATCACAAAGACAGCCTTTTTGCATTGCAGATAACACAAAGCTGGGTGGTGTAGTTTAATATATAGGATGACAGACTCCAGATTTAAAATGATCTCAACTTGTAGGAACTCTAGGTCAAAACTTACAAGACAAAAGTTAACAGTGATAGATGTAAAGTCTTGAATTTAGGTTAAGAAAATTGCATATGTACAGGATATGAGAGATGTGACTTGGCAGCAGTTTATGTAAAAAGTTCTTGGGGATTTAGTTGATCACAAGTTTAATATGAGCCAACAATGTGGTGTAGCTTATTTTTTTTAAGCAAAAACAATTTTAGGCTGTATTAGAAGCATGTGTGCTGCTCAGACCACATCTGGAGTATTATGTTCAAGTATAGTCACCACATTTTACGAACATTGACATAGTTGAATGTATCCTGAAGACAGTGACCAGGACGGGTCTGAAAATCATGTCATATGAGAAATGGTTGAAAGAAATAACTGGGGATAATTAGCTTTTACTTTAAGCCTTGGTTTAGACCCTTCAAGTCTTGGTTAGGTTCCCTTGCTATGTGTTCCACAGTCCTCTGAACAAGCCTCGTGCCTTCCCCACTAGACCGAGGACTTTATTAAAGCAGGGTAGGGGCTCTGTGTTCACTATGATATCCATAGGACCTAGCATGGGACAGGATGTGTCGTCAGCAATGTTCAGAGAATGAGTGAGTGAAATTTCCAATTGTGAGGGCCTTATGTAAAAATGATGTAAAAATGATAAAGAACAGTAGTGCCTGGCATCTATAGTCATTAAATTAAAAAACGAACAAGGAACTTAAAGGAGTTCCTAAAAGTTTTTGAATGGTGCTTTTGTTTTTCTTTTTCTTTTTAAAGGCCTCTCTGACTTTCTTTTGACCTTTGATAGTACTTGATACTAGACTTGCATGTCTGGTTTGACAGGAATCTTAAAAAGTCATCTCTCCAAAAGGAGCATTTTTTAAAATGGGAGAAAGTTCTGGCACTAGTATCAAGGAGATGCAAAAACAATGGGATACCATTTTTTACAAGAAAATTAGCAAAGGAATATATATGTATGTATAAATTACATATATAAATATATAAATATCTGCTATCAGTAAGGATTTAGTCAAATGGACACATTTGTACATTTCTGGTACAATCCTTTTGGAACAGCAATTTGGCAATATGTGTTATCAAGGGCCTAAAAATATTCATTGGTTGATCCAAGAATTTTACTTCTGGGACCTTCTCCTAAGAAAAGTCATCCTGAAAACAGGGAGGAAAAAGGCTTTATGAACAGAGGTGTTTTATGACAACAGAAAATTGGAAACAATCAAAATGTTCCATAGTAGAGGAGTGAACGGTTATATAAACTATGATATGTCCATTTGATAGAATGTTATAAAGCTTTGCCGTTTATAGTTTCGGAAGCGTATAAAGCTGTGTATATAGTATGATACAATGGGTGAAAACAAACAAACTGAAATCTGTACATAGACAAAAATCTGTGAAGTCTTATACCACAATGTGAATAGAAGCTATTTTTTAGTGGTGAGATGATCAATTAGTTTTGCTTTTTTTTTTTCTATTTTCTAAATTTTTCATATAAAAGATTTTATATTGAAGACAAATTTTATAGTGTGCTCTATTGTGGCTAGAAATGAACTTTTGAATTTCTAGTTCAGGTCTTCAACATCCCTGTATATTTCCAGTTTATATCAAGGGCCTTATGAAATTGTGAGGAAAAAACAAACCCAAACATCTTCAGAGCAAAATTGATTTTAATTCTAAAGTTAATTGAAATTAATTTTAATTCACTTTAATTTAAAACATATATGTAAACATATGTTATGAACACTTTTAGATCAGGGGTATGTTAAGGAATCTCACAAATAAGATACAACTTTTTTTTTTTTTTTTTTTGAGATGGAGTCTCACTCTGTCGCCCAGGCTGGAGTGCTGTGGCACGATCTTGGCTCACTGCAAGCTCCGCCTCCCGGGTTCAAGAGATTCTCCTGACTCAGCCTCCTGAGTAGCTGGAACTACAGGCGCCCGCCACCACACCTGGCTAATTTTTTTATATTTTTAGTAGAGACGGGGTTTCACCGTGTGTTAGCCAGGATGGTCTCGATCTCCTGACCTCGTGATCTGCCCGCCTTGGCCTCCCAAAGTGCTGGGATTACAGGCGTCAGCCGCCGCACCCGGCCAACTTTTAAAAATAAAAAATTAATCATCCCAGCTTCTAGAGAGCCAGGCACCTTCTGCAGATGGAAATGAAAAAGTGTCTTGCAGGTAGCAGGCACTTAATACAGTTTTGAATGGCTAACTCCTGAAGGTGAGTAGGGAAGAATGAGAGCTTGATTGTAAATGGATACAACTGAGTGGCTGGATGTATACTGGAAGAATCTGGAAATCAGGTGTTACCTTATTACATCAAATCTGTTTTAATGGATATTTATATATTGCTCAGATGTATCAAAGTTCTAGCTGTCAGACCTCTGTAGACTGTGAAAATGCATCCATTACAAGTAATTTGCGCTAACCTGTGACTCTGGACATTCAATTGAGTTTAGTTGACCTCTTATCAAAATTACTAGTTGCCCTTTCAATATTTACATTTTAATTTAATACACAGTTTATCTCCTACATGTAGAAGGCATGTTCACAGGCACATTTGATGCAAACTTAATTTCTTATGTTTTTAAGTCAATTTTGGGCTGCATATTAATGCAGCCTGTCCTCCCTCCTTTCCCTAATAATGGCAGAGATGTCTTGGTTCTTGAGTCACTTGCATTTTTTTTTCTTCTTTACCACTTAGAAAAAGAACACTGCAGACTTTAGGAAATGGAATGGTTTTGAGTTTTGTCCGTAATGTTGTGGGTATCAGCATTCTAGTAGGGATACGGCCAGAATAGATCTGGTTTCATTAAGAATGTGTGAGGTCCATCTAGGTTTGAAGAATGTAGAGTTTTTATACATGTTCTTATTGCATGTCCCTGGTCTTTGTGACTTGCAGTTCTGCTTAGCATGTAGCTCTATCTCTACGAAATTAATTTTCTCCTCTGTTTTCATGTTTATGACATATTAAGGTTATTGCGGACAGTACTATTAAGAAGATGAATTTAACAAGAACGATTTCTGTTTCTTACCTACTTTTTGCCTTTTTTCTCTCCTCCTCCTTGTCCACCCTCCATTTTGTTTTAAATATATTCATTCATCTTTTCTTGTATCACCTTGTTTCTGTCTCAACAGGAAGCAAACTATTCTTCAGAACTGGTCAAGTCCTTTTTTTTTTTTTTTTAACCCCAAATCCCCACTAAATGAAACGTTTCATACCGTATTAGATTGACATTTCAACAAAGCCAAAGAAAGGAGAATCTTTGGGAACAGATTTGACATCTATTTTCTTTTAAGATGTCCTGGACTAGTGTTCTGCAGATTCAATTGACTGAGAGATTTTTCCATATGATAACCTGAAGGTGTGATCTCCCGGGGATGGGTATTCTTAAATGGGGGATCTGGACAACTTGAAAGAAAGCTGTGAACTTCAAAGCTCCTTACACCTCAACCACAGTTAACTTTATAGTGTCACTGGTCTGGCAAGTGTTAATAGCTTCATCATTTGCCTGCAGATAACTCCATTGGAAATTGTAGAGTATTTCAGTGGGGAATAGCCAGTGGGTCTTTGATCTCCATATAGATAGAGATAGAATAATTCAGAAAGAATTCTTTTGGAGTGATTTATGGCAGAGCTAGCACAATTTTATGAATGTTTCCCTCCAGTATGTCCAAAATATCTTGGCAAATATCAGTACAAGATGTACGCTTTCCATGGTTTCAACTTCTCTTATGAAATGGGGGTCTTGATTATATGGTTTTCCAACCTCTCTTTTTTCTTTAATACAATGATTTTAAGAATAAGTACTGACAGTTAAACATGTAAACTGTTGGTGCTTGGTGAGGGGAGACTTACTTTGAAAAGAGCAGATGGTATCCTGTGGGGTGGAGATGATGTGGTACATTTGCTTCCTTTGCCGTGTGCATAGGTCATGTACAAATGGCCAGAAAGCAAATGAAGGTACCCTTAAAGCCGTTTGCACTTAGATGTCAACTTTCTTTCAGGAAAGACTATTTTTCTTTATTTTTGCTTTTATATAGGTCTAGGCCTCAATGTTGTTTGTTGGTTTCTCTTTTTTATTGCTACTTATTTAGTGCTGCCTCATCAATGACTTAGGTTTCTCTTTGAAGTGGCTGAGTCCCACCACTATAATTCAGTTTCTTAAAGACTCCAGTGATAAACTAGGCTTGAACCAGTAACCTAGTCAGCATATTTTTCCTAAATGCCTTCTCATCAACAGTTTAATCTGTGAGAGGACACATGCTAGAATGACTATTGATGGGGATGTATTTTCTCCTAAGTGGCTTTGTTGGTTTTGGGAATCTTTCCCGTCTCTCTGGGTAACTAAAGGCTACCCATCTTCACAACTAAGTCCTACCTCCTCTTCTCCATTTCAAACTGGCCTCGGTCCCATTTCTGACTTCTCAGAGCACTTGCCAGCCTGATAATAGTTTTAGCACTCCACTTTATTATTCTTTGGTTCTTTCTGGCGTTTTCCTTTTTACTTCCCAATTTGTTTGCAGGGCTCTGAAGGGAGAGACCATGTTTCACAGAATTATTCCTTTATTAACAAGAGGTATATGGTCCAGTGACCACTTTGTTGTCACACAGTTTGTGACCAGAGGAAGAAATGATGTAAGAAACACAGGGCTTCCAGATTTCAAAGAAAAATAATGGTGAGAGAGTGAAGGGGTTGGCACTAAGCTCTCTCATTACATATGAATTAAAATCATGTCAGATATATCAAAACATCAACTGGATATTGATGAGAATGTTAATATACACTGAGTTATTTGAAACATTTCAGCTATCCTTCTACACTGTCCTCTAGATTGCACTGAGGATCTGTACCTCGGTACTGGCACAGATGTTGCTCAGGGCTCAGCAACTACCTGGATGAAGCTCCTGTGGCCCCATTGCTACCGTGAGCCAGGGTACCTGTGGGCCAGGTATTTGGTGACTTTCCTGCTCCTCCAGTCACAGTCTTGTGTGCCTTTGCCCGTCTCCTCAGCTATTTCTGCTCAGTACATCACGGTCAGGGTCGATCAGAAACCAGAACCAGATTTAGGTCAGTAAGGGAGAGGAAGACTGAGTGCCATAAAGGCAAGCAAGAAAGGGGAGGAGTGGGAATGATACAAGTCAAGTCCTACTTGGCTCCTAACAGTATTCCCCATTCCTTCTCTGCCAGTGGCTTGCTGCAAAGGAAATACAAGTCTCTGTTCAGTCATAGAGATGTACATAAAAATATATTTATTTATTTACATTTTTTAAATTTATTTATTTTCAGACAGAGTTTCGCTCTTATCACCCAGGCTGGAGTGCAGTGACAGGTCTTGCTGACTGCCACTTCTGCCTCCCGGGTTCAAGCAATTCTTCTACCTCAGCCTCCTGAGTAGCTGGGACTACAGGTGCACGTCACTGTGCCTGGCTAATTTTTGCATTTTTTTTTTTTTTTTTTTTTTAGTAGAGACAGAGTCTCACCATGTTGGCCAGGCTGATCTCAAACTCCCAGCCTCAGGTGATCCAGGTACCTCGGCCTCCCAGATTGCTGGGATTACAGGCATGAACCACCACGCTCGGCTGTAAAATCATATTTATAAGGGGGTTAACTGCAGCATTGTTTATGCAGTAAGAGCAAACAATTGGAAAACAATCTAAATGTCTGAACATAGAGGAATGGTTGTGTAGAGGACACTATGATAAAGCCATTAAAATGGGGGATTTTTTTTTTTTTTTTGAGACAGAGTCTCACTCTGTTGCCCAGGCTGGACTGCAGTGGCACAATCTCGGCTCACTGCAACCTCCATCTCCCGGGTTCAAGCGATTCTCCTGCCAGGTTGGTCTAGAACTCCTGACCTCAAGTGATCTGCTCGCCTCGGCCTCCCAAAGTGCTGGGATTACAGGCATGGGCTCCTACACCCGGCCTAAAGTGGTGTTTTTAAAGACTTTTAATGACAGTGGAAAATATTCACAAAATAATACATGGGAAGAAGCAAACCATCAGGCAATATAATGAATCTCAGTTGACTATAGTATGCAGGTAGAAAATGCTGTGAGGAAATATGCTAGAATATTAATGGAGATTGTTTTTGTGTGGTGGAATCATGGATAGTTTCTTTTTTGTTTTACATATCCTAAAATTTCTTTTTTTCTTTTTCTTTTTGAGACAGGATCTTGCTCTGTCACCCAGATTGGGGTGCAGTGGTGCAATCTCGGCTCACTGCAACCTCTGCCTCCGTGGTTCAAGTGATTCTTGTGCCTTAGCCTCCCAAGTAGCTGGGATTACAGGTGTGTGCCCCCATGCCTGGCTAGTTTTTGTATTTTTAGTAGAGACGAGGTTTCGCCATATCGACCAGGCTAATGTCGAAATCCTGGCCTCAAGTGATTCCCGCACCTTGGCCTCCCAAAGTTCTGGAATTACAGGTGTACATCCTAAAATTTCTATAATGCAGAATTTTAAAATTCTATGATTTTTATAATCAGAAAAATGAGAAGAAAATGTTCTTTGCCATAATCTTCAGCCTCCAACCCAAGCCATCTCACATGCCTAGATGTAGAGAATTATTTTTTCTGAGAACAAAAGTAATATATTTGAATTATTAAAACTTTTTAAAAATATACAAAAATATGAAGGAAAAATAGCAATGAATTGTCTTAAAGTGTCCTTCTTTAAATAAAACTGATTTCTTTTTCAGAAAAGCTTATTTGAAGTATCACCGTACTTTCTGTTACCTAATAAAATAGCAAAGGCTCAAATATTTGGTTAATACAAAATATTTTAAAGCAGATTCTTTTATTTAGATGGCATCTTCATCCATGATTTTTAGAAATGGAAAGGACATTATATATCATCTGGCCCAACCCCTGGGTAAAGTTCAAGAGTAGGTTTTGACGGTATTCTATGTCAGGCACTGTTCTAACGTCCCTTAGACTCAGCGAGTCTAAGTGACCTGCTTCAGGTCACACAGCCAGCTCTAGAAATCTGGAGATAGTCAGTACTTTGCTCCATCAGTTGTAATTCCAACGGGGAAAGATGTTTTTGACATTCTGTAAATGGTAGCATTCTTAAAAACACATACCTCAAACCTCTTTTCTGAAATAAGAAATTACCTTTTCCACCCTCTTCAGGTATATAACTTTAACTCAGAAATATCCAGAGGTTGCCAGGTGCAGTGGCTCACACCTGTAATCCCAGCACTTTGGGAGGCCGAGGCGGGCAGATCGCAAAGTCAAGAGATTGAGACCATCCTGGTCAACGTGGTGAAACCCCATCTCTACTAAAAATATAAAAATTTACTGGGTGTGGTGGCACGGGCCTGTAGTCCCAGCTACTCGGGAGGCTAAAACAGGAGAATCACTTGAACCCGGGAGGCGGAGGTTGCAGTGAGCCGAGACCACGCCACTGACACCTGGTGTCAGAGCGAGATTCCCTCTCAAAAATAAATGAAATGAAATGAAATGAAATGAAATAAAATAAAATAAAATAAAAATCCAGAGACAAGTTAAAAAGAAATATGTGTCTGTGTATATGTACGTGATATGAAATGAGAAAAGTTTTCGCTTTCATGAAAAAAAGGTACTTGTGTTTGAGAATGTTTTCAAATTAAAGAAAATGTTTGTTTGTTTGTTTGTTTATTTTGGGATGGAGTCTCGCTCTGTCCCCCAGGCTGGGGTGCAATGGCGCGATCTCGGCTCACTGCAACCTCTGCCTCCCAGGTTCAAGCCATTCCTGCCTCAGCCTTCCGAGTAGCTGGGATTACAGGCGCCGCCACCATGCCCAGCTAATTTTTTTTGTATTTTTAGTAGAGATGGGGTTTCACTATGTTGGCCAGGCTGGTCTTGAACTCCTGACCTTGTGATCTGCCCGCCTCGGCCTCCCAAAGTGCTGGGATTACAGGCGTGAGCCATCATGCCCGGCAAGAAAAAGTTTAATATTAAGTAAATATTTGGTATAAAAATTCACCTCAGTTAATGTCTTTTAAGCTTTTTTGGTCTACCCTCTTGCAAAGAAATAATATTTGATTTACAGTTAACTTCTGAATCAAATGTTAACATTTCAGATGCCATTAAGTATGTCTATTATAGAAATGGTTCTTTTGATAAACTTTTATAGTGGCATGTTGTTGTATTAACCAGAAATACAACATTATTTTTATTATATCTGCTTCAGAAACAGAAGTAGTTAGATTCAAGCAGAAATTCCTGGAAAACCCATGTGGTTTTCTTTATGAGCAATTTAAGGACACATTCTTCCAAAGAGAGAGAGATGGACAATATAAAACATAATCCACTTCTAAAAATAAATACTACTTTGTGAAAAAGTTCCCTCTGGGTGGTGCTCAGTAAACCCTTTGGTATCGGTAGTCTGTCAGCTCTGGCACAATTGGAGTTTGTGTGGGAAGCCATTTCATTCAGTGGTGGTTGCTCTGCCACCACCAAGAAGCCAGAGAACATGGGCTGTAACTGAGGAGAAGGATAACCATGAGAGAAGTTTTCAGCAAAGTAATAAGCAGACCTTAGAAAATCTTTGAAATGGTCCTAGGTAAGATCTCTTATCCTGTAATCAGATTCCCCTTCCTCCTTATTTTGTTGGAGGAACGTTTGAGAAAGAAATTGATTTTCAGTTGACTAGGAAAATATAAATGGATTTTTTTTAAAAAGTTAAAGAAGATGAACCCTTGTATTGCTGTTTTGTTTAATCCTCAAATCTTCCACATGGAGTAAGAAATAAGTACCTGGTATTTTCTCAGGGACCATGGCTATTCAGTCTGGATGAGCTCTGACTTAAGATAAAAAGTGTGCAGAGTTGCTGCTATGTTCTTGCTACCACCACTTGATTGTACTTCTTTATTGAAAACATCCATTTTCTCATGGACTTTTTGCACAGGGCCGTCTATGTGCCAGGCAATCAATAAATATTTGATTGATTGTTATCTTCTAAATGCAAATTCAACATTTAACATTCAAATATTGAAGTTTCCCTATGCCGAAAAACAAGGGGATCTCTGCTAGGGGGATGCCTACTTGAATACTTTGGGCCTGCTCCTATAGGCCAGTTGTCATGTGTGTGTTCTCCTTCTGTGCTTTAGTTTAAGTTGAATTTAAAAACCGTTAGACCAGCCGGGCGTGGTGGCTCATGCCTGTAATCCTAGCACTTTGGGAGGCTGAGGCGGGTGGATCACCTAAGCTCAGAAGTTCGAGACCAACCGGACCAACATGGTGAATCCCCGTCTCTACTAAAAAGACAAAAATTAGCCAGGTGTGGTGGCGGGCGCCTGTAATCCCAGCTACTCAGGAGGCTGAGGCAGGAGAATCGCTTGAACCCAGGAGGTGGAGGTTGCAGTGAGCCCAGATCATGCCACTGCACTCCAGACTGGGTGACAGAGTGAGACTCTTGTCTCAAAAAACAAACAAACAAACAAATAAATAAATACATAAATAAAATAAAAATAAAAACAACTAGACCATTGGTCAAATCACTTACCAATCACCTAGAGATTCAGAATTTTCCAGTAGCTGGTAGGAAATTTGGAATCCTGGAATTCAGTTAAACTGTATATTGAGCATTCCTTGAACTGTAGGCTTCTGGGTTGGGTGGTGGTGGAGTGTGGGAGGCAGGGTTTACATACAATAATGATTCAGACTTAGTCCCTGTTCTCTGGGATCTTACAGTCTAGTAGAATGGGATTCATCGAAGAAGACTGATGATATGCAGTTTGAGGAACACTTTGACCACCTGAAGAAATGTGTACTGGAATTGGTTGGTAATGGCTGTGAATTCAGGATCCTGTGATGCTAGAACAAGGTAGATGTGTGAGTGGAGGGAGTACCAATAAATGGTGGAGCAATATATGAAAGGAGATGTCTGGAGGAAGGTAAATGTGGCCTCTCAGAGAAGCAGGGCTCTGTTCTGTAGTATGTGCCAATGTTGGTCAGGGATATCATGATGTAAATATACACCCAGCTCTGTGTCCCACACCATATGAGACTGATGTTCCTTATAATGAACCAGAGCCATTAAATGGTTATGTTTCATATACCGTACTTCATTTACAGAGACAAACAAATGAAAGAAATATCCATACAGTAATGTGAAGTATTTTAAAAGTTACTTTTTATCCAGATCTCAATCTGCAAATACTTAACAAGGTCAGACATCATGGGGGATATTTAAAAAACATGTGTGTACCTTTGCGTGGTTTACTTAGTTGAGACGAGGCATATACAAATGGGAAGTTGACTCTCAGTACCAGGCAGTACAGGCCCATTGCTTATAGACAGTAACTGCTGTGGACTTCAGGGATGGCCAGCTTCCTGGGATCTTAGGTAGTCCAGAAATCTTTTCAGGTTCTTGAGCTGGCCTAAATGGTTGAACAGGATTTAGGTGGGCTCAACATAATGTGGGATCTGCAGAAACATTGTCTTTTGCCCTCTGGGAAGTTGCAGTGTCTGACCTGCTCTCATAAACTCCTCCCTAAAACAGGCTTGTGCACTTAGCAGTAATAGATTGAACCATCAACTCCTTAAAGCACACCTGGTTGATAATTAGCTCAATCACATTGTGTTTCGGTCATTACCCTTGGATTTCCCAAGGATGAGTTTAATTCATCTCCCACATTAAAGTGAGTGCCTGCATGACCAAAAGTCAACAGAATAGAATTTCTGTCTCTATTATGTCAGTTTAATGCTGTAGTAATTTTATTGCAAAATAGGTATCGGTTTACAATTTGCCACCCAAATATCTGCACAGAAATTGTTAGTGTATGCTGTAAAAAGATCTTTGATGGCAAAAGGCTCCCATTTTTCCTAAACAGTACTTCATCTGAAGGAAGACAGAGGAAATGAGCTGAAACTCTGATTTGAGGAATTTGGGGTTGATAAGATCTAATATTGCTTATTCAGAGATGACTTACTCTGGTTTTATAGCTTATAAATGTATTGATGATAGATACGACCCCTTGCTTCCAAGATTTTACAGAGTTTATTTGTGTTTTAACCACACTCCCTTTGCCTCTGACCTGCTGCTGGATGTGAAGGGATAAACTGGTGGTGCATATGCTATATTACCAAAGTGGGAAGAGAGAGGGGCACCTTTATTATATCAGATTACTGCCAGATGCCTGGAATGCTCAAATCTACTCACTGGTTGCTGTTTAAAAGGGAAAAATACAAATCTAACCACTTCTAGGAATGGTGCCAGATGTCTGTACTAAGGCAACCCAACTCCAGAAGGCTATAAAAATAGCCCCCAAGTAGTAGGTTCTGATTTCCCACTGAGCTGACCAATAAATCCAACAACCAGTTAATTAAAAATGCTGGGAGGGAATGTTCATCCTCCATTACCCACCTGTCCTTGTGAATACTCATCGGTTACAAATGGGAGGCTACCACTTAGTGTTTCAGTGTCTGGATTAGGAAACTCTGTCCTTCTTTCTCACAGCAACACAGAGATATAAATGGCCTATGTGGATTGCCTGATACCCCTACTTGGGTGTCAAGGTTTATTTGAGGCTAAAGTGATTTGAGGCTTTCAAAGAAGCACCCAGTTATTTTACTTGCCTAGGGGCTTCCTGGCACCATCCACATGAGCATGTTTGGAGAGACTACCTCATCTCTCCCGTTTTCAGGCTTTGAGTTTTATTACAGTCTGCCGAAATCTGATAGAAAAGAAAACATCTTGCTGCCCTGACTGCTGATATAGGCAGAATAGTACGGTATCCTTATATACAAGGGGGTTGCTTGAAGTTGGATCTTTTGTTCCTTTTAACAAGAAATTTCAACTTGATGAAACTAAAAAGAAAAAAAAAATCAGTTTGTGATGCAAGCAAAAACGTGGATAGAATATACCGTCAATATCATCCTCATTGTTAAAGTCATTAAAAGGTGCACAAAGAGGCTGGACTTGGTGGCTCAGGCCTATAATTCCAGCACTTTGCGAGGCCAAGGTGGGTGGACAGCTTGAGCCCAGGAGTTCAAGACCAGCCTGGGCAACATAGTGAGACCCTGTCTCTATTTGGAAAAAAAAAAGCCCGGGCGTGGTGGCTCACGCCTGTAATCCCAGCACTTTGGGAGGCCAAGGCAGGCAGATCACCAGGTCAGGAGATCAAGACCATCCTGGCTAACACGGTGAAACCCTGTCTCTACTAAAAATACAAAAAATTAGCTGGGCCTGGTTGTGGGTGCCTGTAGTCCAGCTGCTTGGGAGGCTGAGGCAGGAGAATGGCGTGAACCCGGGAGGTGGAGCTTGCAGTGAGCCAAGATTGCGCCACTGCACTCCAGGCTGGGCGACAGAGCGAGACTCCGTCCCCCCCCCCCCCCCCAAAAAAAAAAAAAAAAAAAAAGAGCTCAAAGGCAAGGGAGGCCCAAATTCACTGAGTACAAATTTGATTACCAGGAACCTATTTTCCCAAGATACCACTACTAATGAATTATATTTCTCTTGATGCTTTTTGCTGACTTTTAAAAGAGAACTTGGAGAGATTTTGATGGAGAACAAAGAAAAGAGATGGAACTTGAGTTTTAGTTGGGTCTGCCACCTAAAATGGACGTTTTGTTTCTTTTTCTTTTTCTTTTTTCTTGAGACAGTCTGCCACTCTGTTGCCTAGGCTGGAGTGCGATGGCACGATCTTGGCTCACTGCAACCTCCACCTCCCAAGTTTAAGCAATTCTCCTGCCTCAGCCTCCCAAGTAGCTGGGATTACAGGCATGTGCCACCATGCCTGGCTAATTTTTTGTATTTTTAGTAGACAGAGTTTCACTGTGTTGGCCAGCCTGGTCTCAAACTCCTGACCTCTGGTGATCCACCCACCTCGGCCTCCCAAAGTGCTGGGATTACAGGAGTGAGCCACCATGCCCAGCCTTGACATTTCCTTTCTAGGGCCGTTTCCTCTATCCAATAAAAACTGGACTAGAGAAGCACTGTGATTCTTTGCCAACACCCTAAATTCATGGGGACAGTTGGATTTTGAGTCTGTATTAATTGGGAATGAAAGTTTTTATGTAGAGTGAAAAGTTTGGGGAGAGGCTGCTGAGTCCAAGGATGGAAAAGCTTAGCAAAGACAGAAACTTTTCTTGCCAGCGAGGGAACTCTCTTCAGTAATCAGAGGGCCTTCAGTAATCATGATTGATTGGGCTGGATATATAGATTGCTTTTATTCATGCTTTTGAGATGTGTGTGTGCCTGTGTCTGTGTGTGTGTGCGCGCATGGTTTAAAGACTTTTCTAAAGCTGAAGATCTTACATGATTTGCTGTGCATTAGCAGGATATGAATTATTAATTCTGCTTATACTTGATAATGAAGGCCACAAACTGGGACCCTGTTATCTGAGGACCTAATGCATTCCTTTTTCTTCTTCAAAATAGGTTTGTAAATTGTCATCAGGGCCCTGCTACCAGCCCCCTAAATAACTGCTCTATCTGCTGCTACCTGTGATTTCTTTAATAAGGAATGGCAGGGATACTCAGAATCGCATTCTATGAGGAAACGTTGATGGAACTGAATCTCTTTAATTTGGGGCGGGGGGTGGAGATTCAGGGTACGTTGGTGGCTGTTATCAAAAACATGAAGGGCTCTCAAGCCAAAGTAACAATAAACTAGTTTTGGTGGCTTTGGGGTGGGAGGAGGCAGACTCGGATCAGTAGAGGAGAGATATAGGAAGACATCTTTTTCTCAATCCAGGCAATAACTTTCCAACAACATAAGCTGACCAAAGAGAGAATAGGCTACCCCAAGGAGGCAGTGAAATTCTCATCATCAGTCCCCATTCACAGTTGTAGCTGGAGTGAAAAATTAGTCTATTTGAATGGAATCTGGACTCACTTTCCTGGAATAGACCTATAGGGATCCAGTGGTCTGGTGATCCCTTCACTATACTATGAACACTTCTAGCAAACTATATCTTATTTGTATCCTTAACACTTATCATACAGCCTGATCATAGTAGGATCTCAGAAAATGTTTGTTGATAGACCAATTAGCTAAAAATGCACTTGAAAGTAAACAAATAGATGCTTTTGGTCCCAAGATCAAGTGTATTAAATTGGCTTCCATGTAACTGCAGTGTCCCACTTTTTCTTCATGTGTTTCTTTTTTCTTTTTTTGAGGTAGAGTCTTGATCTGTGGCCCAGGCTGGAGTGCTGTGGCGCAATCTGGGTTCACTGCAACCTCCACCTCCTGGATTCAAGCAGTTCCCTGCCTCAGCCTCCCAAGTAGCTGGGATTACAGGCACGCACCACAATGCCTGGCTAATTTTTGTATTTTTAGTAGAGATGGGGTTTCACCATGTTGGCCAGGCTGGTTTCAAACTCCTGACCTCAAGTGATGTGCCTGCCTTGGCCTCCCAAAGTGCTGGGATTACAGGCATGAGCCACCACGCCTGGCCTCTTCGGGTGTTTCTGTGCATCTTCAGTCACACCAAACTGCTCATTAACAGTGACCTTGTCATTGTTAGAGAACTTAAACAGTTCTGTTACCAAAAGACCCGGGAAGGGGAACATCACACACCGGGGCCTATCATGGGGAGGGGGGAGGGGGGAGGGTTTGCATTGGGAGTTATACCTGATGTAAATGACGAGTTGATGGGTGCTGACGAGTTGATGGGTGCAGCACACCAACATGGCACAAGTATACATATGTAACAAACCTGCACGTTATGCACATGTACCCTAGAACTTAAAGTATAATAATAATAATAATAAAAGACCCTTCCATATTAATATATATAGAGAAAACATGATTTTAATATTGGATAAGCATTATCAGAGTTACATGCGTGTAAAGTAGCACAAAAACAACTACAAAATCTGGAAATAATTTCACACACATTCATACAAAAAAAAGTAGAAGAGAGAACAATTTAAAACTTCTCATTTTCTTGAGATACGAGAGGATGCACATTGTGCCTGTCTCGCTTATACCTTAGGAGAGACCCCTGAGCGAATTCTAGAGGTAAGTATTTGCAGTTCCAAGAGTCAGAGGCCCATGAACTTGCATTGTAAAATCAAAAGGTCAAGACTTTTGATCAGGCTGGGCACGGTGGCTCACTCCTGTAATCCCAGGACTTTGGTAGGCCGAGGTGGGCACACCACCTGAGTTCAGGAGTTCGAGACCAGCCTGGCCAACATGGTGAAACCCTGTCTCTACTAAAAATACAAAAATTAGCCAGGCATGGTGGCGGGCGCCTATAATCTCAGCTACTTGGGAGGCTGAAGCACTTGAACCTGGGAGGCAGAGAGGTTGCAGTGAGCCGAGATTGTATCACTGCACTCCAGTCTGGGCAACAGAGTAAGACCCTGTCTCAAAAAAGAAAAAAAGGAAAGAAAGAAAAAGAGAAAACTTTTGATCAGGCATATTATGTTCTGGAAACATCCTAAAGAAGGGAGGATGAGTAGGCAGGGGCTTCCCTCCCCGTCAAAAATTTAATCATTGCACATTTACATCATCTGACATGATTAGATTAGATGGTGTGTGTCCTTCACAGGATCCTTAAGCTTCCTGAGGGTTAGTTCGTTTGTACAGTGAAACATCTTCCCTATAAGAATTCTACTACCTAGGAGCTGGAAACCTGCATATCATCACTTTATTGGTTGACTCTACCATTATTATTTTTTTAAATGAAACACTTTGAATGAGGCCTTATTAAAAACAGAATTAAGTATTAGTAAATCATAAATATAATTATGTAAGTTAAATTTTAACAAAATAAAGAATAAATAAAAGACAAAAATTTAAAAATAAAAAAATAAAAATAAAGTGAAGATGCTGTCAAAGGATGAAATAGGCTAAACCTAATGGGAAAATTGAATCTCTTTCCCCAAATACCTCACAGCGCAATGGCTTTAGAAACCATTGAGAAATGATAGGCACTTCAACAATATAACTTCACTGAGAGCTTATTTATTTATTTATTTATTTTGAAACGGAGTTTTGCTCTTGTTGCCCAAGCTGGAGTACAATGGTGTGATCTTAGCTCACTGCAACCTCTGCCTCCCAGGTTCAAGCGATTCTCCTGTCTCAGCCTCCTGAGTAGCCAGGATTACAGGTGCCCGCCACTACGCCCGGCTAATATTTGGTATTTTTAGTAGAGACAGCGCTTCACCATGTTGGCCAGGCTGGTCTCGAACTCCTGACCTCAGGTGATCCACCCGCCTTGGCCTCCCAAAGTTCTGGGATTACAAGCATGAGCCACCGTGCCCAGCCCGACTGAGAGCTTAAAAAGGTGCAATGACTGTCCGAAAGACTGAGGCTCTGAGAGATATTTAGGCTAGTACCTAATAAAGTAATTCAAGATGCATACAAATCTCTGGTTTCTTCCAATTGGTGTCTATGATTGTGGCTTTTACTTAACGTAACCTGCACCCTGATTGCAAAGGTTTTCCTGACTAACTGGTTGTGTGGACACTGCCTGTTCACCTTCCTTTAGTCCTCTCCAAGGTATGTAAAGTTCCTCACAGGAACTTCCGAAGTATATCTCCCCCCTTCCAGCTTGACCTTCTTTCCCTTTTGGTGTGGGGTGGCTTGAGGGTGTCACCATAGGAATATTGTTTTTGAGCCACCCTGATCACTATTTAGTTTAAAAAAAAAAAAAAAGTCCGAGCATCCTGTTTGGACAGGTTGTAAGCTGTGACATTAGACCTTCCTGGTATGCAGAATGGCTTTCATCACTCTCCCACCCCATTCAGCAAGGTTAAAGGTCTCAGGAAGGTATTTGACTTGTGGCTGTAACTTGCCCTGACTGCTGAGCAATGATGGGTCTTTTGCTTGAACCACTTAGGAGGTGCCCATGGGAGCAGCATACCAGAAAGGAGTAGTGAAGGAGCAAAACTGAGCTCATTACAGCATTTGAAACGAAGAGGTCACCAAGAGGAAAGTAGAATGTACAATGAAGGGTTTGTCGATAGTTTTGGTTTTTTGAAAGCTCTGCTCCAGAAATAAAATGGTTTTCATGGTGTTTTATTCAAAGACAGCAGAAGGAAGCTGGAAAAAAATGTAGCATGTCTTAGATGAGAAGACCCTCAGAGGCAAGGACTACATCTGATGCAGCTCTTAAGAAGGGCTTTGTGCACAGAGACACTGGGCTAGGAAATACTCTGCATGCATTTGTTTATCTAACACTTATGGAGTTTCTATGTGTCAGGCACTTGTAATTATACAATCTCATTTAATTCTCATAACCTGATGAAGTGGGGGCCCATTTTCCAGGTGAAAAATCTAAAGTGCCTAATGTTCAAAGTCCCCACACAGATTCCCTTCTTAAAGGAAGATCTTTAAAATTAATTTAAAAATTAATTTTAATTTACTTAAAAAATTTTTTTTTACTTCAAAAGCTTAAAATTTTTAGCATGCCTCAGAATTTTTTTTTTTTTTTTTTTTTTTTTTTTTTTTTTTGTTTTTTGAGATAGGGTCTTAGCTCTGTCGCCTAGGCTGGAGTGTAGTGGCATGATCACGGCTCACTGCAGCCTCCACCTCCTGAACTTAGGCAATCTTCCCCCTTGGCCTCCCAAGCAGCTAGAACTGCAGGCATGCGTGACTATGCCTGACTATTCTTTTTTTTTTTTTTTTTTTTTTTTTTTTTTACTTTTTGTAGAAACAGGGTCTCTCTAAGTTGCCCAGGCTGGTCTTGAACTCCTGGCTCAGGCAGTCCTCCTGCCTTGATCTTCCGAAGTGTTGAGATTATAGGTGTAAGCTCCCATGCCTGGCCCAGAATTTTTTAAATGACAACTTTTATTGAGATATAATTCACATACTACAAAATTCACCCTTTTAAAATGTATATACTATTCAATGGTTGTTAGGATATTCACACAATTTTGTAGCTATCACCACAGTCAGTTTTGGGATATTTTTATCACCTCAAAAAGAAACTATACACTTTAGCTAATCACCCTCATATCCCCCTATCTCCTTCAACCCTAGCCCTGAGCAACCATTTATCAAGCTGCGGTCTCTATATATTTCTGTATTCTAGACATCTCATGTAAATGGAATCATACAACATGGAGGCCTTTTGTGTCTAGCTTCTTTTACTTAGCATAATGTTTTCAAGGTGCTCCCATGTTGTAGCATGTATCAGAACTTCTTTCCTTTTTATGGCTATATAATATTTCATTGTATGGATACCTGTATATACATTTTATTTATTTTTCTTTATTATTTTTTTAAGAGACGAGGTCTCTCTGTGTCACCAAGATTGGACTGCAGTGGTGCCATCATGGCTCACTGTAACCTTGAGCTCTTGGGCTCAAGTGATCCTCCCATCTCAGCCTCCCAAGTGACTGGAACTACACGTGCTGGTAACCACGCCCAACTAATTTTTTTTTTTTTTTTTAGATAGAGTTTTGCTGTTGTTGTCCAGGCTGGAGTGCAGTGGGATGATCTCGGCTCACTGCAACCTTCGTCTCCTGGGTTCGAGCAATTATCCTACCTCAGCCTCCTGAGTACCTGGGACTATAGGTGTGTGCTACTACATCCAGTTAATTTTTTTGTATTTTTAGTAGATACAGGGTTTCACCATTTTGGGCAGTCTGGTCTCAAACTCCTGACCTCAGGTGATCCACCTGCCTCGGCCTCCCAAAGTGCTAGGATTACAGGAATAAGCCACCACACCTGACCCTTTTTTTGTTGTTGTTATTTTTATTTTTGATAGAGACAGAGTCTCTCTATGTTGCCCAGGCTGGTCTTGAGGTCCTAGGCTCAAGGGATCCTCCTGCCTTGGTCTCCCAAAGTGCTGTGATTACAGGTGTGAGCCACCATGCCTGGCCTATATATTTTATTTATTTATTCATCAACTGATGGACATTTGGGTTGTTTGCATTTTTTTGCACACCCAGGAATTTATCCTGAGGAAATAATCAAGATGATATATAAAGAATGGATTATAAGGATCTTTATTGTGCTATCAAGAAAGTGAAAAACTAGAAATAACCAACAATCTCCAACATTAAGAGATTAGTTTCATTATGGGACACCTATATGATAGAATACTGTACAGCTCTTAAAATAGTATTACGAAATAATTCATAATGACATTGAAAAATGCTGACAACTTATTATTAAGTGATGAAACAGTACATAAAGTGTGATTCCATTTTTATGAAAATGTATTTATATACATTAAAGGAAGGTTAGAGGCCAGGTGCATTGGCTCATGCCTGTAATCCCAGCACTTTGGGAGACCAAGGCAGGTGGATCAGAAGGTCAGGAGATCGAGACCATCCTGGCTAACATGATGAAACCCCATCTCTCCTAAAAACACACAAAAAATTAGCCAGGCATGGTGGCTGGCACCTGTAGTCCCCGCTACTCAGGAGGCTGAGGCAGGAGAATAGTGTGAACCCGGGAGGCGGAGCTTGTAGTGAGCTGAGATTGCACCATTGCACTCTAGCCTGGGTGACAGAGTGAGACTCTGTCTCAAAAAAAAAAAAAAAAGAAGAAGAAGAAGAAGAAAACGAATGAAGGCTAGAATCATAGGTAATAGGAAACCGTGGTCCTCTCTAGATGGTGGAGTTATGGGGGGAGGGGTTATTTTATTCTTTTTTATCTATATTTTCTAATTTCTCTAGAAAGTATTCCATAATTACTTACTGAGCACATAGTATATGCCAGACATTGTTTAGAATATATGTATTGTGTAGTAAAAAATATAGAAAAAATAATGTTATTGTTAAAACAATCCAAAAATGGAATGTATGGAATTATGTATTGTATACACACGTACACATGCACCAACTTCTGAGGATGTAACAGGATCTTGCAAGCAGCACTGGGGTGTTATGTTTTAACTCCAAATAGGTTAAGATTTACAGATGACATATTTATCGGATAAGAAAGACATTGAATCACTTTTTTGGAGTGATTCTGTGCATTTCTCCCTTCTCAATGGAATGTCTAGCTATTCTTTCCCTGCAGTAAGTGATTGGAAGTGTAATGCAGAGTTTATTTCCACTTACATGGTCTGACATTTTGACATTTCCTAAACTGCAGGATGTTTGAGAGCAAACAACTTGGCTTTTACTGAAAAATTAATTATACTGCCACTTTCACATAGTGATGGGCCTTTGTAAGAGGACAAAGCTATTCAAGTGGGGAAAAATGAGATGCTTAACAGGATGACAGTAACATAAAGGTCTTGAGTCTGGAGAAAAGGACCTCATTAAGCATTGATTATCAGCATGGTGTAAACTCTTTCAGAAAGTGTTACTACATTCCATGCCTTTATTGTGTGGGGGAAATTTAAATCTGTGTTCCATTTACATCATAAGTGAGATTTGTGTATTCTAATAATAGGCTAGCCTTGCCTTCGGCTACATCAGTACACACAAATTCAGTTCATTGCTTTCACTGGCTTGTCACATCAGGCCATCCAGCCAGTCACCAAAAGTCAGTCACGAAGAGTGAAACTAGTTTGTGTGTTGACATACAGCCATTCTGACTGCCTGTTTGGAGATCAAGTCAGCTTGGCCCAACATGAGCATGTATAGTTCCTTATGAACATACTTGAGTTACTTTTGGGGCTGGATATAGTGTTGGATTGAAGCTAAGAATTCTGTCTGGAGATATTTATGCAGCCAACAGACATATAAAAAAATGCTCATCATCACTGGTCATTAGAGAAATGCAAATCAAAACCACAATGAGATACCGTCTCACGCCAGTTAGAATGGCAATCATTAAAAAGTCAAGAAACAACAGATGCTGGAGAGATTGTGGAAAAATAGGAACACTTTTACATTGTTGATGGGAGTGTAAATTAGTTCAATCATTGTGGAAGACAGTGTGGTGATTCTTCAAGGATCTAGAACTGGAAATACAATTTGACCAAGCAATCCCATTACTGGGCATATACCCAAAGGATTATAAATCATTCTATGATAGACACATGCACATATATGTTTATTGTGGCACTATTCACAATAGCAAAGACTTAGAACCAACTCAAATGTCCATCAATGATAGACTGGATAAAGAAAATGTGGCACATATACACCATGAAATACTATGCAGCCATAAAAAAGGATGAGTTCATGTCCTTTGCAGGGACATGGATGAAGCTAGAAACCATCATTCTCAGCAAAGTATCACAAGATCAGAAAACCAAACACCATATGTTCTCACTAATAAGTGGGAGTTGAACAATGAGAACACATGGACACAGGGAGGGGAATATCACATGCTGGGGCCTGTCAGGGGGTGGGGGGCTAGGGGAGGGATAACATGAGGAGAAATGCCTACTGTAGATGACAGGTTGATGGGTGCAGCAAACCACCAGAGCATGTGTATACCTATGTAACAAAACTGCATGTTCTGCACATGTAACCCAGAACTTAAAGTATTAAAAAAAACAAAACAAAAAGAATTCTGTCTGGAGAAAAAGTATATGACATCGGTCTGGGCAATGAGTGTTTGGATTTGACCTCAAAAGCTCAGGCAACAAAAACGAAAACAGACAAAATTAAATCAAACTGAAAAGCTTTTGCAGAAAGAGGAACCAATCAACAAAGTGAAAAAGCAGCCTACAGATTGAGAGAAAATATTTGCAAGTTACACATCTGGTAAGAGGTTAACCTATATATTTGCCAGAGGTCGCAAATTTTTTTCTGTGAAAAATCAGACCCTGGCGATGACCTTGAACAGTAGGATATAAATAACTCCCACAAGCTCAGTGTTACAATAATGGAACACTAGGCATAAATGGGTTTTAATATTCAGAGTATATGAGGAACTCAAACAACTCAATAACAAGAAAGCAGATTGTCCAATTAATTCATAAATGGGCAAAGAACCTGAATAGATCTTTCTCCAAAAAGACATACAAATGGCCAACAGGTATATGAAAAAAATGCTCAACATCACTAATCATTAGGGAAACACAAATTAGAATCACAATGAGATTTCACCTCACATCTGTCAGAATGGCTGTTATCAAAAAGATGAAAGATTAGTGTTCGTGAGGATGTAGAGGAAATAGAACTTTTATATACTGTTGGTGGGAATATAAATTAGTATAGCCATTATGGAGAACACTATGGAGATTCCTCAAAAAACTGAAGATAAGCCTGGGCAACATGGTAAAACCCTGTTCCTACAAAAAATACACAAATTAGCCAGGACTGGTGGCAGGCACCTGTAGTCCCATCTGCTCGGAAGGCTGAGATGGGAGAATCATCTGAGCCTGGGAGGTGGAGGCTACAGTGAGCCATGGTTGTACCACTGCACTCCAGCCTGGGTAACAGAACTGAGATCCTGTTTCAAAAAGAAACAAAACAAAACAAACCTGAAGGTAAAATTACCATATGATCCACCAATCCCACTTCTGAGTATATATTCAAAACATTTGATATTAGTATGTTGAAGAGATATCTGTACCCACATGTCCACTGCAGCATTATTCACAAAAGCCAGGATATGGAATCGACCTAAATATCCATCAGCAGATTAACAGATTAAGAAAATGTGGAACATATAGAAAATGAAATAATATGCTGCCACACAAAAGAGGGAAATTATATCATTTGCAACAACATGGATGAAACCGAAGGTCATTATGCTAAGTGAAATAAGTCAGATACAGCAAGACAAAAATACCACATGATCTCACTTATATATGGAATCGGAACTCATAGAAGGAGAGAGCAGAATGCTGGTTACCAGACGCTGCGGGGTGGGACTCGGAATGGGGAGATGATAATCAAAGGGTACAATGTTTCAGTTAGACAGGAGGAATAAATGATAAGTATTTGAGGTGATGGATATGTTAATTAGCTTGACTCAATCATTCTACAGTATATGCATATATCATAACATGCTTTGTACCCCATAAATATATGCAATTATAATTTGTGAATATCTAATGAATTTTTTAAAAAAGAATTCTACCTTGTGTCAGACCAACCCGAGTTCTTTCCTACCCCTCCCCCACCTTTAGAGACAGGAGTCTCACTATGTTGCCCAGGCTGGTCTTGAACTCCTGGCCTCAAGCAGCCTTCCCACCTCGGCTTCCCAAATTGCTGGGATTACAAGTGTGAGCTGCTACACCCAGCCCCCAATCTGAGTTCTAATCTCTGATTAGATTGAGACTGTCTGAACCTCAATTTTCTATCAATAAAATGGGGATGATAATATCTATCTCACAGAGTTGATTGAATGAAGTAATACTTCAATTAGATGATTGAATGAAGACTGAAAAAAGTAATCCTTTCCATATGCTTAGCATATTTCATGGTATATTGTAAGAGCTGAATAAAATTTGGTGCTTTTAATGGGTATGCAAGGGAATTTAAAGGGGAAAATGGAGACAATTTCTATTCTTTTTTCTTCTCTTCAGTACATTTCAAATTTCCTTGCCCTGATTTTTTGTCTAAAATGCATTGTTAAAATTGCTAAAACTCGAAATTTTAAATCTAGACTTTAAGGATATTTTATATTACAATAATGAAATACTGACATAGGAGCTACTGGTGTGTGACAAAATAAAATGCACAAATGCAACATTTAAACCCAACGAACCCTGTAGCAATCATGAAACCATACCTACTTATGGTCATCTGATTTTTCTGTTTTTTCTTCCCAGCCTTTGGACTTTTATAATGATAAACACATATCTAGATCTTAATATATTTGGCCTCTTCAAATATAAGGCATTTGTGGCTTTTTCTGTAATTCTTATCAGAATACTGTAAGTCTATTAATAACACCCCACTCTCCCTCTAACTTGCTGCTTTTAATCTGTTGGGGGCTTGAAAACTAGTTTACAAAATTTGTTTGAATTCTATTGGTAATACAAAAGTATTCAGTTATGAATAAGGCGTTGAGCTGGGGGGAGAGAGGTCCCCGTTTTTGCTGCTGAGATACCTTTTCCTTTATTATATTCTGATTGTTCTGTACATTCTGGACACTTGAGGATCATGTATAAGAGAAATCCAAATAATATTTTAAAGTTTAAATGTGTGACCCTGATAGCATATGAAAAGAATGTTCTTTTACTCATTAAAAGGAACTAGCCAGTAAACTACATGTAATAATCCTATGACAAGTAACCCAGTGCTGCAGTAAATTGTTTCATTGGGTTAGGCATTACCAAAATCACCAGAAACTAGCTGACCAATAGTGATAGATAGGTGATATGGAGTCAAATGTCTTGGAGAGGGGTATCTTTTCAAATTAGGTTAAATGACATGTGTTTGCATGAGCAAAATATTTAGTACCATGGTCACAATGTCATCCTGATAGACAAAGGAGAAATATTTCTGTCTAAAATGTCTAGTTAATATTTGACAATAGAACCAATGTGCAATAGTCAAGAGTGGTGGACTAATGTTTTGAGAGTAAACAAAAAATACCAGAGATTAATCAATGTAGGTTTGAACAAGGTTTTGACCTTGTGATTAGTCGTGTGACTTTCCTAATTTGACATGATCAATGAATAGTTCATATCTGGTAGACTTTCTGGTGAATTTTCTGGTAGTATGTTTTATGTTGAACATTGATTGGACTGTCAAGTGAATGCCAGATGCTAACTTTGACATTTGTATGTTTAAATACAGATAACATCATTTTCATTCAGGAAAATTCTGGTCTATTAATATTCCTGAAGTTCTCTCTACAGATACACAGTTACAACATTGAAACTAGGGCCCTACAGCTTGTGATTTGGGGCAAGTTACTTAATCTCAATGTCCTAATTTCCTAGTATGTATAGTAGAAGGAGTAATAACTATCTCAAAGGGTTGCTATGAGTATTAAATAAGATTAATATGTGCAAAGCTTCTAGTATACTGCTTGTCCATCATATTAATTCAATGACAGGTTAATATTACCACCTAAAGCTAGACCTGGCTTTGATGACTGGGTAAGGAGACATCCAGTATTTGAGCTAGCTATCTTTTTCTTGCAATTTGATAAATCTCTTGAAGGCCCAGGGGCTTGTTGCAGTCTGTGGGAATGAGACTCTGGAAGTAGAGACAACTTGCTCACAGAAAACTGATAGATAATCATAACGGATAATTCTTGACTCACCAAAGTGAAAACTTCTTAGGGCAATTGGTAAATGCAGTTAAGTGGCTGCACATCTTTTGCTCATGAAACTTTGAAATTTGGTTCTCTTTGTCTCTGTCTCATCCTTTAAATGAGCACCCTTAGAAACTTCTCTTGACTCTGGGATCTCAATGAGATCTGGACTATAGACTTAATAAACTTCATCTATGAATGAGCCATCATAACCATTATAAAAGCTCACTAATTACTGTTGAAAGCCACATGTTAATCATTGCATAAGGATTATATAATATAATTTCAGGACTAAATAATTAAAGAAATTTAAAAGACCATTTAACATATCTTTGACAACAATGAGCCAGAAAAAAAAGACAGCTTTACTTTAATAGTTTAAAGGGATTTAACAATTCATGCAACACATATCTAAAGCAGTTAGTATATTATGGTTGCAGTGTTGAAGAATAACATTTCTTCTGGACAAATGGAATTCAGTAATGAAAGCTAAAAAAGAACACAAATAAAAGAAGGGTAGAGTGCTGGGGAGAAAATATCAGTAATGAGTACTTTGAAGTAGACTTGATAGTATTCAGAATTTGAGGGTCTAGATTCTAGAACATATCCTGGTCTGCTTTTAATTTCTACCCCAATAGAGTTGCTTAAAGGATTTCTTCAGCTTAATTGCCTTCTTTCATGCTGTTATCCTGCAACTTAAGTTCCCATATTCTATAAAACTTGACTTTAAATTACCCTACTTTATTCTGTGTCCTTCAGTATATATGCATTCAGTATATATTGCAAATAAAATTCTATTTAATGGCAGGATGGCAAAAATGACTATGTTGTATTAAGAATCTTATTTAAATAAATGTCTACCACAAAGCCTACAGAATTTTGGTTTGGCCATGCTAACCTGGAAACTGTAAATGCTCATGGAAAAGGTATAGAAAAGATTGTACAAAGGGGGTTATTTTGCTGATTCCAGAGCAGTGGTGTTTCTGAGTAAATACCTCTGTAACCTTCTGCTGTACTTGTATTGGAAAGCAATAGAAGCAGAATCTGTAAGTATTGAAGGGCCCAGAATAAAGGCATAGTAAGAATAAAGGTATTTTTAACCTTTTGCAGGTTTTTAAATTTGTTAAAAAGGTGGTTAGGGAAAAGCTCTATATACACATATAAGCATTCACACACACAGACACATACAAATATATTTCTAAATTTAGAGTGAAGGATTGTGAAGGCATTTTGGGCAAATTTCAGAATCTATCTTTAAGTAAATGATGCTCAGTTTGAAGTATGTTGCTGGGGTTGCAGGACCTATTTGAGCACAAGATGGATATGATCTTAGGCCATCTGGGGAAGAGAAAGTGGGAGCAGCTGTGGGCCAATTTATTTGGAATTCTCTGACCTACTGAGAGTCAGATTGGAAATAAGATTCTCAAGGGATCGGATAGATCTTCCTCCACCATGCCTCCTGCCTCTGACCAGGATATCTTTCCATTTTGAACCCTGTTCTCTGCATCGTTCCCTTCCTGTTTGCAGAAGTTGTTCAAAGTCACAGGACAAGTTAATGGCAGAGCCAGATTTTAAATTGCCTGTAGGCATAGAGTTGGTCAGTAACTTTTCTCTTGATTTGGGGCACAGTTGCAAGGGCATGCTTCAGGTTTCCAGTAAACTCTCTGCGACTGGCACCACAAGGGCAATTCCTTGTTAATTCAACCTACAGTTAAGCCACAAAAAAACTGTAGAAAATATCTGGTGACCATTTAAATAGAAATCAAGCCAAAATTATGTGTTTTTCATTCTAGGGGGAAAGAACGATGATATATCTAAACAGTTGTTTCTAAAGAGCTTATCCATGGTCCAGTGTCTTTCAGAAGCAAAAGTAGGCAAATTCAAGCAGGACCTAAGGGCCATTTTGCTCAGCAGCACCTAGAAACAATTTTGGTCAGGGTCCAGATTTAAAGAGTTTCATATTCAGGTCAAGCTAGAGATTAGGAAAGGTGGCAGATGAAAATCAACTCAGGGTCTGACACCGGTTACAAAAGGAAGCAGGTCACTGGGTTGTGTTTATAGAGGAAAGAGAATGGATTGCAAGATTGTTATCGCTGGAATCATTGTGGGGGAGGGGAAGACCCTCATTTGAAGCCTTGGTCCTCAGACTAAAGGAGCCCAGAGTGCTTTAAGGACTTACACATAATTAGCCATACATTCCACAGGAAGAAGTTCTGCCTCTGGCGACATCCCTCTGCCTTGAAGCAACGGAAAAGGAGGAGGGATAAGGGTGGGAGCAGGAGGCACCGTGGGAAGGGCCCTTCTGGCCTTCCGTGAAGACCTTTCTAAAGCAACTCCAGATTTTCTAGCCTGTTTCAGCCTTTATATTGAAAACCAGCAGATGTTTAGAAGCCTCAGCTAGCAACTTGGGGAAGAGGTTTTTACTAGTATATTAGTAAACAGTGGCATATGAAGTTTGTGTAGTCCTGGTTTGTTGGAGCTGGGTGATCTCCTTGCTCTTTGACAAAAATATTTTGTTCTGCTTTATAGTTTGCAGCAGATATTGTCCCTGACCCTAGAAGGAGGGGAAAAAAAGGACTTAGTTCTTCACTTCACCCTTTAAGAATTCAGGTAACAGAGTGACAAATAAAAAGCATGGTTTCACCAACCAAAAGTGTGGGGTGTAGTTCACCCAGTTGAAACATACATGATGATCAACATGAAAACAAACTGCTAAGTAGTTTTCATTAGTATCCAATTAGTAGGTGATTTGGTTGCTAAATGCATTTGCTAATTCATTAACAATTAGGTAAATTAAATTTAACGAAAATGATTTAAATTTGAACATAAAACGCCACATGTATTAATTTTTACTTTATAAATTGAAATCCATTTTCTGCCTCCCCCCACACCCCTTCAAATTGTGTACAGTGCGCAGTCAATTAGAGCACGCAGGGTAGATTGTTTTTCTTATTTAAAGTATCTCTCCTCTCTGGAAATCGGTCTTCCAGTGGAGCATGTCTGTCTGTGTCTAGAGTGTCAGCGACAAATGGTGCATGTGCACATAATACTGATGGGGATTGTGGGTACTCAGTGAGAGCAGGAAAAGCCCTTTGCAATACCATAAGGGATTCAGGAAGGTATTTTAGAATTTGGAGGGGTTTAAGGCTTCATTCCGCTGCTGATATTGAATTGCAGCATGACCAAATGATTAACAAACTTGGCCTTCTGGAAATATCTCAGGGCAGAGAGGTTCTCAAATGATTGCAAATTGGTTAATTACTTTAAGAAGCATGTTACTTGCTGTAAACAAGTAACTTTGCTGGGTTTTTCTAAACAACTGGCTATGTTTAGAAGATAGCAATATAGACCAAGTAAAGAGATACAGAGCTGGAAAGCTGATATTATTATTATTATTTGGTAAATATTAGAATAAGCTTTGTAGTTTAGGATGATGTTTTGAAGACTACTCCCTCATCTTATTTTAAATAACATCATTTCAGCATTATGGTCAATGATTTTAAAAGCTGAAACACATTCCTGTTGTTACAATTTGTGTTATTTTTATTGTCTTTCTTTTTTCCTAATCTTTGGATAAATCTCATTCACAATTTCCTGGAGAAGCAACCAGTCTTTTACATTGGTGGATCACATTATATGATTTTTCCTTGTGATCAAATAGAAGATTGAATGACCAAAGCTAAATAGGTGGGCAAGACAAACATCAATGTGGAATGGTCTTTTTGAAAATCAGTATTCAAATAGGGAAGGTGGTTGTTGTAATCTCTTCAGTGTATGCAGCTGAAAACAGTAAGATGCTGCCTCTAGATCTTTGATCTTTACTATGAAATGGTGGGAGAGAATATGTGGCCCATTGTGTTTGGTAACTTGCCAGGGTAGGTTCACATTTCTGAGGAAGTAGCTGCGGTCATATAGCAACATCAGTTTTTCGCTTTCAACTCATATTAATAGGTTGATGAAAGTTCAAGTGAATGTTGTTGAGGTTGAGTGAGTGAAAAATTATTTAATAGCATCTGTTAAGTATAAGACATCATTCACTGCTGGCTTCCTTCAGGATATCTAATTTCTCCACGAGGACCTGACCTGATTTTTTATCACATGAGGGTTGGATTACCATTTACCTCAAAGTCAGCTACTGTGCTCATAAAAGTTGTGTTTATTTTTTCTCTCTCAGATAGGTGGTCATAAACACTGGGATACAAGAATCATTGGATTTTTGTCTTCCTTTTACAGTGCTGTCTCCTAGTGGACTTCTGTTTTCTGCCTTCCCATTATATTCAGTTTTAGGGAGTTGTATAGAAAAATCCTCTTAAAAGGAAATGGTTGATGATGTCTTTTAAACAGTTTAAACTATGTAAAAAGAAAAAGCCTTTCAGTGAAGCAAGGTAGCAATAGCTGTTTCAAAAACTAATAAGGGTTTTAATAAGAATTGCATCTTTTTTTTTTTTTTTGAGATGGAGCCTTACTGTGTTGCCCAGGCTGTAGTGCAGTGGCACAATCTTAGCTCACTGCAGCCTCCACCTCCCGGGTTCAAACGATTCTCCTGCTTCAGCCTCCTGAGTAGCTAGGATTACAGGCACCCACCACCACGCCTGGCTAATTTTTGTACTTTTAGTAGAGATGGGGTTTCACCATGTTGGCCAAGGCTGGTCTTGAACTCCTGACCTCAAGTGATCTACCTGCCTCAGCCTTCTTAAGTGCTGGGATTACAGGTGTGAGCCACCATGCCCAGCCAAGGATTGCATTCTTGGTTTTTTGTATATATTGATTGGATTGTCCCTATCATTTCCATTCATCAACTTTCTCAGTTGAGCATTTGACAGACACACCTCTTAATATCACTAGTTTTAGAATTTGCATTTAGATGTTACAGAGTTAGTCACCGAGTTGTTTGAGTTTTGCACTTGGAGTATGTTAGGTAACATCAAGCACCCTAACTGTGCTCTGTGGAAACCTGGACTGTATACATAGAATGAAACCTTAAAAGCTTAGGATGGAAATTTGGGTAAATTTTGTTATCTCCCAGGTTACGGAGGTGGTGGGGAGGTAAGGGAATTAATCCTATGTAAATAATTTACTGATGTACCCTGGTTTCCTCAGTTTTAAAAATCCCTCCCTGGATGTACTATGATACTTTCTCTCTGAGGCTGATGTAGTCCAACAAAGCCACAGTAATCCAGCAAACACATTTTTAAATTCTATGTTTTATATCTCGCTTCCCTGTATTTGTCATATATGCCACCATGTTCGTGTATTTTCCCAAGCAGACATTCGACTTGTACAGTTTTCCAGCATTACTCTCTTCTTTAGTAGTTTATAAATTCCAAGCTTGTTTGATGAACTGGAAGCCTTGCCAAGGATGAGAGATAGATACATGCACTGCATCCTCATTTATTATACTTACTAAACAGATGCTTTGTGACTTGACCATGTCTTCCTGGCTTTTCTTTTAGCCCTTATTTGACTCCCAAGACAACGGGACATTTTAGCTGTGTATCTAACTGGGCAGAGTAGTGGCACATCGTTTCTCACCTTTTAAAACCAAGATGTGGTTCAGCTGAAATAGCTAAGAAGTTTGCAGCAGGCTCTGACCCCTACTATCAGTTACTGAAGTGTATGTAAAAAAACAAAAAAGAAGAAAACAGCAGAAGCAGGTTTTGGGTGTGGAAAAGTCAATTAAGGCCAAAAGAATTGAACTAATTCAGCACAGTTCTTTTCAGAAACACATTTTTTGGTCTTTGCTCCACACTTGGATTATTTAATTTTTGTCTAGTGACAGTGAGGATTTCGACCTCTTTAACAAAGATAGTATGAGTTTTTTTTTTTCGAGACGTAGTCTTACTCTTGTCGCCCAGGCTGGAGTGCAATGGCGTGATCTCAGCTCACTGCAACTTCTGCCTCCCAGGTTCAAGCGATTCTCCTGCCTCAGCCTCCTGAGTAGCTGTGATTACAGGCGTCTTCAACCATGTCTGGCTAATTTATGTATTTATGTAGAGACGAGGTTTCACCATGTTGGCCAGGCTGGTCTCGAACTCCTGACCTCAGGTGATCCACCTGCCTCAGCCTCCCAAAGTGCTGGGATTACAGGCGTGAGCCACCACGCCTGGTCTCAAAGATAGTATGATTTTAACTCTCATAATATTATCTTAGCATTTACAAATACACATTTCCAGATATCTCATATAATTTTCAAAATAGAGTTAGAGAAAAAAAAGTTAATTAAAATTCTTTTTTTCTGATTATAAATTCAATATATGCTTTAAAAGAAAATTTGAAAATGCAGAATATTTAAAAAAACATAGAAGTCACTTATAATTCTCCCCAAAGATAACAGTGGTTCAATGGTTAATATGTTGGTGTATTTCTCTCCAGTCTTTTTTTCTGTGTGTGTGTGTGTGCGTGTGTGTATGTGTGTGTGTGTGTGTGTGTATTATAGTTTGCATTATGTAATATGTACTGCCTTGAAACTCGCTTTTCCCACTATTTACTGTCAACACTATTTATTGTGAACATTCTAGTTCAATAAATTTTTTATAAAACCTATTTTTTATGGCTGTATACCCTTCATTATATGAATATAGAGTAATTTGTTTTGAGTTAATCATCTTAGATTGTTTCTGACTTTTGCAATTAGAGCTCATGCTATAATTAGCATTCTGGTGCATAAATATTTGGGTGCATTTCTGATTCTTTTATTAGAATAAATTCTTAGAATTTCAGCACTACTAGGCCAAAGAAACATTTATAAAGATGTAAAAATTCTTTGATGCATTTCCAAATTGCACTTTGAGAAGTGTTTCTGTTTAGTCCCAATAGCAGGGTGTAAGTAGAGAACGGTTGGCATTATCCTTGTTTTATAGATGCAAAGGTTCAGGTCTAGAGAGATTTAGGACTTGTCTAAGGTCACATAATGGTATTACTTATCCTCTGGTTTTCTGAGCCAGTTCTGTATTCTTTCCACTCTACCACTGTTGTAGTGAAACTTGGTGACAGATCTACAGTGATATAACTGTGAGGGAAAACTTAATGCAACCATGGCCTTAAAATAAATTTACTTCTATTATTATTATTACAAACTCTAATGTGTAGAATGTGATATATAGTGAGGACTCACTTCCCAAAGGCATTCTTTTATATCTTCAATATGTTTTCTGACTCACATCTAAAATATCCACTATAGAGGTTATGTTTAACTGAGAAATAATAGCCTAAAGTGATTTTGTTGTAACTTTTTGGTCACCAAATCTGGTTTAAAGTATTATTACTTATTAAGTAATAGTCTTTCCAGTACAGCATCAAGACCTTGAAAAGATTAGTTCTATCAGGATTAAATTGCTCTCAAACCATCATAAGTAACCCTTAATGTCTACAAAATGGACTGAAACTTTTGTTGATTCTCATTTTTTGGAAGAAGATGAAGGTAAAAATATAATTTTAATGTCAAGACTCCAGAATGAGATGGGATATAACAATTATGGATGATTTCATCCAATGAAACATAATCAAACCAAGTGTGGGAAGTAAAGCAAACATCTACCCCATTCCCCCAAATAAAAACAAAACAATACTGTCAAAAGGACTAACCACATTAGTAGTTTTCATTTCTTTCACGTAGCACTTACTTAATTCTTAGAATAACTAGGCATCTTGGCCTTTTTTGTTTGAGAATAGCCCATTCACAACTTCCAGGTCACCAGGGAGCCCTGTCTGGACTCTGCTAAAGGTCTCTTGCTCTTTGCCTTAGAGAATAAATGTGATAACATTGTTTTGCTCTTGATTCCCAGGTAGATAGGACATAAATTGGAATTAAAACATTCAGATTCTGAAAGCCAAGATAACACTTTATCTTATTTGAAGCTGTGTTTTCTTTAGTATCACCTTACCCTGGGAGCCCTCCTAAGTGTTTAATAGGTACCATTACTTCTGGGGTTAGAAGTGCATTGCTGGAAGGCTTCTTATTGTATCCTGATATGCCTTTGGGAAAAACAAAGCCCTTCAAGTGTTAACAGGGTCTGTATTCTGTTTTAGGCCAATGCCATTGTTATTTCAAATCACATTATCTTAATGAAATAGGAGTCTATGTAATATGAATTTTGTTGTGTTTTGACAAAAAATTAAAGCTGCCTAAGAAATATGATCATGTTACAATAATTGCCTAAACTGTGGTGTTAAAGTTCCTCACTTCAATTGTTTTGTGTTGATTGAACCACCTTTGGGGTAGATGATAAATCTCAATGGCTTTAGTAATAAAGATCTAAATAGCCTAATAATATTTCTAAATGAATCAGTTTTTCAGTGTTTCAGGAAATGACAATTTTTTTAATCAAGGTACTTATACTGAAATCAAATACTGATAATAGTGTAAGTTCTTATTGCTTAACTGTTTTCAGACAGCAGGGACTGTATTTTGAATGAGTGCATCTGCTGAAGTTAGAGTCTCAAGAATGTTCATGCTATGGTAGGCATCTTGAAACAGATGATTGATGGGTTCAGTCAATCCACAAGTATTTATTGAGCATCTACAAAGTACCATGCACTATGTTAGGTACTGTAGGGCTAATATATAAGATCTAATTTTTACTCACAAGAGAGTGTATAGACTGAGTAACAAAGAGACCATGAACATACTATCCCTTTTTGAGCTGATCCTTGATGGTGGGGAGGCTATTGATAAAAGAATATGAGAGACTGGGATATCCATTGTGAGTAGATATAATAGCCTAAGCAAAATCTTAAAGACAGGAAAAATGAACTTGGTGAATGCCAAAAAACTATTTAAGCTTGAATAAAAAGATTCCTTAAAGGAAATAGTGTAGTGGAAGAGAAAGTTGAAAAGGCAGGCGGGGCATACAATACTCTCATTTCCATTTGCCAGCTGTGTTCTAGGGCTGTCTGCCTAGAACTAAATAAATATTAATAAATTTAAAAATGTGTCCAATTTAAAGCAACACCCAAAGAACAAAATCTCAAATTAATTTGTACAACATGTGGCATTGTAAAATAATCCTTCAGGGTGTCCAATTTAAACCACCTCCTCTTTCGTCTCTGTGTATATCATGTGGGCCACCCAGTGATGCCAGTTGGAAATGAGACACTAGGATTAGAAAATTTTGCCAGAGTGATTCAGATCTTGTTGGATCAAGCTAACCAGCTTTGTGATTTCAAACTCACTACTCTCTAGTTAAATGATGTAGTATGCATTTCTAGATGTTTGGAAGTAAAAGTCGTTGATCAAATGATCTCATGTATGAGCCCTTCATATGAGACACTCCACCAGCCAGTGAGAGCCCAGAATCTGTCCTTGATGCATTATCTTGTTTTCTCTTGTTCTGTCTTGGCCACCACCTTCATCTGTCATGTTCTTTTAAAAGCAAGACCCTAAAATTTTACCTTCTAAATCAATATTCTAAGGTGAATTTTATGATGCTTTGAATTAATGGCAGAGAACCAGAAGTATAGGCAATTGCAAATGGAAGATGATGAATAACTCATTTATATGTGAGTTGGAAAACCTGTTTATATTTACATTTGACTATGGGTGAGTCTGTTTTTCAGCAATTCATTTTCAAACTAAATAATGAAGGTCTGACTTGAGCTGCTGAGAGGCTGGCCCAATTTCGCAACCTGCTGCATGCTGGGGAGAAACTAAAAACATCGTCTGTTGTCCAACCTATTACTGACATAGCATCATCCTAAGTACTGCTGACATGTGTAACTGAAATATTTTATTCTGTGGCTTACAGCTGTTTCTTCTTAGCTTGTCCTCAATAAATATGGAAGGGATAATCATGGTCAAAGGACTTAAAAAGGAAAAGTAGAATGGTTGTGTACAGGAAACTATAGCAAAAAATATATATATGTGCATAAAATGGAAGGATTGGGGTTCAGTGACATAGACAAATCTTTAAAGATTACATGAAATAAATGAGTTGAAGTAAAACCAAGATAACATCACAATTAATGCTAAAGAAATTTTTGATCAAACCAAACAGAAAAGTTCACACAAAATGAAAAAAATACTTTATCTGAGATGAAGAAATGTGATGGTTTATGCATTTCAAAAATGGAACTGCAAAATGTTTGGGAGACCAGGTGGCTAAAGAACACGGAATGGGAGAATTGTAAAGTTAAAGCAGATGAGAATAATCTTGTTCCTTAACTGACTTAGACTTACAAGAAGGAAGATAGGATTTGGTGATTTTTTTTTTTTTTTTTTTTTTTTTGGTGCAAATTGGATCCCAGATAAACCTTGGGAGCTCTTGGGAGCTCTTCGTGGGTGCCAAATTAGAACTGTGTTGTTTCTGTGATTTTCAGTAATCTACTCCTGAAGAGCAGAGTATGGTTTGAAATTGTTCTCATTCAATAAGCCATCGTGGATTTAAATCTTATCAACATATTGAACCCTGTTTTGGTAAAACTATGTATTTTCAACTATTAGCACCTCTTGTTTTGAGTAATATAGAGTTCCATATATTTAAACCAGCTGTTTCCCATATCACTACCCATTTTAATCTGTTTTAAGCTTATCTTTGTTTAGTTTTAAGAAGTCCTTATCTTTACTGTATTAGGATTTGGTGAATAAATTCAGTTCACCCTGCCAATATCCATTCTTGTTCAACAAACTGATTGCATCCCTTTTCAAACTTCCTCTGTTTAACCTGGAGTGCCTGACATCTATAATATGCCCTTATATAGCAGTATTTCCACCCCCAACAGTTGACTTTTTCAAGCTTTGTTCTGTCTCATCACCCATGGGGCCTAGAATAGTATGTTGTAACCCAGGAGGAAAAGCACCTTGCTTAAACTCCTGGACACCACTTTGTTTATTTTAATAATTTGTGGATTATTTACATCTCAGCAACATTCTTGGGGTTTGGAGGATGTGAAATATATATATATTGGGACTGGCATAGTACTCTGCATTTTTTGTTGGCTGGCCTGCCTGGGAGCCTGCAGAGTTGTCTGTGATAATCGTTCATTGGCAATAGAATGCCAAAGGATAGTGTTTGTGCCTGGCACCATTTTTAATTCATTTGCCTTGTATTTAACTTTTGTAGTAAACTTTTGGGATGGCAGCCTTCTAGGGCCCATTAACCAGAGTTTAGAAGACTGTGTGGTAGAGGTCCTAGCCGTCTGTTACCTGTACAGTTCCTGCCAGTTAGATGACTTTCACTAGGGCTACTTTATGAGGGTATAAAAGCTTCTTAGTAAATTCAGCCTTTTATTAGGCACTGCACAGCCCCTATTTCAGGAAAACAGTCTGTACCAGGAAATATAAGGGAAAGGAAAGACTTTTAAGCTTTCTTTGTAGGTGCCTTTTAAACATGTTAGTCATCTTGGCACTTGCCACTAAGTGAGGGAGGCAGCCATCATTCAGAAGAGATGGTTTTAACATCTGTGGTTTGGGGACACAAAATGAGACAGCATAGTAATAAATGTCCTAACCCCAGGGCATTTGGGTCAGGCATGTTTCTTCTAGCATTGGTGCTGGTCCTGCCTGAGATTGCAGAAATCAGTGGCATCAGGAGCTTCTTCAGCCCCTACAGAAAAATACAACTAAAGGGAAAAAAAGAGGCAGACTTTGAAGCCAGTAGACAAATGTTCAGTCTAAGTAATTGTGAAAACAGAAACAATATCTGTACGTTCCTTCCTTCCTCCTTTCCTTTTATTTCTGTTTTCCCTCCATCCCCATTCCTCTCAAGGTTCCACCAAAGGCCCAAAGCAATACAGGAGTGAGAAAAAGATGGTCGGGTGGAAGAAAAAATCATTTTATTATTTGAGTTGCTTTCTCCCTTACCCAAACTCCAGCACTGTTTATTGCATGAACAGTTTGAGCTCCACAGGACTGTAGGTTACACTTACAAAAACAGGAATGTGTCTTTAAATAATATTAAATGTTTTAGTGACATCAAGATGCTTACAGGGCTAGTCAGACAGGTAATCATATAACTAGCTTTCTTCTACAAGAAGTTATATTTGCGTCTTTTAACATCCCCTTGACATTTATATACCAAGGTAGAAAGCCCGAACCTCAGAGAAAAAAAAAATACATGGGGTTTATGGGTACTTGAAATAAAAAATTGCACTTTTTCTTCCTGTCATGTTCTTTAAAAGCCTTTGAGGAAAAATGTTGTTATGATGTGCCCAAAGACATTTAACATAAAAGGTAAATGGTGCTAAGTATGATGGTGCGTGCCTATAGTCCTAGCTACTTGGGAGGCTGAGGTGGGAGGATCAGTTGAGCCCAGGAGTTCAAGGCTGCAGTGAGCTAAGATTGTGCCACTCCACTCCAGCTTGAGTGACAGAGGGAAACCCTATCTCTTAAAAAGGTGGGGAAGGTGGCCGTGGTTACCTGCCATCATCTTTAAGTTTCTTGGGTATTAAGCAAGCTGGAAACCAGTTTAATAGCTATCCTTATGTCTTATGTCTTACTTTGCATCCTTGTGGATCCCTTTGGAAGGAACAAAATGTGTTGGCACCATTTTCACTATCATATAGTTTTCTTTCTGAATGTGAGGTGGTAGGATTCTACTTATCATGTACTATACGGTTGCACTACTTGAGGATGATGAACTGCCACTATATTGTCACCTAATCACTTCTTCCATCCTACTTTGTATGTGGTTTAAAGTGTATAATCTCTTGCCTGGTATTTTTAAATAATGGCTTTTACATTTTTAAAGGGAAATTCTTTTGGGGGTACTAGTTTGTAGTGATGGTTGATAATATCTGTCTAGCATCATTTGTAGGAAAAGGATAGTATAATGAACAAATATTTATTGTGCACCTGCTATGTGAGATACATTATGTAAAGCACTGAGCACGATGTCTCACATAGAAGGTAAGGCATGAAGATCTTAACTAGGGCTATAGCAGTGGAGATAGGGAAAAGCTGGAGGTGGATGTAAGAAACATTGAGGAAAAGAGAACTGATAGAATTTGTGACTATATGGATGAGGGTGAGCAAGAGGAAGGAGGGAAATAGTTTTTACTTTCAGAGCTGTTAGTAACTGGGAAGGAGCAGAGTGATGTCAGGAGTAGAAATAAGAAAGTTGGTTGAAGCAATAAGGATTGTGGGATGATCAAGAGGCAAAATGAATTGGATTTTGGTCATGTTGAGTTTGTAATACAAGTGACCTGCTTACAGGGAGCTGTCCAAGAGGGAGTCAGAAATATAGGCCTGTAGCTCTGGAGAGAAATTGAGACTTACAGTGAAATCCAGTGAAATACAGTGTTATCCACATAACACATCACAATGGAAATCATGAAAGTAGGAAAATTTGCCGAAGAAGATATTTTAGAAAAAATATCCAGCAAAGAAATAGTTAGAGCATGAGAATGAAAGCCTTGAGGGTATGTTAGTGTATAAGACAGAGAGATTGAAGAAGAAGCAGTGTAAAATACTCCATAGGGGTGGAAAAGGATGGAGGTTAGAAGTGACCATCACATTTAGCAACTCTGAAGTCATTGGTGACATTTGAGTACCAAATTTCATTAGAGTGATGGGCATGAAAGTCACATTGATTGGAGTTGAGGAAGGGAATGTTGATTCCTCTTTTAATATATTTGGGGGTAGAGTGGAGAAGAGTGTGGTAATTTGAGACAGGAGGGAAGGAGAGATCAGGTGAAGAGAAAGAGGCAGGACATCATAGGAAATCATGTTTAATATCTTCATTTTATCAGAGAAATAATCATTTGCTAAGAGTGAAAAGGATAGGATTGGGTTTAGGACTTGGGAAATGTGGGACAAATGGAAAGTGGGAAAGGTTTAGATTGGCTGCCCTGGGAAATGACAAGTAGTCAGCAAAGTGTAAATAAAAAGTCTTGTTAAACATTAACCAGGGCTCAGCTAAAGTTAAGCTATACTGTAAGTTTATACCATCAAAATGGCAAAATTACATTACTTTCTCCAGTAACACTTGGCACTTACTAAAGAAAAAAGTCATGAAATTGGGAATGGGAGCCGAGAAAGTACATGATTTGGTATTTGTCATATTGAGAATAAAGTCACACAGTGAGGAACTTTAGGAGACTAATGAGAGCATTGAATATTTGGAATAAGAAAAGTGATAATTTAAATCATCAATTTTTTGACCATTCATTCCCTTTGCGGCAAATAAGCTCAGTTATCCTTCCAAATGTGTCTTGATTAACAACAGCAACAAAAGATTCGCTCCACCCCCTATCTTATTGCTGTTCGAGTGATGATTGGTATATCATCACTAAAAAATCAGAGTTGAATTCTTGTGTGTGAGAATTCATTGAAGCCATATGAAACATAAAGTGGTGATTTCTGTAGTTGCCCAGTACTTTTTTTTTTTTTTTTTTTGAGACGAGACTGGGCTAGAGTGCAGTGGTGTGATCTTGGCTCACTGCAAGCTCTGCCTCCCGGGTGATCTTGGCTCACTGCAAGCTCTGCCTCCCGGGTTCATGCCATTCTCCTGCCTCAGCCTCCTGAGTAGCTGGGTGCCTGCCACCACACCCGGCTAATTTTTTTTGTATTTTTATTAGAGATGTGGTTTCACCGTGTTAGCCAGGATGGTCTCGGTCTCCATCTCCTGACCTCATGATCCACCCACCTCAGCCTCCCAAAGTGCTGGGATTACAGGCATGAGCCACTGCGCCTGGCCGCCCAGTACTCTTAGAAGCAAAATAAAAAAAGTTACCCTCCTTTCCCATCCTTGGAAATTTCATGTTACTATTCTGTACTCATTGTTAAAGCAGGCTATGCCACTCAAGCTTGAAATGTGTTTGTGTTGCCATGGTTTGTGTCAATAGTCCTTCCTCATCATGCCTATAGTTGCTTGTGCTCACTGAACCCCAACAGGTTTGTGACTTAATGTAGATGCTAAAGAAAGATACAGGAAAATATCTGTTAGCACTAGATTCTGGGTGCGCTTTCGGTGAAATTATACTTGTGATATTTGCTATTACTTACTAGGGTTGATTTTGCAAGTATTATGTCCAAAAACACTGTGTTCTTCCTAGGCACGATGTATCTGATCTAAGATGACTCTTTTTTTGTGAGCAACATAAGAAGATATTAAATGTAGCCTGTATTTTCTGAAGTGTAGAGTACTGTCATGTTTACCTCTAGAGACACCCAATTTCCTACGGTGACTTTTCCTCTACAAGTTTTAAGTGCAGAAAGAAAAGGAGGGGAACAAGGAAAGAAAGAAAAGTAGGTACTGCTGAATATTGGAGGAAGACTTGAGCTCAGAGAAAGAAACTAGGAAAATCAGGCCTAACTTCATCTTCATTCCACTGAAAATCTGTGAAAACTATTTCTAGAGACTTTTTCAGTTTCTTACCACTTTTCTCTGTGTGTTATTAAACCTTGTCTGTTCCCCTTTAGTTATTAGCCCTAAAACCCCTTACAAAACCTCAAAAGGGTTTCTGGGCTTAAGTAGATACAGATGGGGAGGAGGGGAAACTATATAGCTGTGTTCTACTTGGCAGTGGCCCAAGAGAAAGCAGAGTCAAAGAGTAAGTGTTGTCAGCAGAGAAGGGGAGGGAGGAGGCCCGCCCATTGAGGAGAAAGTGAGGGTTGACTTGAGGGATTCTGGAAAGGGCCCAGGGGAGGATGCCTTTTTCAAATGGCACATTATCATGAGGTCTTATCCTTTTCCTCTGGCTAGAAGTCATCCTCCCTTGCTCTGGACTTTACCTGTACCCCTTTAAAAAAAGCCTATTATTTAGTATTATCTTGTATTTGTTGTTGTTATCTTGTATTTTAGCAGCTAATTACAAACATGCCTTATCTCCCCAAGTAGACTGTCAGCTCCTTGAGGGGAGATATCCTCTGTCCTGCAGCTTTTGTTCCAGTGCCTTGCCCATAGTAATGACTTATTTCATTTTAACTGAAAGAACAAGTGAATGTAGCCTATGGTCTACCATTTTCTGCATTGATTCCACAAGTATTATTTGAGCTCTGCTGATGAAACGGAAGAGTTCCCTGATCCCCCTCACGGGACCTGCGACAGTGGTTTGGCTCACCACTGCTCTAACCCCTGACAGGAGGGGGAACATACAGACGGGAAGGAGCAGGAGCTGGGGTGAGTGCTTTGGGCTCTGGCCCCGTGGTAGTGTCTAGGGGTGGGTGCCTGCAGCCTCAGTGTTACAGTGTTCTTTTAACCTTGCCATCCATAGATGGCTTAAGTGTTAACCAGCTCAGTGGACCTTCTGCATTTTCACAGACAGAGGGCCAGTGTGACAGCTTTTTGTATCCAAGCTTTTGCCTAGCATCCCGGAAGAACTGGGTCACACATGGGCTTGAAGGATGAATATGGGGTTTTATTGAGTGGTGGAGGTGCCTCTCAGTGGGATGGATGGGGAGCTGGAAAGGGGATGGGGTGGGAAGATGATCTTCCCCGGGAGTTTGACTGTCCAGCAGCCAAACTACCCTCCCACTGCCCCTAGTTGAACACTTCTCGGCGTTTAGATGTTCCTTCCCTTCTCTCTTTCTCTGCTGCACCATTCTGCCATTCATCTGCTTGTCTACTCATCTCATCTCCTCATCTGTTGTCTGCTCCTGGAACCTGGGGTTCAGGATTTGTATGGGTACAAGATGGGGGCATGGTGGGCCAAAAGGCAACTTTTTGGGCACAAAAACAGGAATGCCTGTCCCCATTCAGGGCCATGTGTCTTCAGGCTTGAAGATGGGGCCTTTGCCAGGGAACGGGCCTCTCCAACCTAGTATTTCCCTGTCTCCTGTCTGCATCAATATTATGGGGATAGAGAGGATTTTTGAGATTGAAGCCTGCCCTCCAGCAGCTGCATATCTAGGTGGGATGCATAGATGCCAAAGACTGCTCTGCTGTGATTCCATAGGTCCCATTGGATTCTGCTAGCGGATGATTTGTTCGCATATCTTTCTCATTTCCCTGGTTGCAATTTTAGCAAATACTCTCTTTGCTCTGAAAATTGTTATCAATTCTTCAGCCATTTATTTTCTGGGACTAGTAACCCAATAATTCAATATTCAGTTCAGTGAAGAGTCACTGCTAGACCTGATAGTGATGGTAACGAACTTCTTCCTGGGAGCCACTGAGCCATTTCAAGGCACAAGGGAATCTTAGAATAAACAATTTTTTTTTTTTTTTTTTTTTTTGAGACAGAGTCTGGCTCTATCACCCAGGCTGGAATGCAGTGGCATGATCTCAGCTCACTGCAACCTCTACCTCCTGAGTTCAAGTGATTCTCCTGCCTCAGCCTCCTAAGTAGCTGGGATTACATTCATGCACCACCATGCCCAGCTAATTTTTGTATTTTTAATAGAGACAGGGTTTCACCATGTTGGTCAGACTGGTCTCGAACTCCTGGCCTCAAATGACCCACCTGCCTCAGCCTCCCAAAGTTCTGGGATTACAGGTGTGAGCCATTGCACTTGGCTGTAAATGATCTTATTCAGGGGCTAAATGGTGGGCTAGGAGCCTGAGAGAGAATAATTGGTTCTTTTCTCGGTATGGTTGGTCCCATAGGGCCACTTCCATCTCTTATTTACCTATGTCTTTTTCTAGTCTTGATGATTGACTGGAGAAGTTTTGGGGCCATTGCTTGATCTCCAAAAATAAAAAAAAGAAAGAAGCCAGAAGTTTTTTGAAAATGACTTTAGTTTTTTCTTAAAGAAGCATAAAATATTAGGTTAGTTGGGATAGTTTCTAAGCAGGGAAGCTATATTTCCTGTATTTGCTGAGAATATTATGAATGAGTTAACATGTTACTGTAGGTTAAGATAATCTAGAAATGTATCTGGAAAATCTATTTCAATTACCTTCTGGGTGCTTTTAGCAAAAATAATAAATTTCAAAGAATTAAGAGAGTCATAAAAAGAAGTGTTATGAGGGGAGTATGCCTCATTTTTCACCTTCAAAATTAAATATTCACTGTGGAATTATGTACTGCCAGGGTCACTGCATTGCTTATAGGCATTAATAGCTGCCATAGGTAACTGCTGAAGGAGGTGAAGGGAACCATTTCCCATAACACAGAGATTAAAGCATGCAATTTACTGAAAATCCCCTAAATAAATAGCAACCTAATGCTCAGTTGTGCACTAAAAGGGATGCTGCTTCATATTTACAATTTGCATGTGGATACCCTGTTGAAACTTGCATTTGCATATATAAGGTATTGATTTTGGCTAATGGAACATGAGGTCATTTCTCTTTAGTTTCCCTCAGTTTAAGTATCATTTTCTTTCTCTCCTTATTGCTCACATAGAGGAAGACAGAAAAATAGCTTCAGATGATTGTGTCTGGAAATACTAGATATTGTGGTTATTTTTATTTCAATTTTTTCGTATTTAAATTGTCTGTATACCTTAGTAATGTCAGTAGCTGGCTACTGCTTAAAACTAGAAATTTGCATGACAAGTAATAGTTACTTTAAAGAGCTACTTAAGCTGTTGGAAAATACCTCCAGATATCGCTGTAGCATTGTCTACTAAAACCAGTGAGGCCCAGCATTCTTGGTCGACATGAAGTGACTTGGTTGAACTTGTTGGTATACAATACAGTGAATTGCCTGACCCTCCTAATTGTGCTTCAGATTTAATGCCAAAATGGTGCATTAATTGGATGTGGGCTTCAGGTTTTTGTTAACTATCAGCTTCGTTGCTGACCGATTACCACATGTAGGAAAAGATTAGAAAGCACTCTATTTTACTGAGACAACAACATCAACTGATTTACATCTACCCATACATTTTAAAGTAAGCAAACTTTGTATAGATTTTTGTTGCAGCAACCAAAATCCAGGCAGATTTCCCCTCCTAACTGTGTATTTTCCTGTGTGAAATGTTTCTTGTCATTATTTTCCTCCCATTTCATTTAATAAGAACATACATAGCTCATTATGAAGTAGGTACCCTATGGAGAAGATTGCCTGTGACATTCCAATATGAAATCACAATATTTTGTTTGCATCTATTTTATAAAAATTGCAAAAGTAATATATTTGGCAAAATACCACCTGCAATAATGTAATCTTAATTAAATTGTTTTGTTGCTTATATGTAAAAAAAGGACTCTTGTTGCTTCCCAGTACCAAAATCACACAATGTAACAGTTATTCCCTTTTAGAAACTATGGTTGCAATGATAGGTTTGAATTTTTAATGATGGAGAAAACATAAATATTAAAATATCTTTATTTTTTGTGTGGGATACAAATAAAAGAACATCCCACAGATAACTGTAATTGCATTTTATTGAAGGAAGAGAACTTGTAAATAGGGCAACAGCTGGACACACTAAATTTAAAGACAACAATATCACATTTAAAGTACAAGTGTCTAAGAGGAAGTTTATACTGCATGCCTCACATTTTAAATTCAGCAAGAAAGAACAGGGACATCCTTTTTCTTACTGGCAAGTTGTAATCTGTGTAAAACATTAGGTATGTTTCCATAAGCTATTTAAATGCAAGCGACATTCAGAAAGAAGATCCAGAATGAACACTTGTCATATGAGTTTCATTTTATTTACACTTTGAGAATTGTGTTTCACACTCATATTTGAATAAGAAACCTCCTTGCATCATGAATAAAATGTTTTCAACAACAAAAAAGTCAAATGTTGGTAAATTGTAACACATTTTTCTGTAAATTTTCACCACAACTTTAGAATTGTACTCCCAAGAAAAAATACTGTTAAATCGGGAAACACAGTCAATCTGTCACTTACACTTGAGTTCAGGACAGACAAGGCTGCTGGGACATGTGAGCATTGGGTATTCATAGAGATTAGGCATGGGGCTGAACAGTGATGGGGCCAGGTGGAAAGGAGAGGTGATGGGAGTTGCAGCTGTTTGTTTCTACCCACCATCATGATATGCCAACAGCTGGAGAACCAATTTGGTATAAATTCCCAGGACCTTACTGTCAGTTAATGTGAGCCTTCCAGGAACACATACCAAATAATAGCTTACTTGCCTAATTCTATGATGGGAAATTTCTTCAGAGTCAATCCCTGTGAAATGGGATCAGGAACGGTTTTAGTCAAAACCGTGAAGTGCGCAAAGTTTGGGTTTCATGCCCTTTAACCTTCCCTTCATCGGTCATCCCTTCTTCCTCTTCCCAAGGTGCTCAGTATCCTATGCCTTTAAAATATTATCCCAACTGTTCTTATTGCTTCCTATCCCCTCTCTTCCCCCATGCCACCACCTTCCTGCACCCTTTCCAGAAAATACCCTGTGAGCAAGGTTTTGAATCTACTACTTGACCCGCTTCTTCCTCTATGTAAAGTTAACTGAGTATTCTTATTTTTCTAGACACTATCTATGGGAAGGGAAATTTGCCAGTAATCAAAAAGGCTTAATGTGTTATCTCTCTCAGGAATATTTTTATGTTAACTAGGGGTGTGTGTGTGTGTGTGTGTGTGTGTGTGTGTGTGTGTGTGTGTGTGTTGATGGTGGTGGTGGTTGCATAGTGCCCTTAATACAAAGGAATGAAACATAAATGACAGCATTTATTAGTTCTGTGGCCTTCTCAGCACTCTTCAAATCCCATCACTTGGGTGCCCCTTTCTCTGCCTGCTGAGACTATCTCTGAATAGGTGATGTTTACATCCATTTATTTACTGCCTGCCAAAACCACAATTTAAAAATGTTCCTGTTGCCCAGTGAAGCCAAGAAGAAACTTTCAAGATTATCAAAATGTTCATTCTTAGAGAGAGATGACATCGTTCTTCAAAATGTTTCTGTTACTATGCTTAAAGAAAATATTTTTTTCCTTAGAGAATTAGTTGGAATATTGAGACTCAGATTTATGGCTATTCTATTGACAAGGGGTTATTGCACAGATGTTTTATTTGCTGTTTCTAGGGGCTTATCAAAAATAATTGACTAGCTGTCATTTTCTACATGAGACCAATTACTATTGACCCAGCTTTGCTTATTGTTTTCATTAATGTCTAACAAAGAATGAAAATGTTGTTGAATGTTCTTAGAACTGACAAGAGAAAAGTAGTGCTAAGAAGTGAGTATGTATCTCTTGGCTTTCCTAGTGCTGCTAAGCAGAGCCAAAGCTGCATGCCAAGATGTTGTATGAGCAAAGGTGTCTACAGTATGCAAACTCAAAACTACCCTATGTGATGTTTGGGAGAATGGAGGATATGGAGAGGTAGTAGCCTGCTATGTGTAGTTGTGCAGGTTGTGCTCTGCACGTTCACATTGTGGTTCTTGTGAAAGGTATTCTCTAGAGTTGTGCAAGGTGCAACCATATGTGGAAGCCTGGGAGGCAGTAGGATAACTTCTGTGTCTTCTGTGATAAATGTAATCATTATTATTATTATTATTATTATTTTGAGATGGAGTCTTGCTCTGTCACCCAGGCTGGAGTGCAGTGGCGCAATCTCAGCTCACTGCAACCTCCGCCTCCTAGGTTCAAGCGATTCTCCCATCTCAGCCTCCCGAATAGCTGGGACTATAGGCACCCACCACCACGCCCAGCTGATTTTTTTTTTTTTTTTTTTTGTAGAGATGGGGTTTCACCGTATTGGCCAGGCTGGTCTCAAACTCCTGACCTTGTGATCCACCCACCTCGGCCTCCCAAAGTGCTGGGATTACAGGCGTGAGGCACCACGCCTGGCTCCTTTTTTTTTTTTTAAAGGAAGCAATACAGCCATGAGATGGCTGACGTTTATGACTTGGCACCTTATAAAGGTAAAGGTGGCCTGTTTTACCTTTGTTATGTGGTCTATTGGCCGCATTAACCACATATTTATGCATCTTTGTGTTGGCATGTATAAATGATTGCATTTCTGTAGTGGGAAGAGTCTGGTAAATGATTTTTTTTGGCATATGCGGATTAGACAGGAAGACAGGTATGACTTAGTAAATGTGTTCCATTCTTCAAGAGTAGAGTTGAAAGTAACATTCCTCAATTATTGAGTTGCCAAAAAAAAAATCCCTTTTTCTAAAATACCAAGATCGTACTCCTCAGTAAAGAGGAAATGGAAATGCAAGCACCATAATCACATGCAAAACTAATTTATGATTTTGGTTTAAGGAGCTTATATTAGGCTGTTCTTGCATTGCTATAAAGAAATACTCAAGACTGGGTAATTTATAAGAAAAGAGGTTTGTTTGGCTCATAGTTCTGCAGGCTGTACAGGAAGCATTGTGCTAGCATCTGCTTCTGGGGAGGCCTCAGGAAGTTTACAATCATGGTGGAAGGTGAAGAGGGAGCAGGCACATCACATGATCACATGGCTGGAGCAGGAGCAAGAGAGAGGGAGAGGAGGTGCCACACACTTTTAAACAGCCAGATCTTGTGAGAACTCAGTATCAACTAGGACAGCACCAAGCCATTGAGGGATCTGCCCTCATAACCCAAACACCTCCCACCAGGCTCCACCTCCAGCACTAGGGATTACATTTCAACAGGAGATTTGGGTAGGCACAAATATCCAAACTATATCAGAGCTAAAAACTTCCTGTATGAATTTGGGCTTTCCAAACCCTTCAGTTTCTTGAAGCATCTCCAAATATATTTAGTATCATTTATGATCCAGTCCCCATTTAAACTAACACAGAAGAGGTAACCAAATTCTAGTTCATCAAACTTTAGGATTGTTAATCTTGGGGAAACAATAACCCAAAGTTGAAACTTTACATAAAATATGGCCAGATTCTAGCTCCTAGAATCTAAATTCCAGATACTGCTGAGTCAGTTTCATTCTTGTGACTTAAATGGTCCCTGCCATAGCTCCTCTCCTTTTGAGAGCCCAGCAGCCCCAAGTTACCATAAATTAAGAGTAACCAAACTAGATGCAGATAGATCATTTACTGGGATGAGATTATCTATAAGTAAAATTTTAAGCCTGTGCAGTTTTATATGTATGCTGATAATACCCCTTCCCAATTGGGTTAAAATGGATATTCAATTCAATCAATTTTTTTTGAGACAGGATCTCACTTCGTCACCCAGGCTGGAGTGCAGTGGCGTGACCACTGCAGATTCAACCTCCCAGGATCAAGCAATCCTTTCGCCTCAGCCTCCCAAGTGGCTGGAACTACAGGCACATATCACAATACCTGGCTAATTTTTCTATTTTTTGTAGAGACAGAGTTTTGCCATGTTGTCCAGGCTGGTCTCAGGCGATCCACCTGCCTCAGCCTCTGAAAGTGCTAGGATTACAGGCATGAGCCACCGTGCCTGGCCAATCAATTTTTAAATGATGACTTACCATATATGCTAGAATATGATGATGGTTAAGATATTCCTCACCATTGATTCCATAGGACCTTCTACAGTGAACTTTGTAATTAACAACAGATCTACTGTCAAAGAGATTTGAGTTAGAATCCCAGCTCCACTCTCTCCTAGCTGACCAACTCTAGAGTATTCAGTTCATCTGTCTCAGGCTTAGTTTATTCATTTTTAGAATGAGAATAATGATAGAGTCTTCCTCATAGAAATGTTGTTAGGATTAAATAATGTAATGCGTTCAAAGCACTTAGCACAGAGCCTGGACATAAGCACTCATTAAATGCTAACTGTTAACAAATTTTTAGTGGTCATAGTTTATCATTCGGTGTTCCCCGAGTGCTGTTCAGTTGCTGTTCTCCCTCAAGAGGGCTGTGAATACTTTGAGGAAAGGATTTTTTTTTTTTTAATTTTTCTGCCTGGTTCCCCTTTGTGTTCTTACCTTAGCCCAGTGAGTGTTACAAAGTGGGAATACTGAGCCTCAGTTTCAAAATCTTGGTGGGAAAAAACAGTACTAATAATGGCACTTAACCGCACAGGGTTGTTATGAGGATTTAAAGTATTTGCTATGATAACACATGAACGAAAGCCTCAGTGGTTCACATATCCTACGATGCAGTGGTTTGGATATGATTTGTTTGGTGCCTGCCAAGTCTTATGTTGAAATCTGATCCCCAGTGTTAGAGTTGGGCCTGGTGGGAGGTGTTTGGGCCATGGGGAAGGATCCCTCATGAACAGGCTTAGTGCTGTCCTCAAGATAATGAGTGAGTTTCATTCTGTTAGTTTCCAGAACTGATTGCTAAAAAGAGCCTGGAACCACCCTCCTCCTCTCTTGATTCTGCTCTTGCCATGTGATCTCTCCTTCCCTTCACCTTCCACTGTGGCTGGAAGCAGCCCAAGTCCCCCTCCAGAAGCAGATACTGATACCATGCTTCTTGTACAGCCTGCAGAACCACTATCCAAGTAAACCTCTTTTCTTTACAAATTACCCAGCCTTTATAATAGTACAAACGGACTAACACACATAAGTGTTTACTTCCCTTTCTTAATTCACAGAATTGCCAAGGATCCAATGAGATGACACTGATGATGCTTCGCAAACTCAAACTCCTGACATAGATTTGTGTGATGAGTGAGGAGAGTATCTGTAAATGTCTCTCAAAATTTTCTTTGTCAGAAACCTGAAACCTGCCCAGACTCGCGCTGTCTCTTCTCTCCCAAGCCCCAGTCCTTATTTGTTTACGTCATTCACCACCATCTATAGTGGCTGGAACTTTCCCCTTCATCTCTCCCTACTCACACACGCCCAAAGTGGGCCCTGGGGTCCCTGCAGAGCAGATTTCCTTGGCAATAGTCCCCCCACCCTCCGCCCCAGGTACACACATGGGCCTTCTGAGGGAATTCCCAGGGAGACTCCAAGCCTGGGAATTTTAGTCTGGAATTGCTGCACTCCAGGAATCCTTCCCTCAGGTCCTAATAGCTCTGCCTTGGGAAGTCCTCTCCAGGAAGACTGGCTCAGCACCCCTGTATGGTAGGGAAAGTTCCTAGAAATGGAGCCTTGAATAGAGGATGAGGGCTTCTGGGTAGGATTCCATGGTTAATACATTTGGGAACTGGTGGGTCAGACAGCCTTAATTCACTACTGTGTGATTCTAATCTCTGAGAGAGATAATATATAGGGTTTGCTAAACTTATTGGATGAAAGGACTGTTATTTTTCTAAGAAGTATTCATAGGACAAAATGCTACATGGAACTTGCTTTTGAAAATATGATTCCCACCCCCCAACCCAAACCAAATGAGACTCATTCTGGTTTCTGTCTTCTAAAATGATATCCTTTTCATTAAGATGAATCTGGTCCCAATCCAAACTGCAATGATAACTGACAGTAGTGTCTAGTATAATTGGAGCAGTGATGGAGGTGGGGCAGGTAAATGCAAGAGTGGCAGAAATTAATCTGCAGTCAGAAATTAATCTGACCCCAGACTAATGCTGGGGCAGGAGAGAGGGATATATGAGAGTGCCAGAATATGGTAGATATGGTAGGTGCCATGGCAGGGTGAAGGCATCCAGGTGGGAGCTGAAATCCAGCCAGGATACTGCTAGACAAGCTGTTTTTCTAATTACTCCAGCCACAGAAAGTACCTTTGACAAGCCCTCTCTCTCTTTTCTAGCTGGATGGCCCGGAGTGGGTACCTTTTAGCGCCAGAGAGGACACTTTTCCTAGTTTGCACAGTAGTGCCCTATGTTTTAGTAGTGACCTCAAGGGTGGTTACAGGAGATGGTGCAAAGACAAGAGTGTCTATTTGGTATAGGCGTAGGGAAGATTCGTGATAGTTGGGAAATTTCTCCAGATAATGGCAAGGCACTTCTGTAGCAGCCCCCCTTTCCTGAGTTTCCCATTGTTCCACTTATTAAACTCTGACGTATGTCATGTCCTGTGTACCCGGATATCCATTCATCCTGATCACAACCTGATTTCCCACTCACCACACCATCTCAGAACACTGTCTGGCAGATTAAAATATCTCCCCAGCTCTGCTAACCCACTCTTATAACATGACTAGCTCCTCCTTCCTCTTTTTAATCCCTTTATCTATAAGTACTTTTTAAAACAAGGGCTGACAGCTTTATTGTTCAGGAATAATTGTCAAAAGGCTTAGTGGACTGTACTTGCCAGTGAAGGGTTATTTGCTGGCTTGGGATGTGTGCCCCTAAGCTGTCCTGTGTCATTCCAATTATATTGTCATATGGTGAGATTTGTGCCTGATGTCATTGTAGGCGAGGATATAGTAGAGGCAGCTCATTTGTTTGATGGTGCTTCCCAGTTCTCCATTTGTTGAGATACTTTTATCATTCAGACCTTTGAGACAATTCAACCTGCTTCCTTCATCTTAAAGGTGAGGAAATGGGTCCAGAAAGGGAATGTGATTTACCCCAAATCATACTATGTGTTGGTGATGGGGCCAAGATGAAACCCAGCTCCCCAGGACTCTGACCAGGACTCCTGAACTCATAGCTTTGGGCACTGACCTCATGGGGTGAAAGGGAAGATTATATTTCTATTTGAGTGTTTTCTAACACATGAAATTTATATAGATAGCTATACCTAGCAGGAGCCAAAGAACAATAATTTAAAAATAGTTCTATAAACGTCATATCCAAGTTAATTAAAAAACTTTTATTGATTTAAGAGAAACTGGTTAATCAAGTTCATGATTCATTAATAATCAATTTAAGTTGATATGAAAATATTTGTGGTTTGAGCAAGAGATGGAGAAAAAAGGATCCAGAGAACAAGAAGAATAGGGCAGGAGAAGGGGGATTTAGAGAGAAGTGTTACTTATGTGTTGGAGAGGGGTAGATAGAAATTTGGGAGTCGTCTGTAGAGAGATGATAGTTGAAGAAATGAGAATGGGTGAAATTGCTGGGGATAATCTAAACAGAAACATTACATGGTAGATAATTAAAATATCCATTACCACTTGCTGTATATCTTTCTTTCCTGAGTTCAAAGCCCTTCACCAATGCTATCACATTTACCATCACAGTATCCGTTAGAAGCACGCACTAATTATTGATTCCCTAAAGCACACACGAGTTAAGTGACCTGACCCAAACCATAAGTAGTGGAGATAGGACCTAAAAGTATTGCAAAGCTCTGTGGCAGTACAACAGACTCATTTAAATAATATATGCTTATTCACGTTAGTCTTTGATAATTCATGTGATTGTCCAGTTTTTCTTAATCAAGTTTTAGTTTGTAGCTATAAAGTTAGCACATATCACTCTACAAAATTGTAAAAATATGGAAACCATAACATAAAACTCATACCATCATCCTGCTATTTGAGGAAAATTGCTATTAACATTTTAGTGTAGATTCCTTTTTCTATGCATTTTAATACCTTTTTATAATTAGAAAGATATACAGTATTGTAGCAGAGAATGTGAAAAATTCAAAAATATATTAAAAAGAACAGTAAAATCACCTGCAATTTTGATTACAGGTGATTTTGATTACATCTGGATGCTTAATGTTAGTACATTCACCTGTAATTTTACTATTCTTTTAAGTGTTTTTATTTTTTTTAAAATTTTGGTCAACAGGTATATGAAAGGTACTCAACATCACTAATCATTAGGGAAATGCAAATAAAAGTCACTGTGAGATACCACCTCATACCTGGTTAGGGTAACTATGATAAAAAAGACAAGAGATAATAAGTGTTGTCAAGGGTATAGAGGAAGAGAAACTATTGTATACTGTTGGTGGGAATGTAAATTAGTACAGCCATTATGGAAAACAGTATGGAGATTCCACAAAAAACTGAAGATAGAATTACCATATGACTCAGCAGTTGCTCTTCTGGGTATATGCCCAAAGGAAATGAAATCAGGAGGTTGAAGAGATATCTGTACTCTCATGTTCATTGAAACATTATTCACAATAGCCAAGATATGGAAATATTGACAGACAAATGGATAAAGAAAATGTGCTGTGTTTGTGTGTGTATGATGGAATACTATTAATATTCAGCCTTAAGAAAGGAAGAGATCCTGCCATTTGCCACAGTATGGATGGACCTGGAGGACATTACATGAAGTGCAATAAGCCAGGCACAGAAAGCCAAACATTTTATGATCCTATTTATATGTGGAATCTAAAGTCTAAAGGTAGAATATATAGAGATAGAGAATAAAACAGTGGTTACCAGAATTGGAGTAGTGGGGAGAAAATGGGGAGATGTAGGTCAGAGGATACAAAGTAGCAAACCTGTAGGATGAAAAAGTCAAAAGATCCAATGTACAACATAAGGACTATAGTTAATAATAGTGTATTGTACTTAGGACTTTTGCTGAATGAGTAGATTATAACTGTTCTTGCCACAGAGAAAGAAGGTAACTATGTGAGATGATAAAGATGTTAATTTTTTCCACTATAGGAACCATTTTACCATATATATATATATATCTTGTAGCAGCATGTTGCATAACTTACATATACACGATATAACTTATTTTAAAAAAGGAAAATCTGGCTGGATACGGTGGCTCATGCCTGTAATCTCAGCACTTTGGGAGGCTGAGGTGGACAGATCGCTTGAGCTCAGGAGTGCAAGAGCAGCCTGGACAACATGTAAGACTTCGTCTCTGCAAAAAATAATTTTAAAAATTAGTCGGGTGTAGGAACGCACACTTGTAGTCCCAGCTATTCAGGAAGCTGAAACAAGAGGATCACTTCAGCCCGGAAAGTTGAGGCTGCAGTGAGCCATGATCGTGCCTCTGCTCTCCAGCCTGGGTGACAGAACTGGACCCTGTCTCAAAAAAGAAAAGAAAAGAAAGGAAAAGGACATCTGAAATATCCACCAAAATTAAAAGGAAAAGTAAAACTACCTATAGCTACTCCATCAAGTAATAATTACTGTTAACATTCTGGTATATTTCCTTTTAGTATTTTTTCCTATGTATTCACAAAGAAAAATGTTTTATTAAAATGTGATTATGCTGTATATATAGTTTGATACTTGCTATTTTCACTTAATATTGCATCATGAGTATTTCACCATATCATTATATATAGTTAAAAACATTATCTTGAATGGTTGCCTAGAATTCACTTGTGTGAATATACCATAATTTCTTATGGATGCACTATAGTTTATTTTTTATTTTCACTAACAGTATATAAGAGGACCTGTGTCACTACATTCTCATTATCATTGCATTTTAACTTCTTCTGTCTCTGCCAGTTTGCTAGAAGAATGATGAAATCTCATCCTTTGAACTTTCATTTCTTTGCTAATGAGATTGAACTTTTTTTTGGAACAACTCGGTTTTTGACATGTGGCTTTCAACGCCTACTGAATGCACAACTTCTAGTCAAAACCACATATACATGTTTAGGACTCATGGCTCCAGTTGTGACAGAACAATGATTGCCTTGCTAATATGTTTTATATAGCACTGGGCTCAGTGCCACAGCCGCTAAATAAATCATAAGCTCCTTGACAACTAGGCCCATATCTGAATCATTTCTGCATCCCCCATAACCCCCAGCCTATTGCCTAACACAGAGTAAGCTTTAATAAATGTTTGTTAAATGGATATGGAGGTGGAGCTTTTGTGAGGGTCAATGTTAAGTTACTGAAATAGCTTTTGAAATCTCTTCATGTGAAAAAATAATCCCTGGAGTCAAAATTTAAAACCATTGCTCAGGCCTCAACCTATCATCTCATGTGACCAGGAACAATGAAGAAACAGATTTTTCCATAAAAGGGGACTTCTTTTTGCCAAAGGATCCTTTTTCTAGCCATGGTATCAAATCCACAAACACAGCACCATTATGATAGAGGAGAGTCAAAAGTAAAGTTACTAGAAATGAGCAAATGGCTACAAAGGAAAATAAATGGATGAGAAGAAATAAGGGGGGAAAAAAGAAAATATATGCAATTTAGAGCTGTTTTTCCTTCACTTTTCTACTTGGTAAATAGAGCATGAAAGCTACAAAGACTAGTGGAAAATTTTTTGCATAAGGAAACTGAGGCTTAAAGAGGTGAACTGACTTGTCTAAGGTGATGTAGCTTCTATAAGAGCATAGCTAAGACTGAGAGGAGTGTCTTTCAATGAGATCCTACTCCTATCCTCCACACCTCACAGCAGTGCATCAAAGCAGTTTATATTTCTCCATTCTCCTTGTCAGCTCTATACTTTAAATAGCTATCTCTTCTTGCACTTCTTATACTCTCTTCTTGCACTTCTTATACTCTACTACAATTGTTTGTTTTTATTTTTGCCTCCCTCAGTAGATTCTGTTCTTCAAGGGCAGGAACTGAGTCCTGATCTCTGTAACTTCAATATCTAACATAACGCTTGATTCATCTGGATGCTTAATGTTAGTTCATGAAAGATATCATGTTAATTACCAAATCTGTGTTGTTATGTTTTGGCATTCAAACCCTGAGTGTCTGGAAAGCTTTCTAGTTGAATAAATTTGCCAAGTATATAATAACTCCCAATAATTTCTGTTAATTATTAGGGTTTTTCCATAAGTAAGGCTGTACTTGGAGAGGAGAGAAATGACTATTGTAGAGAAATGACGACAGGCTAGGGAAGGGGAATATGAGGGAAACAGAGCAGATAGGGAAAACTGAGTAGACTAGAGGAGGGAGATACTGGATAGAAGAAGAAGATCTTATGGGAAATTAGCCATTAGTGTTAACCATGTGCTTTTGTGGTACGTGTTCTCATATGCATACATACCTCACAGTAATTCTTTGTGTAGTGTCACACCCACTTGACAGATGGGACAACTGAGACATGTTAACTGACTTTCCCAGAGTCACACAGCTAGGAAGTGGCAGAGATGAAATCTAAATTCATGTCTGTCTAATTTCTTTTTTTTTAAATTATTATTATTGTACTTTAAGTTCTAGGGTACATGTGCATAACGTGCAGGTTTGTTACATATGTATACTTGTGCCATGTTGGTGTGCTGCACCCATCAACTCGTCAGCACCTATCAACTCGTCATTTACATCAGGTGTAACTCCCAATGCAATCCCTCCCTCCTCCCCCCTCCCCATGATAGGCCCCGGTGTGTGATGTTCCCCTTCCCGAGTCCAAGTGATCTCATTGTTCAGTTCCCACCTATGAGTGAGAACATGCGGTGTTTGGTTTTCTGTTCTTGTGATAGTTTGCTAAGAATGATGGTTTCCAGCTGCATCCATGTCCCTACAAAGTACACAAACTCATCCTTTTTGATGGCTGCATAGTATTCCATGGTGTACATGTGCCACATTTTCTTAATCCAGTCTGTCACTGATGGACATTTGGGTTGATTCCAAGTCTTTGCTATTGTAAATAGTGCCACAATAAACATACATGTGCATGTGTCTTTATAGCAGCATGATTTATAATCCTCTGGGTATATACCCAGTAATGGGATGGCTGGGTCATATCATCACTGGCCATCAGAGAAATGCAAATCAAAACCACAATGAGATACCATCTCACACCAGTTAGAATGGCGATCATTAAAAAGTCAGGAAACAACAGGTGCTGGAGAGGATGTGGAGAAATAGGAACACTTTTACACTGTTGGTGGGATTGTAAACTAGTTCAACCATTATGGAAAACAGTATGGCGATTCCTCAAAGATCTAGAACTAGATGTACCATATGTCTAATTTCAAAACCTGTATTTTTCCTTGTATCTTTCTAATACTCCATGCTGCCTCTTACTGGCATTGAAAGGAATAAAATAAAAGAAAGCTTTTTTTTTTTAATTTAAAAATTGCATATCAAATTAACCAAATATTAATGATATACCATGTCTTCTTTTGAGACTTTCCCCTAAACTTCCCTAACAGTTCTTTAGCCTACTTTATTTATATAACATTACCTGTGAAGTACTCTACAAGATAGAGTCAAGGAGAAGTTATTGGTGGCAATGGTGCTAATGAAAGAGAACAGCAGTCTTTGAAAGCACCAAAATTATACATACATCATCTTGCCTCATCATTGAGGGGATAAAATGCCAGCTTGTGTGCTGCTGTTGGAAGCCTGGCCACCTTCAGTTCACCTCCTGCACTTTTGCCACTCTCTTGGCTTTATTGAACTTCCCACAAGCTCCATGATTCCTACTTCAGCATGCTGCTTATCTTGTGATTGGCAAAATTCCTATTGTTTAGTTTCCCACAAGCAATTGGCAGCTCATTAGAAGTGATTAGTTGCTTTCCAGGATTTTAAAAGTTTAGAATGTGTTAAGTTCTCCAAGAAAGAGGAAATCTTGACTGGATCCTCAAAGAATCCCATTTTAGCTGCGTGTTCTCAAAAGTAAAGTTAATATCCAAGCAGTTGATTGCACCTAGTTGTCTAAACAATGTTCCAGATCCAATAAAGATTTTCTAATTATTCTCATCCTCCTTTCTGGAGGCAGCCTGGCACCAGCTTTGAGAGAAGGCAGGAAGATGGGTCTGTCTCACCGCTCTACCCCTCAAAGGCCTTATGAAGTTACAAATTCCACCTGTTCTGGAGAGGAACTCAGACTGAATAAAATATTAGGTCATTTGGTAGAATATCTTGACTTGGTTTTGCCTTAATGCATTTTATCATTATTCTACAAGAATCTAAAGCTTTCTTAGAAAAGTTTGTGAAATACTGTTAGGTTGACCATGTGAGATCTAAGACCTGGAAGGGATATACATAAGCCGTTTAATTCATCCCTCTGCTTAGGTACATCAATACCCAAATCATAAATGAGTGATAGTTTTTATTCTTTTGAAAATATTTCTCAATGTAGGTATTTTGTGTCTTTTTAGTCAGTAGTATGTTCTGGTGTTTAAGTCTCTGGCATGGTCAAGAAGTTCTCCCTAATGTTTGAATTCTTTTCTAGCTGTGCTTTTATGCCCAATTGATATAAGCAATTTAGAAGTCCTAGGGAAATGCATGACATTGAAATTTGCTGAAAAGTACTCAGAGTTGGATTACAGTAGAAACAATGAAGAATCGTGCCAGCCTGCAGAGATGTAAGGAGAATAGGAAAATGTATAACTGATTTCATCATGAATTTGCGTGCAAATAAGGATGAAGCAGTCTATGGGAGGGGGAAAAGAACAGGTAGAGAAAGTAGAACTTATACTAATGCCATTGGAAATGAATCAGTAGAGGAGAAAAATTTTAGGGCAATAATGTGAAATAATTGGAAGAGATAGGGCCCACTTCAGAGAGATTTGAGGGGATAGATTTTAAATTGAGAGAACAAGATTGATTGTATAACCCATGCAATCTACACTATAATGAGTATACTGGGAAGTAGGGAAGGGAAATAGATGTAGGAAAATACTGACTGGTTTATCAGGAGGGTAAGATGGTGGTATAGTATTTAGAGAGCTAAGTAATCCACTGATTTTGAAGCACAAGTAAAGAACAACTCTGGTGATAGTGTAATTGGAACGATGTGCCTTTATAAGGCCTTGGCACAATGAGAAGTTACATTTGAGAAGTATCCATTTTGAATGGGTATTCATGTAGGCCAGGATAAAGATTTTCCTAGAGAACACCTGAATATAAATGAGTAAATCTTTGAGGAGTAAATTTTGGAACAGTTCATTTAGACAAATGAAAGTTCATGTTTTTTATTATTATTATTATTATTATTATTTGTTTGTTTGTTTGCTTGTTTTGGAGACAGAGTCTTGCTCTGTCACCCAGGCTGGAATGCAGTGGCACGATCTCAGCTCACTGTACCTCCACCTCCCAGGTTTAAGTGATTTTCCTACCTCAGCCTCCCGAGTAGCTGGGATGATAGGCACCCACCACCACGCCCATCTAATTTTTTTTTTTTTTTTGCTATTTTTAATAGAGACGGGGTTTCATCGTGGTAGCCAGGATGATCTCCATCTCCTGACCTCGTGATCCACCCGCCTCGGCCTCCCAAAGTGCTGGGATTACAGGCGTGAGCTAATTATGTTTAATCCTGAATATGATCACTGTTTCACTTCTAATTGGAGATTCTGCCTAAGGAAAGAGGAAGTTAGAGTAGGTAAAGACTATTGTCACCCAGAGTACATTCTTGGGACCCTAAACGGAGAAGTTGCCATTAATGAGGAAGGATGAACTCACCAAATAGATATGCCTTGTACATACTTAAAATTGAATGATCATTCTGATAGTTATGAAATGGAGCTTGCATGATTCCGAGCCCACTGCCTCAGCTAGCATTCCTTTGTACTGGTGTTGGAAGTACAAGGCTGACAGCTGTTGTAGCAAGGATTACCAAGTAAACACTATTTCTGTGTTTGGTAGTGATATTAGCTATTGATCTTCACCTCCCTCAGAAATTTGGCAGTAGTGATCTCTTCTCATTCATCATGATACTTCCCAGGCTTCAGAGATTCTGATAATTGTGTGACGTTCTGAACCTTTACTCTTCAAAATATTTTACCAGTGACTGTGGAGAAGCTAATGAGAAACCTGTGAATTTGCTGGGTTTGAACAGTAAAGTTGGAATTTTTCTTTTTCATCTTAAACTGTAAGGAAGAGCTCAGCTAGCTTTATTTACAAAACAAACAAACAAACAAACAGCCCACAAAGTCAGATCATAAAGATGAACATATCTAATGAACAGAATTGTAGTATCTTGGGCCTTAAAGTTATAATCTCATGGTTTAAAGTGAAGGTTATTGATTTCATCCATCATAATATTTTGCATAATAATCCAGACTTTAAATGAAAGAAATAGAGAATTAGGTAAATTCTGATCAGTGAACTACTGATAAGGTAATAGTTTCTTTAAACCCAGAAGATGACTGTAGTTCAACTCATTAAGCATTAGCACTCAGGCAGTTTCCTTGGAGTCAAAGGGATCCAGAGATGAGTCAGCCATGATCTCTGCCCTCAAGGGACTTCTTGTCTGATAGGAAGGAGAAGCCCAATAATAATCTAAAGTGGAATATGTTGAAGGTGGTTAAGAGAGGTAAAGACAGCACTCTGGAATTTAGGCTTGGTAAAGATTACAGTTGAGTTGGGGTAGGGAGATCAGGTGAGGACTGGACCAAAGGATCAGGTGACAGTTAAGTGGGTCCTGTCTCCAGCAGGATCAGGCAGGCTGGGCACAGGAAATGAGATTTTTCTGTTACTTTTTTACCAGATGGAAAAGATTTGAAAGTGGTTGAAGGGAAGCTTACCAAAAAAAAAAAAAAAAGGAGGCTGATGAAATAGAAATGGTTACCTCTTCAGCTGAATACTGATATTATGGTGAATTATGGACATATTATTGTTATATCTTGACAGGTCAGTACGGGTGTACCTCCATAGTCTATAAAATTTGCATTTGAATTTCAGAGTTCTTACTAGAATTGATCAGGAAGTTATTATAGCATTACGGAACTTCAGTGAACTCATTTAATCTGTTGTCCAGCCTCGTTTATTATGGTTAGGTGAGAATAAGTTTTATTTTTAAAACGTCTTTAGTTAATTAGCCGGGCGTGTTGGCAGGCGCCTGTAGTCCCAGCTACTTGGGAGGCTGAGGCAGGAGAGTGGCCTGAACGTGGGAGGCACAGCTTGCAGTGAGCTGAGGTAGCACCACTGCACTCCTGCCTGGGGGACAGAGCAACACTCCGTCTCAAAACAAACAAACAAACAAAAAACATATTTAGTTTTCCTTAGTAATCTGTTCAAGCATTTGCTGTCTGTTTAACCAAACTCTTGTGAAGGGTATTTTATCTTGTTCTGTCTTCAGTGCAGATGGAGATCAGCTATGTGTATAATATCCTGCAAGACTTATTAAATGTTTTTCCCATTTTATCTAGGCTTACATAATCCCACTGTCATTGCCTGTACTCACAACCCCTTACTCTCCATTGCTTTGATGATCTTTCTTTTTCTCTAAGCCTCTATGTTCTATGCATCTTTCCTTCCTCCCTTCCTCCCAGACATATTTAGAGAGTGAGTGAGCCACAGTGCTTAGTGCTGCAACATTATCAGCCCTCCTTCTCTCACAACACTGATTTGTACCTTGCTGGTACTGTGCTCATGTGACTGCATGGCCCTTATAGAGACTATATAACATAAACGAAGGATGTGCCTTTGAACCTCATGCTTTTAATGACTTTCATGAAAAAAAATTCATCAGTGTCACTAGAAATGCTAGATTCGTTGTCTATTTCCAATTGATTTCAGTTTCCTATGGGAATGTGACCAGCATTGATATTCTTGCAGTCTATCAGCTTGCATGCTTCAATGCTGCTTTTGTTTGGTATGGCCACTTCAGTTGGTTTATGTGAAGATTGTGTATCTCTTAGTTCATCTTCCAGTCCATTACCCTTCTCTATCTTTGTGCTCTATGGGATGAATACCATAGAATGTTTTAGGAAGCAGGGCTATGATGGATTTATTTTAAGGTAAAAAATTATTTCTCTGTTTTTTCCTTGAACCGCTTCCCCCACTCCAATCTCTTTTCTCAATCCCATTCTATATTTCTTTACCCCCCAAAACAAGCATAGAGTCAGTAACCATAAAGTGTCATTAGTCTCTGATTTAGGTTTGAGTCTGAACTAATTTTGAATTCTTGGCTCTAATGGATGCTTTCATAATAATTATTGGCAGCACCTCTTTCCACCTTAGTTTTTATTAATACTGACTGACCTTGTATAAGAAATATGAAAAATATTTCCCTTTCCTCTATCACCTCATGTATTTGAAATGACATCCCTTCTCTCTTCCTTCCTTGAAGTGGCAGCATTGATTTTCTTTTGTTAATCTCTGCTTCTGTTTTCAGAAACAACAGTCAGACACACATGTCTGCAAATAGCTGTTCTTTTGTCTCTTCTAAATAGTGTTTTTAATAGAAATTTATTTTCTTATGGTCAACTTCTCTTGTACATTAATAGAAGCAGGCACCAGTTCTCTTGTACATTGTTAGAAGCAGGAACCAGAGAAATAACTCAAAATATTAGTCATGGTTCTGATTCCCACCCAACAAGTCAGGCACTCTGCATTGCACTTATTTTCTGTAAGTAGGCAAAACCCTGAAGATTAACTAGTTCTAGTTTGGAAAACAGTTCATTCATATATTTGAGCATGACTTATGAAAAATTTCCTGTTTGTAGATATGTGCATGTGCTCACTGTTATAAAAGACCTTTCTTTCAAATTTGAAAGCCCTGAGCTGGAGAGCTGTCATGGAAAACAGGCAATGGAAAAGTCTCCAAAAATTGTTCCAATTTAAGCCAACTTGCTCCATTTATAAAACTTTTATATAGGCAGTCAGATGTCTTCTTTCAGCAAGTGAATGCGCAGTGGGACCTGAAATTGAGAGCATGTGAAATCCACAATTCATATGATAAGATATTCTTCCTAAAAAATGAAAATTGCGGTAGGGAAACAAACCTTCAAGCAAGAATCAGCTTCTTAAGCATTTGTTTTTTTAAAAAAAGATATCTGTGCCCATTATGAAGTACCTTTTGGCAAGAGAAATAAAAATACTCCTTACTCCATGGTGTATATGTGCCACATTTTCTTAATCCAATCTGTCACTGATGGACATTTGGGTTGATTCCAAGTCTTTGCTATTGTGAATAGTGCTGCAATAAACATACGTGTGCATGTGTCTTTATAGCAGCATAATTTATAATCCTTTGGGTATATACCCAGTAATGGGATGGCTGGGTCATATGGTACATCTAGTTCTAGATCCTTGAGGAATCGCCATACTGTTTTCCATAATGGTTGAACTAGTTTACAATCCCACCAACAGTGTAAAAGCGTTCCTATTTCTCCACATCCTCTCCAGCACCTGTTGTTTCCTGACTTTTTAATGCTCGCCATTCTAACTGGTGTGAGATGGTATCTCATTGTGGTTTTGATTTGCATTTCTCTGATGGCCAGTGATGATGAGCATTTTTTCATGTGTCTGTTGGCTGTATGAATGTCTTCTTTTGAGAAATGTCTGTTCATATCCTTTGCCCACTTTTTGATGGGGTTGTTTGTTTTTTTCTTGTAAATTTGTTTGAGTTCTTTGTAGGTTCTGGATATTAGCCCTTTGTCAGATGAGTAGATTGCAAAAATTTTCTCCCATTCTGTAGGTTGCCTGTTCACTCTGATGGTAGTTTCTTTTGCTGTGCAGAAGCTCTTTAGTTTAATGAGATCCCATTTGTCAATTTTGGACATTCATATGGCGATTCCTCAAGGATCTAGAACTAGATGTACCATATGACCCAGCCATCCCATTACTGGGTATATACCCAAAGGATTATAAATCATGCTGCTATAAAGACACATGCACACGTATGTTTATTGCAGCACTATTCACAATAGCAAAGACTTGGAATCAACCCAAATGTCCATCAGTGACAGATTGGATTAAGAAAATGTGGCACATATACACCATGGAATACTATGCAGCCATCAAAAAGGATGAGTTTGTGTCCTTTGTAGGGACATGGATGCAGCTGGAAACCATCATTCTTAGCAAACTATCACAAGAACAGAAAACCAAACACCACATGTTCTCACTCATAGGTGGGAACTGAACAATGAGATCACTTGGACTCAGGAAGGGGAACATCACACACCGGGGCCTATCATGGGGAGGGGGGAGGGGGGAGGGATTGCATTGGGAGTTATACCTGATGTAAATGACGAGTTGATGGGTGCAGCACAGCAACATGGCACAAGTATACATATGTAACAAACCTGCACGTTATGCACATGTACCCTACAACTTAAAGTATAATAATAATAAATAAATTTAAAATAAAATAAAATAAAATAAAATAAAAGAGTTAAACTCTAGATTATTTTAATACCATTTAGTAAGTTTAAAAGTTGTGATGCATTAAATAGCAAACCTACCTCTGAAAACTTCCAATAAAGATCACTCATTGACAAATTTTGCATAATGCTTTGCTATATTTACATATATATATAACTGTTCCTGCTAAGATTCTCTCACCTAACTAGACTGCTTAGATAACAACTGATGGCTGAAAGCATAACCCATAATTAATTTTCCTTAAACAAACAAACAAACAAACAAACTATTGTGAGGATCTTTATGTGGTTTAATTTGCTAAAGGAATAAATTGGTTTTCTGGCAAAAAAATAAAAATAAAAAAAAAATACTCCTTACTACAGATGGCAAACTGTAGACAAATGCCCTGTATGTGGTATCACGTGTAATTATATCATTTCATCTTGAAACATTTTATGGGTTTGCCTTGCTGGATGTCTGTTGTCTTTATCTTGTCTCATATGCGTATACTCAGTTATATGTATGTATACATATAATTTGATTGGATAAATCCACCTAAATTAACTACTCTTGGCTTTTTCTTTACCATGTGGCTAGAGGGGTCACATATTTAAGATTTCGAAATAAAGAACATTTAAGGTATCAGTGGAAAAAACTTAGGAAAAAATCTGTTATCTGTTAGTTCTTATAAGGAGAAGTTCAGGTAATGGAAGAATTCAGAATGAATTCTACGAGTAAAGCTGGTTTAGGTGATGAAGTTTCAATTGATATAACTATATCAAAGCGGTGGTAGCAAATCTTAGAATTCTTCATCTATAACTTACAGGCACAAAGACAATATAGTATGCATTTATTAGTACTGATTAAACTACAAATATAAGCTATTCTGGTGGCAATTAGAAAGCACAACGTGTAAAGAAAATAAAAGAAACTACTTTTTTTTTTTCAGGATTTCAGAAGAAAGGCAGTTTTACAGAACTGAGTGAATTCTGCCTTTTCATGTTGGATATCGTTCTGGTTCTCATCCAGACTAGTTCACAAGTTCAGTATAATAAATTTATGATGACTGCGAAACCAAACTATTTCTTCAGGTCTTTGGAGAGAAATATGGAAAGAGTAGTGGGGAATACTAATATGTACTTTCATTAGCTATGTCATGTATAAAGGAGGTAAATATTAGAGTATTTGTCTTTCACTTCAGAAGGATGCCATTAGAAAATGAAACTGGCAAGAAGTCTTCAGCAGCTCCCAAAAGAAAAGTTATGTTTTCGAGGTCCAGTGTATCATTGGAGTGGGAGGAGGATTATTTCCATATGTGTCAGGGTTAGTTTGTATTTGAAGTTATTTAAAAAGAAAGCGGTTGAACCTCATTAATTCAGTATTCTGTTAATTTGTAAACAAGATTGCCTAAGGGAGCTTTTAAACTGCTTAAAAGAGCAAACTTTTCAAACACTTTAGAGGTAGTGCCTGGTATACTAATTTCAAACAGTTATTTGCATGTGAGGCAAACATCCTTGCTGGGCAACATTTTGTTCATTTCACTCTAGCTATGGTATGCACAGTAATCCTTTCCTAAGCCTGAATTCCCTTAATCAAAATTATATCCTAGGCAGACTTGCATCTATGTACTTCTTTCCCACCATCATCTCAAGAATTTTGGATAGAGATTTAAACAAATATCCATTCACTCCAAGTTTTGAATTTGGGAGCATTATCAAGGTACCCCAAATCAAACACCTGGATGGAGGATTGGTCAATGAAAAAATGTTTCTTAATATTTTATTTGTAACATGGAAAAGTGAACTTACAAGGATCTCATTAAAACTGTGAGAGAGGAAGACCCTGGAAAGTTTGTAATCAGCAGATTAAGTGAAAAGTTAATTGTACAGCATCCTTTAGTGCTCATTTACCCAACAATTGATATTCTTTTTACTTAATGTGCTGTTTCTGTTGTTTTATTTTGATGAGCATTAAGAAATATTTCTAAGAGTTCTCTTAGGGTCACTTGTAACCACAGTCTCCTAAACTCTAGGGAATGTGGCATTGTTCAGCTCAAGAGAGAATTCTGAGGGAGCCCAAGGCCTTAGGTACTTATGTTTAGCTACTGGGACTCACTTTGATCCCAGAACACTGGGACCTTTTTCTGAGTGTCTGAGAAGTAGACTTTCTCTTTCTAGTTGTATTCTATTATTCTTGCTCGAAGGCTAAATTTTTCCTAAACTCCCCTCATCTTTGATGAAAGAAAAGCTTTCACTCAAACCCCCATTTTCTATCCTCAGCCAGCCACATTGTTACCTCAAGCCTAATTCTCATTATTTTGAGTCAGCAGGACTCAACTAGTTTGCAGCTACACACTCTCCATACTTTATTTTACACTTTTGTCTGATTCCTCACAGTTTTCACTCCTTTCAGGCCAGACTTCCCCTTTCATTTCATCTGATCTATTTTAAGTGTCATTTTTGCTACTCCTGACCAACACCTTATCTATTCCAAATTAGCATATACAAGAAAGTTGTTTGTCTAAACTTTGAAGGTGGCTTCCTACTCCCACCAAGGAGGCTGTGAGGGGAGTGCAAAAAGGGAAGTTTGTATTTCTGTTCCTTCCGCTGTTACCTACAACTTCCCTGTCTTCTGAACTAGGACCCTCAAGCTTTCGCCCTCGATTAGGTATTTTTTCTACAGCTCCCACCAGCTGAGGACCACTGAGTTATTTACTCTTTATCTACAGTGAAGATATTTTTGAACTAAACATGGTAGGGGCATGTGGTCTAAAACTGGGACCAAATATTAAAAATCAGAATTTTTCCTTATATGCTGTTATTCTTGTAACTCAACTATATCTTTACTCCACTTTCTAGAATCTCCACTGTAGGTAACAGCAGAGGGTGAGGGGATGTGTGAAGAGTGAGAGTGTTTTGTGAAACAAGGTCTTGCCTCCCTTAGAATGTGAAGAATAAGTTCTGGTTTATTCTTTTCTTTTCTTTACCTTTCTTCTTTTTTCTGGAAAGCAAAATGGATTTACCAAATAAGGTTTCACAAATAACTATACTCAGTCTCCCATTGATCTAGGGCCCCTATACAAACAGCCCTGGAGTTGTATGGCTGGTGACCTCCTCATGCTTTTTCTTACGAAGAATAAGTACAATCTACCCCACTAGGGAGTGTCCAGTCATGTGTTTCCAGCTTTGTTAAAGTGTGACTGAATGTATATGTTTAAAGTGTACAGTGTGATCATTTGATATACTTTGTGAAATGATGATCACAATCACGCTAATTAACACAACAATCACCTCACCTAGTTACTGTTTGTGTGTGTGTGGTGGGAACACTTAAGATCCACTCTCTTAGCAAATTTCAAGTATACAGTTTTATTAACTTAGTTTCCATGCTGTACATTAGATCCCCAGAACTTATTCATCTTATAACTACAAGTTTGTACCCTTTGACTAGCTATTCCTCATTCCTCCTGTCTCACACCTCCCTTTCTCCTTTCACGGAGTCATTTTGTGAAGGCTCTACTGGCCGTGGTTAACTTGTCTTTCTTCACAGGTATATTTTGCTAGCCATATTCTGTCTTTCAGAAGACATGTTGATTACTCTTTTCACTTTCTGGTGATGATTGTCTTCTGTGAGATCTATTATGTAAGACTTTATCTCTTGCTAAAAGGATGTATAAGCTAAGGAAAGATTCCTGGCAACAGCTATGTAATAAAGGACAGGGAAAAAGTACAATGAAATGTGTTAAAAATGACTTTGTGGAAGACATTTTTTTGTATCAGGAAATACATAGTTACATAGTTGCCACAGAAACTTTCCAGATTTTTAAATTATTGTCTAGATTCATGAGAGGTAGCCATTTGTATGGTTATCTATTGCTGCATAACACATCACCCCAAAACTCATTGCTTAAAACAACAATAATAATTTATTATCTCTCATGATCTCTGTGGGTTATGAATTTGGGAATGGCTAGGTTGGATGATTCCTGCTGGAGGTCTCTAATGGGCTCGTGCATTAGGCCATTCTTGCATTGCTATAAAGAAATATCTAAGACTGGGAAATTTATAAAGAAAAGAGGTTTGATTGGCCCATGGTTCCACTGGCTGTACAGGAAGTGTGGTTCTGGGATCTGCTTCTGGTGAGGGCCTCAGGATGCTTCCAATCATGGCAGAAGGTGAAGGGGGAACAATTGCATCACATGGCAAAAGTGGGAGTGAGAGAGGTAGAGGTGTCAGGCTCTTTTAAACATCCATATCTCATTGGAACTGAGTGGGAACTCACTTATAACCAAGGAGATGGTGCTAAACCATTCATGAGGGATCTGTCCCCATGACCCAATCACCTCCTACCAGGCCCCACCTCCAACATTGGGAATCAAATTTCAACATGAGATTTGGAGGGGACACACTTCCAAACCATATCAGCTTGCAATCTAATGTTGGCTGGGGCTGCAGTCATCTGAAGGCTTGTCTGGGGCGGGAAGACCTGTTTCCGAGTGACTCAATAACATGGCTGGCAAGTTGGAACTGACTGTAGGTGATGAGTCTCCGTTCCTCTCCTTGTGGGCTTCTACATAGGTCTTCTGTAATATCCTTATAACCTGGCAACTGATTTTTCCCAGAACAAGTAATCCAAGAGACCAAGATGGAAGCTACAATGCCTTTTTTGGCCTATACTTGGAAGTCACACATCATCACTACTGCTGTGTTCTATTGGTCATGCAGGGCCAAGCCTGATTCATTGTGGGAGGAGACTATCCAAGGTCAAGAATACCAGAAGGTGTGCATCATTGGGGAACATCTTGGAAGCTGGTTATCACGCCATCCATATGAATGAAGAAAAAACCTTCTGAGTATCTAATAATAACAACAACAACAACAACAACAACAACAACAATAACAGAAGCTCCTACTTTTCTGTCTTAATAATTTCTGTATAGAAACTCCTAGTGTAATTTCTGGGCTGGCATGCACTCCTGGTTCTCTTCTTTCCTCCTTGCCTTTGTTTTGTCTATCACTTTCATGGAACTCTTTCTTCAGTCTCCCCTTTCAACATGTTTCCTTAGGGGCTTATTCTCACTGTACATGCTTTACCTGGGTGACATCAAGGGTGCTGTATTAGTCAGGGTTCTCTTAGAGGGACAGAACTAACATGTATGTAATATATGTATTACTGTATACATATATAATATACATATAACCTGTATACAGTAATACATATATTATATACATGTTATACAAAATATATACATATGTATATACATTATCTATACATAGAGGAATTTTTAAAAATTAAAAAAAAATTTTTTTAAATTTAATTATTATTATTATTTTTTTTTTTGAGACAGAGTCTCACTCTGTGGCCCAGGCTGGAGTGCAATGGCACAATCTCTGCTCACTGCAACCTCTGCTTCCCGGGTTCAAGCGATTCTCCTTGCCTCAGCCTCCCGAGTAGCTGGGACTACAGGTGCCTGTCACCACGCCCAGCTAATTTTTGTATTTTTAGTAGAGATGGGGTTTCGCCATGTTGTCCAGGCTGTTCCTGAACTCCTGACCTCAGGTGATCTGCCCACCTCTGCCTCCCAAAGTGCTGAGATTACAGGTGTGAGCCACCTGCCCAGCAGGGAGTTTATTAAGTAATAATGTAGAATAGAACACAGCAGTAGTGATGATGTACATGGTCACAGGTTCCCACAATAGGCTGTCTGCAAGCTTGAAGAGCAAGGAGAGCCAGTCTGAGTCCCAAAACTGAAGAACTTGGAGTCTGATGTTTGAGGACAAGAAGCATCCAGCAGGGGAGAAAGATGTAGGCTGAGAGGCTAGGCCCATCTCTCTTTTCGCGTTTCTCTGCCTGCTTTATATTAGCTGGAAGCTGATTAGATTGTGCCCACCAAATTAAAGGTGGATCTGCCTTCCCCAGCCCACTGATTCAAATGTTAATCTCTTTTGGCAACACCCACACAGACACACCTAAGATTAATACTTTGTATCCCTCAATCCATTCAAGTTGGCACTCAGTATTAACCATCACAGGTGCCCACTACTGAGGTCTCACGTTTGTATTTTCTGCCTAAACTTCTTTTATTTCAGGTTCCTATCTCTAAAATAATTGCAAATTGACCATTTTCAAATTCTAACTGATCACTTTTCTCTCTAAGCCTACTCTTCCTGTACCCTCTTTCTGGTATCTGACATGAAGTTGACATTGGAGTGTTTACTGAATGAATATATTTATGCATCATGACATCTCTAATTGTAGGCATCTTTATGCTTTTCAGTGTGGGCAAATATCACACTGGCAAAAATAAATTATTAGACAACTTTAGGGCTGGGCATGGTGGCTCACACCTGTAATCCTAGCACTTTGGGAGGCTGAGGCAGGAGAATTGCTTGATCCAAGGAGTTCGAGACCAAGCCTGGGCAACATAGGGAGACCCCATCTCTACAAAAAAATTAAAAGATTAGCCAGGCATGGTGGTGCTATTAGGTCCCAGCTACTCAAGACACTGCTGTGGGAATATTGCTTGGGCCTGGGAGGTTGAGCATGCAGTGAGCCACTGTGCTCCAGACTAGGTGACAGAACAAGATGCTTTCTCAAAAAAGAAAAAATAAAACTTTGATAGAATAATTTTTTTAAAATATAGGCAATTCATTAGGGATAAATGGGTAAAAGTAAACATACACATAGATATAATATTTATGGTTCATTTCAAACATTTATGAACCAGAAAAGATGTCTGAGAGTCATTGTCAACTATTACTTGAAGTCTCAATACCCAATACTGCCATAAGGGATTCATAATCCTAGGTATCATCAGGATGGAAACAAAGCTCTACCTTTTCAAAAATTCTTTGATTGGGTGTTCTTCAAATGTGGCCTTTTACAACCACCTCTTGCCCCAACCCCAGCATAACTTCAGCTTTCTCCTTTGACCTACTCTGTCTATATAATGCACTGGTTCTGAGAAGCTTAGACTAAAACTTGTCAAAGGACAGGAAAAGAGACTGGTGATGATGGTGATGATGATGATGATGATGATGAAGAGGAGAATGATGATAGTTAACATATAGGAATTTTCTTGTATGTACCAAATGATGTGCTAAGTGGTCTGTATGCATTATCTCATTTAACCATCACAACAACCCCACGGGATAGCTACTACTATCTTTAACCCCATTTTAGAGATGAAGCAACTGAACCTCCCAAGATCACACAGTGAATAAGAGATGCATTCAGGTTGAGAATGACACCTGTCTTACTCAAAATATCTTTGTAATCCCTTCCAAACCCCCTCCCCTAACCTCAATCACCTTAATAGGTGCTGTATACCTTCTTAAAGGATATAATACTGCCTAAAGTCACGGAGTTAGAGGAAACTCCAAAGGTCATATATATAGCCTATAAACCTCCATATGTGAAATATAAGACACTATAGCTTCTGCTGTTACTTTAGTGTCCTCTCTAAGTTGAAACTCTCAATGGCTCAGTGAAGTATCTATAAAGGATATTATCACCACTTAGGGGATATGTGACTTGCCAAAAATCACCCAGTAAGCTTGTGATAGAGCTGGAACTAGAATCTAGGCCTCCTCATACCTAGTTCCTTTTTTCTTCTATTTTAGTGTTCAAGGGTATGAGTGTGGAGCCACATTTCTGATTATCATTAGCCAGAAGATACACATGACTGTTCTGAGATTTTTTTTTTTAAATGGAGTCTTGCTCTATTGCCCAGGCGGGAGTGCAGTGACATGATCTCGGCTCACTGCAAGCTCCGCCTCCCGGGTTCATGCCATTCTCCTGCCTCAACCTCCTGAGTAGCTGGGACTACAGGCACCTGCCACCACGCCTGGCTAATTTTTTTGTATTTTTAGAGAGACGGGGTTTCACCATGTTAGCCAGGATGGTCTTGATCTCCTGACCTTGTGATCCGCCCGCCTCTGCCTCCCAAAGTGCTGGGATTACAGGCATAAGCCACTGCAGCAGGCCTGTTCTGAGATATCTTAAATGATATAGATTTTTATAATTGGGGAGAACAAAGGACCAATACCAGTCATGTGCTTGAGAATTACCGTATCAGTGTTGATGACTCATTTGGTTTCACCCAAGCGCCCTCTTGAGTCCTTTAAACATGTTTCCCTTCAGCTTTATTGAGGTATAATTGACCCCAAAAATTGTATATATTTAACATATACAGCATGGTGATTTGATATATGTATACACTGTGAAATTATTACTACAATCAAGCTAATGAACACACCCAACTTGTTTAAAATAAGTCTATTATCCCAGGATTCCCACACCCCCCTGATAAAAGTCCTGCGTCTTCCTGCAAGGCATGCTTTAATACAGCTTCTTCCCACAAGGGGGAGCCAAAAATGCTTTGGGGGCTAGGAGATGAAAAACACTAAGAGGTTCTGAAAATCCTGCTTCCTTTCTGGTTTCTTTTGCCGGTAAGGCCCTCCCAGCAGTCTCCAGAAAGGAAAAGTAGATGGTGTTGATGCTGATGGTAGTGTTTTTGTATATGGGCATGGGATGGGGGTAGGGGACTTTCATCTGAAGAAACTTGATCCTGAGAGATAAAGTTCTTCTGAGCAACCAGTCAGCACTGTGTTCTCATCACCTATTTCTTTCTCCTCCTGGAACTTTGTCCTGCAAAGCTGCATTCTTTTGCCACTTTCGGGGGGAATTGGATCAGCTGCCTGTTGAAGTCTGCTCCCTTAACACTGGGTCAGTAATCTTGCCCCATCAGCCCATTGGAGCTGCTTCTGCCACTTCCCACTAAGGGTGTTAAAGAGGACCTGGTAAAAAGACTTCTACTGCTTTCTTTGCAGAAGGTGGGTAGATATTGGGGGAGAAAATCCCATGTGATTACGGCCTTTAGCACTGCTTTAACTTTGGTAGTACCAATATTTCAGTTAAGCCAGGAGCAAAAAGGGTTGCTCTGGCTTTGACAGATAAAGCAAATTTCTGAATCCACATTTGAAGAAGAAATTTGGCCCCAAACCAGGAGTACGTATAAAGGATGGAGAAATTCAGGCTTATTCAGAATGTAAAAATTAATTAAACTGTTGTTTCCATTGATACCCTGCAGATCTTTTTTTCTATCAGAAATATTTAAGAAATTTACATGTGATAATAACTTTCAAACACGATATTTCCAAATGTCAAGTTAATGTGTTCAGGGACCAAAAAGACTCAAGTACCCAGTATGAAGCTCACATCACATCTGTTTCCGCAAGTACTTTTGGGACCCTTTGAGGCAAAGACAGTGGGGGACCTTGACTTATTTTTAAGACATGGAAGTGAACATGGGAACATCCCTTTCATCTCCTTTCATCTTTAAAAAGGGAGATGAGGATTGGTTGGCATAGTCTAGTATTTCAGGAAAAAAATAAATTACAAGTGATTTTAATTGCAGAAATAACAATATTCATAAGTGAAAAATGGGGTTACTTTTTAGGATAGAGAGAAGTAGGCTATTAAAATGACATATTTTGAAAATATAACTTCCCAGCAAGATGTAATTGCTGATTTTTTAAAAGAGTAAAGCAATAATCTAGTAATTCTAAAATTCCATTCAGTTTTCTGTAGACATTCAAGAATTACTGTTTGTTTTTTGGAGTGGAAGTAACATCTTTTGCAGTTAGTTTTTGGAACATGGCCACTGCTGAATAAAGAATTCCAGTCGTGCATTATATTCCTTTTGTATAATTGCACTAAGAGAATACGTTGGCATATTGTATGGTTTATAATGAGCTGCAAATAAAAATGAAAAAGGTACCACAAACCCTCAACAATGAATTAGTTATTCTGAATATTTTATTTTATTTATTTTTATTTATTTATTTATTTATTTTTTTGAGACGGAGTCTCGCTCTGCGGCCCAGGCTGGAGTGCAGTGGCCGGATCTCAGCTCACTGCAAGCTCCGCCTCCTGGGTTCACGCCATTCTCCTGCCTCAGCCTCCCGAGTAGCTGGGACTACAGGCGCCCGCCACCTCGCCCGGCTAGTTTTTTTGTATTTTTGTAGTAGAGACGGGGTTTCACCGTGTTAGCCAGGATGGTCTCGATCTCCTGACCTCGTGATCCGCCCGTCTCGGCCTCCCAAAGTGCTGGGATTACAGGCTTGAGCCACCGCACCCGGCCGAATATTTTATTTTTGTAACAGTGATGCTGTGTAAATTGAACAAAATGTCAAAAATACTTCTTGGTATTTGGTGTGAGAGTTAAACTAAAGTGAGGTATAGAACCGATCAGTGACTAGATTTCTTGGTTCTTCTAAGGAGTTCCTTCACAGGGCAGTTTAGTTTCTGTCTAAACCTGCCTTTGAAGACATGTTGGGTTAGGTCTAAACCTGTTCTTTTATCACTGTTACTCCAAATCAGGCACTGAGGAGGTTCTGTGACCCTGAGGCCCCAGTTACAATTAAAGTACTTAATAATAATTGTCAAAAACATATGCAGTTATTATATAAGAATGATTATCTTGAGCTACTAGCAATCCTTTAACCTTTAGGCTGTAGGTTCCTTACTTTCTTTCTAATTCCTCCCACATATTTCATGAGAGTCCAGTCAGAAACTATAGACTGTTAAAAACTGTGAAGCCTCTGGGATTTTTTTACCTTACTTGCAAGCCAGCAAGTTAGCTAAGACAGTTTCTTAGTTGCTGGCAGGAGGCACAAGACTCTTGTATCAGAGATGAAGAACATTTTATTACTCACAACAGTAGCAGTAGCCAAAGTCTCAGCATTTTCTCTGAGCCCTGGTACCCACAAGATGGTGTGAAGAGGGCCACATGATGTCTGCTGACTCAGTGGGTTGCATTACAGAAGAGAACCCCAAGCTTAGGGGACTCAAATATTTTATAACAGGCAGTAAGCATGCCAGCCCTTTGCTCCAGAGAGTGACATTATATTTATTATACTGCACTGTAGTCATCTGTATCTTCAAGGGCTGTAAGCAAATCTGCTGTTTTTCCCCCCAGAGTAAGACACTATCTCTCTCTAAACAGTCTTGAAAAGATTATTCCAGAACAAAGGCACTCAGTGCATCTGCTCACAAGATGTGCAAAAACACAAGAGATCCACTGGGAATTGTCTCCCAACACAGACTAGGGCCAAGATGGCCTCTGAAGAACTGTTGGCCTAGTCCATCCTTGGGAGTTCTGCTGACAGGACAAAGCACCATAGTCATCACCATCATTACTATTACTCTTGCCTGGAAGAATTTTGTCTTCATCTTCCTGAAACAGGAAGTCTGTACTCTGTACCTGACTCTGGTTTAGCCAGGAGATTTGGGAGGATGTAACTTGGTCACCATAATTTGACTTGTGACTTGAGATTGGGGGCCAGTAGTTAAAAAGTTAACATGCTAATTTGGTTTACTCCTATCCCTCACTTATAAAAAAAATAACTAACTTGATTGAAGCTTTATGTAGCTTCAGCTCAGTGGTTCAAAGCTTTGAAGGGAAAAACCATTCTGTTGGAAGGAAAGATGTGGAATTTGGACGCTCAGGCCAACTCCCAGTCCCTGAAGAAAAATAGGTCTCCTGACATAGCCTTTAATAAGCTTCTGGACAAAGGGGCCACAAAGCCAGCCAAAAGATCTCTGTTTATCTGCCACATTTTCTTCACATAGGTAGAAATATTATGTTTAAATCAGCAAGCTGTACAATCTGAAATTAACAAAAAATATTGAATTATAGAGCTGTGTTGTCATGAAAATCCAAAAATTATTGTCTTCAAAATTTTGCCTTAAAAAATCCTTTTGTTTTCTTGCCTGATTCTAGGAAGTTCAACATGAGAGAAGGCTGTATTGCCGGATTGTATTTCATAGACTCTTAAAGTTGCAAGGAACCTTAGAGCTCTGCAGGCCAGCCTGGCCCCCAGGGCTAAGTCCGTACTGTAACTTCTTGACAGAGGATCATTAATTCCTCTCAGAGAGGTAGCTGGACTAGGCAAAGCTCTGGATCTGTTCTAGACTCCGCCACTGATGGGCTGTGAGACTTTGTGGGTATCACTTGTCTTCTCCAGCCTAGGTGTACTCAGACCTAAAGAAGAGAGAAGCCAGAAGATCTTTTAGTGTTCTACTAGCTCTGACATACCTCTGGTGGTCTCTAAATTCTGGAATGTGTGAATATTTGAACATTTTGAAAGGATGATTTTTTTTCCTGATAATAGAAGTAACATGTTTATTTTAGAAAAATAAGAAATTATAGATTTTAAAAGTAATTTCTAATCTTATTACCAATTTCAGTGCATATTTTAGACTATTTTGCGTGCGTAATAAAATTGGAGTCATATTGTTCTGTAATTTGCCCCTTTTACTTATCAAAATAGTATGCGCATCTTACTATAGCAATTGTACTGCATCCTGAAGGAAGTAGGGAGCCAGTGAAGGGTTTTAAGTAATTTTCCCTGTAAGTCATCCCTCTCCAAGTCAGTGGTAGAGAAGGGAGAAGATAATTTTTATGCAATTTTGGGATTAATTCATTCCATTGTTTATTGCTTCCCGTGCAGAGAAAGGATAGCTCATGGTTCTCTTCATTGAATATGGGGGTTATAGATTATTTTAGAAGTTTAGACATCATAAGATGCTATATTATTGGCACTGTCTGTGTACATTTGTCTGCTGTGAAAACAAATTAGAATGGCACATTTCAAGACACTCATGATATGGAGACTATTTAATTATACCAAAATCAAAACTATCAACTATGAATATCAAATCTCACAGCTCCCAAGGCAGATACAACCATCAAGCCAATTTTTAGTAGCATGTGGGCCAATTGTTACAAAACAGCTTTTAGTGACCACATTTATTTAAGATTCTTTCATTCCTTACACATTCAAAAGAGTCAGAGGTACTGTACGAAATTAAACATTGTAAAATATAGGGCCTTTACATTTTAAAAACCAAGGATACCAACTAAGGAACCAAAAAGCATGGATGTCATGAAGTATCTAGATATGTCAATCCAAGTCTGTTTCCTAGCAGCAAAAGTAAACAGGAAAATATATTGGCTTGCATGTTTTTATTGTTGCAGCGGAAAAATATGTATTCTTTTCCCCAGACAAATTTTATCCTGATATTTATTATATGGTCCCTCATGTGAAAGATAATAGGTAATAGTAGACACCTTCAACTATAGTTTTGCAATGGAACAATAACCCTGTTAAAATGGATAATTCCTGTATTGACCTTCTACATAAGGGGTGAGTGTGTAATATTAAATTGTAATTCAGTTTAGACATTTCTTTGGAGGCTGAAATAATACAGTCCTGATACATGGCTTTCTGATTATTTAAAATATGGAAATAGAACTTGGAGAATGTGGTTGATCATCTAGCTATCATGCCCACTTTATTCTTTCTTTCTCAAGGGTCAGATGCCTCAAGGGGACCATTGCCTGACTATAGCTTGCATAGGAATCATGTTGGAAATCTTGGTCAGGTAACTCTAGGACCCAGGGTCTAGGTTTATCCATACACTTTGAGTAGGTGTTCAATAAAATTTTGTTGAATGAATAACTTACCAAGGTCCACAGCCTGGACAGACACTTTTCTCCCACTTAGTACTCTCTCTCTACTAGGGAACACCTTACGTGAATCTGCTTTTTTCTCCATGTACTGTCTGACTACTCTCTTAATTCATTTCTCAGTGATCTCCTCTTCTTCCTTCTCTTTTTCACCATTTCCACCCTTGTGCAGTCTGCATCTGCCATGTTTTGGACAACAGCTGCCACAAATACAATTTGGATACAAATACAATTACATTTCAAAAATTACTCCTAACATATTGAAAAAACTAGAAAACAACAATCAAGAAAAGACTGGTTAAATTATGAAACAGCAATATGATGGAATACTATGCAGCCATTGAAAAGATGTTGAAAAGATTTAATGACATGAATAAATATCCATGATATATATTTAAGTGGAAAAACTGTGTGTGAATATACATGAATTTCTTTTGATACCTATTTTTCTACCCACCTATCATTTATTGAGAGAGTGAGACATAGAGACACAAAGACACACACGCCCAGAGACAGACAGACAGACACAGATACACACAGAGAATGTACAGCTTTAGGTGGTAAAATTAAAGGTGATTGCATTTGTTTGCATTTTGCTTCTTTGTACTTTAAAAATTTTCTATAGTAAACATGGATTATTTGTGGTTAAACAAATAATATAAAGCTCCTTAGCATGACATACAAAGCCTTTTAATAGGTGATCACTGCATATTCCTCTAGCTTCTGTTTTGATAGTCCCCCATCCTTTGTTATATGTGTTACAAACTCCAGTCACATGGGTCCACTTGAATTTCCCCCAGATGCTCTGGGATCTCCCATATTAGATTGCGGGCTCCTAGTAGCAGTTGGTAGCTGGGTTATGGCCCTATGTGTATCTTTTCCACTTAGTGCAGTGCCTGGCGCTTAGCAAGTGCTCAGCGTCGGTTTGTTGAATGAATAGCCAATGTATCATATACTTGTCTCTTGATTTTAATCAGACCCTCTCTCCTCTTTCCTTGTCACTGATGCACTTCTGCTGTTCAGTTATCAAATTATGGACCTTATATGGTATGTTAACATGGGTTTGGATAGTCAGTGAACATGTCCAGAGTTGTTTAACTATGAACCTTATATATATGTTCCTGCCCTTATACATCTTTAGCCTCTAATCAAGCTCATTCCCTATCTATTTCATGAAAGCACACCTTCATTTTAGGACTTATTTTGAACACATAAAAATAGATAATCCTAAGACATCCTAACTATAAAAACCTGCAGGATCCATTTCCCTCCTGAAAAAACATATCTGGCTCTGTTTTCTTCTAAAAGTAAAATTAGACCTTGCAGAGACAGTACAATTTAAACAGCACCTCCCAATTAATTTTTCTGGCCAATTTTATTTTTAAAACAATAATTAAACATGGTCTTCTGTAACATCTATTCTTTCTTTTCCCCAAGGAGAGATTTTGTATTATTTTCCTTTTGTCTTTGCTCAGCACTTTGGAGTGTGTGAGTTTTCATTAACTATTCTGAATGCAGGCAAAGGCAATGTGGTAGGAACAAACACAAATCAAGACCACATAAATTAATAATCTTTTTAGTACCATTGTCCTGCATGCCTTTAGAAATTAATTTTAATACCAGCAAACAAGTTCAAAAATTCCTCCTTCTTTAGCTACTGTAAGAAACTCAAACTTCCTTTGGCAATTTTGTGAATGATAAAAGCTCACTTTTGCCTATATTTTTGTAGCAAGTATCATATGGATTTATGCAAGGGGAACAAAAAATGAGTGGAGAGAGACCAGTCACCTGTGTTAATCAGTACAGTATGTAGGAAAGTGTGTTATAAATTATGACACGTGGACCTTTCACTTTCTCTTTTTGTCTCTTTCTGACTAATCGGGTATGTGAATTTATCTTCCTGAATTGTAAGGGATTTCTCCATAAAATATCAGTTAATAAGTACCTCAGGTAGGTTCATTCATGGGTACAGTGTCTTCTAAAGATCTAGTAGCCATAGAATAGAGTGCAGTGTAGTTTCATGGTTAACAGCAGAGATTGATGTTAGACTGAAGTTAACTTTAACCCCAGCCTCACTGGTAGTAAGCTCTGTCATTTTATTTATTTATTTATTTATTTATTTATTTATTTATTTATTTATTTATGAGACGGAGGCTCACTCCATCACCCAGGCTGGAGTGCAGTGGTGCGATCTCAGCTCACTTCAACGTCTGCCTCCCAGGTTCAAATGATTCTCCTGCTTCAGCCTCCTGAGTAGCTGGGACCACAGGCACGTACTACTACACCTGGCTAATTTTTGTATTTTTAGTAGAAATGGGGTTTTGCCATGTTGGCCAGGCTGGTCTTGAACTGACTTCAGGTGATCCACCTGCCTCGGCCTCCCAAAGTGCTGGGATTATAGGCGTGAGCCTCCCTGCCCAGTCAGCTCTGTCATTTTAGATAAATTGCTTAACCTCAGTGTATATCACTTGTGTGTAAAAAGGGGAAAATGGTGGTATTTACTTCATAAGATTATTGTGAAAATTAAATGAGTTAATAGATGTTTAATTTGTACTCCCCTAATGGCTAGTGATGTTGAACATCTTCTCAAGTGTGTTGGCCATCTGTATATCCTCTTTGGCAAAGTGTCAGTTCAAATCTTTTGCCCAGTTTTAAATTGGATTGTTTATTTTTTTACAGTTGAGTTTTTTTTGTGTGTGTGTGTTTTTTTTTTTTTTTTTTTTTTTTTTTTTTGAGACGGAGAACAATGACGTGATCTCAGCTCACCGCAACCTCTGCCTCCTGGGTCCAAGCAATTCTCCTGCCTCAGCCTCCCGAGTAGCTGGGATTACAGGCATGCACCACCACACCCAGTTAATTTTGTATTTTTAGTAGAGATGGAGTTTCTCCATGTTGGTCAGGCTGATCTTGAACTCCCAACCTCAGGTGATTCACCTGCCTCGGCCTCCCAAAGTGCTGGGATTACAGGTGTGAGCTACCACACCCAGCCTACAGTTGAGTTTTTAAATATAACTTTTTATTTTGAAATAGTTTGTGACTCACAAGAAATTGCAAAAATAGTGCTGAGAATTCTCAAGTGTCCTTTGCCTAGCTTCCCCCAGTGATAATATCTCACAAAGCCATATATATTGTTAAAACCAGGAAATTGACATTGGCACAATACTACTAAATCAGGTAAAGACCTAGATTTTACATGCACTTTAAAAATGTATTTTGTAAGTACACATCATGATAATCAGGATATAGAACTGTTTCATCACCACAAATAAACTCCCTCATGTTACCCCTTAACAGTCACACTATTCTGTATCACTATAATCTTTTTTAACTTTGAGAACATTGTATAAATGGAATTATACAGTAACCTTTAGAGATTGCCTTTTTTTTCACTCAGTATGCCCTTGGAGATCCATCACATGATACTTCTTTATATATTATGGATATAAGTCCTTTGTGGAATGTATGATTTGCAAATATTTTCTTCCAGTCTGTAGCTTATCTTTTCATTGTCCTATAAATGTCTTTCTCAGAGCAAAAGTTTTTAATTGTGATGAAGTCTTCCAAATTATAATTGTTGTTATGGATTGTGTTCTTGGTGTCATGTAAAATCACTCTTTGCCTAACTCCAGGTCAAAAAACGTCTCCTATGTTTTCTTTCAAAAATTGTATAGTTTCTTTTTGAGATGGAGTCTCGCTCTTGTTGCCCAGGCTAGAATGTACTGGCACAGTCTCAGCTCACTGTAACTTCCGTCTCCCAGGTTCAAGCGATTCTCCTGCCTCAGCCTCCTGAGTAGCTGGGATTACAGGCATGTGCCACCATGCCCAACTAATTTTTGTACTTTTAGTAGAGATGGAGTTTCACATGTTGGCCAGGCTGGTCTGGAACTCCTGACCGAAGGTGATCTGCCCGCCTCAGCCTCCTAAAATGCTGGGATTACAGGTGTGAGCCACCACGCCCAGCCCCCAAAATTGTAGTTTTACATTTTACATTTGAGTTAATTTCTGAAAAAGGTTTGATTTTAGGGAGAGATTTATTATTTTTTCACAAGTAATTTTTCAACACTATTGTCAAATCTTTGCTCCATTGAATTGCCTTTAAGCCTTTATTAAACTCATTTTCCCTTATTTATGTGGGTATATTTCTGGACTCTCAGTTGTATTTTGGGGATGTATATATCTATCCCTTTAGCAATACTATTCTGTCTAATCTTTACAGTACTGGAGCTTTCCAGTAAGACTTAAAATTGTGCAATAGGATTCCTCCAATTTTATTCTTCTTTTTCAAAATTGTTTTGGTTATTCTGGGTCTTTCGGATTACCATAGGAATTTGAGGATCAGTTTTCTGTATATGCAAAAATATCTTGCAGGGATTTTGATAGGAATTGTGTTAATTAGATCAGTTGTGTTAATGTAGATCAATTTGGGGAGATTACATCTTTACTATGTAAACTCTATATGAATTTTGAAGCTCTGTTGTTAGGTGTATACACATTTAGGATTGCTTTACTTTCTTTGTGGATTGACTCTTTTGTCATTATGTAATGTCCTTCTCTATCCTTGATAATTCTTTTTGCTCTGTAGTCTACTTTGTCTGATTTTAATATAGCTAGCCCAGCTTTCTTTTGATTAGTATTTGCATAGTGTATTATTTTTTCTTTTTGCTTTTAATTTCCATGTTTGTGATTTTATTACATTCCCTTGTGTTATTGATTTCTAATCTCATTTTACCATAGTTAGAAAACATCTTGTGTGTCATTTTAATCCTTTAAAATTTATTTAAAATTGTTTTGTGGCCTGACTTTTGGTCTGTCATGGGGAATGCTTGATGTTCACTTGAGAATATGCGTTCTGCTCTTGTTGAAAGAAGTGTTCTATAGATTTTTGCTAGGTCTGTTTGGTTTATAGTGTTGTTCAAGTTTTCTGTTTCCTTGCTGATCTTTGTCTGGTTATACTGTGTGTCATTGAAAGTGAAGTGTTGAAGTCTCTAACTATTACTGTTGAATTGTCTGAAGTCTCTAACTATTACTGTTGAATTGTCTATTTCTTGCTTCAATTCTGTCAACTTTTGCTTCATGTATTTTGGGGCTCTGTTATCAAATTCATATATGCTTATAATTGTTCTGTCTTTTTGATGGAATAACTCTTTACCATTATAAATTTTTTTTTTGTCTCTAGTAACATTTTGGTCTGATATTAGTATAGCCACTTTAGCTCTCCTTTTGGTTACTGTTTTCATGGTATATCTGTATGTTTTCTTCCAACCTTTTATTTTCAACCTATTTGTGTCTTTGAATCTAAAGTGTGTCTCTTGTTGACAGCAGATAGTTAGATCATTTTAGTTGGACATGGGTTTTTATTGTTGTTGTTTCCCTATCCAATTTAATTCAGTTACTTTATTTATTTGTATTTTTAATTGACAAATGTATATATTTATGGAATACAACATAATGTTTCAATATATGTACACATTGTGGAATGATTAAATGAAGCCAATTAACATATCTATCACCTCGTCTGCTTATGTTTTTTTTTTCTGATAAGAACATTTAAAATCTATTCTTAAAGCAATTTTGAAAAATACAATACTTAATTATTAACTGTAGACACCATGCTGTGCAATAGATCTCAAAAACTTATTTCTCCTATCTAACTGAATCTTTATACGCTTTGACAGACATCTCCCTTTTCCCCACTCCCCCACCCCAGGCTCTCATAACTGTCACTTGATTTCACTTCTATGAGTTCATCCTTTTCAGATTCCACATATAAGTAAGATTAATTGGAGGCTTTAATAAATTCCCATTTAATGTAATTACTGATAAAGTAGGATTTCCATCTGCCATTTTCGGTTTGTTTTCTATATGTTTTATGTTTTTTCTTGTTCCACTACTCCTGCATTGTTCATTTTAAAAAAGATCGTCTCAGGCCAGGTGCAGTGGCTCACACCTATAATCCCAACACTTTGGGAGGCCGAGGCAGGTGGATTACCTGAGGTCAGGAGTTCAAGATCAGCCTGGTCAACATGGTGAAACCCCATCTCTACTAAAAATACAAAAATTAGCTGGGTGTGGTGGCGCTCGCCTGTAGTCCCAGCTACTCTGGAGGCTGAGGCAGAAGAATCGCGTGAACCCAGGAGGTGGAGGTTGCAGTGAGCCTAGATTGCGCCACTGTACTCCAGACTGAGCAACAGAGTGAGACTCTATTTTGAAACAAAATTTTAAAAATAAATAAATAAAAATTAAAAATAAATAGATAATTTCTACTGTGCCATTTTAATTTTCTTGTCATCATTTTTAACTATATATTTTTATGTTATTTTTTTAATGCTTGCTGTCAGCACTATAATTAAGTTCTCAGCTTATGACAATTTAGTTCAGGTTAATACCAAGTAAATTTAAATAAATATAAAAACTTTGGTTCTTTTATTTATTTATTTTTTTAGACAAAGTTTTGCTCTTGTTGCCCAGGCTGGAGTGCAGTGGCACGATCTCAGCTCACTGCAACCTCCGCCTCCCGGGTTCAAGGGATCCTCCCTTTTCAACATCCCAAGTAGCTGGGATTACAGGTATGCACCACCATGCCCAGATAATTTTTTTTTTTTTTCCGGGATGGAGTCTCACTCTGTTGCCTAGGCTGGAGTGCAGTGGATTGATCTCAGCTAACTGCAACCTCCGCTTCCCAGGTTTAAGTAATTCTCCTGCCTCAGCCTCCTGAGTATCTGGGACAACAGTTGTGTGCCACCATGCCCAGCTAATTTTTGTATTTTTGGTAGAGACAGGGTTTCACCAGGTTGGCCAGGCTGTTCTCGAGCTCCTGACCTTAAGTGATCCGTCTGCCTTGGCCTCCCAAAGTGCTGGGAATACAGGTGTGAGCCACCATGCCCGGCCTAAAAACTTTGGTTCTATATAGCACTGTTACTCCCTCTCCTTTATGCTGTTATTGTCACAAATTACATCTGTATATAACGTGTGCCCATAAACACAGATTTATAAATTTTGCTGTATGTAATTGTTTTTAAATCAGGAGAAAGAAAAAAGGGGTTACATGCAAAAACTACATTTATATTGTCTTTTATATTTGCCTATATAAGACTGTTACCTGTGTTCTTTATTTCTTCATGTGAATTAGAGTCACTATCTAATATCCTTATATTTCAGCCTGAAGGGCTTCCTTTAATTTTTCTTGTAGCGCAAGTCAGCTAGTAACAAATTCTCTCAGTTTTTGTTTATCTGGGAATGTCTTGATTTTCCCTTCATCTTTTTACCCAGGTGAAATTCATATGCAATAAAACCCATTTTAAAGTGAACAATTCGGTGACATTTAGTACATTCACAGTGTTGTTCAACCACCCCCTCTATCTACTCCCAAAACATTTTCATCACCCCAAGATGAAATCTTGTATCCATAAAGCAGTTATTCTACATTTCCCCTTCATTAGAGGCATAGTTTTGATAGATATAGACTCTTTGTTTAACAGGTATTCTCAGCAATTTGAACATACTAATCTACCATCTTCTGGACTTCATGGTTTCTGATAAGAAATCAGCTGTTAATTTTATTGAGGATTCCTGGTGCATGAATCAGTTCTTTCTTGCTGCTTTCAAGGTTTTCTGTTTGTCTTTGTTTTTCAAAGGTTTCATTATGATGTGTCTAGGTGTGGATATCTTTGAGTTTTTCCCAAGAATTTGTTGAGTTTCTTGGATGTGTAGATTGATTTTTTTTTTTAATCAAATTTGGGAAGTTTTTGGCCATTATTTCTTCAGATATTCTTTCTGCCCGCTTTTCTCTCTCTTCTTCTGGGACAACAATTATGTTTTTGTTGGTATGCTTGATGATATTCTACAGGTCTCTGAAGCTGTTTGTTTTTCTTCATTCTTTTTTCTTTCCTTTCCCCAACCAAATGATCTCAATTGATGTATCTTCAAATTCAGTGATTCTTTATTCTACCTTCTCAAATCTGCTCTTGAGCCCCTCTAGGGAATTTTTACATTCTAGTTATTTCACTTTTAAGCTCCAGAATTTCTATTTAGTTTTTCTTTTAAAAAATTGTATTGCTTTATATTTTTGACATGCTGAAACATTATTCTGATACTTACCTTTATTTAGTTCTTTAGATGTGGTTTTCTTTAGCTCTTTGAATATATTTAAAATAGCTGATTCAGTCTTTATCCAGTATGTCTAATGTCTGTGCATACTCAGGAACAGTTTCTATTGATTACTTTTCCCTTCTGTGTATGGGCTGTACTTTCTTGTTTCTTTGCATGTCTTTTGTGGGTTTTTGGTTAAAACTTGGGCATTTTAAATAATATAATATGGTAACTCTGGAAATCAGATTCTTTCCCTTCCCCAGTGTTTGTTGCTGCTGTTGCTACTTGTTTTAATTGTATTTATTTGTTTAGTGAGTTTTCTGAGTGAACTCTGTAATCTCTGTGTGTGGCCACTGAAGTCTGGTTAGCTTAGTGGTCAGCGAATGATTGGACAGAGATTTTCCTCAAATGCTTGGAATGAACAAATTTTCCAATGTTTGCTGAGGGGCTCTGTGTGTATATTGGGGCATCTTTTCAACAGTTAGGCAGTTGACAACTCTGCCTTAGCCATCACTTCTTACTTGTGCAGAGTCTCAAGGTCAACCATAAGTAAGACCTTAGTGCCTTCTCAGGTCTTTCCCGAGGATGAGCACAGCCCTACATGTGTACATGACCTTCTGTATTTCCATGAATATGTCCAAGATTTCCAAAGCCCCTGTGGATATCTTCTTTCCCAGTTTTTCCTGTTAAGCTTTTTGTTTATTCTTTGCCCCAGCTGTATCCACCACCTCAGACAGTCACGGAGCCTTGTCAGTAATACTCTTTGACTAATTCCCCACCCTCCCTCCTCCCTGAGAAAATGCTTTTTATAGTGGATACATTCCAAATCAGGTCAAATGCAAACAGCCTTTTAAGTTGAATCTTCCAGATAACCTCCCAATGGGTAACATAATGACAATTATTTGAGAATGACACTTTGTGAGAGCTCCACTTCCATTTTGCTCCTTAAGGTGGCTGTCAGGCTGCACCAGGAATGTAGGCTGTTATTTTTCAAGGCTACTACAGAGCTGGAGAGCAGGAGATGGACCTAGAGCAAGTTAAAATTTCACAAAATTCACTATTCTTACAAAGATTCATTCATTTTACTTGAATAACTGCTCCCTGAGTTGCTCCAAGCCTTCCATTAATTTTCAGAATTCATAAAAATGTAATTTTTGCCCAGCACAGTGGCTCATGCCTGTAATCCCAACACTTTGGGAGGCTGAGGCGGTCAGATCATGAGGTCAGGAGATCAAGACCATCCTGGCTAACACGGTGAAACCCCGTCTCTACTGAAAATACAAAAAAAGTAGCTGGGCATGGTGGCACGCATCTAAGTCCCAGCTACTTGGGAGGCTGAGGCAGGAGAATCACTTTAACCTAGCAGGCAGAGGTTGCAGTGAGCCGAGATCGCGCCACTGCACCCCAGCCCGGGCGACAGAGTGAGATTCCGCCTCAAAAAAAAAAAAAAAAAAAAAAAAAAAAAAAAAAAGTAATTCTTGCAATTTTTTGCCAGTATTTCATTGCTTGCTTTTATGGAGAGAAATTTTTTTGGTATTAACTTGTTTTTTTTAATTTTAAATTTTTGTGAACACATACTAGGTGTATAGAGCAATTTTTAAAATTGATGCATTATAATTATACATATTTATGGGGTACAATTTAATGTTTCACTACAGATACATGTTATGTAGTGATCAAACCAGGCTATTTAGCATAGCCATCACATCATGCACTTACTATTTCTTTGTGGTAAGAACATTCAAAAGCTGTCTTTTAGCTGTTTTGTAATATACCATATCTTACTGTTAACCATCATCATCCTGCTGTGCAATAGAACATTGGAATTTATTCCTCCTATGTAATCATAACTTTATACCTGTTGATTAACCTCTCCCACTTTGTCTCCTCCCTTTTCCCGTCCTCAGTGTCTGGTAACAACTATTCTGCTCTCTGCTTCTATGATTTCAATTCTTTACTCTGCCATTTTCACTGATGTCATTCTATATCTTTGTGTTTTAAACATACCTATATCAGTACATAGGAAATAGATCTCTTATAGACACCCTGTAGTTTATAATATCTATCTTTTAATTGGATTGTTAGACCATTTACATTTAATGTCATTATTGATATGTTTGGATCTAAATCTATCATTTTATGATTTGTTTTCTGTTTTTTCCCTTCTGTTTCTCTTTTTCTCCTTTCCTGTTTTCCTTTGGGTTATTTGAACATTTTTTATTATTCCATTTTATTTTTTTGGCTGTATCTCTTTGTTTTTTTTTTTGTTTGTTTTTTAGTGTTTTTGGTTTTTAGTGCTCTACGGGATTACCATATACACACTTTACTTTTTACAGTCTTCTTACAATTTTTTTTTTTTTTGAGATGGAATCTCATTCTGTCACCCAGGCTGGAGTGCAGTGGCACGATCTTGGCTCACTACAACCTCTGCCTCCCAGGTTCCAGCAATTCTTCTGTCTCAGCCTCCCAAGTAACTGGGATTACAGGCATGTGCCACCATGCCTGGCTAATTTTTTTGTATTTTTTTAGTACAGATGGGGTGTCACTATGTTGGCCAGGCTGCTCTTGAGCTCCTGACCTCATGAGATCTGCCCGCCTCATTCTCCCAAAGTGCTGAGGTTACAGGTGTGAGCCACTCTGCCCGGACAGTCTTCTTACAATTTGTATTTAACCTGAATGCAGAAATCTTCTATTATGTAAGTCCCCTTTCCATCCCCCTTTTGTATTGTATAATGGTTGTTTTATATGAATATATTGCAAAATCACATCAGAAATTATTGTGTTTGTATTTAATGTTAAAACATTTTAAAGACCTCAAGACCATAAGTATAGACTATTATATTTATTTGGATATTTATCTTTTCTGTTGCTCTTTCTTTAGTTCTTATTTTCAGATTTTCCTTCTGATATCATTTTCCTACTACATGACGAACTTCCTTTAGAGCATTTCAGTGGCTATCAATTCTCTTAGTTTTCGATTATATGGGAATATTTTTCTTTTTAATTTCATTTTCATTTCTGAAAGATATTTCACTGGATACAGAATTCTGGGTTAATAGTTTTTTTGTCATACTTTAAAAATGTGCCACTTCTTTCTTGCCTCTGTGGTTTCTTATGAAAAATCCACAGTCGTTCAAGTTGTTATTCTCCTATAAGCAATATGACATTTTTCCAGCCAGTTTTTTTTTTTTTTTTTTTTTTTTTTTTTTTTGGAGACGGAGTCTTGCTCTGTCACCCAGGCTGGAGTGCAGTGGCATGATCTTGGCTCACTGCAACCTCTGCCTCCTGAGTTCAAGCGAATCTCCTGCCTCAGCCTCCTGAGTAGCTGAGATTACAGGCGCCCGCCACCACACCTGGCTAATTTTTGTATTTTTAGTAGAGACGGGGTTTCACCATGTCAGCCAGGCTGATCTCGAACTCCTGGCCTCAGGTAATCTGCCTGCCTCAGCCTCCCAAAGTGCTGGGATTATAGACATGAGCCACCGTGCCAGGCCATTTAGTTCCTTTTATGCCAAGTAATTTTATATGTGTTCTGGACATTTTGTACATTATGTTATGAGGCTCTGGGTCTTGTTTCTAGTCTGTGGTAATTAGTTTAATTTCATCTTTTAAACATGTATAAATGTTTGGCATATGATATAGTAGTCCCTCCTTATTCATGGGCATGCATTCAAGACCCCTAGTGGATGCCTGAAATCTCAAGTCTTAGTTCAGTCAAATAGTACTGAACCCTGTATATACTACATTTTTCCTATACATGCACATCTATGGTCAGTTTTAATTTATATGCAGGGCACAGTAAGAGATTATCAACAACAATCTAATAATAAAATAGAATACAATGATATACTTTTTAGTTTCACAGATAGATTTGTCCTTACCATAGATCTTAGCAACCTCAGCATATGATTTTTTCTCTTTCCTTATTAAGAACTTTCACCTTTTCACTTAAAGGAAGCACCTTCTGACTCTTCTTTGGCATATGTGAATTGCCAGCACCTCTACTCTTGCACTTTAGAGCCATTGGTAAGTAAAATAAGGGTTACATGAATACAAGGCACTGTGATACTATGACAGTAGATCTGATAACTGAGAGACTAAGTGATTAACGGGTGAGCAGTATATACAGTGTGGATATGCTAGGCAAAAGAATAATTCATATCCCAGGTGGGATGCAGCAAGACAGTGTGAGATTTCATCATGTTACTCAGAACAGTGTGCAATTTAAAACTTATGAATTGTTTATTTCTGGAATTTTTTGTTTAATATTTTCAGATTGTGGTTGACCACAGGAAACAGACCACAGATAGCAAAACTGCACATAAGGGGGGGACTACTGTATTTATGCATGGCCTTTAGAACAAACCACAGATAGCAAAACTACACATAAGGAGGGGACTACTGTATTTATGCATGCCCTTTAGAAAGGTAAAAATGCATAGACTCTGTAGTATACCATTATCTATTTTCTGGGTCAAGTGATGCCAATTCAAAGATGACTCTTCAATCAGGCCAAAGCAATCTATTTCAACAAAATGATTTTGACTGTGAGTGACAATTATAGGATTATTAATACTTTATTTGTAATATGTTTCCCTAGCAATGCAAAATTCCAGGGTCAAAAATACTATATTTTCCTGAAAGTCTTATCACCAAGCAACAAATATTTCTTTGGCATCTGCTCACTATTTGTCTACCACGATTTTCAGGCCCATGATGAATATAAAGATGAATAACGCCTACACTAGGTATTATTACCTTTTGTTATGTTGATGAGGGAGTTGAGGCCCAGTCAGACATTTCTCACCTAGTAAGTGGTAGAACCAGGCCTCCATTTCAAGTGTTCTGACTATATATGTATCTCTATGGCCCCAGCTTACCTCTATCAAGTACATAATCTGAGACAAAAGGAAATAAGTATTTCAAGTTTGAACAGAACTATTAGTGTGCTAGTAGTATTCCCAAACGATAGATAAAATTGACTGTGTAAAGATTGTGACACTGTTGCTCCTTACTTTTATGGACCACTTAAGAATGTGCCAGGATTATACAGAAAGTCAAAGTATTAATAATTGGCTATAGTATTTACCAAAGTTCTTGTTCCTTCTGATGGCATCCAAAAGCTTATTAGTCACTGGAGCGCATATGTCATTGGCTGGTGACTTTTGTAATAATTAGTGTACATTTATGCTTCCAAAATAAGCTATTTTGAGGTTACCTTTGATCATTAATTTATCTTCATTGTTCATTCACCAGGTGTTGAAAATAATGATTCTGTTGAAAATGTTGCTATACAGGTGTGTGGCTAGAAAGATCACTTTGTATACACTTGAAGACTTTCATCCTTTGGCTTTTCAGCACAACCTCTTTTGTGGGACTTTAAGAAAGGCCTGGAGCTCTTGCTATGTGCCGGCCATTGGACTAAATTTCTGGCATATGTTTCCTCAGTCATACCTTTGAACACAGTCAGTTTGAGATCCTAGTACTAGATGGCCAAATCACATTCTTGTACTATCTTCCGTCTACCAGCTAGTTGCTCCTCTGACGTTTTTGCTTATCACTTTTCAGGCTGCCCAGCACCTTTGAGAGCCCTTGCTAGCCAGACATCATTACTCTTTTGCTGCTAGCTTAGGATAGTTAGTGTATTCTTTCTGTGAGAGAAAGTATGTGAGAGTATCAGGTTCAAGCTAGGTGCCCTGATTCATAATTTTTGTATGGACTTCCTCCCATTTGTTCTACCCAAACTTATGACCCAACTGGCTGCTCTGATTTGTGGTTTTTGTATATTTCTTTATCTCAGTCTTACCTCTTCGGCTTCCTGAGCTCCTAATTGTGCTAACTGTAACTACTAGGACGGTCTTACCAAACCTCCTAGTCCCCAAATCATCTGGTAACTCAAATTTTACTGCCACTCAAAGTCCCAGCATGACATTTTCTTGAAAACAAAGCATCCCATTTCTGATTGCTCCACACCATGCTGAACTGCCTCCTTCTGTTGCCCACAGCTAAACTGCATCATCTAATGTTATGATCAGTAATATTGCACTAATTTGCAAGAAAAAATGCATTAGCAGCACTAGTAGAAAAATCAAGTCAAAATTGACTGTATAAGATAATACGTCTTATGCTGCCCTTTGCATTCTTGTTACAACTTTCATTCTTGTCCTTAGGGTTGGAACATTTATTTCTCTTCAGTTACATAAATTATCATGGTGACACTGTTAACAAATGTGGCATGAAAAAGTGAGGTTTCCATGTTTGGTTTCTAAGCATTTCCTGACCAGGCATCTAAGTTGTTATTGGCTTCCTCTTTGTCAATGGGATTATACAGTTCTGTTATGGTTAGCTATGTGGCCCAAACTTTATTTCTTAGTGACCAGAGAGACAATGAAGACAATAGCTCAGGCTTAGGTTAAACTGAAAGGACTGTAGTGTAATGGAAGTAATGGTAAGAATAGATTTTGGAACCATATAGATTATGGTTTGAATCTAGATTCTACCATTAACCATGTATAACCTTGAGCAAGTTTACTTAAACTCACTGAACCTCAGTTTCATTATCTTTAAAATGGAGATAACAAACTCACAGGGTTGTTGTCAGGATCAAATGTGATATTGTTTATAGCACACTTGTCACTTAGCCTGCTATTGATTTACAGAGAGGCTAAGTAACTTGCCCAAGGTTATATTGCTGGTAAATGGCAGAGTTCAGTCTGAAATCCAAGTGTGCTTGATTTCAAAGATGTATGTTTATTCTACTGTGTTTTGTTTTGTTTTCCCATTTATAGGGCATTTGATGTGTTATTACTTAGAAATATAGATGCTTAGTACTGGAAGGAACTCAAATGTCATCTATTATACCACTGATCCAGTTGCCTTCACAGCATATCTCACAAAGCCCTGCCAAGATTCAAGCTATTCTTGAACACCTTAGTTTGTCTATACTTTGCATAATTTTTGCTGATATTGTACTCTATGTCAAAGATTGCTGTCATTTATAGTGTCTAACCATGTTTATATTATGTTGGAGAGGACACCAATAGAAGGGAAGGGACTGTCAGGAAGTATGCAAGTAGAATGGGAGTCTAGTTTAATGAGAAGCCCCTGATGCCAGAAGTGTTGGTAGCAGGTTAAAAGAAAAAAAAAAAAAAAAAAAAACCAGTCAATAGAGAAAAATCACCAAAAGGGTCTCCAGTCTAGGATTCTCCTGAACTGATTTCATCCCAACTTTCCATGTTATGATAAACATGGTGGATGGTTTGTGGTCATGGCATACCAGTTTCAGAAAGAACTGCTTTGACCTGCACCCACTTTTATTTTTACTGTAATAGGGAATCTTCTCAGATTCCCACAGGGACTGGGCAGCCGTTCATTGCCATAGTGCAGATAGTTATAACTTTACAACTTGCTCAGAGTTTATATGGTCTACCACCCTATTGGGCTTGTTAAACTGTTTGGGTAATTTGCTTTTTAGCTTATTATAACACATATTCTATTCTAGGGGGCAACCAATCTATTACACTCTTCATTACCTGTTGTTCAATAACAACACCTAAGGAATTCAGGGTGTTTGGTGCTAGAGTCCTGGTTTAAATCCTTATCATTTGGATTACACAGCTGATCAGTGCTCTGACTTCTAATAGTTAGACTAACTCTGGAAACACCTAGCTGCTTTTAGACCAAGGTGCAAGGGTGGGTGGCTCTCCATTCTCAGCTCATTTCAATTCCTTATCTCAGGGAGAGGGCCATGCAGTCTTGTTGGATGTCATAATTTTAAACCACTTGGAATAATATTCTCCTTTACCTTAATGTTATACATCCCTGTGCATGTTCTTCAGTAATTGAAAGGGATATCGGGCAAATTTGATCTGTCTAGCTTTGACTTATGCTGTCCTTATCTTGGCCTTTGTGTCATTAAGAAAAAAATTGGTATTGATCTTGGACCATACCACTACATTGTGCTGCAATTTTTCTTCCTTGCTAGTGGAATATAAATCGATAAAAGGCAGCTGCTTTAGACGAAGGCCAGATATGGTGCTGTCATTTATATATTGTAAATCCAATGATAGCTGATCAAATCAGTGCCTCTTCTGTTCCAAACTTGACATGATTGAATTGTCAATAAAAAAGATTTTACAGTAAGAAAAGGAAAGCTGACAGTGTAAATGTCTGAAAACCCAATGAAGCTCAATATAAAATAAAACAATGAGCTAGGATATCATTTTATAATTTCCAATGGGAAAAAAAGTGTTTAGTGAATCACAGCTGAAATTGGGGGTGATCACAGGGAGGGGGAAGCAGGAATGAAAAGCCTGCTAACTTGCATTATAATTTTTGAGAAATCTGAAATGCAAATTTGCAGATGCAAATTTTGGGAATTATGCATCGTAGTCACTGAGTTGTTTATTTACAGAAATGGTTCAAATACTCTCCACCTCTTTCCTCCTCCACACACATATTTTTTAGTGATAATACCCAGTTGCTGAGGAGAAATGAGCATCTCTCCCCAGGAGTCCTGCTGACTTCTAATAAGTGGCTTGGGAACAGATCTTGTAGAACTTATCCTTGCATTCTTAAAGTCGATCAGTAGAGCACTAGTTTCACTTAAAAGATCCCTAGAAGGAGTCAGGTTTGTTTTTGTTTTGTTTTGTTTTGAAAGGAAAAGCTATAAATAAGAAGCTGCAGAACTTTCTCAGATATATACATCTGGCTTCACACGTGGCCAACCAAACTTCCCTTAGGAAAACTAAAAAACTAAAAAAGCTGTACCCCTTAAAACTTGAAGAACTCCTGCCAATTTTTCAAGAGACCTGATTTGTCTGTTTGCAAATATAAGAGCATGGTACTTATTTGTATGTTGAGAAGCATATGACATCCCATAGGGAGAGACCAGGTTGTGAACTGATAAGAGAATGCTGTTTCATTTAAAAGCAGACAGAGCCTTGTTTGCATGATATTCTTGCCTCAGTAGTTGCTCTAAATGCATGGGACCTGATTAAGGGAGAATTAGCTTCTGAGAGATGCTTGGTTTCTGAGTTTTCATCTTGAAAATTATATGCTGAGGTTGTTGGAGCATATTTTTGGAGACATCTTTAAATATAAATGAAATTCAACATATTCTCCTCCTTCTGGAGGTGGCACATTACACCACTGACCATCCTCTCTCTCCTTCTGTGATGTGCTCTTCTCCCAGGAAACTTCTCCAATATTGCACTTTTTATTATATTTATTTTTTGAAATGGGATCTCCTTCTGTCACCCAGGCTGCAGGGCATTGGTGCAATCATAGCTCACTGCAGCCTTTACCTCTTGGGCTCAAGCAGTTCTCCCACCTCAGCCTTCCAAATAGCTGGGACTACAGCTGAACATGCCACCATGCCTAGTTAATGAAAAAAACTTTTTTATAGAGACCGGGTCTCACTTTGTCACCCAGGCTGGTCTCAAACTCCTGGCCTCAAGGGATCTTCCTGCCTTGGCCTCCCAAAGTGCTGAGGTGACAGGTGTGAGCAACTGAACCTGACCTAATATTACTCTTTTTTTGAAGCTTCTCAAAATTGTTCTTGATGGCTTGTTCTTTGTCTCATTCAACCACTTCTTTAATCTCTTGTTCTGACAGTGGAGTTCTTATAAAGTTCAATCAGTTGCTCTCAATTTATTATCATGACTGCCCTTTACTAAGTGCTTTTTACAAGCCAAAGACTGTGCTGTTCAAATTACATCTATTATTTCATTTAATGCTCACAGAATCTCTACAAAAATCAGAGAGAAGAGAAACAGGGCCAAAGAACACTCTAGATTCTTGGTTAACACCCAATTTTACTGGACAGGGAAAAGAGTAGGAGCCAACAAAAGAAATGGAAAAGCAGTGAACAGAGAGGAAGGAGGGGAACCAGGAAGAGCAAGATCCTGGAAGTCAAGAGAAGTTCATGTGACACCCACCATGAATTACACTCTCTAATCTGTATATCTCCATCCTCAGCTTATTGCACATGCACTGTACTAGAGGTGCTGTGGGTGGGTTTGGGGCATCATTGACCCTCTGAAATGTGATGCAAAATTTCATGAACCTACATGTATACATTTTCTGGGGAATGAGTTCACAGGTTTAATTAGGGACCCATAAACAAAACAAAGGTATATCTTCAGGCTCGTGCCTTCAGTTTTCCATTGCACAGTTTCCATTGTACCCCAAAAGTTAACATGTCTAAAACCTCATGTAACATCTCTTTTTGTGTCACCTCGCTGCAAACTGGTTACTGATCTCACCTCCACCCACTTTTTGCTAGTGTAATACCATTATTCTCCTCCAAGCCATCCTATTTTCCCCATATCTCTAGTACATGACCATTGCCTCTAGGATGTATCCCTCCTCTCTTCTTACTTTTTTCACCACCTTCTCTTGCGACCTTTTCTTCTAGTGTGTAGACTTTTGAGGTTGCTTTTAGCCAGCATCCTTGCTTGCTAACCCTCTTTGTATTACAATGATGCCAGACAAATCAGGTCTCGTGAAAAACTGGCAGGAGTTCTTCAAGTTTTAAGGGGTACAGCTTTTTTAGTTTTTTAGTTTTCCTAAGGGAAGTTTGGTTGGCCACGTGTGAAGCCAGATGTATATATCTGAGAAAGTTCTGCAGCTTCTTATTTATAGCTTTTCCTTTCAAAACAAAACAAAACAAAAACAAACCTGACTCCTTCTAGGGATCTTTTAAGTGAAACTAGTGCTCTGCAGATCAACTTTAAGAATGCAAGGATAAGTTCTACAAGATCTGTTCCCAAGCCACTTATTAGAAGTCAACAGGACTCCTGGGGAAAGATGCTCGTTTCTCCCCAGCAACTAGGTATTATCACTAAAAAATATGTGTGTAGAGGAGGAAAGAGGTGGAGAGTATTTGAACCATTTCTGTAAATAAACAACTCAGTGACTACGATGCATAATTCCCAAAATTTGCATCTGCAAATTTGCATTTCAGATTTCTCAAAAATTATAATGCAAGTTAGCAGGCTTTTCATTCCTGCTTCCCCCTCCCTGTGATCACCCCCAATTTCAGCTGTGATTCACTAAACACTTTTTTTCCCATTGGAAATTATAAAATGATATCCTAGCTCATTGTTTTATTTTATATTGAGCTTCATTGGGTTTTCAGACATTTACACTGTCAGCTTTCCTTTTCTTACTGTAAAATCTTTTTTATTGACAATTCAATCATGTCAAATTTGGAACAGAAGAGGCACTGATTTGGTCAGCTATCATTGGATTTACAATATATAATGCCACAAGAGTGGGCCAGGCGTGGTGGCTTATGCCTGTAATCCCAGCACTTTGGGAGGCTGAGGCAGGTGGATCACCTGAGGTCAGGAGTTCAAGACCAGCCTGACCAACATGGTGAAACCCCATCTGTATTAAAAATACAAAAATTAGCTGGGCGTGGTGGTGTATGTCTGTAATCCCAGCTACTTGGGAGGCTGAGGCAGGAAAATCGCTTAGTCCTGGGAGGTGGAGGTTGCAGTGAGCCAAGATCGCACTATTGCACTCCAGCCTAGGCAATTGAGTAAGACTCCATCTCAGTAATAATAATAATAATAACAATAATAAAGCGTGAACTCTCTAAGTCCCTTCCAACACTGACATCCTAGTATTTTGATCTCTGATTTTGACAAAATGTAGTGTCTCAAACAAGGCTTACAAGGGTTACGTGCTGTCCTTAATTGAAACTGTTTGTCTCTCCTAGCGAGCAGACAAGCCTCAGTTTTCGGAAACCACATCAGCAGATTTCATTCCAGGGTGGGGAACTATTTCTGACAAGGAGCCCCGCAAAGTATGTGTGCTTCAGAAAAAAGGCAAAACTGAGTAAACAAATACTCCCTTTGCTGAAGGAGGATGTGGGTTAAAATCATATTATAGAGGAGGTATCCTGGAGTGTCCTGGATAACTAGCCAAAAATTTGATCTGGTTTCTCTTAGCATGGGGTAACTCACCATGCCAACTGACATATTTCTCCAGTGACCTCGACATCCGAAAATGTTCCCTGAAAGCACAGCTGTCTGTTCTCCATGCTTCAAACCTCACTGTTTGCCCTAATAGCCTGCAAGATGCCATTCTGCAGATGTTTCTTCAGCATTTCTTAACACAAGGGCATATTAGGCTCCTTTACATTTCTGACATTTGTATGATTGAATCCCCTCCTGGAAATCCGGGATTGCTTTTGTATGACGCAGGCCATCCATGCTTGAGAAGTCGGGGCCTTGCGGAGCAGCATCTTAATGCCGTTCACCCACCATTTCCATCAACTGCCCAAATCTGGGTCGACATTAAGTTGCAATTTTCTTTCTCAGGATATTGTAGTGAGCAGAGTGGAAAGAAGAAACATTGGCATGTCCTCCAGAATTTTAACTAACCAGAGGGCTCTCTGCTGATGGGTGCTCCATGCACCACTAGCTCCAAACCTTTACTAATTATGCAAACTCATTGGGAGTGTCACCTGATGTTCTATTTAATGAGTGGCTGTGCACCACATTTCTTTCATTCTGCATCAGAATTACTGACATGATACTGACATTCAAGGGCAGGCTGGTTTCCTAATGCTTGCCAGAGAATCAAAGTTTTTTTATTTCCTAACTTTACCTATCCTTTCAGAAAACCTGAGAATGTCATTAATACTTAATGCTGCATATAGTGTTTCCACCAATAATACTTTCCCCAGAGGTTAGTCTTCGGAGTACATAGGACAGGGTAATTAGGTCTATTGATCTTTGCTACAGCCAGTGTTATCGGAATGGTGATCAACTTTATAAGTAAGATGTGGATATTCATTTTAGCTAAGGAGCTACGACAGCTCTTGTTTCTTGGACATTCTTTGCCCTAACAGAAGCATAGCTAAGCAGCTACCAGGACATCCTGAAGAGCTGAAAGCCCTCTTTTGTAGGCCTAGTATTAGGGGCCAGAATAAGTAGGCACTTGCTGTGCCAAGAAGGGGAAAACCTTAAACTTAAATAGATTTGGCCCATGGGGCAAGATTTGTAAAGTCAAAAACTCTGTCAGGAGCTCCCACCCCTGCCATTTAAATTGCCAAGTGAATTCTCTAAAAGAGAGTTTCTCAGGTAAAATGTTCAGTATAGAACCCTCTCAGGAGGCTTTTCTTTCACTTCACCAAGGTGTAGAGTAGGGCAAGTAATAGCTTGCAGCTGGAGAAAAGCCTTAAACAGGTAGCATCAACAATTGTACTGGAACCTAGATCGACATCTACCTAGACCTAGAGAGTCTGGGGCACTGGGAAGGATTGTTTTCTGGACTGTCTGATATATAATTCCTAGAGTCAAAGGATTTGAGCTTTGCTGAGCCAGAGAGAGGCTCACAGGGAGCCAGGACACCTTGTGTTTATCACATTTAGTAGCCACCCTGAGCTCTTTCCTATTTGGGTTCCCAAAGAGGGCTCCTTTTAAGAAAACTGAGGCTCACATATTCAAACTTCATAGATTTAGTTCTTTGGCTGGCCGGAATAGGGTGGGTGGAGGGGTTGGAGATTAAACTCTCAGGCAGGCATACAGCCAAGGAAGCAAGAGTCCAGTTACAAGAGAAACCTGAGTAAGGCCCTAGGCAGAAAGATCAATTCACAGTGAAGCCAGGAAGATCTGGACTGAGGTCTCCTTATTCCTCCTCACCTGTTCTCCTTCCCAGTTTTCTATAGGGCTTATGGAAATCATGGCTACTGCTTTCAGAACACATCTGTATATCTGTATACATAGCCTGAGTCAACTACAGTGACATCCAAACACATTCGAGTTTAAATATTAACGGCAATTTGTTTCTCATGTGGCTTTGGAATTTTAAAAGTAGATCCTTCTGACTAGAATGGTAAATGGTTTTGAGACTAGATCTGTCTGTCAGGCACCTCTTCACCAGAGTATTTAAATATTTTTATATGATGAAGTCCTTTAGACCCATTTATATCAGTCTCCAGCTTGAAAAATAATTAAAGCACTTAGGTTTTGATAACGGTTCAATAAAATTTTGTCCAAATAATAAGAATGTTTATTGAAGTTTGGGACTACTTTATTAGGTTTAAATACGGCCTTGGGTCTTCACAATAGTTTGCTGTAGCCTTTATCAGTCCCAGAAAAAGAGGATATCAGTTTTGCATCACTGTTTGCAACAAAATCTCCTTTCCTTATTTGGTTTTTAACTAATATTTTTTGTAGGACTTCTATATTTTAACTAGGTCTAAATACTTGTCTAAGAATTTCTTTTAAGTACCCCCAAGTTAAAGAAGTTATTTAAGCCTGAGATTTTCAAGACAAGTTTAAACTAGCACCCTAAATTCTGTGATTAGTCTGGTGGGAATTGTCTGTGGAGACGTGAGGGCAGATTTTGACCTACATGAGCAGCTTTGTTGATTATGTAGCTTTAAAATGGCTAGTTTTCAGAATTAGACATTTTTCTCTCAGTTTAATTTATGCAAGTTGACCTACTGTGTGCAAATGATGTTTGATGACAAAAGAGAGTGAGTCACACTTAGGCAGCAACATCAGTGCCCATTAAGCAGAATATAAATAACTGTCTCTAGATATGCAACAGAGATTTAAAATGGTCCCATGGGAGCTGAATTACATAGGAGAGTTTCCTGTGCAATTATTCTGAAACAAACAGAAAACAAGGGGAAAAAAAAGAAAACCAAAAACCAAAACAAAACAAAACAAAAAGACAAAAAACAACCCCCACCAATTTCAGTTGGGATAGTCCTTATATCTCTTTAGCCAAACAGTTAAATCTCAACTGTGCGCTCCCCTACTCAACCTTGTTTCTTATTTCACTGTTTGTACAGTTCCTTCCTCCCACCTTCCCTCCTCCTTTTCTTCCTTCCTTAAGGAACGAAGCTCTGTAATTTTAAGTATGTTAGCTAGAGAGATGTAATTAACTAGAGCTGTATACCAAAGTACAAAACTTACATTTAGAAATGACTCACAGATAGAGTGACAATAAAAATTATTGTCCAAACAAGGACACTTTTGAGAGTGAAAGGAAGTGCTAAAAATAACTAACAGGTTAGTTGCTCTACAAGGTATAAACCAAGCCTGTAGCAGGCTAATCAGGATATATGGTCACCCTCTTCACACAGATGATTAGGATGCTAAGGTGGAAGAGGCTTTAGAAAGCATCTAGTGTTCCCTCCTTTGGAAGAGGAAACAGAGACTGAACCAGTAATGCCTGGTTCTGATTTAGGTCTTCTATCTTCTAGGCCAGGCCCCTTCCTTCCTTCCTTCCTTCCTTCCTCCCTCCCTCCCTCCCTCCCTCCCTTCCTCCCTTCCTTCCTCAGAGTCTTGCTCTGTCACCCAGGCTGGGGTACAGTGGCATGATCTCGGCTCACTGCAAGCTCCGCCTCCCGGGTTCATGCCATTCTCCTGCCTCAGCATCCCGAGTAGCTGGGACTACAGGTGCCCACTACTACACCCAGCTAATTTTTTGTATTTTTAGTAGAGATGGGGTTTCACTGTGTTAGCCAGGATGGTCTCGATCTCCTGACCTCGTGATCCGCCCACCTTGGCCTCCCAAAGTGCTGGGATTACAGGCGTGAGCCACTGCACCCAGCTGCCAGGACTCTTTCAACTACTTCCCGTGCCTCATTTCTCTACCCAGATGGAAGTACATATAGCGTAGACTAGCTTCATTTTTGTAGTTTATTCCTCACTCTCCAATGAATAGCTTTTAGACATGAAACATTTCGGATGTCAGAATCCCAGACTCCTCTTCCCTCCAAATCAGTGCTTCACAATTAAGCAACTACACTGATACTTGCTGAACTCTCACTGCTAACTCACTTTTGGTCTTTCCCCCACTTTTCGGTAATTTAGGAAGGATGATGAATTCACAAAACCCAAGCCAATTAAATATTATAGAAAGATTCAGATAATTTGGATTCAAAAATATTTTTCCTTTTAAAATTCAAAACCAGTGAATCCTTAATTGATTTCAAGGCAGACTTTTCAGACTAGCCATACTTATGTGGTCATCTGCTAACCAACAAGGTTACACAATGGAGTAAAGTTTCTCCTTTGATAATGAACTTGAGCTTGTACTTCTGGGTGAGAGATGAGAATGAGTAAAACTCTCAGCTGTGACTGACTTATGTTTTGAAACTGAACAGAATGTAGCTGAAATAAAATGGGCCAGAAACTGGGATTAAGTTTATAAATATGATGCTCACTGTCTCATATTTTTATTATCCTGTATGTCTTCTTTCATCTCTGTTCACACACTAGGTTTGCTTGCCCTGGTGGTAGACAGGCAGCATGATGATTCCCTCATTAATGAAAAGGATGGGTTCTGAAAACACACTTTGTTGTTACAAACTTTATTACCAGTAGTAGAGATGACAGAGAAAACATACAGATGAGTTTTAGGACACAGGAAAACAAGGACTCATAGAATAAAAATCCTGTCAGATCCTAATGGAAATATGGATGTGACTAATACAGGGCCCTTAATGTTGAGGTCAATATCTCACTCCCCTTTTATGTATAGCTCAATAATCATTTGTTGACTGAATAGCATTGCTGGATGCCGCCATTGATTCTGCAGGCCAATGTGAGTTCTTCCTTTCATTTGTCTAATGACTCCAGAGTAGGAGGATGTTCTGTGGCCAGCAGTAACACTGTTGGTAGTTGTTTTACCAGAGACTGGAAATTGGATTACAAGGATCAACTAGGAGTCTGGGAAGCTGCAACAAGGTTCAACTAGGAGTCTGGGAAGGATGAGAGGTGGAAGTGTCTCTAGCTCTTTCTCACTGTCCTCCCTGCTTTTCTTCTTCCTAGTGGGTCCTTATAGTGAATTGATCACCCTGATACTTTTCCCCTCCCCTCCAAATAAACCTGGATGTCTAGGCAAACTAGACATTTGGCTTAACAAGTTATAAATTTTAACAAATGATTTAAAAGGAACACCAACATGACTAACTTCATTGTAAGTGAACCTCCTAGAAAGTTTATTAACTTCCTAGAAAGGAGGCATATAAAATTGCATAAATATAGCTGTGGGTTGGTCAATTATTTTTTTCCCTGAGTCATTTCTTTCTGCACTCCTCATATTCCTCTTGCACACTTTGTATAGTTGATGTTTTACTATTTGGCCCTTATTTTGGTTCACTTCTTCTCCTTATTCACATATGCTTAACAGTTTTTCTCCATTGTCTGTCTCTTCTCCACACCATTGACCTTGTAACAAGGATATGAATAGGAAAAAGAGAATAACTTGAAAGATGGATTAAAAACAACTTTTCTAATGCATTTGGAACGTGGCTATATCTATATATGTGTCTTGTCTTTGTATTTGAGAATACCTGAAGCCAAAACTATCTTTTTATTATGTATGAAATTTCATTTTGTACATTATGCATTTTTCGTTGGGGAGGATGTACAAGAAACTGTACGTAGTGGGATTATACATTTTCAAAGTTAGAACAGGTATTTGTTTTCTGGTTTTTTTTTTTAATACTCATGTCCTGGGTACTTTAAATACATTATCTCATTTAATTCTCACAAAAATCTCATGAAGATGTGGCATCTTGCTCATAGTCTCACAGCTAGTAAGTAATGGAAGTGGAATTGGAATGCAGATTTGTCTGGCTCCAAAGCTCCAGACTTTTTCCATGATACCATACTGCTTCAAAATGTGAATAATTCTGGGTCTTCCTACTTCCTGATATTATAGCATATATGGACCAGGCATATTTCCCCACTGAGCTCAGTGTTCTTATATTGAATTTCTTTATATCCCAAAGTCTGTTGAGTAATTTTTCTATTTACAAAGCGTTCTAAGCTTTGAGTTGTATTTTGGGATGGGATAACCCCCCATTTTCTTTCCCCAAGACATATGGAGTTCTTTGAAAAAATCAAACTGTCATTTGAGACTAAGAAGGAAAGGAAAGCCAGAGTGTGTTAAATTTCCCTTTGTCTCAAGGGCATGGTTTTCATTAAGTTCTTTGCCTTTTTTTGTGGGGAGCAACCCTGTGGGCCTGGGCGTATGGTTAATGTTTGCTTTTATGCGGACATGGTCTTCTTCCTATTCTCAGGGTCCTGTCATGATTGCTTCATAATAGTGTACCCAAGTCGTGGTGGTGTCATTGTAGTGCCTTAGCCTTTGGCATTTGGCCAGTAGTGTTAACAGAGTTGTCTTATGTTTATTCTGATGTTGCTTTGGTCCAGCAGAAATGCATGGGAGGCAGGGAAGCTGGAGATGACAGTGCACTAGAACAGTGGTTCTTCAACTTGATCTTCCTTCCGAATCCTCTGGAAGGCTTGGTAAAACACAGATTTCTAAGGCCTACCCCATATTTTCTGATTTGGTAGGTCTAGGCTGAGGCTGAGCAATGTACATTTCTAACAGGCTCCCAGGTGATGCTGATGCTGCTGATCCAGAGACTGCTCTTTGAGGATCATGGCAATAGAGAATGAAGGGAAATTAGCTTTACCGCTTGATATTATTTTTTGCAGATTTGTACATCTCTTGAACACAGTCCCTGGCCACGTAATAAGTGCTCAATGCATGTCAATGCTGCTTATTTTGGTGTGTATACAGTGATACTTACTCACTGTACTTTTCCCTTTGCCAGCCTTTTCTAGTCTAGAAAAAGTTACCTGTGCAAGAGCACTTAACAGCACTTGCCTCGTTTGGCAAACTCACCCTCTAGAGACTCATATTTCTTTCTTTGTCTTATGCCTGTGAGTCAGGCAGCTATGTCAGGTTCATACCATTTTGTTCCCCCTGGAGTCTTAGTCCATTTGTGTTACTATAAAGGAATACCTGAGACTGAGTAATTTATAAAGAAAAGAGGTTTGTTTGGCTCATCATTCTGCGGGTTATACAAGAAACATGGTGCCAGCATCTGCTTCTGGTGAGGGCCTCAGGAAGCTTCCACTGGTGGAAGGTGAAGGAGAACAGGCATCATATGGTGAGAGGGGAAGGAAGAGAAGGCAGAGGGTGGTGCCAGGCTCTTTTCAACAATCAGCTTTCTCAAAAATGAATAGAGTGAGAACTCACTCATTACTGTGAGGATGGGATCAAGCCATTCATGAGAGATCTACCCCCCATGACTCAAACACCTCCCACCAGGCCCCACCTCTAACACTGGGGATCCAATTTCAACATGAGATTTAGAGGGGATAAATATCCAAACTGTATCACCTGATCTTGGTGATCTGAGAACATGCAGTAGGATGCTTTTTTCACTCATTTATCCTTTCCTGTAAGTGAACCCTCAGAATTCCTTTAAAATAGGTGATCTCAATTTCAACAAATTGCCTATGATCTTGTTTTTCTAAATCTGCATAATTTACTGACATATAAACAAAAGCATAGATCAGGATGCTAAATCAAGACCACTTTTTTCTTCAGGCTTGTGCAGCATACAACTTTCTAACTTAATTTGAAGGCTGACTTAGAGTAACACATCAAATGAAGAGTGTTCTGCTCTGGTCACTGTTCTGTTAGCTTGGCTTTATCTTCACTCCCAAGATAGGCCCAAAGAATTCTAACTTAGAGATAAAATTTTAAGTTTTTTTGTGATCTTATCACTTCCAATTATATCTGACAATAGTCTCTGTGTCTCTTTTCTGTTTGTGTCTTATTGCAAAAGCAGAGAGGGAAATGACATTATTATGGGTCTTGGTTTAACCACAAAAATAACAATGAAAACAAAGTAGAAAATCTTGTACATTCTGCTCTTGTTTCATATAACATAGAGCACCATAGGTATTTTGCTAAGTTGTACTAAGTGCCAGATAATTGCTCTTCAATGGCATGAAGTAATTTACTTTCCTTGATTCCAGAGGATCAGGTTTTGTATTTTCCACATGTAACTGGCTACTAAATATAGTGTACTCTTTCCCTGGGATATACTTCTTAAAATATTAGGTTGCACCACATAAAATTGTTAATTTTCCTTTTTTCATCAGTAAAAATGGCTATTTGTTATGGTTCGATCAAATACTTTTTAAAATTATTATTATACTTTAAGTTCTAGGGTACATGTGCACAACGTGCAGGTTTGTTACATATGGATACTTGTGCCATGTTGGTGTGCTGCACCCATCAACTCGTCAGCACCCATCAACTCATCATTTACATCAGGTATAACTCCCAATGCCATCCCTTCCCCCTCCCCCTTCCCCATAATAGGTCCCGGTGTGTGATGTTCCCCTTCCAGAGTCCGAGTGATCTCATTGTTCAATTCCCACCTATGAGTGAGAACATGCAGTGTTTGATTTTCTGTTCTTGTGATAGTTTGCTGAGAATGATGGTTTCCAGCTGCGTCCATGTCCCTACAAAGGACACGAACTCATCCTTTTTTATGGCTGCATAGTATTCCATGGTGTATATGTGCCACATTTTCTTAATCCAGTCTGTCACTGATGGACATTTGGGTTGATTCCAAGTCTTTGCTATTGTGAATAGTGCCGCAATAAACATACGTGTGCATGTGTCTTTATAGCAGCATGATTTATAATCCCTTGGGTATATACCCAGTAATGGGATGGCTGGGTCATATGGTATTTCTAGTTCTAGATCCTTGAGGAATCGCCATACTGTTTTCCACAAAATACTTTTAAATAATACAGTTTTAAAATGGAAATATAAACTGATTCTTTAAGGTACTTGATGATAATGATGATAATCATGATCATGATAAGGATAATAGCTAGCATTTATACAGGGCCTACTATGTGCCATGTACTTTATATGTGATCCCTCATGAACTCATCTCAACAACCTTAGGAGGTAGGTACTGTTAATACTATTCATAGCCTTTCTTTATAAAGGAAAACACTGAATCTCAGAGAGGTTAAGGAACTTGGTCAAAGTCATACACATTAATCAGCAAAGCTGAGATTCTAACCTAAGTCTAGCTGATTCCAAAGCTTGGGCTTTTTTCAACTGTATTACCATCGTTATGTTGTAATTGAGTATAGGGAATTGTGTATGATAAGGCATAGGAGGCAGCATTCACTGGTGACCACATTCAAAGGTAAGCTCCCTTCCATTCAGCTCTAACTTTGGCATAGAACTTGACCTTATATTCCACAGTCCTCCAGTCCTAGGCTGCCCCTGCTCCCTTTTACTGGTTCAGTTCCTTTTCCGAGGCATTCTGGGAGAGGGAGTTCCAGGACACAACCTTTGTTTTCTACCTAGTGTGAGATGAAGAGGAGGATAATTAGAGGGGTGGGGAGTGGGCTAGTATAAATCCCTGTAGATGGTCCAGTTTGTGGCATTGTCATAACTTTGTTTGATTTTTGCCCACTTTATGTATTTCTTTTTTATTTGCAAGACAAAATAATCAGATAATTAAACAAAGTCTACTGCTTCACTTCTGTTCTCATCTACTCAACACAACTCCAGGACCATTTTTGACCCAGATATGCCTGCTTCTGTGTAACCTTGTGAATAAGAAGTTTCTCTGAAAAACTGATGGTGGAATTTGCCTCTCATAGTACCACTGATGCTTTAATCAGGACCTATTTTAAATGGATGCCATATAGTATCTAATGGTAGTATTCCATGTCTGCATAGAGATAATATAGTATACCTATTAGATTTTTGTAAATAGAGCACATATTTGCTAGGGCTCATTACTTTTATTTTTATTTATTTTTACTATTTTTTTTTTACCTCCACCACCACAACCTAGGATTCATTACTTATAAAAAAACATATGTAGTGTGAAGAAAAATGGCAAATGCAGAGTGGTTAAGTTTTATAACACATTTTTGGGTCAATTTTTGGAAATTATTTTTAAAAGAAGAGGCATAAGGCAGGGATGTTAGAATTCTAGTTCATGGAAATGTAAGGGATCTTGACATGCCTCTTTTTGAAATATTGTGTTAAGAAAATCAACTTGAAATTTACACTTAAAGAAGGAACAGGTTGGAGAGTAAAAGAGATGAATTTAGTGTTTTGGCCTTCGTATATTTGAGATCCTTCTGAGACACCCTATGGGCTTGTCTGGAGCTCAAAAAAAAAAAAAAAAAAAAAAAAAGGTCAGGGCTGGGGAGAGATTGAGGAATCTTCAGAAGAGAGCAGAGATGATACCCTAGGATGGGATGACTTAGTACAGATGTTTTGAAACGGTTAAAAATACAGATTCCTTGGGTCCTGCCTTTGGAGATTCTGATTCAGCACATCTGGAATGGGGCTCATTCCCCCCCCACCCCCACTTCCTTAACAAGCTCCCCAGGCCATTCCGATTTGCAGCCAGGTTAGCGCATTGGCTCATCTATCACCTCAGGTCTTGGCTGTTGCTTTGTTGCCTCTAAGGGGGATCATAAAATGTGAAAGATTCTTCTCCTGTTCTTTCAAAAGAGGGTAGTTTCCAAAACAAAGCAAGTTTGAGAGAGATAGTTTGAGGAAATATTTGTGAAAACACCAGAAATAGTGGAGCCACTTGCATTTCAACCCTCTGGATTTGGTTTGTTTAAAAAAAAGGGGGGGGGGGAATTTTGTGTGTGTGTGTGTGTATGTGTGTGTGTGTGTGTGTGTGTGTGTATTTATTCCAGACACTGAATGAGTCATTTTTACATATTTTCCAAAGTCACATAAATAATAATAATTTTAAAAATTCAGAGTGCTGAGCTAATTTTACTACATATCTAGAATATACTTAGCATCTATTAGTGGCTTCTACACTGAAATAGAACCCTGCAGATATGAAAATCATACTTGAAATTTGAGAAAAGTTGTTTTTGCACAGTAATATAGGGTAAATGATAACTCTGGTAGAAATAACCTAAATGAAGTTCAATAAATGCTGGGTACTATTTGAGGTTGACTTTTGGATTTTCTTGTAAGGGTTATCTCCAGATCTAAGTGTAAATTCAGATCACTCCAGGCTTCCTGAATCAGACCTATTTTTCATTTGAGACAGATGGAACCATCAAGAATTTTTCCCCTTTGACAATGTTTTGGAAGAACAGGATGCCATTCTTTTCAGGTACATTTAAACCCAATCCAAGTAGTCAAATTGAAGAATGGAGAGAGCAGTGGCTATTATAGATCTCAAAGAGTCCGAATCCTTTGCAATGGCCATGAACCAGTCTTGCCTTTTCAGATGATCTATAAGCCTGGAATAGGACAGTTTTGGACCATGGTGGGGAACTTGGAAATGTTAGTTGGTCTAAATTCCTGATTATGGAATTAAAACAAACTGTATCTACTTTGGTTATACTACTTGATACAGTATTTTTGTTTTGGCTTAATCCTATTAGTGTCACATTTTACTTTTAGAATATCTTCCACTGATGCTGGACGCAGTGGCTCACGCCTGTAATCCCAGCACTTTAGGAGGCTGAGGTTGGTGGATCACGAGGTCAGGAGTTCAAGATCATCCTGGCCAACATGGTGAAACCCCGTCTCTACTAAAAATACAAAAATTAGCTGGGTGTGGTGGCACGTGCCTGTAATCCCAGCTACTCAGGAGGCTGAGGCAGGAGAACTGCTTGAACTGGGACCTGGGAGGCGGAGGTTGCAGTGAGCTGAGATCACACCATTGCACTCCAGCCTGGGCAACAAGAGTGAAACTCTGTCTCAAAAAAAAAAAATAATAATAATAATATCTTCCACTGTAACCTTGTATTTTATACACATCTCCAAGTCTTTTACTCATTCTCTCATTCTCTCTGCTGATGTAGACAGATATTTCTATATCTGGAGCTGGACACAGTCCCTATTTTCTAGGCAAGAATTCTCATTAGATGGGAAAACTGGGAAGACTTTGGAATGATCAGTCACTAGTGTCTGATGTATAGATTGTTTATATTGATAAAATGTTATTTAGCATCATTTAGGGGGAAGTTCTCAGAACAGTTTTATATGCGTTATTCACTTCTAACTATAGCCCTGTGAGATAGGGAGGATAGGGCTGGCTTAATACCACCATTTTATAGATAAGACATCTGTGCTTGGAATGATCTCAGTCCAGGGTCCTTGACATTCAGCCTTCCTGTGGAATCAGGAAGAGGAGGAGTGATGGACAAGACAATATGTGTATATGGCTATGAAACAGTTTTGCAAATCTGCAGGCAGGTGATCATCATTATGAGTTTTCCCATAGGGGCAAAAATATTAAGCACAGTCTTGAGAACCACACAGTTTATACAAAACAGTTTGCAGACTGGACTGAGTCACAGAATTAGCTCTTAATATGTTGTTGTTTTTTTAAATATAATATCTCCTCCTAAAATGCTATTATTTTTTATGAACTGATGGGGGAGTGTGTGTGAATGTGTATACAAATTGCAGTTCCTTGACTTTTCTCTCATGATAGAGGGCTTTTGCACTTAATACTGTGCTCATTTTATGTACGATGTGTAAGATTAGAGTACGTGATCCCATGAAATGATGCTTATGTCTAGACCTTCAAAAAGGTTAATTATTAATCTGCATGTTCTATTTGTATTGACTCTGATGTTGGGGAAGGAGTTATAAGGCTTGGAATTTATGATTAAGACTGTTAGAGATTATAATTAAGTGTGTTGGGAATGGCAAACAGAAATGAAGAGGGCAATAAGGTTTTTTTTTTTTTCTTCCTCAGGCCCATTTTCTGTTTCTCAGTTGCATTTTCTCACTGTCTTTAAACACACACACGTGTGCATGTGCACACACACACACCACTAGATGGTTAGTTCATTCATGTGCAGTTAAACTTAGAATGCAGACTTCGTGGAGACAACACATAAAAAACAAAAGCTTAAGAGACCTAGTAGTGAAGTTCATTTGAGTGCCTGAGGTATAAAGAATCTTTATAGCCTTGACAAAATGTATCTCTAAGTGTTCTTTGTTTAACTGAGATGTGCTAATACATGTCGTGTTGTATTTTAGTGTTCTTGACCTTTTAATTAAAATCCCTTGAAATGAAACCTTCAAGAGATGACATAGATTTAGTTGAATTTACCAAAGATTGGCATTTGTTAAGGGTAATGGCAGTTAGATTAACAGTTTTTTAAAAACACACTTGCTATTTCTTTCCATAGAAGAAGGGGAAGAAGTGATTTTTTCCTGCATGATTTTATAAAATGCGTTAGACTACATAAGGCCTTATTGGATTCATATACAGGAAGATGCATGTATAAACACATGTTAGCAAGCATATCCTAATGAAAAATAGGACTGTGAACCTCCATTTACCAAGGTAGGGAAGGAAGGAAGCAACAGCGCCATTGCTTAAAATACTTTCCACTGAACCTGACCAAAAGTAGAAATGTATTTCAAAGAGCATCTCTGGCTGAGACCACCTGTCTCTCTAATTTCTATGGCTGTTTCAGATGGAAAGTTATTGGTGGTAGACATTTCTCATTGCCTTTGTGAACTGTGTTGCCACGATTAATTTTCTTATAAGGTGTTCCTTACCAGATTCAGAATTCATAGATCAATCCTGTGTTTCCTACTAACTGATTACTAGTGCTTGGATATCCTAGTTCATTTACTGGGGGTGGGATTTCTGTTTATTCTGTTAGTTGCTTGTGAAGGAAGATGTCTTACATGAGTAGACTTCAAATCAAAGCAGCAGAGATAGTATCATTGCAGCTTAGAGTATTTGAAATGGACTAGATGTGCTTGAACAAAAGACTTGCCTGTCTCATTAAATGGCTGTTTGATACTTTCTCTGGTGAAAGAGGTGGACCTCAATTTGATTGGTAGTCTTCCTCACAGACATTGGTGGTCTTCTTCCATGATGCATTTCAATCTAGTTGAACTCCAAACAGACTACTGGCACTGTTTTTTCCTCAAATTGGACTTTCCTACTGTACGCAGCTCTAATGGCTCTCTCTAAACAGTCTTTCCAGAATGTACTTAGGAACTTTTCTATTTTTGCTTTTTGAATTTGTAGCCTGCTGTATTACTTGTAAAGCCATTCACATGTGCTTTGTTTCTTTCGTTCTTTTAAAAATGACAACCAAAAGTGATTTCAGAAAAAAATGAGCCCAAACAGACTAGATTGACAGTACTCATCAAGTTACTACCTGTCTCCTGACACCATAAAAACCATATTTCAGAGTTGTGCATGCTTGAGCATTACAACACAGTAGATGAAATCAGATTTAGAGTGGGGCTTGGAATTCTCTGCTCAAGTCCACAGAAATCTGAAAGCCCTGATTTGTAATCTCCAATATCTGGTCTAGTCTGGAATTCATAAAATATTGCTTGTTCTCTGTTGAAGAAATGGACATTTCTGTGATACATTTAGTAAAGCCCTTTGGCTCTGGGGAATAAGTGGATGGTGGAGGAGGTCAGGTAAAGCCAAAATAGTCTTCCAATCACATGACAACATAATCATTTTTATCTGATCCAAATGCTGAATTTGGCTATTTGGGCATGTTTTAGTTATTGGTTTTTGCACCGTGTCAGTTTCCCCAAAGGAATCAATCTTTGGGAAGCCAAAGAAAGAATGGATTGAAGGTACCACAGATCAAATAAAGTGCAAGGTTAATCAGCCATCTCTGTTCAAAAGGGTGCTGTAACTTTAGGTAACTTTTTATATCAGTCAGAAAGCAGGGGCTTCCTTCCAAAGTCATTCATGTTCCTTTTTGTTGACACATTGACTCATTAGGACACCTGGAAAGGTGTAGAGCTTATCCTTCTAGACAGGTGGCTAAATGAAGGTCTAGAAGAGAATTCTGTCTTTCCATCTGTAGTCTCAGACTTTGACCTTTTAGACTCCAGAGAGGTTACAGCTATCTGGAGCCCCTCTTGAGTATACCATATATTCCCAAGCAAGAAGAATGAGAGTCACAATCTTATTAGAGAGAACTATGCTGGGCTTGTATGTGAGTGAGGAAAGAAGTATCAAGGAGAGCTTCTGGGACAAGGAATGCCTAAACTGTAGCTTTAAGGGTCAACAAAAATTTGGCATATAAAAAACAGGCAGGGAGTGCAAAAAAGGGGAAATTTCAGGCACAGAGAATAAACAGCACATAGAAAAGCTATGTAGCACTGTATACCAGACTTAGAAAGATGAATATGATACAAGCTCTGCCCTTGTAGAGCTCACAGTCAATAGGCTACCTATTCTGACTTCCTTTCCCAGTAATTAAGATAGCTTTGTCCTGATGGTGGATTCAACTTCAAGCCTTAGGCCCAGAGGTAGCTTCAGGACTTTTTTTGAGACAGGGTCTGACTCTGTCACCCAGCCTGGAGTGCTGTGGTACAATAATGGCTCACTGCAACCTCTGCCTCCTGGGCTCAGAGGATTCTCCCATCTCAGCCTCCCAAGTAACTGGGACTACAGGCATGCATTACCACTTCCAGCTAATTTTTGTATTTTTTATAGAGACAATGTTTCACCATGTTGCCCAGGCTGGTTTCAAACACATGGCCTCAAGTGATCCTGCTGCCTTGGCCTCCCAAAGTGCTGGGATTACAGGTGTGAGCCACCGTGCCCAGCCCAACTTCAGGATCGTGCAACCTGTGCAGTCACACAAAGCCCTGCACTCAGAAGGGCCCAGTGCTTGGTTTAACATTCTGCCATTGCCATCTTTTAAAATTCTAAATATTTTTTGAATAAGGGGACCACATTTTTATTTTGTACAGGACCCTACAAGTAATGAAGGTGTTCCTGCTGGTGTCCCATGCTACTTTAATGTGCTGACATGAGGCAAAACACAAATGTCCACTGCCCTTTCTAGTACCCTTTTGTCTTCTACATACCACCCCGGCTGTTTCCCAGTGAGGGAAACTTCAGATAGACTTACTCCTACCCAAGTTTACAGGACTTAATAGCTTTCCCTTCCAAGGACTATTTGCCTTCTAAAAGAAGATAGCAGGCAAAGGGTGTAGTGCTCAAAGGAATGCATTTAAGGGTGGATATTGAAAAACATGAAGTGTTTATCACAATTATAGCAGCAACAGCAGCAACAACATTTGAACTGAGTGCTTGCAAAGCTGCTTCTCATATATTATTCCATTGACAAAGCACAAGCAGTCTGATGGTTTATGTGTTGTATTCATAAAAGGTAAATCAACAAGTTAGATGGATGGGGTAAGCTCCCTAAAACAAGCACGTTTATCCTGTGACCCATGGGAGACAAATGCTTGTACTCAATATCTAGCAGTGTCGGTATCTAGTGGTGTTGGCAGTGGCTGTACCCTATTCCCTCTTTCCTTGCTAGCATCAATTCAGGGGAACATTTTGAGTACTAAAGCATAAAAAGAAGGGGAGATTATGTCAGGCTGAGGGGTCCCATTCATCATGTGGGAATTTACTACATGGACCCATCTAAGACAGTTGACATGGGTCTGTCTCTCATGAACACCATCATCACACCATCTGCCTGACCAGGTCCTCTTTTAATTATTTACCCTCTGATCTTTTGGGGGAAGGAAAACTGGTTTGCTCTTTTATTTTAGACAGATAAGCTTAAAATGAAACATAAAATCTTAATGTGTTACTGAGCCCTAGTTGAATTTAAAATTGACCTTTTTTTTCACGTGTGTTAAAGAAGCATTATAAGAAGCAATGTCTTAAAGTTTTGACAAACGTGCACTATTGAGAAAAGAGTTATCAACTTGAGACTTCAGGAAACTTATTATAATTTTTCTTCAGAAAGAGATTTTTTTTTCTTAACAGCTTTGGGGGGATATTGAAAGAAGACTGAAGAGAAAGAGAAGAAATTAGATTTAACAATCATTTATGCATTTTATTTTTTATTTTCTAATTTTTTTGAGACAGAATCTCACCCTGTCACTCAGTCTGGAGTGCAGTGGCACGATCTTGGCTCATTGCAGCTTTTGCCTCCTGGGTTCAAGTGATTCTCCTGCCTTAGCCTCCCAAGTAGCTGGGACTACAGGCATGTACCACCATGCTCAGCTAATTTTTTGTATTTTTAGTACAGACAGAGTTTCAACATGTTGGCCAGGCTGGTCTCAAACTCCTGGCCTCAAGTGATCTGCCTGCCTTGGCCTTCCAAATTGCTGCAATTACCAGTGGAGCCACCGCACTTGGCCCATTTATGCACTTTAGAACAAAACCTAATAATACACTTGTCCCCTAGTCTTTAAGGAATCTCAGGGGGGTAGAGCTAGTGATCAGGGAGAATTCCAGAGGTGGATAATGGGAAGAAGTTTTAGTTTTGTGGGCACAACACCATGTTCAAGCAAGCATGGCAGCATGTGATAAATATGGCAGAAGTCTAGTCATCCAGTCACCTCTAGTCTTTCTATATACTGGGCATTATGTTCTGTTCTATAGAATAAAGATGAATAAAATAAGATCTTTGCTCTTGAGTTCAAAGTCTAGGTGGGGAGATAGACATGTACCCAGTCAGTATGTCTGATTGCGGCTGAGACCACCAGACTGTGGTTAAGAGCCTGGATTCCTAATCCAAGGTTTGGGGGTAGGACTCTTAACAGCAGCAGCAAGGCAGTCCACAAGAGCCAGGGTTCTGGCCAAGAAACCAAGACAGGGACTCAGGCGAGATATAGTATCAAGCCAGAGGCAGAACTGCTGGAACTGACTAAAGTATATAAATCACAAGGAATTACCAAAGGCCCAGTTATTGCAACTGGGTAAAATGTCAGAGCAGGACTGGAAGACTTGATGCTGAGGGGTGACTTGATGTTGAGCACTGTGTGTCTTAGGAGCTTCCTCAGGTTAGGAGATCACTGTGAGCCTAGGTAGCGCTGGCGTACTATGGGGAGCAATAAGTAGGCTTCATCTGTAGTCATTCAAGAAAATAGTGGCAGTGAAGTTGAGTTAGTTTAACTGTAAAGGCAAAGCTAAAAAGTTCTATGATTTCTAGGAGACTAAAAAAAAAAAAAAGGTTATTTCTGACACTTTATAAATTGCACCACTTAAGCTGTTGGTTAGTTTGGACCAATGTGTCCTCTAAAATCCTTATTTGAGTGGTGAGTCTCCAAGTAATTGAGGCAGAGGATGCTACAGAAACCTCATCTGAATAAGCACAGAGCTGATCTATGGGAGCAGAGAATGTTCCAGACTTAGAGAAGGCTGCCTTTTAAATAGTTTCTGTTTTGAGTCTCAGATAAGGTATACCCAATTTCTAATTACTGCGCTTTAACTGAAAGCCATTTGTCTTCTCCCAGTTCCTCCTTTCTTAGTGTTGCTGTAGCCAAGGTCTAACTTGTCAGTACATTTCTCTTCAGGCACATTTAGGGATTTGTCATACATGGTAGAAAGTCATATTTTTCAACTGTGGTACTTTTAACTGTATCAGCATAGGGTTGATTTTGTACTTATACTTCAGCATACAGAAATGAAATTCGTTGATGTGTGTTGAAAATGGCTCTTATAGCCTTTTAAATTTAAAAAAGAAACATCTAAATTAGTAAAATATTAAACTGTGAAAAATGACCGTAGTCACTGCCCATGAGGACTTTTGCTCCATGGAATATACTATATTGATGATGATTGTTTACTTGGAGACTCTTATGAGAGGGCCAGTCCACCATTTTTCATATTGTAGCAGTTCAGGGAAATAGAGAGGATTCTGGTACGTAATATGCTTTTCAAAAGCCTCAAGATAATTTATATTACTTGTAACATAATCTTTTAAAAACAGATTTTGAGTCCATAGGTATTTAGATACATACACAAGATAGTAAAGTTGTTTTACTGTTTTTTTTTTTTCTTTTGAAGATTTCAATGAAAAATTACACTTCACTGGGTGGTTTTCATGACAATCTATCTTATCGGACCTAAGCCAGGTTGTTGAGAATAGAAGCTGGAAATTTTCTCTTGTCTCACCCCACCTTGACCAGGCACTGCAACATGAATTTGGAATTGGGACCATGTGTGACCCTTATCCATTTATTTAATATCTAATCCTAGCAAAGCATAAGCAGACTCTCTGCATTTGTAGTTTTTCATGGCTATGACCACTTTATGTGAATTACCACAAGGGGAGGACATGGTCCCTGACAGGCAGATAAAGGATAGTCTTTCCAAAAGACATTGTTCCTGAAAAATAGAACGGCTTTTTAAATGTTCCTTGTTTCTTTGGATTATATCAGTTGTTTCTGGTTGGAATAGCCATCTGTGTCTTAGCAATTTAGTTTTCAAAAACATTCCATGATCCACACATCAGATTCTTTTCAGTTGGCATATCTTAGGCTGAGACCACCATTTTTGTTGATTGTTGTTACATAGCTTGGTTCTGTCAAACAAATGCTTCTAAAGAGCCCCTTCTGTGTCACGCTCTAAGGTAAATACAGAGACAGAAAGATGAGAAAGACACAGTCCCAACCCTCTAGTGGTTCGCAGACCAGTGGGGAAGACAAATGGACAGGTATTTTCAATATATTTTGATAGACTCAGATAGAAGCATACAGAATGTGCCATTGGAGCCAATACAAAAACATGGTCTATGACTCATATAATCTGTTTTTCCCCTTGCTACTCACTAAATAGATTTTTAAAAAATTCTCCCTTCAACTAGCATAGGAAGCCACTGACATCTTCAGCCACTTAGTAGCCGACCTGTTATCATAAGGAAGTGCATTTACAGGGGGGATTCTGTTGAGATCACGTGAGGCGGTTGTGAAGGCACATTTACAACCCCAATTGATGGTACTTACTTTTGGTCTTTCTCTTCCTCCCCATGGGGAAGAAACAGACAATGAGTGGAGACCAGAGGAAGAAAAAGAAGCACTGCAAAAAAGGAATAGAGAACCTAAAAAGGCACAGATGATGCCCCCCGACCCAAAGCCAAATGTGTGCCTTTGAGGCTAAAAAGGTGACTGACCCTGGTGTTAACGTTGTATATTTTCAATAAGCTATATTCAGCTGTCTACTCCTTGAATTTCTTCTTAGCAACTTAAACACAAACGAGGCCTCCTTTGTGCTCAGGGACATTCTCAAGCACTTACGTTTTTTCCCTGGAATTCACAGGCCCTGCTCTGTTCTGTGTTTTATTGCTCTCAGCTTATTTCCTGTTCTCTTGATTAAAAACTAAAGCCTCTGTAGACATGATAAGTTAAAAATGGAACAGACACCAAGCATTGCTTACTGGTGTCCACACCCTGGACCAGGTGAAGTGAATCCAGGGCAATTGGGGTAAAAACACTATATGGGATCAGCCTTTTACACGCCTTGTTCAAAGGAAAAAGAAGTGCTTTAAAAATCTTGCTTTTTCGAATTCTCTGTGGAATTATTTCGATAAGTTTGGAGCTGTTTATTTTTTCTTTCATTCTGTTGTCTCTTGTGCAGATGGAAGAGAAGCCTCCTATATTAGCTTGGTTTAAGTGATGCTAAAAGGGATACATTTGCCAGCACTATCATGGGGCCCAACTGAAAATGATCACCTCTGACAGCACAAGATGGACCAGCTCTTTCTTTTCACCTCCTGAGGGTTTAAACACTCTCAACTTTTTTATTAACAGGAACTTGCAGGGACAAGCCTGCTAAGCTTATCTCATTCCAAATGAACACTTTAATTCATCAAAAGCTTACAGTGAGGCTATGCAGGTTTATAGAAGAAATACCATACAAAAGGCTCTCAGAGGTCCAAGGCAGTGATCTGGTTCTGAAGCTAGAGATTGTTGGTTTTACACACAAATATATAGGCTATTTGAATTGTGAGCAGCCGTGCAGTTGTGGCTTGAGGGGTTGTGTACAAGATTGGAGTTCATAAAAGGATGTCACCCAGGGTGCAGAGTTAGGATATTTCCGGGTTTAGTGACTTAGGAAAAAATATGAGGAAAATCTGTTTTGTTTTAAGGGTTGGAGTACACTTACTAAGAGCATCAGACCATTTATTTCATAAGGGGGTATTGTCAAACTTAAATGCATACATCACAGTAGCCAAAACCTATGCCATCACAATAAAAATTCATATTAAATGTTTTTGGATATTCATTAAGCCCTTAAATTTCTTAATACAAATTATATGCGTATGCCCATACACATTAACTGTAATGGGTTTTTCTTTATATATTTTCTTGCACACCTTTAATACTATAGCAAGGTGTTCAATTTTTGGATTTAATTATACTCTTTTGAAAAACTCCCCAACTTGTAATGTATATAGTATTTTAATTAAAATGCATTTCCACCAAGTCACAATGATAAATTTCTTGGAGCGGCAAATAAGCAACTTGTAATGTCAGCCTACTTTGATGCCAGGAGTTGGCTTTTATTTTTATTTTTATTTTTTTTGGTGTTAATTCAGGATAATCATAAACCAAAAGATTATCATTATCATTTTATTACATTACTCTAGTTAAAGAGAATACATCAAAAGGACGATTTCATTAGGCAGCCCTTTGCATAATGGCCTTTTGTTAGAAGGAAACGTGGCTCCCTCCCCTAATGTGTATAGAACAACCCAGGACAATTCTGGCAGCTGGCCATGGAGTCCGTCTTGGCTCTGACAAGAACAGATGGTTTTGGGGTCTGTTGTTCACATTTGATTTCCATGTTACAAATTTTGAATGAAGTCTTTACTGAACCCTTTGTCCTGCAGTCTGCAGCTCCTCACATCAGGGGTCAGTTAGGCGCCGGTCCTGACATGCCAATTTGACACCCGAGTACTGCCATTTATCCAGAACTTGGATTCCCCTTACTTCTGGCCCTCTACTGGATGGAAGCAGTAAGTGTGCGTATACCGCCCTCTGGTGTCTAGCTCGGAGAGGTGCCAAAAGCTGGAGTTCTGAACTCCAGGAACTCAGGGGGAGACAAACGCCTGAGCCCTCTCTCTGGTACTTGGGAGCAGCTATGGAGGTGCCTGTTTGAATGCCAAATCCTTATCAGAAAAGGACCCTACGGTGTGAATGCCGTAGTCCATAGACTTTCAACTCAGGGAAGGACCTTGGGGCTTATCCATTTCACCACCTTCCTTGTCTCATTCTATACCCATTTATTGAGCATCTACTATGTTTGTAATTTTTAATTCAGCAGATATTTATTCACACCTAGTATGTGCTAGGCACTGTGTCCTGAAGCAAAGAATGTAACAGTGAACAAGGTGTACAAAAATCCTCGTCTTAAAGGAACTTCCATTCATTTTTGGTGGGGGGGTGGGTGGGTGAAAGGCGAGGGAATAGCAAACAAGAAAATAAATGAATAAGGCAAATTTAAATTTATGGTAAGTACTCTGAAGAAAAAGCAACAGCACTTTGGGAGTCTGAGGTGGGCGGATCCCTTGAGGCCAGGAGTTTGAGACCAGCCTGGCCAACATGACAAAACTCTGTCTACTAAAAATACAAAAATTAGCCTGACATGGTGGCACATGTCTGTAGTCCCAGCTACTCAGGAGGCTGAGTTGGGAGAATCACTTGAACATGGCAGGCAGAGGTTGCAGTGGGCCGAGATTGTGCCACTGCATTCCAGTCTGGGTAACAGAACCAGACTATGTCAAAAAAAAAAAAGAGAGAGAGAGAGAGAAGGAAGAAGGGAGGGAGGGAGGAAGGAAAGAAGGAAGGAAGGAAGGAAGGAAGGAAGGAAGGAAGGAAGGAAGGAAGGAAGGAAGGAAAAGAAAAAGGAAAAAGGAAAGCAGGGTGGAGTTAGAGAGAGATGCAGGTGGGGTGACATTTTAGATAGGGTGGTGAGGATAAGCTTCTGAGTGAGGTGAAGGAACAGCCATTTAGAATGTGTTTAGGTCAGGAAAACTGAGGTCAGGAAAAGGGGAGAGCCATACCTCAAGTCTCATAGCTCTTTTGATAGTAGAAGTAGGACTAGAATGCATACTCCCTGATTCCAAAGCCAATGTTCTTACCTCTGAGTTGCATCTAAGTAAGATAACAGAAAAAAATAATTATTGAGCTGCTTCTATGTATCAGGAGAAAGCTAGACCCTGGGTCAGCAGAGGCCACACAAACATGAATGATGGTGAGTTCCCTGTTTTAAAGGAACTTAATGTCTAAATCATGTGCCTGGCAGGTATCTTTTGCCTAGAAAGTCGGCATCTACCTGCACTAATGGCACTCTGTTGCTCAAATATGACATTGCAGACCTGTGGTGTCTGGGACTAGCCAGTTGAGTGTTAGGTACCCTGTGTGCTAAAGGATGAGTTTCCGGGGAAGCTGCAGCATCAGGCCACTTGCTGTCCCCTCAACCACTGCCCCAGCAGAGTCGCTGCTCCTTATATTCTCCCGGACTCTGTATTGGCCATGGGGAGAGGCTATCTTGGCTTGCTTTGAAAGAAGTCAAGTCAGGAGAACTCTGTGGTGAGAAGGTCTCTTTTATTCACAAAGTGGTGGTGGTGATGCTCAAAGGGAATCAGATTCAGAGACAGGGTCAAAGCACTAATGAACTGGAACCCTCATCCACATGGTAGACCAGTCATTTAGGACAGGCTGAGGAGATGCTGCCTTTGTTGAACCCTGCCACACCCACACCGTCTGTCATGCCTTTGGTTCCCCCAGCTTTGAGTACCCAACTCCTATTGCTTTCATGGGGTGATTTATACTGTGCCCAGGATCTTTCTTCAGAAGAAATAGCTGTCTGTCCTCATTTTCTTAAAACATAATGGTTCAGAGATTGGATGGGAGAATTTCTCTAGTTGATCTTTACAGCCTGATTTTCATCTTTCTGAAATCTATTATATGTAGATATGGTGTTATATCTGACATCCTTATTGTGGACAGGCTTTTAAACAAACACACCAGTAGGCTGCATAGGGGTAGAGTGGGTAACTGGTTTAGCATTTATTACCTCTGATTTTTCTACAACTAAAGAGAATTTTTTAAGTCAGCATTTTTGGAGTAAGGAACTTTGCAACAGAAAATATATTCCTTTGAAAGATATGTATATTTCATCTGCTACAATAAATACCCTTTTCGGTCTCCCCCAACACAGAAAATGATGCATGTGACAATCAAAAAATGAAATATGGTGAATATAATCTGAGGTCAACTTTTAGGATGGTCTGTGTGAATGTCATCAATCTCCAGAGGAAATGATCACCTCCTCTTCCCAGAGAGAGAAATGTTCCAAGGGGTGGGTGGGAGGGGAAGAAATTCTTCCTTTACCTCTGGTGCTTGCCAATTGCCAGAACCTCTTTGCTACATATTCGTCTTTCTCTGGGACTTCAAATTGTTTCTCATTCTCTCTCTCCTTGTCCTCTGACTCTTTCCCTTTGTTGCTCGTAAATCAGCCAGTCTGTCTGTCTTTTTTTTTTTTCTTTTTTGGCTGATATTCATTTCTTCCATGTCATCCAGCCAATTGACTCCTCGTTTATCAGTTAACAACTAATTGTGCACTGATTACCTTAGCCTTCTCCCAGCTTTGGCTGGGGAGGAACCTGCGATTCACTGACCTCATTTCATTGCGTATCTGGCATCAGCACTGTTTTAGAAATAAGTGATAGCCTTGGGGAGCTAAAGGAAAGAAAAAAAAACAGTAGTTAAGTAGGAGTTCCCCAAGTTTTTAGCTGACTGAGAATTTTGCCCTTTTGGAAATCCTTCCACTAAGTGCTCTCTGCTCTCGTTTACCACTTTATTTGGCAAAGTTGAAGGACAGCAAAATGATCCATTTGTGAGGATTTTAAATTGATAATAGATAATAGCTTATATTTGCACAGTACTTGAAAAGCATTTTTGTATTTATCTCCTTTTTCCCTGTAACAACCCTGGGAGGGATGTGGGATCATCCCTGTTTGATGGCAAGGCAGCAAAATGTAGTTGAAAGCATTGCAGACTCAGAATCAGAAAACCTGGTCTCTTTAAGCCATCCATAGAGGTGGCAGGTGTCCCCTGGAGATCCTGGAAGTAGGTTGTTCCATGACAATTAAACTTAAGCAAGAAGCAATAGATCAACGCAGAGAGCTGTCTCTGGAAGGTATTAATGTAAGTTAAAGCAGTGATGTGTCAATGAGAATGGAGACTGGAGAGAGTAAAAGAGCTCACATTGAAGGGCCTGTCCAGTTCTGTCTGAGGGCGTGGGTGTCTAATAGTTCATTACATTGCAAAGACTTGATGCCATTGCACATGTAGATGATTTAAGTAACTCACTGGGTAATACTTCCAGGTTTGCCAACCAACCTTCTGATTATAATTCATCTTTTCATGTAACTTGTCTATTGGAGAGAGAGTGTGGCCAGAGAATGTGTGAATCTAGTCCTCTTGGTAGTAATATTTAATACCTCAAATGAATACTTTGGTATTCTGGTTGCATATGACTGTCTCTTGAGAACTTACTTAGCATGAGTCAGATGAATACTGGGACACTGTCAAAATCAAATTTCCTCGTGGGCAAAACTGAGGACCAAATTTCAGACTATAGAAAATTTATCAAAGGGAAGACTCCCCTGTGAAGCCTCATAGTGGCTGCCTGGTCTGTCAGCCTTCCTTGGTGACATCCTTCATTACCATCACATATATGTCCTTTTGAACCTCCAAGGATTCCTGCTTTCATAGGCTATGTAACCTTGGGCAACCCAGTTCTCCTCTCTGAGCCTCAGTGTCTGCATGCTTAGAGTGCTTTGGAAACTATCCAAAAGTAAGGTGGTAATATTCTGAAGAAAGAGAAGAAGAAAGAAGAAGAGGAAAAGGAGGAGGAGGAGAAGGAGGAGGGGGAGGAGAAGAAGGAAGAGGAGGGAGAGATGTGAAGGAGAGGTTTGGCATCAAAAACAATTTGCCTAACACCATATATATAGCTGTTGGTAGCCAAAAGTAGCATGGCAACCATCACTGTTTTCTTTTCTACCAATGGAGATATGGAGGGCTGAGAAGTGGTGATCTTGTGAGATGGGAATAGGAAGGCAAGAAAGGGACAACCTCTTGAATAGGTAAGGGGCATGTGGCTCTCATGTCAGAGGTGAAACAGTGAGACTGAACTCTACCTGGGAAGAAAGGATTGATCATAGATCAATGGAAAATTCATAATAGTGAGAAAGCATCTAATCCCACAACTGGATCTTTTGGTGCTGTCTTAAGGGATCCCAGGCATAGCTCTTTAAGCTCAAATTTTTACATCTCTCCACCTTCTAGGTCTTTTCCTAGAGCCCAGGAGCAGAGTTTTCACCTGAAATTTTTGTTATGTCCTCTGTCTGGTGGCTAGGTCTCTTTACCTAGGAAGCTGGATAAGGGGAGTTTATTATGAAGCTAATGACATTTGCTTTGTACCACTGCAGATATTTCTGTATCATATATATACACAATCATATGATATATTTATATTATGTACTATATATATGTATATATCATAAAATATCTTTGAAGGTACACACATATTCATCTTTAATCCCCAGGGGCTAACACAGTGCCTGGAAATAATGTTAAGGAAAGCCTAAATCACTGACCTATTATTGAATGAAGGTTTCTTTGAGAGTGGTTGTGTCCCATCTTCTTCATTCCAAGTCCTGATGATGATGAGAGTAGAAGGGAGAGTAGACAAGTGCATTGTAATTGAACTATGGGTTGCTCAGAAAAGTAGATCATGTAGGTCCACTTTCACATTTTACAGGTGTGGACACGAAAGACCAGGGGATTGAAGCCACATCCCAAGGTTGTATAGTTAATGGCAGAGGTGGGGCCAGAAGCTAGATCAGTTGATGAATAATTAGAATAGAACAGAACAGAGCAGAACAGAACAGAATAGAAGGAAGTGAGCAGATGACTGACTTCACCTCTAATTGGTAACAGCCTTGGGCCCCTGGGGGACCTGCCACTCCCTGTTTAGTCCATTCTATTCAAAACTTCTTTGTGTTGGAGGGAAAGGGCTAGTTGAATTCCTAGGGGTTCTTCACTACTTGTTCAGTGTTCCTCCTGTCTAGAACCAATGCCTGATTGCTAGAAGAAGTAAAGACCTCCTACAACAGTGGAGGAAAAAATCCTAAAAGTTAATCATTACTTCATACAATTATGGACCTTGGCATAGGCCCCCCAGAACCTAACTAGCATCCAGGACTGTTTCCTTTAGATGGCTGTTGCTAATGAGCGAGAGGGAAAAAATATACCTTCCAATATCAGGTTAATGATAAGCAATTGTGTCAGACTCCTCATTCCTTTGCCATTGATAAATGTTAGAGGCTCTAATCTACTCTTTCTGGATATGATTTCTTGAGGCTTGAATAGTGTCATGGACCAGGGACTAGAATGACCCAAGTTTTTTAACATTATAGGAAATCCTATAGAAATAGAATTGTGTTGAGAACCTACTGCTTTGTGATTATTTTCTATTACTATAAATAGTATTAAGTGTCATGTTATTATCCATCAAACCTGAGAAAGGAGTGAAATGCCCACAGAGACCTGTGATAATTTCCTTGTTTTTGTTCACCTACCAGACCAACTATGTGTGCAGTTATAAAATACTTGACTTTGAACTTTTTATTATGGAGGATAGATGTTTGATTGTTACAGAATTTTGCTCCTTAGTTCAGTTAAAAATCCGGGTTCTCGTCACATGACCAGGAAAATTTAGGCATGCAGACACAGTGAAGGGTGAGTAGAGCAGGATTTTATTGGGCGAAAAGGAAAAAAAGAAAAAAAAATACTCAGCAAAACGAGATGGAGTCCTGCTAACAGGCCCCCGACCTCAGAGCTAATCCCAGGCCACCACACAGGAACTGAAGAGGCCAGGCTCTTCTCCTGCATAAGCTGCAATTCCCCATGGCTCCACTGACTTCTCTCAGTGCATTTGTTCGGCTCCAGTCTGCTGTGGGCATGCCCAGACAAGCCCTGGGCGGGTTCCCTCATCTGCACAAAAGCATCTAATATATACTTGTGGGGCAGGTCGGAGATTCTCCGAGGACCCCTTTTTATCTGCCTAGGCATTTGGCTATCTCAATTGTGTTTAAACACCCTATCTGGGTTCTTTCTTTCTTCCTTTCTTCTTTTCTTTTCTTTTCTTTCGACAGACTTTCACTCTTGTCACCCAGGCTGGAGTGCAATGGTGCTATCTCGGCTCACTGCAACCTCCACCTCCTGGATTCAAGCGCTTCTCCTGCCTCGGCCTCCCGAGTAACTGGGATTACAGGCGCCTGCCACCACACCCTGCTAATTTTTTAAAATATTTTTAGTGGAGATAGGTTTCGCCATGTTGGCCAGGCTGGTCTCGAACTCCTGACCTCAGGCGATCCACCCACCTCGGTCTCCCAAAGTGTTGGCATTACAGGCGTGAGCCACTGCACCCAGCGTCACTTTATAAAATATGTATTCTTTATTTTGGCAGGATTATGTTTAAGGTAGCTTTTGGTGAGAGACATTTATCTTTTCTAGATCTTTTGTCCCTGGTGATTTGTTGTAAATTTTTGTAAATCAAAGGTCTTATTGATCTATAGGTTTTATATTATACTGTGCATGAATAGCTATTGCTATATTACTGAAGAAACTGCCATATAGTCAGGGTAAAACATTGATTTTCACGGACTATAGTATTCTTTGCAGAAACAATATGTTGAACTTTAATTTCCTGAGAATGTCAACTTGCCTTGCCTGTCAAGAAATTAATCTGTGGCTAGAGCTTACTGATATAGCAGTCTCACCTACTTGATTAGACATCATATCATTTTATTACATCGATATCTTTTGGAGGCATTGCCAATACTTGTATTCAGAATCCCATCTTTCCTTTTGATGAGGTGCACTTAGCTCCAATAAGTAAGCAATGAGTAAGTGCAAAAACCAGTACTTGGCACACAATAGGCATTTAAGTTTAGATATAATTTGTTGAGGTCTTACTAATGCCTGGCACAGTACCAAGCTATTTGTCTGTATCTATATTTTTATTGGTACCTGTCTGTCTATCTATCTACCTACTTATCTATCTATCATTTAGTCCTCAAAATAAATCCTGTGAGATAGGTACTATCATTTCCCTTTTACAGGTGAGAAACTGAGGCTGAGAGGTCATGTAACTTCCCCATAGTCACATAACCTGCAAAAAGTAGTAGAGCTATGGCTTGGAACCTAGTTTACCTGACACTCTAGTCTACTGCTTTTCACAAACAGGCTGGAACTGGCTTTGAGATATTCAGATCTGCCCTGCCTCTGACAAACAGCAAAGAAGACCCCCCACTTCCCCAACCGAAAGAGAAAGAGAGAATCAGACCTGGGGTAAAAGTCTGCGCTCAAGCACTGCTATCTGTCAGCAGCTATATACATCTACAAGTAAAGCCCCCTAAGGGAAGTTTCTTCCAAGAAAGTTCCCATCCTGGTTTATTCAAAGACCTGAATTTTAAGTGGGACCACCTCAACATTTCCACTGATCTGTTTCCTTCAGGGGGTAAAAAAACACACACACAAATAAATAAAAACAAAACCCTATGCAAAAAGAAGTGACTGTTCAGAATAGGCAAATCCATAGAGAAAGAAAGTAGAGTAGTGGTTGCCTAGGGCCGGGGGGAGGAAAGAGAGGAAATGGAGAGTGACTGTTACTGTACACAGGCCTCATTTTGGGAGTGATGAAAATGTTCTGGAATCAGATAGTGGTGATGGTTGCACATCTTTGTGAATATGTCAAAACCAATGAATTGTACATTTTAAAGGAGTGAATTTTATGATATGCAAATTACATGTCGGTTTTTAAAGAATTGAATGATCATGCCCCTCTTCTTTTCTAATAATGGCAATTTCCTTACATTCTCTGTGTTACAAACAGTCTGCTGTTAAGGGGGAGCAGTCCTAGAAATGGAATGTCTGTTTAAAGCGTCCATGTCCTTGGGGGTTCACAGTGCTCTGGGATGCCATTTGTGGCCTATGACCTTTGACTAAAGAACAGTGGTAACTTTGAAATCAGCTCTGCCGAGGAGCTGGCCAGTATGGGCTCCTAGATTCCAGTGGGGATTTTCAATTCCCCGATTACAAACTTCCTATGAAAGTAGGAGATTCAGTTTGGGTTTCTGCCTCTCTGCATGATACTCAGGTAAAGGCTGGGGTTTTTCCCCCTTAGGAGAAATGTGAATAGTTAAAGTGTAACTTCTGCAAATAACTTGATTTATCTTGAAGTGCAGCAATTTGCTACACGTGCGTTTTTCAGAATGCACTAATCAATTCCAGGTCAGAATCATTTAAAGCGCCCCACAAATTGATAGTGAGGTCTTAAAAAGGCTCAGCAGCTTTGGAACGTTAAATTTACTTGCTGTAAATTTGGAATAAGAACATAAAGAATCACTTTCCAGCAAGATGATGAAAATTCATCATGTTCATTATGTGTTTCTTTAGAAGCACACTACATTAATTTTCCAGCTCAACTAAGTGGAGGAAGTAAGGTTTCTCGTTACTAAAGAGTTGCTCTGATGTTTAGAGAGGCGGTCCAGTTTCATTAATGAATCCAATCTGGTCTGACTTGAGATACTGTTTAATGTGTCCCCAAAACCCGAATATGGATAAGTGTCATAAAAACCAACATCAGGTTTTCTCCTTTTAAAACAATGGCCAGAAGGTATTTATAAAACTTAGTTTTGTTTTCCAAGGATTCAAATGCAATAGCTTGCAGTCAGCTCTTGATTTTTCATGGTAATGAGGGAGAGCAATGGTATGGCTCCTCTGAAAATAGTATCTCTTTGCATTTGACTCTGAAGGATGTGTCAGAATGAAAGAAAGGAAAATAAAGAAGTCCCACTGGTCAGCACCTCCTCTTGGAAGCCCTCTTCAGACTTTTGTCCCACTCTAGGGCATGCTGGAGAATGATAGCATCACCTCTCAGCCCAAAGGGGCCTTTTGCTAGCTAGGGAGAAAGCAAAAATTGTCTTCTTTTTTAAAAGCCTTCTTGCTCAGCTGCAGGCCAGCATGGAGAAGTGAAAGGAGAAACCAGGCAATCAAGTGCATCAGCATAAAGTGTCCTGTCACGTACTTTGTTTAACTTGGCTAATAAGAACATGAAAGCAAGCTCATTTGCCTGAGGATACCTGAGATATACAGGCTCATCTTTCTAGGCCCTGTAAAACACACTTTCCATCTCATCTTAAAGAACCTCAAAAAGCTTTGCAAACTACACAGTGGTCTAGAATTGCTTGACACCTCCTGAAACGCAACCCATGTTGTGAGTGGTAGCGGCTGTTAACTCCTAGAAATTCTGCCCAGAAGTTCAGATCAGGGATGGGGAGGTAGTACTTTGGGTTGCTGTGGTTCCAGCCCCTCCAGGCCTTGGATTCCTAGCTCTCTGGCCTCTATCTGCTTGGGCTCTCCTGACCAAGCTAAGTCCTAGGACACCTGAACCTTGGACATCTTTTTTGGCCTGATATCCATTGTGATCACACATCTCTCTCTGTCCACCCCCTGCCTACTGACCCCTTGACATCTACCCAACTCTGCTGGCCTAATGAGCTCTCAGAATTGGCCCCTGCTAACCTGTCTCCTTGCTGCCTGAGTCAAAAGCTTTGGCAGCCTGTTTGCATAGATGTAATACCTATTCTTGTGGCAGATCTCTATCTGTAACCATGGGAACTAGGCACAGATGTTTATATGATAAGCATCCAGTCTAAATCTCTATGGTCATCCCTTGTTTGTCAATGCTAGTGGACAGGAGCAGAGACATAGGTAATCTGATAGAGTGGGTGATCCAAAATTAATTTGTATTTGAAGTTGAAATGGACATACTTCATCGGGCAGCCATATATAAAGAGACTGCTCTGAGTCTGGTTCTGACTTCTGTTTTATAGTAAGGTGCTAGGAACAGGGAAGGAAGGGTACATGAGAAAAATGAAAAGAACAAGAGGAAGGGAAAAAGGACAGAAAGGGGATGGAAATATAGAATAGGAAATGTGAAGAGACGCACTGAGAGGTGAGTGCTTCCTTGAGTTAAAACAGGTGGAGTGCTGAGTGCTTCCAAAGGTAACTGGCTTGCTCTGCTGGCCTTGTCTTTTCCTTGTGTTCCGTAAATGCTAACCTCAGATTTACATTTCTATCACAGAGTTTCAGGCTTGATTACTCTAACAAGTGCTTCTCAGATAGTCACCTTTCTATTACATTTTCTGTAAAGATGAAATTTAGCAGCTGGTAATAATTACGGTGAAGGTCTCCATCCCCAGCAGAGAATGTGAGTTTGCAGGGTAGTCACAAGTGATGTTGCTTTGGTGCTGGGCCAGGGGTTTAGGGTTAGCACTCTGTCTCCCACAGAGGAGATGGAAGGGAATGCCTGGGATCTTCAATAAGTAGATTCCCTCTGGTAGCATTCAGAGCTGTTACTTCTCAGAGGAATTGCTAGTTTGGGAATGGGCTCTCTGATGAGTCACTGTGGTCTGCACGATTTGTAGAGGTCTTTGCAAATGGCAGTGCTTCCAATCCAAAAGAAGTTATGAATTTCTGTCCTCAGAAGTGCTGGGAAGAATAAAGCCCCAGGAACCCAAAATAAGCTGTTAAGGGCATAATAGACATTGGATTTCACGCCGGACAGTAAGTTTCTTCAGGAAAGGAATCATGCCTGATTCTCTTTCAGGTTCCTGGCACCCTTAGTATGGTGTCTGGCACAGAGTGGGCACTCACCAAACACAGGAGTGGAGGCTTAACAAGGAAGGGTAGGAGTGGAGACTAAAGGGTAGCTTCGGCCATTGCAACTGCAGGCCTTGTGCAGTTCCCTGACTTCCAATTTGCCTCTTCCCTACCTTCCCACTAGGCATGCTTACACCTAGTTTCTGCTTCATCAGCCTTGTCCAAGGCTTTCAGAATAAAGTCTGCTCTAACGTACCCCTTCTGCCAAACTATCTGGAGTTCACCTTTGCAAATGTAAGTCAGTCTGTGAAGATAGTGTTGCAGGTTGTTTTCTCAGTTTGTGGAAAAAGTGCTTTATTGGTCTCCTGAGAGACTGGCCTTAAAGTCATTTCATGGAGTTCCCAGTTGCTGCATTTTGAGCGCCGACACCTGGCTCAGCTCTAGCCTCTGTGATCCTGGCAGTGTAGCCTGCCAGCTGTGACAGTCACCATATGGCCTGGTCTCTCACTCTTCCTGCCTCAGGATTGACTAATGTGGCAGAAAAACACTCCCATTACATTTTTGTAGATGAGGCAGACAAGTGGATTTACTTTTGAAGTGAAGGAAATGAGACTGAGATTTCCTTCTAGCCTGTGTTGCCAAAGAACTCTTCATCAGTGAGGCAGTTGGGAAAGAAAATATAGAGCTACCTTTGTAGATACAGAGGATCGACTCAGAGAGAAAAATAATAAAATAAATACAGAATTTAAAACAAACAAAATGTAAGGCTGTAATGGGGGAGGAAATACAATATCTTACATACTGAGAACATCATTTCTGAAATAATTTTCAATAAGTCAGTGAAAGCAGTGCAATTCCACAGGGCTTGGGATATGAGAAAAATAAAGTAAATATTTGGAATAAGCCGTTATGGAGAAAGGTCTCTGATGAGTTGCTATTCACTATGACTAGACTATAATGATACTAAACAGAAATCCTTTGGTGCCTCCTATTTGCAAGCTTTCATTGAGGTACTCAAGATCATCGTTCTCTTTCCCTTTGGGATGACAGCATCCCAAGCAGACTGTACAGGGTTTGATCGAGGTGGTGATGTTGCCCATTGATCTCCTTTTACACTACTAGCAATAGGGCCTGCTTCATTCCTAAGCTAGGCACCACATTTCTGAAGGGTGGCTGTCACTGAGACTACAGGTCCAGCCCTGTGAAAGAGTTGATAGGTAATTATATGTTCCCATGAATTACTTTCAGAGCTGGGTAATTATCGTGAAACTGACCAGCTGGAACTCACAATTAGCTCAGGTCCAGGCTTCCCAGGCCACCAGCCATTACCTTTGAGTCAGGGTAATCTGGGACACAAATCGTTTCTTTTAAATGTTGCAAGACAGGAAAACATTTAAAATGAGGAATGGCTAGGCCCTCTCGAAAACTAAAATCTGTTATTAAAACAAAGTATAAAAGAAAATATTATACCTTTAAAGAAGCCTCTTTGTGAGAGGCACAAGGAAGAAAAGGGATACTCTGACATCGTTTTGGCAGGAGAAATTTCAAAATTTAATATAACTTTAAAATATTCCTTAGAATTAAAGAGAAACGAGCTATAATATTGAATGGTTAGGAAGCTATAACCATTTTTTCTAGCTTCCAAATAGCTTTCTGTCTAATCCCACATTCATAAGAACAAAAAAAATTTGTGACTCTTCATAGCTTACAAGATCAAACCTAAACCTCCTGGCATGGTGTCTAGGTCATTTCCCAGCCTGACCCCAGGCTGCTTTCAGCCTCTTCTTCCATATGGACCCCATAGCCATTTCATTTCATCCATCCATATGGCATTTATAGAAAGGTGCCATGTGCAAGATACTTCTAGGTGTTTTGTGATCTAATGCCACATTACTCCACCTTGGTGGGGACTTTATTAGTTCACCATGCTCCTATTTGGGCCCCATTTAAAAAAATTATGAGGTGCATTCATACATTCATATAGCCAACAGACACATGAAAAAATGCTCATCATCACTGGCCATCAGAGAAATGCAAATCAAAACCACAATGAGACACCATCTCACACCAGTTAGAATGGCGATCATTAAAAAGTCAGGAAACAACAGGTGCTAGAGAGGATGTTGAGAAATAGGAACACTTTTACACTGTTGGTGGGATTGTAAACTAGTTAAACCATTATGGAAAACAGTATGGTGATTCCTCAAGGATCTAGAACTAGATGTACCATATTACCCAGCCATCCCATTACTGGGTATATACCCAAAGGATTATAAATCATGCTGCTATAAAGACACATGCACACGTATGTTTATTGTGGCACTATTCACAATAGCAAAGACTTGGAATCAACCCAAATGTCCATCAGTGACAGACTGGATTAAGAAAATGTGGCACATATACACCATGGAATACTATGCAGCTATAAAAAAGGATGAGTTTGTGTCCTTTGTAGGGACATGGATGCAGCTGGAAACCATCATTCTTAGCAAACTATCGCAAGAACAGAAAACCAAACACCGCATGTTCTCACTCATAGGTGGGAACTGAACAATGAGATCACTTGGACTCGGGAAGGGGAATATCACACACCGGGGCCTATCATGGGGAGGGGGGAGGGGGGAGGGATTGCATTGGGAGTTATACCTGATGTAAATGACGAGTTGATGGGTGCTGACGAGTTGATGGGTGCAGCACAGCAACATGGCACAAGTATACATATGTAACAAACCTGCACGTTATGCACATGTACCCTAGAACTTAAAGTATAATAATAATAAAAAATAAATTTTAAAAAAAATTATGAGGTGGTGGGTGCCTGGGCAAGGATTGTAGCCATGGCTTGGGGGTGGGGATAGTCAGGGAGGACCAGGGTGTGGTAGGAGAGGGGAGAAAAACTTTGAATAACAAAAATGATGGATATGATCCACCCTCTGTTTTTTTTTTTTTTAATTTCAGTGATTTTCCAAACTCCTATGAATCATCTAAACCCATGCAAGATAAAATTGGCTAAGCAAGGTGTTATATATTAACACAGTGGAATGAACATCTCATAGCTACATGAAAATGTGGATATGAAATAATGCTATTAATAAAAATGAACACTGATTGAGCTTATTATGTGTCAGGCACTGTTCTAATCATTTTGTATATATCTTATCATGTAACCCTGACAACAGCCCTCTTAGGGCAGGTACTATTATTATCCCAATTTTACAGGTAGAGAACTCAAAGTACAGGAAGGTTAAGTGACTGGTCCAAGGTCACACAACTAGCACGTGGAGGAACCAGGATTGGAAAGGTTGTATTCTGGTTCCAGAGTTCATGTTCTTAACTACTATAGTATAACTGTCTCTGCACAGGAAAAAGAACATCAAAAGTATATAAACATAGCTACCCACATATAAATACCTTGTTAAAGACAATTTGCAGTGATGCAAATGATTGGATTTAATGTTAGATTCATTCTTCTGTAAAGAAGCTTAAATTCATAAGAAGAGAAAAAAAGTGACAATAGTTTAGAGTCATGGGGGTCAAGGGAAAGCAATTTAGGAAGGAAAGTGTCAACGGTGTCAAATGTTAACTGAGCCAGGAATTAAGTTAATAACTTCAAGCAAGTCACTTAGCCTCCTTAGTAATTGTTTCCTCATCAGTAAAATTTTCTATTGCCTTACAGCTACCTTTTGAAGATTAATGAGATGATGTTAATAAAGTCCGTGTGATTTCCTTTGATAATACTTTCTCAAAATTGTAGACCATATTTTTAGAGGGTAAAAAAAAAAAAACAAAAAAAACACTAAAGGCAGAAAATATGTAAATTTTTCAAGTGTTGTGTGATAATCTAAAGTGTTTCATGTCCTTCAACTCTGGTTGGCGTAGCAACATAACCCCAACTGTCTTGGTATTTGAAGGGAGGAATCAGCCACGGGCCCTGCACTGTTATTATATTCAAACCAAGCTCTCAGAGTCATCCAGGCAGTCCCAGGTCAAGAAGACAACCTGATATTCCCAGTTGAGTGTCTCTTGCATGTCTTTGGCTATCATGTTTAACTAAATCTAAAGTGACCTTTTACATTTTTTGCCAAGAGGGAGATCATGATAATGCTATAATAGACTTTATGTTCATCTTGGCCAGACCTAACAGTACTTGAAAACTATATCAAATTCTCAGTTGTTTATAATGTCTAATAATCACATTGCTGTTTCAATTCGTGTCAGTTGCTCAGTGGGTCCATTACTAATTTTGTTTCCAAAATATTTATATATAATGGAAAAAATTCTTTGTGAGAATCTATTCTGATGGTTACATATAAGTAACAACTCAACTATAAACAACTAAAGAAGGGGGCTATCTGAGGGGCCAGGTTCTTTCTCTTTTATTGCTTCTTTTCCATTCTGCTTTTGACATTTTGGTTTGCCTTCTACAATCTTCATAAAGAAAGGGTAACAAGCAGTTCAGATAGCTCAAGTAACCATCTCAATATAATTCTCTCAAGCTCCAATGCATTGCTGAAATGTTCGAGTCTCTCCTGCTTTTGACCCATGTAATTTTGGAGGGAAAAATCATAAATCTTTAGTGGCTAATGTGTGTCACCACAAGATGACTGTCTTCAGTAGTGTGCAACCCTTTTTAAAACAGGGGTTTGAGCAGTTCAACAGATGGGCCACTGTGTTCTTTATAAAACAAGGTTTTATTGCTAATTGACTTTATAACTTGTTCTTATTTAAGGCAGTTCTAACATATTTCTTCCAGGAGGAGAGAAAGTTAGATGATGGAAAGAACAAAAGACTGGGGCTCATGAGGCTTGGGTTTTAGTTCCTGCCCTGTCAGTTTCCTCATCTGTGAATTGACGGGCTTTGATCATCAGAGTGCCCAGACTTGGCTCTGCATCAGATTTGCCTGGGGAGCTTGTTAAAATAAAGATTCTTGCGACCAATGCCTAGAAACTCTGAATTGACAGGTCTATGGTAGGGCCTAAGAATCTGTATATTTAACAAGCACCCCAGGAGATTCTGACATAATAGGTTTGCAGACCAACAATAGTTAGAAAGTCATTGACTTAGATTACTTCTAAGGTTCCTTTCAGGTTTCAACATATGTAATTCTAGTATCAAAGATTTCTAATCTAAACAATAGATGAAAATAAACAGAACTGATATAAGAAGAAATGTATATAAATAGTTTCATGCTGGGCTTTTGTATTCTGAAACCAGAATTTGGGGTATTGGGCACAACTAGAAGATGTTTGCAAGGTTGTGGGTCCAGCAAGTGTGCTGGAGTCAGAGGTCAGAGTTCTAACTTAAGAAAAGGAGGTGGGCACCGCAAAGTCATAATTTCACATCAAGAATTTGGGCTCCAGAGGTCCAGGGAAGCTAAGCAGGCATAAATAGGAACAGAAGCCTACCATACAGGAATTGCTTGAGATTTAGAATTAAAGTAAAAAGAGAATAAAGAGGGGGTGGAGACCAAGAGAGGAGTGGAGAAAGAGGGGTTGAAACCAGGAGAATGAGAATAAGATCTCTGTTCTTGGAATAGCTGTGGTCCATGCATTAAGAAAGAAAGGATGTCTTTGGGAGGTCGAGGCAGGCAGATCATGAGGTCAGGAGTTTGAGACCAGCCTGGCCAACATAGTGAAATCCCATCTCTACTAAAAATACAAAAAATTAGCTGGGCGTGGTGGTGGGCACCTGTAATCCCAGCTACTTGGGAGGCTGAGGCAGGAGAATCGCTTGAACCCGGGAGGCAGAGGTTGCAGTGAGCTGAGATTGCGCCACTGCACTCCAGTGCAGGTGACAGTGTGAGACTCCGTCTCAAAAAAAAAAAAAAAAAAGAAAATTAGTACTTGCTGTACTAATTTTTGAGTACACTCATTGCTGTAAGAGAATGAGAGCAAGTTCATGGACTGTGATTGGAACAGAAGTGTCTCTTAGGTCATAAGGTATTGGGGATGCACCTGACCTAGTACTCTTCTGACCTTTGGATTATCACTGTCAAGGCTATGGGAAATGGCCATGACTGGAAAGGAATAATAGCCAATGTGGGCAAAGATAGGAAGATGGAGGTTGATCTCAAGGAGCCTGAGATGTCCAGCTCAAATGACTCAGAAAATTGATAACAAGGAATAATAAATAATAGTGAAGGATCTTGTCATCAGGAGCTGCATTTAATGGAGAGGCTCTTCACTTGCTTTTCCACATACAGCCATGACCTGTATAGATAGGTACATTTTGCCACTCCAGTTGAAAGTCAATAAAAATATGAGCATCACAGTTTGATGGTCTCGAATACTAGCAGCAGGCCTCACTGTGGATCTATGCATAGACAGATAGACCAAGTAGTGCCGGAAAAGCGGTCTGTGAAGGGCTGAGACATGGGGATTGTTTTGTCATTCTTGGGAAGGCCAGGAGGGGGCGCCAGTCATTTGGTTGATACCCTATAATCTGTGTAATGAGATTCTTTGAGAATGTGTTTTGATCAGAAATAGCAATGAATTTAGTTAACAATATCTCCTCAGTTTTCTGCTATATATATTATTAGAAAGATATATTTAGAGTAGATAAACTATAAAAATAACTCTATAATTACAACCCTAGAAGTTTAACATGTCACAGACTGGAAAAGGCTTCTTTGATTTGGTAGAAAAGATGTCTTTGACCATTGTTCACTGTGCTCACGTGTTGATATTTGCTATGCACACCACAGTTTTTCCTTTCTGGGAGGCTTTTTATTTTCCATTAACTTTCCAGTCTTTACCTTTTCCACTGATAACCTTTTAAAATAGTTTTGGGTATGCACCTTTCTTTAAACTCATGCCCCTTTTAATTTTTTATTTTGAAATAAACGTAGACTTAATGTTGTAGTTATTAGATATCATGAATTATGCTTATGATTCTCAGAGATGGCCAGAGGTGTCTTCTTCATGGGTTACATTTTTGTTTCCAAGGTATCTCTTTTTCAAAGTGATGCTCTCAATTCTGCCAAAGTCCCTCGTGTAGTGAATTGTTTATGTCCAATCCTGTAATCTTCTTGTCAATATACACATCCTTTTGCTGTGTTGGGGAAAGACTATGTAATTACTGACCCCAGCATGATACCAATTTTTACAATCTTATGCTGAAATAGATTTTTCTGACAATTAGGGCAGTCAGACAGGCTAGACAGAGTGCATGATCTTGGGCCCTAAATTTAATAAGATGGCCAGGCTATCTGCCTGTCTGTTCATATCAATCTCAACATATCTTTGAATGTATAGTTGAGACATGGAAGCAACTTACAGGGGTCTCCCCAAGACCCTGAAAATAAGGAAAATGAAATCGCTACCTAAAAGTTAAGGTAGAACATCAACAAGCTTTGGATGAGAACAGAACTATGCAAATTCACTTTGAAGAGACTGAATTACAAAAGAACAATGGAGTCGCGTATTCGTTGTCTAATTTCGTAAAGTATAAATGAAGAAAAAATTAAGGAAAAAAACAATGCTGGCAGCAAATTGCCAAAAGTTAACTCATGTTGATAACAGTTGGTGGGACTATGGGTGACTATTACTTTACTTCTTTGAACTTTATTGTTTTAATTTCAAATAAAAAGAGAACAAACAAGACTGAGACAGAGACAGACAGACTTAACGGCTGCTAGGAAAAAAGACCAGACAGTAGCCTGATTGACAGTGTTAACACAGTCGAAGAAAGAATGTGTCAATCAGGGAGTGGGGGCCATGGGCTGTCAGTTATGAAAGCAGATGAAAAGGAGAAAGTCACAGAGAAAGATAGTAACACTGATCAGTGCCCTTCTACCAAGAAAGAAACTGCCTTCTTGGACTCTGAGCTAGGCACAGAGGCAACACAGCAAAGTGGTTATAAGTGAGATCCCAGATCCAGACTGATTTGAGCTCATATCTCATGCCCACCACTCCCCCAGCTTCATGACCCTGGGCAAGTGGTTATACCTTTCTGAGCCTCAGTTTCTGTCTATAACATGGGAATTTTAATAACGGTACTTACCATATAGGGCCATTGTGAGAATAAAAGGAGATAATCTATATATTCAGTATGGTGCCTGGCACACAGTAATCTCTCAATAAATGTTAGCTATTATTATAATATTTTATTTATAATACCCTTTTTATAGAGATATATTTTAACATGATGCCATAATTAGATATTCAAAGCTTATACCTTGGGTTGACATTGCTTCCATGGTCACTAAGTGAGCTTTGGATTATATTTTGTCTTCCTATATTATTTATCAGTAGGGAGATTATATGAGGATCTGTCACCTCATGAATTATATGTATCATTATAAATGGGTTACATATATTATATATGTCATTATAAATGGGTACACTGGCGTTCAGCTTTATTCCAGCAGTCTTTGGAGGGTTTGATAGTGTGGGTTCAATCAGTCTGGAACCTTATCAAATTGAGTTTTGAGCCTCCAAATCCTGGGCATCTAAATATTTTAAACACGGCCCTCTGTGAGCTTGGTTGAAGTGAATCCACCTCTGAGGGCCAGAATCCAGACCTAATGAGGTTTCCTAGCAGCCAGTCTGCCAGCATCCTCTCGCCAATTAACTCCCTCTGTTTCTACACAAAGTTGTATGGGATAAAACCAGAAACTCATTTCATATTTTCTGTGTATGTTTGCTGGAGTCCGATGCTTTGTGTGTGTTCTATATGAGTTTATACAGGGCCTTAGTAAGATACTACATTATATTGTTACTGGAGTTGATGTGTAATATCAGCCAACTAGTAACTATGGAGAAATAGCACAGAATTATGGAATTACAATGCTTGAAGGGAACTTAACACTCAGGTAGTCCTATCTTCCTAAAGGCCAGAGAGGAAAAATGACCTATCCAGGATGACAGGTAGTTTATTTGAGACATCTCTATACTCATATAAAAGCAATTCTCATCAAAGCAGAGATAAAGGACTGAAAGAATGTATCAGAAACCCAAAACAGAACCCAAAGATGAAGGGTCCACCTCATTATTATTCTGCCACATGGAAAATATTCCGTAGCTGGAGTCCTTCACTCTGCTCTTTTATGTTCACTTTATTGGCTTTTTCCTTCGTTCTGATATTTTTCCTGGAGAAATAAACGTCACTAGTGTTCGAGAGCTTACTCTTCGTGAACTAGGTCAAATTAAAACGATTCTGCTCATTTTCCAAGACATTTTGTTCATCCTAAAATGCTTTTCTTTCTTCTTTTTCCTTAAAAGGGGACTTCCTTCTACATAGTGCTCCCATTTTATTTGCATTTGCCTCTCAATTTTCAGTTAGTTCAATTACTTATTTATTTAGTCTTTTTCTTTGTCTAGTTTTGTGCTTCTTTGTCAATTGGTACTGTTCTTCACATTTGGTATGCAGGCCGCCTGGACTCTGCCTTCATGACTAACTGATGCACTCTTTTAATAAAAATAAAAATTTTCATAGTGAAACCCCATCTCTACTAAAAATGCAATAATTAGCTGGGCATGGTGGCGGGCACCTGTAATCCCAGTGGGAGGCTGAGGCAGGAGAATCTCTTGAACTCAGGAGGTAGAGGTTGCAGTGAGCTGAGATTGCGCCTTTGCACTCCAGCCTGGGCAACAAGAGTGAAACTCCATCTCAAAATAATAAAAATAAAGATTTTCTACTCCCTTTTTGTTGTGTGGAATTCCAGGAACAGTGAATATGCCACTTAAAACTGCCTTCCTCTTTCCTTCTCCAAGGACAATGTCTAGTCTTCCATATCAGGCATTAGAAAGGAGTGCCTCAGAGCTCATTTTGAATTCCAGCTCTGCACGACTTACTAGTTGTGTGGCTTTGAGGAAGTTGATTCTACTCCCTGAGCCTCAGTTTTCTCACCTATGAAGTGGGAATAATCATAATAATTAAATAATAATTTAATTAATAAAATGTAAGGGGCACTTGGTATAGTGTCTGGCCCAAACGAATGTGCTATGCTGATATTAGTTCTTGTTACTATTGTCATCATTGTTCTTGTTACTGTTATTTAGTCATCATTATAAAACTGGTCTGCTGAAATCACGTTAACTATGATACTCAACCCAGATTGTCAATATCGGCACTGTCTCCAGTAATGCCATGGCATTCTTAGGACAAAAAAACCTTTCATTTTAATTTAATGAAAAAGGAGTATATAACATTTTTAGGGGGTGGGGTATGATGATACCATCAACCCAAATGAGCTGATGAAAGAGACATGATTCCAGGGAGGTTGGGACCTATCATGGTGAATGTATTCACCTGGTTGCTTGTCGGGAGCAGACCTTTCTCTGTGTTGGTATGTGCTGGCATGATGCACCACACCAGCACCTTTGTTTATGATCAGTAGTGACATATGTCTGCTCAAATAAATTAACATTCTTGTCTGGCCCAACTCATTTTGAGAAAACAGATTTGCAAGCTAGTATGTAAGCTGACCCATATAACCCCTTGGCTTAAAAAAATGTACTGTATATCATTGTAATTTTACTCTAACAAGGATTGAGCGATGGCAAGCAAACTTTAGTTTTTTTCTTTTTATGGCTACATCGACTGACTTCTACCTGTTGTTCTTTGAGAGGCATGTGGAAAGGAGACTGAAAACTAAATACAGGAGAAGGAAAGGAACACAGGGAAAAGAGGCATAATGGAATTTGTCAGAGTCTCTGAATACTGGTGTCCTGTTCTATAGTAAAACCTCAGATCTGAGCAATTCTAAAGAGCTTAAACACAGCATAGGAATGGGGCAAGCTAATTATGGGTCTATTACAGGGGCAATTTGAACATCATTGACATTAGTATTCCAATGACACATTGACATAATGGCATGCCAAGACCACACAGCACTAATATTTCTTTCTTCCCTCTCTGCCCAGAGAATTTATAGCCTAAGGAGAATACAATAGAAAACAATTTACTTCTCTAGTTTGGTTTTGGTCATTCCGGGCCAGAGGCATAGACTGTAGTGACTTCCACATGCAGATTTGGGAAAGTGACAAACTTGAAATTTAATTCATCTCTTTGTGATGCGTTTCAAACCTAAGCAATACCATTTTGAGGGATTTGGCCTCATCTTTCTTTCCTTAAACAAGTAATATTTTCAGTGATGTCAACTTCACTATTCTAGACCTCATGAGATGGAATTTAGTGTTTGGTTAAGGCTAGTGAGGTCAGCTGAGGAGACACAGTGCAATTGTGCCATGTCTTCCTTTGCACTGGAATTGTGGATGCCTCCAGGCCCACACAGAGGGGCCCCCAGGCATGTTTAAGGAAAGTGCTAAGCAGCAGGATCAGATGACCTCATTAGGGAAAGTGACTGTACCTTGTATTTTACAGATTTTGTTTAAAATGCCCAATCTCAAATTCAGCCTTTTCCAGGCACATTGCCAAATTACAGCAATGGACCATTTTTCAAATGCCAATTTAAAATAAGCCGTCTTGAATGTAGCACTGTGACAAAGGATCCTTTTGGCAGAAAGCCACTTTAGACATCAGATTACTCCAAGCATTATTTTAAAATAGTACCCAGGCCTTTAAGTAATTCAGGTGCTGTTTCCTTTGAACCCAGAAAATGTCAGTGTACCAAGAGCAGACGTAAATGGGGCAGGCCTGGCCAAGAGCTGGATTTCCTTTTCCACAGATGGATTGAGCCCTCATAGTATATAACTGTCCCTTGTCCATCTGTCCGAATGGAGCTATCTTCCTCTGATTCACTCCTTCCCCCGATTCCCTCCCAGATTTAAATATTAAATTGAGTTTGTGGGGGTGAGAGATGGGGTAGTTACAAGGAAAGAAATTCATTGTGAGATATTGAGGGTGAAACTCCTAGAAGAAAATAGAAGAACAATCCTTCTACGAGGTGGATTCTGTGCTTGCTCTTCCCTTTTTATCTGGAATAGCAATTGGGAGGTAGTGACAAGGGCTGCCAGAGGTTTGCTCAAGAGAGTTCTGAAATAATAGGTTTTGGTCTTGTGCAAACAAAGACCTGTAGTTTGTTAGGAGCTTGGGGACAAATGGTAGCAAATGGACAAATGGCCCTGTCTCTGAGCCTGCAAGTCACCAAGGTAGCAGTGGGTGACTTGCTTTCTGTTTCTAGCTCAGGACTTGGGACTTTCTAAGAGATTCTAATATTGCATATGAACCTTGCCAGGGGTGTTTGGACAACACAAAATAGAGAAGCTGAATCAAGCATTTATACTTGTGGGAGTGGTTGCTTGTCTTTCTGACCATACCCTCTCTTCTTCCAGGTTAATTCTAGGATTACTTTCATTGCTGGCTCTCCATTTTTATAACTTCTTATTAAACTGGTTTCCACATTTTGTTAAAATAATCAAGTGTTCAAGAATGTTCAGAAGGTCCAATTTCATTAGGTCATCTGGTCCTTAATCATGAACCTCATATGTGATTTTTTTTTTTTTTTTTGACAGGGTCTCCCTCTGTTACCTAGGCTGGAGTACAATGGTGGGAACATGACTCACTGCAGCCTCGACCTCCTGGGCTCAAGCAGTCCCCCTGCCTCAGCCTCCTGTGTAACTGGGACCCCAGGCATGCGCCACCAAGCCTGGCAAATTTTTTGATGTTTTGTAGAAACAGAGTCTCACTATGTTGTCCAGAGGCTGAACTCCCAGGCTGAAGCAATCCTCCCACATTGGCCTTCCAAAGTGCTGGGATTACGGGCATGTGGCACTGCACCCAGCTGTGATTGTTTTATAGTACAATACAGGCAGCTCTTGTGGCTAAGTCACTGCTCTATGGAGAAAGGTTTCTTAAGCCAGGCACCCTGCATGTATGCTCTTACATGCAGGGTATCTGGCATTTCGTATACAGAACTGTTATTTGTATGTCCTTTATATATTTGAATCTTAATAAATCTTGTCCCATTTAAAAACAAATCCAGTTAAGCTTTGAATAAAAAAGGTGTTTCTCTAACTCATTTCTTTGAATTTGCACTAGGCTTTTAGGCTCTTCAGATAGTTGCTAAAGTCCCTAGCAATTGCTGCAGACCAGAACTAAGGTGGTGGCTAAGCCTCAGAATTTAGCTGGTTTGGTGCAAATAGGTACCAAGTAATATTTTATTTAGGCCTACATAGATTAGATGACCTGCCTCCTAGATAACACTGGTATTATAGTATTTTTTCCGGTTTATTGAGGTGTAATTGACATACAAAAAGCTGTAAATATTTAATGTGTGCAATTTGATGAATTTTGAGATAAGTATATACCCTTGAAGCCTTCATCATAATCAGTGCCATAAACATATCCATCTTCTCCAAGAGTTTCCTCCCATCCTCTTAATTTATTATTTTCTTTGTGATAAGAGCACTTGACATAAGATCTATGCTCTTGGCAAAATTTTAAATATATGCAGTATCATTGACTATAGACACTATTCTGTATGGTAAATCTCTAGGACTTCATCTTGTGTAACTGAAACTTTGTACCCATTGAATGATGATACCTCTCTGTTTTGCCCTCACCCCAGGCTCTGAAAACCACCATTCCTCTCTCTGCTTTGATGAGTTTGACTATTTAGGATTCTTCAGATAAGTAGTATCATATAGTATTTGTCCTTCTGTGTCTAGCTTATTTCATTTAGCATAATGTTCTCCAGGTTTATCCATATTTTTGCCATCAGCAGAATGTTCTTCTTTTAAGGCTGAATAATATTCCATTGTGTGTATATGTGAGCGTGCATGTGCGTGTGCATATGTGCGTGTAACATTTTCTTTTCTTTCTTTTTCTTTTCTTTTTTTTTTTTTTTTTTTGAGACAGTGTCTTGCTCTGCCACCCAGGCTGGAGTGCAGTGGCATGATCTTGGCTCACTGCAGCCTCTGCCTCCCGGGTTCCAGCGATTCTCCCTCAACATCCTGGGTAGCTGGGATTACAGGCATGTGCCACCACACCCGGCTAGTTGTTGTATTTTTAGTAGAGACGGGGTTTCACCATGTTGGTCAGGCCGGTCTTGAACTCCTGACCTCAGGTGATGCACCCACCTCAGCCTCCCAAAGTGTTGGGATTACAAGTGTGAGCCACTGCGCCCAGCTGTAACATTTTCTTTGTCCGTTCATCCATCAAGGGACACTTAGGTTGTTATCTGTGTCTTGGCTATTGTCAATAATGCTGCAATGAACATGGGAGTGTGGGTATCTCTTTTTCTACTGCCTCCCTCCATTCTAGATGTCAGTAGAACTGGCTCTTTGTCCAAAAATTAAGGAGGGGAGAAGCGGGTATAGTGGGATATGAAGGAGGAGAGACATCATAGGTAGTGTTCAGGTATGTATATACTCTGGCTTTGGATACATGACAATAATTTTCTTTTTAAGCAAAGGCGATGTCAAAAAGAGGTTACAAAGACCTGCTGGAAAAAGGAGAAAAGTTTTGCTTCATGAAAAGTCCATGGAGTCAATCTTTACTTACTCTCAAGTTATTCCTGGAGAGTGAATTCTTTACTTTAGGTGCTTGATGCTCAGTAAATTGTGAAACTCTTCCCCCTCTGCATGTAGGCATTAGAGACTTTTGGAGATGCATCCAGAATTTATGAAACTCCTCAGCAATCAAATAATAATGATAAATTACATGGTTGCTTTAGTGCCTTGATGACCTTGTAAGACAACCGGGGGAAACAGAAACTAACATGCCCAGCTAGACCAGGAACTTCATTAGAGCAACATGGCTACTTTCCTACCAGCTGACTTATTTTGTCAGGTTATAACCTTAATTCTGGAGATTTACCCCCGCCCCATCCCCCGCCACCCTATTCTCTCACACAGACTCCCTAAGACACACATACATACAACTCAGTTCTAATGTGGATGCAAAAATCATTTTATAATGTTTATAGAATATAAGGGCAGTTGACTGAAGGTGAAACATTCCTTCTTTTGGACAGACTCAGGGGAAAGCTGCATGGTTGAACTTTGCTTGTGTGCCACCCCTGCCCACGTGCCATTGAATTTGACTGGAGTCCCTGTGGTGGTGGTTACCTTCCTGCTAAGTCTTCACCTGCTTCCAGAGTCCACTGGGTGCACCTGAGTAGCTCTCTTCACCCGATTTAATTATGCCAGCCTTCAAGAGTCCCCTGGCCTTCATCTTCCCTGTGTTTCATGTGTTGGAATACCCTGCAGGAAACTGAGTCCTAAGAAACTGTCAAGATCTTGGCCCTTGAGCCTTGTTTCTGCCAGTAGCCCTTTGAATGAACTGCGACTCAGGGGATAGCCTGGCCTTTTTGCAAAGGCTAGCTTTCCAATTAAATAGCAGAGTTTTGTGGTTAGAGTTGAGAGCTCTGAGATTTCATATCTGTATCAGTAATCCCTAGGAAATGCACAATATTGACCTCTTTCACTTATTTTCTTATAATTTCCATTTCATCATGACTCGAAGGCAACACAGGTAATGCATTTCTGGGGAATTATTGTTGTTGTTAAGTAGTTGGAATCATTCAGATTTTTGCATTGTTCATCGCATCTTGCCCAAGTTGTAGAGTTATTTTCCTGAAATATTTAGTAGACCCAGTGTAGCCAAACAGCTGAGGTATTAAGTTTACTTAGAGTCAAACCAAAAGGAAAAGAAAACTACCTATATCTGGAAGCATTGTTACATAGTAATTTAGTAGGTAAGCTCTGGATTCAAACTGCTTGTATTCAAATCTTGGCTGTTCTACTTACTGTCTGTATAAGCTTTCTAAGTTACTTAACTTCTCTGTGCCTCAGTTTTCTTATCTGTAAAATGAAAAGAATACTATACTCACCTCATAGGGTGGTTCTGATAATTACATAAATTAATTCATATAAAACGCTTGAAACACTGCCTGGCAGATGGTAAATGCTCCAAGGATGCTAGTTCTTATTATACCTAAAGCTAATCTTGAAGTGCTCTGCAATATTTGCCCCTGAAGAAGATGGACATAATGGAAAAAATATTGGACAAATAGGAGTTCTGTGTTTCATTGCTGCCACCATCTACTACATAGCTATATGATTTGGAGACAGTCTTAGTTTCAGTTACCTCATCTGTGAAATTGGGATAATAATGTTTCCCTTAGCAACTGTTCAAACACATGCATTCACGAGTACATATACACACATGCTCACATTCAATGATAGAGAAAGAGATAATTAAGTTAGAACACAGACTTTAAAAAATCTGAAATGACATGAGGCATTTTGCAGATATGGTGATCTGTTGCCATGTAAAAGAGTCCCAGAACAAAATAGATTAATATTTTTATATCTATATGGTATTTTATGGTTTTCAAATGAGATAGGCCATCTTGTATTTATCACAGCTGGCTATATCTGGCTATTGCAAGCCTTTAGGATCTAGGGACAAGTTGTTTGCATATTTTATTCACAGTCTAGCAGAGAATATACACTCGGTAAATATTAAATGGAAAAAATGTATTTTACACAAGTGCAATCAATCTAATGAGACAGCAAAGATGCCTCAAAAACGGTCTTTAAATAGTTTTTTAGCAAGTGGTTAATGTTGCTGACTTTACATAATGTCAGGGGCCTATGATAATTTAGGTCCCAAACAAGTTGAAATTCGTACTGGACACATCTTTAGAGACTGTGATATGAGTCACCAAGGGAAGCAATAGCCCAAACCTTTGGGGCTTGGGATTGCTTATCTCAGATATACCTTATCATTAACAAGAGAGTAGGCAGTGAGTCTTATGGCTCTCCATCTGTAAAGAGTCAAAAGAAAATTGTTACATTGAGTGCCCGGTTAGTACTTGTTAAGTATATGAATGATTAAGGCCTTGGAAGGGGGTATGTGTTTAAATGTTAAGCCAATTCAGATATGATACTTCTCATTAATGATGGAAAGGAGGGCTAGAATGCACCTTCCAATAACAATGGGGAAGAGGAGTCTGTTGCTTTTGTAATCACTGAAGCTTTGGCTGTAAAGCACTTGCAGAAATAAAAAGTGCCATGGAAATCTTTAATAACTGTTACAGACACAATGCTCTCAATAACAATTGTTGCATACACTATTGGCAATTGACCTTTCTTAGGATATTAATTTAGTGTCTAAGTGGTTTAAGAGGGAAAGAAGAGCATATAAGAGCAAGACTATGTAAAATGCACACACTAATTGTCCTAACAATAACACAAAAGGTCCCCTAGATGTTTGGCTCTTTCTTTTCAATGACTACAGGATATTGAAAAGAAATACAGGTTTTTTATTAGATAAAGGTACTACCAGAATGTTTGCATTTAAACCTTTAAGTGCAGCTATTCCTTCTTTATGGTACAGAATCTTTCATTCAATACTTATTCAAAAGCCTATTTTTATTTTCCTAAGCTATGGTTAGTAATAGTAAGTGCTTGAGAGAAGAAACTCCTTAGCCTTGATTTGTGGAATTATGGTCATACACTATTTAAAAATTCACAAGTTGAGAAAACAATAGCCAGATGTAGAATATATGTTAGTGATTTTTTTTTTTTTTTTTTTGGTCTAGCTAAGATATAATCCACTCTTAGCATGGCTGTTTGGAGTAATCCATGTCCTCTCCTCATAAACTCTTTGGAGAATGACCTTTTTTAAAAAAAGAAAAGTTTTTAATTAAATAGAATGATTTGGTGAGTCCTGGGGGCCTTTTAACTACTCACTATGTGGATTATTGGAAGAACTGTAGTAGAACTTTACTTCTTTGGGTACCATCAGTCTTTCTTTTGTAAAGAATGAACTAAAAAATTTAAGAATGTGATCCTGATACTTCTTTGTAGGTGTCATTTCTTAGCCAGGAGAATGTCAAATAAGTAAGACTATTTTCCAATCAACCAAGAATTAGCTGGTCCAAATGAAATCCTGGGAGACAGAGAAGAATGAAAAAAGGCTAAGGATCATGACTTATAACAGAAATAACTCATCGAGATGATAGCACAAAAATTACTGACCCCCAAGCTTCTCTTACAAGAACCCGAGTTATTCTTGGTGTGTCCACAGTAAAATGGGTTTCTAAACCCCAGTGGCTTTTACAAGACAAACTGTTCTTAAAGTTTTATCTATTTAAGAAACAAGTTTTCATGTGGGATTCTCCTACACTGTTCTGTTTAGCTACTTTCCCGGATTTTCAAGGGTGTCTTTTTCCTGAACCCAGTGTGAAAACAGACACATTCTGAGCCACGATGAAGGTAGCCTTATTAGCAACTCCCTAATTTTAACATTGTTACATTTGACCCACATTTTCAAGATATGGAAAAAGGTAAAAAGATGGAAGATTTTGGAAGGATCATATACATAGATTCAACCGAGGGCATTTTTTCTACTTTCAACTTCTGTTTTAGATTCAGGGGATACATGTGCAGGCTTGTTATATAGATACATTGTGTGATGCTGAGGTTTGGGATATGATTGATCCCATCATCTGAGTACTAAGCATAGTGCCCAGTAGTTAGTTTTTAAACCCCCACCCCTGTAGTTCCCAGTTTCTATTCTTGCCATCTTTATGTCCATGAGTACCCAGTGTTTAGCTCCCACTTATAATTGAGAACATGTGGTATTTGGTTTTCTGTTCCTGCATTAGTTTGCTTAGGATAATGGCCTTCAGTTGCATCCATGTTGCTGCAAAGGAAATTATTTCATTATTTTCTATGGCTGTGTAGTATTCCATGGTGTATACGTACCACGTTTTCTTTATCCAGTTCACCATTGATGGGCACCTAGGTTGGTTCCATGTCTTTGCTATTGTGAATAGCGCTGTGATGAACATGTGAGTGTATGTGTCTTTTTGGTAGAATGATTTATTTTCCTTTGGGTATATACCCAGCAATGCGATTACTAGGTTGAATGGCAGTTCAACTCTTAGTTCTTTGAGAAATCTCCAAACTGCTTTCCACAGTGTCTGAACTAATTTACATTCCCACCAACAGTGCATAGGCATTCCCTTTTCTCTGCATCCTCAGCAACATCTGTTGTTTTTTGACTTGTTTTTTCTTTTTTTTTGGAAACTGATGTTTATTTTTTGCCAAGCTTGCTTCCATGTTGCTTAAGAGCTGATATAAGAACAGCTTAAGACCAACCAGTGGTTGCACCTACCCATTCAGTGGCCTGAGCAGTGGAAGCTGCAGACCAGTTTTCTGTGGCAGGCTAAGCACTCCAGTCTTCAGTAGGGAACTGCTGAATAGGCACAGAGGGCACCTGCACGGCTTCAGACCAGTCTGCCACCTCAGGTTGAGTAGCAGTGAACTCAGGAGCTGGAGCAGTCTATTCACTTTGAAATTCCTCCTTTGTCACAGCCTTTTCAGCAGCAGTCTGCTATTCTTTTTCAATCTCTTCAGGATCTCTGTAGAAGTAGAGATCAGGCATGACCTCCCATGGGCATTCACAGGAAATGGTACCACGCATGTGCAGAACTTCCTGAGCCAGCATCCACCATATCAAACCCACTGAGTGAGCTCCCTTGTTGTTGCATGGGATGGCAATGTTCACATAGAACAGAGGAGAATCTGTGTGGCACAGAGCAATGGTGGGAAGATTAACATAAGATGCCTCTGTGAGAGGCTGGTGGTCAGCCCTGGGGTCAGTAACCACAAGAAGCCGTGGCTCCTGAAAGGCTGCCTGGATCTGGTTAGTGAAGGTTCCAGGAGTGAAGCGGCCAGCAATTGGAGTGGCTCCCGTGGCAGCAGCCAACTTCAGCACAGCCCTCTGGCCAGTATTCCTGGAGGATATGACACTGACATCAGCAGGGTTTTCAATGGCAACAATGGCACGAGCTGCCAGCAGAAGATTCTCCCAGGTCCTCTTCAGATTTAGAATGTAGATGCCATCACTTTTCTTTTAGAGATGTACTGTTTCATTTGGAAGTCAAGGTTGGTGCCACCTAAGTGGGTTCCTGCTGCAAGGAACTTAAGGACACCCTCCTATTTCATTTGCAGGACATCAAGGGCTCCGGACGTTGTGAAAGTTTTCCTCTAAGTTAGGACAGGAATCCCAAACAATGCTGTATGGACCCCTCTGTGGGTAGTGTGGAAAGGCTGTTGTTTTTTTGACTTTTTAATAATACTCATTCTGACTGGTATGAGATGGTATCTCATCGAAGTTTTGATTTGCATTTATCTGATGATTAGTGATGTGGAGCATTTTTTTTTCATATGTTTGTTGGCTACTTTTATGTCTTCTTTTGAGAAGTGTGTGTTCATGTATTTTGCCCATGTTTTAATGGGGTTGTCTTTTGCTTGTTCAAATGTTTAAGGTCCTAATAGATGATGGATATTAGACCTTTGTCGATGCATAGTTTGTGAATATTTTCTCCTACTCTGTAGGTTATCTGTTTACTCTGCTGATAGTTTCTTTTGCTTTGCAGAAGCTCTTTAGTTTAATTAGGTCCCACTTGTCAATTTTTGTTTTTGTTGCAATGGCTTTTGAGGACTTACTCATAAATTCTTTCCCAAGGCCAGTGTCCAGAATGTCAACCAAGGGCTTTGACCACTGCTAGGGAAGACAGTGTTGAACTGCTAATGAGTCTCTGACAAGGTGTTTGCCATTTATAAACATAAACATTTCTATAGTTGCTACTCATACTTGTGAGAAAACATTGTTGAAATGGTATTTTTTCTTTAAGTGATAGGTATAACTTCTCTCTCTCCTTCTCCTTATTTACTTACTTACCTATTTGTTTTTATCCTACTTTGTCCCCAGAGGAATTTAAAGTGCTCTACAAATATGTGCATAATAAATGTAAGATGCAATGCAACTGAAATACATAGGAACTATCCGGCAAAGGGGAAAGTAAGATGGAGCCAAGTGTAAGGTTATGACACAAAGTGCATGGTATGAAGTTTATTATGCTTGATAGAAGCAGACCATAAATCTGGCCCTAAGCCTTCCAGTAATAAATTTGAAGAGGGAAAAATGATGAGTTACCCGAATTATGGTGTCCAGAACATTTAAATAAACTAGTTGTTCAGGAAAGCTAATGGTGGGTAAACGATAAGAAGTAGTTGGGCTAATGAGTTGGTCAACTGTTGCAGACTCATACATTTTCTAGTAGTTAGAGATATTCACTTCTCATTTCTGAGGACCCTTTGAGTGAATTATTTTAATTGTTCTCTCTGATCTATAATAGCCTTTAGGGAAATATCTGTATCTATCTATCTCTCCATCTATCAAATGATATACGTAATAGCCTGTGAAAAGCATATGTTTCTTCTTTCTTTCTTTCACTCATTCCTCTATTCCTCATTGATGTACGTTGTATTTAGAAGCCTAGTGTGTGAAATATAAAAAGCAAGACTGTATATATTTACAGGCTGGTCATGGACCTGCACAAATAAATTGCTTATATTTAATAGCAACTTATTTCTAAGCTTTGTCCATTCTAGTTAAGTTAATGTGAAACATAAAATGCAAGAAAAATCTGACAGAAATTGGAGCAACACTTTTAGTGTCTTCTCTATTATTTAGTTTTTAAAATGTGATGCTTTCCTTACAACCTTAACTTGCAGTTTCTATGTGACTGATTTCTAAAAAATCATTTAGTATTTAAAAATAACATTGAAATGTGTTACCTATTTGGCTGTTTTGGTCCATTAACCTTTTCCAGTGGTTTTTTCAATTAAAATTACATTGATGCCATATGGCATCTATTGTATGTGAAAACTCCCTAACTCATGAAAGAAATGTCAAAGCAGATTGAGGGGGAAAAAGAGGGAGTGATTTAATACTCTTCAGTGGTTCTAGTCACTAGTTCCATCAAGGGCTAATTTCCAAGGTCCAGTCTTTTAAAAAAAATTTAAAAGATTAATAGACCTTATTTGTTTAGAACAGTTTTGGATTTAAAGAAAAATCGAGCAGGTAGTACAGAGTTTCTGTGTGCTCCTTATTCCCTGCACAGGACTTATTCTATTATTAACATTACTAGCATTAGTGTGGTACATTTGTTATGATTAATGAACCAATATTGATACATTATTATTAACCAAAGCCCATAAGTTTACATTAAGGTTCATTCTTTGTATTGCATGGTTCTATAATTTTTTACAAATGTATAATATCTTGTATATTTCATTAGAATATCATACAGTATAGTTTCACCACCCTAAAATCCCATGCTTCACTTACTTCCCCATGTTCTCCTCTCCCCTCTCAAATCCCTGACAACCATTGATTTTTTTAATGTCTCTATAGTTTTGTCTTTTCCAGAATGTCATATGGTTGGAATCATATAGTATGTAGCCTTTCAGACTAGCTTCTTTCACTTAGCAATACACATTTAAAGTTCCTTCATGTCTGTTTGTGTCTTAATCTCTCATTTCTTTTTATTACTGAATAGTATTCCAGTGTATGGATGTACCACAGCTTATTTATCCTATTGAAGGACATCTTGCTTGCTTCCAGTTTTGGTGATTATAAATAAAACTGCTATAAACTCTAGGTTTTGTTGTAGACATGAGTTTTCAAATAAATTGGGTAACCACCAAGGGGCACAACTGCTGGATCACATGGTAAGAGTATGTTTACTTTTATAAGAAACTGCCAAACTGCTTTATAAAGTAGCTGTACCATTTGTATTAATATTCCCTCCAGCAATGCATAAGAGTGCCTGTTGCTCTACCTCTTTGCCATCATTTGGTGTTGTCAGTGTTATGAATTTTAGCCATTCTAATGGCTTTGTGATGGTATCTCATTGTTATTTTAATTTGCAGTTCCCTAGTAACATATGATATTGAATATCTTTTTCCCATCTGTATATCTTCTTTGGTGAGATGTCTGTTCAGATCTTCTGCCCATTTTTTAATTGAGTTGTTTTCTTACTGTTGAATTGCAAGTGTTCTTTGAGTGTTTTGGATACAAGACCTTTATCAGATATGTGTTATGCAAATTTTTCTCTTAGTCTATGGCTTGTCTTTTCATTTTCTTGACATATGCTTTACTCTTCATTCTCTTAACATTGCAGAATGGATGTTTTTCTGCTTAGTGCCTGATAAATCTGACTAATCAATTTTCAACTTCATGGATTGTGCTTTTACTGTTATATCTAAAAACTTAGTGCTAAACTTAAGGTCAGTCACCAAGAACTCCCAATTTACTTTCTATAAGTTTATAGTTTTGCATTTTATATTTATGTCTATGATATATTTGACTTAATTTTATGAAAGGTGAAAAGTCTATATCTAGATTCAGTTTTTGCATGTGGATGTCCAATTGTTTCAACACTATTTGTTGCAAAGATTATTCTTTCTTCATTGAATTGTCTCTGCTCTTTTGTCAAAGTTCAGTTGATTATTGTATTTGTGTAGGTCTATTTCTGGGCTCTGTATTTTGCTCCATTTATCTGTTTTTCAATTCTTTCACCAATACCAAGCTGTCTTTATTACTGTTCCTTGATGGGAATTCTTGAATTCAGGTCATGCCAGTCCTCCAATTTTGTTTTTTTGCAGTGTTGTTACAGCTATTCTGAGTCTTTTGTCTTTCCTTATAAATTTTAGTATTGATGTCCACAAAATAAGTTGCAGGGATTTTGATTGGGATTCATTGAATTTATTGATCATGTTGGAAAGAATTGAAAACTTAATAATATTGAGTCTTTCTATCCATAAACATGGAGTATCTTTTCATTTATTAAGATTTTTAAAATTTTTTTTACCAGAGTTCTGTAGTTTTCCCAATCTGTACACCTTTTATTTCCTTTTATTGTCTCATTGCCGTAGCTAGTACTTTAAGTATAATGTTGAATAGGAATGCTGAAACAGGGACATTCTTGCCTCATTCCTGATCTTAAGGGGAAAGCATGCAGTTTCTCACCATTAAGCATGATGCTAGCTATAAAATTTTTTTGTGGACGTTCTTTATCAGGTAAAGAAAGTTATCCTATGTTTCTGGTTTGCTGAGAGTTTTGATCATGAATGATGTAGGATGTTGGCGGGAAAAACAGCAAATATTATTGGCAGGAAAAATAGCAAATGTTTTTCCTGCATTTATTGATATGATCAGATGATTTTTCTTATTTAGGCTGTTGATGTGATGGACTACATTAACTGATTTTTTCCCTAGTTTTCTTTATTTTTTTATTTCATTTTAAGTTTCAGGGTACATGTGAAGGATGTGTAGGTTTGTTATATAGGTAAATGTGTGCCATGGTGATTTACTGTGCTTAGCAACCCATCACCTAGGTATTAAGCGCAGCATGCATTAGCTATTTTTCCTAATGTTCTCTCTCCCTCCCCATCTCAACAAGCCCCAGTGTGTATTGTTTACCCCCATGTGCCCATGTGTTCTCATTGTTCAATTCCCACTTATAAATGAGAACATGCGGTATTAGGTTTTCTGTTCCTGCATTAATTTACTGAGGATAACAGCTTCCAGCTCCATTCATGTTCCTGGAAAGGACATGATCTTGTTCATTTTTGTGGCTGCATGGTATTCCAAGATGTGTATGTACCACATTTTCTTTATGCAGTCTACCACTGATGGCCATTTGGGTTGATTCCATGTCCTTGCTCTTGTGAATAGTGCTGCAGTGAACATACACGTGCGTGTATCTTTATAATAGAATGATTTATATTCCTTTGGGTGTATACCAAGTAATAGGATTGCTGGGTCAAATAGTATTTCTGCCTCTAGGTCTTTGAGGAATCACCACACTGTCGTCCACAATGGTTGAACTAATTTACATTCCCACCAACAGTGTAAATGCCTTCCCATTTCTCCACAGCCTCACCAGAAACTGTTGTTTCTTGACTTTTTAATAATTGCCATTCTGACTAGTGTGAGATGATATCTCATTGTGGTTTTGATTTGCATTTCTCTAATGATCAGTTATCTTGAGCTTTTTTTTTTTCATACATGTATTGGCTGCATAAAAGTTTGCAAAGGACATGAACAGAAACTTCATGTGATATGACCAATTTTACCACAGATCCTGGCATGTACCTTGCAGTTACTTCATAAATACTACTTTTCTTTCTTCTGTTAAGGTACCTAAGCTTGAAAACGAGGACCATTTTTATTCTAACCCATTGTGAGGCATTTATACCAGGAACATAAAAAGTTCTTAAGTATTTGCCATTCTTACAGTGCTGAAAAAACTGCCTTGGAAAAAAATAACCTGCTTCTATAAGGACTGCCTTACCCTAAAGGGCTTGAAAGAGATTCCATGGTTCATTTATTCCTCTCTTCTTCCAAACACAAGTATACTCTCCTTTTTTTAAATACCCAGCTTACTACTGAAAAGGCCCATAAAAACTCATTTCTTCCTGTCTGGGTCTGAATACAAGAACATCAGTATCAAATACTAAGGACAGTCATTTTGCTCCGGTGATAGGCTATATGTCCTGGGGGGTAGTAGAAGTTATTGAACCATTTAAAGAGAGGTAATAGCCTGATTGTACACTTCACCATCAAACCACATCTGGAGAATTGTATCCCTTTTTGAACACCATAACTTAAGGAGGACATTGACAACATTAGAACATGTCCAAAGGGTGATGACCAGAATGATAATGGGGCATCTAGATGTCTAGAAACCTTGCTATATTAGGACATGTATTAACCCAAATTTATTAAATCTATTTGCCTGCACCACTTATTTTTCTTTATGTTGTAAAAAGTTAGAATATTTTCTATTCAATGCCAAAATGTTCATGATAGCTTTGATTTTACATTGTTTGTTCAAAGTTTTCCTGGATATAACCCTTGATTTCTTCCCAGGAAAGAGGCAGAGGAAAACCTCCCCTAGTTGAAGTGTACATTATTATCTGACCAAAAAAAAAAAATCAATGAGCTGAACTTTACAGTAATTCTAGCCCTTGATTTCATTTCATGAAACCTCAAGTTGCCAAGAAAAGCTGAGCATCACTTTTCACCTAGTGTTGGTTTCTGTAAGTCTCCCAGGAGCCTTTAGTTGACCAGTTATGGTTTGGTTTGTTGTTCTGTGATACAGAAGTAAGTGGGTTGGGGAAAGCCCAGAGATGTGCTAAGTGGATTCTGAGCTGTGGAAGTCGGAGCAGGGAGCACATATGAGCTTGAGGTTCAAAGTAAACCCCTAGACCTTTTCCCCTGCAACATGCATTGTGATTGTTCTTTCTGCAGAAGAGTTCATGATCTTTTATAATTTTCTTTTTCTATAGATTTAAGAGTGCTAGTAGCAGAAACTTTTTAAAAATGTTATGACGGTACAGTCAATGGAATCTTGCTGTTGTACATCTTGCACTTTAGAGAATGAATGCACTGTACTTGAGATAGAGCTTTCCTTGTATAAAATTCATTTTAGGGATGCTTGGATGATTGAGATCTACAGGAGTGGCATATCCACAGCTGTCTTTTCCCTCCTCTTCATTCTGCACAAAGGCAAAGGTGAAAGGTGTGCTTCTGCTTTGTTGGTCTTTGGGTTGCAATTCCTTCTAGTATGTTTCCATTTGAAGATGGGAAGCCAATGGGAAAATAATGAGTTTAAAATAGAACTTTACTTTCTGCAAAAGTTTTTGAGAATATGTGTATTGGCTGTAGGTCAAGGGCAGCAAGAGTGTAACTGTTACGGAAGACACTAGTTTGTGTTGATTGCTTCTACTTTCCTGTGTAACCACGGGAAAATGCTTTAACTCTACTGAGCCTCAATTTTGTTATCTATAAAATGGGAGTTGTAATACCAAACTTAAAAGATTGTTGTAAAAAGTAGATGCCATAATATACTTGAGAATGTTTTGTAAACTCTAAACCATATAGCTTGTGAATACTTCTAAGACAAGGATGGTCTATCATTTATCTCCATCTACCCAGCACTTACGTGCCTCTAGCACCTGCCACAGAGCCTGATATATAACAAGTGATTGCCGGCTGAAATTAAAATGAATGAATAGTTTCAAATCTCCAAATTTCTGATGATTTTAATGAATTTGTTGACTGGTCCTCTGTATTGGGCTAATCTCTTGGCCTCATCCAGCTTTTAGAAAACAAGGATTGAGACTAAAGGAGCATGTGGAGTTTGGAGAGTTGTTATAAGATAGACCAACTTTCTAGGAATTGCTTAATGTTCTAAACAAACAAAAAACCAAATGAACATTCAACAACTTATGGAAAGGCAGATTTTTTCCCCCAGGGACACACAGCTGCAAAGTAGAAGTAATCAATGCAAGCTAGTGTCCCTCAGAGACTGTTACACTCTCACTGCCCTCAGACCTGCAGCCAACACACATATACTCAAAACCTTTGTAGGAAGTTAAGTTCTGTTTTAAACTTATTATTTTCTCAAGTGAGCTTGGAAGCCCAATCGAATTGTCCTGGCAATTGTTCAACATTGCTGGCCATGTCATAAGCCCAAGGGAAGAATCTAGGGAGCATGTTCTACCCTGGGAGGGATCTGGGGCAGATGGTGGTAGCACAACCTAGAGCTCAGTTCTGCCACAGATGACTGAAATGTTGGACTAAGTGATCCCAAGGAACTGTTAGAGTATGGTCTCTCTAGTAGTCTAGAAGTGGTAATAATTTGATTTTTCAAGGCTCATGAACTGGCATCATTTGGAGTACATCTGTCATGGACCTTTGCACTTTGGAAGGAAATGGAAGGAAGGACTAAGTTAATTTTAAGTGTCTCAGGAAACTTGGCTGTTTTTGTTTTTAAACTGTCTTACTTCTTCAAAAGCCTATTGTGGTTGTTTTTCCTTCCCTCATATAAATGTAGAACTCTGATTATATGAAATAATTTGGGTCTGGGATGTTTCAGTTTGGAGAAAATGAGATGGTGACATTACTACTTTCTTTTTCAAACCAGTGACACTGATTAGGTTTTATGCAAAGGGATTGGGGCAGCAGATGTAACCATGAATTTGTGGTCTCTGTAGAGCAGATAAGGCTTCCAAGCCACGTGAAAGCTGAACTTAGCAAGGAAGCTTAGTAGTTATCCCTCCGGATGTTCAGCTTGCAAATACCAGAGGTATTGTTTTCAATACCAAATGATAGATAAGTACATGGATTGTTTTTCCACCCAGATACAAATGCATTGGATAAATTCCATTTCCAGGTCTGGCAGTCTGTCAGAAAGCTCTCTTTAAAGTTATCAGGAGAAAATCTACCAAAATGATTAAATTTGTGATAGCTTTTATTCTTGGCTAGGAACTTGCCTCCCCTCCAGGGCTAAACAGGCTTAAATTGTTGTGTGAGTTTATACAATATATGGTTTGTTGTCAAATATTTATCTCTGTCTAAAAATGAAATGTCCTGAAATACAATTTCTTTTTAACTGAATAAATCAATGTGAGAAAGAGAAATAACTTCTCATTTAGCCAATTTTTAATCAATGTTTTCATGAAAGGCCGAAATGTTAACCGAATCCTGGCTTTTGTCATTTGAAATATAATTTGTGTGTTAAGAATTTATGTGCACATCAGAATCTGGACTTCATGTTCAGAAAGGAAAATTGATTTATAGGAGCAAACAACTGCAAGAGTAGAGGCAATGCCAGAAGTGAATGAGAGTCAATTATTTAATGCAAATGGGACCTTAATCACCACAGCAATAGAGAACTCTCAAATTCATTTACACCCTGGATTTTCATGCTTTAATTTGTACACATTTTTGTGTCTCTCTTTTTTTTTTTTTACAGAGGCCTTTGAAATTGTTGTTCGCCATGCCAAGAACTACACCAATGCCATGTTCAAGAACAACTACCCAAGCCTGACTCCACAAGCTTTTGAGTTTGTGGGTGAATTTTTCACAGATGTGTCTCTCTATATCTTGGGTTCTGACATCAATGTGGATGACATGGTCAATGAATTGTTTGATAGCCTGTTTCCAGTCATCTATACCCAACTAATGAACCCAGGTCTGCCTGATTCAGCCTTGGACATCAATGAGTGCCTCCGAGGAGCAAGACGTGACCTGAAAGTATTTGGGAACTTCCCCAAGCTTATTATGACCCAGGTTTCTAAGTCACTGCAAGTCACTAGGATCTTCCTTCAGGCTCTGAATCTTGGAATTGAAGTGATCAACACAACCGATCACCTGAAGTTCAGTAAGGACTGTGGCCGAATGCTCACCAGAATGTGGTACTGCTCTTACTGCCAGGGACTGATGATGGTTAAACCTTGTGGTGGTTACTGCAATGTGGTCATGCAAGGCTGTATGGCAGGTGTGGTGGAGATTGACAAGTACTGGAGAGAATACATTCTGTCTCTTGAAGAGCTTGTGAATGGCATGTACAGAATCTATGACATGGAAAACGTACTGCTTGGTCTCTTTTCAACAATCCACGATTCTATCCAGTATGTCCAGAAGAATGCAGGAAAGCTGACCACCACTGTGAGTACCAGTCTACAGTTTTCAGAGGATTTGGGCCTTATTGGGGTGAGGTGGCCAGTAGCAGGTGCTGATAGAGAGAAATGATAACAAAATTGGAAGTGGGGGAAGGGATGATGATAGACTGAATGACCTCACAGAGTTAGGCAGCATATTAAGACCACAGGCTATTATGGTCCACCCACTTCCTTACTGTGTGACGTTGGGAAGTCATTTTATCTTTATGGGTTCATTTTTCTGATTCATGAAATGGAAATAAAAAGAATATCTTCTTCATAGGGAATGGCGTTTGTTAAAGCACTTAGCACGTGTCTGGTACGTGGTAAGTCTTCAATAAATGTTGGCTATTATTAGCATTATTGTCAGTTATCATAATCCTCATTTTTGATACATAATAGATGACAAGCCTGTGAAGTGGGAGCTATTATCTTCATTTTATAAATGAGGAAACTGAAGCTTAATGAAATTGCAGCTTGCCTAAGAGCACCCACCTAAAGTTAGTGGAAGAGCCATGCTTCAGAAATTGACCAGATCTCCCTTTAATTTGGTTATCACCAATTTTTCTGATTCTAATTTCCTCTTGGTGTTTTCAGTCATGTATATCACATTAGCATTTTGAGTAGTAACTTCAAACACAGAAGACCCAGCTAGAGTTCACTAACTAAACCTCACAAGCACATAAGCAAGGCAAACAATCCATGTTCTCCAGTGGTTTTGTTTATAGCCTTGATTCTATCAGTCTAAGCCTGATGAAATTCGTGATGGAGGAAGGGAAGTTCTGTGAGTGAGGCAGCAGTTTGCTTGGTTTCAGTCAGATATTGTTAGTAACGGAACCACAGGAGACACCAACTTCCAATATATAGCAGAACATGTAGCCAAGAGCTACCAGTCAGTTCCCCTAAAGTAGTATCTGATTCCTGAATGCTGCCAGCTTTGTAGAATGAGGTGGCAGAATAGTATATTACACTACCATTGTTGAGCTTCCACTACATCTCAAGTGCTATGCTGGCTAGTTTACATAATATCATTTCATAGTAACCCATGAAATCAGTCCTAATAAACCTAAAAGCTGGGTTTTGCCTTGTTTTTCTGTTTTAGAAATATTCTATTTCTCCTTTCTGCTAATTATTTTTCATTGATATACAATAGATGTACATATTTTCAGGGGACATGTGATAGTTTAATACATTCATATAATTTGTAAAGGTCAAATCAATATGATTGGGATATCCATCACCTAAATATGTTTCTTTATGCTAGAAACATTCAAATTCTTCTTTTCTAGCTACTTTGAAATATATGTGGCCAGGTGCTGTGGCTTATGCTTGTAATCCCAACACTTTGGGAGGCCGAGGTGAGAGGATTGTTTGAGGCTGGGAGTTCAAGACCAGTCTGGGCAACATAGAGACCCCATCTCTACCAAAAAAAAAAAAAAAATATTACAAAAAACTAGCTGGGCATGGTGGCATGCTACTGGGGAGACTGGAGTGGGAGGGTGACGGGCTCAGGAGGTCAACTCTGCAGTGAGCCATGATCACGCCACTGCACCTCAGCCTGGGCGAAAGAATGAGAAATGAGACCCGTTCTCAAAAAAAAAAAAAAAAAAAAAAAAAAAGAGAAAGAAATATATGATAGATTACTATACACTGTAGACACCCTACTGATCTATCAAACACTGAGTCTTATTTCTTCCTCAAAGCTAGTTAAGTCAGAGGAGCTGGGATTCAAACCCAGACCTTGTTGGCTTGGTTGATCCACACCCTTAGCATCTATACAGTGCAACTGCTATGCACTCTGAACCATTGCTTATCCAAAATGTGGAGGATGGATTAGGCTATTTCAGCTTGTCTTTAAACTCTAGGGGTAGTTAGTTTCTTTGGTGAATTAAACTAGGAAAGAGGACAAAAATGCTGCAACCCTCAGCCTGGTTACTTATGGAGTTGCTGTAATTGCCCCATTCACAATGTTAGTCATTTAAAACACATTTCCTGTGAAAATATTTTATAGTAAAATGAACAAAAATGTCCTATCTAATTACAGTGTTCTTCAGTGGCTAATTATTCCCTTGACTGCTTCACAATTTGAGGCCAGATTCTGGGGCCTTCTGCAAAAGTAAATTTTACCAAACTAGAGAAAGTAAATGCATTCATATGTTCATTCACCTAATACTAATTCAGGGCCTACCATGTGTAAGACACAAAGCAAGCATGCCAGGGGCGTGGAAATGCTTTCAGTAAGAGGAAAATAAAGAGACAACATTAAAGACAGGGTGTAGGAGTGTTTAAAGGTTGCCTCTGATACTGGTCACTTCACAGCAACACAATTGATCTTGAAAACAAGTATCCTCCTTTGGTGCATTTCTTTCTTTCTTTCTTTCTTTCTTTCTTTCTTTCTTTCTTTCTTTCTTTCTTTCTTTCTTTCTTTCTCTCTCTCTCTCTTTCTTTCTTTATTTCTTTCTTTCTTTCTCAGAGTCTCGCTCTGTTGCTCAGGCTGGAGTGCAGTGGCATAATCTCTGCTCACTACAACCTCCGCCTCCTAGTTCTAAGCGACTCTCTTGGCTCAGCCTCCCAAGAAGCTGGAATTAGAGGCACACGCCACCATGCCTGGCTAATTCTGTACTTTTAGTAGAGACGAGATTTCACCACATTGGTCAGGCTAGTCTCGAACTCCTGACCTCAGGTGATCCACTCACCTAGACCGCCCAAAGTGCTGGGATTACAGGCGTGAGCCGCTGTACCTGGCCATGTGGTGCCTTTAAACACATAAAAAAATGAAGGGAGGAGCTTATAAAGAATTAAGTGCACTGATTTGATCAGACACTAGACATGAAGGTTCATTTAGGAAACATTTATTAAACATCTGCTTTGCGTATAGCACTTTGCTAGGTGCTGGATATTCAAAACTACCCAAGACATAGTTCTTAAGTCTTGAAAAGGTCACAGTCTAGTTGGTAGACAGACATGTAACAGAATACATTTCACCATAGTGAACATTTCACCATAATGTGAATGTTGAAAGGACTGTGAGAGATTAGCTAGTCCAATCCCATTGATTTACAAAGGAAGAAATAAAGTTCAGGGAGGCTTACCCAAAGTTATATAATTAATGGAGGAGCCAGAAGTAGAATCCAAGGTCTTCTGCTGCTACAATCTAGTACTTTTTCCATCATACCAGTCTGTCCCCCCTTTGGCCCCCCTAGACTTTTACTCTAAGAGCTCCATTAGGATTTTGCAAACACATAGTGAACCTAAATTGGATAGCTATTTCTGGCTGCCAAACCTGCTACATTTTAGGTGCATGCACATGAGTGCAGGGGGAGTGCATTTCATGTCATTATCATTCAGGAAGAAAGGCTTTGGCTGTCAAGAGGTGCTCAGTGATGCAGGCCCTTTCTGTTTTGGCCATTAAGGGCCTGATTGCTCCCAGCTCCCAGCTGGTTATGAGAGTGTGAATTCTGCCATCCCCAGGGAATGCCTGAACTAAACCAGAAAACATATGTAAACTCTGCCTTGTTCGTGTTTTATGATCACCAACTCTAAGTAATATGTACCAAATGGTGGGGGTAGGGGAATCACTGGCCAGGTGTGATCCAGCCCATACTCAGTACGGGTCAAAAAGGGACTGGGCATTTATGAGGGCGAAGGGAAGTCGGAGCTGCAGAACTCTATTCACATTAACAAACCCACAGAATGCCCCAAAGCAAAAGCTAGTTTAAAACTAAAGCTTTAATGAGATTCTCCAGTAGCACCCTCACCTTCCTGTTGCGATAAAATGTAAAAACCTGCCATTCAGTCCTGCTTGAGGTTCAGTTGTGGTGAGAGACTTCTTTAAAAATATCCTCTTCCTGAGCTCTGCTGGGATATCCTTTCGAGATGGTTTTAAGCCATGACCTGAGGTCTGCCACACAGAGACTTTGCCTAGTTGTTTTTGTGGCTGTCATCTACCCAGATTATGAAGATTGCTTCGGTCTTCTAAGTGAGTGTGGTACTGTTCGGTTTTTTAAGTGTGGCTGGTTGGTGCTTTAGTTTTCTCTAGCATAGTTCTCAATACTTCAGACTACCAAGTGAAGGCAGGCAGACAAATACTGGGGTATTGTCTCTGGCAGCACCACTGGAGGTGGTAAAGGATCCTGTTCTCAAACTCGGCTCATCATCACAATCACCTGGGTTACTTGTTAGACACATTCCTGGAGTCCACCCCTGCAGAGATTCTGATACCAAAGGTGTGTGAAGAGGTCAGATGATTTTCTTTCATTTTGTTCTGTTTTGTTTTTTGAGACAGGGTTTCACTCTGTCACCCAGGCTGGAGTGCAGTGGCTCGATCTTGGCTCACTGCAACCTCCGTCTCCCGGGCCCAAGGGATTCTCATGCCTTGGCCTCCTGAGTAGCTAGGATTACAGGCGCGTGCCAAGACACCTGGCTAATTTTTTGTATTTTTAGTAGAGATGGGGTTTCGCTATGTTGGCCAGGCTGGTCTCGAACTCCTGGTCTCAAGCAATCCACCTCCCTCAACCTCCCAAAGTGCTAGGATTACAGGCTTGAGCCACCGTGCCCAAATGATTTTTCATTTAAGAAATGTCCCAGTTGATTCTGATGCTCCCTTGGGAGCATATCCAGCCACCTCGTTTGGAAGATAAAGAAAATAAGCCCCAGAGGTTGGAAGTGAATGGCCTATGTTCCACAGGCAATTAGTGGCAAAGCTAGGACCTTTAATTCTTCATCTATAAAATGGGGTTGAGATATGGCAATTAAATGCAATGTTAGGTTCAGGAACATGGCAAATACTCACTAAGTCCCAGTCCAGTACTCTTTCTTACTACAGTGATCTAAGGGCCAAACGAAAAATGAGTTTTTCTTAAACTTATTTTTAGGTGCCAAGATCTCTTAATGTTATTTTAGTCTAAATGAAGTAAATAAAAATAGTAAGTGTGTGAGAATGTGTGTGTAAATACATGTGTGGGGGGGGAGGGGAGAGAGGGAGGGAGGGAGGGGGAAAGAGAAGATTTGTGCTGATAATCCAAGAAAGTATTAATGATGAGACTATAAATAGATCCGTTTTGCAAACTGAGGTAAATATCTGTACAAACTAGGATAAATGTCTTGGCCCCAAGTGAGAATTGAATAGATCTTTAACAGTATTTGGGTGAAAGTATCACTATTAAATTTATCAGTGCATTATTGAATTCTATATCTTATACCTTAAAGCAACTATAAATATGTACCATTTTGCAATACATATATTTTCAGTATTGTTACACCCAAACTGCTGAATGCCACAGCTTCTTTTTAAAATACAACTGTTTTTATCCTGAAAACCATTTTGATTGCTGTTACCATATACCATGTGTGGACTATATGCATAGCCATTGTATATTTCATGTATAATTTATCCATTTACTAAATGATTAATAATTAGCATGTTGGATGTTTATCCCTCTCCCAGAAACTTTCCCAAAACTTTCTGTAATTTTGTTCACTTCCTTTAATCCCCAAAGTAACTACTCACATGTCTTCACATGGCGATTTGCACTTTTATTTTTCTGCGTGTACACACATACATACTATCTTTATTGATTCATTTCAGCATTTCTCAGAGTTAGTGCTTCCTCTCCCACAATTTCATTACCTTGGCTTGTTCTATTCTTCCTTGAACATTGTGTAGAATTGCAACCTTTTCTACCACCATTATTTCTCCCTTTCTTTTTTCTTTGTGATATTCATTTTAGCACTATCTGAAATAGTATTCATTGCAGGAAGCATTTATTGAGCATCTAATAATGGAAACACTATGGTAGCCACTGGGGATCAGAGAGAATAGCTGGAAAGATGCACATGACTCTGTTGTGTTGCCCTCAGTGGTCACTTGGCTAGTAGGTGGCAGAAGTGGTATTCAAAGCTGAATCTGTCTGACTCCAAAGCTCATGCTCTTAACCATTACTCTATATTGCTCTCTCAAGTAGTTCTATTCTCTTCAGCAGAATCTTTATTCCCCAAACACAGACTAAGGAGGTTTTTATTATATTATTTAATATCCTGTATTACTCCCTACTGTTTTTCCAGCTGCACAATCAGTTTTTGAATTCATTCTCCCTCCTTGGAGTCTTTTGCTCTAGTATTTCCCAATGAAGTACTAAAAGGCATGAGATTTTTCATCTTCCTAACACTTAAAGGAACAGAGTAGTTTCAAGGAGAAGAAGGAATGTTTGTGCAGGTGATGGAAGGTCCAGTCACACAGTCAGATGACTTGGCCTGGAATCTATGTGAGCAGTGCCGGTGGTGAGAAAGAGATTCTCTTCTACTTGCAAAGTTGGAAATCTGCCAATTGGACCAACAGATAGTTTTTAATGCATCTGCCTTTGATTCCAGACATTAGAAGAACATCAGATCTCCGGTATGGAGTGTCCTTGGCATTTAATAATAGTAACATGGCCTACTGAGAACCTAACGTATCCAAGTACATCCATTTCCTTTGCTAGGATTTCTGAAGTCAGTATTTATTTTTGTGTGCCAGGAAGCTCTGGGGAAGATTCTCTGTTGATCCTCAATAATAATTAACTCCATCAAACTCTTATATTTTGCTGTCAGTGTGAGTGACTGTAAGTCATCAGAATTTCCAAGATTAGCCTTACCTTCCTCTCCACTGTTGAAGGCTGAGGTTATTTCTCAGGTGTCAGAATGTCAGTGTTTTTCTCCTCATGCTATCACTTTGAACTTTCATTTTTCAGTCTCAGATAGAGATACCTTGTCTGAATTCATACAAACTGTTTTCAGTATCAAGTGATTTGAAAGTGATAAAAACAAGTAAATGGCTCGCTACCTAATTGGTGTCTGCAGGTCAGCATCTAGAACAATGGTAAGGAACTTTACTTACACGAGGTTTATTTCTGGAAAGACAAAAACTGTTTACAGGCTGCCATCATTTTTTCATTCACAATCAAAATAGCTTCAGTGATTTCCATGGAGAAAATATATAGTTTTAAAACACACATTACCTATTTATTGCAAGAATACAAATGAAAAAATTGGCACCATGTTTTAGGCAATAAATGTTAACTTTATGGTAGGTTTCAAAAAGTAGTTACATAAAGGGAGCCTTTTTAAATGTTTCATCCTGAAATTATATATATATTACAGGTCATGTTAAGAAATTAGATAAGTTCTTCATAAATCTAGAATTGCTTGCCTTTGCCTGGGCATAATTGCCAGTTGCTTATATGTTCTGAATTTTTAGAGAGAAATTTTACATCCTTTCTGTGGTCAGTGGACTGATGTGGCAGGAACACATCCTCAAGAGCTGTGAAAGATCTGAGATTTTTACCCTGATTGCAAGCAAACAAGTTAGCCTGCTGAAGTTTCATCGATGTTAGTTAATGGCATAAGACTCCTGAGTCAGAGATGAAGGACAGTTTATTGCTTACAGCAATAGCAGCAGCCAGAGTATTAGCATTTGTGCCAGATCCCTGAGTCCCAATTCCCACAGGGTAAGGCAAAGAGAACTGAATGACTCCTGTACACATAGTAAGTTGTATTATAGAAGAGAAACTTTGAACTTAGGGAACTCAAATCTTTTATAATAGATGGTAAGCCCACCTGCTCTTTATTCTAAAGGGAAATATCATCTCTATCTTCCAAGGCTACAAAGATACTTGAAAAGGATAGTCTGGAACAAAGGGTAGTCAGTTCGTCTGTTCCTAAGACATGCCAAAACACAAGAGATCCATGGAGAATTGTCTTCCAACACATGGTCCCCCACCCTTGGATGGCTCCAAGAACCTTTCAAGTTCTCAATGCTTTTGGAGGATCTGGCAAGGAAATTAGAAGTTAGTAAATGACAGTTAGCTCAACCCTGACTGATTGGCCGAAAAGCAGGCCCGTGTGCCACCTGTTGGAGGGTAGCAGAAGGCACATCCAAATACTGAGAACAGTGGCAGTTTTCTCAGCTCTTCAGAGAATACTTTAAAAAGAAAATATCAAAGAGGCACCTGTTTGTTGCTTTTCATTAGCAGTAAACTCTGCTATTGTGAGCCTCCAGCTACTCCACTGCTCTCTTTTCAGTCTCTAAGCTGTCATTTCCTTTCTTGCTCTGTTCAGGCTGTAGGGTTGGGAGTTTTGTGTTGCTAAGTGACTTGGCTGAATTAAGTTTTCTGTTTTATTGCACTTCTAGGGTGAAGCACTGTGATGACCACAGAGTGGTAAGCACATGCTTATCCATGCCTGCTGGCAGTGACAGAGGACGGATTCGTCCTCAGAGTGTATCCAGAAAGGTTAGAAAGCCAGAGATATTTGCCCAGGTAGGCAGAAGTCCAAGAAGATCTCACCATGACCTGATATTCTCAGTACCCCTGTGGTCCTGAGACAACAGTGAGGGAGCCAACAATGCCTTTTTAAAAATAAACTTTAAGTTCTGGGATACATGTGCAGAACATGCAGGTTTGTTGCATAGGTATACATGTGCCATTGTGGTTTGCTGCACCCATCAACCTGTCATCTACATTAAGTATTTCTTCTAATGCTATCCCTCCCTAACCCTCCACCCCCCGACAGGCCCCAGTGTATCATGATATGTTCCCCTCCCTGTGTCCATGTGTTCTCATTGTTCAACTGCTACTTATGAATGAGAACGTATGGTGTTTGGTTTTCTATTCCTGTGTTAGTTTGCTGAGAATGATGGTTTCCAGCTTCATCCATGTCCCTGCAAACGACATGAACTCATCCTTTTTTATGGCTGCATAGTATTCCATGGTGTATATGTGCCACATTTTCTTTATCCAGTCTAACATTGATGGGCATTTAGGTTGGTTCCAAGTCTTTGCTATTGTGAACAGTGCTGCAGTAAACCTACATGTGCATGTGTCTTTATAGTAGAATGATTTATAATTCTTTAGGTATATACCCAGTAATGGGATTGCTGGGTCAAATGGTATTTCTGGTTCTAGATCTTTGAAGAATCACCACACTGTCTTCCACAATGGTTGAACTAATTTACACCCGCACCAACAGTGTAAAAGCGTTTCTATTTCTCCACATCCTCTCCAGCATCTGTTGTTTCCTGACTTTTTAATGATCGCCATTCTAACTGACGTGAGATGGTATCTCATTGTAGTTTTGATTTGCATTTCTCTAATGACCAGTGATGATGAGCTTTTTTTCATATGTTTGTTGGCCACATAAATGTCTTCTTTTGAGAAGTGTCTGTTCATATGCTTTGCTCACTTTTTGATGAGGTTGGTTTTTTCTTGTAAATTTGTTTAAGTTCCTTGTAGATTCTGGATATTAGCCCTTTGTCGGATGGATAGATTGCAAAAATTGTCTCCCATTCGGTAGGTTGCCTGTTCACCCTGATGATAGTTTCTTTTGCTGTGCAGAAGCTCTTTAGTTTAATTAGATCCCACATGTCAATTTTGACTTTTGTGGCCATTGCTTTTGGTGTTTTAGTTATGAAGTCTTTGCCCATGCTTGTGTCCTGAATGGTATTGCCTAGGTTTTCTTCTAGGGTTTTTATGGTTTTAGGTTTTACATTTAAGTCTTTAATCTATCTTGAGTTAATTTTTGTATAAGGTGTAAGGAGGGGGTCCAGTTTCTGTTTTCTGCATATGGCTAGACAGTTTTCCCAGCACCATTTATTAAATAGGGAATCCTTTCCCCATTTCTTGTTTTTGTCAGGTCTGTCAAAGATCAGATGGTTGTAGATGTGTGGTGTTATTTCTGAGGCCTCTGTTCTGATCCATTGGTCTATATATCTGTTTTGACATCATGCTGCCTGACTTCAAACTATACTACAAGGTTACAGTAACCACAATGCCTTTTTAAAAAGATATTGAGTGGCTAGGGAATCAGAGTACAGTAAAAGTAGCCTCCTACCTTGTGGGGGCAAAAAAGCCCCTGGATACTTGCTCCCTTCATTAGAAAAGCTGAAATGCTGCACAAAACAGAGTCATATACACTGTGATTTCCCTGTGATTCAATTTCCCCTACTTGGCACAAGGTTCCTCTTGGCGAGTGTAGTTCTGCATTATCCACTCACAATGGCACCACAAGTAACCTTGGCTCACTGACCTCTTATGCCTATGCATTTTACTGTCTGGCTCAAGTATCTGGCAGAAAAATGTTTTCTAACTTGACTGTTTCTTAAAAGGACCAATCCTCCTGCCCCTACCTTAAAAATGGAAAACGTATTTGAATGTCACAGAAGCATTTTTTAATGAAGTTGCACTGTCCTATAGTAATTTCCTCAAGGTAGGGGGCAATTTTAATACTTGCTGTAATAAAGAATTTTACAAAAGGCGAAGATAAGGGAATTCTGAGCAGATGTCTTCCAGCATGTTGCAGCCTTTGGAAGATAAAATACAAATTTCATCATTACCAGCAACCACAATTTTCTGAGTGCTGAGTGCTGAGCACTGTTCTAGGTCTTACAGTTTACTTTTCCCTTCCTTGTTGGGGGGAATGTTAATGGGGTAAAACAAATAGCCTTTGTTTTGGTGAAATTACAGATTTCTTAATGTCCTTTTAAAATGCCCCTTTGGGAAGTACATAATCCGGCAAGGCTGCTTTCTTATTTCATATGGGGGTGAGGGGAGGGTTGTTGCTGCCTCCTTATTACCCAATTCAAATTCATTCTGAAGAATATTCAGAAAGTGAATTAATTTTTCCCTTTTCATTCCACTCAGAATGCCTAAAACAGATAAAGTAGGAAGCAGAGTCATTATATTTGGGTGCTGTCTATTATCATTTACTGACTGAGAGTCTAGCTAAGCCTTTCTGCTTTTTGCAGATAATTAATTTTGTTCCTAAATGTAGGCAAGAGTGATTGTAATCAGTGTGTTTGTACTTTCAGCCACAAATAGAGCCCATCAAAGATATGCAGTACAAATAAACCTCATAAAATATGCAACCCAAGTACTGCTCACAGTTAATGTTCTACCTTTTTTTTCCAAAGAAAAAATTTTATACACATTATATGATTTTTAAAAGTTATTCTGTATTTTCATATAGTTAATAGATGGACCCCTCTTTTTCAAACTCAAACCTATGCTGTGAATTATTTTTTATCATTAAATCTCATGTAGTAGAGCTGAAGGAGACTGATTTGGCTTAGAAATCATCTCAGCAACATATACACGTTACTGAGTTCTGGGTGTGGGTTTCTCTTATGCTTCCAGAAAATAATGATCAGCTCTAAGTTACAGGCTCAGTTTCATGGATGAAACCCCACACTAAGAGCATGGTGTTTGTGAAGGAATTCCTCTCAACTCTTTTGGAAAGCTTTTGCCCTTCTATCCCAGCTGCCTGTCCCCGACCTCTGGCCAATGCCTACACTAAACCCATTCCTTTTCCTTCTGCTTCAAATTTGTACCTTGCTCTGTTCTGTTCATTCAAACCCTGTACTTTATTTAGAGTGGTGATGTGTGATTATGGTTTAGTCATCACAGGAAACCCATTTCTGCTTCTACTAGTTCTCTAATGCATTCCCTCTCATGAGAAGCAAACTTCATTAGCAAAGTTATCGCTAGAAAATTCTTAAAAAGGATTATCAAAAAAGCTAGATCTCAGTCACTGTGATGCAGTTGTAGGGAGAAATATTTAAGTGTATGTGGGACCTTATGAAATTACCTGCTATATATTGTAAGTTATAAAGAACATTCGTTCAGAATTTTAACACAGGATCTTTGCCCCATGCTGCCACAGGCAAGTGGCCTGTGAAAAGCAACTTCGTTGTGTCTGTTCCTTAATCTATACAATGAGGAAGATGATGACAAGAGTGATTATTTAGTAAGCACTTGCTGTGTGCCTCACAGCTCTCTACATGGATCAACTCATTTAATGTTTACAATACTAATGAAAAGGGAATTATCAGTACCATTTTCCTAGTTAAGGAACTGAGACGGAGAGACTTGGAAGCAGGTGCCAGCAACAAGGCAGCTTCAGCTAATTGCTCTCTACTGCAGCAACTTTTGAGGTGCATCTCTTGCCCAGGGCCAGACCCAGTCTTAGAATATATGGGCGTGGCTTGGCCTTGTCTGCAGATGGATATAAGCTGACTCAGTTGTCTGGAATGAGGCAGGATGGGGAGCCAGAAGTTACTAAGGGTCTTTCATTCTTGCCTACTCTTTTAGTTATTATTCATCCTGTTTTCTACGTGTGGCCTTGAGAATTGCATGGAAACTTCCAATGGGCTTAGCTTTTCTTCTCTGCTTTTCCTCATATTTGTATTAATTAATCTTAATTAAAGTTTTCTTTCTTTTTCTTTTCTTCTTCTTTTTTTTTTGGCTTAAAAAACAGAAGTTTATTTTCCCACAGATCCGGGGGTTAAAACTCCAAGATTAAGGTCCTGGCAGATTCAGTCCCTAGTAAGGGCTTTCTTCTTGGCTTGCAGATGGCTGCCATCTCATTCTGTTTTAACATGGCTTTCCCTTGGTGCATGTGCACCCTGCGGGGAAAGAGGAGGACATAGAGACAGAGAGAGAAAACACAACCTCTCTGGTATCACTTCTTATGAAGACACTAATCCTATTGGATCAGGGCCCCACACTTATTCAGAGATGAGGCCTCTAATGAAGTGATTAAGATTAAATGAGCTAATTGAATTTTTCTAAATTTTCTTGGAGCTCAGGCCTCCTCAAGAATCAGGGCCTATTTCATTTACCTAAAAACAAAACAAAACAAAACAAAACACACGCGCACACGCACACACAAACACACACACACACACACACATTCATTCTTGATTAGCTTTTTGAAAAAATACTTTAAAAAGTATTTTTAAAAGTATTTGAAAGTATTTTAAAAGTATTTTTACTTTTAAAAATACTTTTAAAATACTTTCAAACATATAGGGCTTCAACATTTTCTCTCTTTCAGATCAGAAATCCAAAGAATTGTGAAATACCAAGCTCTGTGTCTTTCTTATTCTGTTTTAAACCCTGTAATGATCTCTTTCCATACATGGAAGGAGTTCCCTATTAAATAAGTTTCTGATTTACTCAACTGCTCATTCCTCTTAACAAATTCTTAATGCAAAATGAATGAGTTTCTTGACTGTAGCAACCTGCTAGCATATTTTTTAAAAAATGGTGAGCACTTTAATCTTTGAGCCGTTTCTTCACAAGTTTTCTAAACATAAAGTATTCTAGTCAAAAAAGCAGGGAACTAAACTAGTGTCCCTACTCTGATTAAAAATAAAGCAATAATTGTGACAAATCGGTATAATCAGACTTGACAGATAGAAGCTATAGAATTCGTGTTAGATTTCTATCATTCTGAAAAGGATGTTAACAATTCCCAGATCACAGAGAATGAAAGAATACACACTGGTGGAAACATTTTCCTCACACATCTGTGTTTATAAAGTTTTAAAGTCTGTTTCCTCCCCTACCATTCTCCTGAATCTGTAATACATTGATTTAAAAACAATTAATGCATGACTCAAACTGCTCTGCTCTGAAAGGCCCCATTCAGAATTGTCTCAGTTCTGGTTAGCATTGACCGAAAACTCTATGAGATACCAGGAATAATAAATTACAACAAACATTCATTTTTAATGGCACCATAGAGATTTTTAAGAGCAAAGCTTTCTAGATGGAAAGTTGAGTCAATACCCTGCACAAGAATGGATCAGCTTGGCATTGCAAGGAGCAGAGGAAGAAAAGGTTGTGTGATGCAGTGAAAAGAACTTGGGCTTCAGGAGTTAGAATGTGACTTTCTCTCCCTCTCTTTTTTAATTTATTGAGACAAAGTCTCACTCTGTTGCCCAGGCTGGAGTGCAGTGGCGCCATCTTGGCTCACTGCAACCTCTTCCTCCTGGGCTCAAGTGATCCTTCCACCTCACCCCTTGTCCCACGCCATAACTGGGACTACAGGTGTGCACCACCATGCCTGGCTAATTTTTGTATTTTTTTTTTTTGAGAGACAGGGTCTCGCTATGTTGCCCAGACTGGTCTCCAACTCCTGGGCTCAAGTGATCCTCCCACCTCAGCCGCCCAAAGTGCTGGGATTACAGGCATGAGCCACTGCATCTGGCCAGAATGTGAATTTCTATTCAACCGTTCTTTATCTTAGTGACATGAGCATGTAGTATAATCTCTGAGCCTTGGTTGCTTCAACTATAGAATGGGGATAAAAATACCAACCTCACAGAACTACTATGAAAATTTGCAACAATGCCTAGCATATGGCAGCACTATAAAATCTGACATGTAACATGATCTATTTAATCTGCTGTGAGGCAAAATAGCCTTTTCTTCCTAGACCTTCTCTCACATGGAGGCACTCATCTTTGGGGTACTCTCATTAACAGCACCATCATTGATAAATATTTACCCCACTCCTGTGACAAAGGCCCTATGTCAGGAGCTGATAACCCAAATACACTAATATCCCCATATCCACAGAGAGATATGTTCCAAGACATCCAGTGGATGCCTGACTCTCGGTGGATGCCTGAAACCACAGATAGTTCCAAACCCTATATATACTGTGTTTTTTCCCCTATACATACACACCTGTGATAAAGTTTAATTTATAAATTAGGCACACTAAGAGAGTAATGACAATAACTAATGATGATAAATAGGACAACTCTACCTTTTCCTATTGAAGTTCCTGCTAGTCTTTGCATTCAGAAATTGCTGTGTCTCTGAACAAGTTTATTCAGCATGTACGACTGTAGTCCTCTGCTTCTATTTGCCCATCCTTTGCCACTAATAACCAGGAGAATCAATCATATCCCCCAGATGTTCGGAGAGATTGATTCACAGCCAAGCAGACCAAGTTGAACTCACAAGTTTTGTAACTACTCACAGTGGTCTTCACAGAGACTCATGAATAAAGGGCAGTGTGATATATCTGGATTCCCTATGGGGATTTTTAGCATTCATCTTCTTTTGCTCAGATTTAGTGCTGAAATCCCTGAGAGTAGAGGGAAGACTCAAGCTGTGTTTATGGCTCCTTTGTTTTGGAGTGTGAATTGTGTAGTATAATGCTAAATTGTTTTTCTGGGTACCACTGTTAAATGATGATTAAATTTAGGTTGAGTATAAAAATGAATAGATGTCTATTACAAATCTTTGGGATAATTTAATGATATCCCCTTGTTTTAGATATTTTCCTTTTATTGGGTCCTTAAATTTACTTGTCTCTTCTTATCTATCCTGCCTACTCAGAGTCTTTCCTCTTTTATAATGAATTACAACTGCTTTTCTGATTCTTGGGATTTGGGTTATCACTGTTTCTTTGATGGAAGGAAAGGGAAAAGCAATGACAGTGGGAGTGAAGGGAGTTTAACAGAAGTACAAGGAAGATGAAAGGTGAATCAGAGACCTGGTGCAATGGCTCACGCCTGTAATCCCAGCACTTTGGGAGGCTGAGGCGGGAGGATCCCTTGAACCCAGGAGTTCGAGACTAGTGGCAACATAATGAGACCTTGTCTCTACAAATAACAACAACAAAAAATAGCTGGTGTTCTGGTGCATGCCTGTGGTCCCAGCTACTCGGGAGCCTGAGGTGGGAGGATTGCTTGAGCCTGGGAGGTTGAGACTGTTGTGAACATTGATCATGCCACTGTACTCCAGCCTGGGCAACAGAGCAAGACCCTGTCTGAAAAAAACAAAAAGTGAATCAGATCATTTTGAAAATGATTTTTTTCCAGACATATGTCTTCTGCAGTATTTACTTAATATAATCATTGTCCCACTCATGCTGCCACAATACAAATGTCACAAATTCTAGATTTTAAAAATGTAGAAGCATATTATCTCAACTATGATATATTTGCCATTTTCTTAAACAGCAGTTTTAGTATGTGAGACTACTATTCTTTCTTCGTCCCCTAGTATACATCATCTTATACATAACAGGTATTTAATTTTTCTGTTAAATCAAGAAATCAAGCTAAAGGGGTGTGGAGTTCATATAGCAAAATTGAGCAGAAATTACGGAGCGTTCGTTTATACCTCCTACCTCCTCCATGTACACACCCTCCCTCACTAGCAACATCCTTCAACAGAGTGTTACATTTGTTACAATGGATGGACCTACATTGAAACATCATCATCACCCAAAGCCTGTCATTTACATTAGGTTTCATTCTTGGTGGGTTTTGACAAATGTAATGCCATGTATCCACCATTCTAGTATCATGCAGAATTGGTTCACTATTATAAAAATGTTCTGTGCTTCACCTGTTCATCCCTCCCTCTCCACTAACCTCTGATAACCACCGACCTTTTTACTGTCTCCATGCTTTTGCCTTTTCCAGAATGTCACATAGTTGGAATTATACTATTTTCACATTAGCTTCTTTCACTTAGTAATATGCTTTTAAGTTTCCTCCATGTCTTTTCGTGGCTAGATAGTTCATTTCTTTTTAGTGTTGAATAATATTTCTTTGTCTGGAGCATCTTTTACTTTTATATTAATTTAATTTCAAGTCCAAATCATTATTCCCATTGCATTAGTGGTAAATTATACCACATTACTTCTTTTTTAAAACAGCTTTATTGAAATATAATTCATATAGAATACAATTCATCAATTCAACTATTTCAAATGTGCAATTCACTGGTTTTTAGTATATTCATGGAGTTGTGCAACCATTACCATAATCAGTATTAGAAGATTTGTATCACCCCAAAAGGAACTCAGTACCAGTTAGCTATTACTTCCCTATTACTCCCCATCTCTGCTGTCCCCCATACCTGGCAAAGACTAATCTGGCTTTCTGTCTCTATCGATTAGTCTGTTCTGAATATTTTACATAAATGGAATCATAAAACATATGGCCTTTTGCATCTGCCTCTTTCAGTTAGCATGTTTTCAAGGTTCAGTCACATTGTAGCATGGATCACTACATTACTTTTTGTGGATGAATAATATTCGATTGTATGTATATACCACATTTTGTCTGTCTCTTATCAGTTGATGGACATTTGGTTTTCTTCCACTTCTTGGTTATTATGAATAGTGTTGCTATGAACATTTGTGCACAGATCTTTGTGTAGATGTGTTTCATCTCTCTTGGGAATATACCTAGCAGTGGAATCATGAGCCATGTGGTAACTCTTTATTTACCTGTTTGAAGAACTGCCAAACTGTTTTCCAATGAAGCTGAGCCATTTTACTTTCCCACCAACAATGTGAGGATTCCAATTTATCCACATCCACACCAACAATTGTTATTATCTACCTTTTTCTATTACAACCATCGTAGTGGATTTTAAGTGGTATCTCATTGTGGTTTTCATTTGAATTTCCCTTATGATTAATGATGTTGAGTGATTTTCATGTGCTTACTGGCCAGATCTTTTCTGGTAAAATGTCTATTGAAATCTTAATTTTTAAACTGGGCTATTTGTCATTTCATTGTTCAATTGTAAGGATTATTTACATATTCTGGCTACTAGACCCTTATCACATACATGATTTACTTTTTTTTTTTTTTTTGAAACAGGATCTCACTCTGTCATGCAGGCTGGAATACAGTGGTGTGATCACATCTCTCTGCAGCCTCAAATTCCTGGGCTCAAGTAATCCTCTCACCTCAGTCTCCCAAGTAGCTGGGACTACAGGCACACACCACCACACCAGGCTAATTTTTGTATTTTTTGTAGAGACGAGGTTTTGCCGTGTTGTCCAGGCTGGTCTTGAACTCGTGGGTTCAAGCGATCCACCCGCCTCAGCCTCCCAAAGTGTTGGGATTACAGATGTGAGCCACTGCCTCCAGCCTATAATTATTTTCTCCTATATTCTGGGATGTCTTTTCACTTTCCTGATAATGTCTTTTTAACTCAAAAATTGTGATTTTGGTGAAGTTCAATTTATATATTTATTTATGTGTCATATCTAAGAAATCACTGCCTAATCCAAGGGCATAAAGATTTATACCTATGATTTCTTCTAAGAATTTTATAGAATCAGCCCTTAAATATAGGTCTACAGTTCATTTGAGCTAATTTTTGTATGTGGTATGAGGTAGTGGTACAACTTCATTCTTCTGTATGTGGATATCCTTTTGTCCCAAGTTCCATTTGTTGAAAAGACTGTTCTTTCCTCCATGAATTGTCTTGGCACTATCATCAAAATTCAATTGACCATAAATGTATGTAGGTTTTTTTTTTTTTTTGGCTCTCAATTCTATTTCATTGATCTCTATGTCTATCATTGAGCCAGTGCCACGCTGCTTTGAATACTTTGTAGCAAGTTTTGAAAATGGGAAGTGTGAGTTCTCGAACTTTGCTCTTCTTTTCAAGATTGTTTTGGCTATTTGGGGCCCCTTGCAATTCCATATGAATTTTATGAGCAACTTGTCAATTTATGCAAATAAGTCAGCTGAGATTTTGATAGCGATTGTGTTAAATCTGTAGATAATTTAGGAGGTATTGCCATCTTGACATTAAGTCTTCTAATATATCAATGTCTTTTCACTTATTTAGATACTTAATTTCTTTCAATGATATTTTGTAGTTTTCAGTGTAAAAGCCTTGTACTTCTTTTGCTACATTTATTCCTAAATATTATCATCTTCAAGTTATTGTAAATGGAATTGTTTTATTAATTTCATTTTGGGTTATTTATTATTAGAGTACATAAATTGATTTTTGTATACTGATCTTGTACCCACTACCATTGCTGAACTTGTTTATTAGTTTTAATTGTGTGTGTGTGTGTGTGTGTGTGTGTGTGTGTGTAAGTGAGTGAGCGAGAGAGAGATTGTCAGTCTTTGGTGTTTTCTATATACAAGATAACATTATCTGCAAATACAGATGCATATACAGTTTCATTTCTACCTTTCTAACCTGCATGCCTTTTCTTTCTTTTTCCTTCCTTCCCTTTCTTCCTTCCTTCCTTCTCTCTTTTTACTTCTTGCCTTTTCCTTTCCTCATTGCTCTGGCTTGAACCTCCAGTATAATGTCAAATAGAACTAGCAACAATGGATATCCCTGTCTTTTTCCTGATTTTAGGTGAAAAGCCTCAGTCTTTTCCCATTAAGTATAGTATTAGCTGTGACTTTTTTGTAAATACTCTTTTTCAAGTTGAGGAAGTTCCTTTGTATTCCCAGTTTGTTGATTGTTTTTATTATCATCAAAGCATGTTGGATTTTATTAAATTCCTCTTTAGAAACTGATGAGATAATCATGGGGATGTATCCTTTATTCTATTCATATGATACATTACATTGATTACCAGATGTTAAATCAACCTTGCATTTCTGGGATAAATCTCGCCTGGTCATGGTATATGATGCTGTTTATATTTTGCTGGATTCAATTTGCTAGGATTTTGTTGAAGATTTTTATATCTGTCCTTAAGAGATATATTGGTCTATAGTTTTCTTGTAATTTTTGTCTACTTTTGTTATCAGGGTAATATTGGCTTCATAGAATGACTTGCGATGTATTCCTTCCTCTTCTAAAGATCTTCTGTTTGGAAGAATTTCAGAAGGATTGGTATTAACCGTTCTTTAAATGTTTTGTAGAATCTGCCAGTAAGGCCATCTGATCCTATGCTTTTTTTTTTTGTAGAAAGTTTTAAAAGCATTAATTCAAACTTTTTGTTATAGGATTATTCTAATTTTTATTTCTTCTTGAGTCAGTTTTGATAGTTTTTAAGAATCATTTTGGAACTTGTACATTTCATATCTGCTATCTAATTTGTTGGCATACAGTTTTTTAAAGTATTCTCGTATAATTCTTTTTATGTATATAAGGCCAGTAGTAATGTCCCTTCTCTTTCATTCCTGATTATAGTAATTTGAGTATTTTCTACTTTTTTTGTTGGTCAGTCTAGCTAAAGGTTTATCGAACCTGTTGATCTATTCATAGAACCAATTTTTGATTTTGTCAATTTTTCCCTATTGTTTTTCTATTCTAGTTTTCACAGATTTTCACTCTAATTTGTTATTTCCTTCCTACTGCTTGATTTATGTTTAATGTGCTCTTCTTTCTAGTGTCTTTAGGCAACAATTTAGATTTTTTTTTAATTTTATTTCAGTAGCTTTTGGGGTGCAAGTAGTTTTTTCTTCCATGGATGAACTATATAGTGGTGAATTCTGAGATTTTAGTCCGTGAATCACCAGAGTAGTGTACATGGTACCTAATGTGTAGTTTTCTTTTTTGTCTCTGGCTCCCCTTTCACCCTCCCCCTTTTGAATCTCTAAAGTCCATTATATCACTCTGTATGCCTTTGTATATACTCATAGCTTAGCTCCCACTTATAAGTGAGAACATACGGTTTTTGGTTTTCTACTCCTTTGTTACTTCACTTAGAATAATGGCCTCCAACTCCATACAAGTTGCTGCAAAAGATATTATTTCATTCCTTTTAATGGCTGAGTAGTAGGTCAACTCAGGTTGAGACCAACTTGGGCAACATGGTCAAAACCTGTCTCTACAAAAATACAAAAATTAGCCAGGTGTGGTCGTGTGCACCTGTGGTCGCAGCTATTCATGAGGCTGAGGTGGGAGTATCACTTGAGGCTGGGGTGTCAAGGCTGCAGTGAGCCGTGATTGTGCCACTGCACTGCAGCCTGGGTGACAGAGTGAGATCATGTCTCCAAAAAAAAAAAAAAAAAAAAAAAGAAGAAGAAGAAAGAAATGTGAACTCTTGATACCAAGGATCTTTAGTGGATTGCCTCCAAAGAACTGAACTAGAGGCCCAAGCAAGGGGAAAGCTGCACAGGGAATGGAGGAATCCAATCATTTCAGATGCCACTTTGGGTGATTTAGATCCTCTACAGATCTCTTTCTCCTGAACTATGTATTTGTTTCTCTTTTTCTTTTTGGCTGGAAATTAGGAGGTGGTAAGATGAGTGAAGCCATCTGTACATCTGCCCTAATCTCTCCATCATTTTGCTTGACTAGACTCAACATAAGGATGATTAAAGGCTTCTCAGCACTTGAAAATTGGTTATTTTTTTTTTACCTCACCTTTGCCTTTTAAAGAAGAGCTAGAGTTATCATTTACTTTCCCATCCAACTCTTCAGTTTCCTCTGTCAATTAATTCCATGCCTACCCTATTTGTTTAAAGTTTGGGGCAGCCCAGATGAACTAACCTAGACCTCTGATTTTTTTCAGGTTATAAATGCTCTGTGTTCCCTCATCCATTCTCCCAACTTTGATTTCCACCTATTACTCTGGCTTTGTCAGTAAGTGGCTTAAGATTCAAGTTCCCTTTTTGCTACTTTCATGAGCCTGCCAATCAGACTCTGTGTGGATGCTGCTTTCTTCTTTCCCAGATTTTGTGATTGGGTCCCTGGTCTCTTGTTTCATAGATCCTTATCTGAGTCTCTGAACCTTGCATCCTGATTGTACAGGCCATCAGTCTTCCCAGGATCTAAATTACTTACCTGTTTCTCCTTTATTTCCTTCATACACTTCTCTTAATACAGCATCTAGACTTCCCAGCTTAGGTATTAGCTGGAAACCCTATCTCACATCCACCACAGCCAACTATCCTGGACCCTGGCCTTGGATTTCAAAGTGACAGCAAAAGAGGAAGAACAAAATACTCATTGAATGCAATGTGTAAGGCAATGCATAGTTTTCAGGAAGCAGCAAGTGAAGACATCTATTGGGGGAGCTCTACTCTACAGAATGAAAGAGGCTATTGGATTAAAAAGGAAACAAATCTATCAGCCTAGCAGCTAGGAAGGCTTAACATAGAGACAGGGCAGACTTTTCCTTGTTTTATCTTTTCAAGGCAGAATAGGGATATTTAGTTGGTTGGGTGTAGTAGACAAACCAGCAAAGTAGAAAAGTGAGGGTTAGAAATATGACAAAGTAAGTAAGTGAGATATGGCTGCCTTTTGTGAAGACAAGAAAAACAAACACTAAGTGGTTACTTTTGTAGCATCTACAAGTTCTATGATCAAAGAAAAAAATCTGTAAATACTTCAAGAAGTTTGCTTTTGTACTATATGGTTAATTTAAAAATCAACTTACAGGGGAAAGTGAAATGCTTAAGTCTAGAAATATGGATAAATAGTCCAACGTCGCCCATGCATACATGTCCAAGAAAGGCCATACGACCTGGAAATTTTTTTTTGCTTAGTCCCACGGCATTTATGTAAACCAGGATTCTTCTCTGTTAGGGGTTCCATGGGAGGTATCCTCTGAAATTACAAGCTTCCCTTAATGGTCTGTTCTTCAAAACATCCTAGAGAAATACTGTCCTTGGGTTAGGACCTTTGTTTCTGTTATCAAAATTTTCTCCTCATCTCTAATCCTGTAAAGTATCCTCACTTATCCTTGTCCCTCCTTCCTCTTACCTAAAGTTTGTGGTTTTTAAAATATCATTTCTTCTTTACTTTCCATTTAGAGGTAGAGAATGACATTTTGAATGGCCTTCAAATGTCCAGTTTTGTTTCTTCATTTTGAAGACAAGAAAACTGAGGCATATGATTAGAGGCAAAGGAATTGCCAAAGATCAACCAGTTAATGTCAAACTAGGACCAAAACATGGCTTCTGACAATAACACCAGTATTCTTTCTGCCATACCTTCCTTTTTTTTTTTTGATATGACATTGTATGCTTCTAAGGCTTATTTTTAGAATTATTGTATCTTCTGCTACCTAAAAATATTCAAATTAGCATCTAAGATGCTTCTTGATTTTCTCTGCTTTTTGATTGTAGGATTCCTAGAAATCACAATAGATGCAACATTAGTATGGATTTCAATGCACAGACTATTATGAGCATTTTTATGTGAAAAAGAGAAATAAAATAAGCAGAAGATGAAATTTCTTGCCAAGATATTTTCGGATCTGTGTTTTTACAAGTTACCTGAGAAATTCTTTATGAGGAAGGAATCAAATATAAATACGCAATTGAGACTAGGAGAACCTCTGAAATATGGCTCACTATAGAAACAGTGAATAAAAACTGTCAGTCTTGTTTCTCCCAGCTTTGACTGTTGCACAAGTCTAAGCAAATCGATATAAAAGTGTTGCTCAAAATGTGCTTCAGTTATAGCCAATTAAAGGTCAACGTATATAATTTATACAAAATGGATGGGCAGGAACAAAAGGTATCTGTTGGGCCATGAGGAATGATTCTATTTAATTTGCAGATGAGTACTATAAAGGTCATTGAAAATGTAAGATGCAAATCATTGTTTTTTTTAATAAAGCATTTTTTCAAGGTTTGGTCTCTCAGCCTGTTTTATTCTGTTGTTTGCATGCATGACAGAGTCATTAGTACAATTGAATTATAGAATGACCTACACTATTAGACTGTTAGACTGCTTGATTGAAATTATCTTTATAATGGAAATCAGAGAACACTTTTAACCTTGTTAGAGCACCACTGTACTGTTGATTAATATATAAAGCAAGTCATAAATTTTACAGTGAGCTATTTATTTCCAGACAGTCTTGTGAAAGCAGTTTAGTCTATATTACAGAAACTTTCCTTATACCATTGTCAGGCTGACATTAATGATTCTGATTATTTCTAGGACTTTCAAAGTGTCAGTGTTAATTAAACTAATGCTTAAAAATATGCATATGAAAGAACTTTTGAATGTTACATTTAAATGTTTGACAATGTGTGTGAAGATTCTTTTGTTACCTGGTTAATTTTAGAGAACTGACTTCATTTGATAAGGTTTCTCCCCAGGAGCAAATGCTTAGCTAAGTGGCAGTAGCCAATATTGCCAAAGTCACAGCTTCATCTATATACTCAATATGTATTTATTGAGTACTTTTGATATGTTCTTCACTAGATATGTAATACAGATAGAGAGATGAAAAAGCCAGCACCTGCCCTCAAGAGAGTTCATAGTCTAGTGAGAGATAGAGTCATAGAAACAGAGATCAGCCTATGCCCAGGCATTATGATTGCACAGATTAAGGGAGTATTATTTAATCCAGCCTGGGTAGGACAGGGAACTTGTCCTAGAGGAATTCCCCCTGAATGAAAACTCTTCTAACCACTAAAGGGATGAGGGAAGGGTCTGTGAGAAATAGATGACTGCTGGGTAGGAACAAAGGAAACTTAGGGCTTGGGTAGAGACTGAGGAATAATGGAGGGAATAGGGTCCTTTTTACTCCAGTCCAGAACTCATTTGATGGCCCAGATACATGTTCTGAGCAGTACCAAACCACCCAAATCCTGAGACCTAACATTGACCCTGGGAGCAAGGGTGCTCTTATACTGCCTTCCCTGAAGCCCCACTAAAGATGGCCCTGGCAGCAAGAGGGTAATATAGTGGCTGGAGAAGTCAGGCCTCCCACACTGGACCAGCCACCTGCATATATGGGAGGTTTGGACACAGGAGCTTATAAATCTGGGAGGCCCTGGAGTAGTTCCAGAAAAGAAAATAAAAGGTTTGGGAGTGAAAAAACTGGTCCTGTTTCTAAAGAAACAGTTTTCTATAAAAGTGTACCTTTGCTTTTAGACTATTAGGGGGATGTAGAACTAATTAAAAGACCTGAACATCATCAATATTTTTCTACTTAACTTTTATAAGTAGTTAATTTTAAAACAGCCTTCGTGAAGTCACTGGTGGAAAAGCTAATGCACAGCTTTTCAGCATATTGCCCGTCAAGACTCAGGTTATATTTAATCATAAATTGCATACAAATAACTAATTGCTAGCTGCTGCAGTAAAATGTATTTGTTGTCTCAAATTGGATTCATAACCACAAAAGTCAAGCCATAGCCAATCTTTGTAGAGAACATTGCTAAAGGAGATACTAAGCCAAATGACCTGCATGGGTACGGTGCTGAGAGACCACTAGGCTGGATTGGTGGACTTTAAGTTAGCGGGAATAGAGTTGGGTAAGCATATTGAGTAGGGGGTGTTACAAATCAACACTTTGTGACAGCAGAGATTCATATGATGACTTCTGGTTCATATTTGAGAATTATATATCCTAGAAGGTAACTGTGTTTCCTATCTAAATTCTCCTCCTTCATCTTTTCCTTCTTTCCTTTACTCCTTCTTTCCTTCCCTTCTCCTCCTTTCTCCTTCTCCTTCTCATTCTTCTTCAAGAAAAATGCATTGGTAAGAGCAGATTGCAATGTCCTTTTAAGGGAAAACCTGCTACAGGGTGTTTTGTCTCCAGAGGCAGATCTTTAGCTGATCCAAAAAGTGAAGCCAAAAGGGTCTTTATTGACACATAGGCCACTGGCATGGGTGTGTAGCTGTTTGCATGTGGGGAGAACTGAAGTCAGCCTTGCACCTTTCCCTTGCCTTTAAGATAGGTTGCAGGACTCAAAGTGGAAACTCAATAAAACTTTCAGAAGCAAATAAATGGAACCTAGAAGGCTTGTTTCCTTGGGCATGGGGAGGCACCATATGTCAGTTTCACATTTTTAATCAAAAGGCCAAGGCTTCATCTAGATTGTAGTAATAAGTATTTGCTTTCCAGAGATTTTCATTGAAATGACAAATGCCTTTCCTTTAACTATTTCTCATGCTCTTTCCCCTGATCAGAGACAAATTCAGAGCAAAAAAATGCCTTTCAGAATTTTCTATAATTTCCTTTATGTTGTGCTATCATTATCTAACCTATTTATGAGGAAGTAGTTATAACATTTGGTTGCCTAAGAAACATTGGAACCCAGGCTATGGCCACAGTGGTACTACTTTCAAGATCCTTAGAGATTATATAGTCCAATCCCATTCTTTTACCAGTGAAGAAAGAGATAACCAGATGGGGAGATGCATGCAGAGGAGAATAGGGATCTGGAAATAACCATGACAAAGGAGTCAAAAGGAAGAATATGAAGTATGTTAAAAGTTGCCATGTATCACTTTTTTTCTTTTCTTTTCTTTTTTTTTTTTTTTTTTTTTTTTTTTTTTTTTTGAGATAGTGTTTCGTTCTTATTGCCCATGCTGGAGTGCAATGGTGCGATCTCGGCTCACTGCAACCTCTACCTCCCGGGTTCAAGTGATTCTCCTGCCTCAGCCTCATGAGTAGCTTGGATTACAGGCACCTTGCCACCACGCCCGGCTTATTTTTTTATATATATGTTTTTAGTACAGATGGGGTTTCACCATGTTGGCCAGGCTGGTTTCGAACTCCTGACCTCAAGTGATCCGCCCACCTCAGCCTCCCAAAGTGCTAGGATTACAGTCGTGAGCCACCGCACACAGCTCACATATCACTTTTTAAAATTGTAGAAGATGGTGTGAGAAGGTTGGCATGTCGTAAAGATGGGGGAAAAGGGAACTGCAGCTTATTAAGTGCCTTTCATGTACCAAGCTTTGTGCTAGACACTTCATATATATTCATTAATTTAACCCTCACCACAAACACATAAAGTGGAACTTCTTATTTCCCCCATTTTACAGATGAGGAAACTGAGGCTTAGAGGAGTGAAATATTGCCTTTCCCTTTGAGAAAAAGCAGGAGACCTGGAAACAGATATCCATGTTTCAGGGGCTCAAGTCAAACATCTTGCTTCCTGGCCCATATTGCTGAGTCTGTAACCTAGGAGCAAATACAAGGAACATACACGTGTCAGTCATGAAGTCAATATGCAGACAGGACCAAATCAGAAATTAGGAAATCTAGGTGTGGAGGAAGTTTCCTGATAGGAAGAGCACATGGGTGCTCCAGCTTTCACAGTGGCCAGTGTGGCCACTTGGTTTTTTGTTTGTTTGTTTGTTTGTTTGTTTGTTTGTTTTTTGAGAAATGACAGCCAACAGAAAGATTTGTGAACCTGGAAGCAGGTGGGAAGAAGAGGAGAAGGAATATTTGAGCACATGGGATCAAGAGTAGGAAGGTGGAGTGATAAGAGAGTGACTGTCTGCTGAGAGGGACCCCATGAGAAGAGGTTGGGAGAGTTGGTACATCGGGCAGATGAGTGATTAGGGAAGTGAATAATTGGGGGACAGCAAAAAGACTCCAGGGAATTCCTAACAGGCTGGTTTGCTCTTTAGACATTTGTACAAGGAGTATTTTTATGGAGTGATTGAGGCAACTGTATGTTAACTTCATGTAGTCATTGCTACTTCCTGTGTCTTTATTATCGTTATTTGCTTTTTCAGTGTTTATGATGACTCATTAATCTGGATTTCCTGTCTTACAGTTGATATTTGAGACAATGTCCTAAGGGAGCTCTACCCAGCAGACTTTTGCAGAGGAGTTGTAACCTGAATGCTAGGTTCTTTTGTTACCCAGCTGCCAATGTTTGGATCAAAACAATCCATTTCTGATTCATGTATGTTATTAGCTCTGGCAGGATGGCAAGACATGAGGCAGATACTGTTTTGTATATTACAGAAACCTAGATAAGCAAACAGAGAATGAAGAGATTGTCTTTATTAGAAAAACAATCTTTTGTGATATTTCTTAGCACCAAGCAATGAGTTTTTAATAAAACCTAGGAGATAGAGGATTCATGTGTCTGGTCTCGCTCCCCCTCTTTGAATCTAGATATATGTGATTTCATGATGCTAGCAAGAGGCCTGCTGATTTGTCAGTTCATCAAAAGTTGCTGAAGAAAAGTCAACACAAATGAAGCTAATCATCATCTTGTCTTTTCCCAGTGACTCGATTGGACTTCTAGTGTCTGAGCTGCCTGTTCTCCATGGCAGTGTTGCCAACAGTAGTACCTGTGCCTAGTTGTGAAGGGTGAGAATCTCATTTTGTCTGTCTTCCTCTTGATAATAGGCTAGGAGCCGATTCCTTGGAAGAGCTGGAAGAATTATTAACACATGTTATGTGTAGCCAAGTGTTGCTTTTCCTCCCTTGTTTGGTCATATTCACAGTAACTCATTTCTTTATCACACTTGCCGTCCTCTAGATCTATGTCTTTGAGGCTCTACTCACTCCCTGTAAGTCAACTCCAGAATGAAGTAATTGATTTTCTTCAGGTGGAACAGTATGTTTCAGGTGTCCCTGGTCCAAATGGAATTGTGCAGCTGCCATGCAACCTGTGGGACCAGCATAATTGTGTCTACCAACATTTTGTAATAGGAATCACTGATATCGTTCAGGCAATACCCACATGGGAAGAATCTGATGTTACAACAGGAAGTTTTTCTTTTTTTATAATAATAGACAGGGTCTCCCTGTATTGTCCAGACTGGTCTCGAACTCCTGGGCTCAAACGATCTTCCTATCTTGGCCTCCCCAAAGTGCTGGGATTATAGGCATGAGCCACCGTGCCTGGCCAGAATTTTTGCTGAAAGCACCTTTCCTTCTTCGTATCAACTTGCTTTGAGAATTCTCTTGTGGTGTGTGATTTGTCCACATTGAATCAGTAGCAGAACTGAGATTATTTCTATTAACAATATTCTGGGCATCATAAAAGGGCATCTGAAATCAATGGAAGACTCTCTGTTGCTTGACCCCTCAAATCTGTTCTGGACCCCAACTGCCTGAGGTAATGTGCTGTCCTAACAGACTGCAGCCTTTCTGATCTGGTAGTACCTATTAGGAGCCCCATGTATGACCTCCAAACTGCTATTTCTTTATTTTTTCATTTGTCTTATTACTATGCTCAATTATGAAGACTGTTAAAAGATTGTGGCGCCGGGCGCGGTGGCTCAAGCCTGTAATCCCAGCACTTTGGGAGGCCGAGACAGGCGGATCACGAGGTCAGGAGATCGAGACCATCCTGGCAAACATGGTGAAACCCCGTCTCTACTAAAAAATACAAAAAACTAGCTGGGCGAGGTGGCGGGCACCTGTAGTCCCAGCTACTCGGGAGGCTGAGGCAGGAGAATGGCGTAAACCCGGGAGGTGGAGCTTGTAGTGAGCTAAGATCCGGCCACTGCACTCCAGCCTGGGAGACAGAGCAAGACTCCGTCTCAAAAAAAAAAAAAAATAAAATAAAGATTGTGGCACAAAGAACAAAGCTCTTGTCCAAGTCTTACTCACCTTTATTATGGCTACTGCAAATTCTTCAGGAACAAAATGGCAGGGTGATGGGAAAAGGAGACATCCTCTATTTTCAAAGGGAAATTACTTCCCATTCCTTTCACTAGTCCTCTTAGATCCATAGAATTATAAGATTCCAGAGTTGAGAGTGATTATTTAATTCAATCCCTTTCATTCTATAATTGAGGGAACTGAGACCCAGAGAAGAGAAGGGACCTTACCAATGGCATGCAATCTCAGTAGCAGGCTAGCACCGTAGACTTTGTTATTCACATTCCAAATTCAGTGTCCCAGAAAGAATGATTAGTGGCTTTTAAATTTCAAATTGGGGCTCCTAAGATACATTTCAAGCAAAGTCTTCATTATTCTTCAGAATAAATAAAAATAGACCCTACTCTTTAGCCCCCATGTCCAGCTGGAGATTCTTATAATGTAGGTATCACTTGAGACCATTCATTCTTAAGGTAGGAATAGAGAAAACACTTGGTCAGGTCTGTTTCTTTTTCTGTTAATCATTATTTCCATCTTCCTGAAGACCATAGTTTCTTAAGTAATTACCTTCAGCTAGTTGAATCTTTGATCCTTAGTTATTCCCAAAGGGTTTCCTCAAGTAAAGACTGCAAGCAAACGCATTGGGCTTTGAAGTTGTAGATCCTGGTTTCAGGACCCTGTTTTGTCCATTACTAGTTGTGTGGCCTTGGGCAATCACTTAACCTCTTGAAACCTGAACTGATAAAACTAGGCATGATATCTTACCTCACAGGGCTGGTTACAGATCTCCATGTGATAACGTAATGTGGACAAGTGATTTGTAAAGAATAAAGGGCTTTGCCCAACCTAAGTGTTGGTTATGAGAATATCTACTGTATGTATTTCACGAAAGTAGTCTGGGATGCCCTCAGTTCCTTCTGCACAGCAATAAAACTCTTGACTATCTCTTGATTATTCACACTAATGCTAAGGGCAATCTGTTAGGCCATTTGCATTACTATAAAGGAATACCTGAATCTGAGTAATTTATAAAGAAAAGAGGTTTAATTGGCTCATGGTTCTGCAGACTGTACAAGAAGCATGACACTGGCATCTGCTTCTGACAAGGGCCTCAGGAAGCTTCCACTCATGGCAGAAGGCAAAGAGATAGCAGGAGATTTCACATAGCAAGAGAGGGAGCAAGAGAGAGAGGGAGAAGGTGACATGCTCTTTTAAACAACCAGATCTTGCATGAACTCAGAACAAGAACTCACTCATTACCTCGAGGAGGGCACCAAGACATTTATGAAAGATCTGCCCTCATGACCCAAACACCTCCTACCTGGCTTCACTTTCAACATGGGAGATCACATTTCAACATGAGATTTGGAGGGGACAAACATCCAAACCATATCAGACGAGGAACACAAATAATACAAAACAGAAACTCATTCTACTGTTTGTGTTTATGTTTAAAATACATTTAGTTTGGGGGAGCCTCTGAACTCTGTTTGCTGAAAGTGAAATTCAACTGAGGAAGAATTCCAGAAGCAGGCCATATGCAAGTCCCTGACGTTTTCAGGGCCTCAG